>NC_064430.1:24880000-26155000 GCF_023375975.1 Astyanax mexicanus | reverse complement strand
TTAACTCTTTGGTCACTTTATTGGAATCACCTTTACCTACAACATTGTGCTTCCACTCAATGGCCACTTTATTGGAAACACCTTCACTTACAACATTGTGCTTAATTTCACTGGCCACTTTATTAGAAACAGCTAACCCTACCTCCCTGTGCTTTGTCTCACTGGCCAGTTTATTAGAAACAGCTAATCCTACCTCCCTGTGCTTTGTCTCACTGGCCACTTTATTAGAAACACCTACACCTACAACATTGTGCTTTCTCCTACTGGCCACTTTATTAGAAACACTTACACCTACAACCTTGAGCTTCCACTCACTGGCCACCTTATGAGAAACACCTACAATATTAAGCTTTTTCCTACTGGCCACTTTATTAGAAACACATTCACCCACAACATTGTGCTTTCTCTCATTCGCCAATTTATTAGAAACACATCCACTAACAACATTGTGCTTACTCTACTTGGCCACTTTATTAGAAACGCCTACACCTTCCACCTTGTTATTCTTCTCATCAGACACATTATTGGAAACACCTTTACCTACAACCTTGAGCTTGCACACTTTGGTCACTTTATTGGAAACACCTTTACCTACAACTGTATGCTCACTGGCCACTTTATTAGAAACATCTACATGCTATTGGATGTTTGCTTGCGCTCTTTGGTCACTTTATTGACAACACCTACTCCTACCATATATATATATATATATATATATATATATATATATATATATATATATATATATATATCTTGAAGCCAGTACAATGACAGCAGATCAGATCAATTTTGTATGTCCAATCAATGAACAAATCTATCTATAAAATCCATTTAGCTGTTAATCAGTATTTTTATTAGTGGTGTAAATCAATAAAAAAATATCTAATTAATCACAGATCACAGTATACCTTTAATTAATCATACATCATGATTAATTACACTATTTTTTTTTAAGACTAAGCTTTGCATAAAAAAATGCATATTAATTTTTTTACTTAGTTTTAACTAGTTGAACGTTTTTTTTGTTTTGTTTTGTTTTTTGTAATTACCTAACTGGACAAGCTGAATAAAACAATGATTTAACTTAAAGTCTACTTGCACAAAACATACATAATACTGTTGTATGATAACAGTATGATATAAGTTAGTGCACTTATAAATAAATAAATAAAAGATATGGGCTGAAGTGAATAATGTAATAATGTATACACAATATGACTGTTCAACCAATCAGAACAGAGTCAGTATATACAGATTTCTTCATATTGAAACTGAATGCAGCTGCAATTAATGCAATATAAATGAATCCTGTAAATCAGACGAATCAGACCTCCCTCAGGTTGATTTGTGTGATTGCGGGTTTGGGCTGTAGAAGCAGGGAAACTGTGGAGGGTCTGAATAAATAACACGTGTGTAATTGATATTGGGACCAATCCGAAACTGATGATAATCAGCTCCGCCGTGTGTTTTCCAATTTGCATGATTAACATCTTAGTTATGTTGTTCATTTACGATACAGGTTGTTCATTCTGGAAATGTCAACATATCAAAATTCCGAACACTGCACTTAATTATCTGTGGAGCTTTAAAATCATCAACGTAGAAACCAATTAACTTTAATTTGTTGCCAATTAAAATTTGACTTTTAAGAGTGTTAATATGCTAATCATGGTGCTAAACCTATGCTGGAGAGTGTTTACACATACTGCGGCTTCCTGCAGCGACGAGTGTGTGTGTGTTGGTGTGTGTGTGGCACATCAGGAGGATAAGATGTATGAGGGATTATTCACTTACTTATTACATCTGATTAAACACAAACGTTTAATTCAGGAAATCAGGAATCCAGTAGAATACGATCCCAAAAGTTCCCATCATGCAACAGGTCCAAAACTCAACACTAAAGGGTTTGTCCTGTATTTTAAAACAGATTTAGAGGATATAAATATAGTTTTCCAAAGTTTAGTATTTTACTTTGAGTGGTGTTTTGTTGATTAACAGTAATAATTTAATAATATCTAGTGGTATCATGGTGTGGAGAGCAATTTCATATGACGCCAGATCATTGTTGATCTTTATTATACCTTACGAACAGTGTGGGCAGTGTGCTGGAAGTCCTGCTGAAAAATGAAATCCACATCTTCATAAAAATTGGGGGAGGCATGAGGGAAACATGAAGTGCTGTAAGATTACATTTCTCTCCAAACCATCACTGATCATCAGTAAATTTTACATTTCATTTGTAAATCAAGGGAGCAGAGTCTGGAGGAAGAGTGGAGAGACACACAGTCCAAACTGCTCGAGGTCTAGTGTGAAGTTTCCACCAATCAGTGATGATTTGGAGAGACATGTCATCTGCTGGTGTTGATCCACTGTGTTCTATCAAGTCCAAATCTTACAGCACTTCATGCTTTCCTCTGCTGACAACTTTTATGGAGATGTGGATTTCATTTTCCGACTTCCAGCACACTGCCCACACTGCCAAAAGTACCAATTGGTCTTCTATCTATCTATCTATCTATCTATCTATCTATCTATCTATCTATCTATCTATCTATCTATCTATCTATCTATCTATCTATCTATCTATCTATCTATCTATCCACCCACCTATATTTTTGTCTGCCTGTATTTATCTGTCTATCCATCCATCTTTCTATCATCCATCCTTCAATCCATCTGTCCATCTTTTTATGTCTGTCTATTTGTTTGTCTGTCCATTCATCGATCTACCTTTTTTGTCTCCATTACCATTTATTCATCCACCCGTAATTTTACCATCGTTCATCCATCCATGTTTGTGTCTGTTTGTGTTTGTCTGTCCATCCATCTATCTGCCTTTTTTGTCCCTATTACCATCCATCCATCCATCCACCCACCAATATTTTTGTTTGTTTGTTTATCTGTCCATACATCCATCCTTCCTTCCAGAAGGACTTTCAGCACACTGCTCACACTGCCAAATGTACCCATTGGTCTTAAATAATATTCTAACTGTCATATTTTGAACTTTTTTTCCTTGATATTCTAACTTTTCCCTCTGTAGCAGTCCAGGTTTCTTCCTCACGATGTGTCTAGCAGTCAACAATGTCTCACCAAGAGGTACACTACCCAAAAGTAGCCTTTTAAAAGTAGTCATTTACTGTATGTATTTGTCTAAGACTTTCTCTATCACCAATTCTCTAATGTGTTTTTTTAATTTTTTGTAGAACTAAGAATCTTCTTTTAAATGTAAAAAGAAGGTTAATATCACTCAGTTTGTAGCTTGAGGAAAGCCTCAAAGCTGTTAGAGTGAGAGCTTGTTTTAATAACATTTTATCAGTAATTAATTCACAATAGAGGAGCGTAAAGACTGATATAGAGACATGGCCTTTCTACTGATTAAGGAGGATTAAAGGGCTAATTGAAAATAGTGCATTCCTGCACGCTGGACTATTATTGGGCTAATCATTTTGCAGGTGTGTGTGTGTGTGTACATCTTTAAAAGCACCAATAAAAGCATAATACAGCCCGTGTGTGTAGAGAGTGGCAGTGGTGGACATAAAGACTTCAGGATCTATTATTATCCGGCTCGGAGCGAGCGAGGGAATGGAATATGAAAAGTGAGACGCACTCTGTGGTGACCTTGGCACGCTGTTTATTTTTGCACAAACAAATTCAATCAAATGTCATTGTTGGGCTGAAAACAAACATGTCAAGCTGACGGGCTCAAAGACGGTGGATCCTCCGCCGGTGCAGCCGCCGCTGTCTCCTCCCGTTTCCGTCTCTTTGTTTCGGGAGAAGTTTGCGTTTGACAGACGATGACTGCGCCGATGTTTCTGAGCGCCGTCTGAAGGGATGTTGATTTCTATCCGTTTCACTGTATGCCACGTTTACCCGCTGCAATCCCTTCATTATAACCCAGATTCTCACTCTTTCATTCCCTATTTATTTAACACTGTTCCACAGAACTCTGACAGAAATCAGTAAACATCCATCCATCCATCCAAACAGAGACGGAGGCTTTGTTTTATAAACTGGAAACAAACTGGACTTTGAGTAATCTATCTATCTATCCGCATTACATACAGTCCAACAAATGGAATAAGGTCAAACAGCTGAAGATGGCTATTCTGTCTGTTCCTCTGTCTATCCATCTATTTAGTTGTTGTCTCTATTATCCATCCATTTATTCATTTATTCATCAATCCATCTATCTCTTTATCCATCCATCATTTTCTCTCATCTTTCTCTTTATCTCTCTAGCGGATGTAATCAGCATTACACACAGTTCAATGAGGGATCTATCTATCTATCTATCTATCTATCTATCTATCTATCTATCTATCTATCTATCTATCTATTTTGTCTGTCTGTGTTCATCTGTCCATTCATCCCTTTATCCATCCATCCATCTATCCATCCATCCATCCATCCATCCATTTATCTATCCATCAAACCATTAATCTATCTATCCATGCATCTTTTTGTTAATCTTTCCATCCATACATCCATTTATCTATTAATCTATCCCTCCATTCATTCATTCATCTATCCATCTTTTTATTCTCATATTTTTGTCAGCCTGTTCATCTTTTCATCCATCTATCCACCTTTTTTTGCTATTATTCATCCATCCATCCATCCATCCAGCCAATTTATCTGTCTGTCTCTCTATCTATTATCCATCCATCCATCCATGCATCCAATCATCCATCCATCCATCCATCCACACTTTATTATTCAATAAGAGAAATATAGCAATTTAAGATGGGTACACTCTAAGTGTTAATTACAGCAGTTTGATGGTGAAAAAGGTTCACCATATGTTTTCAATGCCTGTTGAAGGATCAAACCCGTGCTGAACAGATCACAGATGAGACGATTGCCCAGATTAAGCTACTTTTCCTGCTCAATAACAACAAAACGAACAAAGAACGCCGTTCTTCATCATCGGTTCAACACCACACAAACAAACCTCACTTCACATCAACCTCTGGCCTTTTTTTCCCCACTTACGCTCGTGGTGGTGCGTTTGAACCGTTGTGCGCCAACCGAAGATTAGAGGAGAAACACGCGTTTATCAGTGACACACTACGCCGCCGCCGCCATTCTGCAAACCTAATCCTCTGTGATAGTCACCCCGCAAACCCTCGCGTTGCTTATTCCCGCGAGTGAGTGTAGATCACACCCCGAGCTCACACAGCTAAAGCCTTAAGCAGGATTTTCCCCCAGCAGCGGGGAATTCGGCTGCGTGCGACTTCAGCGCCGAAAGAAAACCTCGGCGGGATTCTTCTGCGCTAATTAATAATCGGTTCATGTGGCTGACACCCAAAAAGATTATTAGAAAAGTCATTAGAAAACAGCTCCCCTCCACCATCTCATCTACAGCTGGAACCGAGGAGCCTCCGAAAGTGTCCGCCGGGACCCGTCCGGCACACCAAAAGTGTTTTGTTGGAGAAATTTAATTGCGCCATCTACACTCTTGTTCCTGGGAGTATTACAATATAATGACTTTGTTCTAACATGAAATTAAAAAGGAAGGAGATTTTTTTTCTTCGGGTCCAGATAAACTTCCAGGAACAATATTGTTTATATTACAGCGAGCTACAAAATATAACTGGCAACTTTAAAATCAGAACACAAACTGGATCAGGTACAAACTCCTAGTGTAACTCTTTAGGGGTGTTTTCATACTAGTTCTGAATACATGCCAGTAATGAGTCCGCACCTATGACTGATTATGGGCTCATTTGGGGGAGGGGCTCATTATCACTGGTTTGGGTAACACTTTAAAATAAGACTACCTTTATAAAGGGTTTATAAATGGTTTACAATTAGTTTATTAATGGTTACCAAATAGGTTGTTAATGCCTTAAAAAACATTAATAATCAGTTATAACACATACATAGAAAGGGCAACAATGACCTGTTGTTTGCCAAATAGTGAACCCACAGATATATATCTATACTGTTGCCCTTGTACGTATGTGTTGAAATAAGACTACCTTTATAAAGGGTTTATAAATGGTTTACAATTAGTTTACAAATGGTTTACAATTAGTTTATTAATGGTTACTAATTAGGTTGTTAATGCCTTAAAAATAATCATTAATAATCAGTTATAACACATACGTAGAAAGGGCAACAATGACCTGTTGTTTGCCAAATAGTGAACCCACAGCCATCTATACTGTTGCCCTTTTATGTATGTGTTAAAATAAGACTACCTTTATAAAGGGTTTATAAATGGTTTACAATTAGTTTATTATTGGTTGCTAATTAGGTTGTTAATGCCATAAAATAATCATCAATAATCAGTTATAACACATACATAAAAGGGCAACAATGACCTGTTGTTTGCCAAATAGTGAACCCACAGCCATCTATACTGTATGTGTTATAACTGATAATTAATGATTATTTTAAGGCATTAACAACCTAATTAGCAACCAATAATAAACTAATTGTAAACCATTTATAAACCCTTTATAAAAGTAGTCAAAGTGGTATCCTTGTTTGATTTCACACAATGTAATTAAGCATTATAAAACAGTTACCAGTTACAACCGACCTCACACTCTGATTGGTTGAGTGTTCTTAGTGTTCTAGCCGTGCTGATATTTGTGATAAAACTGTATCTCTCCGCCACACAAGACATTTCTGAATCAGCGCTTTCACTAGTAGCAGCAGCAGCATTAGCTTAGCACAGGCTAGCGCCCAGCCAAGGTGCGCTCGCCCGCAGCCCGCAGCAGCACTGAGTCATTTTATGTGGAAAAAAGAGAAAGAAAATCCATCAGTCACCTCAGCCAGAACAGTAACCAGCCAGGCTAAGCTAAGCTTATGCTAAGGTAAAGCAAGCTACGCTAACCTAACCACAGTCCAGCTGGTGCAGCTAGCTAACCAACACCACCCACATAACAGGCAGAAATGATCGTAAATGCGCAGCTTTCACCTGATTAGCATTATTATTAGCATCAGCATTATTTCACGCTCCTAACATTTACCATCTTCGCTTATTCCCAATTTTGATTTCAAGCTAATTTTCGTGGTGTTAGTTTTGTAGTTAAGTTTCAGTTCTGTTACAGTTGTTGTGGTACTACTTTTTGGCGGAAGGCACAGTCTGTGTTAAAGCATATTCATTCTGAATTCCTGGTGGTTCTTTGATTAATTTTCTTTATTCATTTTGAAAAAAAAAAAAAAAAATGTTGTTTACAAGCAATGGAACACGAGAGGTTGTGTGTTTTATGTGATTTGTGATTATATTATATTGCCTAAATAGAACAGGAAAGTGAGTGTGTTATCGCGAATAACCTCACGGCTTTGATTTGGTCATAGGCCCAAGCCGATAACACACTCCCTCTCGTGTTCCATTGCTTAAATAAAACACGAAAGAGAGTGCATTATCGCGATTGACCTCACGGCTGCGATTTGGTCATAGGCACGAGCCGATTTGTACTTTCTGGACCTGGACTACCCTCCTCTGTGTGTGTAACTATAGGTTTACATAGGATCTCCGGTGGATTTTACGTTTTACAGAGACTCTAAAACTAGGTCAGTGGCTAAACTGCACTTAGCAGGGCTTTATTACATGTGTTGTAAAGTAACACATGGCATTGCAAAGACTGTTCTTAGTGTAAAAATGTCTTTATTTTAAAACTTTTAGTTTAAAACTGTTGTCCATCTTGTCCATGTTGTCGTAGTGCTGTTAGCTAATCAACAAAGCCCCTCTCCTCCACGGGACTAAAGCAGCATTATACCGGATCACCGGAGCACTTTTCTTTTTCACGAAAAGCTCAATTCTAGAAATGCTCACTTGGCATTAATTCATACTAGACACCACAACTAGACATTTTTAAAATGAATGAAATTAGACCTTTAGAATATAAAATCTGCTGTAAAACTTAATTTGACTTCATTTATAGTTTATATACAATGTGGGTTTGTAAGACAGCTCCTTTCCACTGGATCAAACAAACCAAACTCATGAAGAAAGCACTCCTGGGTCTGGAAAAGAAGAAAAAGTATTTTCTACCACCTCATTCTTGGCAGTGGATGGTTAAATAAATTGAAACAGTAGTTTTTAATGAGGGTGTGTACACTTGGCAGGCCAAGCACTGCTCAATTGCTCAGTGGGCCAAAAATCTTTTAGCTTGGCAAACTTGGGCATTGAACCCGTGACCCTGTGATCAATAAGCCAGCACTCGAATCACTGAGCCATCACTGCTATTTAAGATTTTAACACCCCTTACAGGAATAAAATCATGTATTCTTTTCAGTCTTAATCATTTCTTTGCACCTTTCAGTTTTTGATGATCATCATGCAACAATAAAATCTTTTCTTTAGCCAATTTTATCCATGCCCTTCTGTCATTCCTATCATTATTTAACTCACCGATATCCATATTGCTGGATTTTCGCAGTCAGCTTTATGAGGTAGAGTCACCTTGAATTCAGGCTTTCAGTTAACAGCTGTGCTGAACTCACCAAGAGTTAATTACTTGAATTTCTTGTCTCTTAATAAAGTGTTTGAGAGCATCAGTTGTAAAGTAGTGAAGAGGTGGAGTTACAGGTATACAGTGAATAGTGAATATTTGAGTAATGTTCTAATCCAGATTATGAGAAGCAAGAACTAAAAAAAAAAAAAAAAAAAAAAACTTTAAGAAACGAAGGTCAGTCAATCAAACTTTCTTTGAAAGTAGCCTCAAGTGCAGTCACAACAACTGTTAAAATGTCATGATGGAACTGGCACTCATCAGGACCACCCCAAGAAAGGAAAAGCAAGAGGTCCCTCTGTTGTACAGGACAAGTTAATCGGAGTTTCCAGCCTCAGAATCCCCAGATACAGTAAGAGCAGAGGTCGAAAGTAATGCATTTCATTGACTCACATTACTGTAATTGAGTAGATTTTATGGGTAATTTGTCATTTTTAAAGTAGTTTTTAAAATAGGTAATTTTACTTTTACTCAAGTACATTTTGACACACGTAATTTACTTTGCCACTTTGAGAAACTCCCAATTACTGAGTAAAACATAAAATGCTGGGGAAAAAAAATGTCTGAATTAAAAAAAAAAAATAATTGGCACGGATGCTCGTGCGTGGAATAATGAGGCAATAACGTCCTCATGCAATACAAAATGTGCCTCGCCAGACAGAGCTGTCAGCTTTCAAAACTTTAACCATCAATCTGAGAAAGCATGTGGTGGTGGTAAGTATTTTTATCATTAAACAATCTGCTTAAATGTTAAAAAATGAAAATAGCAGTTAAAGCAGAGCAATGGCAAGTTTAAAAATAATAATGACCTGTAAAACTATAAAAAAATACACATAAATGGTCACATATATGACCATAACTTTTTAACAGTAAAGTAAAAGAAAATGGATCATAGAAACCTATAACCTATGCCACTTGTTCTTAAAAAAATGTTTTATGGGGGGGTCTGAACAAATACTGCCTGAAAGATCCAAATTATTATGTGGAATAATAGTTCATTAAAAACATCATTTGTTGTACTTTTTTACATCAAATAATTAAAAGTAACTATGTAAGTTTCAATCAAAGTAAATTTTAAATTAAGTACTTTTTTTTTTTTACTTTTACTCGAGTAGATTTGTAGATGGGTACTTTTATTTTACTTGAGTAGAATTTCTTTAGCAAAGTAAAGGTACTTTTATTTCATTACAATGTTTCAGTACTTTTTCCACCCCTAGATTTTTTTTTTTAAGTTACTACATGATTCCTTATCTGTTCCTTTAAAGTCTGAATCACTTCACTATTCATTCATAATGTAGAATAAATGAGTAAAATGAGTAAAAACACTGAATGAAAAGGTGTTTTAATTTTTCAACCAGGCATAATAGAACACACTAAGCTATTCTGTGAAGTCTATAATATTTCACTTTAAAATGAATGGCATTAAATTACATTTAACCTGTATTGTCAATTATAACAAACAAGTACAAGCCAAAGAAATGCAGTTAGCACCTATAAGCAGATGTGTGAAGTAGTGAAAAACAAAATATAAATACAATGTGACTGATGTGCAAATAAAGTGCATTGTGCAAATTGAGTGCAATGTGAGAGAATACAAAAGGTATGGAAAGGAGTAAAAAGGGAGAATTATTTAAAGAAAATAAATTGAATGCATGTAAGCAGATGTTCATAGAACGTCTAACTAACAATGTGCAAATGAGGTAGAAATAAAGTAGAAAAAAATGTAAGATAAGCGATACACAAGGACATATGAAACATATGAAGTAAATGTATGAAATTTAACTGCAGTAATGTAGTTAGAATGTGAAATGCTGTGATAGACTAAAAATGGAAACACATTAAATCTATTTTAGCAATGTTCAACTAGTCTAATTAAATTACTTTAAAGTAGCTTCAATAAATTAAGCTCCCATCATATAGAGTGACTTGGAAAAGCATTTTCTCCCTTACAGATTTATTTACTTATATGAATACAGTCATATGAAAAGGTTTGGGCACCCCTATTAATCTTAATCATTTTTAGTTGTAAATATTTGGGTGTTTGCAACAGCCATTTCAGTTTGATATCTCTAATAACTGATGGACACAGTAATATTTCAGGATTGAAATGAGGTTTATTGTACCAACAGAAAATGTGCAATATGCATTAAACCAAAATTTGACCGGTGCAAAAGTATGGGCACCCTTATCATTTTATTGATTTGAATACTCCTAACTACTTTTTACTGACTTACTGAAGCACAAAATTGGTTTATTAACCTCATTGAGCTTTGAACTTCATAGCCAGGTGTATCCAATCATGAGAAAAGGTATTTAAGGTGGCCAATTGCAAGTTGTTCTCCTGTTTGAATCTCCTCTGAAGAGTGGCATCATGGGCTCATCAAAACAACTCTCAAATGATCTAAAATCAAAGATTGTTCAACATAGTTGTTCAGGGGAAGGAGACAAAAAGTTGTCTCAGAGATTTAACCTGTCAGTTTCCACTGTGAGGAACATAGTAAGGAAATGGAAGACCACAGGGACAGTTCTTGTTAAGCCCAGAAGTGGCAGGCCAAGAAAAATATCAGAAAGGCAGAGAAGAAGAATGGTGAGAACAGTCAAGTCAACAATCCACAGACCACCTCCAAAGAGCTGCAGCATCATCTTGCTGCAGATGGTGTCACTGTGCATCGCTCAACAATACAGCGCACTTTACACAAGGAGAAGCTGTATGGGAGAGTGATGCAAAAGAAGCACGCCATAAACAGAGTCGCCTGTGGTATGCAAACGCACACCTCAGGCGACTCTGTTTGTTGCGTGCTGATCAAAAAGAACACAACAGCCCATCCCACATCTTCGTGATCCCCAGAACTTTGGGTAAATATTCTTTGGACTGACTTGACAAAAGCATAACTTTTTGAAAAATTGAATCTGCTGTTTATCAGACAATCTTAAAGGAGAATCAGGATCCGGCCATCTGTTTGTGACCCATTGAGGTGTTTTGAGGAACCTTCAAAAATAAAGGTTTTCAGAAGAAAATGCTCCTTAAAACATTTTAAGCTTTCTTGAAGGTGAATAAAAACACATATAAAGTCTATAATATGTAATTTTGGGCAAGTAAAGTGTTTTAAATTTGAATTATGTGCTAAAAGCATGCACTCTTTTTGATATTATGGCTTAGTTGGTCCATACTGTTAAAAATATAGGTTCCTTGAGGAACTTTTAGGTGCTCCTCATTTTGAAATGGTGGAGAAACCTATTAATGTGTTTTGAGGAACCTTTAAAAAAAAGGTTTTCAGGAGAAAATGTTAGTTCAAAAAACTTAAGCTTTCTTGTAGGTGAATCAAAGCATATATAATGTATATAATATGCAATTTTAAGCAAGTACATTGTTTTAATTTCGAATTATGTGCTAAAAGCATGTGCTCTTTTTGATTTTACAGTAAACAGCTAATCACACACTGCTCTACACCACATGCTCAGAGTCAGAGCTCCAAAAAAAACCACCCTCCCATTAGTCTACAGTGTCAATCACTGTCAAACAAAACACAAGAAACGCCTTCAGCAGAAGCATATCGGCTCCAAATAACTCACAACCCCGTCTTTCCTACAAAGACTGGCTGTTTCTGCAGAATATTTAAAGAAAAATGCCTCAAGACATCATGAGAAGATCAATACCCTACACAAACAATATGTGTATTTATGATATGCGAGTTTGTATAACTCAGGCTGTGTGAAGGTCACCAGCAAAACAGTGACCGACATTTTCTTCCTAGACAATTTACAAGGCCACTGACCCAACCCACTCATTAGGACTCCCCCTATCACTTGTGACACCCCAACACACCAGGAGGGTGAAGACTATCTCTCTTTCTTTTTTATTTCTTATTTATTTTCTTATTAAAAATGCATTTATCTTTTTTCATTATATTTTTTTCTAGTCCTGTCAATGTCTGCCTGCCTGCTATAGACTTTAGTTCTCCTGAGAAAGACTGCATTTCCCAGAATGCACCTGCACTCAACCCTCCGGACGTCAGTTCACGTGATGCATCGGTGTTCCAGCTCACCATGCTTCTAATCAGTGCTTGCACCTGGACCCTCTAGTATAAATAGCTCCTGTTTTCACTTATTCTTCGCCCAGTATTGAATCTTTTCACTTCTTTTCACTAATTTTCTACCTCATCCTCTCTTCCTCATTATTGCTTCACTATTTATCCTTTTTCTATTTATCCTAGTTTTACCTATTTTTGTATTTTGACCATTCCTTTGCCTTGCTCTTCTTGCCCTAATGTGTATTTCCCATATATGACCTCATTGCCTGCTTACTCTGGTATGTTGTTTGCTTATATTGCCCTTTAGTTGTTGACCCTTCCTGTCCCTGACTATTCTTATAAGCCTGACCATTTATTTAATTTAATTTGTTTAAAAGTTTTTGATCTCCGCACTTGTCTGTCCTGTGTCTGGCTCCCGTGACTATTCGTTACAACGTGCCCATTATTATTGGTACTATTACTACTTTTTTTGTATTTATACGTTCAAGTTAAAATTAATTTTGTTAGTTTTTGTGGGAAATGGAGGAGGTGTTAAAGATCTGTCTTCTAGGTAGTTTAAAAATATTCTACACTTTTCTAAAGTAGAGCCGTGTTCTGTCTTTCACTTTATTGAGTGAAATAAATTCACTAAAACACTGTTTATTTAGTTTTCAGCGACGGGTCCTGGACTGGAGACCGGTCAGCGGATGAGGATGGCTTTAATAGAGTGTGGGCAAGCTGGGGACAGACTTGATAAACACCCATAAAAATGACCAATAAACAGAGCAGCAGACTCCCAGTGGGAGCGGTGCCATAGCGGGCATCATAAATGGGTGCTGGTTTGTTTTTCGTCTGTTTGGTGAAGGTGGGAAAGGAGAAATATGGCAGAGGATATAATAATATTAATAATAATAATAGAGATAATAACAATAATGCACCGTGGCGCCGTTTCCTCTTTTATAACTGACAGCTGCCGGTGGTCCGTGCTCCAGTCCTCGGAGGGTAATATCAGGCGGCCGTTTTTACGATTGGACGGAGTTATTTCGAGTGCACGGGGCGGACAGCTCTCTAATACACCTCGGCTGAGTCTCCCACAGATAGCGGTAATATCTGGACCCGCCGGGCCATCCGACTCGATTTGTTTTATTGCATCCCGTATCCACGGTCCTGCTGCACAAGCCAGAATTCATTAGACACAGAGCTAAAAATGTTTCTGTTGTCCGGAGGTGGGCCTTCGACGGCGCGGGGAAGAAGGGGAGCGGAAACCTGGCATAAAGCGGGGCTGGCGCTGCAATAGCTGTCCAGGCAATATTAATAATCTCATTCCCAAAGTGCTCCCACATTGGGCGGCCGTGAAAGGGAAGGAGGCATGCTCTCAATAAAGCGCTTTCCCTCCACTTCCCCAGTCTAATCTCTCACTCCGGTATGAAATGCAGAAACCAGGCTTGATGATGAGTCATTACTTCATACGGCTCGGGCTCGGCGGAACAACTTAAACTCGGCAAGTTAGAAGCTTCAGCGAATCAAACCTGCTGTGTTTGGTTGGACGAATCGAAAAAAAGAAAAGAAAAAAAAAACTCTCAACATGGGCACCGAGTGATCTGTATGGTCTGAATCCCGGTCATGCAGCTTGTCATCAGCTACCAGACCAGCAGTGGAGGAGGGGCTATTTATCAGTTTATTTCGGAGTAAAATTAAAAACGTATTATTAAAAGCAGAATTATATTCAGTTATAATACTAGTTAAAGACACAAGACATATCTATCTATCTATCTATCTATCTATCTATCTATCTATCTATCTATCTATCTATCTATCTATCTATCTATCTATATATCTATCTATCTATCTATCTATCTATCTAATCAAGCCTGCTGTGCTTGTTACTTAATTTTTTTTTTTTTGCTGAATCAATCATTTCTTTTAGTAACCTTTACTTTTTTTCTGCATACAATATTACCTAATAGAAAACTACTTAATTTATACAACATTGCTTAAATAATTTATGATACAGAACATATATTATAATTATCTATCTATCTATCTATCTATCTATCTATCTATCTATCTATCTATCTATCTATCTATCTATTGACATGGGAAATTTCGTTATCACCACTTTATCACGATTATAACCACCTTGTTATGACAAATGTAATCATTTTATGCATGTTCATTTCACTAGATGTGATCATTTGTATGCATGGTTATTTTATTAGATGTGCTTAATCACACTTAATATTCACAGTGGTAATTCACTTCATATTAGCTCGTTTTGTAGAGTTACTCTTTGGGTCACTTTGTGTGTACGTGCTAGCTAGCAGAGAAACCTTGTCTGATAACCATTTTGGGTAAACACCTCGATGTGAACGTGAAGAGGTTATGCTGACATTTTTGACGGGAAACAACTCTGTTTGGGAACAGAAGGGAGTTTCTGTCTTGGGATAGAAGGGAGTTTTGAAGGATGCCGTTGCAAGCGGAAACCCTATGTCCATATATGGTTTACGGTTCCGGATGCGGCGGAGCGGTTATAAATAATGGCTCTGAGAAACTGTTAGTCTCAGAGCACCTTCAGAGCGTGATGATTTCATGACTGATTGTACTCTCAATAATTTGCATTAATAAAAACTTGTTACTCATCTGACACGACTCAGAACTTAATATTTGTCTTTATTAATCGTCACAGGTATTTCCACCACAAACTGGCGTCACGAGACAGGATCCCAGAGTGATCGACGGACGGAGAAAGGTCCCTCTCATCGAGGACGCTCTCCGGTGAGACCGGACCCAAAACGAGGAAGGCCCACAGACAAAGGGACAGTACCGTGGGGGTGAAGGGGGGCAGATCTCCATCCGCCGATCTGACGGGATTTAATAAGAACCTTGGTGGTAAGTGACAAAATCAGTTTTTGAGAAAACTGTAATATTAAATTCCCTCCACCCATATTTTCGTCTGCCTGTATTTATCTGTCTATCCATCCGTCTATCTATCCATCCATCCTTCCATCCATCTATCCATCTTTTTATCTCATATTTATGTCTATGTTTGTCTGTCCATTCATCTATCTACCTTTTTGTCTCATTACCATTTATTTATCCACCCATATTTTTACCATCGTTCATCCATCCATATTTGTGTCTGTCTATGTTTGTCTGTCCATCCATCTATCTACTTTTTTGTCCTTTGACCATCGATCCATCAATCCATCCACCAACATTTTTATTTGTCTGTTTATCTGTCCATACATCCATCCTTCCTTCTATCCATCCATCCATCCATCCATCCATCCATCTTTTTGTGTTTGTTCCACCCTTTTTGTCTCTATTACCATCTATCCATCCATCCAGCCATCATTTTATCTATCTATCTATCTATCTATCTATCTATCTATCTATCTATCTATCTATCTATCTATCTATCTATCTATCTATCTATCTATCTATCTATCTATCTATCTAATCAAGCTTGCTGTGCTTGTTACTTAATTCATTTTTTGCTGAATTAATCCTTTCTTTTAGTAACCTTTACTTTTTTTTCTGCATACAATATTACCTCATTACAATTACTTAATTTATACAACATTGCTTAAAAAATTTATGATACAGAACATATATTATAATTCTTAAAATATAAATATTTTTAGTTAAAACACACATATTACACTGTCTCAACACATGTATGGCATGTAGTACATTCTTTTAAGAATGTAATTAGGTAATATTGTGTGCAGAAATTAACTAAAGTTTACTAAAAGAAATACTTGAATTTATCTGAAATTAAATATATTTAAAAAAAGCAAATGCAGAAAATTGTGAAACTTTTTTGAAAGAAAATTTTACTTTTTTTTTTTTTCAGTATGCACTCTTTCAGCAGGATAATGTTCCCCTACGTACAGCGACACAGCGAGAGTTTCTCAGGTCCCATTTTCTGGTCGTTGCTTTTTGAGTATGAAGCCACAGATCAGACTTTCTTTAAAGCTTATGAAAAACAGTGTGTCTAATCTTTTGGCCGCTGCTGTGCAGACACCAGTTGGGGTTTAAGGAAGGCAGGAACGAGGCAGGTCATAATGAGCCATAAATTCTGCCTGTTAGTTGTGTAACGTTCAATCAGCTGCCAGCCTCTGGAGGACATCCCTCCAGGCAAAGGGCCCACAGACAGTCCATCGCTGCCTCCATTACCCCATTCATTTACAATCAAAGATTAATGAAAGAAGTAGATTTCAGCTCACAGAGATTAATTACATCCCGTTTTATACCCCCTCCACACATCCCCCACCACAACGACCCCTCCACACACACACACACACACCTCCACTCTTCAGCAAGGTTTTTCTTTTTTTTTTTTTTCTTCGTCAACAAACACCACAGGAAAATGAATGGAGCCCAGCTCCGCTGAGAATCCGCCGAGAGGCAGCGCGGACAGGGCTCGGGTTATTCTGTCGAACGGGCCTTCATTTTTCTTCCTTTATACGCCTCTCTCCCTTCTTCCCCACTCCCTCTATCTCTGCAGCCGGCTGACAGGCTTACAGAGGCAGGGCCCAGTGGCTCAGCACTGCTGAAAGGATTACAGGCCTCTAAAGTTTATGGGATTGTCATATTTATTGTGCGGACCCTTATAATACACATACATTACTCAGCGCTGAGCAGTGGAGGAGGGGGTATTTACCCCTTTATTTCTGAGTAAAATTAAATAACATATTAATAAAAGCAGAACATTCAGCTATAACACTGGTTAAAGACTCTATTGCTACTGCTCTGTTAGATTTATACTATAATTTAATAAGCATAGCAGCCTATTCTTATTTTATATTTTATTATACATGATATAAGACATTTATATGGTTGCATATACTGTAAAAAGTCATACATCATGTTTAGATGAGCAGTTTGTCCAACCTCTCATCATTATGCCTCAGATTTAAACATGCAGTTACTGTGTTTTAGGATGCATATACTGTACGGATATTTGTGAGCATTGTTCTGGCTATTATATTAGAGTTATGTTAAATTTAAAGAGCCCATATCCTATATCGTGTGTTGTCCATCCATGCACCAATTCATCTATATATCCATCCATCCAACATCCATCCATCATTTTTAGCTTAAATTGTAATTTAATTTTTTTTCTGTGTTGATCTGTACATCCATCTATCCAACTTTTTTGTCTCTATCTATCTATCTATCTATCTATCTATCTATCTATCTATCTATCTATCTATCTATCTATCTATCTATCCATATTTTGTTTTCTGTATTTTTTTATCCATCCATCCTTCCATCAGTCCACCCATTTACCCATTCATCTATCTATCCATCCATCATACATCCATCACATTTATCTCATATTTTTGTCTGTCTGTGTTCCATCATCTAGCTACCTTTTTTGTCTCTATTACCATCTATCTATCTATCTATCTATCTATCTATCTATCTATCTATCTATCTATCTATCTATCTATCTATCTATCTATCTATCTATCTATCTATCCACCCATATTTTGTCTGTATTTTTGTATCCATCCATCCTTCCATCAGCCCATCCATCCACCCATTCATCTATCTATCCATCCATCCATCCATCCATCCGTCCATCCATCATTTTTATCTAATATTTTTGTCTGTCTGTTCATCTGTCCATCCATCTATCCACCTTTTTGTCTCTATTACCATCCATCCATCCATCCATCCATCCAGCCATTAATCTATCTATCTATCCATCCATCATCCATCCGTCAATTTTATCTCATATTTTTGTCTGTCTGTGTTGGTCTCTCCATCCATCCATCCACTTTTTTTTGTGCAGGCAGTGTTTGTCACAATACATATTTTAAAAGGCTGTACATCAGTCTTTAAAAAGCACAGTATATAAAATATGCTATGTAATTAAAAATGGATAAAAGTAGGCTGGTTAACGATCATGCATACATAAGCTATGGCTTTTTTGTGGTGCATGAAAAAGGCTGCTTTATAGAGACTAAGAAAGAAAATTATTTCTGATGCTATAAGGCTGAATCTGTCTGAGATTTCTGAGCGTGTTGAAGCTGTGATCTCGACAGTATCACTGCGAGCATAAATATCATTGATTTTGGTGTATGTGATAAATCTCTCGTCTTGTCGTTGCTTATAGATTATTGGATGGCTTAAATGCCAGGTGCTGTCCGAGGCTTTTTGGATTTCTCGTGTTGGATATTGGCAAACAGTTTGCCTGTGTGAGTAAATATGGCCTTCAGTTAGAACAATCTCACTCCTGTCTCAATAATTATCGCTTCTGATTATAATAAATCACATTTATTTTAGCCTGTATATGGATACTTAACAAATAGAGTTGACAAAAAATATTTTTAAAATTAAATTCTAGTAACACTTTCTATGGATGTCATGTCTATTACACTCTATGAACATACCCAAAACATATTATAATGCATTAATAAGGCATTTATAAAAAAATATATGACATTATAGTCATGTTTATTTTGCATAATCATATATAATGTGATTATAATGCATCATAAGCTTTGCTTGTATTATGTTACACATCTAAAAATAAGAGACCACTTAAATTGTTTTACCAAATTGAAAACCTCTGGAATATAATCAAGAGGAAGATGGATGATCACAAGACATCAAAGCAAACTGAACTGTTATCCAAAAGCAGTGTGTAAGACTGGTGGAGGAGAACAAGATGCCAAGATGCATGAAAACTGTGATTAAAAACCACCAGGATTATTCCACCAAATATTGATTTCTGAACTCTTAATACTTTATGAACATGAACTTGCTTTCGTTGTATTATTTGAGATCTAAAAACTCTTACTGCGTCTTTTTTTTTTTTTTTTTTGTCATTTCAGCCATTTCTCATTTTCAGCAAATAAATGTCCTAATTGACAATATTTTTATTTGGAATTTTAAATTTTAAAATCACAATTCTTAATGCACAATAACATAGCTATAATGTATTTTTTTAAATAAATAACTATAAATACGTTTTACATTATAATGTGTTATGAACATGTTTATTGATTCTAATAGATATGACATTCATAGAAATCGTTATCGAAATATTAATGTTTAAAACAAAATTCTGTTGTTAAAGGCCTACAATGCTTTTTTTCCTACTATTTTATACCCTAATTTCAGAACCTTGGATGCAAATTTTCTGGTGGGGTAACATTACAGTACAGATAAAAAAAAAAAATAAACAAATGAAATACAGTACCTGTCAAACATGGCGACACCCCTGTTCCTTACTAGTGTCACATAACGCGTCTTATAATTCGGTGCACCTTATGTATGAACATAGACCAGAAGATTGACGTTTATTGATAGTGCACCCTATAATCTGGTGCATTTTATAATGCGGAACATGCAGTATATAATTTCCTTAGGCATCATTTTATTATTACAAACACAGCTTTTTAATTTTATAGTGCATTTTTTATTATTTTTTTTAGGTTAAATATAAATCCATCACCAGATATACAGTACGAAATCTACGTAAGCACATTGATTTTTTTTACAATAAATATATATATATATATATATATATATATATATATATATACGCTGGTTCTTTGTTCTGTGGGCCACATAAAGGAAGAAAGGAAGAAGGAGAAAATAATAGAAGCGGGTCAGGCCTCAGACGTTCTGACCCGCGCGGACCTCGCTCTGTATAATGCAAATGATTCAGCGCTGACGTTTATAGCAGCGTGACTCTAATTGACATGTGAAAAGTGAAAAAGCCACGTGAGATCTGCGTTCCGGCGCAGCGGCTCGGTTCTGATTCGATCTGACCGGCGCACAGTGTGTCACATCATGCCCACCAGATTGAGGGAGCGGCTTTTAAACGGAGATGCCCTGCCCTCTCCGCCAGCAGAGCGGTGATGGGGACGCTGATATGTAGAGACTCCCTGCCCCGCCCCCTTAACCCACCGCACGCACCCGCCCCCCCATCCATCGCCCGCCTTCTGAAAAGTATTCTGAAAGCTCAAGCTCTGATTCATCCGGCTGCTGTTTGCTTTAGGCCGGGCCCGCGTCACGCTGATGCCGTGTGACAGGTGTAAAGCACCACTAAAGTGGGCATCGGGGGGCATTAGGGGCGGGGCTATGATAATTACTGGTGCTTAAGGGAAATCTGGAGATGACAGGATGGTTCAGACCTCGTCTCCTGCTGCTGATTCATGATAAAGGATGGAAAGATGCTGAAGGAGGTTGTGGGCATGATGGGCTGGCACATAAGTGTTTCTTATCCACCTTCTCCCCCATCCCCACACCCCCACTTACTCTACACTCAGACCGAAATGTTAACAACATAACAGACACCCTATATATATATATTGATAAAAGTATTCACTTGTCTGCCGTCGAACACATATGAGCTTGAGTGGCATCTTATTCCTAATCCATTGGGTTTCATATGATTTCGTCTCTGGAACTCCAAAAAAAAGAAAAACAAGCCCAGACAATGATCCCCCCTCTACCAAACTTTTCACTAGCCGCAAGGCAATCAGACAAGTACCACTCTACGATCTATCTATCTATCTATCTATCTATCTATCTATCTATCTATCTATCTATCTATCTATCTATCTATCTATCTATCTATCTATCTACATATCTGTCTGTCTGTCTGTCTGTCTGTCTGTCTGTCTATCTATCTATCTATCTATCTATCTATCTATCTATCTATCTATCTATCTATCTATCCTTTTAATCCATTGTCAGTGTCCCCCCACCAAACTTTTCACTAGCCACAAGGCAATCAGACAATCAGACCCTAAATTTCCTTCAGTATCAATAAAGTATCTATCTATCTATCTATCTATCTATCTATCTATCTATCTATCTATCTATCTATCTATCTATCTATCTATCTATCTATCTATCTATATATCTATCTATCTATCTATCTATCTATCTATCCCCCTGGAAACCCCCATGGTCACTCTGAAGGAGCTGCAGAGATCCACAGCTCAGGTGGAAAAATCTGTCCACAGGACAACTATAAGATATGCACTCAAAACATAAGAAATAAGATAAGAATAAGAAATAAGAAAATATTGTTGTTTGCTGTTTGTAGCCACAAGCCATGTAGGAGACACAGCAAACATGTGGAATAAATTGTGGAAGAAAACATGGAAAGTGCTGTTCACAGACACTCTCCATCCAACCTGGCTCCAGATATCAGTCTCTAGATGAAAAAGCTGGTGGGGACAAACCCCAAATTACATGTGACACTTTTTTATTTTTATTTGAATTAAATCTTAAAAACCATGTATTATTTTCGTTCTACTTCACAATTATGTGCTACTTTGTGTTGGTTTATTACTTAAAATTCTTGATACAATACCTTTAAGTTTGTGGTTATAAGCCCCTCCACTTATTATTTTTTTTTAATTTCATTGGTTACACTAGACCCATTTTCATGCTTATATCACACCAATGTACATGGGTATGCCATGCCCATATTAGTGATTCGTTACATCAGTCTGCACTGATGTTTTCATGGTTACTTTAAACCCATTTCTATAGCTTCATATTTCTTTTGTTGCCAAGAGCATTGGAGCTTTGCTTGTCATGTGAATGTTATGATTTATAGAGCTCATCAATAATTAACATTAGCTTTGTTGCGGCTGTAGTGGATCAGAGCTTATTCACTGCTCCTGTCCTCCCACCCACTCCTCCACTCCTCCTCTCCTCCAGTTATCCATGTTCTACTGATCTACTGGGAAAGCAGAGTAACAGGAGGGAATAATTAAAATTATGGGAGCGCTGGAAGTGTCCCAAAAAGCTGGACAGTTCATATATATCGTGAGATGGTCTGTAATATTATATATATATATATATATATATATATATATATATATTAGTTTTTTTGAGAATTTTACCAATGCTGATGTTGTAGCACTTTGGTAAGGTTTGCTAAATGCAGGTGTTGTAAAAGTTTCTATGCAGTGAAAACCACATCATAAGTGATGAGCACCAGATACTAAGTGGTGAGCACCATATAATAAAAGATAAGCACCAGATACTGAGTTTTGAGCACCAGATAACATATACTGAAAACCATATACCAAGTGTTGAGCACCCAATACTAAGTGGTGAGCACCAGATAACATGTAGTGAGAACCACCTAATACCACCAGGTAACATGTAGTGAAAACCACATGCTAAGTGTTGAGCACCACATACTAAGTGGTGAGTACCAGGTACTTAGTGTTGAAGACCAGATACTAAGTGATGAGTACAATGCCCTTAGTGTTGAGGACCAGATACTAAGTGGTGAGTACCAGGTACTTAGTGTTGAGGACCAGATACTAAGTGGTGAGTACCAGGTACTTAGTGTTTAGGACCAGACACTAAGTGGTGAGTACCAGGTACTTAGTGTTCAGGACCAGATAGTCAGTGGTGAGTACCAGGTACTTAGTGTTTAGGACCAGATACTAAGTGGTGAGTACAAGGTACTTAGTGTTTAGGACCAGATACTAAGTGGTGAGTACAAAGTACTTAGTGTTTAGGACCAGATACTTAGTGGTGAGTACCAGGTACTTAGTGTTTAGGACCAGATAGTAAGTGGTGAGTACCAGGTACTTAGTGTTTAGGACCAGATAGTAAGTGGTGAGTACCAGGTACTTAGTGTTGAGGACCAGATACTAAGTGGTGAGTACCAGGTACTTAGTGTTTAGGACCAGATAGTAAGTGGTGAGTACCAGGTACTTAGTGTTTAGGACCAGATACTAAGTGGTGAGTACCAGGTTCTTAGTGTTTAGGACCAGATACTAAGTGGTGAGTACCAGGTACTTAGTGTTTAGGACCAGATACTAAGTGGTGAGTACCAGGTACTTAGTGTTGAGGACCAGATACTAAGTGGTGAGTACCAGGTACTTAGTGTTGAGGACCAGATACTAAGTGGTGAGTACCAGGTACTTAGTGTTGAGGACCAGATACTAAGTGGTGAGTACCAGGTACTTTGTGTTGAGGACCAGATACTAAGTGGTGAGTACCAGGTACTTAGTGTTGAGGACCAGATACTAAGTGGTGAGTACCAGGTACTTTGTGTTGAGGACCAGATACTAAGTGTTGAGTACAAAATACTTTGTGTTGAGGACCAGATACTAAGTGGTGAGTACAAAATACTTCATGTTGAGGACCAGATACTAAGTGGTGAGCACAAGATCCTAAATGTTGAGCAACAGATACTAAGTGATGAGCACCAGACAACCTTTAGTGAGATAATTGCTCTTCATGATTGTATGCAGCCATTTTTAAAGCTGAAAAATATGTAAAAAAATAAAATATTTGATATAAATGTAATATAAATGTATACACATATAAAATGCACCTATTTTTACTTGTGTGTCATACTGTGGCAGCATCCATTCATGCGTTCAGCTTTCTATTTCAAGGTTTTGCCTTTTTTTACGCTTTTTTTTCTATTTTGCAGCAGCATGGTCGTCTTTCTCTGACTGACAGCCGTCAAATCCTGTTAGAAACCCACGTCTCCTGACCGAAAAGAGAAAACTAACATTCGCTTTCAAATCTGAAAGCTAAAAACAGCAGAGCAGCATTATTACACCACCTGTCTTTAAACAAAACCACTAAAACCACGTGTCCGTCTTCGCAGGCATCTCCCCGTCCCTGGGAATTGTAGGTTTATCCGTGTGAGTAAAGCACGGCTGGCTAAATGCATATATTTAATTGTGAAGACGGAGGAAATGGGCCGTAAACATAGCTTTAATGTATATTTCAATACCCCGCTGGAAGGTTCCGGAGCGGACCCTCAGCGCAGTGTGACAGGCATCACTGAATCAGGAAGCGGGATGGCGGTGCCTGCGAGTGGTAATGTGGGGGAAGGCAGTGATCGTAGGTTTTTAAAGCCCAGCGCTGCAGATTAGCGCTGGTTCTCGACTCGCTCTGGGAGCTGGAGTTAAAGGACCCATCTAACAGCTTCCAGTGGGCTTCAAAACCCCCCCATAGATACCAGGAGATGGAGACCAGGCCTCCAGTGGTCGACCATATGGTGATGTGTTCAGATGGTGAAGCCAGAAGCCTTTGAGAAGCTAACTACTGAGTTGTTATTGTTAGCAATTAAACATATAATAACACGGGCTCATGCAGCTTGCCATCAGCTGCCGGAGTGCTGAGAGAGCACAATTGGTTTTGCTCTCTCTGGGTGGGTACAGTACAGTAGATGGTGCTCTTTCCCCTCATCACTCCTAGGGTGATTTGAATCAGCACAAGGATGCGTCTGTGAGCTGATGTATCCGAACCGAGTCGCTGCTGTGCTTTTCTCTGAGCGTTAGCGCTGTGATGCTACTCGGAAATGCTACAACATCAGCAGCAGCACAAAAAGGAGGCGGAGACTGACTTCACATGTATCACAGGAGGCATGTGCTGGTCTTCACTCTTCTGGTGTTGGGGTCTTCATGAGTGGTTTGGGTAATTGTCCATGTAAATTGGGGAATAATTGGGACAAAAACTAGCAGAGTAATTCATACATGTTAACTGTAATAAAACACACTAACAAAATATACAAACCACCATTAAAACACTAACATTATCAGCAAATGAGCCAAGTTAGCTTAGCAGTTGTTTGGTCTTGGGGTACCTTTTGTAATTATTGACATCTGACTACTGGGAAAAACCCACAGACCTGCCAAAATCACCAATTAATAAAATGTAAAATCAAAAAGAGAAACATTTTAATAATAAACGTTTTTTTTATTTTTTTATTTTTTTTTATTAAAACAGCTGTTAATCCAATAATCCTTAAATTTCTGCTTATTTTCAAGATTTTCAAGATCAAATCAACCCTGGATAACTGTTATATACTCATAACTCATGAAACTCATACTTGTAACTCATATAACACAATAACAATAACAAAAATAAATTGAGAGATTTTTTTTCAAAGTTAGTAGTTATCAATAATGTCTTAACTGGTGTACATTAAACATTAGTGGAGACATTCTCATTCTGTCATAAATACTCTTAATTAATATACTCTTATTGCAAAGTGTTACCAACATAATGCATTAGCTGGAAAAGTAAAATACATCCCTATTAACACAGGTAGTGACTAATAAAATCACATCAGCCACAATAACTGTTTATAATAAGAAGAATTTAAAATAACAATAATCCTAATACTTCCCTTATTTCCTTCTATTAAAATTTACCTTTTTGGTGCAGTATACGATTAACCAGTTTGTTTGCTTTTTTTTCTTTCTTTCTTTCTTTCTTTCTTTCTTTCTTTCTTTCTTTCTTTCTTTCTTTCTCATGTATTTTGAGCAGTCTCAGAGAAGTCTCCGGGGCACCCAGAGCTACACCTCTGCTGGGTTCAGTCTGTGTTTATGAATGGCTTTAGTGGAGGACTGGACAGGAGAGCCAATTAGAAGGAATGATGGGGTTAAAAACCACTGTGCAACCAAGTGTCCCAGAAACACTGCTGTATTCAAACATCGGTCACCTTCAGTAACAATCATTATTTCTGGTTATTTTATTTATGGCTATTACCTACATGCAGCACATTCACTTTCAGTAAATTTCACCTACACCAGCAGAGGACATGCCTCTCCAAACCATCACTGATTGGTGGAAGCTTCACACTAGACCTCGAGCAGTTTGGACTGTGTGTCTCTCCACTCTTCCTCCAGACTCTGATCCTCTGATTTACAAATGAAATGTAAAATTTACTGATGATCAGTGATGGTTTGGATAAAGAGACATGTCATCTGCTGGTGTTGATCCACTGTGTTTTATTATCAAGTCTAAAGTCAGTGCAGTTTTGTTTTCCCACAAAATCTTACAGCACTTCATGCTTCCCTCTGCTACTGACAACTTTTATAGAGATGTGGATTTCATTTTCCAGCAGCACTTGGCACACTGCCCACACACTGCCCAAAAGTACCAATTGGTCTCATATTATAATATTCTAATTTTCTGAGACACTGATTTTTGGGTTTTCATTGGCTGTAAGCCATAATCATACACAACAATAAAATAAATACACGCTTAAAATAGATCACTCTCACTGTTAAATACATCTATATAATATATGAGTTTCACATTTTCACAGAGATGCACCTGAATATACCCTTCTATAAAACTGCTACCATCTTCAGATTTACATTCCAGCATCCACCTGAACACACCTGACTTCAAAGCCCTAAAAAAAAATATTGCAGCAAAATGTCAACAAGATGTCAAATATTATTAGTAATTACCGTGTAACATATGAATGCCATAACATTTAACACCGAGCCTACAGGCATGTTTTCATCCTGAGCGTAATTTATTCATAAGGAGGATGCTTCCACCACCAGCATGCAAACAAGACCAACAGCCTGCAGACATTTAACCTGCTGTTCCTCCTCAGACGGAGGGTCCAGGCTAATGCCTGACTGCAGCAATATGGCCACAGCAGCATGCTGACGGGCGCTGGCGCAGGACCGGACATTAGGGTGCAGATATTTCACCAACAAAAACCCAAAACAGATCAAAACAGAACTGGAACTGGACACTGACCCATTTCTGCTTGTGAAACTCAGCATGGTGAACTAAAATAGAACAACTGCGGCACTAGAAATGCACTGAAAATGGGAGAATGTTTTTATTTTTCCTGTAAAATTGCTTTTTTGCTTTTTTAAATTTTATATCAAATGTTTCTCCATTTTCTCCCCAATTTAGCATGGCCAATTACCAACCCACTCATTAGAACTCCCCCTATCACTAGTGATGCCCAAAAACACCAGGAGGGTGTAGACTAACACATGCTTCCTCCGATACATGTGAAGTCAACCACCGCTTCTTTTCGAGCTGCTGTTGATGCAGCATTGCCGAGTAGCATCACAGCGCTAACGCTCAGAGGAAAGCGCAGCGATACATCAGCTCACATACGCTCTGTGCCGAGGACATCACCCTAGGAGTGATGTGGGGAGAGAGCGCCATCTACCCACCTGGAGGGAGCCCTCTGAGCGCTGGCAGCTTGATGGTAAAGCTGCATGAGCAGGGGTTCGAACCTGCGACCTCCCGCTCATAGTGGCAGCGCTTTAGACTGCTGGACCACTCGGCGCCCTGCTTTTTTTTTATCACATTTTTCAAACTATAAGGCTCAAAATCAATGAACAGGTTTATTTTCATACATAAATCACACTAGATCATAAGACACATTAAGCAACACTACTAAGTATAGTAACACTTTCTATGAGCTCCATGCCTATTTGAATCTATAAACATACTCATAACACATTATAATGCATCCATAAGGCATTATAAACATGGCTATAAATATTTGAAAACTGTATAACACATTACAGATTGCAATGAATTGTAAACTAAGTGTATATACATATATACAGTGCCCTCCATAATTATTGGCACCCCTGGTTAAGATGTGTTCTTTAGCTTCTCATAAATTGAGTTTTGTTCAAAATAATATAGGACCACGATGGGAAAAAAAAAGTAAAGTCCAACCTTTAACTCAAGTAAATTTTAAGGGGGAAATAAAATCCCTGACTAAGAAATAATTATTCTTCATAAAATCACCTGTTCCACAATTATTGGCACCCCTAACAATTCTTAGGAAATAAATTTAATAAAAGTATTTCTGTCACTTCTACAGTAGTTTACGAAGTTGATCAGAGTATGTAGGAACATTTAATTAGTAATTCACAACTTCCTGTTTCCCTGGGGTATAAATATGACGTGACACAGAGGCCATTTATCTTCAACATGGGAAAGACAAAGGAACATACCATTCAAGTGAGGCAGATGTGGGTTGACCTTCACAAGTCAGGCAATGGCTACAAGAAAATCGCTACTCGCCTACACCTGTCCATATCTACTGTCAGAGGAATTATTAAGAAGTTTAAAACAACTGGAACAGTGGTAAACAAGCCTGGACGAGGACGCAAGTTTATTTTGCCACCACGCACAGTGAGGAGGATGATAAGAGAAATAAAAAGTTCTCCAAAGCTCACTGTTACAGAATTGCAACAAATGGTAGCTTCTTGGGTTCACAAAGTCTCCAAAACAACCATCAGGCGCTATCTACATGCCAACAAGCTGTTTGGGAGGCATGCACGGAAGAAATCATTTGTCACTCACAATCATAAACGCAAACGTTTGGAGTTTGCTAAGCGGTACTATGACTTCAACTGGGGCCGTGTGCTTTGGTCAGATGAAACAAAGATAGAGCTTTTTGGCAACAAATGCTCTAAGTGGGTCTGGCGTAACACAAGAGCTGAGTATGCAGAAAAGCACCTCATGCCCACTGTGAAATACGGCGGGGATCAGTGATGCTGTGGGCCTGTTTCTCTTCTAAAGGCCCTGGGAACCTTGTTAGGGTGCATGGCATCATGAATGCTCTAAAATACCAGGACATTTTAAAACAAAATCTGGTGGCTTCTGCCCGAAAGCTGAAGAATGGTCGTCACTGGGTCTTTCAGCAAGATAATGACCCTAAACATGTGGCCAAATCTACACAGAAATGGTTCACCGCACACAGAATCAAGCTCCTCCCATGGCCATCTCAGTCCCCAGACCTCAACCCCATTGAAAACCTGTGGGGTGAGCTGAAGAGGAGAGTGCAGAGGAGAGGACCCAGGTCGTTGGATGATTTAGAGAGAATGTGCAAAGAGGAATGGTCAAAGATCCCTCTTTCTGTATTCTCCCATCTTGTGAAACATTACAGGAGAAGATTAGGTGCTGTTTTGTTGGCAAAAGGGGGTTGTACAAAGTATTAACATCAGGGGTGCTAATAATTGTGGCACACATGATTTGATGTTAAATAATTATTTCTTAATGTGGGATTTTTTTCCTACTGAATAAATTCACTTGAGTTAAAGGTTGTATTTTACTCTTTTTTCCATCGTGGTTCTATATTATTTTGAACAAAACTCAATTTATGAGAAGCTAAAGAACACATCTTAACCAGGGGTGCCAATAATTATGGAGGGCACTATATATATATATATATATATATATGGTTATATAGCAGATATATGATCATTTAACCCAGAAATGTATATAATGCTATAGAATACAAAAAAAAAAGATCTAAAGTGCAACAGTTTTATAGAAACACCTACATAGAAAGTGTTATCCTCCTAAGTACACTCCTAAGGATGCCTACATCAAAGTGCATCTCAAAAAATGTAAATAACATAAAAAAGTTACTATGTTTCAGTAATTCAGTTCAAAATGCAAAACTTAAAATCTATATATTATATAGATGTATTACACACTGAGTGATCTATTTTAAGCGTTTAATAATTTTATTGTTGATTATTGATTATGGCTTACAGCCAATGCAAACCCAAAAATCAGTATCTCAGAAAATTTGAATATTATATAAGACCAATTGGTGCTTTTGGCAGTGTGGGCAGTGTGCCAAATCCTGCTGGAAAATGAAATCCAGCTGTGATGTTATTTGTGATAACACACAACCTCGAGTGTTCTATTGCTTTTATACAACAGTTTTTTTTTTTTTGTTTTTTTTTACAAAATGAATAAAGAAAATAAATCAAAGAACTTTAAGAAATTCAGAATAAATATGCTTTAATATGGACTGTGCCTTCCACCAAAAAGTAGTTCCACCACAGCTGTAACAGAACTGAAACTTAACTAACATTAACGGTGAATGGTTTATACAGACTAACACCACGAAAGTTAGTTTGAAAGCAAAAGGACGAATAAGCGAAGATTATAACAAGTAACATTAGGAGCGTAACATAATGCTAATACTCTCCTCTCCTGCTCCGTGGAGTCGTCTTCAGGTGAACGCTGCGCATTTTTTGAGCATTTCTGCTTGTTTTGCTGGGTGGTGTTGGTTTTAGCTAGCCGGCTGGACTGTGATTAGGTTAGCAGTTTAAGTGTATATTACATTACATTACATTACATTACATTTGGCAGATGCTTTTGTCCAAAGCGACTTACAATAGTCAAGTACAATGTAAAATAAGTTTAAAGGTAAAACATCTTTGGATAGGGATAAAAGGAGGTCAAAAGGGAAGAATAGGATAGAGGAGTGAAGGAGGGGAAAAAGGAAATGAGGTTAGAAGTAGTTAGTGTGTTAGAGGTGTTAAGAGAGTAAGTGCTCTTTGAAGAGCTCTGTCTTCAGGAGTTTATTAAAGATAGCGAGAGATTCTCCTGATCTGGTAGTAGAAGGTAGTTAGAGGTGTTAGGAGAGTAAGTGCTCTTTGAAGAGCTCTGTCTTCAGGAGTTTATCAAATATAGTGAGAGATTCTCCTGATCTGGTAGTGGAAGGTAGTTTGTTCCACCATTGGGGAACTCTGTATGAGAACAGTCTGGATTGCTTTGTGTGAATGTTTGTTTGGCAAAGCGAGGCGACGTTCATTGGAGGAGCACAGCGGCCGGGAGGTAGCGTAAGCCTTCAGGAGCGAGTGCAGGTAGGAAGGAGCCTGTTCTGTCATCACCTTGTAGGCGATTGTAAGAGCTTTGAATTTGATGCGAGCATCAACTGGTAGCCAATGGAGCTCAATGAGCAGTGGGGTGACATGTGCCCGTTTTGGCTGGTTGAAGACCAGACGTGCTGCTGCGTTCTGGATCATCTGGAGTGGTTTTACTACACAGGCCAGGAGGCCAGTTAGCAGGGCATTGCAGTAGTCGAGGCGTGAGATGACGACCACTTGCACCAGGAGTTGGGTGGCCTGTTGCGTCAAGAACGGTCTAATTTTTCGGATGTTATAGAGCGCAAAGCGGCAGGACCGAGCAACTGAGGCCACATGGTGCGTGAAGGAGAGTTGGTCATCAACCAGAACACCCAGGTTCCTAGCAACCTTTGTCGGTGAGAGAGAGACAGAGTCGATACTTATAGAGAAGTTGTGTTGAAAAGATGGTTTTGCTGGTATAACCAGAAGTTCAGTCTTTGAGAGATTTAATTGAAGGTGATGCTCCTTCATCCATGAGGATATGTCAGAGAGACACTGCGATATCCGTGCAGAGATTGAGTGATCTTCAGGTGAGAACGACAGGTATAGCTGGGTGTCATCCACAAAGCAATGGTAGGAAAATCCGTGTGAGCGGACAACCTGACCAAGAGAGGTGGTGTATATGGAGGAGAGAAGGGGTCCCAGTACCGAACCTTGGGGGACCCCAGTGGATAAGGAGCGGGCTGAGGACAGCTGTCCTTCCCACGACACCTTGAACGAGCGCCCAGTGAGGTACGGTCTGAACCATGACAGCACATTGTCTGCGATCCCCATGTATATGTGCCCACAAATGTTCAACTAACTCAAAATAGTTGAGTATTGTTTTAAAATCTCCAATTTTATGTAAAACAGACTTAATTTATTTGAGTTCAAACAACTTCTGGGTTTACAGTGTGCTTAATCCAGAATTTCAGGTGTGAAAAAAAAAAAAACATGTTTCTAATTTAAGCCCCCAAAATATTGAGCTAATCAGACTGGAACAGGATGTCCTTTACGTCCTAACCTCACCCCCCGCACTCTCTGTCATTCAGTCTGATCCCTCGCTCCCCTCCTCCTCCCTCCCTCCCTCCTTCTTCCCGCTCTCATTTTGCGCTCGTTGGCTGTTAGCAGGATCGGCGCTGGAGTGTGGTGGGGCTGATGATGCCCTAATGAAGATGAATATTCAGTTGCTCCAGAAAGGTTCCTGGAACGCTTCCCAGCCCCCGCGCCCGTCGCCCTGCTCAAATTGGCAGCGCGATAAGAGGACGGGGAGCGAAAGGAGAAGAGGAGAGGAGGGGAAGAGGAAAAAAAGAGTGGAGAAATGAAAACATGCTTGTATCACCACAACTCGCACTCGCCCGGCTGGTGTAAAAAGCACAACTGCGGAGGTTTGAGGAACATAACACCCCTCAGAGGAGAGACTGACTGGGAGGAGAGAAGGAGGAAGCTGCTAGTTTTTTAAAATTCTTGGTAGTCTTTGAAATCTAGGATTTGTACCCAATTTAATCCAAATATTTTGCACCAATTTGGTCATAGCCTGCTCATATGCTTATAACCCCTTATCAGATATCTCCAGGATGCAACAGCACCAAACTTAGCCTATACTGTATGTCTTCCTAGATATGAAGCATCGCCATGTATTTTTGAAACCAGTGTCACCAGTGCAAAGCAATTACAGTAAAGCTCAACACACTTGAAGGAGAACACTAAATTCTTCTTCTGTTACTCTGGTTAATATTGCGTTAAGTCATGGGATTGGTTCTATCCATATTTTCGCTGTCCTATGAAAAACACTTATCTCCAAAAAAGCAACTTTACAGGAGAGAGAAAAAACCTTGTAAACTTTCAATGGAAGTCAATGTAAAAAGAGTTTATTTCAGGTCATTTTGAAGAGTTTCTATTGGTCCGTTCATCAAGAAATGTTGGCACAGTGTAAGGGACAATTTGTTCAAATTACGTACTAAACTAAAAATGGACAAAAAACGGAGATAAGTGTTTTTCATAGGACAGCGACGATATGCTCCTACAAGTGGGTTCTTCTTTTGGTTCATGCAATGCTCTTCGCTACCTTACACCTCATCAACAGTCTATTTTCACGCCTTGTGCCTGTGATGTCAAAATAGAGTCAGAGTTCAGGAATAAATCTACACTGATGTTTTGGTGTGGTGGTCTGGAAGTGAGGTGTGCTCAGGTAAATTTCTATTTTGGCGGCGGAAAACACAGGTGCTCCACTGACTGATTAAAACCCTGACAACAGTCAATAGTCAGAGTTCATTCCTATTGGTGCTCCCAGAGAGTAAACTTGACTTTTAACTCAATAATAAACAGAATAAATAATAAAATAACATTACTGCTCCCTTAAATGAGCTGCTGGCATACCTTCACAAAATGAATGCAAAGGTCATTATCCTATCCTCTAAAGAGATGCACAAATACACTGAGATTGAGACTTAATGTACTTCAGAATATACATTTATCAGCCAATCAAACAACAGTTCAGCCTTGCCCACTACATTGGAATAACAAAAATGTACAAGTAATGCATGGCAGTATCTCACCTATTGAGGCACCATGTAGTGTTTATTTTAGTTTATTTTACCACTTAGGAATTTTGTGAAACAAAAAAGGTATGTAGAATAAAAAATACAATCATATTTTTTTTTTACTGCCATTAACATACAAACATAATAATAATAATTTGCCAATTTGTTTATTACTTTATCTTTACTTTATCATTTATTACTGAATCTTGTTTTTAAATACATTGCAAAAAAAAAAAGTTCTTATATTTTTTAGCACTGGAAATAATTCAGGTCTGAAAGGGTTAAGAAAAGTACAGTGTGTGATGATTAAGGCTTCTGTTTGAATGATACAAATTGGTAAGAACCCACTTTATGTTTCAGGAAAACTGGTCTTGTTTATAACATGAACAAATTAACACCACAGTAACCCAAACTGAACTGGACTGGACTGTGGATTTGGGGTGTTTTGTTTTTAGGTCTGTCTGCTGGATGGAATTTAAAACCCCAGTAACCATAATGAAGTCCCTTTCAAACCATAGAGAGGAAAAAGTGCAAGAGAGCCAAAATTACAGAGTGTGGTAATTAGAACAGTGGGACTTGGACCGAGAGCCTGGCTAGAGAAAGGCCACCATGGTGATGTTTAGACCCGCAAACATGCATGACTGTTTCTGGAACACCTGGACCAAATGGAAGATTATTGAAATGAGGAAAAAACAAACAAACAAACAAAAGTTACAGAAACAAGACATTAATTGTCAGAATGTAACAAAGACACAGTGCTTTTTGCCATACTGATATTTTACATTTATACATTTAGATTATCAAACAAAATGTAATATCAGACAAAGACAAAAAAACACTTTTTAAATTATAATTTTATTTATTTAAGGAAGAAAAATCTACCCAAAACAATCTAGCCCTGTGTGAAAAAAGTATTTCTTTACAGAATTGATTTAATTCAGACACATGACTAGTCTACCTAGAAAACCTTCATTTTGTTTTATTAAGCCATTTAGAGGTGGACTTTTTGTTTGTGTGCTTTGGGTCATTGTCCTGCTGCAGAACTCAAGTACACCTGAGCTTGAGGTCACGAGCATATGGCTGGAAAGTCTCCTTAAGCATTGTCTGGTAAACAGCCGAACTCCTGGTTCCATCTACAGTATTACAGCAAGTTGTTCAGCCCTTGAAACAGCAAAGCAGCCCCAGACCATCACACTACCACCACCATTTTTTTCTCATCTTGTTGTCAGACAAGTTCTATTTAAGGGATTTCTTGATTCTACTGGTTTGGCAGCAATCAGGACTGGTTTTGCTTAGTAGTGAAATTGATCATCATTTAAAAAGTGCCTATTTATATTTACTCAGGTTATATTTGTCTGAAATTAAAGATCGTTTGATAATCTGAAAAATGTAAGTATGGCAAAAAGTCAAAAATACTTTTTCACGCCACTGTATGTCTATTAGAGGAAACTATACTGTAATTGGAAGCTCTAGCACCTGTCTGTTGGGCACCAATAGCATGGATACACAATGAGATACAGTTGGGCATAAAAGTGTACAGGTTCTGTATATTGAATCGTGAAGACATCAATTGGTGGTGTGGGCAGGCAGAGGAAGTGTTGCAAACTAACAGAGAGATTTCTGGGAAACCATTGCCCCCATGTCCATTGTATCACTATAGGGGTAACTCACTATTGTATGTCATCAGGTCAGCGGAGAAAACTAGCTCTAGATCAAATGTACACCTCCCGATGCCGCCAAAAAGCCATTGACATAGATATCGCACAGGATTCATCACATCCTGGACATTGTCTCTTCCAACTGGTACCATCAGGCAGGTGATTCAGGGCTATGAAAACCAGGACAAATCGCCTTAAAAACAGTTTGTATTCTTAAACCATTATGGCCTTAAACTTACAATAATCACTGCTGAAATCAACTATCTATGATGGCTCATCAAATAGTTCATCAGCAATTGGTTCCACAGCATTGCTAAAGTATGACAGATGCTAAAATATAAAAAAGGTGAAGATTCTGTTCATGACACCCTTGGAAACAAAGATCCTGGTGTAGATCCACTCATGTATGTATAATTTGAATGGGGAAAGTGTTTTTCAACACGTTTTAAAGTAAATTCCAGACGTCTTGTTCACTTGTAATTGGCATCATTTTGAGTGAAAACATTTTGCACTTTTTGTTCGCTTATTTGAGAAGCTAATAGAGTGGAATGCATATCAGACAGTCCATTTAGAAGCTCCAGAATCTCCAGACGATACTCATTTGTTTGTGCTTCATTTTGTAAGTCAGTCAGTCTTGTTTACTCAGCTGTTGAGTCTGGGATATTGTGCGAAAGCAATCGGGGGCTAATAGAGCTGTTTATTGAAGAATCTGAGACTGGAATTGATCACTTGGGTGTTTGACACTCAAGTAGCAAATAAGTTCAAAACTATTTCAGGTAAAAGTGAACCTGTTTTATATGAAGCAGTGGTAATAACTGTGTAATTACACATTAATAATACAGGCAAGTAGTACAGTGAATATACTCTTGTCAGTTGATCTTGGGACTTGAGATGTAATTACAGAAGTGTATCCTAACAGCACATGTTATAACCATGTAATAAACTGAGGGTAGCTGTATGTATTTAAAGTATTGCTACTTTACCCTTATTATTGCTGTTTATATATATATATATATATATATTTTTTTTTTTTCTCAAAACTAGAAAATCACTCTGATACTGATATTACTATATCATTTATATCACTAGTAATTACATTGTTATTGCTTTACATGTTAGCATTCAACTATACTACTGATCAAGGTTTATGTCAATAACACTAAACAATACTATATACTAGATAGAATCTATAAACATATATATATATATATATTTTTTTATATTTCCACATACATTCAGCGTTTGGACACAGCTTACATTCAGTGTTTTTTTCATTATTTCATTCTGTTTCTAAAATTAGCCAAACATAAAAGTGTTAAACAAATCAGAATATGTTTTATATATTCAATTAGCTTAGATTATATGGTTTTGCACATCTTGGCTGGATGTTCTCAGCTTTATGAGGTAGAGTCACCTGGGATTCAGGCTTTCAGTTAACAGCTGTGCTGAACTCGTCAAGAGTTAATGACTTGAATTTCTTGCCTCTTAATGTGTTCATTGTGTATTATAGCAAGAACTACTCAACTAAGTAAAGAAAAAAATACTTTAAGAAATGGAGCTCAGTCCATCTGAAAAAAAAAGGAATTTAAGATCTTTAAAAAAATATTCTCAAGTGCCTTTACAAAGGCATTCAAAAACATTATGATGAGGTTTCCTTCTGTAGTACAGGATCAATTCATCAAAGTTACCAGCCTCAGAAACCACAAAAATAAGAGCATATAAATGCTTCATTGAGTATTTTGGTTTGTTTTAGACCTATTTTAATTTACCACAAAAAAAAAAGAAACCATTTAATTAGAAAGTGTGTCCAAACATTTACATGTATAGTAACTAAAATAAATATATTTTAATAAACATATACAGTACACACACTAAATTAAGACAATATAGAACAGAAATAACAGTGTGCAATGTAGGGATAAGCATGGCTACTACTATAATTATGTATATTATGGATTCTTTCCATTTTTATAACCATCTGAAACCTAGATGTACTCTTTCCACTGCTCCCACAAAGATCAGGTTGTACTGGTTGTATAACCACTTTATTTACTAAAGACCTCCTTTAGTAAAGAGTGTAAATCTTCTTCTGGAGGCCTGAGCCCTGTTGACCTCAAACTTTCAAAGCCTCCACTCATCATCCAGCAGCTCAGAACTTCTCATTTTCCTTTCCCGGGATTGAACGTCTCATTTTTAGTGCTGAACAAGCTCTCGGGGATGAGCCAATCGCTGGCCGCGTCTTTTTCTTTTCTTTTTTTTTTTCAGTTTTCGTTGGCATAGCAGTGCTGCGGAGGGAATTGGCAGATTATTTGGTCAACTGTGATCAGTTCCACCGCAGATTAGAAAGTATACAAGCTCCTTGGAGCGTGGCAAGTTTTCACCCCATAAGTCCATCAAAGTCAAAGGCCTGGTCTCTGTGCCGGAGCTCCAGCACTATATCGGGCTCCGGCGAAGGCGGAGGGATCGAGCCGGAGCAAGTAGGCCGCCCTCTTTACCCGCTGCAGTAATATCCATTTAAAGAGACTTCGCCGTTCACGAATTCCCCGAGTGAGCGGCGAAATTATCCACTAAAGCGTGTGCTCTTTGAGCGCCCGTTATAATGCAATGCAATTTCATCTCCAATTTAGCGGCACCAAACTAAGAACAAGAAACTGTAGCTGCGGCCTGGAATTCTTTAAACACATGCTGGCGTTCTCCATCCTCCCGCTCTTAATTTGAAGCCCTGATGCGTGACTTGCTTGTGTTGTGAGTTGGGGATTATTCGACTCTATAGCTCTGCAATGGCACTCACTAAAAGCCATTTCACTCTCTCTCTCTCTCTCTCTCGCTTTCTTTTTTTTTTTTTTTTAGCTCTATGGGCTTTTGGAATTTGTCCGAAAAAGAAAAATAAAAAAAAGAAAGATCACTTTTTAAGCAATACGCCAGACAAAAAAACTGACCTTTTTGAAATGTAAATAAGGGACAAACTGTGTTGCACCTCAGAAAAATATAATGCAGGGTTTATCACTGCAGAAATAAAGCATTAAAACAGTAAAATAAATAAATATTGCTATGTAGCAGCTGAGAAAAGTAATTAACTTACACTGCTTAGTCTCCACCTGGATGTAAGCGAGTAAATGATGTGGGGTTGGTTGATGCTGCAGTTGGTCTGCAGGTTTAGGTTCAGCAACAGTATGTGCTGAAAGAATGAGGTCAGCTGACTACCTGACTATAATTCATTAATATGGACCAGATTGTTCCATCGGATGTTATATTTCTTCCCTGATGATCACGACCATATTCCAAGATAAGACAATGTCAGGATTCATGGAGCTGGAATTGTGAAAGAGGTCAGGGTTCAGGGAGCATGAGATCATCATTTTCACACATGGATTGAGAGAGAGTTCACCACAGAGTCCAGATCTTAACCTCATTGAGAATCTTTGGGATGTGCTGGATGGAGAAGAGCTGCTTTGTGCAGCGGTTGGTCAAACTCTACCATCATCAATGCTGCTGCAAGATCTTGGTGAAAAATTAATCCAGCAACACTGGATTGAAATAAATCTTGTGACATTGCAGAGGATTATTGAAACAATGCCACAGTAAATGAGTGCAGCAATTAAAGATAAAGGCGGAAGAAATATTAGAGTGTGTGACTTTTTTTCGGGGGGGGGTAAAATAATAAAAAACTAATAAAATATACACCCTAAATGTTTACAATATAGAAGAGAGAAATATACAATATAAGGACTAGAGGATGACCAACACAAACTGAGCAGCGACTCGGTTCCAAAACATCAGGAGGAACCTAGGAGTAATGTGAGGAAACAGCGCCATCTGCCCACCCACTTGGGCTCTAGCAGCCGATGGCAAGCTGCATGACCAGGATTCAAACAAGCAATCTCCTGATCATAGAGGCAGTGCCTTAGTCCACTGGACTACCTAAAAATATCATGTATAATTCAAATTCAGAAATCAGATACAGCTCTGGAAGAGCGCACTTCAGTTTCTGAATAAATTTCTCTGATTTTGCTATTTATAGGTATATGTTTAAGAAATGGGTGAAATAACAAAATGCAGATGCAGAGCTTTTAGACCTCAAATAATGCGAAGAAAACAAAAAGTTCATTTTCATAAAGTTTTAAGAGTTTTAGGAGTTCAGAAATCAATATTTGGTGCAATAACTCTATTGTTTAATCACAGTTTTATGCATCTTGGCATCATGTTCTCCTCCACCAGTCTTACACACTGCTTTTGGATAACTCTATGCTGCTTTACTCCTGGTGCAAAAAAGAAAATAAAAGATCAAGCAGTTCAGCTTAGTTTGATGGTTGTACTTATATTCCAGAGGTGTTCAATTTGGTAAAATCATAGAATCGCATCATTTTTAGGTGGTTTCTTATTTTTTTTCCAGAGCTGTATATTGTGAATTTATTCTAAAGCACTTAGAAAAATAATGCAATCTTGCCTTAAAAATCTTGCCTTTTTACATCGTGGCCTGGGGACTACAGATGAAAACTAGCCTTCTGGCTAATTCTGGCTTTTTTTAACTATGTATAATCATGTGTTTTATGAAAATGCACTGTCCCCTTCTAAATAAATAAATACAAATACAAAGATTGGCAGCCTGTCCAGGATGTACCCTTCCTTCTACCCGATGACTTCTGGGATTGGCTCCCGCTCCCCCGTGAGCCGTATCTGGATTTAGTGGACGGCGACATTGACGACCAGGACTTAGAAAAAGACATTTGTTCAGTTTATTTTGGTGTCAAATGTTTATTTTTGGCTCAGTCAAAGCTCTAGACGCTACTTGTCCAACATATTAATAATGCGTGTCTACAACTCTTTAAAAAACAAGTCCAGCAGGAGTTTTTCGCCCGCCCACTCGCTCCCGTGCTCAGCTGTTATTCAGCACATGTCCCCCGGCTGAAGCGCCGCTCATTTGTTAATGACACACATTTGGGCCATCTATCGATTTTCTTCTGGCACTAATTAATAGCGCACTCATTAAAACATTTGCGTTGCGGGCCGAGCGAGAGCAGAGTGCAGGTGATTTTCCTGCTTTTGAACTCGGCCGTGTTTGGCGTCTCGCTCCGTGTGGCATGGCTCCACGCTGTTCAAGGACACGGTTGCTTAGAGACTCTTAATTAATAAGCGTTAAGACAAAAAAAAAAAAAACACAATTATCGAGATGCCTTCAGGATACAGCTGACATACGATTCACATTACGGCTGTACATCAGCGTCCCCCTTAAACCTGGTGGTGGACAAACGGTAGTAATGCGTCTTCAGGAAGGATTGAACCAGGATTTTGACTGGAGGGGACAGGTAAACAATGTAGAAGACGTTTGGACAAACTTTCACATTTTAATGTTTTATTTTTTGTTTGTTTTCTACATTGTAAATGAATAGTGAAGTCATCCAGACTACACTGAAAAAAATGAAGAGTAAAAATTACTTAAAACGTTTTTTGCAACTTTCTGCATTTGCTTTTTTTTATAAATTTAATTTCAGATCTATTTAAGTAACTTCATCTCGGTTTCAAGCCTTAAATGTTACATAGAGTAAATAAGTGAATTGAACCTCAGTCTTTTATTTATTTTTTCTTTTATTAAACTTTACTTAATTTATTTTTGCTGAATCAATGCTTTCTTTTAGTAAACTTTACTTCATTTCTGCATACAATATTACCTAATTACAATGACTTGATTTAATATCAATATTACTCAAATAATTTATGATACATAATATATTATAATTCCAGAAATGTAAATATTTTTTAGTTAAAACACACATATTACACTGTCTCAACAAATGGATGGCATGTATATATTAGTATATATATATTAGTATACTAAAAAGTATTGTATTACATGCCATCCATGTGTTGAGACAGTGAGACTTGGTCTGTTTACAAAATAAATCTTTGAGATTATGTAAATATTTGAATGTGTGTTTTTAACTAAAATTATATAGAATATTATTGTATAAATTAAGTAAATTGTACACATACAAAGAATATGCAAAAAATACATCCTCAGTTAACCCTTGTGTGGTGTTTATATTTTTGTTACTTGTATTTAATTCAGCAAAATTAAGCAATTTTATATTAAAATGCTTTAAACATGCTTGCTTCACCTAAATTGCAAGCAATATAAACAGCTTACATGGTTAATATTTGCCCTTTACCTTTCTTATGTTACATTTCTTTCAAAAAGTGCTACTCTTTTTTTTATTAGTTTTTTAATAAAATGTAAAAGAAAATGAATTAAACTCAAGATATGAGTAGAAAATTTGTTTAGTTTCAAATTTACAAATGAAGCAATGTTTATTAGCCCTTGGCCAAACATATTGTATGTAATATAAATGGTTGGGGGGGTACAGTGTGTGTTTATTGAAAATGTGTTTTGATATATGTTTTTCACAAAAAATGAGCCAGTGCCAATGGGTTTGAGTTAGAAAAGAATATGTTTTTAGTATCATTTGATGAAAAATGAAAATGGGTCCCACAGACCCGAACACCACACAACACCTCTTTGTACATTTTAATATTTTTAATTTTCTTATGTTGTGCCGAGTAGCATCACAGCGTTAACGCTCGGAGGAAAGCACAGTAGCGCCTCGGTTCTGATACAGCAGCTCACAGACGCAGCCTTGTGCTGATCCACATCACCCTAGGATTGATGAGGAGAAAGATCGCCATCTACTGTACCCACCCAGAGAGAGAGCAAGGCCAATTGTGCTCTCTCGGGGCTCCGGCTGCTGATCCACACTGTATTTTATTTTTTTGTTTTAATTGTGGGCTCTATTTTAGTGATCGATAGCACACCGTACATGACTTGTACATTGCTCAGCTGGATTTAGGGACGTGTCGGTGTGTCTTTGATGTCTTTTTGAGGAAGCAACAAAAATTGCTTTGCGCTGCTCAAAATGCGGCAAAGGTGTGTACTAATTCTCTTAATTAATTATGGGTGTGTTTCGGGCATATCGTGAAATAAGCCAATCAGTGTGCCAGTTGTCATTCCCTTTAAGAGCAAGGTGTGCTCTGACTTTGGGACGTTGATATCTTAACAGCGCAACGCCCATTAGTGTAGATGTATTCCTTAAACTCTGACGCTAACAGAAGCTCATCTTCCTCTAGTCCTTTATCAGTTAATTCTACCCACATGCTGTCCCACATGTTGGTTGAGTATTCTTAGTCCAGCAGAGACTATAAAGTATTTAAACCCTCCAGCAGCACTGCTGCTGTATCTAATCCACAAGCACTGGTCTAACCAGCCAATCCCAAATCCCTACAGATTAAAAACCCTGAATTTTAAGAGAAATAAATCATAAAAAAGCAGATAAAACAGAATGCAGTGTTATTAAACAGTGTTACATGTTTATAATCCCCCTTCCCTACATAGTAAAGTAACGTGCTTTAACTGTAAAACTCTTGAACTTGAAGTAAAAAAAAATATAAACAACTTATATTCTAACTAACCTGCATTTGAACTGATTGATGCCCATGGGTGGTGCAGTCAGCCCCAGATTCAGAGCCTAGAGCAAAACGAGAGCCGCAACCCAATCCGTCAGGCGCTCTGACTCAGACTGAGCTGTTCAGCAACTTATTAGCTTTCATACAGCCTGAACATTTTCTTATTCCAGGACCAAACAAGCAGGAAAAAAAAAAAAACGCCAGGCGCATTTGTACGTGTCAGTATAATAAAATGTGAAGTTGGCAATGACAGAGAGATCGTTAAGAATTCATGAGGACGAGAAAAAAAGGTTCAATCCCCGTATCCCTGAGACGTGGGAACTTACAGCACCAAAGACGAAGCAGAGAAACGCGGAGCTGACAACAAACGCCTGGATATTATACTATTATACCATCCTATTCAGCAGCCAGCCGAAGCAATCCCAGCACTGTTTAGTAACTAAATAGCTAACGGCTAAGAGCGCAGCATTAGTCTGCATGAGGACATCTGAGGAATATCTAAGGTGACATTCAAGTGTACTTGTCAGTGCACTTTCTAGTGCTGGGTGTCTGAAAACAAGTGTTTACTTCTGAGGAACCACAGCACTGCAAATATACAGTAGATGCATACCTCTATATGATCGCAGTCCAACAAAAAAACAAGCATCTCCAACACAGTAACTTTTTGCAGGAGAGAGAAAAAAAAAACCTTCTAAACGTTCAATGGAAGTCAATGTAAAACAGTTAACTACTTCCTTGTGCTTCCACTCCCTGGCCACTTTATTAGAAATACTCCAGCACTTAGTGCTTCCACTCCCTGGCCACTTTATTAGAAACACCCTAACACCTTGTCTTTCTCCTCCCTGGCCACTTTATTAGAAACACCCTACCACTTCGTGTTTTTACTTCCTGGCCACTTTATTAGAAACACCCTACCACCTTGTGTTTTCACCCCCTGGCCACTTTATTAGAAACCCCCTACCACCTTGTGTTTCCACTCCCTGGCCACTTTATTAGAAACACCCAACCACCTTGTGTTTCCACTCCCTGGCCACTTTATTAGAAACACCCAAGCACTTAGTGCTTCCACTCGCTGGCCACTTTATTAGAAACACCCTACCACCTTGTGTTTCCACTCCCTGGCCACTTTATTAGAAACACCCTACCACCTTGTGCTTCTACTCCTTGTCCACTTTATTGGAAACACCCCTGGCCACTTTATAAGAAATCCCCAACCACCTTATGCTTCTACCTATTAGGCACTGCATTAAGAACATCTACACTACTCCTTGTGCTTCCACTCGCTGGCCACTTTATTAGAAACACCTTACCACCTTGTGCTTCTTCTCCCTGGCCAATTTATTAGAAACACCCTACTACCTTGTGTTTCCACTCCCTGGCCACTTTATTAGAAACACCCGACCACCTTGTGCTTCTTCTCCCTGGCCACTTTATTATAAACACTCTACCACCTTGTGTTTTCACTCATTTCTATCTTACACCCCTTGAACACCCTATTTTCAAGCTTTGCACACCCACTGTTAAAATAGTGTCAGAGTTTAGGAATAAATCTACACTGATGGGCATGGTGGAAGTAAGATAAGTAAGATGAGTTCAAGTAAATTTCTGGCATGTTTGTATCTTGTTGGTGGGAAATACAGGTGCGCCACTGACTGATTAAAACCCAATCAACAGTCAGCCGCCCAATCCTCCACACGACTTTTACCTCAACAATGGACAAAATAAAGAATAAAATCACATTTATGTCCTCCTTACAGTGTGAATGCACAGGTTAGTATCCTACTGACATGCTCCAAATCCAGCTGTGCCAATCCGCATTTGACCGATGCACTATAAATCGCTAAACTCTAGAAACATGCTTGGCCAGTCTATCACCTTTAACCTTTACCTTTAACTTACTTACATACTTGCATTTCAACTACTTTAGACTTCCACTTTATTAGGAACACCTACAGAACTGTTTGTGCTTTCACACATTCAACACTTTATTAGAAACATCCTGCCAACTTTGTAGGCCAGCGCTTGGCTGTAGATGCTGCGTTCCCTTGAATGCGAAGCAGTTATTTTCTCTGTATTCTAAAGCTTCGCCCCCTCTGGCTGTTTTGTGTACTGCGCCGTGCTCTGTTTGAGCCTCTAAACACACCTGTATGTTCAGCAGGTAGAACACGCCTCTGTACTGCAGGCGCTGGTGAATTATGTACACCGCAGCCGTGCAAAGCTGCGAAGCTCATGTCCCGCAGTTACGGCAGCATCAGCAGCCTCAGCAGCCTCAGCCGGCGTCTTCGCCCGGGTTTGGTCACCAGCGGCACGTGGCGGAGCGTTCCGCTTCACGCAGCCCGAAACAATGTCAACAGTAAACAGTGAACTCAACATAAAGCTAATGAAGCTCCACCAGCAGCTTGCGGGGCGTAGCAGATGGGTGCAATCACTTCAAAGCGCCGAGCTGCATGCCTGGGTGAGCAAACCGTTTCCTGAAGGTGAGAGAGAATGCAGTGGATCCATCGCCATGAATAACACTCACGTTAGCGGGGAACTGTGAAATCATGCGAGACGTTCTCTGGTTCGTGGCGTCACCGTTGCAAACATGACGTCTGAGGAGCCCGAATGACAGCGTGTTTACAGGGAAACAAGAATACAGCGTGGAAAAGAGATGGGGAGATGAAGAGATTTTAGGATGGGTAGCGAGTTCAAAACGACTTCTATCCACCCTCTGTATAGTCCTGGAACAAAGTTGTACACCAACCCAGCACAACATTAAAAACACCTCCTTGTTTCTACACCCATCACCTTTTTTTTTCTAATAATCATACAGTATATGTACAGGGGTTGGACAATGAAACTGAAACACCTGTCTTCATTTTAGTGTTGGAGGTTTCATGGCTAAATTGGAGCAGCCTGGTGTTCAATCTTCATTAATTGCACATTATTGCACCAGTAAGAGCGTGAAGAGTGTGAAGGTTCAATTAGCAGGGTAAGAGCACAGTTTTACTCTAAATATTGCAATGCACACAACATTATGGGTGACATACCAGAATTCAAAAGAGGACAAATTGTTGGTGCACGTCTTGCTGGAGCATCTGTGACCAAGACAGCAAGTCTTTGTTATGCATCAAGAGCCACAGTATCCAGGGTAATGTCAGCATACCACCAAGAAGGACCAACCACATCCAACAGGATTAACTATGGATGCTGTGTGAAAGTTATGTTCGGGTGATAACCCGGATTGTATCCAAAAAACATAAAACCACAGCCTTTTTTTTTTAAATTATTGTAGTCTAAAACCAGGTGTTTCAGTTACATTGTCCAACCCCTGTAGTTGTGTTGTTTGTCTGTTTTACAAAAAAAATGATATTTCTAAACAACTAGTACTCAACTAATTCGAGTTAACTGAACATTTAGCACGAACCACGAAAGCTTTTGTTTACTGCCGCTTTGTAACATCCTTTGTTGATGTTCTTCCCTGTTTCCATTGCTTTAGCACACTGTTTGTGTACTGTTTTGTTCTATACCTGGAAAACCTGAGCGTGGAAATTATGGGACTGGGGAATAAGCGGCGGTGGGCAGATTTAGAGGCCACATCCCACATAGATTCCTGTGACGTACTACAGAGTTCAAATAAGAAAATACTGTCTGAAGCGCTGCTAAAAAGAAATTAACTATGTTTCCTTAATATTTTATGATACATCCAGATGATGTTGTGAGCTACTACAGTTTTTTTAAATCTTATTACTAGCTCCAATTTGCCCAGCCTCATTTTTTTATTTTCTCTTTTTTTATTCATAATATGATATTCGTATATAATATTCGTGTTGCAGGTATACTAATAAATTAAATGAGGCTGATCAGACAAAATGTTTGTTTTCTAAACAACTTACTGAATTTGTCCCTTTTAAAATCTATTTTTTTTTATAATTAAAATTATAAAAGGTTATGTGACATATGTAATGAGACGCTTTTATGGACTATCTTGAATCTGCTTTAAAATGTTCTACAGTGTTTCTTATACATAAAGAAGTCATTAGGGCAGTGTCAAGTACTGAATAGCTATGAAATTTGTTTTAATCATTTTATTAGAAAGGATAACAGAATAATGGCATTTTCAAACGTGTTTTTGGACTCATAAAGTCATAAATTAAATTTAAAATTTTGATTATATTTGATTTTCTATTGCATTTCATGTGTCATACTTGATTTAACAAGTTTCCAATTTGTTGATCTTTCTTAAAATAATAAAAAGTCTCAAGACTCAAAAAAAGAACCCCTCCATGTTTGATTGACGGCAGACGTCTGTCTCAGGAGGTTAATTTGACTAATAAGTCCATTTTCTCCTCCTGCGCTGGATCAGCATCAGCTGCTGAAGATGTTTTGGCTGCTGAGGCTCTGAATGCCACCACAGAGATTTAATATTTAATGTGTAAAATACATCCTGTTCGGATCAGAACCCGCTGAGCAGCCCTGAGTTAGTATTCAGAGGCAGATTCACATCCGACAGCAGTTATCCTGAGAGAGTGTGTTGAGCTCGGTCCAAGACAGTGTGTTAAGTTTTTCCGGGGTCTTTGTGTTTCTTCACCTTACGTTTTAATCTGGATCTCTCGCTCAGTGGCGGTTCTTTATTTAAACTCTGCCCAGGTCCATTTCTAACAGAGACATGTTCCAGATACTCGTGTAGTTTCACAAGGGAAGTGTCTTTTTAGCTTGAACCTGATTTTCTTCTTCAGAAGACAAGATACTACTGAAGCTCAGTGACTATCCAATCAGCAGAAACCAAAATAGCCAGCTTCCTTGATTCCATGGCTTTAGCACACTGTTTGCGTGCTGGTGTGTTCTATACCTGGCAAACCTGAGTGTGGAAATGGAACAGAGGGAATAATCGGCGGTGGGCAGATTCAGAGGCAACAATCCACACAAATTAAGGTGACGTCCCACACAACCAACTATTTTCCTGATCCTGTTATGAATTACTACAGATTTATTATAATTATTATATGTTTTTTATCTTATTGCTAGCTCCATTTTTTTTTTAATGTGTTGCAGGTCTGAAATACAGGAATGGATGTATATTAATACATTAAATGAGGTTGATTGGACAAAACATATTTACTAAATATGGACCTGGACTTTGGACCTGATTTTCTCCTTCAAAAAACAAAATACTGAAACTCAACTGGAGCCAATAGTGGCACCAAATAACTCAACTGACTAAGGCTTAATCCCATTTCACCTTTTGCCCCTCAGTTTTGATTGGTCAGATCTAGGGGTGGGGTGTCCCGATACTTGTTAGGTTGGAGGGGTAGGTTAGGGGTAGCTTTAGCGCTACATGACCCTTCAAATAGAGGGCTATGAGAATCACTGGCAAGATGATGTCACACAAGAGAACAAAGTAATCCCCAAATATACTGTATACTTAGTATTTACCTCATAAAAGGAAACTCATAAACTCAGGACTCTAAAATCACCACATTTCAGGGCTCTGTCACTTTTATGCAAATAAACTGCTGCTGGCCACGCCATGTTTACTCTGAAAGTTTACCACACATTAGTCTTAGCATTGGCTTAATGGTTTAACTGCATTAGAAAAACAAAACTCATTATTTAAAAGTACTTACATCGCCCTCATCTTCCGACTGGCCATGGAGAGAAAGTACAGATTCCTCCCTCAGATGAAGTCTGCTGTCTAATATTGCTGTGTATTGTCTCAGCAAGGTTCTCATTGAGGTTCTCAATAGAAATTACAGACATTTTATCTGATAGTTATTAGTGATAAGTGATTAGTTTGCACTTTAAAATACAGTAGACCACTGAATCATATTTTCATGAGAAAAAAAAATCAAATTATCTAATTGTATTCATGATCAGTTCATCTAATTATTCACTAGTTTGGTCTTTGAGGAAATACATTTTTCCACCTCAGGTAGACATTTTTCCACCTTAGACAAGTGAACAGCCCCTGTATAATTCTGTATAAGTATTTCTAAAGGTTTTTTTTTTTTGTATTTGATTTTTTTTATTGTATTTTTTGTATTAACAGAAACAGGCAAACATGTTTGATATCTACTACTAGACAAAAATGTTTTACATCATAATGCAAAGACACCTCTTTTTCTATTAATTCTATTTTCTATTAAATGACTTTAAATTGGACATATCATACCTCTTTTTTATGCAAGTTAGAATCGGTCTATGGGCTTTACAAAACATGTTACTCAACTTCTTTGCACAGAATCACTCTCACAAGATAAAGATCTCACCAATATATATCCTTACCAGTTTCAGTCCTTTTCAGAATGAGCCGTTTAAGGGCTCTGTCATTTTATGCACTTTTATGCAAGTTCTTACATCTCCCTCATCTGCTGATTTCCATTCACAGTAGGTATAGATCCCTCCCTCAGACAAAGTCTGCTGGCTAATCCTGCTGTGTACTGTGTCTGGTACGGTATAGGTTCTTAACAGAAATGACTGAAATTATGTTTCTTCAACTGATCTAGTGGGAAGGGCTCTGGTATGGGTAAGGGGTTAGATTGACAATACAATCACTTATGTCTTTCCACAGACATGATACAGTGCAATACAATACAATATAATATAATGAACATAAAAAAATAATGAAAATAAATAATTAAATAAAATACTGTACTCATGTGTTGGAATTAAGAAACACGGAATTAAGGTACACGTGAATTCCTGTACCTAAATAACCTACACCATGGCACAATGAATCTCAATCTGGTCCCACTTTATGTCCCACTTTAATTACACATGTGTATTAAGGTTTATTTGGACTTACGAAAGTACACATGTGTACCAGGGTGTAATAGTGTGTGTGATAAGTTGAGTATAAACGTATCCAACAGCTATTGTTTAGTATGCAATTATGGCTGATTGAGTACACACACACTATTACATGTGTAAGTACACTCACCCTGCTACACATGTGTACTTACACAACCTGTACCTCTGTAGTTAATCTGTAACAATGTGTACTTCATCAGTAGTTACACTGTAGTTACATGGATTGTTACCGTGTAACTACATAGTACTTAGGGACACTTATTATAAAGTGGGACCCTTTCTCTGAAGCTGACACTCTGGGAGTTTAAGGGCACTTAATAGGACACCTGATTCGGAGAGTCACCCTAAATTCTGTATTTGTACAGTGAATATACTGCACTGATAAAGTATTATTGCCTGTTGCCGCAGCAGCTTTATTCTGTCCGTTGTGTCTGAGCTGATATCCTCACTCTGATCCTCACTGCTATAAATATTTTAGCCAAATAGCACAGTAATAATAAATGTGAAAGATAATTAAGCCGGCAGAGGAAGGACTATTAATAACTGTTGTGGCATAAGTCAACAAATGATCACAGCGGTAAATACGTGCTGAAGTACGTGATGTTGTTCATAACTGTGGGCAGAACCGACTCGTGCCTCAAAGCTTCGTTAACTCCAGATAAAAACACTCAGCGATGGACTTCACTGCCAGGTCACACCGCACACCGCATCACTGACGGCAACTAATCACACTAATCTATTCCCAATTAATTGCATTTTAATATATACCACAATATTTTCAAACATCTGACAGATGTGTCGAAGATTAGATGTTCTCAGTGAAGCGACACCTCTAATTCAAGCTGCATTAACAGGTAGAAATAAACTAACTGGAACATTTATCATATCATATTTTTCTTTGTAAATTGTGTTATATATATATATATATATATATATATATATATATATATATATATATATATATATATATATATATATATATATATATATACAGTACAGGCCAAAAGTCTGGACACACCTTCTCTTTTTCAATGCGTTTTTTTTTTTTTTCATGACTATTTACATTGTAGATTCTCACTGAAGACATCAAAACTATGAATGAACACATGTGGAGTTTTATGTACTTAACAAAAAAAAAGGTGAAATAACTGAAAAAAAATGTTTTATATTCTAGTTTCTTTCAAAATAGCCCCCTTTGCTCTGATTACTGCTTTGCGCACTCTTGGCATCATTCTCTCAATGAGCTTCATTAAGAGGTGGCCACCTGAAATGAAAAGTTTTCCAACAGTCTTGAAGGAAGGAAGGAGTTCCCAGAGGTGTTTATTAGCACTTGTTGGCTCTTTACCTTCTTCACTCTGTGCTCCAGCTCACCCCAAATCATCTAGATTGGGTTCAGGTCCGGTGACTGTGGAGGACAGCTCTTTTTTTTTTTGTTAAGTACATAAAGTGGAGTTATGTGTCATAACTAAGTTTTGGGAGTGATCCACGCCCTCACTCCTCCCACTTCCATCCCTATTTAAACCGTCACTTCCTCTCTACCTACTCATTGAACAAACCTCGCACCCACCTCCTCCCCATCTTCCTCCTTCTTTAATTTTATTCTCTTCTCATGTTTCTCTTCATGAGAGGGGGGGCTTCGGCTTCACGCTTTACAGCGAAGCTGCCCCGAACTCCATCCCAAATACTCTGAGTTCGCTCCCCCTCTTCTTCTCTGCCCAGTCAAGGGCGTGGGTCAATACTAGCAAAACTCCACATGTGTCCATTCATAGTTTTGATGCTTCAGGGAGAATCTACAAGGTAAATTATCATGAAAATAAAGAAAACGCATTGAAAAAGAGAAGGTGTGTCCAAACTTTTGGTCTGTACTGCATACAGCTCTGGAAAAAAAAGAAAAATCAAGAGAACACTTCAGTTTCTGAATGAGTTTCTCTGATTTTGCTATTTATAGGTTTATGTTTGAGTAAAATGAACATTGTTGTTTTATTCTATAAACTACAGACATTTCTTCCAAATTCCAAATGAAAATATTGTCATTTAGAGCATTTATTTGCAGAAAATGAGAAATGGCTGAAAAAACAAAAAAATATGCAGAGCTTTCAGACCACAAATAATGCAAAGAAAACAAGTTCATATTCATAAAGTTTTAAGAATTCAGAAATTAATATTTGGTGGAATAATCCTGGTTTTTAATCACAGTTTTCTTCATGCATCTTGGCATCATGTTCTCCTCCACAAGTCTTACACACTGCTTTTGGATAACTTTATGCTGCTTTACTCCTGGTGCAAAAATTCAAGCAGTTCAGCTTGGTTTAATGGCTTGTGATCATTCATCTTCCTTTTGATTACATTCCAGAGGTTTTCAATTTGGTAAAATCGAAGAAACCCATATACCAAAATGTGGGATTTTCTCTTTGAAGCAACACATTTCATTCAAGCTGCATTATCAGGTGGAAACACTGTATTTTCTCATGTTTTCAGGGGATAATAAAGTTTATGTGAATAATACTGAAGACATGTCTAACAGTGATCTAGTGATGTTGATAAATTAACTAAGTAGTAAAATTAACATTTACACTGATATCAATAAAGTATAAGTTACGGGAATATTTCTTATAATTACATAGTTGTAGGTATATTATAACAATAATATTGTTTTTGTTTTGTTTTGTTTTTTTTCTGGACATATTTTTCTTTGTAAGTTGTTTTATAAAGAAAGGTGTGCAACAAAATATAAAGCTGTACCAATAATGTTTCCCAGCCAACTTTATGAGTTTCGCATGAAATTGTATTAACTTTGCCTTTTTTCTAAGTTTTTTTGTGGGTTTTATTGTGTAATTGCAACAATTTTCTGTGAGAAATAATTCATTTTCCTGACAATTTCAGGGGTGCCAACACTTTATGCCCTGACTGCAACTGCATGCCGTGTTTCATATATAAATATTATCTTTAAAATAACTTAAAATACATGTAAAAATATGTGAAATAATTGATATATTTAAATATTAAATAATAATAAACTCTTCCTTTTACACCAGTGCTTATGATGTAATTATTTCCCTTCCTCTTCTTGGCCTGTGCATCTCCGAACACGATGCAGAACACTCTCTACTCTCCTAATCTGATTAGGAATATATGGAGTTCTAACACATTGATCATTTTTGCTCTCCTGGGATTTTCTGTTCGATATGAATCAAATAACACAGCCTGCACACTTACTGACAGCACCGTGATATCTATTATTTAGCACAAGCATCTTCTGCTTGAAATGTGTTTATATTTTAAATGTTGACAGTCTGATTGCAGAGGATTGACTTGTTGTTTATATTGCAGGAAGTTCAACAGATGAGAAAACTGTATGCTACAGGTGGGAATGAGATAAGAACGAACACTTCCTCTTGCTTACTTCTTTACTTTTTTTAAATTGAGTACACTAATAAATGTAGATCTAAAATTTTCACATGGCCATTTGTCCAACACATCACCATTATCTATTACACTTAAGCACATTACTATAATCTAACGGTACAGGGGTTGTACAATGAAACTAAAACAACACCTGTCATTTTAGTGTGGGATTTTAGGTTTCATGGCTAAATTGGAGCAGCCTGGTGGCCAATCTTCATTAATTGCACATTGCACCAGTAAGAGCGTGAAGAGTGTGAAGGTTCAATTAGCAGGGTAAGAGCACAGTTCTGCTCAAAATATTGCAATGCACACAACATTATGGGTGACATACCAGAATTCAAAAGAGGACAAATTGTTGGTGCAGGTCTTGCTGGAGCATCTGTGACCAAGACAGCAAGTCGTTGTGATGCATCAAGAGCCACGGTATCCAGGGTAATGTCAGCATACCACCAAGAAGGACTGACCACATCCAACAGGATTAACTGTGGACGCTGTAAGAGGAAGCTGTCTGAAAGGGATGTCCGGGTGCTAACCTGGATTGTATCCAAAAAACATAAAACCACGGCTGAACAAATCACGGCAGAATTCAATGTGCACCTCAACTCTCCTGTTTCCACCAGAACTGTCCGTCACCACAATAAATTATTGTGGTCTAAAATCAAGTGTTTCTGTTTCATTGTCCAAACCCTGTAAGTTGCTGTAGAATCAGTAAGTTAGTTATTTGTTTGCCATATAGGGTTTGATTGGCTATGATGGACGTGGTGGTCTGGAAATAAGGTGTGTTCTTTTAAATTTCAGGGGTCGTGATATTTTTAAACGTTTATTGCTATCTTGCCATTGAATTTGTACATTGAATTTGAAGGTGTATACCCCCACTCATTATCCACTCCATCCAGTCTGGCGTTACAGAAACATGGTGACATCCTTGTTCCTTACTATTGTTGCCCCCAAAAAAATGTGCCTTATAATCTGACGCACTTTATGTATAAAAATAGACCACAAAATAGACATTCATTGATAGACATTCATAATCCAGTATGCCTTATAGTCCGTTAAATACAATATAGTATGCTATGAAACATCTCTTTGTACAGAACTGTAAATAAACCAGTCTTTGCATTATACATTATACTCGGCTAGCATCACTTTAATCCAGTCTGGCATTACAGAAACATGGCGACACCCTTATTCCTTACTATTGTTGCTTAAAATGCACCTTTTAATAAAATGCACCAGTGAGACTTATGTATATAAAAAATAGACCATAAAATAGACATTCATTGATATTTACATTTACATTTACATTTATGGTATTTAGCAGACGCCCTTATCCAGAGCGACTTACAAAAAGTGCTTCAAAGTTACTTAAGATATCCAAAGCTAGTTTGTAGACTAGGATCAAGAGATACATAGAGCTTAATCATGTTAAGAACCCTAGGAACCTTTTTTTTTTTTTTTTTTTTATTATTATTAGTTTAGGAACTCTTTGAAAAGATGTGTCTTCAGTCGACGTTTGAAGACCGTGAGTGACTCTGCTGTTCTGACATCCAGTGGAAGTTAATTCCACCACCTTGGTGCCAGCACAGAGAAGAGTCTGGATGTCTGTTTTCTGTGTGTTTTGAGTGATGGAGGTTCGAGCCGAGCCGTACTGGAAGCTCTAAGAGCTCTTGGTGCATAATCCGGTGGGTCTTATAGTCTGTAAAATACACCATAGTTTGCAATGAAACATCTCTATGTACAGAACTGTTAATAAACCAGTCTTTGCATTATACATTATACTCGTCTAGCGTCACTTTCATCCAGTCTGGCATTACAGAAACATGGCGACACCCTTATTCCTTACCATTGTTGCTTAAAATGCGCCTTATAATAAAATGTGCCAGTGAGACTTATGTATAAAATGAAATAGACCATAAAATAGACATTCATTGACAGACATTTATAATCCGATGCAACTTAGAGTCCGTAAAACATGATATAGTATGCAATGAAATATCTCTATGTACAGAACAGTCTTCTACTTTCTTTTATTTAAAACAAAAAAAAAAATAAAGCGAGATGACTTTTTTTTGTTCACAGAATAGTCCCTTTCAGCATGTTCTGCAAGTATTGTATTTGTATAATTTATGCACCTCTTTTATGCATTATTTTCCCCCTGTCCTTAATTCCGGCACACGGCTCTCCAGTGTTCGGCCCAGCGCACCTTATTAGCCGGGTACAATTTGGCGGGCTGAGACAGTGGTGTTAATTAAAATCATAATGTCTTATGGAAGGCCCACAGACGGCAGCTCCTCCAGACACGGTGTGCCCTTTGTAATGCGCCCCTGCGCGTCCTCCCTCATTTCCCATTCTGCCCCGTTACCCGTGCAGGTGTCGGACTTACATTTTGAATGGCACATGAATACTAATAAACTGTTGTAATAGGATCTTTGAAGTGCGCAACTCGCAGCCGCGGAATCATAATGCACAAAATCCCCTTTGAATCTGGTCTCGGCTCAGGCGGCACCGGCGCGGCCCTTTCCCTCGCTCTGCTCTCGCGCTTTTCCTTCTCTCTCTCTCTCTCTCTCTCTCTCTTGACACTTTCTTCTTTCTTTCACTCTTTTGTTCTTTCTCACTTTCTCTCTCTTTCTCTCCCCGCTCGTTCCCGGTCTCGCTCGCCCTCTCTCAAAGCTCTCGCTCTCGCCTCTCCTGCAATGTTTTTCAATGTGCAGCAAAAGCCGGTTTGCTTAGATCCCCTGTGCATCCCTTTTTAATATTCATCTCTCTCAGAAGGTGTCGGCCGACTCCATTATGTCGTGCAGGACGGCGCGCGGAGAGCCCAGAACCATGGGAAAGAAAAGGAAACGGACCCGCTGGGAGGGCACGGGATTACTGGGATGAGGGAAAGTGTTTGTGTGCTGGATGAGAAGCTTCAGCTCGGATCCCAGTATTGAAATTCCCAGAGAGTTATGAGTTATGAGGTGGAATCCCATTACACCCTTCAATACATATAAAAAATAAATAAATAAAACATGCTCAAATGTGTAAAAAGCCATTTAGACGGGACCAGGAATGAGCTGGACCATTATTGCGAGTCAAAAAACCCAAAAGGCACCAAACACCAATTTGACGTAAGAAAAGAAGTTTGATTCGGGATTTCTGGATGTTGCAATGTAGAGGTGAAATTGATGAAAATTGGGTTGACATTTACAAACATTTACATCAGCCAGAAACCATCATTTGATTGATATCAAGGTCCAATATTGAACAAATTAAAAAAAAATGTTAAGCATCTAAGTCACATACTGTGACAGAATGTGTCAGGAACCAACATCCAGTGTTGGAGAGATGTTGAAGTTTGGTTCCACCAAAATCCACATTGAATTGACATCAAGCTCTAATCTTGTACAGACTTTCAATTTTGGATTAGAAACCAAAAATTACCTAAATAAATCCAAACTACACTTTGATTAGTATCAAGCTGCAACACTGAACAAATTGGAATTGAATTTAGAAAATTAAAGGCAAATATCTGTCAAAAAACAATTGGTTTTGGTTGGAATTTAAAGTCAAAAATCCATTAGAAGAGCAACATTGGGTTGACATCAAGCTTCAATGTGTGATGATGATATTTGGTGAGATATCCATGTAAAAGATGCATCAAAAAAGAATGTTCAGTTGACATCAAGCTTTCAGAAAGCTTCCTCTTACAGTGTCCACAGTTAATCCTGTTGGATGTGGTTGGTCCTTCTAGGTGGTAGGCTGACATTACCCTGAATACCGTGGCTCTTGATGCATCACAAAGACTTGCTGTCTTGGTCACAGATGCGCCAGCAAGACGTGCACCAACAATTTGTCCTCTTTTGAACTCTGGTATGTCACCCATAATGTTGTGTGCATTGCAATATTTTGAGCAGAACTGTGCTCTTACCCTGCTAATTGAACCTTCACACTCTGCTCTTACTGGTGCAATAATGTGAAATTAATGAAGATTGGCCACCAGCCTGCTCCAATTTAGCCATAAAACCTCCCACACTAAAATGACAGGTGTTTCAGTTTCATAGTCCAACCCCTGTATGTATTAGATCAAATGAAGTAAAATGAGTGAAAGTCCTAATGAACATCCTGCTTTAAGGGAATTGGTAAGGGAACTGATCACTAATGTCTGTTTTTCTATTAAACAATAAACAGCAGCATCTCAGTTTCTGCAGTTTTCCAGATTCCGTGGCCCTCTATTAATATCCACTGCCACTGGACACAAATCGCTAAAACCTAATTTTAAGTAGATACAGGCCAGTGCTCTGGGAATGCAAAACTACCTGCAATTTGTGAAAACCAGAGAGCAGATAAACTGCCCCGAATAATGTCCAGCCCAGGGGAGGACCGGACTTCGTTAAAAATGCTGTTTATTTCCAACACTGCTCCGTCTCAGACTCCGACTTCACTGATCAGAGCGACTGCTCCGGAACGTTCCCCATGAGGCACAGATTGTAATCATGCTGTAAAATTACATTTCATACGTTATCTTTTCATTGTTTTTCTTATTTTCCTGTAAAACACTTGCTAAAATGAAAAATGCTGAAAGATTCTCATTAATAAGCAGATGCCATTCTGTTTAGTATGTGGCTATAGGCCATGTTTAGTACATTTAGGTGAAATTTAAGTCTTTAAGTTTATTTTTAATGGTATGATTCTACTTGGTCAAAAGTGCAATCAGTCCAAATCCTATCTGGAATCACTGGATGCATGGAAGGAATCCCCCGTGTACTGAGTGTGTAGTATAGAAGTAGTAATGCAGTTATAATAAGACAGTAGTAAAGTAGTAGTAATAGTGATTGCAACAAAAATAGTATTAGTGGTAGTTGATGTTGTAGTAATAGACGTTCTAGTACCAACAGTTTTATTAGTAGTAAAAGTAGTAGTAGCAGTACTACAGTAGTATGAATAGTAGTAGTAGTAGTAGTAGTAGTCATGTAAGTTGTGATAGTTGTGACAATAATAGTGATAGTAACAGCAGTATTACTAGAAGTTTATATAGTAATAGTTTCAGTAGCAATATAGTAGACCTAGTTGTAGTAGTAGTAGTAGTAGTAGTAGCAGTAGTAGTAGTTGGAGTAGTAGTACATGAGTATTAATATTTGCAGTAGTAGTAGTAGTAGTAGTAGTAGTAGTAGTAATAGTAGCAGTAGTAGTAGTTGGAGTAGTAGTACATGAGTATTAATATTTGCAGTAGTAGTAGTAGTAGTAGTAGTAGTAATAGTAGTAGTAATATTACTAAAATGTGACAGCAAAATTTGTAGCAGTAAGAGTACTACTTCTAGTAGTAGCAGAAGTAGTTAAATAGTAGTAGTAATGCAGCAGTAGTAATAGTACCTGTGGTAGTACAGTAATAAAAGTAAAGTTGTATCCCTAGTAGTAGTAGCAGTAGCAGTAATATTATTAACAGTAGTAGCATTAGCAGCAGCAGCAGTAGTAGTAGTAGTAGTAGTAAAAGTAGTAGTAGCAGTACTACATTAGTTTGAATAGCGGTAGTAGTAGTAGTAGTAGTAGTCATGTAATAGTACTAGTTGGATTAATAGTAGGGCAGTACTAGTGATACTACTTAAGTTGTGACATTAATAGAGATACTAACAGCAGTATTATTAGAAGTTTATATAGTAATAGTTTCAGTAGCAATAAAGTAGTCCTAGTAGTAGTAGTAGTACTAGTACTTGGAGTAGTAGTACATGAATATTAATACTTGCAGTGGTAGTAGTAGTAATATTACTAAAATGTGACAGCAAAATGTGGAGCAGTAAGAGTACTACTAGTAGTAGCAGTAGTAGTTAAATAGTAGTAGTAATGCAGCAGTAGTAATAGTGCCTGTGGTAGTACAGTATTAAAAGTAAAATTGTATCTCTAGTAGTAGTAGCAGTAGCAGTAATATTAGTAATAGTAGTAGCATTAGCAGCAGTAGTAGTAGTAGTAGTAGTAAAGTAGTAGCATTATCAGCAGTACTAGTAGTAGTAGTAGTAGTAGTAGTAGTAAAAGAAGCAGCAGTTGCATCAGTAATGGTAGTGGTAGTACAGCAGCAATAGTAGCAGATAATAATATTAGTTAAAATAGTGCAGCAGTAGTGTAGTAATGACAATAGTGTTAGTAATGATAATAAAGCAGTGGTAGAAGTAGTAGTAGTAGTAGTAGTAGTCATGTAATAGTACTAGTTGGAATAATAGTAGGGCAGGACTAGTGATATTACATACAATGTGACAATAATAGTGATAGTAACAGCAGTATTACTAGAAGTTAATATAGTAATAGTTTCAGTAGCAATATAGTAGTCCTAGTAGTAGTAGTAGTAGTAGTAGTAGTAGTAGTAGTACTAGTAGTCAGAGTGGTAGTACATGAGTATTAATACTTGCAGTAGTAGTAGTAGTAGTAGTAATATTACTAAAATGTGACAGCAAAATGTGTAGCAGTAAGAGGACTACTAATAGTAGTAGTTAAATAGTAGTAGTAATGGAGCAGTGGTAATAGTACCTGTGGTAGTACAGTAATAAAAGTAAAATTGTATCCCTAGTAGTAGTAACAGTAGCAGTTAGTAATATTACTAATAGTTAGTATTATTAGTAATATTAGTCGCATTAGCAGCAGTACTAGTAGTAGTAGTGGTAGTAGTAGTAGTAGTAGCAGTAAAAGTAGCAGCAGCTGCAGCAGTAATGGTAGTGGTAGTACAGCAGCAATAGTAGCAGGTAATAATATTAGTTATAATAGTGCAGCAGTAGTGTTGTAATGACAATAGTATTAGTAATGATAATAAAGCAGTGGTAGAAGTAGTAGTAGTAATAATAGTAGCAGCAGAAGTAAAGTAAAATAGTACTATCAGCAGCAGTAGAAGTAGCAGTAGTGATCTCTGTGCTCTTCGTGCTCTCGGACAGGAGCAGGAGTGTAGGATTAGTAGTATTAGTAATTATAGTATAGTAGTGTAAGCAGTAGTATCAGTAGTAACAGTATTAGCAGTAGCAGTAGTAGTAGTAGTAGTAGTAGTGATGTAGTAGCTGTGGGCAGTAGTGGTCTTGGTGCTCTGCGTGCTCTCAGACAGGAGCAGGAGGTTAGTGTTAGTAGTATTAGTAATGATAGTATAGTAGTGTGAGCAGTAGTATCAGTAGTAACAGTATTAGCAATAGTAGTAGTAGTGATGTAGTAGCTGTGGGCAGTAGTGTTCTCGGTGCTCTGCGTGGTCTCGGACAGGAGCAGGAGGTTAGCCGGGTGCAGAAGTTGGCCTGAAAGTGCAACATAAGCTGCAGGGAGAAATAAGACAAGCTTTTAGTGCAAACCCTTTAATCCTATTGATCCGGGATCCGGAGTCCGGACTGAGTGTGTCACTCAGAGGGAGATCAGCACACTGTCTGCTATCAGAACCGTGCAACTCCAGACCCTCCATCATCATCCTGCCACTGCTGGCTTTTCCCCCCAAAATCCACTCCGCCCACCCCTCACCCACCGACTTCCGTCAATATAAACCAGCCGCTCGCCCCCGCCTCCACTCCCACACACTCCTTCAGTCAATACCGCAACTCCGGCACGGAGTGGAGCATCTACTGTATATCTGCAGACACCTGTAGACACTTGCTCTGCTTGGGTCTGTGCTGAAATAAAGGGTAATAACATGGAGTTTGACCCCCTTTGATGCAGTAACAATCTCCCTAGATAGCAAGGATTGGACCAACATTGGCTATATTGACTATATTGATTATGTTGGCATAATGTTGGCAAACCATATTGGGCCAACAGCATTTTGGTTGGTGGGTCTACTTTGGTTTAAAGTAGTATTGGGTGCAAACCAATGTTTGGCCAAGGCCTTATATTGGCCTGGCATTGGGTGTGAACTGGTGTTTGATGGTGGGTCTATGTTGGCCTTAGGTTGTGCGCCAACCAATGGTTAACGATACATTTGCATTACCCTGACATTGGGTGTGAAAATGTTAGATTTTAGGTCTACATTAGCCTCACAATGAGTGTTAACTAATTTTTAATGATGGGATTACATTAAACTGATGTTGGTGGTCAGCTGGTGGTTGATAGTGGGCTAATGTTGACCTAATGTTGGACTTTTCATGTGATTCTTCTTTGGCCTGATGCTGGGTGTGAACCAATGTTTGACTGTAGACATATATTGGTGTTTGATGGCAGTGGGTCTACATTGGTCTGATGTTGAGTGTTTGATGGTGGTCTAACATTGGGTGTCAACTGATGTTTGACAGTGGGTATACACTGGCCTGACATTGGGTGTAAACCAATGTTTGCCCATGGCCTTAGGTTAGGCCTGGCATTGGGTGTCAACTGGTGTTTAATGGTGGGTCTACGTTGGCTTAATGTTGGGCGCCAATCAATGTTTGATGATGGACTTACATTGACCTGACTTTGAGCGTTAATCAGTGTTTGATTTTGGACTTATTTTAGCACAAAGTTGGTAAGTCATATTGGGCTAACAACATTTTGTTTGGAAGGCCTACACTTGTCTGATATTGGGTGTCAACCAGTGTTTTTGTCGGTGGGATTACGTTGAACTGATGTTGGTTCAGTTGGTGTTTAATGGTGGGCTCATGTTGACCTAAAGTTTGGATGTTAACCGGTCTGTTCGTGTGATTCTACTTTGGCCTTACGTTGGGTGTGAACAAGAGTTTGATTGCAGACATTCATTGGCCTGACGTTGGGTGTCAGTAAGTGTTTGACAGTAGGTTTATGTTGGCCTGACTTTTAGTATCAGCTGGTGTTTGATGGTGGGCTTATGCTGGTCTGACATTGGGTGTCAACTTGTGTTTGATGGCAGTGAGTCTACATTGGCCTGATGTTGAGTGTTTTATGGTGGTCTACACTGGTCTGACATTGGGTGTCAACTAATGTTTGACAGAGGGTCTACACTGGCCTGACATTGGGTGTAAATCAGTTTTTACCGATGGTCTTATGTTGGCCTGGCATTGGGTGTTGAGTGGTGTTTGAGGGTGGGTCTATGTTGGCCTTTTGTTGGGTGCCAATCAAATTTTGATGATGGATCTACATTGTTCTGACATTGGGTGTCAACCAGTGTTTTTGTTGGTGGGGTTACATTGAACTGATGCTGGTGTTTGATGGTGGGCTCACGTTGACCTAACATTGACTTGACGTTGGATGTTGACTGGCTGCACCATTGTTGGGTCCCAAAAGGTGTTGAATCGAGTTGCATTTCTCCAGAAAATCCAACAACAATCCAATGCTGGGTGACTTCGCATCCTGGCAGTGACCTCATGCTCTCCAGAGCATCTCATTTTAGCTTTCTCATTTGTGACACCACTGCTCTTATCACATCCCAACAGCTTGGTCAAAATGGTTTAGATGGTGGGCAATTTCTCAAAACAACCATCCAGCTTCTCTTAGTCCAATAATGAGCCCTCTAAAAGACTGTCAACTGGACAAAATGTCTGTTTGAGTGCATCATAGAGGCATGTCTAGCAATCAATATTCTCGCACGTAGAAAGACATTACCCAATTCATAGCCAAAGCATGAAGCACTTTAACAAACTCTTGTGACAAGTTCTTGCACACCTTCAATGATAATCAAACCTGTTCAGTCTCTTCAATAAAATAAAGGTTTTCAATTAGGGGTATTATTTATTTTTTTCACAATTGCTCCATCATGTTTCATACCTTTTTACTCAGATGACTGAACTGGTCTCAGAGTACAGTGAACACTGCGGAAAGTAATAAGACAAGTTTTTTTTTTTTTTTTTTTTTTTTTTTTTTTTTACATAATTGAATGAATAATGTAATGAGAGATAACAGATAAGAGAAATACAGCTGGGAGAACATTACCCAAATTCTACCTGATGTAGAAAATTATAGTATCATCTTACGGGTGTCCGTGGTTCCCATAAGAGTGAAGCTTTCTCTCTTTCTATCTTTCTTCTCTCTCTCTCTCTCTCTCTCTCTTCCTCTTTCTCAGTAGTGTCTTGCTGAGCTGAGGATCATGCTTGTTCTGGTCTGTAGAGAGAGTTTCTAATTCGTGGTGGAGAAGCCGGTAGATTGGTGCTAATGAGTTCAGCTCCGACTGATGTGCTTTAATATAGATAAAATCGGCTACAGTCACGATCACTGAACTGAACTTCCACACCTCACCTGTGCCTACCATCCAGTGGTCCCAAGAAAAAAAGAAAAAAACACATAGAAAACTCAGGTACCAAAGGTACCAACCTGGCCACTGTAAAAAAAAAAATCCCTCCACAGAAGTTGGAGATTGGAGAACTTATCTGTTGATGTCATCAGGCTAGGGTTCAAATCTCTGGCACATGGTTCTTGGGAAAGACTCCTAACTCTTTATTCTACTGCTTGTGTAACATTATTCACATGTATCAAGATAAGTTGAGTTGAATGGAAAGATAATCTGTACAATAACATTGAAAATAATCCAAGAATATATGAGAAACAAAAATATTGATCTCTATCAATCTGAGGCTTTGGGACTCCAGAAAACCAAAGTGAGAGCTATTACTTTGTATTCACAAATGAAGAAAACATGGAACATTGGTGAACCTTCCCAGGAGTGTCTAACCTACCTTAATTACCCCAAAAGGGCATGGGCAACTCATCCAGGAGGTCACTAAAGAAACCAGAACAACATCCAAATAACTGCAGGCCTCACTTGCCTCAGTTAAGGTCAGTGTTCTTGATTCAACAATAGGAAAGAGACTATTGAGGAAATTGTATCTACGGAAAAAAAAAAATCAGACCAAACTAAACACAAAGGCACTATAATCCCCAAGACTTTTTAGAATTTATAAAGCAACCATTATGCCAACAGTCAAAAGTCATGGTGGTGGAAGTGTGATAGTCTGTCTAAGGATGTTAAATAATTACTGATGATGTCCTGAATAAATTTAGTTTATTTTTTTAATAAAACTGTAAATAAAAGTAAAAAAAAATACAGTAAAGAGGAAAGTGGAAACCCTGCTGTCAGTATTTTACTGTCATTTTAGAAGGATTTTTTTTTTCAGTATATATAAGACAGCAAATACTTCAGCAAGCATATCACAGCACTGTGCATGTATTTGGCCTGGACTCTTTCACTACACTATTTCCGTTTTTGTAACAGCTTTTCCAGAAAACAGGTTGTGTTTTATAAATTTTAAAGATGGGGTTAAATGGGCACGAATGGGCGTGGACTTAAATGGTTTGTTGTATAAATTGGATTTGGGATGGATTTGGATTGTGTGGCTAAAAATGGCAAACTACTATATAGAAGGTATGGGTATTGGTCTGTGTGATATGGGTGTAAATGGGTAAATATATAGATCTTATGGGTATAAGTTTGTGTGATATGGGTGTTAACGGCTAAATATATAGATTGTATGGGTATAGGTTTGTGTGATTATTTTTTTTTTTAATAAAAAAGTAAAAAAAAAGTTTTAAAAAATACGGTAAAGAGCTGGAAACCTTGCTGTCAGTATTTTACTCTCATTTTATAAGGTTTTTTTTTTTTTTTACAGTGTATATCAGCAAGCATATCACAGCACTGTACATGTATTTGGCTTAGACTCCCTCCACTACACTATTTCCGTCATTCATTCTAACAGCTTGTGCGGAGAGTTCTGGTGCTGTCCAGCATCTCGGAGGACCATCTGACCCCCACTCATAGCGCTCATCATCTGTGGGTGAACCCTCCTCACCCGGCGAAGCGAGGGCCCGGCTCGGAGACGGCGGCGTGACAGTGTGTCCTCTCCGCAACTTTCTATTTGAAAGGCTAGGTGCTATTCCTGTAGCCCACCCTGTCGATCCCACCTACCTCCGTCTTGGTATTTCTTAAATGCCAGTGTCAGTCAGGAATAGGTCAGAACAACAGGCTCTGGGAGAGAGCTTTGTCGCTAATAAATGGAAGGTGGGTGGTAAAAGGCTGGAAATACTGCTTTGCTTGCCCCACAAACACAGCCGTTTTCCTTTTTTTATAGTCCTCTCAACAACCGAGGGCTCGGGTCCGCTGCGGTAGTGGCATCATGTGGAGTAAGTGACAGCTCCTTCAGGGAGTGTAGAAACACATGTTTCTCCAAACGCAGCGCAGTCAAATCTAATTTCGTACCGAGGGGAACGGCTTGGGCCCGAGTGCCAATCTGGAAGTTTTAGCCGCTCGCTTTAATGGGCTTTGCTGTCGGGATCTGAGCCAAGGCCTGAGTGGCTGCACCTTAATTCCACTCCATGCTTAGCAGGGTCCGCTCCAAATAGGTCACCAACAATACTCTTCCGAACGAGATAAGTTAAAAACGACATGCAGCATGACCAGTTAGGGATAACACAATCAGAGCGCCCGGCTCTCTCATTTATTTCTTATTTAATGTAGGCGGTGTGATCGGTCTGTGTCAGGGATACTGTACACTACAATCCTGAGGCCTGGATTACAAAAAAAGTGCTTACATGGGTAGAATGCAAAACATGCTTTTAATTAACACAAAACACATGTTGTAGTAATTATAAAGATGGGGTGGGTTTATATGGTTTGAAATATAAATTTGATTTGGTTGTTTTTGAATGGTTAAATTTATGAATGACATGGACATGGGTACGTGTGGTATGGGTGTAAATGGCTAAATTAATGGATGGTATGCGCATGGGTTGATACAACAATGGCTTATGAATGGCTAAATATATATGAACAGAAAGGGTATAGGTTTCTGTGATATGGGTGTAAATGGCAAATATATGGGTTGCATGGGCATGGGTATGTGTGGAATGGTTATAAATTGCTAAATATATTGATGGAATGGACATCGGTAATGGTATGGGTGTAAATGGCTAAATATACAGGTGGTATTGGCATAGGTATTTGTGGTATGGGTATAAATGTCTAAATTAATGGATGGTATGGGCATGAGTGGTATGCTTGTGAATGGCTAAATATATATGAATAGTAAGGGTATAGGTTTCTGTGATATGGGTGTAAATGGCAAAATATATGGATGGCATGGGTATGGGTATGTGTGGAATGGGTATAAATTGCTAAATATATTGATGGAATGGACATTGGTATGGGTGGAATGGGTATAAAAGGCTAAGTATTTGGGTGGTATGGGCGTGGGTATGTGTGATATGGTTATAAATGGCTAAATGTAAGTATGGTATGGGTATAAGTTTGTGTGGTATGGATGTACATGGCTAAATATACTTTACAGGTGCTATGGGCATGAGTATAGGCGGTATGGGTACAAGTTTCTAAATTATTGAATAATATTGAATGGTGAGCATTGGTATGGGTGGTGTGCTTATGAATGGCTAAATATATGAATGGTAAGGGCATGGGTATTTGTGATATGTGTATAAAGGGCTAAATATATGGACGGTATGGACATTTGTATGTGTGGTATGAGTATAAATGGCTAAATGTATTAATTGTATGGACATTGGTATGGGTGGAATGGGTATAAAAGGCTAAGTATATGGATGGCATGGGCATGGTAATGGGTGGTATTGTTGCAAATGGCTAAATGTATGGATAGTACAGGTATAGGTTTGTTTGATATGGGTGTAAATAGCTAAATATACAGGTGGTATGGGCATGCGTATGGGTGATATGAATAGGAATGGCTAGATATATGAATGGTATTGGCATGAGTATGTGTGATATGGGTATAAATGGCTAAACATACAGGTGGTATGGGTATAGATATGTGTGGTATGAATACCAATGGCAAAATATATGGATTGTATGGGCATGAGCATGTGTGGTATGGGTATAAATGTCTAACTATATGGATGATATGAGCATTTAGGTATGTGTATAATAACATAAATGGCTAACCACATGAATGGTATTGGCAGGGGTACAGGTGTTATGGGTATAATTGGCTAAATTTATGGACGACATGAGTATAGATTTGTGCGATATATGTGTAAATGACAAAATATATGGATGGAATGGGCATGGGAATGTGTGGCATGGGTATAAATTGCTAAATTTATGGATGTTTTTGGACATTGGAACGGGTGAAATGGATATAAAAGGCTATATATATATATATATATATATATATATATATATATATATATATATATGGATTGTATGAGCATGGGTATAGGTGGTATTGTTACAGATAGATAAATTATGGGTGGTATATGCGTGGGCATGTGTAGTATGGGTATAAATGGCTAAATATATGGATGATATAGGCATAAGTATGTGTGAAATGTTTATTTGGCTAAATGTATGACAATAACAGCATGAGTATGTGTGATATGGGTATAATGCCTAAATATATGGATGATATTTGCATAGGGATGTGTAGTATGGGTATAAATGGTTAAAATATTTAGAGTATGGGCATGTGCATGTGTGGTATGGGTATACATAGCTAGGTATATGGATGACATGAGCATAGGCATGTGTGCTGTAACATAAATGGCACAGGTATGTGTTCAATGCAACGCAACCCTGCATGCATTGCGGCATGCAACGCCTCTCTCAATTTAAATGAAAAGGAATGCTTTGAGGCTATAGAGCTAGTTGACCGCGTAACACATGGGTATAGATAGTATTTATACAGTTTTAGATGGGTATAAGTAAGGATGGTTATAGGTGAATAAGTGGATATGAATATAAAAGGCATGGATATACAGTAGATAGCTATAGTATAATAGGTATAGTTGGATATAGAGTGATATTATGCCCTCTGTGTTTAGAACAGATGTTTTATTATGACTGTACAGCCGTCCCTAATATACATCACACAGTGATACATCCATAAAAGCCATTGTTTCTGATATTATTAATTGTCTGCCTCACAATAAATAATAAAAAAAAACACAGAACCCTTGTTTAAAAACCACGCTTAGAAATTTCACTAAAGGCTCGGTAAACAAAATGCAAATGAGCGGGCCGACAATGAATCACCGCGGCATCGGATAATAAATCCGAAAAGGTTAAGGACCAACAATTACGATTATGACGAAACGACACGTGTGAAATCAATCGAACCCGGCCCCGATATTTCAAAGCAGCTGGATCCTTTTGATGTTTTTGTTTTCGGCTGGCTGTCAACAGTGTCAGAGCCAAACCTCTCGAAAATTGGCGGCGCGGCATGAATAAAGCAATTGACTCTGGAGCCGCCGCGAGTTCCGCGCCGTGGCTAATGGATTCACGAAAGCCACTCGCTCTGGATTAAGAGAGGCGAGGTGTGAGCAGACTGCTCTCGCTAATGCTAATTAATAGCCATTTAAGGAAGACACTGACACAGACACATAGACACTTCAGCCAAGTCAATTACGGCGAGGGGGCGGGGCAGGAAAAGACACAGGAAAGGTGTCACTGAATACATGCGTCACTCACACTACCGTTCATGTACAATACATACAGCTCTGGAAAAAAAAATGAAGAGACCACTTCAGTTTCTGAATCAGTTTTTCTGATTTTGCTATTTATAAGTGTATGTTTGAGTAAAATGAATTCCAAATAAAAATATTTTCATTTAGAGCATTTATTTGCAAAAAAAAAAAAAAAAAGAGAAATGGCTGAAATAACAAAAAAAATGCATAGCTTTCAGGCCTCATATAAAGAAAAAAAAAGTTCATATTCATAAAGTTTTAAGAGTTCAATAATTAATCAATATTTGGTGGAATAATTCTGGTTTTTAGTCACAGTTTTTTTTCATGCATCTTGGCATCATGTTCTCCTCCACCAGTCTTACACACTACTTTTGGATAAAGTTTATGCCACTATAAATGGCTAAATATATGAATGGTTTAGGTATAGGTTTGTGTGGTATGGGTGTAAATGGCTAAATATAAAGGTGGTGTGAGCATGGCATGAGTAGGAATGACAAAATATATGGATTGTATGGGCATAGGTATGTGTGGCATGGGTATGCAAATGGGTATGGGTGGTATGGTTATAAATGTATTATAATTATGTAACTGCCAAAATATATGGATGGTATGTGTATAAGCTTGTGTGACATGGTTGTAAATTACTAAATATACAGGTAGGATGAACGTTATTGTTTTATTCTATAAACTACGGACATCATTTCTCCCAAATTCCAAATAAAAATATTGTCATTTAGAGCGTTTATTTACAGAAAATAAAAAATGGCTGAAATAACAAAGCAGATGCAGAGCTTTCAGACCTCAAATAATGCAAAGAAAACAAATTCATATTCATAAACTATTCATAGAGTTCAGAAATTAATATTTGGTGGAATAATCATGGTTTTTAATCACCATTTTCATGCATGTTGGCTGTTCTCCTCCACCAGTCTTACACACTGCTTTATGCTGCTTTACTACTGGTGCAAAAATTCAAGCAGTTCAGTTTGGTGGTTTGATGGCTTGTGATCATCCATCCTCCTCTTGATTTTATTTTAGAGGTATATAATTTGGTAAAATTGAAACCTCTATTGGTAACTGGCAATTATTGTAGAACTACAAATCATTCTATATTCTAAAAACCATGGTCAAATTATGGATACAGAATGAAGGAAGAAGGAAGTGGTCATAATGTTAAGATTGAAAGCTGTACACCACGCTGTCTTGAGACTGGACCCTCATTATTTTGATATAATTATAATTAACACTGGTGCTTATTGTTGGTGGTGAGTAGCCATTAGCATTATGCAAATAAATCAGTGCTAATTAGTGGCCACTAGTGTTCATGTACTATTTATCGTGTTTGTATGTTTGATCAGGACACTGCGGTAATTAATTAATGAAGTGTGCTCTGTTTGCTGTCTTTTTATCCTGATTGTAATTGGTTAGTAAATGACCTCGTAAGTGTAAGTGCACATCCTGTACTAATCATATTACGCAATATCCGCTTCTCTGTAATTGCCTGTTTTCACCCTGTGGTAAAACAAGACACTGTAGTTTCTGCCCTCATGTAATTTGTATGTGAGGGGAACGACAGTAGGTGACATCTTCTTGAGTCAAGATCAAAGGAACCCATAAAGGTACAAACATGAAAGAAAGTCACATACAGCTCTGGAAAAAAAAGAAAACACTTAAGTTTCTTTAATTTAACCAAATTTAAAACCTCTGGAATATAATCAAGAGGAAGATGGATGATCACAAGCCATCAAACCACCAAACTGAACTGCTTGAATTTTTGATCCAGGAGTAAAGACATAAAAAGTTGTCCAAAAGCAGTGTGTAAGACACACAGGAGAACATGATGCCAAAATGCATGAAAACTGTGATTAAAGCAAATATTGACTTCTGAGCTCTTAAAACTTTATGAATATTAACTTTTTTATTATTATTATTTGAGGTCTGAAAGCTCTGAATCGTTTTGTTATATCATCCATTTCTTATTTTCTGCAAATAAATGCTCTAAATAACAATAGTGTTATTTGGAATTTGGCAGAAGTGTTGTCTGTAGTTTATAGATTAAAACAACAATGTTCATTTTACTCAAAGTGGTCTCTTAATATCACAATATTTCTGGGTATGTATGGGATAATTATGTTGTGGGCTATGGGACAAAACACTGAAGAAAAAATGATTGAACTTAATATTAATATTAATACTAATATTAATACTAAATATTAAAGTTTGATTTATTACAAGGAAAAATGATTCAAGCATTCTGCAGGAACAAACCAAACACATCTGGGCTAGGTTTCACCAAAGGTTCTTAGTACTAAGATGATTCTTAGATGGTCTTCACATTCTCGCTCCATGTTAAGATGCTTTTAAGGCTAAAACGCATTTTGGAAAACTGAACTTTCGGGGCCCTGAGCCTTTATTTTCTTTGTTAACAACAGTCAATCACCAAGAATAAGATAAATATTATAAAACAATAATACATAACGTAAAATAATCTGAATAAATGTAAGTTAATTAAATGGAGAATATTTAGCGCATGTGTCACATCCTGGTCTCGTCTCGTGTCTCTGTGTGTCTTCCCCACGTGACCTATGCTCCCCTGTGTCTCCTGTCTCAGTACCTTTCCACCACTTGTCTCATTTGTAGCTCCGCCCCTTCCCCAGGTGTTTCCAATTATAGTGCGTTTCCTGTTTCTTTAAATAGCCCTCCTCTGCCACTTTGTCTCCGTCGGTCTTTGCACCTTCCCCTGTTGTTTTGTCTCTCTGTGTTTCTCTGCGTTTCATAGCCCTAGTTCTTGCTCCGTGTTTATTTCTTGTTTAGTTTTCTAGTTTCTTGTTTCTTCCTCGTTTCCCCAGTTCCCTGCTTAGTGATTAGTTCCTTTCTGCTTAGTTTATTTATTATTGTCTAGCCTAGTTTTTCCCTGTCTAGTATTAGCTTCTTGTTTGTTTTCCCTTGTAAATATATATCCCTGCCCTGTTTAGTTTTGTTTATCTTCTTGGTTATTCTTGGTAGTTTCTAGTTTCTTTGTGTTCTTACCTCGTTTGTTTATTTGTTTATTTACTCCCTGTTTGTCTATCATTAGTACTTCTTGTTTTGCTTAGTTTATGTTCTCTAGTCTTACTGGTTTGTTTTGGTTATTGGTTATTTGTTTATCTAGTTTCATTTATTTGGTTCACTCCCTTGTTCCTTGTATATATCTCCTTGTTCCGTATTTAAGTGTTTACTTGTTTCTTGTTTCTTTGTTACTTGTTATTTATTTATTTAATTATTATTTATTGATTTCACCCTACCTGCACTTGTGTCCGCTTTCCTCGTCACCCTGCCTGGGTATTCCTGACAGCATGCATGTAAACTGCAAACATAAACAATTACTTCAAAAAAAAAAAAAAATCTCCCTAATTTAGCTTGGCCAGTTGTTCCACCCATTTTGCTGCTACCCAGCTCTATACCCCATCCCCCCCCCCCCCATCAATAGTGATCGGATCTCCCGATTATAGTAGGAGCGCCCATCGGACACTGCATAAAACACCTTTCTCTGTTGCCATATAAAAATAAAATAAAATAAATCATAGAAGCTTCTTTTGTTTGGGTAGTGTACCTCCTGGTGAGAGATCATTTACTGCTAGACATGTCTTTACAATACACTTAAAGAGATTTTGCAAAGAGATTTTGCCAGTTGACAGACTTTGAGAAAATTTGCAGTGCTGTGGTGAAGGAGAAATTTAGACTGCTTTGGACTGGAACCATATTATCTTTAGCAATAAATTCAGGTTATGTTTGGGATCTGATGACAGTCCAGTTTAAAGATAGAGGCCTCACGGTGAACTCTTCAATCCTTTCTTTGCCGTGGAGCAATACACTGCCCAAACTACTGGGAGCCATTGCATACGACAGTCAGTCACCCCGAGGAGTGATATGAGTGATACTAAAAGCTCAGTGATACTGTATGTACAGGGCTTCCAACTGCCCTTTTCAGCTGGATAACCAGGAGTATCTCCACCAGATTGCATTGCACAGAACATTTGCCTGGCCTGCCCAGTCTCCAGATTAATCCCCAATAAAGCATTAATGGGACCAACTTGAATGCTAGCTTCAACAACATACAAGTGTTTAGCTCAACCATATCTCATCTTGTATCCAGGCTAGAGGCGCCCAACCGGGAACTAGAACCCATAAATAAACATAGCAGCTCCCTCTTGGCATGTTGAGTTTGGATCCTCCATTGGGGAGCGTAGAGAGAACTTCATTACATTGGAAAGTGCCAACCGCGTTTCACCGATTCGTTCTCTAGGTCTGCATGCGTATTCTTGGAGATGCAGCCAACAAACACAACGTTCAGCAAAGTAAGAGGATCAAGCCCCTCCGTACAGCAGTGGGGGGCAACCACGGCACCCTCACCCAGGGGAATTGGTGAGGATTAGAGTGGATTTCCATTCTGGAGAGTCCCACTCCACTCCACTCACAGCTCTATTTTGTTTAGAACGATATTGCGGACTATTTTTAGGCTCTTGAATATGTGAAACATGTTTCGGTATGAGCCTGTTTTGCATAATATTTGGCCTAAATTGGGCCAGGGTAACATTTGTAATTTTTTCCCCCAAAAGCCCAACCTTAATTTAGTCTGTTGATTGACCCAGGTTTATAATGTGCTTAAAGTGTGTGTTTTGTGGTTGGCGCACTCCAGAAATGAAACTCATATATCTTCGCTTTTTAACATGTGTGTGTGCAAGTTCATTTTGGTACATTTGCAAGATAAAAACCTCCTTGTTATGAAGAACAAAAATATTAATAATATATTCTTTCAGTTTTACTGAAAGATTAATGGCGTAATGTTTGGTTCAGGATTTGGCTCAGAACATTTAGAAAGATTTGGCAACCTCACACAGAGAGACAAGTAATGCAAAGGTAACAGAAAGTAATTAGATTGCATTAATAGTAAAATGCTAAACATACTTCTAGTAATCCTGTAGATTTTACACTATATTGCCAAATGTATTCCCCTTGTCTGCATTGCATTGTTTGGTGATATAAGGCTTGGATGGAGCTGATTGGAGATGGAAACCCATTCCTTGATTCTCTCTACACTCTAATCTACAATCTAATCTGAAGCTACATTAAGTTTGGAGGTCTGTAGTGATAGAAAGTTCAAAAAGTTAAATGCTCCTCAGTGTGTACTCCTTATTTAGCTTTGCTATGCTGGTCATATTGGTCAAGTAGCTTGGTCATGTTGGTCAACTAGTTTGGTCATGTTGGTCATATTAGTCAACTAGCTGGTCATATTGGTCAACAAGCTTAGTCATATTGGTCATATTGTTCAACTAGCTTGGTCATGCTGGTCATATTGGGCAACCAGCTTGGTCTTCCTGGTCATTCTTGTCATATCTTGGACATATTGGTCAACTAGCTTGGTCATATTGGTCATATTAGTCAACTAACTGTTCATATTGGTCAACAAGCTTGGTTATGTTGCTCATATTGGTCAACTAGCTTGGTTATATTGGTCAACCAGCTTGGTCATCTTGGTCATTCTGGTCATATCTTGGTCATTTTGCTCAACAAGCTTGGTCATCTTGGTCCATATTTGTCAACAAGCTTTGTTATATTGGTCAACCAGCTTGGACATCTTGGTCATGCTGGTCATATCTTGGTCATATTGGTCATATTGATGAACTAGCTTGGTCATGTTGGTGATATTGGTCAACTAGCTTAGTCATATTGGTTAGGTAGCTTGGTCATGTTGGTCAACCAGCTGGGTCATCTTGGTCATATCTTGATCATATTGGTCATATTGGTCAACTAGCTTGGTCATACTGGTGTACTAGCTTGGTTATGCTGTTCAACTAGCTTGGTCATGCTGGTCATGTTGGTCAACTAGCTTGGTTATCTTGGTCAGTTTTTTTGTAATGAAGGGAAAAAAAAAAACCTTCTGACTTTCAGTGGCTAGAAATAGAAGTGTGAAAAGTTTTTGTTCAAAGTCATTTTGGAGCATTTCTATTGGTCAATTATCCAAAAATGTTGCATCATTGTAAGCAATGTAAAGAAGAGGAAGAACTCAGTTATATTAATGTGGTGAAAAATATAAATGAACACTATAAAAATAGTGTTGTAGGGTTTTTGCATGACGATAATGAGATTAGATAAATGAGTGTATCCATAAAAATGCGTGTGCATTGCAGTGTGTATGTATGAGTGTGTTTTCTGGCCAGCCGCCCGTCGGTAATCCTGTAGGCGTGTGCAGTATTATAGTTCGCTGATGTTGGATGGTCTAAATGTTCTGAGCGTCAGTGTAAAGTGAGTACAGTGAGAGTACTCTACTGTACTTCTAATGCATGAAGCCAGCGCATATCCTTCCTGCGCAGATATAGTGTGGCGTTTTGGGCATTAAGATGATACGTCTTCCCCCTCTTTCTGCATTCCCGGCATCTTCCCAAGGACGGGTGGCAGAAAGCAATCGCTATTAGCCGGAGAGTCGGCCGAGCCGGCGTATAAATACCGCCGGCTTTTAGCCGATGAGTAACGGCGCCATCAATTAACATTACGGCTGGTTCTATCGCCGTGTCATAAACAACAGCGTGACGGTGCTCCTTCAGTGTCAGAGGTACGACGATCTTATACAATTGGTGTTAAAAAAAAAGAAAAGAAGACAAACAGCTCATATACATAATGCTGCGCATTAATAAACGGCTCCCTCCGGCTCCCCGCGGCGTGATGGATGTGAGTGACATCGCTCTCTTGGCAGCGAGAAGAGTCCGCAATTGATGTTCTCTTTACCAGATGAAACTCTAAAGCCCCGGAGAAAAATTAAGCATTTAGGTTTATCCCAGGGCGAGCCGAACTCCGACAGATCAAAACAAACCCTCGTGATGCTCTTCGCGTGTCGGCTATTAGAGCGAGTGGATCCAGAATAAATAAATATTTAGACAGTCCGGGGTGGAGGTGTGTATTACTCATCGGCTGTTTGAACCTTAGCACACTTTTTAAAAAAGGATTCAAAGGGTTTTTTCAAAGACGTCTTACGAGAAATACGTTTGGGTTCTGTAATGAAACATGTCTGTAATCGTAAAAGGATCGATTTACCTGCATTGCTGTGTTTGGTGATGTAAGGTTTGGATTACAGCTTAAAGCTCAGCTTTTTAACAACATTTTCCGGGCTGTTTAAATGAGCAAAATCCATTTAGAATGATGTTTTTAATTAACATTGCAACACTGAAGAAGCATAGACCTATTATTTAAGAACATGTTTAATAAGAACCGATCTCCCCATCTACTCCAATATAATTAACAATGTCTAAGAAAATAAAATCATTTCAGAACAAATTATTTTTAAAACATATAGCCTATAGCAAAACACAAAAAAAAAAAAAACAATAAGGCTACTTGCGCAGACTCATTAAACCGAAATAGACAAGAACAATGACACAATTTACAATTACTTTCTTCTACTGTAAAATAATTAACAATGTTTAGGAATATTAAATACTTTCTGAACAAATGCTTTTTTTTAAGAATTTAGCCTAGTTTGGATGGAGCTGCTCGGCCTTGGAAACTCTCCATTCCATGAGTCTCTCTACGCTCTACTGTTCTTGAGCTAATCAGAAGCTACATGAAGTTTAGAGATCTATAGTAATGTAGTGACTCTACAGTAGATTGCTTTTCATTAATAATATCACTGACAGTTGGCTGTGGAATATTTAGTAGTAGCAGTAGTAGTAGTAGTGAGACATACCTGACATTCTGAGAGTCACCCATTCTTTCACTATTGTTTGTAGAAGCAGCGTGCAGGAGTTTGGTTTTATACGCCTGTGGTAATCAAAGTGATTAACCCCTCTAGAATTAATTATTTTGATGGGTGAGAGAATACATTTCGTAATATACTTAATGAGTGTACCTTAAAACATTGGTAGCATTTGAACAAATACAGTATGCTGTATGATAAAATCTGCAAGCTGGGACTGGGTTTCTTGGTATTGATGTATAACATGTTATAAACACAGCTATTAATGCATTATAATCACAGTTCATGATGCATAATAAACATGGCTATAATTAATTATACATTTTTTTTAATATGTATGGCCATGTTTATATTGCCTTCTAAATGCATTATAATATGTTATGAGTTTGTTTATAGAGTCTTATAGAGATGACATACGAAGAAAGTGTTACCATTTACGCTACAGCTCCCTTTCACTGTTGGTGCTGTTTTCAAGGTTTGTTTGTTATGTCTTTTTTATTACTTAAAATAAAAATATATCACCTATCACATATTATTTTAGGCATTTCTTTGGACTGAATTACACACATTAAGTGTGTTTCTTGATGTTGTGTCTAATTCCCTTCTGTTTAAACAAACAGCAGGTTTGCATTTGCCAGTTTGAATCTACATTGATGATATACTGTATCTAATTCCAATTTAAATATAATCTGATTTTCCCACTGCACACTGTGTGATAAACCATTAGTCTCCAGGCAAAACGAATGAGGACGGATTGTAGCTGAACTAAGTGTGACATACTGAAGGTAAAGCGAGAAAATAACTCTTCTTCAAAAACCTTCATACTTCACTTAATGCTGCCAAGTGACTTAATAATAACTCACGCTTAATTATCTCCACATATGATGTGTCTAATGGTGGATGGAGCCGCTAATGGGAGCAGCATTGTTTCAACATTATTAAGGAGATTCTTTAAGGTGATTTTAAGCCTAGATATCGAAATAACAGAACTCCAGGTCCTGTACTGTACATTCTACACATCATTCAGAATACAGATATATTCTCTACCTACAGGACCCTTCCCACAGGACACTGCCTATAGGACACTGCCCACACGTCTCTGACTACAGGTCTCTGGCCACAGGACACTGCGCACTTGTCTCTGCCCACAGGACGCTGCCCACAGGACGCTGCCCACAGGTCTCTGCCTACAGGACACTGTCCACGGGATGCTGCCAACAGATGCTGTCCACAGGAAACCACCAACAGAATGGCACCAAGTGGAAGCCACCAACAGGAAGCCACCAACAGGAAGCCATCAACAGAAAGCCACCAAGAGGAAGCCATCAACAGAATGCCACCAACAGGGAGCCACCAAGAGAACGGCACCAACAGGAAGCCACCAACAGGAAGCCACCAACAGAACGCCACCGACAGAATGCCACCAACAGAATGCCACCAACAGAACACCACCAACAGAACGCCACCAATGGGGAGCCACCAACAGAACACCACCAATAGAAAGCACCAACAGAACGCCACCAATAAAAGGACCAACAGGAAGCCACCAACAGAGCGCTACCAACAGAACGGCACCAACAGAACGGCACCAATAAAAAGCACCAACAGAACGGCACCAATAAAAGGACCAACAGGAAGCCACCAACAGAACGCCACCAATAGAAAACCACCAATAGAAAGCACCAAGAGAACGGCACCAATAAAAGGACCAACAGGAAACCACCAACAGAATGTCACCAACAGAACTGCACCAACACAATGGCACCAACAGGAAGCCACCAACAGAACGGCACCAACAGGAAGCCACCAACAGGAAGCCACTAATAGAAAGCACCAACCGAACGGCACCAATAAAAGGACCAACAGGAAGCCACCAACAGAATGCCACCAACAGGAAGCCATTAATAGAAAGCACCAACAGAACAGCACCAATAAAATGACCAATAGGAAGCCACCAACAGAATGCCACCAACAGGAAGCCACCAACAGAACAACACCAACAGGAATCCACCAACAGAACGCCACCAAGCTAAAAAAAAAAAGATAATGCATAAAGAAACAAAGAGGTGGTCATAATGTTATACTTTTTCAGTGTATATAATCACTGTATACATTTATATATACTGCATTTCATCACACCCAGCTGCTGCAGATGTGAGAGCATTCCGATCTTTGGAGTTCGGAACAGAAATATCAGTCTTTTCATGTCAGATTTGGCTGAATCTGAAAGATCAAGAGAACGAAACATGAAGGATTACACGTTAGATAAAGGCTGATGCCTTTCATTCATAAAACCCTTCATTAACACTTCATAACCCCTCCCTGCATGATGCAAGCTCCTGGTAAGTGGCTTCATAAAACATGTATTCAGCATGTATGTCAAATGTGATATTTCTATCGGAAGGCATGTCTGACCTCTGGATGTGTGTTGGGAAATGTGTTGGAATAAAAGCCACGTTTTAGTTAGTCAGATTTAGAAATATATTAGTTATTGTTTTATTACATTATATCCGTTATCAATTACTGTATGTCTCAGGCAACTCTTGGAAAAAAGAAGAGACCACTTAAGTTTCTGAATCAGTTTCTCTGATTTTGCTATTTATAGGTTTATGTTTGAGTAAAATGAACATTGTTGTTTTATTCTATAAACTACAGACAACATTTCTCCCAAATTCCAAACAAAAATATTGTTATTTAGAGCATTTATTTACAGAAAATGAGAAATGACTGAAATAACAAAAAAGATGCAGAACTTTCAGATCTCAAATAATGAAAATAAAACAAATGCATATTCATTTTCATGTTTTAAGAGTTCAGAAATCAATATTTGGTGGATTAATAACCCTGGTTTTTAATCACAGTTTTTTAATGCATCTTGGCATCATGTTCTCCTCCACCAGTCTTACACACTGCTTTTGGATAACTTTTACGCCTTTACTCATGGTGCAAAAATTCAAGCAGATACCAGTTATTTAATTGACACCACTAATATGAATATAATTAAGTTTTACATTTCTTACATTCATTCTTGTATCATTATATAATCTTATATAGTCTAATTATATATCATATTATATACAGCTCTGAAAAAAAAAATAAGAGACCACTTAAAAATTATGAGTTTCTTTGATTTTACCAAATTGAAAACCTCTGGAATGCAATCAAGAGGAAGATGGATGATCACAAACCATCAAACCAAACTGAACTGCTGAAAGTTATCCAAAAGCAGTGTATAAGACTGGTGGAGGAGAACATAATGTTAAGATGCATGAAAAAACTGTGATTAAAAACCAGGGTTATTCCACCAAATATTGATTTCTGAACTCTTAAAACTGTTTATGAATATAAACTTGTTTTCTCTGCATTATTTGAGGTCTGAAAGCTCTGCATTTTTTTTTGTTATTTAATTTTATTTACCATTTCTCATTTTCTGCAAATAAATGCTCTAAATGACCATATTTTACAAACATATACCTATAAATAGCAAAATCAGAGAAACTGATTCAGAAACTGAAATGGTCTCTGTATATTTTTGTATTTATGTATGTATGTAACTCAGAACTGCTCTTGGTATAAAGTATAGAGAACATAACAATATGTAAACAGCCCAGTTTTATTTGTTGCTAAATTTACTTTTGTCAGTCAGTATAAAACCAGCAGGCCTTCCTGCTGTCATCCCGCTCCGCGCTGAGCTTCCTCTTGCCTTTAGGCGTAGCTCGCAGGCAGTCGGTGTGTTATGTATAGATTAGTATTTTTATTATTGCAAAACACATCATCTGTTATTGAGTTTTAAAAATGGGACATTTATTTTGGCAACTCCTGCATGCTGATAAATGATGCCTCCACAGAAATGTCACATATCATCGCTGTCTCAACAAAAACTCACAGCGTCTGAGACGGAAACTTTACAGCAGGAGGAGGACGGGAAACTTTCCCAACTTTAGCGTATGTTAATGTGATGAGATTTTACGCCAGTAGAATCTGGGAGTATCTCTATTGCTCCATTCATCATGAAATATCTTTTAAATAAAGCAAAAGACAGCTGGTGCTTTCAAATATTAATCATAAACAAAAATCATAAAATTGTCACTTTTTTTGTTTGTTTTTTAGTGTGACAGTGATGATATATGTGCTAAATTAAGGTTTCAAGATATTTTCAATGTTTAGGAAAGTGAAAATACCAGCGTAGTTTATTTAAAATGCATCTGTACACTGCATCAGATACAGTGTATTGCATTTTTTGAATATTCAATCTCTCTCTGTACAGATTTTATCGAACTAAACCTTTACAATCGGTTATAAATTGGTTATATATTGGTATATACTGTATTAATATCACATGAATATATTTTCATTCACTCATTCACTTTTCTAGCTTGGTTAATAATGTCATCAAGGGGCGCCAAGAGGTCTAGCAGCCTAAGCGCGGCTAATATGATGAGGAAATCGCTAGTTCGAATCCCGGACATGCAGCTTGCCATCAGCTGCCTCTGAGCCCTGAGAGAGCAGAATTGGTCTTGCTCTCTCTCTCTCTGGGTGGGTACTGTACAGTAGATGGTGCTCTCTCTTTCCCCTCATCACTCCTAGGGTGATGTGGATCAGCACAGGTCTGTGAGCTGATGTATCAGAACCGAGTCGCTGCTGCGCTTTCCTCCGAGCGTTTTCTCCAAAACAGCTTTACAGGGGAGAAAAGAAAAACATTTCTAAACTTTCACTGGAAGTCAAAGTAAAAAGAGTTTATTTCAGGTAATTTTTAATTATTTATATTTGTCCGTTAATCAAGACATTTTGGCACAATGTAAGGGACAGTTAATCTGTTCAAATTATGTAGTAAACTAAAATTTGACAAAAATGGAGATACTTGTTTGTCATTGGACATCGACGACACGTACAGAACATACAGAAGATTGAAATTATGTTAGTCTCTTTCCCAAAAGTTACAGCAAGTACAGCAAAAAATATGATTAAATAATACTTTTTTCCAGATTATTTCATTTACACACCATTTTACTTGATTTACTATCTTTATCTTTGACAGTGTTGTGTAAACTAAGATTTTTCAAATTGATTTTTAAGTTCATGATGTCTCTTAATATTAAACTCCTTAATTACAGCAACTTTTAGACTCTTCGCCCTGTTTTTCTGCATTAGAAATGCACACTCTCTCCACTTTTAGACTCTTTGCCCCATTTTTCTGTGCTAGAAATGCGCACTCTCTCCGCTTTTAGACTCTTTGGTCCGTTTTTCTGCGCTAGAAATGCGCACTCTCTCCGCTTTTAGACTCTTTGGCCCGTTTCTGACACCTAGCATTCAAACTTTGAATCTCACATTATAAAAACCTGCTTAACAGCGGGACAACTTTCATTGTATTTCTAAAATACCTCGCGGTCCAAAAAAGGAAACGGGCCACAAATGGCCTGCGGGCCGTAGTTTGACATCCCTGCTCTATACCTATATGATTACATTATAAAGCAACAATCTAGCTAATTCAAATGCTTAATTCATTTTTTTTCAGTGAATGGAAATTGTGTCCATGAAAGAACTTATTTATTTATTTCTATATTTATTTATTTATCCACAATAGGTAAAAAGGTAAATCTAGGAATAATAAAGCAATATCTGAGCTGATGTTCAGTACGGAACAAGGGGTCGTCCATTCTTTTCGGCGGTCTGGCGCTCGGATGCGCCGCCGCTCCGCTGTTCTGAGTGGGCGTAGATAATGGTTATGAATTTGTCATGCAAGGTCAGAGAGGAAGCGCTGTCTCTGCCTTATGTTTTATTGGTGTCACTCTTTAATATTCCCCCAAATACCGCACAGATGAATTATGGGTAATGGGCAGACACCTTCCCTCGCCGCCCGCCTCGCTCTGTTTCACAGCAGACCCGGCAATTACTTTTAAAGACGTTTTGTTTGGATCAATTTACAGTCCTCCTAAATTATTGATGTTATGTAACAATTGGAAACGGATCCCCGTGAATGCCGGATTGCGGCGTCTAAATCAGAAAGATATAAGCGCGCCGCATTTCTTATTCCCTCACAAATCCAGCAGCGCATTCCTGTCTTTTCCGTCTGTCTCTCAGATATGCAGCAAAAGCCCGATCGTAAAGGTCTAATCTGGTTACGTAACATCGGCATCGTCTCTACTGAAGATCCATTCCGCCTTTATTAGTCTTCATGTCCTCTCCTTAGAGAGAGACACGACTTACAGCTTAGATGAACCCAAATCAGATCATTTTCTTTATAATACAGTCTCATATTGATATTGTTCTGCTGTCGATAGTGCGGCTGGGAAAATATATATATAAATATATATATATATATATATATATATATATATATATATATATATATATATATATATATATATATATATAAAAGTTCCTCAAACTGCTTCTGACAGTATTTTATAGAACTTGAACTCAGATCAATTAGAATGCAGCCAGACAGTCAGATCTCTGTTATTTCTGTTATTTTTGTAGATATTTCATTGCAAAAGTTACCTTTTTTAGTAGCTCAGTAATTCAGAATGTAAAAATCATTACATTTTATATAGATGTATTCTTTTATTTTTAATAATTATAGCCAATAAAAACCCAACAATCAGTGTCTCAGAAAATGTGAATATTATATAAGACCAATTGGTACTTTCGTCAGTGTGGGAAGTCCTGCTGGAAAATGAAATCCAAGTTTGGTGCCCAAACTTTTTATTGGTACTGTACAGCGACTGTAAAAAAGATGGACGCCGTGTCGCCGTTCCCATTCATTCAATGAAAATGAAGCCAAAATCTTCCTCCATGTTTGCGATCCTGAAACACGAGTCTGCGCAGTAGAGACCAGAGGAGGGAGAAAGACTGTGGAGAGACAGCCTACTCATTTAAATAACCCCGCCCCTGAAGGCTGCCTCGAGGTCACAGGCTGCAGAGCGAAGCGGAGCTGAAGGTCTGTTATTGGTCCCGCCCATAAGCAGCCCTTTTACCATAACCACACCTTTTTTAAATAGAGCTGAATAACGTTTTAAAAAGCGAGTTCTGTGGGGATATAAAATTTGACAATATAAGCAGAGGTTACACTAGCTGCTACATTTAAATAATGGAGGTAGATTTAAAGTATATTAGAAAAAAAAAACTTGATTAAAAGTTATCTGTTTTGCCATTAAAACCTATGGGGATGGGTGGGGTTACACAGCTTTCTGCAACTGAACAGCAGGGGGCGCCCAACCTGTGGTGGCTTCACTTTTGAGAGATGATGCTCTGTCCAGCTATACACAGTCTATGGTACTGTATGATGGAAACTTGCTCAAAATATTGCTTCAATATCTTCAAAATAAAAATACCCAGAAAGGTTTGGAAAAGTCATGGAAATCTGGTCTACAAACCTTTATGTTTCAGTTTATTGATGGAGAAAATCTATTTTTAAGCCCTTAAACAATGGAGCTCTCAGGATCTGACACACATTTTATTATTATTAAAGATTGTGTGTCAACATTTTATCTGATTCATTTTAGACCTACTATATTATATTAATTTTAATTATAGTTTCAGTAGATTTTTTTTTTTCAGTAGTTTTATTGTCCATGTTTGCACTGATGTTTTAAAAATCTTATGCTCATAAAAATTGCCTATAATGCATGCAAATGTCATGAAAAAAAATATGGAAATGTATTAATTACAAAGTATTGTCCACTGTAAGGTTCACAGTGCATAGGCTTGTGTTTATTTTGAATAATGCTGGGGGCTTTATACCCCTCTAGCTCATGCCTAGCATTCACCATAATGCCCACAAAAACTCCATATTTGGACATATATCCTGTATTATAATGCATGTACATCTCCAGAATTGGCACATTCAGTCCTAATCCTCTCTCTCTCTCTCTCTCTCTCTCTCTCTCTTTCTCTCTCTCTCTGAAATCAGGTACCAGTCACAGTTTTGCTCCAATCAGGAGGTTCTGGTGTATTATTATAACACACTCTGGTGGCTCTGGGTTCTGTATGTTCTGGGATTCATTAGCATATCTCGAATGAGCCGCAGCGCTAGCTACTGCTTCTGCTGTAGAGCTGATTGCTCCTCAGTAATTATCCATGTTTACACTTCATAATTCACTGCAGTGCTGTATGTGTGGCGTGTGAACCGGCTTGTGAGCTCAGCTGGTACATTTCTGTAACACTAGAGTTTATGTGAACCGTAAGTGAGTGTACTACAGGACCGTCAGCTCTCGCGCCAACTGCCGAGTGCCAAACCTGCGACTGTGAGAGTAGCATTCTGGGTTTCTTAGCATGCCTCTTTCCTAGAATGCTCTCTCTTCTTTTCAGATTATTAAACAAATTTTAATATCAGAAAAATATAACTTGAGTACATACAAAAACCAAGCAAGTTTTTTCCAATGATGATTAAATTTGTTAAAAGACAAAAAGGAACCCAACCCAAACTGGCCCTATGTGAAAAACATTTTTTAAAATTTGGGTTCAATTTCACAACTAATCACAGCCAATTATTGATTACTACCAGACCTGTAGAATCAAGAAATCACTTAAACCTGAACCCTGAACCTGTCTGACAACATGAAGCAGATAAAATATCTTAAAAAGCAGCACATTATGCGACAATCTGAATAAATAAAAGCGATTAGAAATAACTTAGAAGTCATTGATCATCTATCAGTCTAGAAAAGAAAATAAAGTAATTTTTAAAGCTTTGGGACCATAGGGAAAGCCATTATTCACAAATAGAGAAAACATGGAACACTGGTGAACTTTCCCAGGAATGACCGGCTGAACGAAAATACTCCAAAAGGGCATGAACAACTCATCAAGGAGGTCCCAAAAGAACCAGAACAACAGTTTACTGCAGGTCTCACTCGCCTCAGAAGAGGTCAGTGTTAGTAATGTATTAATCACTATGGTAAAAATCACTGCTGAGCAAAAACATCTTGATGATCCCCAGAATTTTAGGAAAATGTTCTGTTAGATATATTTATTTGGAACATTTATGAAACATTACATCTGGTGTCAAACATAAAATGAAAATCAGAAAATGAACAACATGCTAAAAGTCAAACATGGTGGTGATAGTATGATGGTCTGGAGCTGCTTTTTTCTGCTGTTTACCAGAAAATCCTGAAGAAAAATTAATCAGTTCACTCCAATCAGTTCACGACCTTAAGCCCAGGCATATGTGGGTTCTGCAGCAAGACAATGATCCAAAGCATGCATTGCTGTACACAATTTGACAAAAAAAATTCTGAATTTCTGTAATCACAGGAAGCCCCAGCCTCTCCTTTAATTCTTTCAAAAAGTGAATCTTTCTTTAACCAAATTGACGGCTCTTTAACAGCTTATTTCTCTAGATGAGATACATCAAGAACCTTTTAAAACTTTAACTAACCTCTAAATAATGCAAGCATTCCTCTACACCACATAAAAGTCTTTTGAGCCCAATTTAAAGGCTTAAATTATTTTATTTAAATTATAAAAATGTTTCAGTACTCCTAAAACTATGAGTTAATGTTACAGCGATATTGATGCCAGTGTAAATAAACAGTTTGTCGCTCAGCCATGATGCTTTAATGTACGGACAGCGGTTAATCTGTGTTTTCCTCTGTACGGACAAACACACGCTGCCCCTCCTCTCGCCCGTCTCCAGCGGGTTGTAAGTAAAGGCCATCACTCTCCTTAATTAGGTCTTCTCACTTGAGCCAAGACTAAAATCACCTCTGAGCCGGCGCCTTCCTCCAGATCACGCCTAATTTTAATTAGGCCCTTTGGAATATTAGCCCAGGTCCCGTTCTGCTCCCTCTCATTTACAACACAGACAAATGAGTATTTAACTTTAATATAGTTCCCCACCAATCCCACACCCACCCAACACCCCACCACCACCGCCCGGACCCCCGATCTGACCATATGTCCAAACACAGAGAGAGAGAGAGAGAGAGAGAGGGAGAGAAAGAAAGAGAGAGAGTAAGGGTGAGGGTGAGAGAGGTAATGAGAGTGAGTGAAATAGAGGTAGAGCAAGATAGCAAGAGAAGTAAACATAGATAGATTGATAGGAAAGGTGAGAGAAACAGAGAGAGAAAAAAGAGAGAGTGGTAAAGAGAGAATGAAGAGATGAGAGACAAAGATAAACATATATATATATATATATATAGAGAGAGAGAGAGAGGGAGAGAGAGAGAGAAAGAGAGAGAGAGAGAGAGTGAGAGAGAGAGAGAAAGTGCTAAAGAGAAAGAGGTAGAGAGATAGAGCAAGATAGCAAAAAAAGTAGAGATAGAGATAGCTTGCTAGGAAAGGAGAGAGAAATACCAAAAGAGAAAAAAGATAGTAAGACCGGTTAAGAGAGAGACAGGGACATAGTAAAAATAAGGTAGAGATGTAACAAAGGAGTGAAGGAAAAAAGAGGTGGAGAGATGAAGAGTGGATGTAGAGAGGTAGAGAAAAATAGCAAGAGAAGTAGAGAGAAAGAGAGAGAGAAATAAAGATAGAGAGAAAGACAAATAAAAATAGTGAGCACAAGGTAGAGAGAAACGTTGTGAGAGAGAGGTAGAGATGTAGCAAAAGAGAGAAAGAAAGAAAGGTGGAGAGATAAACAGAGTGCTAAAGAGAAAGAGGTAGAGAAGAAGAGCAAGATAGCAAGAAAAGTGGAGTGAGAGAGAGCAAGGGTGAGAGAGGCAATGAGAAAACATAAAATAGAGGTAGAGCAAGATAACAAAAGAGGAAGAGATAGAGATAGATTGATAGGAAAAGTGAGAGAAGCAGAGAGAGAAAGACCAAGAGAAATAAAGAAAGAAAAAAGAGATAAGAGAAAGATCGGATGAGAGAGGAAGAGATAAATATAGAGAGCCCAAGGTAGAGAGAGAAAGACATAGTGAAAGAGAGGTAGAGATGTAGCAAAAGAGAGAAAGCTGAGATAAGCAAAAAGAGAAAAGTGAAAGGAACAAATTGAAAGAATGAGATAAATAGAGAGAGGTGGAGCAAACACAATAGAGAGAAATAGAGAGAGAGAAAGGGATAAAAAAAGAGGTAGAGATAGAGGTAGAAATGTAAAGAGAGACTCAGAGAAAGAGCAAGAGAAGTAGAGATGTGGAGAGGTAGAGAGGTAGACAGGGAAAGGGAGGTAGAGTAGAGGTATAGATTTAGAGAGCGAGAGAGAGCAAAATGTAGATAGAGAAAGAATGATAGAGAGAGCAAGCAAGATGTAGAGAGAGAAAGAGAGAGCAAGTTGAAGAGAGAGATCAAGGAGCTTGAAGAAGGGGTAGAGCGAGGGGTGAGGTAGAGAGAGAAACTGTAAAAGAGAGGGAGGTAGAGAGAGAGTTAGACATATAAAGAAGAAGACTAAGAGAGAAAAGGCTAGAGAGACAGAGAAAAGGGAGGTAGAGAAAGAGGTACAGATTTAGAGAGAGAGAGCAAGAGAGGTAAAAATATAAAGAGAAAGAGCAAGAGAGGTAGAGCTGTAGAGAGGAAAAGGGAGGTAGAGGAGTTTTAGAGAGAGAGAGTAAGCAAGATGTAGAGAGAGGGCGAGAAAGAGAGAGAGAGAGAGAGAGAGAGAGAGTAGAGTAGGAATCCCCTGTAGTAGAACGCTAAATGGAGAGGGTGATATATGATCAGTCGAGCTTCTCTGTAACCCGGGGCAATTAGCCATGTCAACACCAGAGATTATACCTCCACATGCATCTGCTGAACATCGTCCAAACGTCCGCTCCGCCCTCTCCACCCCTCCACCCGCTCCGCCCGCCCCCTCCACAACAAAGCTGGAGCTGCTGCCTCGGCACCTTTTAATTAGGGTCGGCTGCATCCTCCCGTCGACACTGCCAAGCCTTAATGGTTGACCTCGGGGCCATCCCCCTCCATTCCTAAAACGTGCCTGGAGAGAGAGAGAGAGAGAGAGAGAGAGAAAGAGAGAGAGAGAGAGAGAGAGAATGTATCAAAGGTTGCAGCTTCATTTTTGGACCATAAATTCATTTCAATACTTTCTAAAATGAGCATATCAAAGCAAAAAGTGTGCTTAGTAGAATCACTTGGCATTAAAGCGTAAATTATTTTCTTAATAAATAAAAAACACTAATTCTACACTATATGCCCAAATACTAAACAATGTACAATTTCTTTGCATAACTATTTTATAAAAAAAAATTAATCAGGTGAGTTCAGGTGAAAAAAAAAATGTTTTGTTGTCGTTTTTTAATTCCATTTAACAAAAATATAGATCTGAAAAATGGTCATAGAAAAATACTACAGTTTCACAGTTTTTGTTAACACAGGGCTATTAGAAAACACATGGAAATAAGCCAAGAACAGGGAACAAACAGGGAAACTTAACAGAACTAAAACACACAAGAACCAACAACCACATGTTGAAACAAAGGGGCTAATATATACACACAGGGAAACTGGAAACACCTGGGGAAGGTAACAAGGGGAGTTACAAATGAAGGTGGAGACCAGGGAGGACAGGGGGTCCTGTACAAATAAGGCAATCATAAGTACGGTCAGGAACCTAGCATCCCAGTTCTCATGGGTGCTGTGGGTGGGAAGCTCTTCACCGAAGTGGTGTTTGCTTGTGATACTCCCCCTGTGGAATGCTGCAGCATCTCTGGGAAATGGGTGCTCCAGATGAGGTCCATGATGCAACACATTTGCAAAGAAGAATAACTATTGACTATCTATTAAATGCAATTAAAATCTTTGCAATCCAACCTAAACCCTAAACGGTAACCTGAAGACCTGCAACAGCTTCATCCACCAGGCAGCCAGACTTCTCAACGCACAGAGACAGAACTGATTTACACAGAGATAGAACGTAATTTCATTACACTGTGTACCTGTACTCCGATGTAATGACAATAAAAGCCTCTTGACTTGACTTGACTAACCCAAATCCTAAATCTAACACTAAACCTTGAAGCGTGTGGTTAGGGTTAGTTGTATGGTTCCATTCAAAAGAAAATAATAAATACATTCAGCTGCATTCAGAGTTTATTTTCATTTGATGGACTGAATTAATTTAACTAAATGTTAGTTGAGCATCTAAGAGACATCTACAAGCCTACAACCATCTAAGTAAAGTGTTACCATGTTTTATAGTTATTTATTTATGCACTTATTTTAACAGTGTTTATGACATTAGATAAGGGTATAACACCTTGCAATGTTACAGTCATATGAAAAAGTTTGGGCACCCCTATTAATCATTTTTAGTTCTAAATATTTGGGTGTTTGCAACATCCATTTCAGTTTGATATATCTAATAACTGATGGACACAGTAATATTTCAGGATTGAAATGAGGCACAAAATTGCTTTGGTAACCTCATTGAGCTTTGAACTTCATAGCCAGGTGTATCCAATCATGAGAAAAGGTATTTAAGGTGGCCGATTGCAAGTTGTTCTCCTATTTGAATCTCCTCTGAAGAGTGGCATCATGGGCTCATCAAAACAACTCTCAAATGATCTAAAAACAAAGATTGTTCAACATAGTTGTTCAGGGGAAGGATACAAAAAGTTGTCTGAGAGATTTAACCTGTCAGTTTCCATTGTGAGGAACTGTTGTATATATATATATAACTATACCTAGGGCATGCACTAGTATACCTATAGTCTTTTTATATGCATTACACTGGATGCATTGAGCAATTTTTACTTCTTAGCAGTAAGTTTATTGCTAATATAACATTAAAAAGGCATGATGACCCTCATTTATGAAAGAACAAGCCCCCGTCCAACCCGTCATCCACCCTGCCCTTGTGGTTTCAGTAATTTACATCCACAATAGCCAGTTCCAGGAATGTTAGCCTGGCTGTTTATGTGGCGGGAGTGTCTGTAAGAGTGTGTATTAGCGCGCGCGAGTGTGTGTATGAATCGTGTTTGTGACAGCCAGGGAGTGAGCTTTCGAGGGCTGGTGAATAATAGGCGATGGTGTTTTGCCAGGCTCTTACTCTAATGTTCATAAATTATAGAGCAAGGAGCAATTATAGCTTTTTACAGAAATTACCCAAAGGAAGTTGTATGTATATTGTAATTGGGTCAGCGCTTATTTCCTGCCCCGCACCTGGGCTTCCAGTAAGCGCCCAGCGTCAATAATTAATGGCTTTCTGTCCTGTGCCGGGTGTGCGGCACCTCTGCCCCAGACCCGCAGATTTACACACATTAGCATAGCGCTGGCGATAATGGCGGTGATGAACTTCCTAATGGACGGAGAGCAGCCCCAGCCCATCAGTTCATACCCAAGCAAAGGTCATCATTAAATGGGAGTTAATTTCGGGATTTCTGTCACAGAGGAGCAAAAATTTAGATGAGGTATGTATGTGTATATATATATATATATATATATATATTGTGGCGCGCCCCTGGGGATGGGGGCGTGACCACTGTGACCCGGCAGCAGGAAGTGCAGATAGACACACAGACACGAGGAGTGAATTAACTCAGAACATACCTTTATTTCGGCTTTAAAATGCCCTCCACCACACCCAAAACAAACTTAAATAAACATGGCCCAGTGGGGCTCTAGAGTTTATTCGTTTCTTCTTCGTTTTAGAGTCTGTGCAGCCTCAGCCCTCTCTGCTCTCCAGTGCAGTCTCTCGTGCCGTCCTCTGGAGTGAGCTCAGGCTGAGTTGATATGCCTGTCCCGGCTGATCTGCTAATCAGTCCGGACCGCAGATCAGCTGGGGACAGGCAGAACTGAGCGTGTTGGCGTGGGCGGACCAACTCCCCCGCCTCCTCACGCCACAATATATATATATATATATATATATATATATATATATATATATATATATATATATATATATATATTGATTAGGTTGTAAATTGTTTGCTTAGTTATTTAATTCAACTGAGTGATTTAATTTATAGTAAAGAGTTAAACATACTTACAAATATATTTATTTGACAAGGTTTATACTTAATATTGAGTTAATATTTTTACTCACTGTTGTCATTTCTATCCATGTTGTTATTTATTTATTAACTGCTTAACATTAGAATAAAAAAGATAAACATAAAGTCAGTGATTAGTGAGAGTGTCTTTGTAATTAACTCTATATAACATTAGAATAAACCAAATAAACATAAAGACAGTGATCAGTGGGAGTGTCTATCTGTTATTAACTCTATATAACTTTAGAATAAAAAAATAAACATAAAGACATTGATCAGTGGGAGTGTCTATCTGTTATTAACTCTATATAACATTAGAATAAAAAGATAAACATAAAGACAGTGATCAATGAGAGTATCTATCTGTAATAAACTCTATATAACATTAGAATAAATAAATTCTGTCATTATCTCATAAAACTTTACTTCTTTCTGAGCGCAACCGTATTAAAGTTTCAACAGCGCCCAATTTCCCCTCAGAAATGTCAAGAGAGGCTGTTCTGCAAATAAGGTTATGTAGATTTGGGTGGATGGAGGGGGATAATGTCGCTTTTTCTCAGAGCCGTGGTGGGGTAAGTGCGATGGCGAAGGAAGGGGAGCGTAGAGAATGTATGCATTGTGTCTGCGTCCTTCCTGATAGACAGAGACATACAAAAGCCAGATGGGTTGCGTAACCTGTCTCAGCCGGGATGTCATTGTAATGCTATTTCTAGGCGCGGGGCCCTGCGGAGAGGTCGTCAATTTTGTCATTTTTAGGCACTTTAAAAGACTCTCGCAGTGCTGCGTGCTCACTTTTTAGGAAAGCATTTGTGCTAACAGGATAAAAGGAAAAAAAAAAAACTTATTTCAAGAAATGCTTTCCAAAATGTTCATATAAAGTACCCATAGACATCTCTATATGTCTCTATATAACATTAGACTACTAAATCCAAGCAAATATAAAGTCAGTGGTCAGTGAGAGTGTCTACCTGGAATTAACTCTATATGACATTAAAATTAATAAACTCAAAGAAACATAAAGAATAAAGTCAGTGGTCAGTGAAAGTGTCTACCTGCAATTACCTCTATATAACATTAGAATACTGAACCCAAATAAACACAAAGAATAAAGTCAGTGGTCAGTGAAAGTGTCTACCTGTAATTAAATCTATATGACATTAAAACATAATAAACTCAAGTAAACATGAATAAAGTCAGTGGTCAGTGAGAGTGTCTACCTGGAATTAACTCTATATGACATTAAAATGAATAAACTCAAAGAAACATAAAGTCAGTGGTCAGTGAGAGTACTTAACTATAATTAATCCTATATAATATTTGAAATACTAAACCCAAATAAACATAAAGAATAAAGTCAGTGAGAGTGTCTACCTGCAGTTTAGGGTGTTTTCACACCTCTGACTTTATGTTGATTTGGCTTTATTCAATTGTTATATACAGTTAGTTACAGGTAGAGACTTTCACTAACCACTGACTTTATGCTTATATGTGTATATGCTGATGTTCCATAGAGTTTTACAGGTTACAGATCACTGATTACTGACTTCATTTTTTTTATTCTGTTTTATTCTAATGTTATATAGAGTTAATTACTGGTAGACACTCTCACTAATCACTGACTTTATGTTTATTTATTCTAATGTTATTTAAATATTTATTACAGGTAGACACGCTCACTGATGACTGACTTTATGTTGATTTGGATTTAGTATTCTTATGTTATAAAGAGTTAATTACAAGTGGACACTCTCACTGGCCTTTGATTTTATGTTTATTTGAGTTTATTTATTGTAATATTATATAAAGTTTATTACAAGTAGACACTCTAATTACTGACTTTATGCTTATTTGGGTTTATTTATTATAATGTTATATAATGTTTATTACAGGTAGACACTCTGACTGATCACTGACTTTAAATTGATTTGGATTTAGTATTCTAATGTTATAAAGGGTTGGTTACAGGTAGACACTCTTACTGATGACTGACTTTATGTTAATTTGGGTTTATTTATTCTAATTTAATATAGAGTTAATTACAGGTAGACACTCTCACTGACTTTGTTTATTTGGGTTTATTTATTCTAATGTTATACAAAGTTTATTACAGGTAGACACTCTCAATGATCTGTGATTTTATGTTTATTTGGGATTATTTATTATAATGTCATATAAAGTTTATTGTAGACACTCTCACTGATCACTGTCTTTATGTTTAATTGTGCTTATTTATTCTAATGTAATATAGGTGTGTAATTACAGGTCAGCACATTCAATGCTTACTGACTTTATGTTCATTTGGATTTATTTATTATAATGTTATCTAGAGTTAATTGCAGGTAGACACTCTTACTGATGACTGACTTTATGTTCATTTGGGTTTAGTATTCTAATGTTATAAAGAGTTAATTACAAGTAGACACTCTCACTGGCCACTGACTTTATGCTTATGTTAGTATATGCTGATGTTCTATAGAGGTTTACAGGTTACAGATCTGGATTTCTGACATTCATTTAATTTTTTTGTTTATTTTAATGTTATATAGACATAATTACAGGTAGACACTCTCACATCAGTTGGTGCAGTGTTAATGTTAGTGATACTGTAAAGCCCTGTTTTGGCTTAAAAGCAAAAATAAAATACAATAAAATGTATTTTGTGCAGTTCTGCAGTTTCTCAGGTTGTGTTTTTCAAGCCTCCAGTACAGGGTTTTGTAGAAAATCCGAACCTGTAGGGCTCCAGCACTTCAAAGTTCAGTGCTCTGCCTGTTTTAGCACACCTGGTTCAATTCATTAACCGGTTATCAAGTTGAAACGGGCGTTTCTGAAGCCGAGAAAACACAAACCAGGAATCTCCAGGCTTTGAGTTTGAGAAGCCCTGGCCTAAAATGTTTCGCGAGGAGAATCAAACGTTCGCGAGATTCCTTTCTCACTCTCAGCAGCTTGCTGCCATTGATCTCCTAGCTTTGAACTGAAGTGAGATATGCTAACATTGATCATGGCAGGGGTTGCGCTGTTTCTCCTGTAGAGAGTCAATCTTTATAGTCAATAACAAGGTCTAGCATAACAATTTTAGTTCAACATGCAGCGCTCTCATCATGAAGACCTGTACTGTAAAGCGATACCAGGAATATGCCAATGGTTCCATTGGAATTCGTCTTCAAACAGGAGGCTCCAGAGTGTCAGCGGGAGATCAGGACGATTTAATTGGATGGCGAGATTGACCGAGAGGCCATTGGCTGTCGGTCCACCATTTGTTGCCGTCCAACAATCCTTTGTGTGTTCTTCTCGTAACGATAAAGGATGGGATGATCAGATCAGGGAGAGCCATAGTGGAAGCCTCACCAAGGTTTTTCCTACGCTTTTCTCTCCACCACACTGCGGGACATCCTGGCACCTGTGGTGGTAAAAAAAAGGAAAAGAATAAAAGGCTGAATAATGATCTAATCTAATAAATCATAAAAAATAAAAATCTAAACCAATATCAGTGCACACTAAAGAACTAAATGCAAAGATCTCTAAAACAAAACCTCTGGACCATATGACCCCAGTATATTTCATGTTTTATCTGTTTAACTTCCTTCTATTTATTAGGTATCACTTTATTTAGATGGTCCATTATTAATGCCTCATGGATGCTCAACTAATATTCAACTAAATGTCTATTAAATGAGGTAATTGATTCTCTATTGAATGTAATCCTACATCCAATTATAACCCAACATTTTAGGGTTAGCTTTAGGGTTACATTTAAGATTTATATTAAGGTTTGGGTTAGAGTTAGGTTTTAGGGTTGCTTCATGGTTGAGATTAGAAGCAGGGTTAGGTGTAGGGTTAAGTTTTATAGGGAATCTAACAGATAATTTAATAGATATTCAGTTAAATGTTAGTTGAGAATCTATGAGGCATAGCTAATGTACAATCCAAATAAAGTGGCACCATGATTTTTACATACATCCATTCCTGCTGGCATCCTTTCCTTCTGACTTGTGCCAGACAGTAGGTATAGATCCCTCAGTCAGAAAAAGTCTGCTGGCTAATCCTGCTCTGAACTTTACAGGTTCTCAACCAGCAGACCGAAATGACATTTCCTCAAATTAACTGGTGGGGGCTGATGGGAGAGAAGGCAGAGCTAGGGTGGTTCTATGCAGGATTCTGTATTGTGACATCACAATAAGGAGGAGCTATCCAAACGGCTCATAGAAGCAAGTGATTCCTGATATCAAACTCTTTCAACTGATTCACAGAAAACAGATGGATGGATTTTTCATTTATTTATTATTTTTTTTTTAGCTTGGAGTGTTAATAGGGGCAGTCGAGACCCCTATAAAATACAAAAGCATGCAAAAAGCACACTTTTTCTCAAAGTTCACACATTTTAAAAGAGAGACAACAAAGGAACGTGTGTTCATTCTTTTAAAAAACATCCTTTTCTTTTGGATAAGCATTCACAAATATGAGACGTTGGAGTGTGAAGTCAAAAGTTTAAAGGGCTAGAAGAAGCTATACAAAGCTTTTCTATTATCTCAAAGTTCTTAAAAAAAGGTTTTCCACACTTATAGAACTCCTTACATAACCAGGAGTGGGTCTTCTATGGCACCACTTAAAGAAACATGTGACACCATTATGTTTAAGAGTGTACAGAAGAAGTCAAAGCTTTTGTTTGTTTTGATTGTTCTGTTTTCTTTTATTTGCTTCTTTACATTGCTTTTTAAAGACTGCAGACTGAGTGGCTCTTTTTTTGGTACATTCTCAAGCCACATTTCTTCTGGTGTTCAAGATAAAACAAAAATAAAAAAACTACAAAATAAAGTTGTGTTGTTGTGTTGCTTCAGTTCCTGAACTGTAGTGTATATATATATATATATATATTTTTTTTGATATCACACCAAAAGAGAAGATCCAAACCAAGCAGAACCGAGCCTGACACACTTCAGACCCTGTACTGAGAGATGCTAGATTGGCTCTATATTTGTTTGTAAGGAAAATTCAACATTGTAGAACTTTTTACTTACTCAGTAGGTATAATTCTTCTTTTGCCATAAGTTATACAATTATTGGAGCACCAGCTCATTTATTCTGTGTATTTTTACGCATTTATTATCACAGCAGTGTACTCCCAACTCCCTACCCTATACCATGATATGATATAAACCCTGGCTTTCAGACTTTCAGACTTGGGGCTGATAACAGTCTGGATGGTCCTTTTTATCTTTGCTTCAGAGCACAACGTGTCCATTTCTTGCAAGAAAGATCTGGAATACTGATTCATCTGACCACAATAAATATTCCCACTGTGTATTGGTCCATCCTAGATGCCTTTGAGCCCAAGTACACTCCTCACCACAAGTACTGGAATAATGAGAGCGATCTCTTTATGTATGCTGTGGACTGAAAACATTTTAGTGTGACGTTAAAAGATAAATATGAGACAAAAGAACAATATATAATATTTTTTACATTTACACATATTTACATCGGGATCTGATACACAAACACATATTGTAAAGTTGAGCCGAAACAATCCACAGCTCTTTTGCAATGTATAGTGTCTTAGACAACATTAGATTTTGGGCTAGTATGAAAGGTTGGATTAAACAGACTTTGGGCTTTATATTTTGCTGGATCTGGCAACCATTTGTCCAGGCCCTACTGGATGCACTGCAGAGTGTGAATCTGACTTTTAACTCAACAATAAACAGAATAAAGAATAAAATAACATTGTCGTTTCCTTAAATGAGCTGCTGGTGTATCTTCACAGTGTGAACAACGTGCAGATCAGTATATGTCTCTGCTGAGACGCATAAAAGCGTTGCGCTGTTAAGATACGAACGCGCCAAAGCCAGAGCTCACCTGTCTCTTAAAGGGAATGACTACTGACACACTGATTGGTTTATTTCATGTTACACCCAAAACACACCCATGATTTTGCGCATTTCAGGCTGCTCACGGTGCATTTTTTGTGCTCTCACGATACCAAAGACAAACTCTAAATCCAGCTGTAGAAACTGAAATTGACAAATGTGCTATAGATCACTAAAATAGGACTCCATATCCTTCCAGAAAAGTAGCAAGAATAACCAGTAAAGATAATATGCAAGCCAAGAAGAGATCACAGTATGTATTAATGCTTATAATGCCTAAACATTTAAGACTTAATATGCTGTTTACTACAGAGTATTTCAGAAACCCTGCTCTAAAGAAAATAGTAGGAGAATACAGTAGAGAATAATTCTAATTTTCTACAGAGACTAGACAAGCTATGTATGTAATATAGCTGATTTCATTCATCACACATGGTGTCCACAAACATTTGGACAAATACAGGGGTGTCATGTCTGGTGCTGAAAGCATGTCTGAGTCTCCCACATCCAGCTCTATCTGCGATTCCCACAGTAACAACTACAATACCCAGAACGCACCACTCCATGACACAACACACACTCCCGATCACATGACACATCACATGACGCCACCAGGAAGCCCCGAGTACTGATTATCCTCAGTATTTAAGGACCATGCTCACGCTCACACCTCGCCGAGTATCTGTTTGGTAATTCCTACAATACAAAGCGTTTCTCTTGCCCTTGCCTTTATCTGTGTATGATCTTGTTTTTGTTTGCAACCGACGTTGATTTTTGCCTACTCCCTTGTGTTGGATATCCGTGTATGACCTGGACTGTTTATAGTACTTTGGATTTTTGCCTACCCTGTGATACTGCCTACCTGTGTATGAACTCTGGACTGTCTTCCGTTTATGGTATGGTTTCTCTACACTGTGTATTATTGGTACTGACCCTGTTTCCGTTGACTACCCATGTCTGCTCTATAACTTTATATATAATAAAGTTATTTTATTGTATCTGCACCAGTCTCATTCCTGTCTGGCCCTGACAAGGGGTGAAAAAGTTTTTGTCCCTTATTTTTTTTTGCAGGTTTGTCACTTTTAAATGTCAGTTTCAGATCATCAAACACATTTTAATATTAGTCAAAGACAACACAATTAAACACAAAATGATTTTTTTTTAATGAAGGTTTTTATTATTTAGGAAGATGGTACTGTGTAAAAAGACCCCCGCTACCTAGTTAACACATATCTTAACTGTGTTTTATCACACCTGAGATCAATTTGTTGTGGTGCAGTGGATAACATCACTACTTGCCAATGAGCTACCACATAAAGTGGGAGACTGGGGTTCAATTCCCGGTTTGGGTGACTGCATGCTGTGCTACACCAATTAGAGTCCTTGGGCAAGACTCCTAACACCACATTGGTCCACCTTGTTGTAAGTTGCTCCGGATAAGAGCGTCAGCTAAATGCCATAAATGTAACATACATGTAAATGTACTTTCTCTAGCCACACCCACGCCTCTTTACTGCCACACATGTACTCAATCAATAAATCACTTAAATTAGACCTACCTCACAAAGCAAAGTAGACCAAAAGATACTCAAAAACTAAACATCATGCACATATCCAAAGAAATTCAAGAACGAATGAGAAATAAAATAATGGAGATCTATCAGTCTGGAAAATGTATGAACTTATAAACCCATTTCTAAAGTTTTGGGATTCCAGTAAACCACAGTGAGAGCCATTATCTACAAACGGCAAAAACGTGGAACAGTGGTAAACCTTCCCAGGAGTGGCCGGCCAACCATAATTAATCCAAGAGTGCAGCAACGATTCATCCAAAAGGTCACAAAAGATTTATACCTCTTGATATTTGAAATTTAAATTTGTTTTATGATCTGAAACATTAAAAAAGTGACAAACATGCAAAAAAAGAGAAATAATGAAGGGGTATGCATTTATTCACAACTCTGTATAATGTAGCAACTCTTACTTACAGCTCATGACTCTCCACATTTCGAAACAAAGCCCAGCTCACTATATATGACATATTCATTTGAAATAACATCACAGACACAAAAGATCACCCAGGCTGTCAAAATATATGGGACAATAACCCAGTAAGATGAAACATGTCGTTCTGAATGAGGGATGATTTCCATGAAGAGCTATTCATGAGGAGAGGAATCTGAAGTTGCGGGTGAGCGATCACCTTTTTTTAAGTGTTGACCCGCCATAATTCATCCGGGCAACGCATTACGCTTTAGAATCCCAGTTCCAGTCGGAGATAAATGGGTTAGAGAGGGTCTCTGGTGGGATATCAATCTCAATTTTACTAGCTTGGATGCACGAATTGTCACATTCGGCCGTCCGGGAGAATTGATCTACCCTCATGGCTACTGTAACACATACATCAGCTGCCCTTCTCCCTGAAACATCGCTCGGATCTGCCCGGGTGGCGTCTGAAGTCAAGTCGAAATAAAAGTGAAGGACAAGATGTAGTACACGCACTATAACGGGCCATTTTATTGGAAACAGAACTGAGGCACTTGAGGACATGCTATAAAAATGGGCACTCGTAATCTTTTCAGGCTTGAACAAGGACTTTCCACTATAGCTTAAGGACGGTCTCTTACTGTCCTCCAAGACATATACAGTGCCGTGAAAAATAATTTACCCCTTAGAGATTTATTTTGTTTTTTACGTTGCGTTACGTGGTATGTTTTAAATTATAATTTAATATATTAAGGGAAGAAAAGCAATCCAAATTTACTTGGCTCCATGTAAAAAGGTTATTGCCCTGACATAGTTTTGAAAGCTGGTTTCAGCTAGTTCACTACTAACCATAACCAGGCCTGATTACTGCGAGACCTGCAGAATTAATGAATCACTTAAATAGAACCTGCCTGACAACATGAAGCAGATAAAAGATCTCGAAATTAACCCGTTATGCCTGTTATATCTGAAGAAATTCAAGAACACACGAGAAAACAATGTCATTGATCATCTATCAGTTTGGAAAAGGTTACAAAGTCGTCATTTTTATAGCTTTGCGACTCCCACGAATGACTGGCCTACCAACATTTCTCCAAAAGGACATGGACAGCTCATCCAGGAGGTCACAAAAGAACCCAGAACAACATAAAAAATAATCTGTAGGTCACAATTACCTAAGTTAAGGTCGATTATTATCCAATAATAATCAAGTGCATTTTTTAAGTGGACATGAGGTCAAACCAGAATAAAACCTTGTTTTTAAAAACATATATGGACATACATAAACAAGCAAACATAGTAAAATCCATAAATTAGATTTTTGACTTCTTGTTTTTTTTGTGCTAGCAACACTCAGTGTAACAGGGGCAACTCCTGCTCTTCCTTTCCTCAGGACAGTCCTGATGAGAGCCAGTTTCATCATAGAGTTTTTGATGATCTTTGTAACTGCACTTGAAGATACGTTGAAAGTTCTTGATATTTTTAGATGATTATTTATTTGAGTAGTTTTTTCTTATAATCTGGATTAGAACATTACTCAAATAGAGCTAGTCACTGTATACCTGTAACTCTACCTCTTCACAGAGGCGGAAAATTAAAGTAATTAACTCTTGACGAGTTCAGCACAGCTGTTAACTGAAGTCTTAAATTCCAGGTGAGAATTAAGATTTTCAAAGCTGTATTCTGGTTGGTTTAAGACTTTTTTGTTGGTTAAAGAATTATAATATAAGTTTTTGTTCATAGTATGGATGACTTTAGTGTTAAATCTTAATTCTCACAGTCGTACTTTCTTGGAATAATTAAACCCAGGCAGTTTCATCACCCTGCCTTTATTTCGTTGGACTGTTCCGCCTCAGCCTCCCGTTCAGAACCGCCCCGCCACATTCATTAATGCTTAAAAGGCCCGGCCTGTTTTCGGCAGTTTAGCATGGCCTTGCTCTCTGGCGGCGATGCCCAGCGTGTGTTTTGATTAATGGTTTTCGGGTCACGTAGGTTACAATCAAAACAAGGACATGCAACACATGTGAATACTAATGCTGCTTTAACGTATTCCTATATTCAGAAAAAAGACCCAGGCTCTATATCATGACCTAGAATGTGTTTTTTAGACAAGCAGAGACGGTGCTGTGCGGAGAGAGGCATGCCGTGGGCCATCTTTACAACCAAATGGATTCCAGAGCATTCCGAGACCTTGTGTCAACTTTTTCCTCTGTTCTGTTTCTACTATTGTTGTTTACAGCTCTGTAGGATCCTGCATTACTGAGTTCTGCTTGGGTTTTATTCTATATAACTGCGTAAATGATGCTTTGAGACAATAGATATTAATATGTTAATATGTAACAGAATGAGGACTTTAGTATTAATCTACAATGGGTGCAAAATTAAATACTAATTAGTCACTGTTTTCAGTGACTAATTAGTAAAAATGACATTTTCTTGTGGAAGGACAGATAAAACCTTGTTTAAAAAAAAACAAAAACATATGGATATACAGGGATAAGTTGTTTGTTCCTTGTTAGGAAATGACTACACAATACAATCCATACTTTTTTAACTGTTATGTTTCTACTTTTGCTGTTTACAGATCTGTTAAAAATACAGTTAATACATATTCTGGTTTGTTTAACACCATTTTTGTTGTACTAAATAATTCTTTTTTTTTTCATAGACTGGATGACTTTAGTATTAAATATTGAAAAAACACTGAGATTAAGGTGTGTCCAAACTTTTGACTTTTGGCACTGTATATAAAGCTCTGGAAAAAAATAAATAATAAGAGACCACTTTAGTGTCTGAATCAGCTTCTCTGATTTTGCTATTTATAGGTATATGTTTGAAATAATGCCAAGAATACAAGTTCATATTCATAACAGTTTAAGAGTTCAGAAATCAATATTTGGTGGAATAAACCTGGATTTTAATCACAGTTTTTTAGTTTTTTTTTTTTCATGCATCTTGGCATCATGTTCTCCTCCACCAGTCTTACACACTGCTTTTGGATAACTTTATGCTGCTTTACTCCTGGTGTAAAAATTCAAGCAGTTCAGCTTGGTGGTTTGATGGTTTGGGATCATCCATTTTCCTCTTGATTATATTCTAGAGCTTTTCAATGTGGTAAAGTCAAAGAAACTCATATTTTTTAAAGTGGTCTCTTATTTTCTTTTCCAGAGAAAATAAATGTTATAAAAAATGAATCACTTTACTATAAACCCTTCATTTGTAATGGCTTTTAAACTCTTATCTCAGTCCCTGTTCAAATAAAAAGTTGAAAGTCAGGGAACAATGGATAATCCATATAATAATCCAATGATAAATAATGGATATTCCATATTATGGTTAAAACTACTCAACTAAAAATTAAGGTTAGCCAACTTACATAATTTCAAAAACTGAAAGTTCAGTCACAAAGAGTTTTCACTAATCTACAATTGTTTATATATATAGACAGGGCATGGACAGGGCCTCATTAAGAAATGACTACACAATAAAATCCATAGTTTTTAAATAGTTATGTTTCTACTATTGTTGTTCACAGCTCTGTACGATCCTGCAGGACTGGATTCTGCTTGGATTTTACTCGACATAACTGCGTAAAAGATGCTCTGAGACAATAGATATTAATATGTTAATATGCGATAGAATGAGGTTAATGTCTGCTTTATGTAATTAAGTGGTTTAAACGTCTCACATACAGTTATTGTGCCGGCTGTCGCTGTGGTAAATATGTGTAAATATGTGTTTGTGTTCTGAATGTATAAATCTACTTGAACATTCATAATCTTACATAACATTTGCGAGTGCCTTTCACAGTCTGGGAGTAAATGCTGGAAATATGGAGTCTAATGGGTATTTCATTGCCACCCGCTGAAAGCTGCCAGAGGAAGCATTTATTGAGTATTTAAAATGTTGTTTGATGTATTAGTATTAAATGACCCGGTGCTGTTTAACAAGCCTATTTACCACCCTGTTATTTTACCTCAGAATGAAACACAATGATTTTTCTTTCATGAAAATCTCCACTGTATATTCTTGGATTGGTTGGTTTACGTTGCCAGTCATGACTCACAGAACCCCCCTGAAGCAGCAAAACAGCCCCAGACCATTACACTACCACCACCATGTTTTACTGTAGGTATGATGTTCTTTTTCTGAAATGTGATGTTACTTTTAGACCAGTTTTAACTTTGCTAGAATAGTTTTAACGCTGTAATAAAAGCATGGTAACACTTTCTGTGAATGTCATCTCTATAAGACTCTATAAACATACTCATAACACATTATAATGCATTCATAAACCATTATATACATGGCTATACCTATTTTGGTAACACTTTCTATGAATGTCATCTTTATTAGACGCTATAACCACATTCATAACATATTATAATGCATTCATAAGGCATTATAAACATGGCTGTAAATGTTTATAAAATGCATACCCCATTATAGCCATGTTTGTTAAGCATTATGACCTGTGATCATAATACATTATGAGCTGTGCTTATAATATATATGTTGAAATAATATATCTCTATCATTAACAATCTAGTCCTACAATGAAAGTCTGTCACTTTACTTAGAGCGCACAAAGACCTGTTATAATACATTTTAATTGACTATAATTAATATTATATTCAAGACAAGAATAATTTATGAGTGGTTACAAATATATTTATAGGATTACTGAGGGTGTGTTTAGTGTGTTAAAGTTGAAAGCTTTTTTAGTCATGATAAAATCTGCAAGCTGGGACTGAGTTTCTTGACATTGATGTATAACGTGTTATAAACACATATATTAATGCATTATAATCACAGTTCATGATGCATAATAAACATGGCTATGATGAATTATACATTTTTATAAATATAATAGCCATGTTTATAATGTCTTATGAATGCATTATAATGTGTTATGAGTATGTTTATAGAGTCTTATAGAGCTGAAATTCAAAGAAAGTGTTACCGATATTTTTTTAAATGTATAATTCATCATATCCATGTTTATTATGCATCATGAACTGTGATTATAATGCGTCGATATCTGTGTTTATAGCATGTTATACATCAATACAAAGAAACTCAGTCCCAGCTTGCAGAATACATACATTATGTCTGAAAAAGCTTCCGACTTATAATAATCTTATAAATATATTTTTAACCTCTCATAAATTATTCTTGTCTTGAATATTATATTAGTTCTAGTCACTTATAATGTATTATAACCGTTTTTTGTGCTCTAAGTAAAGTGCCAGACTTTTCTTGTGGGACTAGATTATTAACGATAGATATACTGTACACTATTTTTACATATATATATATATATATATATATATATATATTATAAGCATGGCTTGTAATGTATTATTATCACAAGTCATAATGCTTAATAAACATGGCTATAATGGGTTATGGATTTTTATAAATATTTATAGCCATGTTTAGAATGCCTTATGAATGCATTATAACATGTTATGAATGTGGTTATAGAGTCTAATAGACATGACATTCATAGAAAGTGTCACCAAAAGCATTACCAGATTGTTGCTGTCCTAATAATGTGCTGTTGAGAGATGTGTTAGCTTAGCTTTTAGCTTTGTATCTCCCAGGCCAGACACAAGACAGACACTTGCTGATTACAGTTTTTATTAAAAGGTTTGATAACAGGGGTAGTGAGGGACAAGCAAAGTCATAAAAAAACAAAAGGTCAGCAAAAACAAAGTAAATACCAAAAGAGTGGTAAGCAGTACAGGGTCATACATGGTAATTCCAGTATTAAATAGTAAGCTAAAGTGAGGTAAAAAAAAAAGTCTGTAACAAGGCAATCGATAAAAGACGCAAGGCAAGAGAGTAGTCGAAGATAAAAAAGAACATGTTGAACATGTTGTACATGTTGTATGAATGCTAAAGAACCAAATACAATACTCAGCAGAGAGAGGTATGAAATGAGAGGTATTTATACACATGAAAACAGGTGTGAGCAATCAGCAGCTGGGCGAGCAAGAGCGCTGTAGTGTCAAATGATCAGTAGACTTGTCAAATATTTGGACACAGCTCAATTTCAGTTGTTTTTATCATTTTCAAATGTCCTGCATTGTAGATTAATACTAAAGTCAAATTATGAAGAAGACCATATGGAGATCAAAGTTTTGCACATCTCTGCTGAATTTTGTCAGTAAGTTTTATGAGGTAGAGTCACCTGGAATTCAGGCTTTCAGTTAACAGCTGTACTGAACTCATCAAGAGTTAATTACTGGAATTTCTTGCATCTTAAAGTGTTGGATTTTTTTTTTTTTTTTTTTTTACAGGGAAATCTAAAAGTAATATAAATGGACAGGAAGACCATTTCAAAATATATAGAGCAGTATTTTCCAACTGACAGCTATTATGGGAAAATTAATTAAGGAGAAAAAAAATCAGAGAAAATGTTATTGGAGTGTTATTCACCTTTTATTACCAGGAAAGTCAAAGTACAAGGTATCCATCTTTATTTTCTACATGACATTTTGTTTTCTACATGACATTTTGTATGTTCAGATCCAGTTTTCTGATTAATATTCACTTCACCTGGCCGTGGTTTAAATGTTATGGCTGTTTATTATTATTTTTTGTTTATATGACAATTCCTAGCTCTAGACTTAAAATCCTGAGGGTTATTTATTTCTTTCTTTTTCCGTAAGGCTGCTAGTCATCATTCTGATTTGTTTTGTTGGTGGATTTTATGGATTACTACTTTGCTCTCGGAGGATTTGAGGATAATACCGTCCTAACCGAACTGAGCCGGGTTCAGGTTTCTTTAAGCCACAAAAGGTGAGAACTCTTGCTTACTTTCTCTCATCGTTTCGTCAGTCTGAGCTCCGCTGAGACTGGCTTTATTCTCATTTACATTCAGAGGAGTGGGACGGCGGGTTTCTCGCCGGGTCCGCGATCCGCTCCCTGCAGAATCCCAGCTGAAACTAATGTTACGACCCTGGGTCACATTTTTTGTGAATAATTTCACAGAGAGCTGAAATGGATCGGGGGCCTGGTGGCGGCGTGGCGTGGCGTCGCTTCGGCTTTAGAGGCAAAAAGCTCGGGTTCCTCTGTTCTGCTATTTTTCTGAACCCAGACCATGGCGTATTATTGAGGAGGCGACTGTTGGCCCTTTGTGGTGCTGTTTGGACTGTGCAATTCCTTTTACACAAAATTTTATAGCTGAAGAAAAGAGGAAAGTTATTATACAGGGTCCATTTGTCAGTATGGAAAAGTATGGCAAATAGAAACTGTTAACTGTTTTCAAAACTATTGGCAACAGTCTTGTTCTATTGTTAAAAACATTCAATTAAGAATATTAAACAAAGGTTGTGTTTTTATTTGTATTTTTAGCTACTTCTTAGCTCTTAAATCATCACTGATCATCAGTAAATTTTGAATTTTATTTGTAAATCAAGTTACCAGAGTCCGGAGGAAGAGTTTAAGAGAGACACACAGTCCAAACTGCTTGAGGTCTAGTGTGACGTTTCCACCAATCAGTGATGGTTTAGAGAGTCATGTCTGTCATCTGCTGGTGTTGATCCACTGTGTTTTATTTTTGAGTCTAAAGTCAGTGCAGTTTTTTTTTTTTCAACAAAATCTTACAGCACTTCATGCTTCTTCCCTCTGCTACTGTCAACTTTTATGGAGATGCAAGGATTTAATTTTCCAGCAGGACTTCGCACACTGCCCACACTGCCTAAAGTACCAATTGGCCTTATATAATATTCTGATTTGCTGAGATACTGATTTGTTGCGCCCATTGAGTGCAGGAGCATCTTGGGCCAGAAATAGTGTAACAGATTATCCTTAGATTCCTTTCGTTTCTGTTTATGAATAAAACAAAAAAAGGCTTAATCTACAGTTACAGTAGATACAGTGATCACCAGTATAATCTGATGTACCCATGCTGCTTTATAGCACGCCTGAAATCCATGGTATCCATTTGGATTTTGGCACAATGCCACTTCTTTTTCTTTTTCTTCTTCTATAGTTTACTGGTAGCTTGCCTCACCTTGCTGTAAATAGTCCGAACCACCTAAAACAACAAAAGCAATTGTTCAACGTCATCATTATTGCCTCTTCCATATGTCCAAATATTTATTTTTAAGTTGCAAATACTACTTTAAGTTGCACCCATTGCTTACAAAAATGTGCCAATGCCCAAACACAATGGTTCTGTAGTCCTTGTAGATGAAAGCAATGCCGATAGGGAATAGGGCTCTCTGAGGCATGGAACATATTGCCAATAATACTAGGCATTATAGCATTGAGCTGTGGACCACTGGAACTGTTCTCTAGTATAAAGTACTTCCAACTAGTAGTCGTGGACTGAAGGACACTTTTTATGTAGCAAAGAAATGCAGCCAATGTTCAGATGGATTTTCTTTTTTTTTGTTACAAATGGCCAAAATAAGAAAAAGTTCTTTATCGGTACATTTGAAAAGCTTTGGTGAATCCAGTCAAGTTTTGTAAAATAATAAAGTGTCCAAAAAAAGCTCACTACTCAAATAACCCTTTGTATGATGAGTATTTATCCAAATTTCCTCCCTGAACTGTAGTTTTTCCTATTTTTTCTACAGTTTATTTGAATCCCACGATGGTTCTCAGGATTATGAACATGTTTACCATCTCTGTACTGGTTTTCTTATTTATTCTGTTCATAAAGTGTAAATCTGTCTTCTTTAACATCCATTGTTTTCTAGTCTCAGTGCTTCAATGTTCTGCAAATGATCTGGAGATGTTTACATTATAAGCAAACCATCTCCACAGATCCACAGATCTTTGTTCATTCATAATAATGGTAAACTATGTAAATTAGACAGTAGGAAGTGTGCTAAGGTTAACAATGGTAGTCTCCTGGATCAGGACAAGTCACAGTGAAGTTAATGGATGCTTGTTCGGATGCAATTTAATGGCAAGTTAAGTATCTGCAGAGCATCTACTGAATTAAGCGTAACTCTATAATTATACACTGGCGTGGACCCAGCGAACATCAGCTCCATGTATACTGCAATTAGCGCATTAAAGCTCTGCTATTGTGTTTATTAGGTGTTTTCCTGTGGGCGTTATTTAGGAGATAAATTACGTTTTTTTTTTTTTTATGTTGCTTTTCTTTGCTTAGGTATGTTCTCTTTTTTACAAATCCATGCTTGAGCTACGTTTCTAAAACTAGAATTAAAAAAAAAATAAAAACAGATTACTAATAAACCCTTTCAGCATCTATCTCACCAACACTTTTATCCCTCAGAGAAAGATAAATCAAGAGAAAATCTGCACTGACCACCCCATTGAATGTGTTGGGAATAACATGACTGGTAGAAAATAGAAAATCGAAACGTTCCACTAAATACTAAACCCAATTTAAAGGCTTTTTTTAGAGACAACCCAACGAGAAATTGTTGTTGCTTCCCCAAAGAATCAGACAATGGATTGGTGGATAGGTTCTCAGAAAAAAGTTTTTCAAACCCAACAACCCAGAAACCCAAAATATTTGTTCAATTGTTAGATATTAAAAAAAAAACTATATTGTTTAGTTCCCTAAAACCATCAATCAAAGAAAATACCCATTTTTCAATGGTTATGTTGAAAAATCCCAAAGTAAGGAACCTTTTAATCAGTATATTAGAAGTTATATGTGGTAATTCCTAGAAAACATAGCAAAGAGCCATTTTTTGGTTTATTAAAGAATCATACAATACAATAGAGAGATCTATTGAAGGATGAACTACATTTAAAATTAGGGTGTTAAATATATATATATATATATATATATATATATATATATATATATAATAAAACTCCATCTAATTTCCAAATTATTTTAAATTTGAGAGGTTTGACAGATCCCTTATAGATTCTTTAATTTTTTTTGCATCCTGAAGAATCCCACAGTATACAGATTTTTTTTTATTTTTTATTTGAAGAAATATAGTGAGACCAATCCATTTATTTTTTTGCGGTAGACTAAAAACATTTGGGTATGACATTAAAAAAGAGACTACGAAACAAAACATCAACATTTATTTTATTAGTGAGCAAAAGTATTGGAACCGATAAACTTTAAATAAAGTAAATAAGACTTTCATTGTAAATATTTTGCTTGAAATAACGGCATCATGTCTGTGACCCACTGACATCACATTTTTTTTTGCATTCTTCTTGTTTTAGGTCTTTATCTTGTTGTGTTATAAAGGATCTCCCAGTCAGGGATTAGTTTTTTGGGTTAGTTTAGGTCTACATCTACATGTTCCAACATTTTTGTTACTTAGTACACCAGTGATGACTTTCTTCCTCAGGACATCACAAACAGTTGTATCGATTAACCCTTTCATGCATAGTGTCCACTACAGTGGACGCATATTTAAACGCATTAAAAAAAAGAAAAGATTTGCAATACATACTCCAAACCAACTGTTTTGCTGTCTTCAAACCCACTCTATATTGTGTAAACAAAAAATGTCTCAATCAATATTCTCAAAATTGAGATATTCCATCAGAAATCCAAGATGGCGGCCAACAGTGAAAATTACAATACGACCTCTGGAATATCGGTCAAATCTTTTTATTCTGCAAGAAATATCCAGGTATATATATTTTTTCTTATTAAGAATGAAGTAAGGAACACTTTTATGAAAGTTTAACCAAAATTGGTAATGTAGTTTTTTGGTTCTGTGTCATTGAGGGACATTGAGTGAATTTGCTAAATTAGCTCTAATTATTGTTATTTTAATATATTATTAATATTATAATACTGTTATAGATATTTTATTACTATTATATTATATAATTGTAGTATTATTATACATATTATATGTATATATGTATTAGTATTATATATTATTATATGTATTATTATGGAAATATTATTATAAACTAATGTGTAAATTGTAAATATGCTATAATTCATATTATTTATGGTTTATTCCATCATAACAATATAACAATAGTAAACTACTGGTAACAAATAGGGTAAAATAAGGTAATATTTAGATTAAAACATCATTAAAAATGTCTCCAACTGCTTGCCTGAGTAATGAGAAGTATGTTTTTTTTTTATTATTATTATTAAATTCTTTTTTAAATTATGTATATATGCTAATTTCCTATTTAATGCACATCTCCACAATGGGAGAGGCTGGATTTTATTTTTGTTATTACTTAGTATATTTTAAAGTTCAGGGGAGCCAATAAAAGTTGTTTTGTGCACTAAATTTGCAAAAAAAACAACCTTTATTGCCTGCCCTAAACTTTAAAATGTTTTTCTAGCTGTATAAGTGTGTGTGTGTGTGTGTGTGAGTGAGTGTATGAATGCTAGCATGTTCAGTTCTGTTGCATTGTTATCCAATGCATGAGTTTAATGAGCTATTTTCTTCAAATTTGTTGATGCGACCAGACCCTTAATACTTTTATCTAAGCTGTTTTTACATTGAAGCTTTTGTATATGAATAGTTCCAAAAGTATATTGTTTCTTTGAGCTATAAACATGAAATAGAACATTTTCTACTAAATTGCATTTTATCCCGTTAGTGCATGGTGTCCACTACAGTGGACAGTTGTGTATCTCCAACAGAATAAATAGTAAACAAAACAAAAAAAAACGTATTATGTGTTTTAAGTCTTTCTTGTGAGTAAAAAAATACATAGAAAAAAAAAAATCCACATCAGTGATTTAATAATTCATGCATGAAAGGGTTAAGATCAATATTTGTGTTCTAATGTTTCTGATTGATTTTTCATCTTCTCTTAGCATGACAATTGCTTGCTTTTCACCCATAGACAGCTCTCTGGTTTGGTTACTCTTCTAAAAAAAAATCACAATTTGCATATGCAAACAGGAAACTCTTTTTTTTTACTTTTTTTTTTTACTTTTAATTTTAAACTTGTAATATCTAACCACCTTCAGACAGCCTGTAATGGTTTTAGTTGAGTTTTTCTTGAACCTTATTATTTTTTTTTTTATCTATCTAATTTGAAGTTTTACCTTTTAGCCCTTTTATTTCATTTATTTTATTAATTTCATCCTTTTATTTGTTTAGTTACTGCTTTTACTTTTGGCCATTTTACCTTTTTATTTAATTTATGTCTTCCTTTTACTTTATTATTTCCTTTCTTCACTTATTATTATTATTATTATTTTTATTTATTTTAGATCCATCATTCACTTTTTTCTATAATTGTGGTTGTTTTAGTCCTTTATTTCTTTAACAGTGTTTAGATTTTATTATTCTACTGATTTATCTCCTTGTTGTATTGCTCTTCATTTTAGCCTGTTTGCATATGCTTTTATTTTAAATTATTTTATTTTTTTGTAATACATCTTACATTGTTTGCTTGTTCTTATAATGTAAACTTAATTTTTAGGCCATTTTATTTTATGTAAGCCCGGCTACATTGAAAATGAGGGTTTCCCTCAATGTATTTACTGAGTGGAAATAAAAGTTGATTGATTGATTGATTGATTGATTGATTGATCAGGCCCGTAGCCAGCATTGTGATGGGGGGGAATCTTTTTTCCCCCAAAAGTGGACTTCATTTGGCTCTCTACTCCAATGCCCCCTAAATACACGAACACACTTCAAACCTTTTAATTTAGACATATTTTATTTATTATAAGTTTGTTGTGAATCTGTTGTTGCTGTCCTTATTTGTTCGTCTGTTGCTCCCCACTGTTAACATACATTTTATATAAATCTAATTGTTACTCAAACTTCCTACATCTGTGATGTGACTTCATTGTCTGTCTCTGTTGCTCACCTCAGTTGTCTGTTGCTTTGTTCCATTGTCTCTGTTGCTGCCCTCCATTGTCTGTCTCTGATGTTGCTGTCCTTTATTGTCTATCTCTCTACTATTGACATAAATAGATAAGAATTACTTCATTAGGAACACTATCGGTATGGTCATTAAAACTTAAACATGAATTAATAATAATATAAATTGAAGTGTTCTGTCTTATTAAAATCTTCCTATAACTGTGCTGGGACTTCGTTGCCCCCCACACCCCCCCCACTTCAGCTCGCTGAACTCGGCGCCTGATTGGCTGACAGAGCTCATTTGCATGCCGTCTGGTCTGTGAGGGTCTGCTGATTCATTAGATATGCGTGGATTCGTGGAGCGACCAATAATCCGCTTTTAATAACGCGTTAAAGTTGATATTTTTTTCTGCCTCAAATTATTTCAAGCACTGTTTGGATATATGTGAGAATTACTGGTGACTGGATTGATGGATTTTCTTAAGTTTGGAGGCGTTTTGAAGGTAAGAGTGTGGTGGAAGTGCTGGAGGGAGTTGGGTGTGTGTCTCGAGTGTCCTGAGGTAAACACAAAGCGAAACACAAGCAGATTTAAACTCTAAACACAGTTCCGTAATCCGGAGAGGCAGACGGTTCGAATGGTGTATAACATGTCCACATTCGATCAAATATGGACGTACGAAAAACGTAAATATGAAAATAATATTTCATAACTTTCATAAACCAGGCATATTTCGCCCCAAATGTTTATTTTCTGAAATGAGATACGGCTAAATAGGCTAGATAACTGAAAAGCTTTAAAATGGCATATTGGGTGTCTACATTGAACCTATAAGTATTCATAAACACAGCCAGATATTAAATATCATATTTTTCTGGTCCGCCGGCGGGCCAGGGCGTGTTAAGAGGTTAACCCCCTTTTTACACCTCTATACTGTATTTTATATATGGCCTTAGGAGCAACAGGCATGTTGAGAGTAAAATACACCCTAGCTTGATCGTCAGAACTGCAAAGTGAGTGACTGAATGTTACTGTCACTTAACCTACATTTCTTAAAAATCAACTAAAATCCAGACTTTGGAGTTATCCCAATAATAACAGTAATAATCCGGTGTTACATGTACAATTATACTTATGGGCTAAGCCAAGCCCGGCACTTTTAACGCAGGGGAGTTGTAAAGAAATAGAAGCCTGCACTCAGCAACTTACCGATTTTGGGCCTTTTTTGAACAAGTCACCAATATTTTGGGACAATGTTACCACCGTTTTCTTCCGTTTTCGCTCCTTGTCTTCTTTTTTACCCATTTTCTCAAGTAACTGTCCCCTGATTCTTATTCTTTCCACAAGCTAAGAACAGAAATGGGGGAATTACCGCCACCTACTGGATTGGGGTAAAACAGTCTGAACAAAATGTGTAAAGAGAAACATTAACAAATTTTCTTACTCGTCACTACTCTGGGGGCAGGCGGGGGGGGGGGGGGGGCGGCTTTGGGGGGGGACTGGGGTGGCTGAGGGGGGGTTGTGGGGGATGGGGGGGGATCGAACGAACCCTTCGATCCCCCCTGGCTACGGGCCTGTTGATTGATTGTAAATGCAAATTTGAAACTGAGCATACTCTGCTTCTTTCTTTATAAGTCTGCTACAGATCATAATTTTTGGTTCTCTTAAGAACATTTTAATGAACAGATCTTTGAAGAACTGGATCTTAGATGGATATGCATCAAACGAACACAAGATTGTTGGTTGTTAAAGGTTCTCTGCATGTGTTTCTAGGAAGCCTGTGTTATAGAACCATTGAAGAACATCTATTTTTGTGTGATTGTTTGATAATAATCCTGCATGGAGGGGCTTTTGTGTTTGAGCTTCCGTGTGATGAAGGCTCTGCGGTGCATTAGCATGGTAGCAGTGAGCATGTGCTGCTGTGCTCAGCGTTAGTAAAGAGCTGCATTAGCGCGAGGAGCGCGGCGTTTATTAGCGCTGAGTGAAGACCGCGTGAGAGCTGTTATAGAGGCCGAGTTTATCAGCTGCTTGCGTCAGAGCCACGGTAAAGGCCTTTGTCCCTCCGGTAGCATTGTTTCCTCCATCAACAGATCATCACTCTGTCTCTCTTTTACCTTGAATAGTCTGTCAGTTACTATGGTGATCTGCGAAGTTTCTACCTGTTCTCTCTGTTACGTAGCTTTACCATACCTTCCTTTGCACAGGGGTTACTAGTGCATTTTTTTTTTAGTGCGAGTCTTTTTTAACCTTGGCACTGATTGGCTTGTAGAAGGCTTGGCTTGTGCGTGAAAATCTTGAGAGTCTTACTAATTCAGTGAGCTGCCTTCCCAGGTGATCACAGTTTATGTATATGGGTGTGGACAGGTGAATTCAATACTCCAGTGATTTGCTGCAGGTACCATGCAATCGTGAGAGGGAGTAAAGGCAGTGTGTGGTGCATTCTGGGTATCTAAGTCCAGAGACTGGAGATCGAGACAGGAATGCACTTCATTTGAAGATTTTTCAGAGGAACACTTCAAAAGAAGGGGTATAAAAATAACTGGTTCTGGTACTTGTTAAAAGTGATAATTTAAAACTATATTACCATAGTTTAATGTGTAGTTTCCATGTTTTATGGATGAATTCCTCATAGCAAGCATAAAAAAGATTGCTAGTAGTTTGTCTCAGTAGTTAGCTAGCTAGCTAACTTTCCCGTTCCACCTTAAACAGTGCAACAGATGGCATGGGCTGCAGAAAATAAGGCCGAACATAAGATACAAAGTGCAAAAAGAACAAGAAAAAAAAAACAGCACACAAGAAAAAAAAGGGCAAAAAAAATTCTTAAAACCTCAATTTCAATAGAAACAATGCTCTGAATCTGCAGGTTCCAACCCCCTTAAGCATATCATTGCTGTCCAATGAAAAACAAGTATCTCCAAAACAGTAACTCTACAGGAGAGAAAAAAAACCTTCTAAACTTTTAATAGAAGTCAATGTAAAAAGAGTTTATTTCTGGTCATTTTGAAGAGTTTCTATTGGTCTGTTTATCAAAACATTTTGGCACAGTGTAAGGGACAATTTGTCTGTTCAATTTATGTAGTAAACTAAAAATCGACAAAAATGGAGATACTTGTTTTTCATTGGACAGCGATGATATAATGTCTTGTTATACTTCCCAAAGTGCAGATTATTAAGTATAATAGTAAAACTATATACTATTTAGTAACTATATAGTATATATAGTAACTCATTTAAATTGCTTTTTTTATTTTTACTTCAGACTGGATTTGCAAACTTGAGCAGCGAATGGCTCTTATTGGTTAAAACCCAGCTGAGCTCTCAGTGTAGGGAAATGGGTTTAAAAGGAAAAAAAAGTGAAAGCCTCGCTTCTTCTTCTTCTTCTTCTTTTTCTTCTTCTTCTTTTATTATATGTCTCCTTATTTTCCCTAATCCCCGTGGGCTGCTTCTTCTTCTTCTTGTTTTTTTTTTTTTTTCCAGGCTTGGATATTCACATCAGGTCTTCGTTCGCGTCTTTCTTTCTCACCGCCCAAGGCAACCCACTGGCAACACTTCACAGGCATTCAACTATCAGGGTGAATTTCCTCTCTAATTATTTGATGTGAGGCGTCAAGAGGACGTCCAGAAAGCCTCTCGGAGTCTGCGGAGACACGGGCTGTGTTTACCCAGAGCGCTGAGATGTTGTGTCACTGAAGACTGAACTGTAGTATCTTCTCAATACTTGATTGTGTTAACTCCACGGACGCTGAATGAGTTTGTTTTCTCGAGGTTTCTCAGTGACGTTGAACTGTTGTTGTTTCCAGGAATCCGTGTAATACATGAGTGTAATGGTGCAAGGTTGTCTCTTGGCTCTGGTTTTAGCAACTGGGTGGTCAATAATAAGGTTGTGGTGTTGATACCCAGGTCTGCTAAGTAAGCTTCCACTGTTGGGACCTTGGATCAAGGCTCTTAACCCTCTCTTGCTCCTGGGGAGCCATATATTGGCTGACCCCAGGATATGTCTCACCTGGGAAGACAGTGCTAAATCATTGATTACAATGTTGTGGGGTAAATACCCAGATATGCTATGCTACCATGGATCTGTCTTTGGACAGAGCCTTTAACCTTCTCTGCTGCACAATGGCTAACCCTGTGCTAAAACCCTGGGATACGTATTACCTGGGATTTACAAAAAAAAATCAGGCTGTAGAATTCCTGTCATGTCTTGACTTCTCCTCTACTGCTTAATAGTGGTAGCTTGGCATACATGGGTATCAAAACAACAACCTTCTCCTCTACTGCTTAATAGAGGTAGCTTGGCATACATGGGTGTCAAACCCCCTACCCTCTCCTCTACTGCTTAATAGTGGTAGCTTGGCATATGCGATTATCAAACCCACAGCCCACTCCTTAATAACCCAGTGCTCCAACCCCTGAGATGCCACTACTGCCCAAAGTTATTTGCATATCCTGAGTAAGAAAGCCAGTATAAGTAATTCTAGAGCAACTCTGGTGCATGGATGGTGCTCAAGGACCCAACAGTGGCAGCTTGTTGATCCCAGGTGGGTATCAAACCCACAACCCTGTTATCAAAAACGTGTGGTAGATTGTTTACTCCTCTCCTTTACCACTATTAATTTCTTGGTTTGATGCTCAAGTCTGCGAAGGTACCACTGTCATGTCTTAATAGTGGTAGCTTGGCATACATGGGTATCAAACCTACAACCCTCTGCTAAATAAGCCAGTGCTACAACCCCTGAGATGTCATTACTGCCCAAAGTTCTTTGCATATCCCAGGTAAAAAAGTCATTCTAGAGCATCTCTGGAGCATGGAGGGTGCTCACGGACCCACCAATGGCAGCTTGGTGATCTGAGGTGGGTATCAAACCCACAACCTTGTAATCAAAAACTCGCTTCCGTTTTTTTTGCATGTCTGAAGTAAGAAAACCCTGGGGTTAATGGCATATCATTGGTGGAAACGTCACTGAGTACTGGAGTGGAGAGGGTTAAGGATGTTGTCCAAAGCTCTAACAGTGATACATTGGCAGACTAGGGTATCAAACCCACAACCCTGTCATTAATGGCCAAGTTCTCTAAGCACTGAGCCACCACTGGCCCAAGTTTTTGCATGTCCCAAATACGAAAGCCAGGGCAAGTTGTTCCACAGCCTCTCTGGAGCATGAAGGGTGCACAAGGACCCAACAGTGGCAGATGGGTATCAAACCCACAACCCTGTAATCAAAATGTTCCCTTAGTTATTTAACATATCTGAAGTAAGACAACCCTTGGGTTAAGGGCATATCACAGGTTAAAAATCACTGAGTACAGAAGTGGAGAGGGTTAACTCTATTCCAGAACTGCTGTAGCATTCTCCCCTGAGATATGGCCTTATCACAAAGCCTTTTTCACCTGGGATATGCAGAAAAACTAGAAGTTATTGATGACAGTGTCCAGTTATTGATCCAATTATTGATGACAGTCTTCCACTTGCGAAAGGTCCTTAACACTTTCCTGGAATATGCAACATCCTGATACAGTGTCTTAGTGGTTAGATCACTGGACTATCAATGATGGTTCTGGGTTTCTCACTTGGTACATACAGAATATGAGTTGTTGATGAGAGGGTTGTTGGTTTGATACCCAGGTTTGCCAGTTTCTATTGTTGGGACCTTGATCAAGGGCCTTAACATGGTCTGGTCCAGGGGCATTGTAGAATGGTTAACCATGGTATTCTTGGTTTAAAAAATTGGGTTATTGAGTGTGGGTTTAGTGTCAAAGTCTACCAATCTTGGGCAACACCATTAGTCCTCTCTTATGTATGAGTCCAGAGGCTTTTTGCTTGGGATTTTACCCTGTCCTCTGGGCTCTCTCACCTGGGATATGCAAAACAATGGAGGCAGTGAGATATTGATTACAGGGTTATGTGTTCGATACCCAAGTTTGCCAGTCCTTCAGCAAGGCTCCGGAGGCTGCCCACTGCTCTGAGCATATTTGCTTACTATATATCATTGTGTTTGTCTTCTTTGTGTGCTCACTAGTGTGTTCCTATGTGTGTGTGTGTGTGTATACACTGCATGGATGGGTTAAAGGTGGAGGCCACATTCCATCTGCTCCCAACGTGGCTGAATATGGTCGTCTTGTCATCTGTCAGAGCCTCCAGTAGGTGTCTGTCAGATCACCCATATGTCCTCTGAGCTCCTGAAAGCAAAATATAACCTCTTGAACTCTGGGTTTACTATCCAGTTTGCTAGTTCAGACCATGACATGTTGGACCATATGAAGATTTAGGAGAAGCCTGTAAGACAGGGGCAGTTCTAGGGAAGGTTTTCCTGTGGTAGGAAGCTGATTCCAGTATAATATGTTGCGGCATGAGGCAAAATGTACAAGAATGGGCAGTTTTAGTGTTTATCACGTTCGGCTACCAGTGCTGTGGTCTTGGGTTCAAGTCTCTTTCTGGGTGGGGTTTCCGTGTTGTCCCCATATCTTGATGGGTTTCCTCCAGGGACTCCAGTTTCCTCCCACTGTCCAAAAATATGGAGATCAGAAAAATTGGATACTGGTGTGTCGAGTGTTTGTGGGATGTAATTGTAAGCATCCTTGAGTGCAAAAAAGGCGCTATACAAGTATAATTGTAAGAGGGTATAAATGGTATTATTAGGATGACAACCCCTAATCAAGAAAAGCAAAAATCGCATAACACAGTGGTTTCATGTGTTATTTTTTTCTCATTCTTCACAAACAATGCATGAATATTGTGCTTTCTTATGCGTGGACAAAGTAAGGATGCCCCAGAGGTGATTAATTGCTGCATTTAGGCCGCAAAATGCACGCAAAAGGCTGCATGTCAATTTTTCAGCACAATAATGACCCCAAACACACATCCAAGATGACATCTGCTTTACTGAGGAAGTTAAAGATTATAGGCTGGCAAAGTATGTCTCCAGAACTAAACCAAATTGAGCACCTTTGGGGCAACCTCACATGGAAGGTGGCATCATCATCATGAAAAGTGGAAGATGATTTCAGTGTCAACCAGTGAAGCTCTAGAGAACTCCATGCCCAAGAGAGTTAAGGCAGTGCTGGAAAAAAATGGTGGCCAAAATATATATAATGACAATTTGGGCACAGTTTGGCCATTTTTAACTAAGGGTGAACTCACTTTGGTTGCCAGGATTGTACACTGATTACTTTACATTGTATCAAAATGTCATCTTCAGTGTTTTCCCATGAATAGATATAATAAAATATTTACAAAAATGTGTGTATTTACTGATTTTTTGTACTATAAGGCACTTTTAAAATCCAAAAATTGACAGTGTACCTTATAATCTGGTGCACCTTATGAATTATAAATTATAAGGTGCGTGAATGCAGGTGTTAAAGAGCACTAAGGCTTGGTGCAGCAGCATTAGCATTAGCCGCTAACCACAGTGCTATCTCTTTCGCCGTATTAAAACAAGCTACATGGGTCAAAGCACTAGCTGGTAGCGGCCTGGGTTACTGGAACACTCATGGTTCCTCAGTCTAGCTGCGGTTAGCAGCTAATGCTAATACTGCTGCACCCAGCCTTAGTGCTGGAGAAACTTTCTACTGACAACTCACTCTTAGACAAGGAAAGACAATGGAAATCTAAGCTTACTGTAAACAAATGGAAGTGCTTTACTGACCCAAATAAACAGTTTTCAGGAGAGAAATCAGTGTAGATTAACATCCAGCACTTGTTTGACTTTGAAAGAAATTTTTATTTCTAAGAATTACAGTTTTTTTGCTTAGGCACTTCCCCCAGCTTCCCCATTAGAAGGGAAATATGGCGATACCCTTGCTCGCTACCTTATAGTCGAAATAATATAGTACCTCATTACTAGGCCCATATTGTTCCCATTCCAACTTTTTTGTTGCGTGCGGCAGACCCAAGAAAGATAAGAAAGATATGGTAAATATATAGCTATTAGATCTCATGTTATTTTAACAACTGCTGGTGTAAGCCTGATTGTGAAGTGCTGTGCTGTCTGAGAAATACCTGAAACATCCAGTCACATACTTCACATAGTGTGGAGACAGACACAGATGAACAAAAACATTCCACAAAGGTCCTGCAGAGTTTGGCCGGGGTGATCTGTCTTTTGTTGAAAACGTAATGGAAGCAGGACTAATGGCACCTGGGTCCATCCAGACCATCCTAACAGTGCATTAGTGTCCTCTGTTTCACTTAGTGTTCGGATTGTGATGACGGACAGGTCAGGACTGAACTCAGTTTAACGTTGAACATCATAAAAGTACAACTTTTAAAACAAAAAATTAATTGCTTAATAGTAGCATGATTAAAAAAGTACTATTCAAGTGCCCTAATGCTAATTTTATCATTATAAACAACTACTACTATAAAATACTTGAAAGCCCTGCATACAGGGTTGCATTTAATAAGGCTTGATCTAAGCAATTTAATAATTTAATTAACTTTAAAAATAGCATTTTTAGGATTGAAAAAGTCTCAAAAAATGATGAAAGGGTTCCCAAAACAATTTTACACTTTACTAGTTTTACAGTTCTAAGTAACATTGTGTAAAACTACCCCCACCATGTTTGGAAGCTGTACAATAACCTAGCAAGCTTTCACTATGAGTTGTTGTTAATAATACTACCTCCACCATGCTTTCAAGCTAAACTTTAACCTGGCTAACTTTTACTGTAATCTGCAAATAAAGCTACCTCCACCAGGTTTAGAAGCTGTACTTTAGTCTGGCTAACTATCACTGTGATTTCTTGAAGATTAAACTACCTCCACCATGTGTGAAGCTATACTTTAACCTAGCTTTTACTATGAGTTGCAAACAAAACTACATCCACCATGTTTGGAAGCTGTAACTATGTCTGGCTAGCTCTCACTGTGAGTTGTAGATGAAGCTACCTCCACCATGTTTGGGAGCTGCACTTTTACCTAACTAGCTCTCATTGTGAGTTGTTGACAAAAATACCCTCACTGTACTAAAGCTGTACTTTAGTCTGGCTAGTTTTCATTGTGCGTTGTTGTTGATGTAACTATCTCCACCATGTTTGGAAGCTCTAATTATGTCTGGCTAGCTCTCACTGTGAGTTGTAATAAAGCTACCCCCACCATGTTTAGAAGCTATACATTAGCATGGACTGTTTTTAATGTGAGTTATTTATTTCTAATAAAAGTACCTCCATCATGTTTCAAAGCTGCATTTTAACCTAGCTAGCTCTCACTATAGGTTTTTTTTTTCTTTGTTGTTGTTGTTATTAATGATACTACCTCCACCATGTTTGGAAGCTGTAATCTGGCTAGCTCTTCCTGTGATTCTGATATTGATGCATCAATAGCTGCACTTGTAACTAATTACACTCTCTATATTGAAACTATAATGATACTGTATTATTGATTTGATTAGCAAAGTATTGTGTATATATATACAGTATATATATATATATATATATATATATATATATATATATATATATATATATATATATATATACACAATACTTTGCTAATCAAATCAATAATACAGTATAATAATACAGTATATATATATATATATATATATATATATATATATATATATATATATATATATATATATATATGCTGTGTCCCAATTGCATATCACAGATCAATACTCTAAAGTATTTGCTACATACCAATCCAAATAGTGTAAGTCTAACAAGGTAGGTCTTATACAGTAAATATTAGCATATATGTATGTAATTATGTATGGTGGTTATTTGAGAAAACTTTAACACATTTTAAATGTTATCTATCTATACCACATACTACATGCTTTAGTTACTCTAGTTAGTTATAAGTAATTAGTATGCAGTTGAAATGCAACCAATTACTTTAGTATGGTACAATAACATACTCATACACAAAACTGTCGTTCTGCGTCGTGAGGTTGGATAAGCTCAATAAGTGTGAAAGAACACACGTGTGGGCGGAGCCTGGAGAGGATGTTGTGGTGTTTAGTCTCAGTCTCGGATGAAGGATCAGGACGTTCATATTAACTCTCACTTTAACTCGTCATTGAATTCTACAGGGACGCGAATAAAAAATGTGGCCATCCTCGACTCTCACCGTGAAGAATACCCAGGATACCCCAGGAGACAGAGACTGATGAGCCCCACCAATCAGCTCTGAGGGCATAATCTGTCTCCTTAGCATGAACCCTGTAGCACACACACACACACACACACACTTCTACACACACACACTGGAAAAAGCTGTAAAACATCACTGTTGCAAGATTCTTTACCAGTTTTATCAGATTTATAACCAGTTTTAACCACCACAGTTTTAAAGAACACAAAAAACACACTTTTGCTTCAGTAAAGAATATATATTTTAACAGTTTTATTCATAAAGAATTCAAATACATAGTAGTACCTGTCAAAACTTTTGGTTTCTGAGGCTGGTAACTCTTCGTCTTCCTTTTCTGGAGTGCCCCTGATGAGAGCCAGTTTCATCATTAAAATGATTTTGATGGTCTTGAACTGTTTTGGATTGACTGACTTTTATTCCTTAAAAAAACATTTTTTTAGTAATTGTTTACTAAATAATTATGTATGTTTTTTTATTTATAGCTTGTTTTTTTTTTTTTTTTTTGGGGGGGGGGACCTTTTTGTGAATATAGCCTTAGTCTTAAAAAAAAAAAAAACGTTTTTAGTTTTTTTTTAACTGGTCTGATTTTTATGTATCTTTTACACTTGGGTCCATTTATATCTATATATACAAACTAAATTTACATCACCTGCAGTGTTAGAGTTTTTAAGTATTTGTAGAAACTTCATTTCTTAACAATATACAGATAAATACAATAAAGAATACATTATTTTTGGGACATTTCTGTGTATATACCTATTATGTCTGAAGCTTTATAGGTCCAATATAAGAAGCCAAAGTATTGCATTGAAGCTACAATCTTAAGTACAAGGTTTTTATCCATTGTGTGAGTTCACCAAATGAAACAAAAAAGCCTGGAATTTTAAAAGGCTTAAGTTTAACCTTCCACCACTTTAGAGCTTTTGTTTAAACCTTATATCCAAACCATTAATAAAAAAAAAACATGAATTTAAGGAAAAAAAACTGATTCATTTGAAGAGCTTTCTGTTCATAGGTAGTCAGGTATTAAGGAGCAGTAAACACACTCCACTGAAGTACAGAGTTATAAGGGTGAGTTTCAGTTAAGTTTCTTAAGAACTAACCACTTGCTAACAAAATATTGGAAATCTAAGCACTTTACTCACCCAAATTAACAGTTTTCAGGAGAAATAAGTGTAAATTAACATCCAGCGCTTCTTTTACATTGAAAGAAAAAAATATATATATTAAGCCCATATTGTTCCTATTTTATTTTTTTGTCTTACATAATGCAGGTCCAAAAAGAAAGACATGGAGGGTATAACAATGAAAAATACTGTAAATAAAAAAAAAGGCTGGAATTTTTAAAGTCTTAAGTTTAACCTTCCACCACATGCTTTAGCTTTTATCTAAACTTTACATCCAAACCATTAAAAACCAAATATGAAAAAAACACTGATTCATTTGATCTTTTTTTGTTGTTGTTTATAAGTATATAATTTAGCATATCCATGCATCTTCAGTTTGCTGTCTGAACAAAATAAAGCAATATATTCACATTTCTAAAACAATTAAAGTCATAAAAAGACAGAGAGGGGTAGAGATAGAAACACAGAATCACAGAAAAGAGAGAGAGAGAGAGAGAGAGAGAGAGAGAAAGAGAGAGAGAGTAAGCATACTGATGAGTTAATGAAACTACCTCCACCATGTTTGTAATATTAAAAATATTAATAAGACCAACAGTGAAAATATATTTTGCAACATATATAATAATATAGAAAGTCAGTTTAGGGATTATTAGTAAAGTTATTAAGAGAAATGTTCACGCTGACAAAGTAAGATAAGAAACTAGTAATATTTCCAGTTTAACAGTATTACCAAACGTGGAATTACGATTGGGGACATGACAAGCCATTGTTGTCCTTTCTATTGATGTGTTATAACTGCTTTTTACTATATTGTACAGTTAGTACAATCTCGACTACAAGGTTTTTATCCAGTGTGTAATTTCACACAAGAAAAAAAAGGCTGGAATGTTAAAAGGCTTAAATTTAACCTTCCACCCCATACTTTAGGGCATTTATCTAAACTTTATATCCAAGCAAACACATTAAAAATATATGAACTTAAGGAAAATCACTGATTCATGTGGACTGTTTTCTATTTATAAGTATATAATTTAGCATATCCATGCTATCACTGAGTCCTCTCATTTGCAGTTTGGTTTCTGAAGAAAAGAAAGCAATATATTCACATTTGGGGGTGAGGCCAAGCCGGTGAGGGGTGAGCATACTGATGAGTTAATGAAACTACCTCCGCCATGTTTGTAATATTGAAAAATATTAATAAGACCAACAGTGAAAATATATTTTGCAACATATATAATAATATAGAAAGTCAGTTTAGTCATTTAATATGTTATTATAGCTTTAGAGCATTTATCTAAACTTTATATCCAAGCAAACAAATTAAAAATATATACATTTAAGGAAAAACACATAATTTAGCATATCCACGCTATCACTGAGTTCTCTCATTTGCAGTTTGGTTTCTGAACAAAAGAAAGCAATATGTACATATTTCTAAAAAATAAAATAAAATAAATAAAAGATAAGCCATAAAAAGACAGAGAGGGACAGAGATAGAAACACAGAATCACAGAAAAGAGAGAGAGAGAGAGAGAGAGGGTGAGGCCGAGCCGGTGAGGGGTGAGCATACTGATGAGTTTGTTTGGACCCCAGCTGTGTGTTTGCTGGTGACTCCTGAAATCCATTAGAAATCAGCTGGGGGGTCAGCGCCGCCGCGCTTCAGCCTGAATAGACGGGCAGCGCGGAGCCGCCGAGTCCGGCTCAAGCTCATTTTCTCCCCCTCTGAGCCTCGGCCAGGCAATCACACACCACGGGCCCCACGGCTGCACCGCCACACACAATCACAACCCGGCTGGATCACGCTCGGGCCGAGCTCACAGGTGATACACAACAGAAACACCGAGCAAAAGAGCAGGAGCGGCGCCGGACTCACAGCACCTCCACCTCCTCGCTCTGAAAATCCACTGCAGAGACGCTTAGCTCTACTACTCAAAACATCCACAACATCCACCCAATCCAATCCACCCAATTCAGCTTAAATACGGCCAAAAATCTGAATATTCACAAACAGACCTTCTAAAAAAAAGAATGCATTCACTGATGCTTATCCCGAGGCTGGATGCAATCAGACCCTCACAGCAATGTTCTAAAATGTAGAAGAAAAAGCAGAAAGCAGATAGTGTTTCAGTGGTTCATATGTACAATATAATGGCTATATACTGTACAATTATTGTGTACAGTGGATATGTGTGCAGTGGTTCTATACAATGTATATATTTGCAGTGGTTATGTACAGTAGATTGTTATGTACAGTGCAGTGGTTATGTACAGTAGTTATGTAAAGTGGATATGTGTAAGTGTATATATGTGCAGTGGTTATGTAGAGTGGATATATGTGCAATATGTACAGTGGTTATGCACAGTGGCTATATGTATAGTGGTTATATACAGTGGATATATGTTCAATGGTTATGTAGAACAGATACATATATGCAGTTGGTATAAGTATAGTGGTAATGTACAGAGGTTATGTTATGTACAGAGGTTATGTGCAGTAGTTATGCAAAGTGGATATGTGTAAGTGTGTATATGTGCAGTGGTTATGTACAGTGGATATATGCACAGTGGTTATGAAGAGTGGATATATGTGCAATGTGTACAGTGGTTATGCACAGTGGATATATATATATATATATATATATATATATATATATATATATATATATATATATATATATATATATATATAGTGGTTATATACAGTGGATATATTTTCAATGGTTATGTAGAACAGATATATATATATATATATATATATATATATATGCAGTTGGTATATGTACAGTGGTTATGCACAGAGGTTATGTTAAGTGAATATATGTGCTGTGGTTATGTACAGTGAATATTTGTACAGTGATATTTACAGTGGATATGTGTACAGTGGTTATGTAGAGTAGATGTATGTGCAGTTGATATATGTACAGTGGTTACGTACAGTTGATATATCTGCTGTGGTTATGTACAGTAGATTTATGTGCAGTGGTGATGTGCAATGGATACGTACAGTGATTATGTACAGTGAATTTACGTACAGTGTATATATACAGTGGATATATGTACAGTGGTTATGTAGAGTCGATATATGCGCAGTGGTTACATCCAGTGGATGTATGTGCAGTGGTTATGTACTGTGGTTATGTACAGTGGCTTTGCATACAGGATATGTACAGCAGTGATGTAGAGTGCATGTATACATTTTATGCAGTGGTTATGTAGTCAGTATCTACAGTTGTTATATATAGTGGTTGCGTACAGTGGTTATGTATATTTGGTATATACAGTATTAATTTGTGCAGTGGTTATGTATAGTCACAAAAAGAGAGGTTATTAATAATGGCTATATACCATGGTTGTGTACAGTGGTTATGTACAGTAGCTACAATGGTAATGGACATAGCTTATGTACACTGGGTTCACAAACAGTGCTTAAATAGACTGGTTTTGTACACTGGTCACACGTTCTGGTTATGTACAGTGGTTATACACACAGTGCAAAATGTGTGCAAATGTTCATGATCATTTTAAAAACTGCTCTGAAGAGAAAAACTGTAAGAAAGTGATCATGTGTCCATACAGAGTCCATTAAATAAAAATTCTGTTTTTCCGGCGCAGTGCAGCTGCATTGATCAGTGCCTCTCATTAGCCGCTAGCACCCTCACATGCTAGCACACACAACATGGGTTCAATCTGTATATGGTAAACATCATCATTTTTATTTTTTATTTTTTTATATAAAAAGGCATCTAAAAGGACATCCGCATTCATTCTGCTTTGTTTCTCCGAGCGATATCAAAAGCGAAGCGCTGTAAACCCGAGTCGCAGTGTGAGGTCCGCTATGGTGTGCGGTTCAATCTCGCGGTCATTAGCCGTGGATGGTGACTAATAGCAGCCAGAAGAACACGGACCCCCATAGCGTGAAGAGATTGAAGGGCTCTGTGGGTGGGAGGGCTCTCTGCTGCCCCCTGCTGCGGGCCGGCTGATTTTTTGGCGCCGCCCGGGGGGGACGTGTAGGGGACGTTTACAGACGGAGTCGACACACCTGTGCGCAGAAACCCAGAGGCCGAGCGGCTCCTGACAGAACATCAGCTCACGGGTCAGAGGAGGTGTCAGCGGCGGTGACAGGCGGCCGGCACGACACATTTGTTCTTTTAAAGCGCCGGGGCATCGGCGTGCCACCCGCACCCACGCCTAGAATTCAAATAGAGTCCGGGAGGAGAAGCTATAGCATCAGGGATGACTTAGAAACGACTTACGCTGCTCTGGAAACTGCAGAAGAAGAAGTTATAGTTTACTCTGTGTGAAAGGTAGATCGATTTTCATTGATTTTGCAATCGATGAAGTTATCAATTGAAGAGTACAGTGAGGGAGGATCTTATTTACAGTGAAAATGTAAATGCATTTAATATTAAACGAGACTGATTCAGGCTAATATTTGAATCCAAGAGTAGAGATCACATTTCAGCCAATTATGAAAAACTTAGATACCAAATGCATGAAGAAAAGGACTAGAAATATTAAAAAGAAACGATAAAAAGTTAAGAAGAAAATAATAGGAAAATATGGATGGATGGATGGATGGATGGATGGATGGATGGATGGATGGATGGATAAATAATAAAAACCATTAGTTAAGAAATATAAAAGCTAGATGGGAAGAGAGAATGGAAGGAGATTGAGAGCTAGATGAGAGAAATACATGCTAATAGTTGAATCCAAAAGTAGACATATTATTTAAGCAAAGTATGGAACACAGAGATAATTAAATAGAATTAAATAGAAAATAGAAATTAAATAGAAATGATAAACCATTACAAAAGTAAAATATGTTAAAAGTAAAATATGGATGGCTGGATGGATGGATGGATGGATGGATGGATGGATAGATAGATAGATAGATAGATAGACAGACAGACAGACAGACAGACAGACAGACAGACAGACAGACAGACAGACAGACAGACAGACAGACAGATAGATAGATAGATAGATAGATAGATAGATAGATAGATAGATAGACAGACAGATAGATAGTATCAGAGATGACTTAGAAACGACTTACACTGCTCTGGAAACTGCAGAAGAAGAAGTTATAGATTACTCTGTGTGAAAGGTAGATCGATTGAATGCATTGAATTTGCAATCAATGAATTTATCAATGAGTACAGTCAGGGAGGATCTTATTTACAGTGTAGATACATGAGTCAATAAATATAAATAAAATGAAAATGTATTTAATATGAGATGAGAATGATTCAGGCTAATATTTTAATCCAAGAGGAGACTTTTTGTGTAAGCAAATTATGAAAAATGTAGATATCAAATACATAAAGAAAAATATTTTAACATGATAAACCATGTTAAAAATAAAAAAAAATGGGAAAATATGGATGGATGGGTGAATGGATGGATGGATGGATGGATGGATTTAAATCCAAGAGGAGAATTTTGGTTTAAGCAATTTATGAAAAATGTAGATACCAAATATATAAAGAAAAACATTATTATTATTATTATTATTATTATTATTATTATTATTATTATTATTATTATTATTATTATTATTATAAACCATGTTAAAAATTAAATAATGGGAAACATTATTGAAATATTACAAACATTGTTGTTTTATTCTATAAACTACGGACAACATTTTCCAAAATGTTCTGACATTTTCAACATGTTAATCCTTATTATAAAGCAGCTCTCTCTCTCTCTCTCTCTCTCTGTTATTTTGTGCAGAATAATTCTAGGTTAAACACTGAGACAGACACATGGGGTGTGTCCTCCTGAGAAGGGCGTGGTTTAATTTGGCTGTGGTCCTCTGAGCGTGCTGTTTATCAGGGTGCAGGTAGGCGCATTATTTCCTCCTCATTTACAAGCTTTCAAAGGTGACTTCATCATTGGGCTGAAAGACGGCCTGCCCCTCAGAAACGAATGATTAGCGCTAAATGAATCCCAGCGGCCTCCGTCAGCGTCGCAGCGGCGAGGCAGGAGACGCCGCGCGGCACGGTGAGGCGAGGCAACCTCTGCATCTATTTTTTATACCGCATCATTTTTTGCTTCACTGATCTATCACTAAACAACAGCTGCTGTGTAGCAGGAGGCACAGCGGGGGGAAGGATGGGGGATGAGGGGATGAGGGGGTGGATGAATGAATGAGTGAAGAAAGGAAGGGAGGAGTGAACGAGTGAGTAAACAAACAGGAAGAGGAAGGCACTTAGTGGTGAGGTCAAATGTGACAGACTGACGGTTGATAGAGAGCAGGAGAGAGAGAGAAAGAGAGAAAGAAAGAGAGAGATAGAGAGAGAGAGAGAATCACAGCATTTCTCTCACATGTGATACATAACCAGTCACCTGTACATGAGTCATCCTATACTTGAGTGCATTTCTCTCTCTCTCTCTCTCTCTCTCTCTCTCTCTCTCTCTCTCTTTCTCTCTCTCTTTGTCTTTGTAATCACTTGCAATATCAATAAGTATTGCAATATTAATTTACACCAAAATATACAATAGAATAATAAAGCTTTATATGTTTAAACGCAATATGTAGGTAATAACCTCTTGAGATCCTGCGTCCTCATACAGTCATATGAAAAAGTTTGGGCACCCCTATTAATCTGAATCATTTTTAGTTCTAAATATTTGGGTGTTTGCAACAGCCATTTCAGTTTGATATATCTAATAACTGATGGACACAGTAATATTTCAGGATTGAAATGAGGTTTATTGTACTAACAGAAAATGTGCAATATGCATTAAACCAAAATTTGACCGGTGCAAAAGTATGAGCAACCTTATCATTTTATTGATTTGAATACTCCTAACTACTTTTTACTGACTTACTGAAGCACAAAACTGGTTTGGTAACATCATTGAGCTTTGAACTTCATAGCCAGGTGTATCCAATCATGAGAATAGGTATTTAAGGTGGCCAATTGCAAGTTGTTCTCCTATTTGAATCTCCTCTGAAGAGTGGCATCATGGGCTCATCAAAACAACTCTCAAATGATCCAAAAACAAAGATTGTTCAACAGAGTTGTTCAGGGGAAGGATACAACAAGTTGTCTCAGAGATTTAACCCGTCAGTTTCCACTGTGAGGAACATAGTAAGGAAATGGAAGAGCACAGGGACAGTTCTAGTTAAGACCAGAAGTGACAGGCCAAGAAAAATATCAGAAAGGCAGAGAAGAAGAATGGTGAGAACAGTCAAGGAAAATTCACAGACCACCTTCAAAAAGCTGCAGCATCATCTTGCTGCAGATGGTGTCACTGTGCATCTGGATGGTGTCCTTGATGCTCCTCTGCACCATTATACTGTATACATTATATTCTTTAAAACGCTGACCCTCTTCCTCACATGAAGAAACTGCCCATGCCATCTAGTATTCACATAGTATTCACATCTATATACAGAATTAGACTCATTACAATTGTTTAGAAACCATATGGCGGGAATCCTTGTGAAAGTTTCTACAGCCAGTCCAGACCAAAAAATGGGCCAGGTAAAAAATCGTATTCAGTTTTAGTTTGTTTATTTTTTTACTTACTGTAGAAGGCAAAAACCTTTTTTTTTGGACTAACTGGGTCCTTCTGATCCCAAATGCCAAATTGTTAAAGGTTAACATAAACTATTGTCTTCATATGAGTGCACGACTTCCTGTACGAAGTCAACTTTATGTTTTTATACTTGTTAGGTCCTAGTAATCACAAATATTTAAGAAAAAAATAAAATGCCAAGTAAATTACTATACTACTATATGTAGGTAATTAGGCAAAGGAAGTGTCAAAATCTGCTAAACACATTCCTGGGAATCCCTTGCAGTGTGTGTGGTTGAGCATTATCCTGCTAAAAAAATCCAATTGGAAGCCCTGCTATTGAGTGGCAACACTGGTGGCTGAGCTGTTAGTGTCCCTCATATCACTACTAGGGGTGACTGACTAGTGTGTTGCACTACAGCAAAGGCAGGACTAAAGTGCTCAACATACAAGACCTTCATACTCGAACCCAACAATCATTGGATCCCAAACAGAAGCTTGATGCAATGCTAAAGACATTGGGCCCTAATGTTTACCCTGCATAAGGTGCGTCACAGTGCTCTTTGCTATCTTACACCCTGTCAACAGTCTTTGTTCACACATTGCACCTGCATTGTTCATTCCTATAGGTGCGCCCAGTAGCATTTATGTTTCCTTAAATTAGCTTTTGGTGAATCTTCACAGCATAAACGAGCAGGCCAGTATCCTCTGCTGAGATGCTGAAAAGTACCACGCTGTTAAGATATGATTGCGCCAAAGTCTGAGCTCACCCGACTCTTAAATTGAATGACAACTGGCAAAAACACGCTCAAAACACACCCATGATTTTAACCAGAAGAAATAGGTCATGCCTTTTGCACATTTTAAGCTACACAAGGCATATTTTTTGTGCCCTCATGATACCAAACACACACTGACAAGCCCTAAACCCAGCTGCATGATAGGCAATTGACTGGTGCACGATAAATCACTTCAATATGGCCCACTATGTTTCCAGTCCACAGTAGTCTAGGTTTCTTAGTCACAACACCACTGCAAACAAAGGTGATGGTGGCTGGCTGATGGATGGTGGATGGCCTGGATGGTGGGAAAACCTGCTTCTCCAAGTCCAAAGATGCACCCTCTCACAAAGTCTGTTAACTGGCTAAAATTTAAGTCTTTAATGGCGTTGTAGTGGCATTTCTAGAAAGCACTAATCTCTCACCAAGATGTACACTATCCAAAAGTAGCCAGCAAGACTCTTTTTTTTAATAGAGCATTGGGGAAACACTTGTGTACCCTCTTGTGATAAAGACCCAGCTTCCTATTTTACCAATTGTGCACATTGCTATCGTAACGATGGGTCTGTTTTGGGTGCAACATGAATTAAACCAATCAGCATGTCACTTGTCATTCTCTTTAAAAGGTAGGTATGCTCTGACTTTGGCAGATTGCTTTTTTAAGGGTGCAGCGCTTCGGCTTAGCAGAGGAAATTTACCAGCTCAATCACACTGTGAAGGTGTGTGAGCAGCTCATTTACGGGAACAACAATGCTATTTTATTTTATTCTGTTTATTGTTGCATGTCTTTGTGTGTGTCATGAGTCAGGGTGTATATGCATTGAGTGGTGGTATGCCTGTGTTGCCAAGATAGCAATGAACATCTGACTGTTGACTGTTGTCAGGGTTCTAATCAGACAGTAGAGTACTTGTGTTTTCTGTTACCAAAATAGCAATACGCCAGAAATGTATCTGAACACACCTTACCTCCAGACCACCACATCCATCGGCATAGGTATAATCACTAGTGAAAATACTGAAAATACACTATCGCTGGGGTGTAAGTTAGGAATGAGCATCACAAAGCGCCTTATGCAGGGTGTAAGACAGGTCCCTCAGTGAGTACTGGGTTTTGCAGTGAACACTGCTGTACATTGACTTTACATCATAAAACCGAGGAAGGCACTAAAATACCTTACACAGATCAGTGCAGAACACTGCGTAGGCTTTCAGACACACTGCAGCTCCAGAACGAGAGAGTAAGAGATAGAGAGATAGAAAGGGTTTGAGGAGCTGAGGTGTGAAAGCCCCATCAGGATATAGTGTGAGGAGATGCTGGAGTTATGTAATAGTGGTGGGTTCAGATTTCATCCCATCAGGGTTCATCCTGTAACCCTGTGGCATTGATCAGGTATGCAGGAGCTTTAGCTTTGTTGTACTGTGTATCCACAAACATCTATTGTTTGTGAACTGCTTATACTTTCCTTCCTACAGTTTGGGTTGACGGGGTTGATTAAGGTGTTTGGGTTTAAAGGTTAGCATGGTTTGGATTTAGAGTTTAGCGTGGTTTGAGTTTAAAGGTTAGTATGTTTGGGTTTAGAGGTTGGCGTGGTTTGAGTTTAGAGGGTATGGGGTTGAGTTTGGGGGGTTGGGTTGAAGGGTTTGGTTAGGGGTTTAGAAGTTATGGGGTTTGGGTTTAAAGGTTTGGGGTGGGGTTTTGCATTTAGAGGTTAGAGGGTTTGGGTTAGGGGGGTTGGGTTTAGAGTTTAGGGGTTTTAGGTTAGGGGTTTGGGTTGGAGGGTTTGGGTTGAGGGGTTTGGTTATGCTGTTTGGGTTGGGGGGTTCTCTCTAGAGGTTAGATGGTTTTGGTATAGAGGTAAGGGGGTTTGGGTTGGAGGGTTTGGGTTGAGGGCTTTAGTTAGGGGGTTTGGGGTTTAAAGGTTAGGAGGCTTGGGTTGAGGGTTGGGCTTAAAGTTTAGAGGGTTTGTGTTGGGGGTGGGATTTAGAGGTTAGGGGGTTTGAGTTTAGAGGTTGGGGGGTTTGGGTTTAGAGGTTTGAGTTAGGGGTTTGGGTTGAGGGCTTTTATTTGGGGGTTTTGGTTTAGAGGTTGGGGGTTTGGCTTCAGAGGTTAGGAGGTTTGGGCGTTTGAGTTTGGGTTCAGAGGTTAGGAGGTTTGGGCTGAGGGTTTGGGTTTAGAGGTTAGGGGGTTTGGGCTGAGGGTTTGGGTTTAGAGGTTAGGAGTTTTGGGTTGCAGGATTTGGGTTTAGAGGTTAGGGGGTTTGGGTTGCAGGATTTGGGTTGAGAGTTTTGTTTATGGGGTTTGGGTTGGGGGGCTGGGTTTAGAGGTTAGGCAGTTGGATTGGGGGTTTGGTGGGGGGGGGGTTGCTTTGCTTATAGGACAAATATTTATCCAGAGCTGTGGAATTTTCCCAGAGTTTTAAATTGTACAGTGTGTGTTTTCACTTTGAAAAGGGTAATGTATGAGTGTCCCGCTCCCAGAGTTTGAGCTGTGATACATTTGTGAGTATTTTTAGCAGTCGTCTCCCCGGCCACTCAGAAAACACACAATTTACTCTTTTTACACCAGTGAACTTTTAGAGTACCATTAACATAATTTACCATATGTTCAGAAGAAAGAAATGCACTGATATCTCTTATTATCCACATATTATCCCTGCTGTGCTCTGACCACTGTAACCCATTCATAACACATTCTCCGCCACACATCCATAATTATGCATAATATTATTAATAATAAATTAATGACAACACTTTGCTAATGTCAAGAATGACCTTGTTCCACTCTTCCCACTAATTATGATTATGACTAACAACTGAGATTGTGTATTGTTCAGTGAGAGAGAGAAAAAACTCCCTGCTATACATCTGGAGAAACTCATTAAAATCTCAGATCTGATTTGCATCACTGTACAGTATATGTGGTCTGTTCCAGTGAGGGTTAAAATGCATTCTTACTAAACTTTTAGTCCTAAAAGTGTTTAATCCATTTTAAGAACCACTACAATTGTTATAGAATAGAAAAGATAAAATATTCTCTAGAATCAACAAGAGAAGAATGAAATAAAGACAGAGTAACAAAACAGTGCAGAGCATTATAAAGCAAAGGCAACGTAGAATAGAATAGAATAGAATAGAATAGAAGGTGGAAATACATTAGAATATACTAAAACAATGCCATGTGTGAAAATGTAATATAATATTCTAGGCTAGAACAGAGCAAAATATATTACAACATAATAAAATATAACAATACCATTGGTACAGATAATAAGAATGGAATAAAACAAAATATAACAGAACAGAGCAGAAAAGAAACACAAAAAATAGCGGATTAAAACAGAATAGAATAGAACAGAACAGAAAAGGACAGAAAAGAACAGAATACTGTAGAACAGATTAGAGCAGAAAATAATAAAAAATAATAATAGAACAGAACAAAATAGAAAATAACACAATAAAAGAACAGAGCAAAAAAAAAGAATGGAATAGAATAGAATAGAACAGAACAGCAAAGAATGGAATAGAATTGAACAGAGCTGAAAATAATGGAATAGAATAGAATAGAACAGAGCAGATTAGAACAGAACAGAAAAGGACAGAAAAGAACAGAATACTGTAGAATAGATCAGAGCAGAAAAGAATAAAAAAGAATAGAACCGAACAAAATAGAAAACAACACAATAATAGAACAGAGCAGACAAGAATGGGATAGAATAGAATAGAATAGAGCAGAAAAAAGAAAAGAATAGAACAGCACAGAATAGATTAAAACAGAACAGAAAGGTATATAATAGAACATATTATGATAGGACAGAATAGAATAAAAGAAAAAAAATAACAGAACAGAATAGAATAGAACATAATAGAACAGTATAGAATAGAAAATAATAGAACATAACACAGTAGAACAAAATAGAATAGAATAGAATAGTGTTAGTACTTCTGGACTGGAGGCAGTTTAGGGATGGGGTGAAGTCAGTGTAGGGAAAACAGAAAGAGAAAAGAATGACAGAAAGAGACAAATAGAACAGAAAGGAAACACAGACTCGACCGTCCCCTCGTCCTCTCTCACCAGCCACGTCTTATAAAACGCTCTCGCGCTTTCTCTTCCTCTGTTTCCTTTCACTCTACATGTCACTAAGAGCTCCCAGCCTCACCACACTGACAGATACCTCTCCCATGTAGGTGTGTGTGTGTGTGTGTGTATTTGTGTGTGTGTTAGAAAAAAAGGAAAACCAAAAAAATGGCATAGCATCTGGATCTTCAAGAAAGGAATTCACCAGAGTTCACCAGAATGTGTTTAGTGTTCAAGGTATTGCAGAACCTGATTAACGTACTGTTGGACTGTCCATGCAATTGTAACGAAGACCAAAGAAGAGTCGATATTGTACAAAATGTTATTTTTTATATATAAAAACAAGTATCTCTATATAGTATAAGTATATCTATTTTTGATTTAATAAATTTTTTGAACAGGCAAACTGTCCCTCACACTGATCTAAAATTTTACGATGAATTGACCAATAGAAATACTTAAAAATGACCTGAAATAAACTCCTTTTACATTTACTTCCATCAAAAGTTTAGAAGGTTCTTTCTCTCTGGTATAAAGTTGCTGTTTTGGGAATACTTGTTTTTCATTGTTTTATTTATATTTATACAACAGTTAGTTCTGACCTCACAATCTGATTGGTTGAGAAGTGTTCTAGCCGTGTTGATATTTGTGATAACATCACGGCCTTCTCACACTAAACTTGTATCCCTCTGCCGACGCGTTGCCGAGTAACGGCGTATTTATACACACAGGACAGTTTTGAATCATCACCTCCAGCGGCAGCAGCAGCAGCGTTAGCTTAGCACAGGCTAGCGCTCAGCCACGGCACCTTTGCCTGCAGCGCTGACTCGTCTTTTGTGGGAAAAAGGGAAGAAAAAATCGCTCGGCTAATCCCGTCTGACAGCCAGAACGGTAACTTAACCAGCCAGGCTAGGCTAAGCTAAGCTAATGCTGAGCTAAAGTAAGCTACGCTAACCTAACCACAGTCCAGCCGGCCAGCTAAAACCAACACCACCCAGCAAAACAAGCAGAAATGCTCTAAAACTGCGCAGCTTTCACCTGAAGACGACTCCACAGAGCAGGAAAGGAGAGTGTTAGCGTTATTTTACGCTCCTAACGTTACCATCTTCATTTATTCCCAATTTTGATTTTCAAGCTAACTTTCGTGGTGTTAGTCTGTATGAACCATACACTGTTTTGTAGTTAAGTTTCAGTTCTGTTACAGCTGTGGTGGAACTACTTTTTGGCGGAAGGCACAGTCCGTATTAAAGCATATTTATTCTTAATTTCTTAAAGTTCTTTGATTTTTTTTTTATTCATTTTGTAAAAAAAAAAAAAAAATGTTATTTGTGATAACACACTCCCTCTCATGTTCTACTTGTCTTTTCTTTTGTGGCAGTGGTTATCTCCCATATCACTACTGTGCTGAGTAACCCTGAAGAACCTTCTTGAGTCTTCTAGTTTCCCTCAAGGTTTCATTCAGTATTTTTTATGTATATAAATAAATATGTCCTATATACTCTCAGATGCACAGATATATAGTATTTTCCTCCACTGCCCATCACTGCTGAAGTACGGCTGATGAAAGCTTGCAGCAATGACTTAACGCATCATTAGCATGGCCTCTGAACCTCCCTCACCGCCGCTCCACCAGAGCTGGTAGAGTTTAAAATACCGAGGCTTAAAATGGATTTAGGACGTCATTAACCTTCTCTCTTTCTCTCTTTCCAACATGTGTCCCATATTGGAGGACCAGTGTGGTGAGTCAACTAAATCGCTGAGTCACCGTTCTCCTCGGACGTGCTCCTCATAAGAGTAAAGCCGAGCTCTGCTGAGTCACATATTTCATTTTTTTTTTCATATTTGTTGCATTTATATTGCACTGTGTTCAGATATCCAGGCTGACTCACTGCACCTGCCACTGCCTGGACACTGGTGAAAAATCAGCAATTGGTGTGAATGGTGGTGACCTCAACAATAATAAAGGCACTGTAGCAGTTTTGCAATTGTTTCTTACCCTTCTAAAACCTTATATAAAATAAATAAAAATAAAAAATAATGTCTTACCAGGCAGGTCAATGCACACTGTAAACCCATCATTAGTTTGAACTCAAATGAATTAGAAATGGATATTTTAAAACATAACATAAATTAAATGTCTTTTTGAGTCATTTTAGGTGAACATTTTTGGGCATATATACATCAAAACAGACATATTTGAGTTGAACCAACTTATAATTACCATTGGCAGTTTTTTTTTCAATTTGGATTTTGGCTACCATCTATTTGCATACTGTGTTTTTATCCCCAGTTTCTGACACTCTGACACCATCAGTGTGTAGTCATTCCCTCAGGGCTACATTAGGTAAATTTTTTTAGGTAGATTTATTCCTAAACTCTGATGCTACTTTAACAGCATGGGCACAAGGCGTGAAAATAGACTGTTGGTGCGACGTGCCTTGTTCAGGGTGTCCGATAAGGCCCAAAGTAGTTTCTTGAAAAGAACATTCAAGTTTAAACAAATTGTGTATTTACAGTGTAGGGCATGATACTAGTTCCCATTTAGCCCAGATGTATTTAACTGTACTGCAGTTTAATGCAGTTCCTCTGACAGTAATATATCCTGCCATAAAGACGAGACGGTTCCTGTGGTCAGGACGATGGCGGAATCACTTACTTAGGCTGTTGGAGTCAGCAGGAACCGGCAGCAAGTTTGTCTTCATTGCGGAGCAGCTGGCAGTCTGTGGGTGTCACCATCCTGCAGTTGGCCTCCTTAACTGCGCCGCATAATGCTTTAGAAACCACCTTAATTAGAGTCGACAGTGCATTCTTAATGCAGTTTAGCTTGGCGCCATTTAGGAACATTTCCCTATGGTCTAATCCCTTGTGATCCCTACTCTTGGATCTCTCCCTGAGAGCGAGAGGGAAGCATTACTGCAAGCCCCATTGACCAAAAGCCCTCGCGTTTCTCAGGCAAAAAAAAGAAGGGGACAAAAAAAGAATGTGATACTGAAAGCCGGGATGTGACAGCGTTTCGAGTGCGGGAGAAGAATGAGTCTGTTTTGCTTGTAAAATGTAATTGCTCAAGAGTCATTAAAACGGATACAGGATAATCCTGTAACCATAAACACTGGTACGGGTTGAGACATCACTCCACAACAGCAGATTTAGCACAGCCTTGTTCTGTAATACCTGCTTTTTTTGGTGTTTTTGTGGAAAAGAAAAAAAAAATCCATTTATTTAAAAACAAAATACACAAACAGCTGCTCGAAGAAAGACATGTTGGATTGCAGTGCTATTCGGAATTAAGATAAAGGTTACCAGCAACACTTACAGACATTCTGGTAAGATATACACTATGTATTTTATATATGTTACAGATGTGTAATACATATACATACACATAGAATTGTAGAGGTTCGTAATGGTGCCCTGTGAAAATTCCATTTTTCATGTTTCAATTCCATATTCCATTTTATGTTGCCTAAATATTCCCTGTAGATTTACAGGAGAACTACTATTCCAACATCCTTTTTTTCCACATGCTGTAGCTACAAGTGCATCTCAGAAAATTTGAATATCATTGAAAAGTTTATTTCACTTCAGTATGGTGATTCCGCTTTCATTTTCCAGCAGGACTTGGCACACTGCCCTTAATGCCAAAAGTACCAATTGGTCCAATTCTGAGATACTGATTTTTGGGTTTTCATTGGCTAAAATAATCATCAACAATAAAATAAATAAACTCTTAAAATAGATCAACCTGTGTGTAATACATCTGTATAATATATGAGTTTAAAATTTTGAACTGAAGTACTAAAATAAAGTAAATTATAAATTATATTCTTTGATAGTTTTTTAGATGCACCAGTATCTCAAGAGCTTGCCTTGAAGATACAGACACTTTGACATAACATACCACGTGTGTGATGCTCCTAACACCAAGTTACAAGGAACAATAAATGAATAAATAAATGAATAAAATGATATGGGCAATATTTATTGAGCTACACAGACAGAAGAGTTGTAGAGGTTCCTAATTAGACGTACTATCAACACTGTCAATGTGAGAATTTGGAAGCTGCATGAGATGGATTATCGCAAGACTCCATTAGGAACCTCTACAATTCAATGTTGAGACAATTGGCATGTTGTGTTACACACTACTTATCTCAATAAAGAGTGATCATATCATTTATTGGGTTTTTTTTTCTATATCTTTCTTCTATATACTGTAGCTTTGAAATCCTCTACTCTACTTCTACTTCTGGGTTCAAATATGTTTGGGGATGAGTATAAATTCAGACATGAAATATTTGCCGTATTAAAGCAAAATGATCTGCTGTCTAATAGCTGCTGGTTGTGTGTGTTTTGACACCTTAATTTTCTCTGATTTGACCTTAAATATTTTGTTACATTTCTGCTGAAGTATTTCAACAGGAGCTCAATATGCTGCTCAAGGCAAGTCCAGGCTGTAGCTGTCAGCAAAGAGAGAGAGAGAGAGAGAGAGAGAGAGAGAGAGAGAGAGAGAGAAAGAGAGAGAGACCAAGAGAGAGGCCTGATCTCATGCGGCAAATTACAGCTCCCTGCAATCAATACCTGGAGGAGCTATGCACAGATTTCATTAGGCAGCAGACGGGCCCGGTTAAAACCATGCTAACGGGTATTGATGTTCAGGATTGATTGCTCAGTCTTATTTTAAAAATGTATACGTTGAGATGTGATGTGGGTTTTGGATCCGTTCTTTAACCCGTTGCAGCTCTAAGCGCTGCGATTGCTGACGATTCAGCAGATTTCAGAGCTTCACACAGAGCCAGACTCGGACCCAGACGTTCCGTCAACACCATAAATCACCAGAAATGATCAGCGCTAATCCTTAATTCAGGCCAAGTTTTTTAATTACCAAACTTCTAATGAGCTGCTCGCCCAACTGGGCAAGAAACCAACAGATACTGGGGTTCCTTTTAGGATGGATTGATGACACATGGATGGATGGACTGGGTGGGTGGATGAGTGCATGGATGGATGGATGGATGGATGGATGGATGTGTGTGTTCATGGATGGATGGATAGATTGACTGGATGGATGGATGAGGGGCCATTTTAATTCAACAATCACTGTTAACAATGGAGAGTGCACGTGTGAAAAAGTGAGAGAAAGAGAGAGAGAGATAAATGGAAAGACAGGAAAATAGGATAGAAGATTGGATAGATATAAAGGTGAATGGATGGATGGGTGGATGAATGGTGGGCGTGCTCATGGATGGATGAATTGATTGATTGATTGATTGATTGATTGATTGATTGATTAATTGATGAATAGATGGATGGAGGAGCCATTTTAATTTTACATTCACTGTTTAAAATGAGAGACAGCGAGAGAGAGAAAGACAGATGGAAAGAGAGATGGAAAGACAGATGGAAAAATGGATAGATGGATAAATAATAGATGAATGGATAGATTGACTCATGAATATAGGGGCCTTTATTTTATCATGTACTGTTCAAAATAGATAGATAGATAGATAGATAGATAGATAGATAGATAGATAGATAGATAGATAGATAGAAACATGAATGAATGGATGGGTGGATGGATGGATGGATGGATGGATGGATGGGTGCATTAATGTTGAGTAGAGAGGGATAAATAAGTGAATGTAGAGTAGAGAAAGAAAGCAATGGATACATGAATTTTAGATAGATGGAGTGGATGGCTGTATAGTAGCAAGATGGAGATGAATGGAGAAAGGATAAATGGACGGATGGATTGATAAATTTAGAGAGATGGACAATTGGATGAAAAGTACAAAGAGGAATGGATAGAGAGTAGTCAGAGATGGATGGGTGGATGGATATCAGTACAGTAATAGTTAAGAAAAACAAAAGAACGGAAAAAGATAGATGGATGGAGGATGGAAAGAGAAAGTACTGTAAAACCATAATGGCATTAAAAAATAAATGACTACTAAAATGAAATTATGGTACTGTATAAAAAAATCGTGTATCATGCTTAAATATCAAAAATCGACAAGATTTAGTAGATGTGTATTTTTTTAGATGTGAGATGTTAACGAGAGAAGATTTCTCTGTGAGATAAACGAGAAAAACCGGCTCGGCTCCTGTCTGTCTCTCTCTCTCTGACTGTGAGCTTATCAAAAACCCTGACTGAGTGATGGTGTGTGTGTGTGTAAGCAAGCATAAAACATCTGGCCTGTGAGGTTGTTTGAAATATAACGAACAATAATGAAAAAAATAAAAACAAAATATGCTCTTGATTCCGTTCTCGTTTTACCACCTGTTTTTGGGCTCCCTATCTCCTTTTAAGGGCGTTTTTTTTTTTTTTTTTTTCAGTAGTGTATTGGGTCGCGACGCTGACGACATGGGTTGGATCCCGCGTAAGGTGTGATGAGTTTATTTATATATTTTTTCTTTTCTTCTTGAGTTTACCTGCTTTGAGATCAACTTTTCTGCAGTTGGGTTCAACAACCCTCTGGGCTGGAGAGCTACTGGTCTGGAGCACTCCATCCCATTAAATTTAATTTTACAAAAAAAAAAAAAAAAATTTGTGGCCCGCCACGTAATGGTTTGGAAAATACAGTATCTGGTTCACGGCCAAACTTGAAAAATTGATTTCTTTTTTTTGCTGTTAAAATAGCGTCAGAGTTTAGGAATATATTTACGCCAATGGGTGTGGTGGTCTAGAAGTGAGGTGTGTTCTGGTAAATTTCTGGTGTGTTCTTGGTGGTGGGAAATACAGGTGCGCCACTGATTGATTAAAACCCAGACAACAGGCAACAGTCAGTCGCTGAATCCTTCTTTAGCCAGTCCGGGTTTCTCACACTGCAAATTAAGAGTCTGTGAACTGGGCAAAATGTCTTTAAGTGCATCATAAAGCCGTTTTTATTTTTCATCTACTTGTGTGTCTTTATGGATGTTTGTCACTTTTCTCGCTTTCTCAATTTTTTTTCTTTTTTTTTTTTCTGAAAACGCTGTCTTGTGTTTACCTGCTTGTCAATCAATGTCTTAACCCAACCCTCAGAAGCACATCCCTCTGCCTTTTTGAAACATGAGACACGACACTCTTCTCTTTCTGAAGACGTAGAAAAGCACGAAGTACAAGAACAAAGAACGAGGAGGCGAAGAATGTAGAGCAGCAGTTCCAGGGTTTGCTGTAGATCAACTGTAAGAGAAATGTGTAGTTTAATAAAATGACATTATTTTACCTTACATTTTGCATTTTATTACTATTATCATGACCATAGCAATATGCAAACATCAGAGCTGTTTGCTGAAACTGAAAATACGTCTTTTTATAGAGGTTGAAAAGATGACTAGAAACGGTTTCTCAACTAAATAAAAAAAAAAAAAGACTTTTCACTTTCAATTGAAATCCATAAATGGAAAATGTAACCTTACAAAAACATTATTTCTAAATAAGTGATTTTTAGATTTGTTTTTATTTTATTTTAAGTTATTTTTTTTATCACCACTATTCTCCTCAAATTAGCTATGGCAATTATCAGAAGTGATGAGGGGAAAGACCACCATCTACCAGCCCAGAAAGAGCAAAGCCAATTGTGCTCTCTCAGGCCTCAGGCAAGCTGCATGACCTGGATTCGGACCAACAATCATCTGATCATAGCAGTGCCTGATTATTATTATTATTTTTTTTTTATTAAAATCATTCAGACCCATACATCTTAAAACTTAAAAATATTTAATTCACAAATTTAAATCTACCTACCAGATGTTTCACCCAAGTATTTATGGCAGTTTTTTATAAGAATTTATTTTGTTTTATTATTTTATGTTTTATATATTTTATATTATTTTATATATTATTTTATTTTATTGTATGCTGTTATTTTTTTAATATTTAGAATATTTCTTCTAAAAAAAAACAGCTTTTTAGCTCCATATTTGTGGAGAATTCTACTTTGACAGAATTCACATCACATTATAGTCCTCAACCTTTTTAACTGCCCCAGAAAATATGTAGGGAATGTAAAAATAGGAGCAGACTACAGTGATAACTATACAGTAATAACAGTAATACTATTTATTTGATGTTAAACATGGTAATACTATCAACAACAATGCTTTCTTCACAGAATTATTGTGTGTAGTTTACATTTGGTTAGTGCAATTTTATGCACATATAACACATATTTCCAAATTGTCTCTATCTGCATACTGGACGTGTCCTCCTTATCACTGGCTCTCATACACAAGAAGACAGGAGGGAAGGTAAGGCAAAAATCTGGAACAGAAGAACAGAAAATGTTTGTAACTATAATAACACTTTATAAAGTGGGTAAACCAGACAATACTCGGCCAGGTGTGTGTAGAGTGAAAGTGTGTAAATACTGAGGTGAACAGGTGAACTCAATAGTCTGGTGATTTACTTTCTGGTAGTGCCATGTACAGCATGTACAGGTGATCGCATGAGGGAGTGATGTCAGTGTGAGATGCATTCTGGGTATTGTAGTCCAGAGGCTGGAGATTGCTGGTAGATCTGAGTGTGGAAGAGACAGGAGTGCTTGACGGATAAAAAAAAAAAAATCGTTTATTTTAATTCATATTTTTTTTATTAAAATTGTACAAAGCACGGAAACAACAGCTGATACTATTTTTTTCCTGATTCCACAGAGAATTTTTAAACAATTTTACGCAAAGTGAAAAGAAATAATGGAGAAAAAAATATATTTATAGAAATCTAAGAGGTTTCTTACAGTATTTTCATAATTTAATAGGAAAGATGCTGTAAATTTTCATGTCTGATGAAGATGATACATATTTAACTTTCTCGGACAGATCGGACATGCTCCTATTGATCATCCGGCTGACTTAGATTCATTCCCTTCCTCCGAGTGATCCGTCCCCTTCTTTTTTTTTTTGCACAATGAAGGAGGAAAGATGTGTGTAATGTGTAAATTATTAATTAGTGTTATGATTTATGGCCTGGCCGAGTACTGTTGGTCTTGGGTACTTTAATATTTCATAACTTATTTGATTTCCTCTGCCGTCTGATAAATGCGTCATTAAGATAGCGTTAAATGATTAATAGATAGTGAATATACGTTTCTCTGGTCTTCTCTCTCTCTTTTTTTTTTTCGTTACGACATGACACGTCCCATCCAGGCGGCACTTAATCATATTCCATATGCATATTAATAGTTGCGGTGGTACCTGTGTTGGGGACGGGCTGACTGCATGTAAATGTCTGGGCCGGTTCTGACTCAGTGCTCGGAGCTCAGAGCTTGTGACAGAATCCCTCAGCAGCAGAGGGACACTTTGATTAATTATTTCACCAGACCTTTCTTCCTCTGCTTTCTGCTCTTTGATAACATCAGTCAGCATGGTCATGCCAGGCTGAGAAGAGTGCAAGGGGGGTTCTAAATAAAACTGCCAGGGCTAAAGGAACAGTGAAGGAGCGTTTGAGGGAAGCAGAGTCCAAAAGCTAATGGTAACCACCGATTAGCCTTGGTATTTTTTTTTTTTTTAAACCTTGGGAAGTGGTCTTAAAAGAAAAGAAGGTCTTCAGCCATCAGTAAAGTGTACTTATCTCCTTCTCCTTTTCAAAGTACAAGCATCTAGACTGATTCCAAGGGTCTATCTAGAGATCCAATACCTCCAATACCTCCAGGTTAAGTATTCTCCAGCCTCTAACAAGCTGTACAAACTGTCCAAAGCTGAACAAACATTTTTTAAAGAGTTTTTTTCCTCAGTTTCCCTGAAAAATCAATCAGATATTTGATATTTCGGCTGTTTTTCATGGTCTCAGTGAAGGTATTCAGCCCATATCAGAAGCTTCTGCCCAGAATGTCCTCTAAAACCACAGCAACACAGTAGTGCTAAAGGCACCCAAATGGCTAGCTCCAGTCCTGGGCATCAGAAAATGCATGTGGCCGCCTCTTACAGTGAAACTGCACAATCTGATTGGTCCTACAAGATTTGTCTGCATTATCAAATACAGAGACTGCAAGTTAAATTATTGTATATCATGCACACAATCAAAGCCGTATGCCAATGGAGTGCAGCAACAAACATCCACAGCATACAATATATAGGTAAAATAAGGTCATAATACAACAATACAAAAACAATACAACATTATGTTCTAAGTTACCTCACCAAACATTTTCTGATGTCTGTCATCTAAAATTTACAGTCATTAAGTATGTCCCAATGACCCCATGACTATTTACATTGTAGATTCTCACTGAAGGCATCAAAACTATGAATGAACACATGTGGAGTTTTATGTACTTAACAAAAAAAATGAGCTGTCCTCCACAGTCACCGGACCTGAACCCAATCCAGATGGATAGTTTGGGATGAGCTGGAGCTTCACAGAGTGAAGAAGGCAAAGGGACAACAAGTGCTAATAAACACCTCTGGGAACTCCTTCCTTCAAGACTGTTGGAAAACCACCATTTCAGGTGGCCACCTCTTGAAGCTCATTGAGAGAATGATGCCAAGTGTCAGGAAATGGGGATGACCCAGGCAGGGAGACGAGGAGACGGACGCAAGTGCAGGTAGGGTGAGAAATGAATAATTTAATAAATAAATATAAATAAACCAGGAAACGAGAAACAAGTAAACACTTAAACATAAAACAGGGAGATATATACAAGGATCAAGGGAGTGAACTAAATAAATTAAACTAGATAAACAAATAACCAAAAACCAAAACAAACGAGAGAAACCAGAGAACATAAACTAAACCAACAAGAGATAATAAATAGCAAAATAAACTGGGAGTAAATAAACAAAGAAACAAACGAGGGACTGAATAAATACAATACTAAACAAGGCAGGGATATATACAAGGAAAACTAACAAGAGGCTAAACTAGGGAGGGAAAAACTAAACTAGACAAGAATAAATAAACTAAGCAGGGAACTAAAGGGAACAAGAAACAAGAAGATGTAAACAAGGAACTAGGGCTAGGGCTAAGGCTGAAATCACAAAGAGACACGGAGAGACAAACAACAGGGGTTAGTGCAAAGACCGACGGAGACAAAGTGGCACAGGGGATCTATTTAAAGAAACAGGAAACACACTAGAATTGGAAACACCTGGGGAAGGGGCGGAGCTACAAATGAGAAACACATGGTGGAAATCTACTGACAAGAGACACAGAGGAGTACAGGTCACGTGAGGAAAACACACAGAGACATGAGACAGGGCTAAGACATGACAGAAGCCTCCCCCTAAACGCGCAGCTCCCGAGGTGCGTAAAAACGAACCCCGGGGGCTGGTGGCAGGGAGAGGCCGGGGAAAACAGGAGTCAAGACCGGGGACTGAAACGGAGACAGGACAGAGGACAAAGACTGGACGGAGAACTGGACAGGAGACGGAGACTGGACGGGGAACTGCACAGGAGACGGAGACTGGACGGGGAACTGGACAGGAGACGGAGACTGGACGGGACTAGACATGGGAACCGGGATGAGGACATTAACAGGGACAGAAACTAACACCGTAACTGGGACAGGGATAGAGACAGAGACAGACACGGGTACAGGGACATAGTCAGAGACAGGGACCAAAACGGGGAGAGACACAGGGACCAAAAACATAGGTGGGTGCCCAGGGCTGGCAAAAGTCTGGGGAAAAGACTGAGGCAAAGTCTGAGGAGCCAGCCTGGGCACAGTTCTGGGGACAAAGTCTGGGGGCCTCGGTGCCTGCCTGGGTAAATGGGCCCTGGGGCCAAACAAAGTTCTGGGAGCAGGAACCGGTGGGGTGGCGACTCGGGCAGTGGGAGCTGGTGCTGGCGGCGCGGCGACTCGGGCAGCGGCATCTGGCGCTGGCGGCGCGGCGACTCGGGCAGCGGGAGCTGGTGCTGGCGGCGCGGCGACTCGGGCAGCGGGAGCTGGTGCTGGCGGCGCGGCGACTCGGGCAGAGGGAGCTGGAGCTGGTGCTGGCGCGGCGACTCGGACAGGGGGAGCTGGTGCTGGCGCGGAGGCTTGAACAGCTGGAGCAGACACGGAGGCTTGAACAGCTGGAGCAGACACGGAGGCTTGAACAGCTGGAGCAGACACAGAGGCTTGAACAGCTGGAGCAGACACGGAGGCTTGAACAGCTGGAGCAGACTTGAAGGCTTGAAATGCTGGAGCAGACACGGAGGCTTGAGCAGCTTCAGCAGACACGGAGGCTTGAGCAGCTTCAGCAGACATGGAGGCTTGAGCAGCTTCAGCAGACACGGAGGCTTGAGCAGCTGGAGCAGACACGGAGGCTTGAACTGCTTCAGCAGACACGGAGGCTTGAGCAGCACACACGTCAACATGTGCAGAGTCTGAGACGGCAGGAGTCCGGGGGCGTGGCTCAGCAGCCAAAGAGACCTCGGAGATGGGCGTGTGAAGATCCAGCTCTGCAGCTGTGAGACCTGAAGCCGCGGGTGAAACGAAAACCCGGACTGGATCTGCAGCCTCTCCGGTAGAGTCAAGCGCGGAAAGCGCGGGGCCGCCGATAAAGTCCAGCGTGGAGATAGTCCCAGAGCGCATCTGAGCAGCCGCAGAGATAGTCCCGGAGAGAGGCTGGATTGCAGCGGCGGAATCCAGCTCTGCAGCCGCCATGAAAGCCAGCTCCTCAGCCTGGCTTCCCGGAGCACGCCGTCTCGGCCGCGGGCTTCACGGAGCGCGGCGTCCCGGCCGCGAGAGTCACGGAGCGCGGCGTCTCGGCCGCGGGCTTCACGGAGCGCGTCATGGGAGGCTGATGGACGCGAGTTGGCACGGCCTCTGGAGCTGTGCGGCCAAGAGCCGGGTAGAGCACCGCCCCTGGGGGGAACGGTAAAGGAGCACGGACTGGTGCGGGGTACAGCTCCTCTTCGTCCTCGGAGCTGCTGGGAGCGCACCCGAGAAAGTCCCACGGGTCCCGCTCCTTGAGCCTCGGGTACACGGAGGCACCGAGGCTCATAGCACCAACCCTCATCGCCCCCCCAAGAAAATCCTCCCCGAAAAAGGGGTCTTCTTCCGGCTGGCGGGACCCCTTAGAGCGCTTACCCCGAGGCCTGCGGCGTCCATTAGGCCTCGAGGTTTCCTGCGCCGGGATCCCGCCTGGAGTACGGCGAATGGCCATCCGGCTTCCGGTACACGGAGAACCTGCTGTGTACATGTTCTTTAGGTCGGTCTTTCTGTCAGGAAATGGGGATGACCCAGGCAGGGAGACGAGGAGACGGACGCAAGTGCAGGTAGGGTGAGAAATGAATAATTTAATAAATAAATATAAATAAACCAGGAAACGAGAAACAAGTAAACACTTAAACATAAAACAGGGAGATATATACAAGGATCAAGGGAGTGAACTAAATAAATTAAACTAGATAAACAAATAACCAAAAACCAAAACAAACGAGAGAAACCAGAGAACATAAACTAAACCAACAAGAGATAATAAATAGCAAAATAAACTGGGAGTAAATAAACAAAGAAACAAACGAGGGACTGAATAAATACAATACTAAACAAGGCAGGGATATATACAAGGAAAACTAACAAGAGGCTAAACTAGGGAGGGAAAAACTAAACTAGACAAGAATAAATAAACTAAGCAGGGAACTAAAGGGAACAAGAAACAAGAAGATGTAAACAAGGAACTAGGGCTAGGGCTAAGGCTGAAATCACAAAGAGACACGGAGAGACAAACAACAGGGGTTAGTGCAAAGACCGACGGAGACAAAGTGGCACAGGGGATCTATTTAAAGAAACAGGAAACACACTAGAATTGGAAACACCTGGGGAAGGGGCGGAGCTACAAATGAGAAACACATGGTGGAAATCTACTGACAAGAGACACAGAGGAGTACAGGTCACGTGAGGAAAACACTCAGAGACATGAGACAGGGCTAAGACATGACACCAAGAGTGTGCAAAGCAGTAATCAGAGCAAAGGGTGGCTTTTTTGAAGAAACAAGAATATATATATATATATTTTGTTTCACCTTTTTCTGTTCAGTACATAAAACTACACGTGTTCATTCATAGTTTTGATGCCTTCAGTGAGAATCTACAATGTAAATAGTCATGAAAATAAAGAAAATGCATTGAAAAAGAGAAGAAGGTGTGTCCAAACTTTTGGCCTGTACTGTATCCCGTTCAGACCTGATTTGTACTTTAGTGATGCACAAATTGTGAAAACAGTAAAGTAAACCAGATAAAAAAAGGCTTCTAAATCATATTAAATGAGTAAAAATGATCTTTATCTGGTTCTTTCTAATGCTGTGTTCCCTGGAATGAGTTAGGGACTTTAGAATTGTAAAGTGGGGGTGGTGACCATTCAACATTCTGTCTTTTTTTTTTAATTCTCTGGCCATGCACTCTTTTCATGTTCAATATGTTTATACACATAGTGTGAAAAGTTCATTCACTTCAAGTGCTTTGCTTAAAAATAAAACAAGATACAAATATGCATAAGTAAACATCCAGAAGGTTCTGACAAAGGCACCACCAGCAGAGCTTCAAATGAAGTGTAATGTAAATAATCAAGCTCAACGCACTCTCTCAGGGTAACTGCTGGTGGATGTGAATCTCCCTCTGAATACTAACTCAGGGCTGCACAGCAGGTTATGATCAAAACAGGATGTATTTTACACATTAAATATTACATTTGTGTGGTGGGATTCAGAGCTTTAGCAGCCAAAACATCTTCAGCAGCTGATGTTGATTCATTGCAGGAGGAAAAAATAGACTGGAAGCAATTAAATGACCCTTTCAGACCCCAAGGCAGAATGGGTTATGGGTTCTGTTTCCTTCCAATGGTTCTTTTTAATGATCTTAGAGCGCATCTCCTTTTTAAGTCTTGGTACTTTTTAATGGTTCTTTTAAAATGTTTCTTTTAAATGTTCCCTCTCATTGTGCTAGATAAGTCTCTCCTTGAGTTTTCTCAGTCCTCTCACTGATCTTATCTCATGAGAATCTCTTGAATCTTGCTGTTCCTCATTGTTTCTTCTTGCTCATAGAGATAGTCTCCCTTTGGAACCATAGTTTCTCTCACTGGTCTTTTTCAAGCTCTTAGAGAGCCTCTTCTTTTGAATATTTGATCCTATATGTGGTTCTTCTTTCTCTTGTACTAAAAAGAAGATCCACCTTTCACGTAATCTTCTTCTAGTTCTTAGAGTGGTTCCATTTCTGGATCTTGGATTTTCTCAGTTATTCTTCTTCTTCTTAGAAAGCTTCTCCTTTTGCTTATTGGTTCTTCTCAATGATTCGCTCTTGTGTTTTCAAAAAGTTTCTCCTACATTTTCTTTTTGAATCCTCTAAATGATTCATTCTATTGGTTTCTCGAAGGAGTTCTTCCTGTTGTTTTTTAAAGAATTTCTCTTTTGAATCTATGTTCAACCCTGGGGTTTGTTCTCATGCTCTTAGACATTTAATTTCTGAATCCTGGATTCTCTCATTGATCTTTCCTCATGAGAATCTCTTGAATCTTGCTGTTTCTCACTGTTTCTTCTTGCTCGTAGAGATGATCTCCATTTGGAGACATAGTTTCTCTCACTGGTCCTTCTCAAGCCTCTTTCAGGGGTTTTCGTTCTTATTCTTTAAGAGAGATTTTCCATGTTAAGTATTGTTTCCTCTCAGCATTTTTAAAGATAATATACTTTTAGGGCTTCTTCCTAATGCTCTTCTCTCCTTTTCAGTCTTGGTTCCTACCACAAGTTCTCCATCATACTTACAAAGAGTTTGTTTTGAGTTTTCATTGCTCTCTGTGTTTAAAGAAAAGATTCCCTTTTAAGTCTAGGTTTCTTTCACTGGATCTTCTAGTTGTTCTTCTTCTTCTTCTTCTTCTTCTTCTTCTTCTTCTTCTTCTTCTTCTTCTTCTTCTTCTTCTTCTTAGAAAGCTTCTCCTTTTGCATCTTCGGTTTTCTCAGTGATTCTCTCTTGTTTTCTTAAAGAGATATTTCCATCTTCAATCTTCTAAATGGGTCATTCCCATGCTCTTTGGAAGTCTCTCGTTAGGATATTGGTTTCTCTGTGGGTTTCTTCTTGTTGTTTTTAGAGAGTTTCTCTTTTGAATCTATGCTCAACCCTGGGGTTTGTTCTCATGCTCTTAGATTTTCATTTCTGAATCCTGGATTCTTTCATTGATCTTTCCTCATGAGAATCTCTTAATTATTTCCGTTCCTCATTGTTTCTTCTTGCTCATATAGATGATCTACTTTTGTAGTCATAGTTTTTCTCACTGGTCCTTCGAAAGTTCTTAAAGAGAGACTCTCCTTTTGAGTCTTGGTTCTTTCAGAGGTTCTCTTCCTAATGCATTTAGGGAGATTCACCTTGGTAAGTCTTGGTTCCTCTAAGCAGTTTTTTGGTCAGGCTTTTAAAGATAATATGCTTTGAAAGCATCTCCCTAATGCTCTTTCCTCCTTTTCAGTCTTGATTCCTATCACAAGTGCTTCATCATGTTTGCAGAGAGCTTATTCGGAGTCTTCATTCCTCTCTGTGGTTCTGTTTTCTCATGTACTAAAGAGAAGATCCCATTTTAAGTCCAGGTTCCTCTCACTTGATCTTCTTTGTGCTCTCAAAGTGGTTCCATTCCTGGGTCTTGGAATTTCTTAGGAGTTCTTCCTCTTCTTAGAGAGCTTTTTATTTTGCATCTTAGTTCTTCTTAGTGATTCTCTCGTGTGCTCTTAAAGAGTTTCCCAATTTATGTCTTGACTCCTCTAAATAGGTTATTGGAGTCTTCCTTTTGGATATTGGTTTATCCGTAGGCTTTTTCTTTTTGTGTTTAGTGAATTTCTCTTTTGAATCTATGTTTACCCCTAGTGTTTGTTCTCATGCTCTTAGAGTTTTAAGAATTTCTGAGTCTTCAATTATCTCACTAATCTTTCTCATAAGTCTCCATTGAGTTTTGGTTTACCTTTTTACGTTCTAATGTTCTCCGAAATAGCTGAATTTGGATTTATCTCACTCATTTCTCATGCTCCTGTATAGTTTCTCATGGTCTCGGATTGAGTTTTTCTTAGTGGTTCTTCCTTATACTTTTAAAAGTAAATTTTTCTTTTGATTCACAGATCCTTTCAATAGCTTTTCACCAGACTCTTAGACATAATTGTGTGTCTTGGCCACTCTCTTAGATTCTTCCTAATATTCTCAAAGAGATGCTCCATTCAAATCTTAGTTCACCTTACTCAATCTTTCTTATGTTCTTAGAAATAACTTGCTTAGAACTTTGAGTCTTGGTTTATTTCTTTGTTGAGACTTGATGAACACATACAGCTCTGAAAAAAAATAAGAGAGTACTTAAAAATGATGCGTATCTTTGATTTTACCAATTTGAAAACCTCTGGAATATAATCAAGTGGAAGATGGATGATCACAAGCCATCAAACCACCAAGCTGAACTGCTTGAATTTTTGCACCAGGAGTGAGAAGCATAAAAGTATCCAAAAGCAAATTGTACGACTGGTGGAGGAGAACATGATGCCAAGATGCATAAAAAAAACTGTGATTAAAAACCAGGATTATTCCACCAAATATTGATTTGTGAACTCTTACAACTTTTTATTTTTTTTTTATTTTTTTTGCATTATTTGAAGTCTGAAAGCTCTGCATATTTTTTTTTTTGTTTTGATTATTTCAACCATTTCTCATTTTCTGCAAATAAGTGCTCTACTTAATGCATTTTTTTTTTTTTGAATTTGGGAGAAATTATGTCCATAGTTTTTAAAATAAATCAGCAATGTCATTTTACTCAAACATATGCTTATAAATAGCCAAATTAGAGAAACTGATTCATACATACAGCATGTAGATGTAGGTGAAATATAAAGAAATGCACTCTGTTGGAAATCTGAACACAGCTGTAAATGCCCTGAAACATCTGTTTCATCTCTTTTGAAGAAGCATCACTACCTTTTCAAGTGGAAAGCCATTGAAAGTCATTGGATACAGTATTTTATCGGAATGTATATCGGAGTGTTGATGCTGATTTTTTTTTTTTTTTTTTGAGGCCTGCAGCAGATACAATATTGGCTTTGAGGTGTTTGAAGCCGAATTGAATGCAGCACTCCTGAAAGTGCAGGGATGCTTATGCAGAGCAACTTATTCTGCTATTTTCTCTCTCCGGCACAGAGCCGGGGGGAAGATAGATTGTGGGGGTGGGTGTGCGGGGTGGTGGTGTTGGTGGTGGGGTGCTAAAGAAAGTGTGTGTGCCTTTCTATTCCCCTGGGAAACCCCATTGGGGAAGGAATTTTCTCAGTGGGACGTCAATCCATTTCTCCTGCAGAGCCAGAGTCTATTACGACTCTATTACACCCAAACGCACACCATTTTTATTCCAACCTTATTACCTTACCACCATCTCTCTTATAGGCTCTCTCTCTCTCTCTCTCTCTCTCTCTCTCTTGGTGGCTCTGAAAGTTGAAAAACAGTAATCCCTACCCACCTGAGAGATCAAAGAATAACCTTTAGCCACATGAACGGGGATTTATTTCAACACTTTGAAGCATCAGCAGCTTTTTTTTTGGTGACTCCAGTCATATTGTGTGCACTGGGTGACATATCGACACGGTGTACTTTCAGCAATGACTGTTTTTCAGACCTTTTCTCCCATTGAACATACCTTTATTATGTTTTTTTTTTTTGTAACTTTTTGTTTTGGTAAATTTCTAAACTTTCATGTGAAATATTAGATTAAATATCTTAAAAAAAGATTATAAATGTTCTAATTTCCAGTAATCTAATGGAAAATGTCTTTACATGCATTTTCACAATCTGATTACTGTAGTTACTAGTGATTATTCAAGTAGTGAAAACGGGCCCCCTATTTAATAAGTGTATCTAATTATGTAATAACTATGTAGTTACACATTAACAATCATGTAGTAACAGTGTAACTAATGAAAAAGTACACATTAGTCTATATAAATTACATATGTAGAGGTTATGCAGTTACATGTCTGTTAATGTGTGTTTGCTTCTGTTAAAATCAAAGTGATGGAATAAATATATATATATATATATATATATATATATATATATATATATATATATATATATATATATATATATATATATATATATATTTCTACAGCAGCTCCTGTCTGGTATGCATTTATACAGCTGTTTTTTTATGCTAAAAATCAATATTCAGAGTTTATCATGAGAAGATGCAAAACATATTCAGCTAGGTCTGTCTGACACTGATGAAGAGTTCAGAAATCAATATTTGGTGGAATGACCCTGTTTTCTAATCACAGTTTTCATGTATCTTGGCATCGTGTTCTCCTCCACCAGTCTTACACATTGCTTTTGGATAACTTTATGCTGCTTTACTCCTGGTGCAAAAATTCAAGCAGTTCAGTTTGGTTTGATGGCTTGTAATCATCCATCATCCTCTTGATTATATTCCAGAGGTTTTTAAGTGGTCTCTATTTTTTTCTAGAGCTGTATGTAATAAATAAGTGTAAAAACCGGAGTTTAACTGGTCACTACAACCTTCCAGTGATTTTTTATTAGTATGCATGACTTGATGTGTTGCTTTAAGTCAGAAGTGTGTTATCGGACTGCAGACGGTTGTCTTGTTTCTGCGGGAAGGTTTTTATTCCAGCACAGGAACACAGGAACCCTTGACAGTGTCCAGATAAATCCGGAGGAGATAAAGTGTGTGTTTTTACCTGGGCTTTCTCCCCTCTCTTCATAATCCCCCGCTACTATCTTTAGTGTTCAGCCGTAATCGAAACAAAGCGCATTTATCTCCAACAGCGTGGCAGCACCCCGCCACCACACACACACACACACCTCACCCCACTGCCCTACACACTGTGTGTACCAGTGTGTGTGTGTGTGTGTGTGTGTGTGTGTGTGTGTGTTATGCATGAGTTTGTGTGGGCGATAGGGTGGGAAAACAAGAAAGAGAGACAATGAAAGAGCGAGAGACATTGAACCAGAGAGAGAAAAAGAGAGAAAGGGAGAATAGACACTGCCCTTGTCTGCTACAGTTCAGTACTGTAGGATCAATACTGTGTCTATATATGTGTGAGTGTGTGTGTGTGTTCCCCTTCCTGCTCTGAGGTAGAGGAGATGTTGCCCACATTACAGTGTCACAGCCTACATATACCACACACACACACACACACACACTGTGTTGTCCTATTGATCCCCATGTCTACTGTGCATAGAAAGAAAAAGAGAAAGAGAATAAAAATACATGCATAAATAAAAAATAACACGCAAAAACATATAATTTAAAATATGTATTTTTACCTTATTTTAACAAACCAAACTGTTAGGCGGGAGACGGAGGGATGGACGTAAGTGCAAATATAATATATATTTTATTAAACAAACAAGATAAAATAAAACAGTAAACAAAACTCGGGTAACGCACAAAACTACAAAGAAAACAAGGCAAGGATAAACTCAAACTAGGAACACAAAACCAGAGTGCATGGAAGACGAGGATTCAAACGAACGGCAAGGATACAACGATCGGCAAGGATACAAAGATACAAAAGATACAAAGGATACAAAGATACAAAAGATACAAAGGATACAAAGATACAAAGGATACAAAAGACTCAACACTGAACATTCAAACAGAGGGGCTTAAATACAGGAGGAGAGTGAGAAACACCTGGGCTTGGATGACGAGGGGGCGGGGTTACAGACAGGACACAGGTGAGAACACTAATAGCTAGGGCAGGGCTGGGGCGGAGCTATGGTGGAGACAGGTACAAAAACAACAACCCAAGCACATGGCTGGGAACACTTGACAGGAAAACAGAGGGGCAGGAGCACAAGAGACCAAACGAGGGAGAAACAGAAGACAGACATGGGCTAAGGTGTAACATAACCCCCCCTCAACGGCGCCACTACCAGAGGCGCCGAGAGAGAGGGAACAGGGACTGGACAGGGGACACGAACGGAGACTGGACAGAGGACTGGACAGGGAATGGAAACTGGACAGGAGACGGAGACCTGGCAGGGAACTTGACATGGGACGGAGACTGGAATGTAGACTGGGACGGGGACAGGACACATGGCTGAACAGGGGACTGGACAGGAGACAGAGACTGGACAGGGGACCGAACAGGAGACGGAGACTGGACAGGGAACGGAGACTGGGACTGGACAGGGGACAGGACACAGGGCTGGACAGGAGGCTGGACACGGGGCTGAGACTGGACAGGGGGCTGGACAAAACTGGACAGGGGAACTGTCCGGGGACGGGGACAGGAACAGAAACAGAGACTGAGATGGGTACAGGGACACAAATTGAGACAGGGACCGAAACAGGGAGACACAGGGACCAGAAACACAGGAGGGTGCCCAGGACTAACAAAAGTCTGTGGGGACAGCCTGGGCACAGTACTAGGGGCAAAGTCAGGAGGCCTCGGGGCAGGCCTGGAAACATGGGGCTTGGGACCAAACATTGTTCTGGGAGTTGGATTGGGGGTGTACAAAGTTCTAGGAGTGGGCACAGGATCAGAGACGGCCGGAGCCGTGGGCACAGGGTCAAAGGCAGTGGGTACCACGTGGGTGGCAGGCACTGCTGGTGCTGGAGCTGAGGCTGTAGCAGCGGGAGCTGCTGGTGCTGGAGCTGAGGCTGTAGCAGCGGGAGCTGCTGGTGCTGGAGCTGAGGCTGTAGCAGCGGGAGCTGCTGGTGCTGGAGCTGAGGCTGTAGCAGCGGGAGCTGCTGGTGCTGGAGCTGGGGCTGTAGCAGCGGGAGCTGCTGGTGCTGGAGCTGAGGCTGTAGCAGCGGGAGCTGCTGGTGCTGGAGCTGAGGCTGTAGCAGCGGGAGCTGCTGGTGCTTGAGCTGGGGCAGCGGGTGCTGCTGGTGCTTGAGCTGGGGCAGCGGGTGCTGCTGGTGCTTGAGCTGGGGCAGCGGGTGCTGCTGGTGCTTGAGCTGGGGCAGCGGGTGCTGCTGGTGCTTGAGCTGGGGTAGCGGGTGCTGCCGGTGCTTGAGCTGGGGCAGCGTGTGCTGCAGGAGCTTGAGCAGGCGCGGCGGGTGCAGCTTGAGCAGGCGCGGCGGGTGCAGCTTGAGCAGGCGCGGCGGGTGCAGCTTGAGCAGGCGCGGCGGGTGCAGCTTGAGCAGGCGCGGCGGGTGCAGCTTGAGCAGGCGCAGCAGGTGCAGCTTGAGCAGGCGCGGCGGGTCTAGGAGCTCGTGACCTGGGAGTAGGCACAGGAGCAGAGGCGGGTAGCCCAGGCACGTGAACTGGGGTGGCAGCGGGCACAGAGTCAGAGGCGGCCGGAGCCGCGGACACAGAGTCAGAGGCGGCCGGAGCCGCGGGCACAGAGTCAGAGGCGGCCGGAGCCGTGGGCAGCGCTGAAACAGAGGCGGTGGGTCCTGCTGGCGTGAGCGCGGCAGGCACCTCTGACGTGGAGGCGGCTGCCACCGCGGGCTTGGAAGCGGCTGGCACCGCTGGCGAAGAAGCCGCTTCAGCGGGAGCTGAGAGTGCGGCTGCCGCCAAGACCCGGACTGGAGCCGCAGATTCAGCAGTGGGCGAGGCTGTGGAAACCGGACCGGAGCTAGCTCCTGGAGCAGGAGTCGAAAACTTGGAATCCGGCGGGGCTGTAGAGCTGGGAGCCGGCAGGGCTTGAGAGCTGGGAGTCGGGCGGGCTTGAGAGCTGGGAGCCGGCCGGACTGTAGAGCTGGAAACCGTCCGGGCTTGTGAGCTGGAAGCTGGCCGGGCTTGAGAGCTGGAAGCCGGCCGGGCTTGAGAGCTGGAAGCCGGCCGGGCTTGAGAGCGCTGTGGAGTTAGCAGGCTAGCTAGCTTAGCTGGAGCTGGGCTGACGAGCTCCAAGCCGAGGAGAGCCGCCGGGAGTGGTTCATCTGCCCGAATTTGCTCGGCGAGGAACCGGAGATACTCGAGGTCCGCTCTCCTCGTAGCCTGCCACCTTGCTACGTCCATATTTTGGTCGAGTCTTATGTTAGGCGGGAGACGGAGGGATGGACGTAAGTGCAAATATAATATATATTTTATTAAACAAACAAGATAAAATAAAACAGTAAACAAAACTCGGGTAACGCACAAAACTACAAAGAAAACAAGGCAAGGATAAACTCGAACTAGGAACACAAAACCAGAGTGCACGGAAGACGAGGATTCAAACGAACGGCAAGGATACAACGATCGGCAAGGATACAAAGATACAAAAGATACAAAGGATACAAAGATACAAAAGATACAAAGGATACAAAGATACAAAGGATACAAAAGACTCAACACTGAACATTCAAACAGAGGGGCTTAAATACAGGAGGAGAGTGAGAAACAACTGGGCTTGGATGACGAGGGGGCGGGGTTACAGACAGGACACAGGTGAGAACACTATTAGCTAGGGCAGGGCTGGGGCGGAGCTATGGTGGAGACAGGTACAAAAACAACAACACAAGCACATGGCTGGGAACACTTGACAGGAAAACAGAGGGGCAGGAGCACAAGAGACCAAACAGAAGACAGACATGGGCTAAGGTGTAACACAAACCCTCAAATCAAATCAAATGTCAACCCTACCTGACTCACTGTCACACGTAGTCTGTCTGCTTCTCATGTCTTTGTTATTCTAAGGTCTGTGTTACCTCCCTGTGTGTTTGTACGTCTGTCATGGCTGTGTATACCCTGTCTGTTATTTAGTCTCCACGTCTCTGAGTTTCTGTTTGGTTTATGTTTTGTTTTCTGTTCTATAATAAATGTTACTTGCATTAGCGTCCGCTCTCCTCGTCCTGCCTTCACACTCAGCGTTACAGAAGAACCTACCACAAAAAGACCATGGACACTGCAAGTTACCTGTATTACGGATCCAGGCTGGCGATCCGACCCACTCCATTCTCTCGCGGCGCTCAGGAGGAGTATGGGACTGAAGACTCCTCCACTTCCCAGCGCCGGAGGAGAAAAGGGAGGTGGCGGCACTCTCAGCGTGCTCAGAGTTCCTGCCTGCCGGAAGAAGAATCCTTCCGGAGGGAGGATTTTCTTAGGGGGGTGCTAAGGATTGGTGCAATGAGCCTCGGGTCGAGCCATGAGTGCCCGAGGCAGAGGACGCGCAGCCCGTGGGACTTCCTGGGATGTGCTCCCAGTAGCTCCGAGGAGGAGGAGGAGCTCTACCACGCACCAGCTCGTACTCCATGGCCGTATGGAAGCCGCGCTCAGTGACTTTCGCGGCCGAGATGCCGCGCTCCGAGAATCTTGCGGCCGAGACGCCACGCTCCGTGAAGCCAGTGGATGGGACGCCACGCTCTGTGACTTCCGTGGCTCATCCGCGCTCCGAGAATCCCGCGGCCGAAACACCGCGCTCCGAGAATCCCGCGGACGAGACGCCGCGCTCCGAGAATCCCGCGGCCGAGACGCCGCGCTCCAAGAATCCCGGGGACGAGACGCCGCACTCAGAGAATCCCACGGCCGAGACGCCGCGCTCCAAGAATCCCGCGGCCGAGACGCCGCGCTCCGAGAATCCCGCGGTCGAGACGCCGCGCTCCGAGAATCCCGCGGACGAGACACCGCGCTCCAAGAATCCCGCGGACGAGACGCTGCGCTCCATGAATCCCGCGGCCGAGTCGCCGCGCTCCGAGAGGCCCGCGGATGGGAAGCCACGCTCCGTGACTCCCGTGGCTCATCTGCGCTCCTCGACTCCTGCCACCCCTGAACCTGAATGTGGTGCTCCAGCACCAGCAGCACCCGCTGCTCCAGCACCAGCAGTGCCTGCGGCTCCGGCCGTACCTGCTCCTAGAACAATGTTTGGTCCCAAGCCCAGTGTTCCCAGGCCTGCCCCGAGGCCTCCTGACTTTGGCCCCAGAACTGTGCCCAGGCTGTCCCCACAGACTTTGATTAATCCCGGGCACCCTCCTGTGTTGTTAGTACCCTTGACCCTTCCTATTTTAGTTCCAGTTCCTGTCTGTGTTCCGGTACCCATGTCCAGTAATGTCTCTATTCCTGTTCCTGTCACGGTGTTTGTGTCCGTCCCTGTCGTGGTTTTTGTCCCTGTTCCTCTGTTCAGTCCTGTTCACTCTACTCTCCCGTCAGTGTCTCCTGTTCACTCTCCGTTCCAGTCTCCGTTCATGTCCAATGTCCAGTCCCCTGTCCAGTCAGTATCCCAGTCTAATGCCCAGTCCTCTGTCCAGTCTCTGTTCTCATCCCTTGTCCAGTCTTTGTTTATGTCCCCTGCCTTGTCTGCATCCCTGCCCAAAGTCCAGTCCACAGCTACATCCCCAGCTCAGTCCACTGTCCAGTCTCCTTTCCAGTTTCCAGTCCAGCCTTGTTTCCTGTCCCCAGTTCAGTCTCAGTATCTAGTTATGCCACATCAGGTCTCCGTCTACAGTCCAGTCTGTTTCCCCATCTAGGTCTAGTCTCCAGTCCCAGCTTTTCTCCCCAGTCCAGTCTGTGTTTCAGTTTCCTGTCCCGTCCTTTGGCCAGTCTCCTCTCGTCTGTACTCAGTCTTAGTCTTGTTAAGTATCCTGTTGTGTTTTCCACCCTCTCTTGCACAGCTCTTGGGGATCTGTTTTTACGCGCCCCGGGAGTTGCGCGTTAAAGGGGGGGTTCTGTCACACGTAGTCTGTCTGCTTCTCATGTTTTTGTTATTCTAAGGTCTGTGTTACCTCCCTCTGTGTTTGTACGTCTGTCATGGCTGTGTATACCCCGTCTGTTATTTAGTCTCCCGGTCTCTGAGTTTCTGTTTGGTTTATGTTTTGTTTTCTGTTCTATAATAAATGTTACTTGCATTAGCGTCCGCTCTCCTCGTCCTGCCTTCACACTCAGCGTTACACTCACCCCTATCAAACCAAACCCTATCGAAAATCAGTCCTACCTGACTCAACCCTATCAAATGAAACCATATCAAATATCAGCCCTATCAAATATCAACCATACATTACTCAACCCTATCAAATCAAACCATATCAAATATCAGCCCTATCAAATATCAATCCTACCTGACTCAACCCTATCAAACCAAACCCTATCAATTATCAACCCTACCTGACTCACCCCTATGAAACCAAACCCTATCAAATATCAACCCTGCCTGACTCACCCCTATCAAATCAAAACATATCAAATATTAACCCTATCAAATGTCAACCTTACCTGACTCACCTCTATCAACCAAACCCCATCAAACATCAAGCCTACCTGACTCACCCCTATCAAACCAAACCATATCAAACATCAACTCTACCTGACTCAAACCAAGCCCTATCAAACATCAACCCTACCTGAATCACCCCTATCAAATATCAACCCTACCTGACTCACCCCTATCAAACCAAACCCTATCAATTATCAACCCTACCTGACTCACCCCTATGAAACCAAACCCTATCAAATATCAACCCTACCTGACTCACCCCTATCAAATCAAAGCATATCAAATATTAACCCCTTTCAAACGTCAACCTTACCTGACTCACCTCTATCAACCAAACCCCATCAAACATCAAGCCTACCTGACTCACCCCTATCAAAGCAAACCCTATCAAATATCAACCCTACCTGACTTGCCCCTATCAAATCAAACCATATCAAACATCAACTCTACCTGACTCAAACCAAGCCCTATCAAACATCAACCCTACCTGAATCACCCCTATCAAACATCAACCCTACCTGACTCACCCCTATCAAACATCAAACCTTCCTGACTCGCCCCTATCAAACCAAACCCTATCAAACATCAGCCCTACCTGAATCACCCCTATCAAACATCAACCCTACCTGACTCACCCCTATCAAACCAAACCCTATCAAACATGAACCCTACCTGAATCACCCCTATCAAACATCAACCCTACCTGACTCACCCCTATCAAACATCAACCCTACCTGACTCACCCCTATCAAACATCAACCCTACCTGACTCACCCCTATCAAACATCAACCCTACCTGACTCACCCCTATCAAACATCAACCATACCTGACTCACCCCTATCAAACATCAACCATACCTGACTCAACCCTATCAAACCAAACACTATCCAAAAACAACACTACCTGACTCACCCCTATCAAACATCAAGCCTACCTGACTCACCATGGTAGCTCACTGGCAGGCGGTGGTGTTATCCACTGCACCACGCCAACCAAGTGACCCAAGTCACAATTGAAAATTTAGATCAGATTTATGTTAGGGTTTTTTTTTTGTTTGATGAGGAAAACATAGAATAAATATATAAAAATTTCTGAGCAACAATATATAAAATGTGCAAATCTGTTGCTTGTTTAGAAGTTCAGACGTGATAAACGCTGAATGTAATCAGAGGCTGGTGCCGAACAAAGGAATGGCCCTGAAACACAAATGATCAGCTGCTGCTGAGAGACGTCCAGAGGCGTTTGATTGCAGAGGGTTTGGAATACAGCTCCATTCTTTATAAGAACAATGCGACGCTCCGGCGGCTTTGATTAACAGGTCGGATCTTTTCACACTCAGCTCAGCAGTCAGGCCATGTACATGCTGCTGTATAGGTGCGGTGTGTGTGTGTGTGTGTTCTCGCGCGGCGTGTGTCCTCCGCCAAATGTTACAGATGCTATTGTTTACAGCCGAGGATGGTCAGAGATATCTGACGCTGATAAAACTTTAATTAAAAAAAAGGACAATAGGAAAAAGCTGCAGGCTGCCATCCCTCAGCTGTCCTTGCTAAGATCCTTCAGAAGCTGCTATGCTCAAGCTTGTGTGTGTGTGTGTGTGTGTTTGTGTGTGTGTGTGTGTTTAAAAATATATATATTTACTGTGTTTATTTTATTATATCCATAAAGCCATAGAAGAGAAGACCAAAAAAATGCTTCAAGAAAGCTGTTTAAAAACACTGTCAGTATTATCAGGAGTTTGTTGGTTCGAATCCCGGTCATGCAGCCTGCCATCAGCTGCCAGAGCCCAGAAAGAGTACAATTATCCTTGCTCTCTCTAGGTGGGTACAGTAGATGGCTCTCTCTCTTTCTTCTCAACACTCCTAGGGTGACGTGGATCAGCACAAGGCTGCATCTGTGAGCTTATGTATGATGCTACTCAGCAATGCTGCATCAGCAGCAGTTCACATGTCTGACTTCACATGTGTCGGAGGAGGAGTGTGCTAGTCTATTTCACCCTCCTGGTGTTGTGGTATTACTAGTGATGGGAGATATTCCGCTGAATTGGCCCAGCTAAATTGGAAGAAAATGGGAAATTAATATATAAATGCTCTGGCGGAGGTTAAGCTTGGGTAGTGAACCTCTTGGTGAGAGATCGTTGACTTCAAGGTTATTTTTCCCAGACTTTAAGATGGGAGTCATCAGATTTGAAGAATAAGCTGCTGTTTGGGTATAAACTGGATTGTGAAATCAATGCCAGACATTGAGACATTGTATAGCAAGACATGTTTGTATTCTATTACACTGTGAACCCATACGTTTGAACTCAAATGGTTTAAGTCTGTTTTACGTAAAATGTTATATCTCTAAACAATACTCAACTATTTTGAGTTAGTTGAACATTTGAGGGCAAATATACATTTAAACGGAGATATTTGAGTTGAACCAACTTATAATAACTGAGTTCAGTCTGTTACCATTGGCAGCTTCTTTTCCATTGGCTTCTGTCACAATCTATTTGCATACTGGGTGTGTCCAACAGTTTCTGACACTCACCATCAGTGCGTAGTGATTCCCCCTGGGCTACCTTAGAAATAAATAAGTTCCAAGACCTTTTAATTAATGCTAACTCAAGTTTTATTTTTTTTTTTAGTGAGCAAACCGGTTGCCTTAAAAGAGTTAAGTAAACTCAACCTATCCGGTCTCACAGTGTAACAAAAACAAAAACATTAAATCAACTTCCCCGTTCGTTGTAATAACGTGACGTTCTAAGTTATGCCAACTTAGGTTTGCATTACCCATTACTTAACTTTTTTATGGCAACCGGTTTCCCCCAATTTTTTAAGTAAATTCAGCTTATCCGAGCTTACAGTGTAGGCAAAGTTTGGGTAGAGTACCTCATGGTGAGAGATCCTTGACTGCATGACATACCTTTATGGCGAAACTTAAAGACATTTTGCCCAGTTGCCAGACATTAAGACAGGGGTATAACAAGACATGTTTGGATTCTTATAGACTATGTTTGGATTGTGCACCTCTTAGTGGGAAATCCTTGACTGTATGACATCTTACCCAGTTATGAGACGTTCAGACAGGGGACGTCAATGGACTGAGAGAAGTGAAATGGTTGTTTTAAAGAATTGCCCACCCAACATTAGTGATGCCTTCATTTGTAGTTGTGATTCGACAGTGATTCACCCCTATTAGTGATACAAGGGACTAGCATTTTTTGTTTTAGCAAGATGATGCTCGCCCACACACTGCAAGGGTTTTCTAGGAATCCATCAGCTTTGCCAGATTTTTAGACTTATTCCCAATCTAGCATTTTTTAACCAGCTGGAACGTCAGATTTGGCAACCCACGAGTGTAGAGCAGATCTACCGGCCCTTTAAATGATTTTTTTTAAGGTTAATCCGTCCCGTCAAGCTCTATCTCAGTCTGTGTGTGTTGCTCTCTCTCTCTCTCTCTCTCTCTCTCTCTCTGTCTCTTTCTCTCTCTCTCTCTCTCTCTCTCTCTCTCTGTGATGAGGACAGACGAGTGTTTGAAAGAGAAAACATGTCTCCGCTCCACAAGGTTAATCTCGTCTTCACCACTGAGCCTCATGTCACCCTAATGAAGCCCCCACAGACACTCACTTAATAAGAGTTAAGAGTAAATTAACCTTCAGGACTTTGCACGCTGCTCTTTTAATACACTTTATGCATCCATTTCCCCTCACACACTCTCATACACACACACACACTCACACCAAGGACAATCCCTCATTTAGCACGGCGAGGTCAGGACGAAAGCATCCCCCTTGTTGGTTGCAAATATGGCGTGACGTCTCGGTCGGAGACGGGAGGGAAAGCTGGCGTGTTTTTTACATAATTTATTATTTATTTCTTATTTTATTTTTTTCTCCACCTCCCTGCCGATCACACGCTCACGCTACGATTGTAATCAGTCAGCGTGATCTTATGCAGCGTGTTTTTAATTAATGCTCTTATTTGCATCGTCAATTTATGCCTGTTTTGTGATGTGGTGGATTTTCATTTATGTTTTATTCATCGTAAATATTAACCCGTCACCATCTGCACATCTTCACTCGTCTGCTGACTGACTTTGATGCTTAAAACTATTTGAGCTAATGGAGATGATATATGGGTACCAATTTAAAATAAGGCTCCTTTATAAAGGGTTTATAAATGTTTAAAAAATAAGTTATTAATACTTAAACAAACAAACAAACAAAAAAAACATTATTTAATAAGCATTTAAAAAAAAACCTTTAAATAGAAAGAGCTTCAGTGACAAAGATGTATTTTTTTAGCATAGCTAATAATATTATACATAAAGTTAGTTTAGTCATGTAATTTGCTATTATAGTTAAATAAATAAAGATATTAAAACAGAAACGTTAATGCTGACTGATGACTAAAGACAAAGTAAGATAAGCATCTTGTAGTAAGATCTGAGGTTTAACGGTATAAATAATGTGGAATCACTATTTGGTACACTGCAGGCCACTGTTGCCCTTCCTATTTATGTGTAGTAACTGCTTATTAAGGCTTTATAACCTAGTTAATAACCATTAATAAACACCTTTTTTCAAAGTGGCACTGTTATATGTTACAGGAAAGTTCTTTAATGTATTTAAAAGGTTTGTGGTTTTTCTGTGGACAATTTTGAGTCGTTTACTGATATTATTTAGTTTTAGAAACATCATATAAATATGTTTGAAGCACTAAAGGTGAATAATATTGGTTGGGGAAGGAGATCTATACACTTTTTTAGTTGTTTTTTTCTTAATAGGTTTCTTGTAGATTTAGCTTTACCGCACTGGGATTTTACTTTTACTCTTTCTATTTTTAGAAAGAGTAAGTTCCGCCCTTTCTAACCATATATGGATTATGTTTATGTGTGAAGGGATTCCTGAGTAATTAAGTTGAGAACACAAGGTGTGATTTTGGATGGAAAATCCGTCCGTAGGGTTCTAAGGGTTAAACAGGTTGAATTTGTGACGTTGAAACAACTGACATATCAACGTCACAAATCAATGACATATCAACGTTTCTTCACTTTTTAAATTTAACGTTGATTCAACATTGAAATGCTAGCTGGGATAGCATTTGGCAGCGTGTCAGCGTACATTCGCTTAGCTTTTTCTAGGTTGTGAACCACGGCATATTGTGAAGTTGTAAAGCAGACTGCTTGAAATTTCCCACTGATTTGAGTCAAATTAGGATAAAAAGTTACACTGGTGTGATTTTAAGCTCGACGCTCTCTCTCCCAGGCTTTGGTGTATGACATGAAGTAATACCAGTTAAGCTGGTGCAGAATGAAGCTTTTTTTTTTTTTTCCTGCTTTCTGTCGTCTTTCTCTTTTTGAGGATCTGGGATCTGTGTACTCGCTCCTCCAAAAGCAGCAGGAGAAACTGGTGGTGTTTTTTTATTTCTTTTATTTTTTTTGCTTGGTTGATGACTTAAAGGATGGGAAAGGCTCACTAGGGCTTCTAATACGGCGAGTATTTAAATAATCCTCGCTTCTCCCCGTCCTTTTGATGCCTTTGTTCGCTTTGAGAAAGTTATCGTTATGCAGGCCGCGGCGTCGGCGGCGGAGAGTGAAGCGCAGGAATCACTCCGCCTTACCTTTTCTTTCCGCATCCTTTCCAGCGCTGGAGAAAAAAAAAACGAACATCTACATAGCCCTTCTTCTTCCTCTTATCTCGGGTTGCAGTCGCGCCGGTGAATTCCACCGTGCAACCCAAGAGCCCCGCCGAAAAAACTAGCGAAGAGCCAGCCAGCCTTATCTGCGGCTGCTATTGAGGATAGCGTAATGAGTCACTTATCCCGGGAGAACGGCTTAATAATTCATTGGCGCGTGCGAATAGGTGAGGCCTATCGCATCGCCAACGCCGCCTCGGGCTAAGTTTAGGGGCGTGCCTCTAAAGAGAGATCTATTCTAGACAATGCGGCAGATTTAAATACAGCGCTGAACTTTATTAGAAAGCATTTTATGCGTTTTATTACAAACCTTGTGCTTGTGCTGGGGGACAGTTTGAGACTGTAAAGCATATATTGCCAAAATAACTGGGCCCACTTGCATAAAAAAAAAAAAAAAAAAAAAAACATAAGTGAATTTCCCCCTTATGACTGCTCTTAACAATCAGAAAAAAATATATAAGTGTGTTGCAGGAAAGAAAAAAAGGAGTTAATTGTTATTTAAGTGCTGCCTTAAGAGAAAAAAAACTTTGAAAAACCTTCTTTAAATGTTCCCTTAAGTTTTGAATTTCCCTTAAATATTCCCTTAAAAATTGTTGTGTTGCATATTAAAGTTCCTGTCTTAACAGTCTGTTCCTTTATACTTATTTAAGGAACATGAAGCTTTAAAGAAGGCTTACGAATATGCATAGCAGTTGAGTTTGATGAGCTATTATAAAGCCTACATTTGTCACACTTTTAGCCTTTTGTGTCTTTTATTATTATTATTATTTTTTCTGCTTCCTACTTTTGCTTCTCTGTTTGTTTGCCCCGCCCTATCCATTAGTGTTTTGTTAATTTCTGTCCTGTTTGTAGCCCCGCCCCCTCGTTACTGTTCCCAGGTGTTCCTCACCCTCCTCCTAAATTTCCTTCGGGATAAATAAAGTATCTATCTATCTATCTATCTATCTATCTATCTATCTATCTATCTATCTATCTATCTATCTATCTATCTATCTATCTATCTATCTATCTCAGTGTTTTGTGTGGAGTCTTCTGTGAAGTATTATTGTTGTTTTCTTAGTTTCCATTGTTTTTTGCTCTGGTCTTTAGTTTTTGGTGCATTTTGCATTTCCATTGTTTGTTTTCTGTTTTGCCTTTGTTTCTCTTATTTTTTTTAGTTTATAGTTTATTTTATTTAATTTATATTTCTGCATTTGCATTCATCCTCTCATCCTCTCTGTGCGATAACATTTCAGAATTTATCAGGCAAGAATCTGACAAATATATGCGTTTTAGTAGTAAAAGTTTCAAGCAAAAGTTCTACCAGGAGACTCTAATGCTACGTCACTTAATTTTCCAACCAATCACCAGCTCCCACCTGTTCCACCTTTTAAATAACTGTGAATAAGGCACTGTCCTTGCTGTCTGCAGGTGCTGAAATTTTATTTCTGGCCATTTATTTATTTTTATTTATTTTTTCTTCATCTTATCCCCTCCTTTGTGGTCCCACCTGGTTGCCAAGGTGATATGCCTCCATTCCATTCATTCCATCCATGCTCCTTCCTGTCTCATCCATACTTCTTGTCACGAATGACCCAGGCAGGGAGACGAGGAGACGGACGCAAGTGCAGGTAGGGTGAGAAATGAATAATTTAATAAATAAATATAAATAAACCAGGAAACGAGAAACAAGTAAACACTTAAACATAAAACAGGGAGATATATACAAGGATCAAGGGAGTGAACTAAATAAATTAAACTAGATAAACAAATAACCAAAAACCAAAACAAACGAGAGAAACCAGAGAACATAAACTAAACCAACAAGAGATAATAAATAGCAAAATAAACTGGGAGTAAATAAACAAAGAAACAAACGAGGGACTGAATAAATACAATACTAAACAAGGCAGGGATATATACAAGGAAAACTAACAAGAGGCTAAACTAGACAGGGATAAATAAACTAAGCAGGGAACTAAAGGGAACAAGAAACAAGAAGATGTAAACAAGGGACTAGGGCTAGGGCTAAGGCTGAAATCACAAAGAGACACGAAGAGACAAACAACAGGGGTTAGTGCAAAGACCGACGGAGACAAAGTGGTAGACGAGGGCTATTTAAAGAAACAGGAAACACTCTAGATTTGGAAACACCTGGGGAAGGGGCGGAGCTACAAATGAGACACACATGGAAAAGTACTGAGACAGGAGACACAGGGGAGCACAGGTCACGTGGGGAAGACACACAGAGACACGAGACGAGGCCAAGATGTGACACTTCTATATACTACAGGTTATCCTGACTTGACGAGACCTGGGCAGATGTCAGGGCCTCCATAAATGTATCTACTCACTTATTTATTTCAAAATTAAGGTTGTAAGATGCTCTTTTCTATCTTACACCACGTCAACAGTCACTTTATTTTCATGGCTTCTTCAAATAGCATCAGAGTTTAGGAATAAATCTACAAAGATGGGCATGGTGGTGAGGTGGAAGTGAGGTGTGTTCAGGTATATTTCTGGCGTGTTTTTATCTTGGCTATGGAAAACTCTGGAGCACCACTGACTGATTAAAACCTAGTCAACAGTCAACAGTCAGAGACCATTCCTATTGGTGCTTCCAGTGCACAAACCTGACTTTTATCTCAGCAAAAAAACAGAATAAAGAATGAAATAACATTGCTGTTCCCTTAAATGAGCTGCTGGGGTATCTTCACAGTATGAACAAGCAGCTCAGTATCCTCTACTGAGACACACAAAAGCGCCGTGCTGTTAAGATATGAACGTGCCAAAGTCAGAGCTTACCTGGCTTTAAAGGGAATGAGAGCTGGCACACAGATTGGTTTATTTTATGTTACGCCAAAAACACACCTATGATTAATTAATTAAGATAATTACTACATGCCTTTTGTACGTTTTGAGCCGTGCAAGGTTCAAGAATCACAGACATGGCCTAAATCCAGCTGTGCAATTCACAAGTTGACCAGTTTGCTATAAATCACTAAAATAGGGTCCTAGATATTTTATCTAGTCGTGCTGGTAGTTCAAAAAATTCAGAAACAAGTATGAACTAAGTGCAAAGTAAGAATGAACATTATTGCTTACTCATCAATGCCTGTTCACATATTTGTGAGTACATCCTGAGAAAGGAGGCGGATTCTGAAGGTCAGAAAAGTCTCCAAATGTAACAAAAAAATGCTAAGTTGGCAACCCTGGCTCTCAAAGGTATTTAAGGCAACCGGCCACTGATCTGCCAAGAAAAAATAAATAAATAAATGAAACAGTTTGAAACAGTAAGAACTGAAAATATGCTTAGTAAGCAGTTTATAAACGAATAAAAAAGAAGAAAATAATGCATTATTCATCTGGGAAATCGTTGAGAAATCTAATGTCCTTCAACCAAAAAACTAAAAGCCACTTTTAAACCCACTGTTTTGACAGTGATGTCTTATAGAGATATCACAATACCAAAAAAAAAAAAAAAATGATGGTACCAATATCACTGAAATATTGTTATTCTTTATACCAGAATTGAACCCATGACAAAAAAAAAGTAAAATAAAATAAATAAATAAATAAATCACTTTTTTAAAATATATTTCCAATTAAACAGTCATTGATGCTCAACTGTATATCCCCCCATTCACAAGGAGGGTGAAGACATGTGCACCGAGTAGGCAGCACATTTGGAAGAAAAGTGCAGGGACTACAGCTGGCTAATAACTAGGTTATTAGGCATTAGTAAGCGGTTATAATAGCGGTCAGTTGAAAGGGCAACAGGCAACGGTGGCCTAAATGCTTATAAATGCTTATGAATGCTTATAAATGCTTGTTTTTTCTATCAGTGAGCATTAACATATCTGATAAACTAAAATAGAAAGTCAGTTTAATATATATATATAAAATATACTAATGTAATATAAATTCAGTATACACCACACAACGTTTACTGGATAAATCTTGAATATAGGTAGTTAAGTAATAATGTTGTTAATATATATATATATATATATATATATATATATATATATATATATATATATATATATAAATGCTAACTGACAGAAATTTAAATTTATAAACCCTTTATAAAAAAGTCTATTTTAAAGTGGTTCCGAAATCTGTGCAATGTGAACATATGGGGTACGTGTAGATTACTGCACTTTAAATCCAGAAGTTGTTTTAACTCAAATAAATTACCAAAAATTGTATATTTCTAAACATTATTAAACTATTATGAGTTTTATATATGAGCACAAATATATTCAAACTGAAATCTTTGAGTTGAACCAACTTATAATAACTGAGTTTAGTCTGTTGCCATTGGCAGCCTCTTTTCCATTCTTCTGTTCATTTTTAACTGTTTCTTTCTTCATCTACACTGTAAACCCAGAAGTTGCTTGAACTCAAATAAATTAAGTCTGTTTTACATAAAATTGTATATTTTTAAACAATACTCAACTATTTTGAGTTAGTTGAACATTTGTGGGCACATTCAATACACTTAAACTGAGATCTTTGAGTTGAATCAACTTATAATAACTGAGTTTAGTCTGTTGCCATTAACAGCTTCTTTTCCATTGGCTTCTGTCACAATCTATTTGCATATTGGGTGTGTCCAACAGTTTCTGACTAACACTCACCATCAGTGTGTAGTGATTCCCCCCCAGGCTAGGTTAGGTAAACATGTAGATAACATGTTACAATGAAATGCTTGGTCTCTGTGTTGTAGCTGTAGAACAGCATCATTTACTGAGCTGCAGTAACTCTGTGTTCTCACTGTGCTCTCAGTACTTTTAATTCTTTACTGTTTTCTTTCATCTACTTTTCTATGAGTATTTAAAAAAATAGTTGAATGAAACCAGAAAGAAAACTAAATACCAGTTCAGGAAAATATTAATTTTAAATATACATGTATGTATATGTATTTGTTGAGCTCATTGTATTTAAAAACGATATTACATGAACCTAAAATGTATTAGGTAATCAGTTACAACAAAGGTTTTGAGTTTGGTCAACTTATTGGGTTTTTCAGTGTATAATGATGCTGAAAATATAAAAATAAAGCATTTTTCAGCCCTAATTCAGGGCAATTAAGCTCATTTCGTTTCAGGATGTAAAAAGGTGAAGGATTTAGAGCTGCATTTGTCCATTACTGCGAGTGACAGATCAGCCAACTGGCCCAAATCTCTCCAGAACCGGCCCACCGGGTCATCAGCGCCTCCGAATCGTCAGCCCTCGATACTGTAGACGCTCTCCTGCCGCCTCACGTTTAGCCCGAATCCAGCGTCCTCAGATTTAGACCAAATTACAGAGACAGATGTCAAAACATCCAGCATCGACCTTGCTTCCCTTTAGTCACACTGAATATTTTATGAGCGAGTGTTTGAAATCACGAATGTGGGTTCCTCTAAATTTAATGTCGTGCTATTTATGTAAACAGCTCTGAAGTGAGAGACTCGTTCCCCGTGTTAGATGTGCCCTCTCTAATTCTATATGACATGGGCGCCACAAGAAGCACAAGCTTTAAAGGTTGAAAAAACACACAGGGAAATATGACACGGGCATACATATAAATTTATATATAAATATGTATAAGTACACATGCAGGTATTCACTCAGCCTGTTAAAAAAAAAAAAAGCACAGACATGGCTAAAGCAGCCAGCAAGCAGCTGCTCTGTGTGTGAGTGGAGGCAGAATTAGAGGAAAGCGTGGAAACATTTATACTTATATTTAAAATATGGCATGATGACTATGCTATATAACACTCTGCTATATAACACACTATAGAAATGTACAGTAGATAACACTTCATAGGAATCTGATATAGATGATTCATTATATGATATACATAATATAACATATTTATATCCTCACTAAACTTTCACTGGAAGCCAATATAAAAAGAGTTTATTTCATGAAATTTTTAATTTCTATTGGTCCGTTCATCAAGAAATTTTGACACAGTGTAGAACACTAAAAATTTACAAAAAGGGAGATACTTGTTTTTCATTGAAAAGCGATGATCTATTTTATATTTTATTTATTTAATTAATAACCTGTCCATTAGAAAATTTGGTCAACATTAAACGAAGCACCTTATCCACCTGTACTGCAAAACATTCAAACTAGTTTTTTTGTTTGTTTTTTTGTCAGAATAACTAATCACATCATATAGACTGAACTTAACTTTTACATGCAACCTAAAAACTGTGCTAAGATGTTTGCTAAGATAATAAAAAAGTGTTTTTTTTAATATATTTTTTTCATATTTTTTAAATTTCCTGTTGGTTTGTGGTTCCAACTATTTGCATACTGAGCATACTTTTTGTGTGCTGAGCCTGTACTTTTGCAGATTTAGGAATAAATAAGCAAATAAACAAACAAATAAATAAATTTATAAATTCATTAATTATAATTGTTTATTTTTAAACCCACAATATTTAAAATAATGAAATGCAGGTGCATGTCAATATATATATATATATATATATATATATATATATATATATATATATATATATATATATATCATTGAAAAGTTACTTTATTTTAGTAATTCAGTTCAAAATGTGAAACTCATATATTATATAGATTTACTAAACACAGATTGATCTATTTTAAGCGTTTATTTCTTGTATTGTTGATGATTATGAAGCTTACAGCCAATAAAAACCCAAAAATCAGTGTCTCAGAAAATTACAATATTATATAATAAGACCAATTGATACTTTTGGCTGTGTGGGCAGTGTGCCAAGTCCTGCTGGAAAATGAAATTCTCATCTCCATAAAAGTTGTCAGTAGCAGAGGGAAGCTGTAAGATATGAAGTGCTGTAAGATTTTGTGGGAAAACAAAACTGAACTGACTTTAGACTTGATAATAAAACACAGTGGATCAACACCAGCAGATGACATGGCTCTCCAAACCGGATTTCATTTTCCAGTAGTATTGGGCACACTGCCCACACTGCCAAAAGTACTGTTATGTGAACAAAACTTGGTTTAGTTTAAACAAGTCAAGTAGTCAATAAAATTCCAGTTTTTACATTTTGTCTAAACCAAACATAGAGTAAATTTTCGTTTTTACCAAAAGAAAATATTTTCATTCTGATTAAAGTCCAATAAAATATGTCTTTCTATATACAGTATGTAATATATATTATTCAGGCAGGTATGTATTTATCCAAAAGCAGTTATATAGCTAAAGCAGGCAGGCAGCAGCTGCTGTGTGGAGGCAGAATTAGTGGAAGGCAAACATTTATACGCTTGTGTCACTTGTGTTTTCTCCTTCTCCACTTGTATAATTAATAGCATATTTGTCTTCACCTCCTCTCGACTGAAACATGCCCTGCCAAAGCAGCGAATGCATGTCAGTTTCCATAGACACAGCCTTGTAAAGATACCCAACATCTTTTCATCAGCCATTCAGGGCAGACTTATTGAAATCATCTAATATCAAGCTGCATTTCCATGCCTGTTCGCTGTGACTGGATCCTCAGGCTTTCAGAAGATGAAAAATGCCCAGATTCTTCTTCAAACTACAGTTTACAGAAAGATATGCAGACAAGCATGCTGTGATTACAGGGTACATCAAAAAGAGACACTGAATTAGTTATTAGTTATGTACAGTAATGAATGTATGAATAAATAAAGCTCAATTAAATTGTTGTCTAAACCCAACAAAATAAAATATAAACCTAAGAAATTCTCTTATTCAACGACTGTCTAATAAAATACATTTTAACCCAATACTACATTATCTAATTATATTAAAACCTAATGTAGTCCACACATTTTCCATCTTGTCTAGCCTGAAGTCAAAAATATTTCTTTTCAAATTTCTTTTCAAACTGTCATACACTAAATGTATTTCTTCACCAAAATAACCAACCACATCTCACTAAAATACAGTAAAATTATGTCTAAACAAAATTAAATCTCATTCAAGGCCTTCTGGATTTTTTTTTTATATATATATAGGCCTTCCTCTTAAATTTGGGCAACTGCACTCCAACAAAATTCCATTTCAACCCATCTATACTCCAATACAATGATGTCTACAATTATTGTAGTACATTACAATTGCACATTAACTCAACAATAGCACAATAAATCATCTAAATCTGACTGTATACCAACAATATTCCACTTTAAACTATCTATATTATACAACCTGTATCTACAACAAGTTTAGTCAATTGAAATCGCACTTTAGATGGATGGATGACTGGATCCTCAGGCTTTACCCCAATTATAACCAAATAATCCCTGTAAATCTGACTGTAGTACAACACAACTCCAACTTAATCCAACTATATTGCTGTACAATTATGTCTAAACCAAGTGTAGTTTATACAGCTCCATCGTAACCCAACTATAACACAATAAACTCTAAAATCTAAATCTGACTGTTCTAAAACAAAATTCCACTTTAATTCAACAATATTGCTGTAAAAATATGTATAAACCAAGTGTGGTCTATTACAATTCTACATTAACCAAATTGTAGCCTAATAAACGATCTAAACCTGACTGTAGTCCATCAAAATTCCATTTTAACCCAACTATATTACACAACAAGTATGTCTAAACCAAGTACAGTGAATTAAAATTCCACCTTAACCCAGTTATAGCCTAATAAACCATCTGAATCTGATTGCATTGCAACAAAGTTCCTCTAACCAAACTATATTACACAATGAAACTGTAATAAAACAAAATTCCACCTTAATCCAACAAGTGTTATACAAGAATGTCTAAATCAAGTGTTGTCTATTAAAAATCCACCTTAACCCAACTATAGCCCAATTAACCATCTAAATCTAAATGTAGTACAACAAAATTCCATCTTAACCCAACTATGTCACTCAACAACTATGTATAACCCAAATGTAGTCCTATACAGCTCTATCTTAACACAACTATAGCCCAATAAATAATTTAGATCTGTAGTCCAACCAAGTTCCATCTTAACCCAACTATATTACACAATACATATGTCTAAACCACATTTAGTCATATACAGGTCTATATTAACCAAACTAAAGCCTAATAAACCATCTAAACTTGACTGTAGTCCAATAATATTCCATCTTAACCCAACTATATTCCAGTAAATTACAATTAAATGTAATTGTAGCTCAAATAAAGTTGTTTCCTTCACTTTACTTCACTTTAACATTTGTTTTAATAAGTGTAATAAATAAACATAATTAAGACTAGAATTTATTGCTTGAGAGATGATTAATGAAATTCAAACCCATGCGTGACAAATATTTGAGAAATCAGGTATCAGAACCAAACCAAACCTGACATGTAGCTGAGCCCAGTTAGATTTAGACTTTAGTATTACTCTCTTTCTCTTTCTCTCTCTCTCTCTCTCTTTCTTTCTCTCTTTCTCTCAGGTAGGTGCCCGGACCTCTCTGACTCACCATCAGACTAATGTGCCCATATAAGCTCTGACACAGCGTCCCCGCCAGCAATCTACCTCTACACTCCTACAAATAGCTCTTCTATCTCTCTCTCGCCCGCTATCTCCCTCTCTCTTCTGCTCTTCTGCATTTGTTCTTTCTCCTACACTCTTCTCTCTATTTCCGTTTGGTATCTCACTCCTCTACTCGACTCAACAACTTTAAAAATAAGTCACCCACCAAATATCGAGCCAAGGTTTTTGTGTTCTTACATGTATATATATATATATATATATATATATATATATATATATATATATATATATATATATATATATATATATGTATATATATACACTTGTATTTATTTATTTTTATTTTTATTTTCCTAAAAAGGCAACTTTTAGGTATACAAGTTCAACAGTTTCTCTCCTAACTATATAATTCACTAATATATATCACTCTAACTAATGAGAAATTGTAGCCCTGCCTCTTTCTTAGCGTGTATTATTACAATACCTACATTTAGAGTGTTATTGATATACTGTGTATATCCACTCTAATTAATGAGAAATTGTAGCTCTCCCTTTTCTTAGCGTATATTATCACAATACCTACATTTAAAGTGATATTAGTATATAGTATGTTCATTCTAATTAATTAGAGACTGTAGTTCTGCATTTCCTCAGTGTATAGCACAATATCTACATTTACAATGTTATTAATATACTGTATATATTCACTCTAATTAATGAGAGACTGTAGCTCCGCCTCTTTCTCAGTGTCTATTATCACAATACCTATATTTGGAGTGTTATTAATATACAATATATTTACACTAATTAATGAGAGACTGTAGCTCCGTCTCTTCCTTAGTGTATATCACAATATCTACATTTAGAGTGATGTTAATATATACAATATATTCACCGTAATTAATGAGAGATTGTAGCTCTGCCTCTTTCTTAGTGTATATTATCACAATACCTACATTTAGAGTGTTATTAATATACTGTATATATTCACCCTAAGTAATGAGAGACTGTAGTTCCGCCCCTTCCTCAGTGTATATCACAATACCTACATTTAGAGTGTTATTAATATATACAGTACATTCACCCTAATTAATGAGAAGCTGTAGCTCTGCCTCTTTCTCAGTGTATATCACAATTCCTACATTTATAGTGTTATTAATATACGGTATATATTCACTCTAATTAATGAGAGACTGTAGCTCCGCCTCTTCCTCAGTGTATATCACAATTCCTACATTTAGTGTGATATTAATATACAGTATATACACTCTATTTAATGAGAGACTGTAGCTCCGCCTCTTCCTCAGTGTATATAACAATATCTACATGTTATTAGTTATTAACATGTTATTACAGTGTTATTAATGTACAATATATTCACCCTAATTAATGAGAGACTGTAGTACTGGCTCCTTCTCAGTGTATATGACAATATCTACATTTAGAGTGTTACAGTATATACACTCTAATTAACGAGATACTGTAGCTCCGCTTCTTCCTCAGTGTATATCACAATAACTACAGTACATTTAGAGTGTTATTAATATACAGTATTTTCACTCTAATTAATGATAAACTGTAGCTCCGCCTCTTCCTCGGTGTATATTATCACAAGTCCTACCTTTACAATGTTATTAATATACACCTCTGAAAAAAAATTACCCCTTAAAAATTATGCCTTTCTTTCATTTTACCAAATTAAAAAACCTCTGAAATATAATTAAGAGTAAGATGGATGATCACAAGCCATCAAACTGAACCAAACTGAACTGCTTGAATTTTTGCATCAGTAGTGGCGGCATAAAGTTATCCAAAAGCAGTGTGTAAGACTGGTGGAGGAGAACATGATGCCAAGTTGCATGAAAACTGTGATTAAAAACCAGGATTATTTCACCAAATATTGATTTCTGAACTCTTAAAACTGTATAAAGATTAACTTTTTTTTTTTATTTGCATTATTTGGGGTCTGAAAGCTCTGCGTCTTTTTTTGTTATTTCAGCAATTTCTCATTTTCTGCTAATAAATGCTCTAAATTACAATATTTTTATTTGGAATTTGGGAGAAATGTTGTCTGTAGTTTATAGAATAAAACAACAGTGTTTAGTTTACTCAAACATAAACCTATAAATAGCAAAATCAGAGATGGTGAAGACTGCCCAGTCCATCAGTGGGTCAAACTTCTCAAAATCAAGCAAATTCCTGCGGAGAGATGTGTAAGGCCTGCAGCATCAGGACGGATGTCTCTTATCCTTCACTCAGACTGTTAACACCCCTCCGGTCTGGAAGAAGTGAACAGAGCGTCCGAGCCGAGTTCTCCAGACTCATGAATAGCTTCCTCCCGCAGGCGGTCCGACAGCAGTGCCTCAAAAACTGCTACCCAACACTGTTCACCACTGTCAGCTGTTATACTGTTACACTATACTGACTGCACCCAGATGTATTCAGTCACACATCTAAATCACTCAATTCAGGTCTTTCAATCACCCCCTTGACCACAGGTGTACAAAACAAGCACCTATAGGCGAGTGTAAAGTTTGGTAGAGGGGGGATTATGGTGTGGGGTTGTTTCTCAGGAGTGCAGGAGGGCTCAGAATTTTAGTAATTGCATATTTCCAACTTTCCAGGGAACAGTTTAGAGATGACCCCATCCAGTTCTAACATGACTGTGCATCAGAGAACAAAGCAAACTCATTAAAGAAATGGATGAGCAAGTTTAGCATAGAATAACTTACCTAGACAAGGAATAGTTATCTTGGTACTCTTTACCAGGGCGCTCTCACACATGCTGAACACTTTTTGAGCCAAACTAGTATATTTTGGTTGTGTTAGACCATAGGACATTGTTCTATTAATCTGTGCTCTTAGACTACTTTTCTTTAGCAAACTGTTTGCAGATTTTCTTGTTTATCAGCTTCAGAAGAGGCTTCCTTTTAGGACAGACAGGGTCATGCAGGTAGAGTTGATGCAGGGTGTGATGTATGGTCTGAGAAATGTAGGCTGACCTCTCACTTCTTCAGATGCACAAAAGAGCCACGCTGTTAAGATATGAACGTGCCAAAGTCAGAGCTCACCTGACACTTAAAGGGAACTGCAAGTGAAACAATGATTGGTTTGTTTCACATTTTGCCCAAAACACACCCGTAAGTAATTAAAGGAGAACTCTGGTGTAGTTAAACATGATAAAAAATACTTAATTTTGATAATAAGCATACCTCCGTTTGTCCAAACACCCTTCAGACTAGGTGACATGAGGCATAATTTGGCCAGATAAATGTTTTTTTTCCACCGTTATCCAGCTCAAAGTAGCTCCACACCTCCTTGCTAGAATCCAGAGAGCCCTGACAGTTAAAACGAGGCATTAATAGCTTAAAAAACACTGATTACATCTTATAATGCGAGATTCAGCTCCGTGCTCCGCCATCACTGTACTGATAATTACATGCATTTTCTCACAAGACAAAGCACAACCACATGCTGCACACATTGCTCCACAGCCATGGCTGTGAAAGATTTTTAATTTAATTGTGATTTTTTTTTTTTTTTTGCAATGGTTTTATCTACAAAAGACCTGCACATACTGTGTAGCTTGAATATATCAGCTGTAGTTACTAAATAATAAGCCTGAAGATTAATAGCAGGCCGATAAGCCTGCAGTTACTGTGGTTAAGCTTCCTCGGGGAGCCGTAAGAGTTTGGACAGCGGCAGTCGAGGTCCGGGTTGGGGTCCGGAGCTGTGACCTCTGGCAGAGTGACCGGCGGGTGTGTGTGTGTGTGTGTGGAGACGCCTCCCCGATGATCTGGCCGCGGGTCTGAAGCTCCAGCTGAAGCTCCGGCTGGGCCTGTGAGGCCTGGCACTGTGAGCGGCACGGTGACCTTGCTGAGCTCTCTAATGGAGGAGCTGGCGCCGGTCCACTGTTCTGAGCCACAGCGCTGAGACCCAATCCCAATCAGAGCCCACCTCCCACCACCTGATCACTCACATACCACAACACACACACACACACACTCATTGTCACCAGCAAGTGCAGGTGATAAAAGCGCTCCACCGCTGCAGGGGGACGGTGAGTCAGGACACTGCTACTGCCTCGAGTCAGCGGATGAAAGAGTGTGTCAGTGTGAGTGTGTGTGTGTGTGTGTGTGTGTGTGTGTGTGTGTTTGTGTGTGTGTGCTGGTCCATCTCTGCTGTGCTCACCATCAATACATGTAAATACTGTGAGCCCATAGAGCAGGTATGTGCTTACACATGTAGACTGGCATGGTGGAGGTATTTTCGTTTTGGCTTTTTTGTCACACTTACATAAAAAAAAAAGATATTCAAATAACTTTAATATCAGACAAAGATAACCTGAGTAAATATATATATAAAAAAACTGTTAATAATAATATACAATAATTGTATTATTTAGTGAAAAAGCTATCAAAACCAACCAGGCCCTATGTAAAACGATGAGTAATTGCCTCCAAAAGGGCATGGACAGCTCATCCATGAGGTCCCAAAAGAAGAACCCAAGTGTTAATTATTTAATAATAAGAAAGAGACTGTGTGAAAATGAAGAGTTTCAAGACAAACAAAAAAAAAAAAAAAATCACTGCTGACTCAAAAGAACACAAGGGCCCATCACACATTTGCCAACAACTATCTTAATAATCCCCAGGATTTAGAAAAAAAAAAATTCTTTGGGCTAAAATGAGGTGTGTCCCGTTCCATCTGGTGTAAAACATCTGGTGTAAACTAATACTGAACGTAAAACATGGTGATGGTAGTTTGAGGGACTGGACAATTTGCTGTAATACTGTAGATGGAACCAAAAATTCTGCTGTTTACCAGAAAATCCTGAAGGAGAATATCCGGCCATCTCTTCATGACCTCAAACTCAGGCATACTTGGGTTCTGCAGCAGGACAATGACCCAAAGCACACAAACAAGTCCAGTCCACCTCTGAATTGCTTACAAAAAAAAAAAAAGATAATAATCAGAATACTAAATTAAGAATTTGGAGTAGCCTAGTAAAAGTCTGATTGAGATGCTGTGGATGATCCGAAACAGTTGTATTTATATTTGAAAATCGTATAATGTGGCTGAATTAAAACAAGTCTGTAAAGATGAGTGGCGAGTGCCAGTTATCACCAACGCTTGACTGCAGTTGCTTCACAATCGGACAATTAGGTTTATGGGAAACCACTTTTTTTCACATATAAGGTCAGGTTAGTTTGGATAGAATTTGTCCCTTAATAAATTAATTTATCATTTAAAAAATATTTTCTAAATGTTTTATTTTGTATCTTTCTCTGATATTAAAATCCTTTTTTAATCTGTAAAATGTAAGTATGATAAAAAAGCAAAAATAAAAGAAAACTCCTATTGGGGCAAATTAATTTTCACATCACTGTGGTAAGATAGTGATGTGAAAAAGTCAGATTCAGAAGCTCTGAATCTGTTGCTGTACAGTTTGCGTAGGTCATCCTCCAGTCCTTCATCAGTGGTTAAAGGACGATGCCCACAAGACATTGAATGGGTGGTCAATCCACCAACTTGACGTCACTAAAGCTTGTAAAACAGATATTTATATGATTATTGTTCATATATTTTTATTGTTTTATTAGTGCAGTGTTTGTTACTATCACATCCAGGAGAACTGTACATGGTTATATTTGAGAAGCCCTTCTATATAAAATGCCTACAATTACATTTATATAACGGCTAAGTTTATACAGACAGAAATAGTTGTGTCCTGATTTGCAGATTTAGAGCGTATCAGAAAATTTAAGATGCGAACATGAAACTCATTTCTGTAAATTTTTATTTTCCCACAGTCTGTTTGAGCCAGAAAAAGATAATGAGTCATTTCACAAGCAGCAGATGCTGGCAGGGCTTACGGCTGGGCACAGGGTGTGTGTGTGTGTGTGTGTGTGTGTGTGTGTGTGTGTGGTATCAATGCCCTTCTCCGCACCAGAAATAAAACGTGTCAATTGAAGGATGCTCCAGCAGTGAGAGCTGGGTTCGCAGGAGGCTGTCTGCTCCACAAGCTTCAGGTGCTTTCACAGGTGTTGCATACTTGCATAAGTACTGTATGACAGATCGATCCGAACATTATTACCAATTATTAGACTACACCAATTAGTAGTTATGAAATAATTACAGACTGATGCTGTTCTGGGTTCTTTTGGGACCTCCTGGATGAGCTGTCCATACCCTTTTAAATCATTTCGGTCGCCCGGTCACTCCTGGGAAGGTTCACCAGTGTTCCATGTTTTTTCTCCATTAGTGAATAATAATAATAATAATAGCTCTCACTGTGCTTCACTAGAGTCCCAAAGCTTTAAATATTTTCTTCATCTATACTTTCAACACAGTGTAGCAGCAAATTTTGCAGTTCTGGGTTCTTTTGTGACCTCCTGGATGAGTTGTCCATGCCCTTTTGGAATAATTTTGGTCGGCCGGTCACTCTTGGGAAGGTTCACCAGTGTTCCATGTTTTCTTCATTTGTGATTAATGACCTTGTAACATTTTCCAGACTGATAGATGAATTTCTACTTGAGTAACTTGAATTTCTTCAGATTGTGGCATAATGTGCTGCTTTTTGACATCTTTTATCTACTTCATGTTCACGGAAGACAGGTTATATTTAAGTGATTTCAAGTCTGGTTGTGTTTTCAAAAAGTGTGATTAATCCCAGCTAATTAATCAAAGTTTTTTTCACAAAGGGCCAGCTATATATGAACATTGAATTCTGCCGTGATTTGATTAGCCGTGGTTTTATGTTTTTGGATACAATCTGGGTTAGCACCCGAACATCCCTTTCAGACAGCTTCCTCTTACAGCGTCCACAGTTAATCCTGTTGGATGTGGTTGGTTCTTCTTGGTGGTATGCTGACATTACCCTGGATACCGTGGCTCTTGATGCATCACAAATACTTGCTGTCTTGGTCACAGACGCTCCAGCAAGACGTGCACCAACAATTTGTCCTCTTTTGAACTCTGGTATGTCACCCATAATGTTGTGTGCATTGCAATATTTTGAGCAAAACTGTGCTCTTACCCTGCTAATTAAACCTTTACACTCTTCACGCTCTTACTGGTGCAATAATGTGCAATTAATGAAGATTGGCCAACAGGCTGCTCAAATTAAAGTTTCATTGTCCAACCCCTGTTAAACAAGCAAATCAGTTATACATTCATTCATACATACATTGATTTGTAACATTAGAATGATTACATATTTTACTGTAGATTTTTCAGTAAACCATTAAATGGGTTTCTCAGAACTGTACCACCAAACCAAGAAGCATTTAGTGATCTTTATGTTTCGAGTGCGTGGGCATGTCCGAAAAGGGCTACGTCTGAATGAAGCATTAACACACTTCCTGTAGATGAAAGCGCTCGATAGCGCAGTGTTAAGAAGATTAGTTGATTATTGGCCAGGCCGCTCCAAGAGGTTCCTGGACTATTTGTCTGGACATTAACGCACACCTCACATCTCGGTATCGATATACCGACACCATGAAGGAAGAGGTGTTTGTTTGGGGGCTTAATTATAATCAATGGCCTTCAGAGGCTTTCTGTCGCAGATTATAGTTATTTATATTGGCCTACACTCATATCATCTCACATATATACTCAATATACACCAATCAATCGCATCATTAAACCCACCACTGACGGCTGAAGTGAATAGTATTGATTATTGATCTGGTTTCAATAGCACTTGTCAAGGGGTGGGATCTATATATGTATTAGGCAGCGAGCGAACAGTTGATTCTTAAAGCAGTAAAAATGGACAAGTGTAAGCATGGACGTTGTTAGTCCTGCTTTAGGGGGGCTGTAGCCCTCCCGACACACCACCAGTTCTTTTTCTTCTTCTATTGTTTAACACAGTGTTTCTTAATGGTGGTCCGGGAGCTCCTCCATGATCTGTACCTTTATTTAGTGCTTTCCTTTTTTTTGAATAAAAAAAAAACACCTGTTCAAATACAAACATTTAATTAACACGTGGCAACAAGTTACAGGGTTGTGTTAAACCTGGTGTCAAAGGTTTGATTACGGTTTTGGATTATTCTTATGTAATAAAGCCTTTTTTGTCTCATCCATTCCTGACCCTGACAATATTCTAGTTTCTAAAAATTGAGTAAACTTTCAATTAAAAATATCAATTTGACAATATATGAATACATAAAAAAACAGAAATAAAGTAACATTAAATTAACTGATGTTGGAATTATTTTAGGATGTATTTGACTATACTTTTAAGTAGTATCATAACTCTGTCAGTGAAATTGTCAGAGATTTATAATACATTATTAATATGTTTTTTTTTTCAACATCCTTTCAGTTTTGTGGCAGTTCTGTCTGATTTCCCTCAGTTTTATGTGGTTTTACACTGCAAGTATATTTTTTATTTTTTATTTTTCTACTTGAGACAAACATGTCAACTGTTTTGAGGCGGTGCTGTTTTTTTTTAGTAAACACAACTGACTTTTTTATATTAATACATGCACTAACACTGTAACATTATTGTTTGAGCAATATAAGTATAAAATGTCAAAAATATCTTAGAATTTCTACATTTAGCAAAACATTTAGATACTAAAGTCATTTTCTGCACATTGACTGAGAAGAAAACATCAAAATTCTTGCTCTCATCCAGAGAAAAGCAGCCATAACTGACTAGAATCTTACTATTGCCATTATTTTTTCAGTGTTTGAAAAACTGCAGCTCGTGTTTTATGGTAAAATTATGTCAAAAACTCGAGGAACAGTGTTCTGCTTGTTTAGGCTGATGTTTTTTATAGTAAACACAATTTTTGTTTTATATTAATAAAGGTTCTAACGCTGCAACATTATAGTTTGATCAATATAAATATCAAATTTAAACATATCTCAGAATTTCTACATTTAACAGAACATTTAGATGTACTAAAGTCAATTTCCCCACTTTGACTGAGCAGAAAACAGCAAAATCCTTGCTTTCATCCAGAGAAAAACAGCCGTCACTAAGTAAAATCTTACTATTGGCATTATTTTTTCCAGTGTTTGAAAAACTGCAGCTCGTGTTTTATGGTAAAATTATGTCAAAATGTGAAAAATGACACAACTAAAGAAACAGTGTTCTGTTTGACAGGAATTAAAATGCAAAAACAATGCATTTTTCCTCCTGCACTGGTTTAATTCTGTGATTAATGTGACGACTTAACCTAGAAAAAAAATCTGCTGAGAGGCCGAGATATTGTTTTGCCTAATTGAGAAGAAATATGAGCAACAATATGGCAAATTAGTCGCTCTAATTAGGCAAAGGAGAGCAGAGCAATCAGTTTACTGTTTTTAAGGTCTACACTTCTGCGATACCAAAAAAAGCATATAAAAGCCCAGCGGACTCAATTCGACTCTAATTCCTGGGCTCTGAGGAAAAACGAGCAGTAAGAGATTTTTGTTTTGTCATCCTGTAACAGAATCAGAGGTTAATGAAAGCTTTCCAATTAGCTTCTTCTTTAGAGAGAATAATAAACGAAGAGGGAATAATAATAAAGACACAAAAACTCATTAGAGACGGACATAAAAACACCAAGAACTAGTAGAATAGATAGATAGATAGATAGATAGATAGATAGATAGATAGATAGATAGATAGATAGATAGATAGATAGATAGATAGATAGATAGATAGATAGATAGATAGATAGATAGATAGATAGAATCCTGTTTAACAAAGGTAACTCTTGTTATTACTTTCCTTGGGTGGTCCTGATGAGAGCCAGTTTCATCATAACGTCTTTCATTTAGTCCCTTTATTAGCAGAAAATGAGAATTGGCTGAAATAATAAAAAAAAGATGCTGAGCTTTCAGACCTCAAATAATGAAAAACAAACAAATTCATATTAATAAAGTTCATTTTCTAAGAGTCAGAAATCAATATTTGGTGGAATAACCCTGTTTGTTTAATCACAGTTTTCATGCATCTTGCCATGTTCTCCTCCACCAGTCTTACACACTGCTTTCCTCCACCAGTCTTACACACTGCACACACTCAAGCAGTTCAGTTTGGTGGTTTGATGGCTTGTGATCATCCATCTTCCTCTTGATTATATTCCAGAGGTTTTCAGTTTGGTAAATGTAAGGAAACTCATCAAGTCTCTCTTTTTTTCAGAGCTGTATATGATATATATATATATATATATATATATATATATATATATATATATATATATATATATATATATATATATATATATATATATAATATGTGTGTGTGTGTCAAAAAAAAGATGAGTATTTTAGCTGCTTAGTAAAGTAGATGAATTAGTATAATTAGAACATTACTCAAATAGAGCTATTCACTGTATACCTGTAACTCTACCTCTTAACTACCTCTTTACAACTGATGCTCTCAAACACTTTATTAAGAGACAAGAAATTCAAGTCATTAACTCTTGATGAGTTCAGCACAGTTGTTAATTGAAAGCCTGAATTCTAGGAGACTCTACTTCATAAAGCTGACTGAGAAAATCCAGCAGAGATGTGCAAAATGTTAAAAATCTAAGCAAGAGATGCTACTTTTAAAGAATTTGAAATATAAAACATATTCTGGTTTGTTTAATAGTAATGCAGTTACAATGATTTTTTTTTCCGTCTATCTAACACATTATGAAACTGCATTATTACTTTATTACTAATATAATAAAATATGCTCATTATTTATTATACACTGCTATTTCTTCAGCACATTATTTAACGCTGCAGATTTGTTTCAGCAAGCTGAATTTACCTTCCTACCATTAAACCAATCAATCCAGTGAGAGCAGCAGGAGAGGGGAATTAGTTCTTGGGCATATAAATATAAATAGAGTCATTAAATCAGTGTAGAATCTCAGAGTGTTCTGATGTATTGTTTACTATGTGAGGACGGTAAAAGTCGGGGTGTTTTGGGTATGAATTAATGATGCGGCTGTCACCGCGCTAAATGAGAGTGATTGATAAGCCAGATTAGAATGGAGTCCGGTAATGAGATTCGTTAGAGATTGGTTATGAGGATAGAGAATGTGCCAGAGTGTAATTTGTGCACAGGTCAATTAAATATGACAGATATGAAGTGCTTGTATGGATAGAATTACAAGTACAGGCCCCTTGTTTACAGTGTGCATGTTGATTGGCTGGTAATGGAACTAGTAATGGATTTTACTTTATCCCTACTATCATTAATAACAAATAACACGGTTATTATATAGCATATAGCCAGTGGAGACCATGCAAATTTTGGCATGTCCCATGGAGGCTACAGAATGCTGCAATGACTTGTGGGATATGTGCGTGGGGTCACTGACATTTTATACACACAGAATCCTATGGAATACACATATCTACTGTATACATACATATACAAATCAGTTTAGAGCACATGTGTCAAACACAAGGCCCGCGGGCCAAATGTGGCCCGCCACGTCTTTTTATGTGGCCCGCGAGAGCTTGTAAGATCTTAGTGTCTATAATAAATAGGTCAGAAGCGTTCTTTGACCAAAAAATACATTTCCCACAATGCTTGTCGATTGTATTACCCGCGAAGTTACGGCTTACTGCCACTACACGGCAGTGTAGTCATTGATGTGGAAACCCTGCCGGAGGGAAGGTGTAACTTCGCGGGTGGAATTGAGACGTATAAATGTTTATCCCATAATGTCCAGAAAAAGAGAAGTTGATGCAGACGGACGGACGGACGGCTGTGCTTCAAGGCGAAAGACCGGTATGCCTTTTGTGTTACGAAGAGTGTTACTGACCAAAATAAACGCTTTTTAGGAGAGATATAAGTTCTGTGTAAATATTTATAAGACAATAGCTGACAAAATCTGTTTTAATGACGTTAATAAACATCACTGTGACAGCGCTAGTCGCAGTTTCACCGCAGCAAAGTACGAGGACGTGAATCACTTATCTAACCAGCCTTTACTGATTTCTGCCCTCAATGACCCTTTCAATAACCTCCAATAGCCTTTAATAGTCTTCAGTAGCCTTCAACAGTCTAACCTTGCAGCCGTGGTGTGTCCACTAAACTCCGTAGTTATAAACATCCTGAGGTTAGCAGCGCGCTAACTGACCTGTTTATAATGTAATCCCAGCAGTGACTCATGCTCTAAACGGCTGCTGTTAGCTGATTGGGCTGAAAGATGAACTGTAGAGAGCTGTAATATTCGGTTACAAAAATCTTTATTTCATACACAGAAGAACTTAAAAATTTTAAAAACGCTCCAGACTGGCTGAGCTGAGCCCAGTAGCCCGTGGCTGGGCTGTAGCTCTGACTCAGTAAAGACTGCGGACTTGTGGTGCTGCTGCTGCAGCTCCCACTAGTGGTTGGATGAGGAACTGCTAAATCTGAGGAAATGCTATGTTCTTAACAGTCACAATTTTTGATTTTATATTTATTAAGCCTTATTTCAGTTAATAATTTCAAAGTTATTATAACTTGATGTCATTTCTATTCACTTGAATAGTTTGGTTCTTGATTGATGGAGTTTTTGGATTTCATGACATGACAAATTAAAAGGATTTATGTTAATAGAGCAACAAGCAAACATTTTTTCCATGCAACTGTAATATTTGATTGAATAAATAATATATTGAGAGTTATTTAACATTAAGGAGTAATTACATTCATTTACATATATTACATTTGGTTACATTTTATTACATTTATAAGTTACATCTGGCCCTCGGAGGACAGCCAATATGCCAATGTGGCCCTCGGCCAAAATGAGTTTGACACCCCTGGTTTAGAGTATTTCCATTTTTCTGCGTAATTTTAGAGTATCCAGTTTACCTGATCTCAATGTTTTGAACTGTTTAATCATAGACAGGGAGAATATAGAAACTACACCCAGATAGGGAATTGAACCCAATACCCCAGTAATGGGAGGCAAAATTGTTAACCACTAAGCCACTATGGCAATATACAATAAACATGTTTACTTTAGGTAACCTGCGGGGACAAACCATATGCCAATAAATTGCACCAGAAGCCAATGAAAAGAAAATGCCAAACTCACTTATTATCAATCTATCTATCAATCAATCAATCAATCAATCAATCAATCTTTATTTTCACTTAGGAATACATTGAGAATGACCCTCATTTACAGTTTAAAAGGGATTAAAAGCATTTAATAAGAAATTAGAAATAATAAGTAACAAAATAGTAAAATAAATAAATAAATAAATAAAAGAAATAAAAATGTAAACCTACATTTAATATGGATGAATAAAATATATATGTACAAAGAAAAAAAATAGAAAATTCTAAAAAGACCATAAAAATGACATAAATAGTTATGAATTGATTAAATATAAAATGAAGGAAAATATAATAAGGGTAAAAGAAAAGTAAAATGATAAGAAATTACAAAATAAATGATATTAAACTAAAAACATAGGAATCAAAATAAAAAAAAACAATAAATAGAGAAATAAATACGTAAAAAATAAACTTATTAAAAACAAAACTCAACTAAACAGTCACAGGCTTAAGGCTTAAGTTAAATTAACTCAAAGATTCCATTTGAATGTATATAGTATGTTGCTGAAAATATTTTTTTCAAAAAGTAGTTGAGTAATGTTTAGTATCATTAATATGAAATATTAATATAAGTTAATTTTCAAACTTAGTTCAAACTAATTGTGGGTTTATAAAAATGAAAAAAAAAATTATTGTGGGTTTATATTAAAAAATACATATATATATATATATATATATATATATATATATATATATTTGTTATGAGGATAGAGAATGTGCCAGTGTGCATGTTGATTGGCTGGTAATGAAACTAGTAATGGATTTTACTGTGTCCCGACTATCATTAGTAACATGCTTGTTGTATTTTTGACACATATACTGTATATATATATATATATATATATATATATATATATATATATATATATATATATATATATATATATATATATATATATATATATATATATTAAAGTACTTTTTTTCAACATATTCATAACTAAAGCAATGAATTTCATACATGAACCAGGAAAAATCAGGGAATTAACAGACAGCAAAGCTTCATTAAGACTCAGTCTGTGTTCTTCTTCTTCTCAGCACAATGATCGCAATCATATATGAAGCTGTTCTGATTGGTGTAGAGTGATTGGTATGAGCTGCAGAGCTGAGTGAGATGACGTGTGCGGGGTCTGAGAGTTGGCGATGCCAGCGGAGGATTTGCGGACGGTAAGCGTGACGGGATTACGCCGGCTAAGTCTCGCAGACAAAGACACTTGACGAGATCGAGACTCCAGAGAGCCCTCCGAGGAGCTTTGTCTAGCTTAATTATAATCTAGTGAACTTTCAGAGGAAGACTACACGGAAAAGTTGAAGGATTGGATGCTTGTATGCTTTTGGCATTAAAAAAATAGAAAAAAAACTGAGAATAGTACTTTTCTATGCTAGTCTGTTTATCTGGTCAGGCATAATTAAGGTGTATCAGTAATTATGGTCCTTGTTCACCAATATTAAAGAGTATATAACAAATTTGTTGAGAAAAAAAAAACTACATTGGATTCAATACAGGGTTTTCAAACTGTGTGTTTTTTTTTTATGAAAAAGGTAGATACCCACTGAAAAAAAGTGGCAAATGTTTTTTTTTTTTAATCTTTTTTGTCATATTAATATATTTTTCCCGATTATCAAACAAACTTTAATATCAGAAATATATAACCTGAGTAAATATAAAAATCACTTTATAAATGATTATTAAAAAAATATATATCCAAAGCCCTGTGTCAAAAAGTGTTTACCCTCTAAACTGCAATTCAGCTTTACTGATAACTGGCAACGAGTCTTTCACATGTCTGTAGAGGAATTTTATTTCACTCTTCTTTACAGAATTGTTTTAATTCCGACACATTAAAGGGTTTACAAATATGAACATCCTGTTTAAGATCATCCACAGCATCTCAATCAGGCTCCTAAACATGCATTTTTCATTTGTTTGGTGTTTTAAGGCATTTAGAGTCGGACTTTTTGTTTGTGAGCTTTGGGTCATTGTCCTGCTGCAGAACCCAAGTACACCTGAGCTTGAGGTCACCAACAGATGAATGGATTTTCTCCTTCAGGATTGTCTGGTAAACACCAGAATTCCTGCTTCCATCTACAGTATTACAGCAAAGTTGTTCAAGACCTGAAGCAGCAAAGCAGCCCGAGACCATCACACTACCACCACCATGTTTTACGTTCAGTATGATGATCTTTTTTTCTGAAATTATGTGTTAGTTTTACGCATGTCTTCCAAAAAGTTCCACTTTTGTCTTTGTCAGTCCAAAGAACATTTACAGTACCCAAAGTCCTGGGGATCATCTAGATGTTTTTGGTAAATGTAAGACTGGCTGTTATGTTTTTGGTCAGCAGTGTTTTTTATTTTTTATTTTTTCTTGGAACTCTCCAATGGAGACCATGCAGTTTTTTAGATGTTGTTCTGGGTTCTTTTGTGACCTCCTGGATGAGTAGTCCATGCCCTTTTGGAATAAGTTCGGTCGGCCGGCCACTCCTGGAAAGGTTAACCACTGTTCCATAATTTACCAAGCACTAGATAGAAAGTTTTTCTTTACTTTAATAAATGAAATCGTCATTTAAATGAAGTGATTTTTATATTTACTCAGGTTATATTTGTCTGATATTCAAGTTTGTTTGATAATCAGAAAAAGATCAGTATTATAAAAATTGAACAAACAAAATAAATCAGTTAGAGGGCAAATACATTTTCTTGCCACTGTATATTTGTTGGAATTGCATTGAACAGTAAACTTATGTAAAATGTAATACAGTAAATGCAATAAATTGTAAAGTGTATTGGTCACTGGTGCACTGCAGCTGATTCAAGCAAATCTATCTGAATCCCCTGGAATTAAAGGGTTAAGATAAGATGATTTACTCCTCCTCCAGAACAGATAGCACCGATATCAGGATCCCAGGCTGGTATTGATAGTGCTGGGAGCTGGATGTAAAAGAGAAAGTCAGCAGTATCAGCCCGGCTGGGTCAACAGCGCTCAGGGATTCTAGGCGAGAGCGGTTGCATCAGCAGAAGTGACAGGGTAATGCCAGGTTAGCGGGCAGACGCCGGCCGTCAAAAACACGGCGAGCAGACAGGCTTTCAGAAGTTGTCTGACAGATCCTATTTTGTCTCCCTTTCTTTCTTTCTCTTTCTTTTCTTTTCGTCTGTTGATCAGGTCGCTTCTGACTTTGATGTCCCATCATCGCCTCCCCCGGGCCCCGAGCTCTCGCACCTCCGCCGCCTCTGAGGAGAGCGCCGGCTGAAGAGATGGGCAGAGACAGCTTCACCTGCCCGGAGAGCGTCCACTCCCAACTGCAGCGCACTTCCAAGGGCCCTGCTGTCAAACCGAAGCAGCGTTCGCCTTTTAACCTCCAAAAAACAGGAATAAAGCGGCTTTCTCTGCCTTCTGATCCACTGCTCACCTTTAATATCAGTACATGTAAAGGACAAGATCTAGCAAAGCTGAGTACAATCACAGAATTTAATGTTATCTGTGTTTAAAGTACCATTTCTGAGAAAGTAAATGCATAAACTGCATAAGACGCACTTAAAGCACTTAAAATCATTTTATTTTCCCAAAAATCATCAGTGCGCCTTATGTATTAATTCTATCAGTCAGGTATTAAGGAGCAGTAAGCCACTCCACTGAAGTACAGCATTATACAGGAGTTCAGGGGCTGGAGTAGCATTAGCATTAGCCTCTAACCGCTATTTCCTCATTCAGAGGTGAGTATTTTCGGCCTGTAGCCTGCTCCTAACCCCAGCTAGCACTGCTGGAGCAGCATTAGCATTATCCACTAACCATGCTAGCTTTTTTACTGTTCAGAGGTGTGCATTATCAGCCTGTAGCCTGGTCCTAACCCCAGCTAGCACTGCTGGAGCAGCATTAGCATTACCAACTAACCGCACTAGATATTTTGCTGTTCAGAGTTGAGTATTATCATTATCAGCCTGTAACCGCTGCAACATCATGTCAATTCAAGTTTTTTAATGTTAGGTTTTGGGAAAGTTACTTTAAATGTTTCTTTGAAGAGACACTTAACCGCCTGATTTTTGCTGACTCCACCCTCAGATCAAACAAAATAAAGGCAAAAAAAAGGGAGGGGTTGTTTGGGAAGGGCACAGAGTGATGTATGGGTTTAGGGGTGGGACCAGAGGGAGAGCTGCCAGTCAGGGTGCCTCTGAAAGCAGTGAGACATACTGCAGATAGTTATCAGCATTGTCAGCAGGGGGCGGTGTTATTAGTATTATTGATTGGTTGATCTGCATATTGTGCTGTGTCTCCTTACCAAAGTACACGGAAACATCATCCTCGCCTATAGCACAGTTATATAACCTGAGAAATTACCACAGTAAAAGCGTTTTTTTTAAAGGTTAGGAACCTTTCAAGCAGAACTAGTATGACACACAGGAAACAGGAAGTTGTTTAGAATTATATCATATTATAGACCATTAAGCATAGCTTAGTGTATATATTTTCGTATGTTATGCAGTTATGCACAGCTTATGGAGCATGTTAGGGAACCATTCGGTTTATAGGCTAATGTTTATTTATTTTTTATTTTTTGGATTTTGTAGATTGTTTGGGCAGATATTTTGCTCTATATTTGGACTTCTCTTAGTTTTATGCTTGAAGCTAATTGTGTCAAATAATTGATATCATTCTTTTCACTGTTTTGTAGTTTCACACTTCCTTCCCATATTAAACCATTTCAAACTACCCCAGTTTACATTGGGACAAATCAGCACACTTATAATGTTCAGCTTTCCTGATCTATTATTGAAATATAGTAAAAAATGATGTCACACATAATCCAAAATTATGTGAAATGCACAACTTCTGTTCTGTTTCAGTTCTTGTCAATGTCATTTTCCATTACAAAGAACTTTTTTATTAATCAGCTCTTCTTCTGCACTGAGGATTTAATCTCCTGGAAAAAATAAAATTAAAAAAAGCTCCTGGTGAAGTTTCCTCCAGTCCTCCAGCCTCCATCTGCTCTGAAGGTGATCGTATTCCTCTCAGAAGGCTGGTCCGGCCCGAGCGCTCTCCCAAGAGCGAAGCCCATTCCAGGTGTGAGCAGCGTCCCTCACAAATCAATCATTTCATTTCAGAGAGATAATTTATTGTAGGTGCGCCGGGTTACAGATCCAATCTCCAGCATGTTCTGACTGCCATGTCCAATGCTTAAACCTGTCATCAGTCTTCATCTGCCACAATGCTGCTCTTCTGTCACTGCCATTATTGCAGCTACAGCGCGACCCACCAGTAATGAATAATGACAGCGTACATGCAAACGGCGATGTAGCTAAATATGATAAATCACGCAGTTAGATAAATGAGCGCTGATGCACGTGTTAAAAGTAACAATCTCGCAGGGAGTGGATGCCGGAATTATCACTTATTTATCGCCGCCACCTGCAAAACGAACGTTTACGGTGCTGTAAATCGCGTCTGGAAGCGCAAACTCGTTTTGGCTATTTTGCAGCCCTATCCGAGCTCAGAGATAAAGTGATTAATACGCGCCGTCAGATGCAATAAATCTCCGTTTAAATTGCCGTGATTATCCCCTTGCCCTGCGTCCAAGCTCAGAAAGCCAAGCTACGAAGGTTTTCCCGCTCTTTTCTCTTTCTCTCTTCATGCTCTTTCGTTCGTTAATTTCCTTTTTATCTCTGATTCTCGCTCAACACGTTCCCTCAATGCGCCGCTTATTGGAGAAATTTCTGAATGTCTTAACATCGCTGTGCATTCACAGATGAATGGGATACAAATTAAAGGCCTTTTTTCCCCCTCTGTTTTCGTTTGCGTCACTTCCAAATAATTGGGCGAACGCTCAGCCGTTCTCCCGCCGAATCGCGACGCAGCGCACTTTCAGAAGCTTATCAAACAAAAAGCAATTAAGATTTACTGAATCATGTAATTTAATCAGTCAGAACTTAATGTGATTGAAAGGTGCGGCGTGAATTTCGCACTTTCTGCTCGCTGACTGAATCAGGTTATTCTGAAACTCCAGTCACTCCAGGTTGATGTTTCTGTTTTCTTTGAAAATGAAGAAGAAGAGACGAAGTAGACGAGACAATCTAATCAACAGCATCGTATTCATCATCTGTATGAATAAATAAAGATTAGAACATCGTGTTTGGAGAAAATACAGAATGGTCAAATAAACAGCTCCTAATCTCCTCGAATATGGTCTTAGGGCTGAGCTTAACATAATGAAAATGATTAGAATTTGATTTAAAAGAAGGTTGGCATTGTGATGCGTAATTGGTAATTGTGAATCTTCCTTCTTCCGTAGACTATAGACTATAGACTAAATAACGTCAGACAATTGAAACCTTGAAACATTGAGTAAAGAGTAAATTTAAGTAGGTAATGTTACATAATCTCTAAGATAGCGAAGAGCATCACAACAAGCCTTGAGCAGGGTGTACGAAATTAAAGTTAAATAAATTTCCAATGTAAGACATTAACCTGTTTACTCTGTTTGGCAGTCCTGTTGACCCTAAATAAATAAATAAATAAATAAATAAATTAAGCTAAATAAAACAATGCATTGTTAGCTTGACAATGATGTTCCACGTTTTAAGAGGAATAAACTTAATTCTGATTTGATATGTTTCCCAACAGACAGTTACAGATACAAATCTGATGAACATGTTCTTACGGAACAAAAGAAGAAGGTCCATCTATCCATCCATTCATCCATCCATCCATCCATCCATCCATGCATTCATCCATCCATCCATCCATCCATGCATTCATCCATCCATCCATCCATCCAATCATCCATCCAATCATCCATTCATCCATCCACTTACCCACCCAAGTATCTACTGTATAGTATGTGTTTTCTCTACCTGGGACACCAGAAACAGTTTATATTGTTCTATCCATCCATTTATATATATTTTTATCTCGGTTATTACACATGTATTACATGATTATTGTATGACTTTATTGCTGTCCCTAATGGTAATGTGGGAATAGTGAATGTTGATGCTGTTTTTCTCTGTCAGCTTATAATTATAACTCTCTAAGAATCTCCATAAACCCCAGAAATGAGAAAAATGAGTGGGAAAACATAGAAAAATGATACATTGTTGATGTAAACCTGTTTTATCTTTGATTTTCTGGGCTCTATAAGTTTGCAAATCAAGAAATGTTGAGTCATTGCTGTTATTAAAGACATATACATTAAAATATTGCATTTGAGGTCTGGATTATTTTAATACAGAAGCTAAATGATGCCAGTCATCCAGTCAGTCTGTACTATAGCAGCTCTGTTACGATAAGGACAAAGCTCAGATCTGACAGCGCCGTCTCACAGGTTTTAAATTGGGAATTCTGTTCTGGCAGACCATCCCAATTAGACATCCTGCTTTACAGCAGTCTATATCTGAACAGGGTCTCCTCTCCAGCTAGTTATAACGTCGATTTCTGCCAATTTACAGCAAATTGTCCGGAAACTTGTAAAGAATTCCCAGCGAGAGCGGCAGAACTGCTTTGGCTGGGTTCTAATTATGGTTTGGGATGCCGGTGTTTGCCGTTGTGTCAGCTGTGCAAAGTTTAAACTGTTGGCCAATTTCATTACCCTTCATAAGCGGCGTTTTCCCTCTGCAGCCGTCGATAGCGGCTCGTCATTTTCGCTCATCCGATGAGCTGCATTGTCTCGCCATTAGGAAACTCAGCAGGAATTTTGGAGTGATTACTCTGCACATTTATACACTGTCACTTTCTAAAACACATAGCAAATTCTTTTTTTCTGCATTTAGGATTAAATTCAGTGTGAAGTTAAATCTACTGATTTCTAGTACATACAGTACTGTAGGTGAGACCATTGAATATAGTCCCTAGTATGGCCTTAAAATAAAATAAAAAATCATTAGGTATTGTTTATTTCAGGGGTTGAAACAATTGAAAGTTAAAAAAAAAAAAAAACATGCTTAAAGAGTGCCTTGTCCGGTATACAGGCTACAGGTGTAGATGATATAAAACTTTTATTTTCTGCAGTACTTTCTGAAAATTTAACAGCTTTAAAATCTCCTACAGGACACTTTGGAGAAGCTGCCTGTTTTCTCTTTACTCCACTCAATAATTCTAACCCAGATCAGTAACAGAAATCAACGCAAATCCTGCAGGTTTAAAAAATAGACGTATAAACTAGACAAACACAACAAAACTAAAGGTTTGATTTGTATTCAGGAAAATATTGATTTTGAAATGAATTTTAGGAAGGAGACAATTTTATCATTTTATTCATTATATTTTGACATTAGCAGATTTATGTAATATATATACTTTTAAATATGTTCTATTAAAACTACAATTATGTTCTTTTCAGTAATGTTTCTTATCAAACATTAGAGCTTTTTATGTAATGCTTGAATAGAAATCCTTAAGATTTTGTGGTGACAAAAATCCTGGCCTGTTGAGTGGTTGAAAGTTAACTGTTTTGAATAAATATTCTCATAACATGGAAAGATTAATCCAAAGATTAATCAAGACAATCAGAGTTACTGTACTGTAGTTCTCAGGCAGTGTAAAGTAACACTTTGCGGTAATAAAAATGGTAACTTTTGATGGTGGTAACTGGTTTGCTGGTGGGAAAGACTGCACACTGATGGTGAGTGGGGAATTCTGTTCTGGCAACCCACCTGAATTAAACTAATCAATCCTGATTTTTACAACAGTTTAATTCTGAGCCGATTCCCTTATCCAGCTAGTTATATCATCGATTTCTGACGAATTACAGCAAATTGTCAGGAAGCTTGTAAAAAAATTGGTGCTTGCCATTGTGCCAAGCTTTTTTTTAGGAGTTAAAACTGGACTCTTGCAGGATTTGAGTTTTTTTGATTGAGTTATTAAGTTTATTGAGTTATTTTCAGCAAAATATTTTTTCAGTAAATATTCACATCAAATAGGAGAATTAACCAACCACTTCCAGTTACTTCAGTTCAAGTTCCAGCCAGCATGAAGTCACACTTTGCACACCGTAAAAAAATGCTGTGAAATCCATAATAGTATACTGTGTTTCTGCACAATTAACTACTGTACATACTTTTACAGTATTATACTCTGAATGCAGCTAAAAGCACAGTAATTTGAAAAAACTTGAAAATGTCAAAATCACAGTGATAATCCTACTACTGTAGAAAATCACAGTAATACACTGTAATAATCCACTTATGGACAATCAAAATGGGGCAGTAGTGCTTTTTTTTCGCATTTTGAGATGCACAAGACATTTCTTTTTATTTTTTTGTGCCCTCACGATACCAAACACACACATCGACATGCCCCTAAATCCAGCTTTGCGATTCAGAATTAACCTGAGCAAAAAACTAAATCTTAGCAAGTGAAATTTTTCTAAATTTAAGGCAATAAATCTTATTTTCTTCTCTGATACGACTTTTTGTCTTACTAAGCGTTGTAAGTGTTCTTACTTTGTAATAATTTGTACCTTATTTTAAGTAATTTGAACTCAAAATAAGCACAATAAAGCAGAAATCAAGTTATTCTGATTCTTGTGTCCGAAAACAGTGACTTTTTTTGCTTGATTTAGGTGTTACTTCACTCATTTTGAGACTTCGCCCTTGCTTTTTGTAAGAAATCTTACTAAGAAAAATTTGCTTACCCCATTGGCAGATTTTTCTGCTTAAAATATACATATATTTGTCTTAATTTGCATAGATTTTGTCTAGTTTTTGCCAATGGATTTTTTGCTGTGTATAGATAAATGGCTAAAATAAGGCCACTGAACTTTTCTAAACGATTTCTTCCAAATTGCAGCAAACTGTCGGGAAACTTGTAAGGAATTCCCAGTGCGATCGGCGCATCGGTTTCAGCTGGTTCTAATTGTGGTTTGGGAAGCCGATGTTTGCCGTTGTGTCAGCTGTGCAAAGTTTAAACTGTTGGCCAATTTCATTACCCTTCATAAGCGGTGTTTTTTCCCTCTGCGGCTCGTCGTTTTCGCTCATCCGATGAGCTGCGTTGTCTCGTCATCGGGAAACTCAATTTCGGCGTTGATTACTCTGCACATTTCTACACTGTCACTATAGACACGCATTTACACATGAGAATAAAATATATATATATATATATATATATATATATACATATATATATATATATATATATATATATATATATATATTTATATATATTTAAAATATATGCCTGTGCACTCACCTACCTCCCTCCAACACACACACACTTCCACACAAAGCAGCTTCGACTGCCGCTGACTTTTTGCTGAGGCCACTATCTCCTGGTCTTAGATTGTGTGTGTGATTGACAGCTCGGGGGCCTTTAATAGGGTTTGTAATAGATTCCTGATGCCTCTCATGCTCCTCTGGAGAGAAGCCAGACAGCTCTGTGCTCGGCCGTCCTCGTGTCAATCCTGCCTCCTCTCAGCTCAGAGAGGCTTATCTCTGCCTCAGCCTCGCCGCCGCCGCTCATACACAGATTAGCGCCCTCGTTTACAGCGCCCTGCTTTCACCGCGCTACGCCCCGCACCACTGTTCAAAGACTTACCATCACCATCACGTCACCGCGGACTCACTCATATAATGACTTAAATACCTGTATCGTTTATTCATATCAGCTTTTTACTAATTCATTTGGTAACACTTAATTTCTATCAATGACATCATTTTTATTAGACTCTATAACTACATTCATAATATAGTATAATGCATTTATAAGGCATTATAAACATGGCTATAAATATTTATAAAAATGCACAGCCCACTATAGCCATGTATATTAAGAATTATGACTTGTGATCATAATACAATAGGGGTGTGACGAGACACTAATATCACGAGACGAGATGAGAGACATGATACTGGGTTCACGAGAACGAGACGAGACGAGATTTAAAAATCAAATTTTAAAGAAAATGTCAAAAATGAAAAATGGCTTGAAAACTAGAGTTTTATTTGACAAAATCATATAACTCAAACTTAACAGACTGGTTTCTCTCACACATTGATTCTATAAGAAATAGAAATAAGAAAAATAATAATAAAAAAAAAAAACTTTTCTATGTCTTATATAGCGCAAATAATAAGTACAAACCACAACCAGTCATATTAAGCCTATGGTTTGTGTTTTTTTCTCCTAAATCTCTTGTAATTTAACTACGCATAACTATAACCAGTCATATTAAGCCTATGCTTGAAGTGCAAAAAGAGACAGAACATTTTTTTTTAAATACAGTACAGAGCTAAGGGATTAGTACAACTGCCTACAACGCATAGGGGCGCTGCACTTAAGGGGGCGCCAAATGAAAGCCCCAAATAAATTTTCTCACAGAAGAAACAGCCAATCAGCTTGCTGGTTCTGTCATTACTAGCGCAGTGGATCTCGAGAAATATCGTCACGTTTAAATATCGCGAGATCTCGTACCACAAGATCTTGTCACACCCCTATAATACAATATAAGCTATGCTTATGAAATCCATGTTAAAATAATATATAGCTATTGTTAATAATCTATTCCCACAATGAAAGTCTGTCACCTGTTATAATACATTATTATTGACTATCACTATTGTTGTTATTCAAGACAAGAATAATTCATGAGTGGTTAAATATATATTTATAGGATTACTGAGGGTGTGTTTATAAGTTGGAAGCTTTTTTAGTCATGATACAGATGGTCTACAAGCTGCGACTGAGATTCTTGGTATTGACGCATAACATGTTGTAAACACAGCTATGAATGCATTATAATCACAGTTCATGATGCATGTTATTTGCATATCGGGTGTGTTCCATCACCCCAAGTCCAGTTGTTCATATTTGCATTACCACATGTTTATATAACAGACAATAAGACAGATATGTAAAAGTCATAATCTGCTTTTTTTTGTGAGTACCCAGGAAATATGTACTATGCATTTTGTTTAATGTACTAAAACAAATTAGATAGACTTTACCTCATTTTTTAAACATCAAAATGAGGTTAGAGCTATATGGAAACAGTGCAAAATGTTTCACAGTTTCACAGTTTTCACAGCATTTAATTAGCTAGTATGTTCTTTTTCACGAGTTATCATGTGGGAATGAGACCGGGCACATCTGATGACAGCCACTGAAGAGACACCCAGTGCACAGTGAAAAAAAACCCTGAGAACACTCTTAAAAAAGTAAAATAAATAAACAAATAAATACATGTTAGCAACTTGATATAAAGACAAATATAAATACTATCCCGATGTTTAAATGCAGACAGTTACTGTAAATTTTTTAAAATTTTTCTAATTGTAAGTAATGCCTATATGACTATATACAGCTCTGGAAAAGCATTTCAGTTTCTAAATGAGTAAAATGAACATTAACATTTTTTCAATAAACTACAAACAATATTTCTTCCAAATTCCAAATATTTTTTTTTTTGTCATTTAGAGCATTTATTTGCAGTAAATGAGAAATGAGCTTTTAGTCCTCAAATAATGCAAAGAAAAAAGTTCATATTTATAAGGTTTTAAGAGTTCAGAAATCAATATTTGGTGGAATAACCCTGATTTTTAATTACAGTTTTCATGCATTGTGGCATCATGTTCTCCTCCACCAGTCTTACACACTGCTTTTGGATAACTTTGTGCCTTTACCCCTGGAGCAAAGATTCAAGCAGTTAAGGTGAGAGGACACACCCAATATGCAAATCAGTGTTGCCATGAGCCAATGGAAAATAACTTTATGTAACTGTAGTACACACAAAAGCAGTGGTATATCACTATAAAACCCCATAATTGAATCTCAGTCACAGATATTTGTTGAGAAATATCAACGTGAGAAAAAGTATTAGATTCAACATCAGCTAAACTGAGTTGAACTGAGCATGTGCAGAATCAGATGGGCTGGTATTAACTATGTTAAACTTTGCCAAAAGAAATTATTTGTTCAGACTAACTTTTGACAAGAAATTTAATAAGGTTAGTTAAGGCTATTACTTTGAATAGACGCATATATATATATATATATATATATACGTATACGTATACGTATATACCACTTAAAATACCGGAGAAAACACCAGTCCAACAGCGCAGCATCTCCCTGTTCCTCACAGTTCTTTGTTACTTTCAATAAATGCACTTTTCCATTTACAGACCATTTAAGTTCATTTTTTACTGTTTAAAACTGACCCATTACTACCCGTTAGTGCCCTCCACTACATGCCCAACAAGATTCTGTGCTAAATGAACTGAATGGAGGAGAATGGTAACTACATTCATGAGCTAAACAACGCAAACATTTAGCTAACATCACACTGAACAATATATACGAAGAGTGAGAACGAGGACAATTACGCTCTCCAGGACTATTGTCCGATAATCAAACAGCTGATTGCCTGATGATGGGGGGACGGGCAATTTAGCAGCTTAAAACCAATTTGATTTAATTCGTTTAGAAGTTCGGAAACTGTGAAAGACAGCAAACTAAGCAAACAAACAGAAATGCTGTAATTGAGATTTCCACAGCGTGAGGTGTAAAGAGCAGGCCCGAGAACACTAAACTGCTAAACACTGAACTGCTTAGTCATTGTTTATTCTGAAAAAAAATATAAGTTTGGTACGTAATAACTATGTAATTACACATTAACAACCATGTAATAACAGCGTAACTACTGGTGAAGCAGTTGTACAGGTTATGTAATTACACATGTGTACTAATTTCAGATAGACATAGCAGAATATCTTGTCATATATAGAGTGGTGGCCTTTATTTTCAGCCATTTCAATCAAAACTGTGGAAATTTAAGCTTACTATAAATAAACATGTAAAAACGTGCTTTACTCACCCAAATACATTTTTTTTCAAGAGAGAAATATGTGTACAATAATGTCCAGCGCTTGTTTGACTTTATTAAAGAAAATAAGTAAAGTTTTATTCTCTTTGTTTTACCTACAGCTTAAAATATCCTATATTAAGTAGAAACTATAGACATTTAAGCTTTTATTTTAATAATAACAGCTCTTAACCTGATATTGGTGGCAGATAATGTCTGTAATAATGTATATTTTCCGAATTGCTGGGTTTATTTATTTGTGTGGACCACATCTTTGTCTGCGCCACCCATTGGAGACATGGCAGCTATGGGATCCAGCATCTCCCAGTGGTGTATAATTGGTGACATTCCATTTGTCCTGTGTGGGCATCCATACAATACTTACTGATTATGTCTGGAAAACATGGCGACACCCTTGTTCACTTAGAATTAGGCTCCCTAAGTAGTGTACAACATAAAAAATCTAGAAAAATAGCCCTCACTTTGTATTTAAAAACAGTCACAGCCCTAATTACTTAATTACCTAAGTATTTCGACATATGAAAAATGTTATATCTAAACTTTTTTTTTTTGTAGTTGCCACAACTGGCAGTGGTTTCCTTCAAAGTTTACATTTTTAAATTGGCATACAAACAAAAAGAAATCAGCTGCAGTAAGTTTTCTTTACTTTTCCAATTTCAAAGTTCCTTAAAATTAAAATGAATTAAGTTTGTTTTACATAAATTTGGATATTTCTAAACATTCCTCAACTATTTTTTAGTTTGCTGAATATTTGTGGACACAAATACTATACTCTTAAACAGATATCTTTGAGTTGAACCAACTTATAATAATTGAGTTTAGTCTGTTGTCATTGGCAGCTTTGTTTTCATTGGCTTCTGTCACAATCTATTTGCATACTGGTCGTAGCAGTATGTGTCTGTCCAGAAAAAAAAACAACTTTCTATAGGATTTTCCCATGGCTAATTTCACTTCAATAAACTCTAGACAAGCTTTTTGTGTAAGTGGTTGTATATTTGCACCTCTGTGTCATCACTAAAATGTGCAATTTAAAATGAGTGCTAAATGCTAAATTCAATAAAGGGTGTCCACAAACATTTGGACACATGCGTTAAGCGCACTCTTGACTGCACACTGTAAGTAAATGTGAACGTCCGCTCGCTCTGCTTTAAATCTTTGCTTTATTTATGCAGTAAGTGACTGGTGTTACCCTCCTGTGACACCTAATAACAGCCTAATGAAAGGGCGTTCTATAATAACGGCACTTTCGCCGTCAGAGCGACGCTGGCGCCTGGAGCTTGGCGGGCGTGTCTGAAACACAGCGCTGTAAATTAGGGCTTTGTTGTGGCTGAACAGGGAAATATTTTACCTGGATGAGAGGCTTGTTTAGGATAATCATGTTGAGAAAACCTTATTTAACGCTGACCCCGTCTGGCCTTGGTTAAACAGAGCGCTGAATGCAGAGCCTCATTGGAAGTCTCGATTGTAGCTCAGTGTTTGAAAGCAACCTTGAGCATAGGTCTTTTATGATGGACATAATGGATGGAATTAGAACACACATGCATACAAAGATAAAATAAACAGTAGTGGACCCATCTCCTTTAGAGTGGCAAAAAGGAGACAAAGTGCACTATTTTCTGCCCTTATTGAGGGGTAAAAACGTAACCGAGTGCACCTTCTTGCAATCAATTTTGATAATATGCCATCTACATCAATAAGTATTGTGGTTTTAAATAATTTAGTATTGAAAAAAAATGAAGCATATCCAACATAAATCAACAATATTTATTTTTCAACAGTAAACTTTGTATGCCCAGGATAACACACAGCAACACCTCAGAAACAAAGAATACAGGTAACTTGCTCTTACAGCCTACAACATCGGCTACAACCTGGTAGCAATCCAATATATAAAATAAAAATACACTCCTAATGGAAGGTAGCTTCTATGGAAATGACTACACAATGACCGTAGACAAGAAGGGAATAAAATGTGTTGTAAAAGTTGAAGTGGAATTTCGTTGAAAACTCCTGATTGAGTTGTACTGGGTGGTGAATATGTGTTTTACAAATCCATCAAGTCTATACATACAACTGTTTCAAATGCCACTACTGAACTAATAACGTCTATAAGCTCTGTTTAAGAGCATTTTGAACATTGCTTTGTATAAGAGCATAAGAACATTTCATTTGACCACATGCTTGTAAAAAAAAAAAAAAAAACTCCTGGTGCACAATCTTATCTGCCAAACGACATTATGGTATTTCCACCAAATTTCCAAAAGTATAACCATTTATGTCACACCACTCCAGTAAGATAAATATCAGTCAAATATCAAAATTAGGCCTTGTGCTTGTGAAACCTCCCCATGCTTTGAACAGAACTGAACTGTTAAACTTTGCCAGTATTTCCAACAAATTTCCAAAGCACAACTGTTTGGACCACACTACTCTAGTTATTTAAATGTCAGTCAGATTAGGTCTTGTGCTTGTGCAACCGCCCCCATGCTTTAAATAGAATGAGAATAGTCCATCTTCAGAACTGAAGCCAGAAGCTACAAAAAGATTACGTTTGTAGGCAGAGCAGCTACACCAGATCTGTAGTTTAGCTGGAATTGGTTTTGACATCACTGCCAAACTTCTGACAGCAGGAATTTAGGCTGTATTTCTACCAAATTTCAAACCATAATGTCATTGGTGAACTCTTGACAGCAGGAATTTAGCCAGTATTTCCAAAGCACAACTGTTTGGATTGTACTACTCCAGTAATTTAAATGTCAGTCAGATTGGGCCTTGTGCTTGTGCAACCGCCCCCATGCTTTAAATAGAATGAGCATAGTCCATCTTCAGAACTGAAGCCAGAAGCTACAAACAGATCAAGTTTTTTTCGGATGTCAGCATTGAAGTCCTGACAGTGGGAATTTAGGATATATTTTACCAAATTTCCAAACTATAACTGTTTGGATTGCAGTGCTCAAGTAAGATAAATGTCAGTCAAATGTTTAAATTAGACCTTGTGCTTGTGCAGTCGCCCCCATGCTTTAAATACAATTGGACTCTCAAATCTCGGAAATTAGGTTACAAAAGTTACAATTTGGCCCGTATTTCCAACAAGATTCCAAAGCACAACTGTTTGGACCGCACTACTCTAGTTATTTAAATGTCAGTCAGATTAGGATTAGGCCTTGTGCTTGTGCAACCGCCCCCATGCTTTAAATAAAATGAGAATAGTCCGTCTTCACAACTGAATCTAGAAGCTACAAAAAGATTACATTTGTAGTTAGAGAATCTAGACCAGATCTGTAGTTTTGCTGGAACTGGTTCGGACGTCAGCGCGGAAGTCCTGACATCAGGAATTTAGGCTGTATTTCCAACAAATTTCCAAAGCACAACTCTTTGGCTTGCACTACTCCAGTAATTGAAATGTCAGTCAGATTAGGCCTTGTGCTTGTGCAACCGCCCCCATGCTTTAAATAGAATCAGAGTGTCCATCTTCAGAACTGAAGCCAGAAGCTACAAAAAGATCACGTTTGTAGGCAGAGCAGCTACACCAGATCTGTAGTTTTGCTGGAACTGGTTCAGACGTCAGTGTGGAAGTCTTAACATCAGGAATTTAGCCAGTATTTGAAACAAATTTCCAAAGGAGAACTATTTGAATCGCACCACTCCAGTTATTTAGATTTAGACTGTTTTTCAACAAATTTCCAAACCATTACTGTTTGGATCGCACTGCTCCAGTAATTTAAATGACAGTCAGATTAGGCCTTGTTCTTGTGCAACCGCCCCCATGCTTTATATAGAATCAGAGTGTCCATCTTCAAGATTACGTGAAAAAAGATTACGTTTGTAGGCAGAGCAGCTACACCAGATCTGTATTTTTGCTGGAACTGGTTTGGACGTCAGCGTGGAAGTCCTGACAGTGGGAATAAGGGCTGTATTTCCAGGGACCGTATGGGTGTGGAGTGGATCTGGAGCGAGCCGCTGTCCTTGTCTAGTCGAGTCGGCCTGCTGATCTTGCTGGCTCTCTGAAGTCTGTCTCAGTCCGGCCTCATTCCTCAGCCACTGTCAAGCGGAGCCAATAGTTAGTCTCATCACCATGATAGATGGCCACATTATCGCCGCATGACACCCTCCAACGCCGCCGCCGCCGAGCGCTCGGGAAGAGAGGGGGGAAAAAGGCCGAAAGAAAAAGCTTGAGTCAGCTCGATTGATCCGTCGCTTTTTGGACGCTGGATACTTCGGAGATTTGACAAAGTTTTTGACAGTTTTCCTTTGTAAGGTCAGCACGTTTGAATTAATGGCCACTTCATCGGCCGAGCGCCGGCCAAAGCGCCCCGTCGCGCATTACGACACCGCGTAACCCGTAACCCTCCGCCGTGACGATGATGTTTAAAGGTCAGGTTCATCCGAGGTGATTAAAAGTTGCAGTCAATCGACCTGCCATAAGCACTGTGCAGGATTTATCGGACGAGGCGAATCGCTGGGATTGATTAGCGCTGAGCGCGGTGTGATGTGCCAGATGCTGAAGCGCTATCGAATACGCCGCGGAATATAAATCTCAGTCACAAATACGCCAGCGCTACTTTCCCACTTTCCCGTCCAGCTGTGAGACTCTGACTGGGAGAGGCGCTTCCTACTGGACCTATGGGAAATCATCAAAATGTAGCAGGGACAATATTTATCATAACGGAATCCATTTATATAGTTTTAATATATTTTAAGTTTCAACCAAATACTGATTGTGCGAAAAAATAGAGATTGAAAAAACTAACAGAAAAAAAAACAATATTTGATCGAACAAAGAGGAAAATAAGCAGCTAGTAAACATTAAAAAAGTAAAGTAAAATTAGGTGTATCCTATACAACCTAATCAAATTGAGATTTAATTAATAAGAGATGATAATAAAAAAGATAAGAAACAGAAATAGATGTGAAACACTACAATGAAGCTAAATCTAACTATCCAATACTAAAGATAAAATAATAAGGAAAGTAAAATAATAAATAATAATACTGGAATTATTAAAAATAAATGGTTAAAAAAAAAAAAAAATCAGTGAGGTTCAGTGTTTCCTGTAGTGAATTCCTGCTAACTTGGGCACTGTAACTAAAAGTGATTTTTCCAGTTCAGTTAAACTAACTATTTAATAATAATAATAAAAATAATAATAATAATAATAATAATAATAATAATAATAATAATAATAATAATAATAACAATAATAATAATAATAACAATAATAATAACAATAATAATAATAATAATAATAATAATAATAATAATAATAATAATAATAATAAAAACATATGACAAAAATAGCAGTGCCAAATAAAATAAAGGAAATACATTTACATTAATGTTATACATTTAATAAAAGTAGTGTATTCTTGACATTTATTATTCTTTTCCTAGTGCTGTTCTTTTTTTTCATATCAGCAAGTAATTTCATATCAAGCAAAAAGCCCCTCCCAAAAAAAAACAAAACAAAAAAAAACAATTATAGGTCCACATCACTCACATATAGTAACAAGACTTTTTACTTAAGATATACTCTGAATAGATTCATTATTACACATAATGCTATTCTACTTTCATTTGATGTGGGGGTGGGATTTAGTATTTTTGTACATCTGAAGGGGTTAAATATAACTTTTTAATGCATGTAAAATATGCTTTTGATAATGAGAGGAATTTAGATTAATCAATTCAACTACTTCAATTAATTTGTCAACTTTTTTTTTTTTCATTTTAGACAAAATAAGCTTTTTTAGAGTTTAGTTGCATCTAAGATTTTTCATATGATCTCCATTCTTAAATTATCTCTAATATTAAAAAGATAAAGCTTAAGTCGTCCACCCTGTCACAGTAAAATATCAAGGTAATAAAAATAAATTGAAATGTTTATGTATTTATTTATTTAAACAGAACAAGGTCACTATGAATAATTTAAAATATTGAAATTCTATATCAAGCATGTTTAACATGTTTTGCTATCATTTTCCACCCTGTTATTTTCCATCCTGTTGTGCAGCCTGCCATAAGTGAAAAAAATATATATATTAATTTATTAATTAAAGTTATTAAGCTGGTAAATATGATTTCTGTGATTTCTGTGAAGCTTTAGAATTTGATAAAATAGTAGAAAGAATCTTGAAAATGTTGAGGGTCAAAAGTCACTGTATTTTGATAGTAACCCAAGAATAATTAATTAATAGTGCTAACAATAATAACCAGAAAGCAATGCAATTGTTTATATTTCATGTTCTCATTTCCAGAAATGAAAGAGACAGCTCCTTTTAACAGCATGAAAGGAAACGGACAACAAACGAATGTGTTTCGAGCGAAAAAAAATAACATGGAATCGATGAAAATGCAATTAATACTCTGAACAAAAGCCTCGAATCGTCAAAGCGGCGCGGTGTCAGAACTTCTGAAAGACGTCTGAAACAATTAGCGAGAGAAACGCCGGGTGCTAATGCATCAAATGCGACGCCCGCGTCAGTAAACAAGCGCATTTATTATGATCTAATCTTTTCTGGCTGGAGTTTTAAAGCCGACTGCATGATCCAGTGTGAAGAGTTGCAGCTAAATTAGATCATAAGTATGACGCAACGCCGCTGCTGGACGGGCAACACTCCAGAGTGCCCAGCAGAAGGACACTGAGAGCTGCTGTCTGTGAGGGTCACTTACTCATAAAACAATCAGCCATAACATTATGACCATCTCCTTATTTCTACATGTGTTAAACTATTTTTATCTCCACTGAGAACGTAGAATATTTTTTTAGTTCAATATTCTTATTACAAATTATTTCTCTGTATACTTTATTTTCACCCTGTTCTTCATATAACAAGAGATGTATAATATTTACTACTCATAGTACACAGATAATATATATATTTTGACATTTATATTCACAGCTACCAAATTGTTGGAAAAGAATGTAAACATATATTTTAATATTGCCATATTTCTACATGTTGCTGTTAATAACAGTCTATTAATAGAAGAAGTAGTAGCAGTAGCAGTAAAAGTAATTGTAGTGGTAGTACTATTAGTTGCAGTAGTAGTAGTAGTGCAAGTGGTAATAGTAGTAGTAGTAGTAATAGAAGTAGTACTAGTAGGTACAGTAGCAATAGAGGTAACAGAAATAGTAGCAACAGTAGTAGTAGTATAGTAGTTGTAATGTCGATAGTAGTATTAGCAGCAGTAGTAAGTGTTGTAGTAGTAAAAAAGTAGCATAAATAAAAATAGTTGTAGGAGTAGAAGTAATAGTAGTGGTAAAAGTAGTAGTAGTAGTTGCAGTATTACTCATAATAGCTGCAATATAAGTAGTAGTAGTAGTAGTAGTAGTAGTAGTAGTAATAAACATAGTAGTAGTAGTAATAGTAGTAGTAGTAGTAGTAATAAACATAGTAGTAGTAGTAATAGTAGTAGTAGTAGTAGTGATAGTTGTAGTAGGAGTAGTAGTACTATTTATAATATCTGTAGTACCAGTAGTAGTAATATTGTAGCAGTAGTGATTGAGTTAGAACTTGTAGTAGTAGTAGTAGTAGTTCTAATAATAGTAGCAGCAGTAGTATTCTATCTATCTATCTATCTATCTATCTATCTATCTATCTATCTATCTATCTATCTATCTATCTATTTATTTACGTAGCAATAGTAGTATAATAGTTGTAGTGTCAATAGTAGTAGTAGTAGTAGTAGTTGTTGTAGTAGTAATAAAAGTAGCATAAATAAAAATACTACTAGTAGTAGTAGTAATAAAAGTAGTGGTAGCAGCAGTAGTAGTCTACCTATCTATGTAGTAATAATATTAATAACAGTAGCACTAGCACATTAGTAGTATCAATAATATTATAAATTATAACATTTGTAGCAGCGGGAGCAGTAGTAGTATTAGTAGTAGTAGTAGTAGTAGTAGTAGTAGTAGTAGTAACAGTAAAAGCAACAATAGTAAAGCCTTGGTAGATTTGTTATTATTAAGTGTTTTTCTTTTTTTATCTGCTTCTGACAGATCCTGAAAGGTACTATAAGGCAGTATCAGGTGAGTAAAACCTAGACCTGCTTTATACACAGAACACCTTAAACCCTGAATGTGTTTATTTAACATCACTTATACTTTCTTTAACCTGTTTTACTTTAAAAGTCCTTACCTTCCGTGTCTATAACACTCAGCTCTGTACTGACAGCTGTAAATCTGTGTTTTTCTAGCCCAGGCCACGCCCCCGGGGGGAGGAGCTCATGAAGATGATGGTGATGATGCAGGCGTTCGATCCTCTAAATTGACATAATCATTCTGCTCCCCAAATCCCGCAGCAGTTAACCTCGGCCTCCGCCCGCTTCACCTTGTCTGTTTGGAGAGGGCGACCGCTCCGTCTTGCTGAGAAATGGAGGCGCTTTAGCGCTCTCGCGTTCCGTTCAAAGCCGCTCTCGCGCCCCACATCTGCCTGGCTGGACGCCATTGATTGCCTGATGCAAGCAAAAACCAAGTTTTTGCAGCTCGGATCATTAATCCAGTGGCAGCCACGCGCTTTAAACCCGGCCGCGTGTGCTCTGTCCTGTCTTTTAATGCACCGCCGCTCGCTAGCATCGATTCACACCAAAAAACAGGGCTCGGTCTCGCCGCTGCGGGACATCTACAGCACTTCCTGTTTTGCTTTTTAATTAATTTTAATTGCATTACAATTTTTTTATTATTATTTTATTTCTAGTTGTTTTCCATTTCCTCCCCAATTTACACAGCTACTACTTAACCCACTCATTAGAACTCCCCCTATCACTAGTGATGCCCCAACACCCAGAGGGTAAAGACACAAGTCAGACTCCGCCTCTTTTTAAACTGCTGCTGATGCTGTAGCATTGCCGAGTAGCATCACAGCGCTAATGCTTGGAGGAAAGCGCAGGGACTCGGTTCTGATACATCAGAACGGCTGAAATAACAAAAAAGATGCAGAGCTTTCAGACCTCAAATAATGCAAAGAAAACAAGTTCGTATTCGTAAAGTTATTAAGCATTCAGAAATCAATATTTGGTGGAAAAACCCTGGTTTTTAATTACAGTTTTCATACATCTTGGCATCATGTTCTCCTCCACCAGTCTTACACACTGATTTTGGATAACTTTACAACACTCCAGGTGTGAAATTTAAGCAGAGGTTTTCAATTTGGTAGAATCAAATCTGTTTTTTCTTCCCATTTCCTCCCCAATTTACAAGACCAATTTCCCAACCCATTCATTTGGACACCAGGAGGGTGAAATCTGGCACACACCTCCTCCGACACATGTGAAGTCAGACTCTGCCTCTTTTTGAACTGCTGCTGATGCAGCATTGCCGAGTAGCATCACAGCGCTAACGGTGCTAACAATTCGGTTCTTATACATCAGCTCACAGGCGCAGCCTTGTGCTGATCCACATCACCATAGGAGTGATGAGGTGAAAGGATACAGTAGATGTGCTTTCTCAGGACTCTGACAGCCGATGGCAAGCTGCATGACTGGGATTCAAATTGGCAATCTTCTGATGGTAGTGGTAGTGATTAGTCCGTTGGACCACTTGGAGCCCAAATTTGCATTGCATAATTAAACAATTTAAAATTATAATCAGACAGTTAGATCACAAATTAATAAAATTTACTTTCAGGTGACAAATGAATAGTGAAGTGATCCAGACTATAAAGGAACACATAAGGAATCATGTAGTAAACTTGTAAAAAGTGTTAAACAGACTAAAATACTCTGTGAAGCATTTAGGAGCTCTTATCTGGGGAGCTGTTTATTAACTTGTGGTTTCTGAGGCTGGTAACTCTGGTGTACTCATCCTGTACAACAGAGGAAACTCTTGCTGCTTTATTCTCTTCTGGGACAGTCCTGATGAGTGCCAGTTTCATCATAATATATTTATTTATAATATATTTAAACAAGTTATTGTTAAAAAAATTGTAAGAGTTCAGAAATCAATATTTGGTGGAATAACCCTGGTTTTTAATTGCAGTTTTCATGCATCTTGGCATCATGTTCTCCTCCACCAGTCTTACACACTGCTTTTGGATAATGTTATACCTTTACACTCCTGGTGCAAAAAGTCAAGCAGTTCAGTTTGGTTTGATGGCTTGTGATCATCCATCTTCCTCTTGATTATATTCCAGAGGTTTTCAATTTGGTAAAATCAAAGAAACTCATAATTTTTAAGTGGTCTCTTATTTTTTTTTCCAGAGCTGTATTGACTATATTTTGTTGCAGTGTGTCCAGATGACACCAACACTTAGGAACCCCTCTATACCAATGAAACAACACACACCGTTGCTAATCAGGACACACATATCCATTTCTGGCACATCTTTCATTCAAACAACACCATGTCACCTCCCACCTCCTTTCTGTTTCTTTTATTTTTTTACTTTTACATTCACAGCATTTCACACTGCATAAATATCGCCGGTCCTCCGTCCCGTTTTTAGTGGACAGGTGGGTGTTCCTCCCACCCTCGAGTTAGCGGGTGAAAATTGCGCCGCTCTCTGAGGGTTGGAGCTAATCATGCAGAAGGTGAACGTGTTTACCGCCCGCTCAATGTCGCTCGGGATAAATAGATTGCAAATCAGACTGCAAGTCACATTCCGTCGAGTGCGTGCCGAGATGTCACTCTGTCGGATGGAGGGCTGATCTCCTTTCAGGCTGAACGACCCGAATTTCGCCATCCTGCCTTCATTTGCTCCTCGAGCTCTGCCTGACATATTGCTTTGGCTTACGTCGGAAAAAAGAGCCTTCAATCAGGAAACGTCCAAAATCTATTAAATACAAAATAGAGGCCTGGATATGAGTTCACACCTCAACAGACCTCACCATGCCACACCTATAGATGTGTTATTAATGCTAATTTGTAGCTATTATTGGTAATTAGGACAAATGTTGGGAAAAAGAGGTTAATAACACACTAAATGTAGGTATTTGTGATAAGGTGGAGCTACAGGAGCCGATTTTCAGCGATCTATAGTGTATTTGGTATCTTTAGTATTCAAATAATACATCAAATAAACCATGAAATAAGCCAATCAGTCACTGAGGTGAGCTCTGACTTTAGCGCATTCGTATCTTAACAGTGCGGTGCTTTGAATTATGATGATTGACTCTTTGTCTGTTTGGTCAGCAGTGATTTTTGCCTTGGAACTCTCCCATGGATATAATTTTCACACATTTTCTTTGTTATTATTGGATCATTAACATCTGCAGTTCATTAGATGTTGTTCTGGGTTCTCTTGTGACCTCCTGGATGAGTTGTCCATGCCCCTTTGGAGTAGTTACAGTGGACTGGTCACTCCTGGGAAGGTTCACCAGTGTCCCACGATTTCTCTGTTTGTGATTTGTGAACAATAGCTTTTATGTACAAAGCCTTAGACATAATTCTGTAAACTTTACTAGATCAGGGCATTATGTGTTGCTTTTTAAGATAATTTATTTTGCTTTATGTTGGCAGACAGGTTCTATTTAAATGATTCCTTGATTCTACAGTTCTAGAAGTATTCACGCCTGTTTGTGATTAGTAGTGAAATTGAACTCAACTCACTTTCTCATATTTACTCAATATCTTTTTTTTCTGATATCAAATGTGTATGTCTGCATGTATACAGCTCTTGAAAAAAAATAAATAAGAGACCACTTAAGAATGATGGGTTTCTTTGGTTTTACCAAACTGAAAAAGATCTGTAATATACTCAAAAGGAAGTGGATGATCAGAAGCCATCAAACCACCAAGCTGAACTGTTTGAATTTTTGCACTGGGAGTAAAGCAGCATGAAGTTATCCAAAAGCAGTGTGTAAGACTGGTGGAGGAGAACATGATGCCAAGATGCATGAAAACTGTGATCAAAAACCAGGGTTATTCCACCAAATATGGATTTCTGAACTCTTAAAACTTTATGAATAAATGTTGTAAATAAATAGCAAAATCAGAGAAACTGATTCTGAAACTGAAGTGGTTTCTTTTTTTTTTTCCATAGCTGTATATATATATATATATATATATACATACATGACAGTTCTTCTTCCAGCTCACTGTACGGGAAGGCTCTGGAATGCTAAAGTGCTGCGGGTGTGGACGGCTCTGGCTCTAAAACATGACAGGGAAAAAAAAAGGGATGGAAAAGCGAGTGAAATACCTGAGTGTGTGAACAGCAGGCCAGACACGAACGAGTGCTGGCGTCGGCGACCCTGCTGCTTTCCCTCTTGTCAGCGCGTGGTGTATTTTCTCTCTTTTCATGTCCGTGTGTCTACAGCAGAGCTGAGCAGCTTTCAGAGCCCAGCGTGAGCACATTTGATATTCATGGAGAAGAAAAGGAGGGAAAGAGGGAGCAGCTCTGGCGGAGACGGAGCGCGATGCATAAGATTACGCAGTAATTATAAAGCAGGAGAAGCAGTCATCTAGCGCTGGAGTATATACACACACACACACACACTCACGATACACACTCACACACACACACACACAGCGGCAGCAGTAATGTCTCAGAGCTCATGGTCTCCGTCTGCCCATCATTCGGAATAATATGAGTTCAGAGAGACACACACTGTGGCCTATGCTAACAAACAGCGGCGGCTGAGGCAAACAGCTCCTGAATGCTAAGCAGACTCCCAGTGGATGGCAGTGGATGTCTTAAAGCGATACTTCTACAAAAAATGATCTGACTACAGTCTTCTCTTTACCCCAAATACAGTCAATCAGCCATGAAAAGCTAGCAAATTTAGTTCAGACTTGATTTGACAGGCCATAACATTAAAACAACAGATGTATGCTGTGTTTTTAAAGCTATAGATGCAAAAAAAAAGTACATGAACCCTTTGGGATTACTATCATTACTTGGATTTCTGCATAAATTGGTCATTAAATGTGTTCTGATCTTTATCTAAGTCACAACAATAGACAAACACAGTCTGCCTAAACTAAAACCATGTTTGCATTATTTTATTAAACATAACATAAACATAAGATCTGAACACATTTAATGACCAATTTATTAAGAAATCCAAGTATTTCCAAAGGGTTCACATACTTTTTCTATTTATATATATATATTTTATATTTCTACCTACAGAGTAATGAATGGAAATAAGTTTTACACCTTTGCTCATCAGCTCTTAACCTTCAATTTCCGAATGGAGTATTAAATAAACCTATTGTTATAAGTACTGTTATAAATGTAGTTGAATTCATTCTGGTAGGAACTGGTAGGAAGCAAAATAAAACAATTGACAGTGATTTTAAAGGATTAATGATGTGGTCTCTTTACCAATTAAATATCATTTGATCATACAAGGCTGAATGTTGGCTTTCTGATCCTGAGCATTATGTGTTAGCCAAAAGAAAGAGAGAGAGAGAGAGAGAGAGAGAGAGAGAGAGAGAGAGCAAGAGATCTGCCTCCTTGGCCTCTTTTTATCAAAGATAAGTAGTATTGATTTACTTCAAGGCAGAGAAAAGTATTGGACTTACGAGCTGACATTTAATAATCTCCACCTAATCCATGATGCGCATGGAGCTACTCGAGACTCTGCTGAAAGCTCGCCATTGTTTCTCTTCTTTCTCAATTTTGTTTGATTCAAGAGCTCAGAATTGAGGAGACGATGAGTGAATCTGCATTATAACAAAAACTCTCAAACCTTAAAACCACACTGAAGAGCCCAGCACTCTCCAGATCACCGTGGATCAAACTAATGACGCCTAATAAACTCATTGACTTAATAATATTCTTTCTAATTAGAGACTGTAGCTCTGCTTCAGTGTAAATTACAATACCTTTGGTTTTGCATCCCAAAACATTAGAATATCATTGAAAAGTTGCTTTATTTCAGTAATTCAGTTCAAAACGTGAAACTTATATACAGTATTATATACATGTATTACACACATAGCGTGATCAATTTTATATGTTTATTTCTTGTATTGTTGATGATTGATTTTGGCTAACAGCCAATGAAACCCCAAAAATTAGTGTCTCAGAAAATTTAAATATTATATGAGACTAACTGGTACTTTGGGCAGTGTGGGCAGTGTGCCAAGTCCTGCTGGAAAATGAAATCCTCATCTCCATAAGCATGCTGTAAATATACTAACAAATTTACGTAATTACTTAAAATATATTTGAAGTATGTTAATAATTTGCTTTCATCAAATGTCTGAAAGTAAACTTTGATCATACTTTCAAAAAAAAAAATCCAACATAGTGTATTTAAAAAAATACACTACTATGAAGTATTTTTTTTTATTTAATGTAATTTAATATACTTCTAAAATACATATTTCCAAATATACTTTTAAAAACAACTGTTACAGTAGTTCACTTAAAGAAAATGCATCATGTAACTTTTTTTGAAAGTAAATTAAATTTCTACTACTAATTTAAAAATTCTAAAGTAACTTTGTAACACACTAAAAATTGTAGTACAGTATATTAAAAAATATATATTTTTATACCCAACAAAGTATACTAGATTACTTTACTACTTACAAAAGACAGGAACAAGAAGCATATTTTTGTACTCTAACGTAAATAGATATATAAACACATATATTTAACATCAGTTCTTAGTACATTTCTAATATATCTGGTGTATAATAATAGTGATACAGTTCTAATACTCATTAAATATATTGTAATTTTACTGTAAGCATATTTAAAATATGGGCTTACATACATGAAGCAGTTTAAATATTTTAATATTACTTAAGTATATTTAAAATAGTTCCATTTTTGTACAGTTAAGTACACTTAGCACAATTTATAAGTAAGACTTTTGTACTATTTTTATACGGTAATTAAAGTATAATAAGTACTAAAAAAGTTGTTCCAATTTAGCACTCTTTAAATATACTGATTAATAACAATGTGGCTACAAGAACACTTTAGTACACTTTAGTGCACTATAGCATAATAATGCTTAGTATACTTTAATCTACTTTTCTTTATTTTCACTAGTGTGTTATCTTCCTTACCTGTAGCAATACTTTTTTTGCAACTATTTCTTTGTCGATTAATAACTATGTAATAACTATGGTCTTTAATGCTATGCATTGGGAAATAAATCATTTTTCATGCATGGGCTTTGGCTTCTTTTTTTTCAGACTTTCAGGAAATCTCAGAGAAGCAGGAGCACCTGCTGCCAACCAGACTGTTCGGGTGCAACATGTGACCCGGGCTGACGACGAGGAGATTTCTCTGAGGAGATAAATGCGCCTGGCCTGACGGCGGGGAAACACATCAAGGTCCTAATCCAGCAGCCGGAGAACACAGCCTTGAGCGAAAAACAAGGCCCTACATATCAATTGAAAAGTATAATAATAAACCCTGTGTATTAAGTGATAAAGAACTTATTAGGGATGTAATAAGGAATAATGCACTTAGCGGTGTAGCACGTCTGTGGTGAAATGGTGAAAAAAGAAAGTATTTAAGCAGGAAAAAGGATGCATTGGGAGGCTGTTTAATGATTGGTTGATTGTAGGGTTAAAAAAATAAAATAAAAATCCGACCTGGCCAAGCCCGTGCACGTTCTGTCTGAACCCTACCCAACCCAAGTGTTAAAAATGTAGCTTTTTATTTTATTTTATTTTATTATTTTTTTTTTTTTTGAATGAGCAAAATCTGTTTAGAATGAGGTTAATCTACATTGCAACACTTAAGAAGCACAGACCTATTATTTAATTTAATTATTTATTATTATTATTTTATTTTATTTTTTTAAGAACAGCTGCACACAGTGGAGGAGCTCACATGTGCGTGAACTCCAGAGCTGTGTGATTATAACATTGTAACTTTCAACTTTATTAATTTAAAACACATTTGATTTGTTACTTTTCCATATTGGGATTTTCATGCCATTGCTTCAAGTAAAGGCTCTGCTCCAGTTCTTAAATGGGTCATAAATGGGTCAGAACCATTTTATTGCCATAAAGAGGACCAACACAGTGTGCAATAAACAACAGGCAGATTCATTCATTGAGGTCCTAGTTCATGCAGCTGGAGAATATAGCCTTGAGGGGGAAAAAAAACAAGGTCTTACATATCAATTGAAAAAAAGCATAATAAATGTTGTGTATGAAGTAATAAAGTACTTAATTAAAATAATACTTATATTAGGGGAAGAATAATGAATATCGCACTCAGAGGTACTCAGTAGTGTGTCTGTGGTAATGGGAAGCAGAAAAGGCTTGTAGCCACTGTGCTAATTCTGTGGTAGTGATGTAGGACGAAGCCTATAGCCAACATGCATGGTCTTTGCATAGAGGCATTGCTAGGCAACTGCCTTGGGCCCCTCCCACTGTAGCCCACTGTAGGGGCCCCCTGACTAGCTGCAAACTTCCCATAGGCCTACAGCTGGTAATTGGGGCCCTTTGGACAGTAATTCACAGATAGTGCGTTCATAAATGGTGATTCTTGTATGTTTAAAATGGAAACAAAGACAACACAATAAATTACAAAGAAATACAGATTCCGTCCACACCCCCTCTCTTTCGCCTTAAAATGGAATATTCCATTCATGCCATGTGAATTCAGCGCGAGGCTAGAAATAATTTGAAATCTCAGTTTAGTTAAATAAATTAAGATGAGTGAGGACCTGTAAAGTTATTCAAATATTGTCAAATATAAAGGATAGGTTGAGGTTTTGGAAAGCTGTTTCAATTATTTAAAACTGAAACTAACTGAACCTGATATTATTCTGCGCACTAATTGATAGCCTTTGATTGTGTTTTAAATGAGTTTTTATTTTATATTAATTATTTTTCTATTCATTTTAAATATTTCTAGTATTTTAGTGATCAAACATTATTACATAATTATTCTTTATCATTAAATTCAGTTACAATTCTAGATAAAAATTACTGATTGACTCACTCACACAAATGCTCTCAGTTACACTGCTTTACTTTTTTTTGGCATTCGGGTGTATATTTTATTTAAAGATATGTTTATTGATTGCACATATAAAAAGTACGATTAGCATTGAAAGCTTCAATTTTCTTTTTTAACTATTTTTTTTTTAAATAAATATTTTCCATTTTGACATACAATAGTGTTATATCTGAAATGTATTTCTCGCATATTAATGTTCATGGGCCCCCTAGCTAAATTCGCCTTGAGCCCCCAAATTGCTAAGTCCGCCACTGGGTAACAGTATGGTTTGTTCCATGCAGGGGTCAGTATGTACCTTCCAAAAGTGCTCCAAGGGTGGACAACCAGTGAACCAGTGAAAGGGCAATGGGGCCAAGCTTGAGTCCAAGGCTCAATGCTCAAGAGGGTCCCACCTCACAACTTACAGGACTTGCTAAAGATTGCAGGACACCTTTACAGGCTCTCTGCCATTCATTAGAGTCATCTTATTGGCATTAATCAGTATTCAGTAAACATTAGGTGGGTTCTGTTGTTGAAGTCCTTGAATGAAAAATCAGACCATATGACTTAATTGAAAAGCATAATAAACGTTGTGTATTAAGTGATAGAATGCTTATCAAGAACAAATGGTCTTCTATAATAATCATTTAACTTTTTTGGTTCTTAAGTAGGAAAGAGAATTCATCGGAGGCTGTCAAATGATTGGTTGATTACCAATCTAGGCCATGCTATCTTGCTGTGCTAGTAATGTAAGTCAAGGTAACTTAGCAACACTTTGAAATCAGGATGGGTGTTCTTTGCTAGCTTACACCCCCGTCAACAGTCTATTTCAGGGGTCTCAAAGTAGCGGCCCGCGACACGGTTTCATACGGCCCCTCACGGGTTAACAAAATAAACATACATCTGGCCCGCAATTCAATTTAATTATTTATGCTTTATTATGTTCGTTTTCATATTTTATCTTAACTTGTATTTTGGTGTGTGTGTGTGGTTTTTGTTTTTTTTTGCTTACGCTGCGTTGCCTGCTTTAGTAGTCTTCAGTAGCCTTCAACAGTCTAACCTTGCAGCCGTGGTGTGTCCACTAAACTCCGTAGTTATAAACATCCTGAGGTTAGCAGCGCGCTAACTGACCTGTTTATAATGTAATCCGAGCAGTGCCTCCGTGACGCTGCTCTAAACTGCTGCTGTTAGCTGCTTGGGCTGAAAGATGAACTGTAGAGAGCTGTATTATCCGGTTAGTGGGGTTATTTTATTTCATACACAGAAGAACTTACAAATTTTTAAAAACGCTCCAGACTGGCTCAGCTGAGCCCTGTAGCCCGTGGCTGGGCTGCAGCTCTGACTAAGCAAAGACTGCGGGCTTGTGGTGCTGCAGCTGCAGCTCCGACTAGTGGTTGGATGAGGAACTGCTAAATCTGAGGAAATGCTAAATCTGTCACAGCTCACAATTTTTGATTTTATATTTATTAAGCCTTATTTCAGTATCAAACGTTTTGATCAAAGTTAATATAACTTATAAATTAAAAGGATTTATGTTAATAGAGCAACAAGCAACCATTTTTCCATGCAACTGTAATATTTGATTGAATAAATAGTATATTGAGAGTTATTTAACATTAAGGAGTAATTACATTCATTTTATATTACATCTGGTTACATTTTCTTATATTTATAAGTTACATCTGGCCCTCAGAGGACAGCCAATATGCCAATGTGGCCCTCGGCAAAAATGAGTTTGAGACCCCTGGTCTGTTTTCAAGCCTTGTGCCCACATTGTTAAAATAGCGTCTGAGTTTAGGAATAAATCTACGCTAATGGGCGTAGTGGTCTGGAAGTGAGGTGTGTGTTCAGGTTTCTGGTGTGTTGCTATTTTGGAGTCTGAAAATATAGTTGCACCTCTGATCGATTAAAACCCTGACAACAGTGGATCGTCAGTGTCAATTCCTATGGGTGCGCCATGTACATTTAGTTCGATAACGCACTGCAGGGCACAAATCCTACATTTAACTCAACAATAAACAGAATAAAGAATAAAATAACATTGTGGTTTCCTTAAATGAGCTGCTGAGATGCGCAAAAGTGCTGTGCTGTTAAGATACGAACGAGCCAAAATCAGAGCTCATCTGGCTTTTAAATGGAATGACAAGTGACCAGCTGATTGGTTTATTTCATGTTATGCCATGTTATGCCAAAACACACCCATGATTAATTAGGAGAATTAATTAATGTCTTTTGCTCGTTTTGAGCCGAGCAACGCTTATTTTTTTGCGTTCTCACGATACCAAAGACACACCGACACGCTCTTAATCCAGCTGCGTGATACTCAATTGATTGCTGCACCCTAGATTATAAAACAGGGCCCATTAATTTACACAATTTTGCGCATATTAAGTATGTTTGTTTAGTTTTTTTGTTTGCACTACTTCTTCGTGGCATAAAGAAGACCTACATAATGTTCAATAAACAATAGGCAGGTTCTAATGGTAAGGTCCTGATTCAGGCAGCCTGTGCAAAAGAAAGAAAAAAATCAAGACCCTACATATCAATTGAAAAGCATAATAAATGTTATGTATTAAGTGATAGAGCACTTATTAGGGAAGGACTAAGGAATAACGCACTCAGCGCCATGGCACGTCTTCGGTAATGGGAAAAAGAAGAAGGAGAAAAAAATCTTTCGGCTTTTTTGCTGCTTAAGTAGGAAAGAGGATTCATTGGAGGCTGTCAGTGTGAAGAAGGAAAGAGGGGGAAAAAGTGGACTAATTGGCCTGATGTGTTGTGCTGTCTTCAGAAGTCTCCATTTTCCACAGGGTTATTTATCAATCCGGACGACAGGCTGAGAGCCTGCTGCAATTGTCACAGATTAATTTACAGCTCGAGAGCCCTTTGCTGCATACTCAGAGTATACCGGCCCGCCAGCCGCTAACATAATTATTTCTCGATTACTGATTTGTTTTGTGCCGCGCGGCCCGAGCCTCGGAATTTACAGCCACTGGCCAGATGTTACCATAAAGCCCTTAATGTTTCAGTGACGGACAGGAATTAATGGGGCCTGACAGGATTATTGGCTCAAATGAAACACTGAGTCAAAACTAAATGGATGACGCTGGTTATTGATGATTGTTGGTATTGGTACATATAACACATTCACACACACACACACACCAATACACACACACTGATATACACACACACTGATACACAGGACTTCGGTGTCCTCAGGAAAAAGACTACCAGAGCATCTCCTAATGACATCAAGCAAATCAAGCTATTACAAAACAGCTATCAATTTGCTAGACTGCAAAACCCTGCTTTAAGACATATCCTTATACAGTGTATTAGTGATCTGCTCTGCTGGTTCTGTAAAGCCCATTCAGTGTTGGAACGACTGGACTACACTTCCACCAAATATGCTATTAATATCACATTAAAATCTATTTAATGCACTAAACGAATCAAAGTTTAGAATGGGTTGAGCAGAATTGCTAGATAATGTACTGTACACCAAACATGCCATGGTCACTTTATAAAACCCTTATAAACGCTAAACATTGCAATTTGTTAGAAACCCCAGGCATGGCCACTTTATTAGAAACTCAAAATATTACCACTTTATTAGCAGTGTTGGGAGTAACGGCGTTACTAACGCCGTTACTTTTTTTCAGTAACGAGTAATCTAACTAATTACTCTGACTGTAACTATAACGCCGTTACCATTTCCAACACCCCGTTACTGCACGTTACTTTAGCCGCTCTATGAACTTTTTTTTTTTAACTTCGCTTTGCCCTGGTTAACCCCTCCTCTTTCCGGTGAACTTGAGCTTCTGGCCGCTGTGCCTGTGGGTTGGCGTGGTGAAGTGAGGCACAATTGTGACGATTTGCGTGCTCTAATCAATTCAGTGATTGCCGTGGACAGCCCAAGTTCCGAATTAAGGACGTTAAGCTTTTTTAGCTGCTCCGGTTTTTGTGGTGCTGCTGCTGCTTTCTCTTTTAGAGCTTAGATTCTCTGCCCGAACCCGACCTGACCTGAGGACCGACCCGAAATCGGGCTCCTATTTTTATTTTATATAAAGCTCTGGTGTGATAATCACAATGTTGCTAAGTAACCAATTATTATTGTTCACTAAGTGAACGAAATAGCGAAAACTGAAAGTGAAAAAACATTTGTGTTAACTGAATCTAATAAAAACGGTAATTAAAAGGAAAAAAACAGAACTATCCCAAACTGTATTTTGTGTTTATAAAACTAACTAAAACGAACTGAAATTACTGATAGAATACCCTAATTTATTTATAAGCGCTGTTGTACAGCGGAGTTGTACAGCGGGAGGTGTTGTGCCGAGCGCGCGGCACCTCGTGGTCCGTTAGTTCTTGTGTAAAGCGCTCGCGCTATAGCCTCAAAATACGACAAAAAAAAACACTGAGAAACTGCAGAACTATGAATGGGATTACAATATGAGCGCCAGGCAGATGAAAGAGAAACAGGAGATACAGTGTGTGAGAACATTTACCTGTGAATAGCTCATACCAGAACTTATACCAAATCTCTCTTTCTCTCTCTCTCTCTCTCTCTCTCTCTCACGTTTCTTAGATTGATCTCTCTGATGAGATGTGTAAAAACTAATAATAACTAGCAAGCCCACCCTAAAAACTTACTGAACAGAAAAAATAAAAACAAAATCAAATGAAACTATAATAAAAATGAAAAATGTAATCACGTAGCTCTGGGCGCACGTGAACGCCTCCATTTGACTTGCAGCACTGTGTGTAGCTGTTCTTAAAAATCATTTAAATTAAATAATAGTTCTATGCTTTTATGTTACAGTGTTAATTAACATAATTCTGATCATATTTCGCTCATTCAATCAGCCCGAAAACAGACAGTTTATGGGGCGGATCGGGTCAGGCTCATAATGACAGTTTATGGTTCGGGTTGGGTCGGGCTTGGGCAGAACGTGCACGGGTTCCGGCTGGGTCGGGTCAGATTTTTTGGGCCCGATCTAAGCTCTATTCTCTTTTGGTGAAGCTGTTATATTAATACTATTTTAACGGTCATTAGATTGTTGTTTTTGTCCATTATTTTGTTTTTTTATATATATACATATTTCCTTTGAGTGTGGCTTGGTTTGTTTAATTTCATCCCCAGACGCGTTTTTCTGTTTTTTTTCCCGTTTTTTTCACTATTACAAGTTTTAGTAATTTTCTTTGGTTGTGTGGAGAATTTCGTTTTATTTTTTTGAAATTCTTTAGATTATATTTTTGTCAACATTTTGGGTTCATTTTTGTTTGTTATTTTTCTAATAATAATAGTAAATGCATAATTGATTTCCTTTGATTGATTTTTTGACGGGCGAATAATAAAAAGTAACGCTATAGTTACTTTTACTGGTAACTAATTACTTTTATAATGGAATAACTCCGTTAGTAACTCAGTTACTTTTTTGGAGAAGTAACGAGTAACTATGACTAATTACTTTTTCAAAGTAACGTGCCCAACACTGTTTATTAGACACCATATGCATTGCCACCATATTGGAAACCCTAACCATAGATTTATTATAATCCCCAGAATTGGCCACTTTCTTCAAAACTTTCACCAGGGCCACTTCATGACTAACCAATAACTCCCATCTTGGTCAATTTATTAGAAACCTCAAGCATAGCCGCTTTATCAGAAACCCTTAGAAAAGTGTATTAGACATTCTAAACATTCCCACATTATTGGAAACCTCAACAATTTCATTATTTATTGGAATTTATTAGTTTTGAAATCTATATGTTTGTTAAAACTTCTACCTTTGCAACTTTATTAAAACCTTAATACATGGCCATTTCATCAGAAACCCAACATTTGACCTCTGGGGATTTCAGTAGAATTCTTACCATGGCTAGTCCAATTTATTATAAACCACAAGCACAGGCTATTTTTGGACAATTGGACTACACTTCCACCAAATACGAATCACGTTAAAAAATATATATTTAAAGGATTAAACAAAGCAAAGTTTAGAATGGGTTGAGCAGAATTGCTAGATAATGTACTGAACACCAAACATGCCATGGTCACTTTATAAAACCCTTATAAACCCTAAACATTGCAATTTATTAGAAACCCCAGGCATGGCCACTTTAATAGAAACTCAAAATATTACCACTTTATTAGACCAATGCAACCATATGCATTGCCACCATATTGGAAACCTCAACCATAGATTTATTATAATCCCCAGAATTGGCCACTTTCATCTAAACTTTCACCAGGGCTGCTCCATGACTAACCAATAACTCCCATCTTGGTCAATTTGTTAGAAGCCCCAAGCATAGCCACTTCATTAAAAACCCTTAGAAAAGTGTATTAGACATTCTAAACATCCCCACATTATTGGAAACCTCAACAGCTTTATTATTTATTAGTTCTCTATTAGTTTTGAAATCTATATGTTTGTTAAAACTTCTACCTTTGCAACTTTATTAAAACCTTAATACATGGCCATTTCATCAGAAACCCAACATTTGACCTCTGGTGATTTCAGTAGAATTCTTACCATGGCTAGTCCAATTTATTAGAAACCCCAATCATAGCCACTTTATTAGGAACCCTTTCTAAACATCCCCACATTATTGGAAACCTCAACAATTACATTATTTATTAAAACCTTCATACATGGCCATTTTATTAGAAACCCTACATTTGACCTCTGGTGATTTCAGTCGAATTGCCATTTTTTGCCATATGTTTACCACTAACTTACCATTAGAATTCAATAGGGTTTCTAGCAAGAACCTTTATTGTTTTGCAATAGACAGTGTATCATTCAAAGATATCACCTCATAACTTATACAGGTGTGAGTGTTCCCCAGCCATCCCTTTGCAAACTATATTTTGAGAGATTAAAATTGTATCATATAAAAAATCATGTATATTATAGAATGTGATGGTTATATCTGGTGTATGAATATTATGAGTCGCTGTGTTATAAATAATTTTTTGTCCTTTACTGAAAAATGGCTCTGCCAAAGAAACAGGAACAAAAATGGAGCTCAGTGATGTCTGCCCACAGTTTATAACACTGGAACTGTGTACAAAAGACTTGATTTCATCCCCCAGTCTAGCTAACTCAGAGTTGGCGCAGTCGCAGATGGCACGCTGCCCTTGGCCCACTGTTGCCAGCGCCAGTTAACTGCCAGTCTACAGTAACTCACCTCCAGTCCTCATTCCCTTAACAATATTACCATATTTAATAAACACTGCAGGTCAGAGCCTTACTGTTCACTGCTGAATATGCTCATCTCCCTGCGGCCACTTTATTGGAAACCCCACGCATCGCCACGTTCACCGGAAATTCTACACAAGGCAACTTTACCGGATACTCCCAAACCTGGCATCTTTAAGTAAATCGCAATTTAGCCAATTTATTGGAAACTCCCACCATGGCCACTTGACACTTGATTAATAACACCAAACATGGCCACTTTATTAGAAACCCAAAACATGCCATGATGACTTTATTATAAACCCTAAGCTTTGCCAATGTACAAAAAACCCTAGGCATTGCTACTTAACTAAAAACCCCAGGCATTGCGACTTTATAAGAAACAAAAAATGGCCTAATTATTAGAAACTCCCATCTTGGACAATTTATTAGAAACCCCAAGCATGCCCAATTTATTAGAAACTCAAAGTATTACCACTTTATTAGACACCATATGCTTTGCCACCATACTGGAAACCTCAACCATAGTCACTTTCTTTTGGCGATTTATACAAATCCCCAAAATTGGCCACTTTATTGGAAACTTCCACCAAAGCCACTTCATGTGTAACAAAAAACTCCCATCTTGGCCAATATCTTAGAAACCCCAAGCATAGCCACTTTATTAGAAAAATCCAAATTATGACTAGTTTATTAGTCACCCTAATCATTGGCACATTATTAGAAATCTAATCTAATAGTTTGGCCATGTTTGTTGGAAACTCCCACTTTAGCAAGCTTATTAAAACCCTCACACATGGCCATTTTATTAGAAACCCCAAATTTGAACTCTGGTGATTTCAGTAGAACTTTTACCATGGCTCTTTTTTGGTAGGTATCTCCATTGTCCAATTTATTATAAATCCCAACCAAAAATTGGACCACGGTATTAGAAACACCAATGATAATGGATTTATTCAATGCATTAAGATATACAATTGCCACATTATTACATGTATATTAACCTTAGTGATGCTCTATGATGCATATTTACTTTAAGAGGCCCATCTATCTTCATGTTCCACTATATACTTTAGGTTCACACTTGCATCTACATACCCAAACACTGCCACTACATTGGAAACACCAACCACCATGATGACTGGAGTAGAAACTTGTAGCATGGCTTCAAGCTTTAACTTTAGCTAGTTTAAGGAATGGTATTTTTTATTGTAAACACATTTCTTTGCTACTTTATTAGAAAACCAAAGCATAGCTTCTTTTTAGTTTTGAATCAGAACCTTCCACTTTTGTCACTTTATCAAAAACACAAAAAATGGCCACATACATGAAAACTACCAGTTTGAACACTGCATTAGTATATCTTTAAACATGGCCAAATATGGTAGTACTGACACATTTATGCATTTTATTGTCACTACAGGTTAAAGAGTGGGTCCAACACCCCAGGTCAGATCTGTGGTCAGATTCTGCCCACTGGTAAAAGGCTAGAAGACGGTTAACCTCAGGAGATCAGGAGCTCCAGCCTGTAGAAAAGTGTCAGCAGAGTCACTGATTCACTGAATAACCAGAGTCATTTCTTAACACTGTCCCACAATTACTGGCCAAAAGTTGATATTTACTTCCCAAAAAAGATCCGGAATTACATCCCCCATTTCCCCACAACAATATCCCGCTAAACCGAGCCGGCAAATGAGGATGTTAAGCCGGGAGAGGACAGCAGCGGCGGCCGCCTGGCGCTCTGTCATGACAACTGTAAACAGTAGCTTTGTTGTGCCAGAGCGACACTGTGGCGAAGTGGCATTCACTCTAAATGTAAATGAGCAGAGTTTAGCAGTGTGGTCAGGTAATGTGTGAGCTGAATGCGCTTCCTCTCGCTGCCCTTAAAATGACAAATGCTATTAGGATGAGCAAAAGGAAGGACATGCACCGACACACATGCCAACACACGTGCAGTCATACTCCAAACTACTGGCACCCCTTTTTATTAGAAAACTCAAACATGGCCGCTTCTTGATTTTTTAACAAAAATATCCACCTATTTGGAAACTCCTACTTTTGCCACTTGATGGCCACTATATTAGAAACCCAATACAAGACATGGTTACTTTATTAGAAACCCTTTGCATTGCCACCATATTGGAAACCTCAATTACAGCCACCACAGCAACGTTTTTTGTTGCTATTAAAGCAGGAATAAATTATTATTGGAACGTTTTTGATATATTTTTAAAATACTCATCCTTATCAAATTTTCTGATAAAATAAAAAAAGAAGTAAACCATTATCTGTGGGTGTCACAGAAAGGTAAAATACCTAGACTTTTTTTTTAAAACCTCAATTATGGCCACTTCATTGGAAATTCCAAAAACGGCCATGACAACATAATTAGTAACCTCAGGTATAGTCACTTTATTGGTAATTTAAAAAATGACCACTTTTTTGGAAACTCCCACTTTTGCCATTTGATGGCCACTACATTAGAAACCCAAGATATGCCATTGTCAGTTTATTATAAACCCTAAACATTGTTACTTTATTTGTTTTTTACTATTAAAGTTGGGATAGGTAAATATGTTTAAGCATTTTTGTTGTATTTTTAAGTCATTATTTTTGTCAAATGTTCTGATGACATAAAAAAGAAGTAAACCATTATCTATGGACGCCACAGGATGGTAAAAATCCAACCCTAGACATTTTAAAACCCCAATCATGACCACTTCATTGGAAAATATAAAAATGGCCTCTTTATTAGAAACTTTCACCATGGCAACTTTATTAGAAGCCCCAAAGATGGCCACTTTATTAGAAACCTTAAACATTGCCACTTCATTGAAAATTAAATAGGGGGGGGAAAAATGCTTAATCTACCCACCCAGAGAGAGCGAGGCCAATTGTGCTTTCTCAGGGCTCTTGCAGCTGATGGCAAGCACTTTAGACCACAAGCTGAGACTTGTTTTTTTATTTTTGCTAATGGAAGAAAATTTAAGATGTTACACCTTAAATATTTAGATAAGTATCAAATTATATTACTGTAGCATTTTGGAGTAATGGTAAGTAAAACTAAGGCAAAATGTCAATATTCGGTTTTGCATAAACCAGATTTTAAAGTGCTATAAAACCAGCAAATCAAACTGTTTTCAATTGACACCAATACATTCTTAATAAATAATTTCTATACTATTAATTAGATAAGTATCGAGTTATATTACTGTAGCATTTTGGAGTAATAGGAAGTCAAACCTAGAAAATATTCCCCATTCGGTTTTGTATAAACCAGATTTGAGAGTGCTATAAAACCAGCAAATCAAACTGTTATTAATTGACACCAATAATTCCTGGAAGAAACATTCCTACACTATAAATTAGATAAGTATCAAGTGATATTACTGTAGCATTTTGTAGTAATGTGAAGTCAAACATAGGAAAAAAATTGTATTCGGTTTTGTATGAACCAAATTTTGCAGTCCTACAAAACCAGCAAATCAAACTGGAAGAACCCTTTCTACACTATCAATTCAATAAGTATTGAGTTATATTAATGTAGTATTTTGGAGTAGCAGGAAGTGAAACTTATGTAAACTTATGAAAAATGTCTATTTAGTTTTGCATAAACCAAATATTGGAGCCCCATGAAACCAACAACCAACATCAATTATTGTTGATTGTTTCCAGAGCAACACAAAGCATTAGTGTTTTTTTTTTTTTTTTGTATATATATATTTGTCCATATATGTCCATATATGCATGCACACACACCCATGCCCACCCGAACAAAATAACACACACAAAAATTTGTCTGATATCGGATTGGACAGGCAGTGGTTTATTTGTGCGGACACACACTCCGGCCTGCTGATTTGTGCTGTGCTATTAAGCAGGCAGCTCTGACAGACATGCATTCGTCCTTAGCTGCAGGTGGTGTGTGTGTGTGTGTGTGTGTATTTGTGGAGGTGGGCCGTCCTCCGGGGATCCGTGAGTGGCAGCACAGAGCGGTCCAGCTGCCATCAGAGCAACACCTGCAGTCTAACCCCATCACACCCTGCTCCCCAGGAACACACACCTATCCTCCCACCTCATAACACACACACACACACACACACACACACACACACTCTCTTTCCTGCATACTTGCGAAAACAACCCTGATGCAAGAAAAGGCGCCTCTTAAAGGAGAACTCTGGTGTAAAATGGACATTTGTTGTAGTAAAACATCATAAAAAGTTCTTATCTTTGATTAAAAAGCACACCTCCGTTTTCCCACAGCGTTCAGAGATCCAGAAATTTTAACAGTTCAGTCCAAAAACCCTTCAGACTGGGTGAAACGGGGCATAATTTACCCCTAATGAATCACTTCTGCATCGTTATTCAGGCTCAAATTTGCTTCACAGCTCCTTGCTAGAATCTGGAGATCCCTGACATTTAAAACGAGGAATTAATAACTTAAAAAGTGCACAAAGAGCTTATTAAAAACCACTGTTTACATCCTATAACGCTAGCTTCAGCTCTGAGCGCCGCCATTACTATACTGATAATAACATAGACACATATATATATATACGACTGCTACGCTATGTAGAGTAATGTAGTAATGGCGGCGCTCAGAGCTGAAGTTAGCATTATAGGATGTAAACAGTGTTTTTAATAAGCTTCTTCTGCACTTTTTAAGTTATTAATTCCTCGTTTTAAATGTCAGGGCTCTCCGGATTCAAGCAAGGAGGTTGTCTAGCTACTTTAAGCTGGATAACAGTGGAAAAGCCATTTATCTTGGCAAATTATCTCAGAAAGCTGTGGGAGAACGGAGGTGTGCTATTCATCAAAGGTAAGAACTTTATATCATGTTTTACTACAGCAAAAGTCCATTTTACACCAGAGTCCTCCTTGAAAGAAACAGAGCATTCAATTAAACAATTAAACACAAGGGGGCATAAAAAAGTGAATCCCCTGCTCTTATAGCAATTAATTTTGGGTAGTGTACCTCCTGGTGAGAGATTGTTGACTGCTAAATATGCCTCTATAAAGCACTTAAAGACATTTAGGCCAGTTGACAGACATTGAGATGGGGTGTATCTTTAGACTGAGAGAAACAGGATGGTCGTTTCCATGAATTATTCACTATCTTGGTCATCTGTCTGTCAGGCAGCATTACTTTATTTCCATTTTTCCGTTTTGTTGTAGACCTTTTGAGAAACCTGGACTGCAAGGTTTTATTTGAGTGATCTGTAGGCAAGTCGTCAACCGTGCACCATGCAGCTTGATTTAGTGCGTGCCAGTATGTCTTTGCTATCGTAACGGCGGGAAAAGTATACCTTGCACAGCTCAAAACAAACAAAAGTCGTGTTCTAATTATCTAAATTAATTAAGGGTGTATTTTGGGTCTAAACCAATCAGAGTGCCACTTGCCATTCCCTTTAAAATCTTGGTGCGCTCTGACTTTGTGAATTCTGGTGGATTGATATTTTAATGGTGCAGAGCTTCTGTGCTTCTCAGCAGAGTAGCTAAACTGACCTTGCTTGTTCATGCTGTGACAGTATGTAAGAAGCTTATTTACGGGAAGAGCAATGCTATATTTATTCTTTATTCTGTTTATTATTGAGGTAAAAGTTGGGTTTGTGCACTGCTGCGTGTTCTTGTGTGTGTATCTAATGGGGGTGTATATGTGCTGAGCATGCTCAGAGCACCGGCTTGTCCTAGATAGCAATGAATGTCTGATTGTAGACTATTGACTGTTGTCTAGGTTGTATTGAGTAAGTGGTGTACCTGTGTTTTCTATTGCCAACATAGCAAAATGCTAGAAATGTACCTTCCAGACCAACACACACATCAGTGTCGATACTGTATAAGCACAAGTCATAAAATTAGACTGTTTAGTCCCACCCATTCAGCCTTTATAACTTCAGCCCCACCCATTACTTTTTAAATGAAGCAGCCAATGAGAACAGACACGATATAAATACTATAATCACTCAAAAAACTACAGACTTTTTAATGAATTAGGCTTGTTTGTGATTGACAATATAAAAAAGAAGTGGAAAAAAAGTGAGAGACTGTGGAATTTCATTAAACGCACCAGTGAAATAAATAAATAAATAAATAAAGATATAAATGAAATAACACAAGTTTACTTCAACAAAAGCTTGCGTGTGACCTCAGGAGGCACAAACATGCTCAGATTTTGTGTATTACATGAATTATTCTCATTTTGCTCTCAGCTTTTGTGTGTAAGTGTGTGTGTGTGTGTGTATGAGTGCTCCCTGCTGTGGGATCAGAGAGTCGTGTGCTAATAATACATTCATCAATAAAATAATAAGATAAAACATGAGAGGACCCTCTGTTTATTATGTGCTTTCTGTTCGGAATTACCATATTGCATTCTGACTTCAGGGGAAAATCTGATTTCAATACAAAACATCCCCCCCGAGTGGAGCGGCGGAGGAGCGGCTTTAACATCATGTTCAGTAATACACACTGGAATTTTAATTTCACCAATGCAATCTGACGAAACGCCAGCACATTGTTTCCACTGCTGTTTTTAAAAAGTGTTCTCTGTGTTTGTACAGTTACTTTAAAACACTAATTACTGAACAAAAAGTAAAGTTAGTTATCAATGACATTAAAGGAAAAAAAAAAAACAACTAAAAACTAGATTAAAACTAAAGTCATACAAACTATGAAAAAAAAACCAAAAAAACATATGGGATTATTTCCTAAAGAAAAAAAAGTGTTAAACAAACCAGATTACGTTTTACACTTTAGATATTCTTGCTTAGATTAGACAGTTTTGCACATCTCTGCTGGATTTTCTCAGTCAGCTTTATGAGGTAGAGTCACCTGGAATTCAGGCTTTCAGTTAACAGCTGTGCTGAACTCATCAAGAGTTAATAACTTGAATTTCTTGTCTCTTAATAAAGGGTTTGAGAGCATCAGTTGTTGAGTACAGTAGTGAAGAGGTAGAGTTACAGGTAAACAGTGAATATTGAATATTTGAGTAATGTTCTAATCCAGGTTATGAAAAGCAACAACTACTCAACTAAGTAACTAAGAAAAAGTTCTAGATCTTTGAACATATCCTAAAGTGAAGTCGAGGCAAAGACCATCAAAAACATTGAAATGATAAAACTGGCACTCATTAGGACCGCCACCGGAGAAAAAGAGCAAGAGTTTCCTCTGCTGCAGAGGATAAGTTCATCCTTATAAGTTACCAGCCTCAGGAACCACAAGTTAACAGCTCCCCAGATAAGAGCACCTAAATGCGTATAATATATACATACAGCTCTGGAAAAAATAAGAGACCGCTTAAAATTATGAGCTTCTTTGATTTTACCAAATTAAAAACTTCTGGAATATAATCAAGAGGAAGATGGATGATCACAAGCCATCAAACCAAACTGAACTGCTTGAATTTTTGTGCCAGGAGTAAAGCAGCATAAAGATACCCAAAAGCAGTGTGTAAGAGTGGTGGAGGAGAACATGCCAAAATGCATGTCAACTAGTTTAAATAGGATTTGTAAAACTATTTAAATCCATTTACATAAAATTTTAGTATGTGTTTTTTTTTTTTTTTACATTCTGATGGTAATACTGTTACGGGACGTTTAGGGAACGGACCCAAGCGCAGAGGAAAAACCTGTGAGAACAGGCTTTAAATTAAAGTGGCTGTATGCCAAAAGAAACAAATATGTTTAAATTGAAAATAAATGTTTATTGTTTTAGTAAGGGAAATAATAAAATGTAACTGATAGAAGGGAATTTGTTGAAGTGATTTTGCACACCACGGGGGGAAAACTGCTGATAACAGAAATTGCACCCTTAAGAGTGCTAGTAGGGAAAAAGGAGGGAAAACAAACAAAGGAGACACCACATGTGGTGTGGCTCAAACTAAAAAGCTTTTCCCAGAAACTCAGACAACTGAAATAAGTGTTTCCTTCTCTTTTTCTTTTAAACAAAATAAAAGGGGCGCTAAACAATTCAGCCCCTGAAACTTTTAGGCTCTAACAAGCCTTGCTTTTCTTCTTGGCTTTGCTTTGCCTTCCTTTTTAGTTGTCTTTAGTTAAGCTTTAACTTCTCTTTGCTTTTCTTTACTTTTCTTTGTTGTTCTTTGCTGGCTGGTGCAACCTTACCTGTCACCTCTCCAAAAAAAAAAAAGGTGTGACAAAGGCAAGCAGGAAACACAGCCTTAAATACAGGAACCTGCAGGTGAAGCTAATTAGCACTAATTACCCCTGGAACTCTGGGGATGAGTGCCTCGCTGCTGCCGCCTTCTGCTGGCAGCTGATGGTGCAGGCTGAACCCTTATAAATACATATGGAACAATGTTTATCCAGTATGAATCTGTATTGTGTATTATTTCTATCTATCTATCTATCTATCTATCTATCTATCTATCTATCTATCTATCTATCTATCTATCTATCTATCTATCTATCTATCTATCTAAATCTTCAGCCTGAATATATTTTACAATCTGTCTCTTGCAACTGTTAAGATTAATTTATTGACTAGTTTGTAGGTGTTATTTTCACAAAAGATACGCATTTGTGAGCCATGCCTTGCAGGAAAAAAAAAAAAAAAAAAAATCCTTTCAGAGGATCGACAACTTACAAATGATTTACATACAGTTGAAAAAACAATGACATTTTAGAAAATGACCAGTCTACAGTAACACAACAATAATAATCTACAAATGGAGATGATTTGGGACTGTGGCTACTCTGCTAAGAAGTGAGCAATCAGTTAAAATTACCCCAAAAGCACAAGTGGACTCATCAATGAGGTAAAGAAACATCTCCGAGTGACAGAAGATTATTTGACCAATATTTGAGGACTAATTATAATCGGATATGAATATTAAGTGTGTATTAGTTTTAATTCAACATAAACCTGCTTGTAAAACGATTTGAAAGGAACAGTTTAATCTAATATATAAATGGTGTAGTTTCTACAGTCTGAGAGTGATAACTCTTTAGTAAGAGTTTTTCTCTGGTGGTGTTTAGGAATAGTGGGTTCACTCTGCGGTAACTCATCACTTCCTCCGTGGCCGGCCGCCGGCCCGGCTGGAGCGAATGCGGTTCAGGTAGCTGTAGACGTCGGGTCAAGGGCACAGCAGCCCTGTGTACACTTCCCTGCCAATCAGCCAGCTGATCAGTAAAGGAACAGACACACATCTGCAATATCCTGAGTCAGCAGGCAAACAAAGGAGAGCGTCCAGAGATACACAGCGAGAATGCGGTGACCTGCAGACCAGCCATTCACAACACTGCGGGCTCTGGGACTCAGAAATGTCATTAAAATACAGAGAAGCTTCAGCGCTGAAGGTTCGACTGACCTGGACCGAGAAAAACAAGCAAAAGTAGAGAAACAGTATAAAGACCATAAAGACCACTTCAGTTTCTAAATCAGTTTCTCTGATTTTGCTATTTATAGGTTTATGTTTAAGTAAAATGAACATTGTTGTTTCATTCTATAAACTACAGACAAAATTTCTTCCAAATTTCAAATAAAAATATGTCATTTAGAGCATTTATTTGCAGAAAATGAATAAATGTCTGAAATAACAACCAAAAAAATATATATGCAGAGCTTTCAGACCTCAATAAATGCAAAAAAAAGAGTTCAGAAATCAATGTTTGGTGGAATAACCCTGGTGATTTTTAATCATAGTTTTCATGCATCTTGGCATCATATTCTCCTCCACCAGTCTTACACACTGCTTTTGGATAAATTCATGCCTTTACTCCTGGTGCAAAATTCAAGCAGTTCAGCTTCAGGTTTGATATTATTTGTCTTCTTACAGATTTGTTTTGTTTTTGCACTTTTGTCATCAAATTATCAAACAAGCTTTAATATCAGACAAGTATAATACCTGAGAAAATATAAAAAAGCCCAAACCAATCTAGCCCTGTGTGAAAAGTGAAAAAGTGTTTCCCCTCATAATTGAACTGTGATAAATCACACTTTTTGGAAAGATGAGCTCAATTTCACTATTAACCACAACCAGGCCTGATTACTGCCAGACCTGTGGAATTAAGAAATCACTTAAATAGAACCTTTTTGATGAATCATTGATCTCATTGATCTATCCAAAAGGGCATGAACAACTCATCCAGGAGGTCACAAAAGAACTCAGAACAACATTTAAAGAACTGCAGGTCTCGCTTGCCTTAGTCAATGATGTATTAACAAGAAAAAGACTGGTCAAAAATGGTGTTTATGGGTTCTAAGGGAAGAATTACTTTTCTCAGTGTTTCATATAGTGTCTTTAGATCAGTTGATCATGTATGTAATTCCATGTGTGTCCCTAAATTGATATCCTTAATATTATGTACCACTTTACACTTTAAACAAAATGAATTAAATAAAGGAATAAAGAAAAACAAATGGAAAATGATTGAGAAGGTGTGCCCAAACTTTTGGCTGGTGCTGTATATGTATATCATCATTACTTCCACACATATTTAAAGCATTGTCTCTCTTCTTTTTTGCCAATAGTTGCATTTTCAAGAGTGTATCAGATCTGCAGACCTGGTGAAATCAGTATATTAAGGACAGTATTGTTGGTTTAGAGTAAATTAGACGATGAACCGACAGTCTGAAGCAGATTTCTGTCTCAAACACGCAATATTCTCAATAACTCCGCCACCGTGACAAGGTGCATCCTCCTAATCTCACCATCAGCAATTCAGTTTCAGCAAGAGAGATTTAGTCTAAACAGATATGATGAAATATTGAAAATGAGGCTGAGGGAAGTTTTTTACCGCGCAGCTCAGGATCGAGTCTAATCCCCAACATATTTATTGTTTTCCACTAGAAAAGCCATAAATCTCTGCTACAGCACACTCCGGAGGACGTGACAACGCTGAAACGCAGCCACAAAGGAGCATTTCAGAACCCATCATTCGTTAATGACCTGCTGATATCCCATTTGTATGATTAAATGATTAGATTTGCGATGCGACAGCAAATAGATGCGGCGGGAAACAGATTTGCGCAGCATTTTTCGGAGCCATTTACAGAAACGTGAGTCCGAGAATCGGTTCCCCCGCCGAAGATCCAGGCGGAGAAATGCGTTGTGAAGTAATGATGAATATATTACACTAAACTGCGGACTATGATGCCTCGATGGGGTGAAATTTGAGGCCAATTATTTCTTTAAGAGGCTCAGAACTGCAGGAAAATGCAAATGGAACAAACAATAAATAAAGGAATGTATTGTGGTTTATCTGCAGTTTTGCTGGCATTGGCAGTTTATGCCTAAAAAACATTTTTCTTTTCTTTTTTGGCCTAATTTGTAGTGGTAAATCATTTTTTTTTTTCACTTTTTATATTATTTTTGTATTTAAACTATATAGTTTATCTTCCAAGGAAAAAAAAGAACATTAAGGTTTGAAAGGAAGTCAGTATAGATTTTTTAATAGAATTTTTTTACTGTTTTAAATCGTATTTATTCTTAGCTTTTATTTATTTGTTTTATTTATTCTCTTAGTTTTTATTTCTTTTTTAATTATTTCATTATTTAGTTTTTTTTAGTTTTGTGTTTTTACTTTTTTACTTATTTTAATAATATTCTTTTTTATTTGTATTATTTATTTTTTATTATCAATATTTTATTGTAATATGTTAGTTAGTTTTATCTTAATTTCTACTCTTTGTTTAATTTATTCATTACTTATCTTTTTTTAATCTTAATTTCTTATCAATTAAACCTCAAGTTTTTTTTTATTTGTATCTATTTTTTTCTTTTATTCACTGATATGTTCTTTTTTCTTTTAATTTAAAATGATTAAATGTAGTTATCACTTTCACTGAACTTTCAATATACAGGAGTTGGACAATAAATCTAAAACACCTGTCTCATTTTAGTGTGGGAGGTTTCATGGCTAAATTGGAGCAGCCTGGTGTTCAATCTTCATTAATTGCACATTGCACCTGTAAAAGCATGAAGAGTGTGAAGGTTCAATTAACAGGGTAAGAGCACAGTTCTGCTCAAAATATTGCAATGCACACAACATTATGGGTGACACACCAGAGTTCAAAAGAGGACAAATTGTTGGTGCACGTCTTGCTGGAGCATCTGTGAACAAGACAGCAAGTCTTTGTGATGCATCAAGAGCCACGGTATCCAGGGTAATGTCAGCATACCACCAAGAAGGACCAACCACATCCAACAGGATTAACTGTGGACGCTGTAAGAGGAAGCTGTCTGAAAGGGATGTTCGGGTGCTAACCTGGATTGTATCCAACTTCATTCAAAGGTGTTTGTTGGTTCTGTAGTTTTTTGTACTTGAGAAATTAAACCCTAGTTCTAGAGTTCTAGAGTTCTAGCTTCAAATCACGAGCTGACATTGCCACAGTTCCCCGTTTCCCCCAAGTGTTCGTCCTTCCTTTCTAACCTCATTCTCTAAAATATACTGGAGATCATGAGCACTGCAGCAGCCTGACATCCTGCAAAGCTCCAGAGAGCGCAGAGCAGGACAGGCCACAGAGAGGCGATAAGTCAGCATGTTTAGCATCATAAGTTCATCCCAAGAGTTTCAGCAAGGCCAAGAACCGCTGGAGGACAAAGACTCTATAACCCACACACACTTATACACATACACACACACACACACACACACTTTTATACACACACTCATACGCACTGTCCTGGAAAAGTGGTAAACTCGGGAACAATAATCCATCATTATGAGCGAGCGTTAGCCAATAACCAACCTCCAGCGTGGCCTGTGGAACCTTCTCTCTGTGTCTCTATATCTCAGTAAAACTGAGGATGCTGTACACAGTATCTCAGGATGTATACACTCGGAAGAATGTCCTAATTATATATATATATATAAAGAAAAGAAAAAACAATGTATTTAAACTAGTGGTGTCAATTGATAAAAAAAAATAATAATTTAGTGATTATTTGTGATTAATCACACTTGTTCTCCTTAAGGCACACACAGATTTTTATCTGTACCACTTTAAAATAAGAATATACTTATAAAGGGCTTATAAATGGCTTATAAATGAGTTTATTAATTATTGTTGATTAGGTTGTAAATGCTTTAAAAACCATTGATAAGCAGTTAAAACACATCAATTAAAAAAGGGGACAGTCATTTAATTTATAGTAAATACAGTAGTTAAACCTACTTACAAATATATATTTATATGACAGGTTCATTGCTGATTGATGGAAAACACAAAGTAAGATCAGTTTTAAGGAAGATCTGAAGTTTGACAGTATACATGAGTGTGGAATTAAATTAGCAAATTTTCAGCTCACAGTTGACATTTTTATTTATGTGTTGTTGTATATTTATTAAGTATATGCTTATTAATGTTTTTTTTTTTTTTTTTTTTTTTTTTTTTTTACGTATTTGCAACCCAATGTATAACCATTAATAAACTCGTTAATAAACCATTTATAAGCCTTTTATGAAGGTAGTCTTATTTTAAAGTGGTGCACCAATTTTATAGTGGATATTTACAGTAAATGTAAAAAAATATATATTAATTGAATGAATGTAAGACATGTAAAATGCAACTCTGTTTATATTAGTGTTGTCAATTAAAATAATAGTATATTCTTGTATGTTTAAGGGGTTTCCTGTTTCCTGTTTAACTGTTTGCTAATAAAAAATATGAGATACATTCAACATTGCTGACAACCATAATTGTACTTTTTTTGTGTGGAAATGTATGACATGCAGAACAAATATTTAAAAAAACCAACAACAAAAAAACTATGATATTATACAAAATTAAATAAGAATGAAACACAATAAGTTATACAGTAATTATAGAATTGGGAATGGGATGATTATATTCCAGATCTCATTATGCACTTTAGCTAGTGACCTTAAGATAATAATAATAATAATAATAATAATAATAATAATAATAATAATAATAATAATAATAATAAAAATATATAGAACCTTTCATACATAAAAATGCAGCTCAAAGTGCGTCAGAATAAAATAAAAGAAAACAGCATAATGTTAAAGTAATATAAAACAAATAAATCAATAAAAAAATTATAAAATAAAATAATAAAATATTAGCAAATAAAACATTTATATTAAAATTAATGAATTGAAACAAACAAAATAAAAACAAAATAAAACATTTTTATTGATTTTAAATGTGAACACAGACAAAATAAATAACTTAATTCTTAATATCACATTACTCAATAAGAATATATAATTATCCTCTGTTTTACTTGATTTGCTAAAATTAATTTTTGAGAAAGAATGATTAAATAAATAAAAAAAAAACAGTGCAAAAAGGGTTTTGGCTGCTAAACCCAGTTTAAAGAAAAAAAAAAAAGTTTAAATAGTGAAGATTAGCCACAGTAGACCCAATTCCATGTTTGTATTTCTTTTATTAATAATAATATTGACTAGAAAGGAAAAAACAGATTAAGCCTAATTTTAAGGTCAATTGTGGATCGGGCAGCTGGCTTTAGGGCGTATCGGTGTGTCTTTGGTACTAGGAGGGCTCAAAACTCACAATAGGCATGTTCTCCTAATTCTGTTAATTAATCATGGGTGTGGTTAATTTTGGGCGTAACGTGAAATAAACCAATCAGTGTGTCAGTTGTCATTCCCTTTAAGAGAGAGGTACCCTCTGACGCTGTGAAGATACACCAGCAGCTCATTTAAGGGAACAGCTATTTTATTTTTATAGTCTTATTTATATTTTAGTCTTTATTCTGTTTATTGTTGAGTTAAAAGTTGTTGGATTTGGGGTTTTAATCGGTCAGTGGCGCACATGTATTTCCCACCACATGTATTTCCTAAACTTGGATGCTATTTTAACGGTGTGGGATTAAGGCGTGAAAATACAAAGACTGTTGACAGGGTGTAAGATGGCAATGAGCATCACGATAAGCCCTGTTCCTCCACAATAACCTTGACTTCCACTAGTCTCGTTTTTTTTTTTTTTATTTATTTATTTTTTTTTTATTTGTATGCAGTGTTGTGTTGAAGTTATGTTGTCAGCACAACATGTGTAATTCTTCCCCTCTAAACTTCCCCTTCATCTATCTTTTCTTTACCATTTCTTTTGTTGTAGATACATAATTATGCAGCTAAATTAGTTTTGTATACACTGTAAAAAGTGAAGCATGGAGCTATTAATTCAAGCTAATAAATATGATTGAACACATAGTACAATTATTGACTTTATTGTGAAACTCAACCTTTTTGAATTTTGATGTGTCAATTTTGATTCAGACTAAATTAATTACAATTCTGAAGGAAATAAACCAAATGTTTTGGTTCCACTGAAATCATACTCGAAGAAAAGAGATAAGGATGTAATATTTTTAATTTGAATCAAACATGAATTGCGCATGCGCACTGTGGAGCACGGGAGAAGTTGTAGAGAGAGGGAGAGAGGGAGAAAGTGCCTGAACGTGCTCGCGAGAGAGAGAATGAGAGAGAGAGAAAGTGCCTGAACGCGCTCGCGAGATAGCAACGCATGCTTATGGTATTGTGGCGTCGGGACTGGAGGGGGGGCGGAAGGAATTATGGGAGCTCACCCTGTTGGGGGAAGTGGGTGTATTTCTGCATGTTTATGTTACTGTTTATCCCAGAGTTTCATGTCATGTTTTATTATCACTGTTCTAGTATTATTCATGTAGTTATCAGTTATGTGGTTGTTTTGTGTAAGTGCCTCACCCTTTGTGTGTTTTCTGTGTGTGGGAGTGGGGTTAGCTGCGTTGGAGCTGTAGTTAGTTTTACTTTCAAAAGTGGAATCCCATGTAAATCCAGCTCTTAGTGTCCTCCTCAGAGCAAAATAAAAAGAGCAAGAGAGCACTGAAACGAATCTCGCTGGTAATCCGTCCTCTTCCACGCCACAGTAACTTCTGGAACTTCTGAATATGCTGCCATGTTTTTTTTTAAAGTTCGGTTCAATTTAACTGTATTAGTTTGGTTCCGAAACTGAAATGTAAAGAATTTAACTTGGGTCAAGGTGAATAATTAATATTGGGTCGAGTGAAGTAATATGGTTTATGTCAAAATAAAATAATCAGGTTGTAACAATTGACTTTATTTAGATTGAGTGAAGTCGAATAGTTTAGATGCAACAAATGGACATCATTTTTTTTAATTTGAGCAGGACTACACTTTTTACAGTGTACTGTTGATCAATGGCCTCGGCCCACATGCTCTGAATATTCAGCTGGAGCTCACTTTCGCTGCATCTTTTGCATATTTTTGATAAATTGAACACGTAGGGTTAATGCATTTTAGCTGCGCAGATGAAAAGCGCCGCTGCATCAGTGCCGCGATCCGAACAGGTTTGATTAGAGCTAGCTGCAGGCGTTTTCTAGCCGCTTGGCTCCGGCAGGAAAGGCTCTGAGAGCGGCTCCACTCGAGTGCTGGTAATGAAGGCAGGATGAGGATCTGCAGATTGAAGATTAAGAGGTTAGGATCCCATCTGCTGCCAATAAGACAATGAGGAGGGAAGTGGGGACGAATTCTGATACCGATGTTTACAGAATTCAGTTTTAATACCCAATAACCCAACGCAAATAAAGGAGTCGACTTTACCAAACTGTGTTTAGTTTCGCAGGCTTATTAGTATATAAATAAAAAAAGAAAAGTACATTTTGTGTGAAGGAAATTCAGAATGGCTGCACTGTGCATCTTAAGCTGCAGCCTGGTCTCAGGAGAAATTTGTACATTAATATATACATATATTAAATTTCCATTTAAGAATTAATTTATTCAGTATGTACTACAGTATATACAGCTCTGAAAAAAAAAGGAAGGAGGAAGATGGATGATCACAAGCCATTAAACCAAGCTGAACTGCTTGCATTTTTGCACCAGGAGTAAAGCAGCATAAAGTTATCCAAAAGCAGTGTGTAAGACTGGTGGAGGAGAACATGATACCAAGATGCATGAAAACTGTGATTAAAAACCAGGGTTATTCCACCAAATATTGATTTCTGAACTTTTTTTCTTTGCATTATTTGAGGTCTGAAAGCTCTGCATCTTTTTTTTTTTTTTTTGATATTTCAGCTATTTCTCATTTTCTGCAAATAAATGCTCTAAATGACAATATTTTTATTTGGAATTTAGGAGAAATGTTGTCTGTAGTTTATAGAACAGCAATGTTTATTTGACTCAAACAAAAACCTATAAACAGCAAAAGCTGAGAAACTGATTCATAAACTAAAGTGATCTGTATAGCTTGACCCCAATCCACTGAGCTACCTATTCCCCAGTCCTATTTCCACCACCGGGTTTGTCAGGTATGAAACACAGTAGCAGCTGCAGCCTTGCCATCATTCTAAAAAAAAGCTCTATGAGTAGAGATGGAGTAAAACAGCAGTACATTATTACGATACAGCTGCAAGAAAAAGTATGTAAACTGTTTGGAATTACTTGAATTCCTGCATAAATTGGTCATTAAATGTGTTCTGATCTTCATCTAAGTCACAAAAAAAGACAAACACAGTCTGCTTAAACTAATACCACACAACAAAATTATATGTTTGCATGGTTTTATTGATCACAACATGTTAACATTTACTGTGTAACTGTGAGATTTATTTTATTTCTATTTATTTATAAAAAAAGGGTTAATCTACAGTTACAGTAGATATAGAAGTGACCAGCACTGTAATCTTATCTAGAGTCGGATTTCAGCACTTCCTTTTTTTTCTATTTTTAATTGAAATACATATAGCAACTCAAGCCAATCAATTAACTCTATAGAGTGCATTTCGAATTGTAACCCTTTTAGACCTGAATTCTCTCTAGTGATGGAAAAAATGCTGTTTTCTGTTAATAATGCAGAGAAAAGAAGACACTAACATTCTACTATAACATCTGTACAGCAAAAAAAATCAAACTTTCATTACATTGGAAGCCATGTATAAATGCTGTTATATTCCATATGGACCTTCTTATTTAATAAACCATTCCTAAACTAAAGTAAATAAACATGATTAAAATTAAAATAATCATTAACCAATAACCATTATACAATTGGCACCATACCTGATGCCAGGTGTATAAAGCCCCGCCTACAACATTGTAGCAAAGGTAGAACTGTGTTCTCTGGAATGATGGAGCTCCATCCAAAAACTTTTGGATGGGTTGAGTTGGATAACTTGAGAGTAGATGGTAGAAATGCAACTCACCAAATTGCCAACACAACAATGACCGACAGCTGATGTCCTCCCTTCTACGAACCAATCAGTGTCACCACCTTATCATGTATAGAAAGACTCTGCCCACGTAATGCAGCATGTAAGAAGTGATGTTTTAGTCCACTAGATACTAGAACTTTAAAACCAGAAGAAACTTTATCAAACCCCAACAACCCTGGATCAGTATTTTAAATGTAATAATCACGTTATTGCATTAAATCTGAATAAAAATATTATAATAATGACCATTTGAAGGGTAAAGTTTAGCTATGACAGCGATTAAAGATGGAGAAATTTCACAAAAGCCAATCTGCCAGCTCTTCCATCTCTACATCTATACTCTATACCTGTTATATCACCGCACTTAAAGAAGCGTATTGTTGAGTTTTCTATGGAGTGGCTCTGCGAGCGACGAGGCATTAAAGCACTGCTGACTTCTTTCACATACAGCGAGTTCTCAGTTGCACGCTTGTCGGCCGTGACATTGGCAAAATGTTCTTGCGCAGTCTCCTCATAAAACCCTCATTTACAAAGTTTAGCTCCGATTAGTCCATTAGCTAAATTACCTAGCCAAGCAGTTGATTTACAAATGTGTTCCCTTCAATCTCCGGCACAGCATGGGACGCCACAAACCGAGAGAGCAACGCACTCGTGCATTTAAATAGGACCAGAGGGAAAGATAACTGGTAGAATGAAGAGAGGACTGGGGGATGAGAGAAAAAAAAAAGAAAAAGGAAAGAAGATGTGCTAATGATATTGGCTTATTTTACCTTTTAATCTCAGTGTGAAGACATTAACCCTCATCCTCGTGAACAGGTTGGTTTACTTCCTCATTGTTTAGAGTCCCAGAGACCCTAATGTTCTAACTCTTTAAATTTAATAACATTATATTAATAATAATAATAATAGTCTCAAATCTAGTCTCAAGTCTTCATATACATTTTGAATCAGTTTTGAGCTGTCAAATGTTTGAGTTCCAACTTTTTTGATTTAATTAAAACCCAGTATACGAGTGAAAGAAAATAATGAATGAAGCTTTATTCTTAAGCTTCTTCTTATGCAAAGTCAGTGTGCAGAATCGTTTATTAAGCATAAAACTTCACACCTAAAAGCAACAAAATGAGAGTAACTGATTCCTTTCATATTCTTTTTTTTATACAGTCATATGAAAAGGTTTGGGCACCCCTATTAATCTTAATCATTTTTAGTTGTAAATATTTGGGTGTTTGCAACAGCCATTTCAGTTTGATATATCTAATAACTGATGGACACAGTAATATTTCAGGATTGAAATGAGGTTTATTGTGCTAACAGAAAATGTGCAATATGCATTAAACCACAATTTGACCGGTGCAAAAGTATGGGCACCCTTATCATTTTATTGATTTGAATACTCCTAACTACTTTTTACTGACTTACTGAAGCACAAAATTGGTTTGGTAACCTCATTGAGCTTTGAACTTCATAGCCAGGTGTATCCAATCATGAGAAAAGGTATTTAAGGTGGGCAATTGCAAGTTGTTCTCCTATTTGAATCTCCTCTAAAGAGTGCCATCATGGGCTCATTAAAACAACTCTCAAATGATCTAAAAACAAAGATTGTTCAACATAGTTGTTCAGGGGAAGGATACAAAAAGTTGTCTCAGAGATTTAACCTGTCAGTTTCCACTGTGAGGAACATAGTAAGGAAATGGAAGAGCACAGGGACAGTTCTTGTTAAGCCCAGAAGTGGCAGGCCAAGAAAAATATCAGAAAGGCAGAGAAGAAGAATTGTGAGAACAGTCAAGGACAATCCACAGACCACCTCCAAAGAGCTGCAGCATCATCTTGCTGCAAATGGTGTCACTGTGCATCGGTCAACAATACAGCGCACTTTGCACAAGGAGAAGCTGTATGGGAGAGTGATGCGAAATAAGCCATTTCTGCAAGCACGCCACAAACAGAGTCACCTGAGGTATGCAAAAGCACACCTTAGGAGACTCTGCCAAATCAAGAAAATGATAAGGGTGCCCATACTTTTGCACCGGTCAAATTTTGGTTCAATGCATATTGCACATTTTCTGTACAATAAACCTCATTTCAATCCTGAAACATTACTGTGTCCATCAGTTATTAGATATATCAAACTGAAATGGCTGTTGCAAACACCCAAATATTTACAACTAAAAATGATTAAGATTAATAGGGGTGCCCAAACTTTTTCATATGACTGTAAGTATAAGTTAGTCTACAATAATCTACCTGTAGTTGTAGTGTTATAGTTTCTATGGTCCGCATCAGTTTGTTTATTTATAGCATTTCTCCCTCTGTTTGGTTTGGTTTGGTTTCACACAGGCATAAACCTAAACCTTAACGCACCAAAATGCGCACCAATAAACCATGCAAGCAGACCGTCTTCTCTGATTGCTCTGATAGGTCAAAGAAAAGATAGAGAAGGCTGGTAGCTGTTTCTAATAAATTGGCCGCTGAGTACAAATTTCAAGGTTCTGTTTCTAATAAAGTGTCTATTGAGTAAATCACAGTGTAGATGCTTTCTAATAACAGATCAGCCAGTGGTTTTTGGTGAGAATAGACTGTGATATTCAGTGCTGTGATATTTTAATTCACACTCAGCCTGGCTGGTTGGACAGGTGGTCTCAAAAAGCCCGTATTTGATTCCTCGAGATGAATCACACGCTATTATCTCAGAGTCGGGCTGATCTCTGACCCTGTTCCCGAGCTTCAGCGGCCTGAAGAGTGTCTCAGCGAGAGCTGGAATGTGAATACCTGTGGATCTAATGGAACCTGTGGAAGTAATCTTCTTATCCGGCGTGCAGGTGATGCGTCTGATGGATTCGGCTCAGAGTATCCAGGGCTTTAATGGTGAGTCATTTCAATGTGTACGTTTTCTTCTCCCTCAACACACACTTCAGCACCTCAACCGTGCCTTTGTGTCTTGAGGTTCTTAAGCCAGTTTAACTGGTCAGTTCCTTTGACAGTTCTTCTGAAACCCTCTAGAGCCCATTCCTGCACTGTTAACCGAGAAACCAACAATAAAGAAAGAAAGAATGGCGCTTGGCTTTAAGAATTCCTCAGTATGAAGAGGCGTCAGGATGTCAGATTAGTTTTGTTGGAGGTTTCAGATCGAGCTCTTCAAGCCTCTTTAGAAAACACTTTTACCATAAGTGTCCATGGCAACATGTTACTTTACGCTAATCCTAAAAGTTTATTTACGCTACACAAAGGCAGTATTGTGTTCAAATCACAACGATTTTTGGATATACATGAATAAATAAGTAAATAATCCACATTTTCCATGCATTTATACACACAACATATTCTAGCAGTAGTATTAATAGAGGCGATTGTAGTATTAGCAGTAATTGTTGTGCAGAATCAGTAGCAACAGTGTAATTAGTAGTAGCAATAATAATAGTAATAGCAGCAGTATTATTACTATTAGTAGCAGCAGCATTAACAGTAGTAGTAGGAGTAATATCAGTTGTAGTTATAGTAGCAATAGTAGTAGTAGTAGTATTAGTAGTGGTTATAGTAGCAATAGTAGTAGTAGTAGTAGTAGTAGTAGTAGTAGTACTAGTAGTAGTAGTTGTAGTAGCAATAGTAGTAATAGTAGTATTAGTAGTAGTTATAGTGGCAATAGTAGTAGTAGTAGTAGTAGTAGTAGTAGTTATAGTAGCAATAGTAGTAGTAGTAGTAGTATTAGTAGTGGTTATAGTAGCAATAGTAGTAGTAGTAGTAGTAGTAGTAGTAGTAGTACTAGTAGTAGTAGTTGTAGTAGCAATAGTAGTAATAGTAGTATTAGTAGTAGTTATAGTGGCAATAGTCGTAGTAGTAGTAGTAGTAGTTATAGTAGCAATAGTAGTAGTAGTAGTAGTGGTTATAGTAGCAATACTATTAGTAGTAGTACTAGTAGTAGTTATAGTAGCAGTAGTAGTAGTATTAGTAGTAGCATAAACATAGTAGTTGTAGCAATAGTCATAGTGGTAGTAGTTGTTGCAGGAATAAAAGTAGTAGTAGTAGTAGTACTAGTAGTAGTATTTGTAGTAGTAGTTGTAGTAATCAAAGTATTATTATTATTATTATTATTAGTAGTAGTAGTAGTAGTAGTAGTAGTAGTAGTCATACTAGTAGCATCAGCATCATCAGTATTAATATAAGCAATACTAAAAGTGGTAATAGTACTAGTAGTAGCATTATTGATAGAAGGAGTAGTATTAGTAATAGTAGTATTAGTATTCGTAGTAGTAATTTTAGTAGTAGTTATTAAAAATTTACTTGTTTCTTTTTCCCTTAAGCTTTGTTGTTTATTAATTGTATGGAATTCTGATTCTAAAGTAGGAGTTTTATTTCCAGGAGATGAATATGACGGAATTAGGAATTCCTCAGTATGAAGAGGCGTCAGGATGTCAGATTAGTTTTGTTGGAGGTTCAGATTGAGCTCTTCAAGCCTCTTTAGAAATCACTGTCGCTGCTATAAATTGAAAACTCAGCAAGACCTGAAATAGCGTTAAGTGTCAATGTTAACATGTTACTTTACGCTAATCCTAAATATTTATTTACGCTACACAAAGGAGGCATTGTGCTTTTATCGGCACTATTAATGGAATTGGATTAAGTGAAGAAGAATTGAGCTGATGCTTATTTTTTACCTCCTTCTTTACGTTCTGCCCTTCTTTCAGCCGTCCCTCTTTCTGCTCTGTACTTCCCCATAGTGATGTTTATGAATGTTCTGGAGAAAGCGGCTTGAAGCTGTCAGGGGCTGGGGTGCTGATAAAAACGCCGCAGAGGAGAATGACACCTTCACACTGACACATGAAAAGGAATCGCATTCTCTGGAGCCGTCTGCCTGGAACAGATGGCTGCACATTTTCCTCACCCTACAAACACACCGCCTGCATTAACTTATTCAAATAGAGGGTCAATGGCACCAACGATTGTGCCTCAGCCCGTCCCAAAGAGTCCCCACAACACAAACCCACAGAAAAGTAGAACCAGTAGACTCCTCGAATTAATCCCCCCAGCGCTATGATGCTAAAAAGAGAGAAAGAGACGTTTAGGAAATGTCAGAACTTCAGTTGAAAAGAAGCCTAAATGTCCTCACATAAACGTCTTTTCAACCACTCGAACAGGACGTCTTTTCAACTTCAACTTTTAACAAAATGTTAGCAATGTTTGCATGAATGTCTTTTCAACCACTTCAAAAAGACGTCTTTTACTTTTAACCAAAATGGAACATTTAATGGACATTTAAGCAAACAGCACTTTTCTCTCAGAAAACAATTTTTTGGGGGGTAAACATCAATCAGCTATTTGAGAACCACTTTAAACACTTACAAAAAGCACTTAAAAACAAAAACAAAAAAAACTGAGCACTATGCCAATAAAAAATGGTAAAAAAAAAAAAAAAAAAACGTGATAGCTTTAGTTTAAAATTAAGAAAAAAAAGTCAAATCTGTACATAGAAATATTCCTAAATAAAACCAATTTAAACCACTTAAAAAGAAAACAAACAAACAAACAAACAAAAAAACAATATGGAACCTTGTTAAAAAAAAACATCTTTTCAACTTTCAATTGAAATGGAATGTAGTTTCCATGATTCAACATCTTTTTTAACATCAAAGTGCTGGGGAAATGTCTTTCTTTTCAACTTTTTATTAATATTTATACATATAAAATACATTACTTGAAATTTTTTGACAAGATGTCTTTTCAACTTTCAACCAGTTTTTACATATAAAATCCTACATCCCTACTTTGTACGCTTTGTATCAACTTTAAAAAGACGTTCAACGTTCACTTTCAACCAATATAGTTTCAATCAACAGCTTTTCAACATTTCAACATGTTGCAGGGAAATGTCTTTTTAACCACTTAAAAAATGTGTTTTTTTAATTCTGAGAATATGTCAGGACTTTGGTTGGAAAAAAAAAAAAAAAACTAAATGTCCTCACATAAACATCTTTTCATCCAGTTAAAAAAATATGTCTTTTCAACTTTTTAACAACAAAATGCTTTGGTATAAACATCAATCAAGCACTTGAGAACCACTTGAAAAAGCACTTTTAAAAGAAACTGAGTACTATGCCATTAAAAAATGGTAAAACAAAACAAACAAAAAAAAAATGTGATAGCTTTGGTTGAAAAAAAAAGTCCAATCTGTGCATAGAAAATATTCTTAAATAAACCCCATTACAACCATTTAAAAAATACATCTTTAACCTTTCACTTTTAACTGATATGGAAACCATGTTTCAATGCACAGATCTGGCATTTTTCCAACATTTCTGTTTTTAATGACAGTGGAAAGTGATGTGAAAAATGGCTTTTTAACCACTTAAAAAATATATATTTTTTTTACCTTTTATTTTAATCCGAAATCAATTTTAAATATCGGTGAGCTTAGGCATTTCTTCAAAGTGTTTTTTATAACATTAAATATAACATTATATATAATTATGTATATTTTTTTTCAAACAAACAAAAAAGTTGAAAGTTTTTTTATCTTTCAACCAAATTTATACCTATAAAATATATTCTTACACAAACATCTTCCCACCAACTTAAAAAAAAAACATCTTTTCAATATTTCAACAGCTCTGACATTTTTCCACTTGTTCCTTTTTTTTTAAGTGTTGCAGGGAAAATGTATTTTTAACAAACTTATATCAATGAACTAATGTCTTTTCAAACACTTCAAAAAGACGTCTTTTCACCTTTTTTTACTGAAATGGGATGTAGTTTCAATGAGCAGATTTGACGCTTTTTTTTATGTGTTTTTCATGGGAAAACACTTATTTTTAAACTTAAAAAAGATTATTTTTAACTTTAAGCCAAATCTGTATGTAGAACATACATCCTTACAGGAACATCTTTTACCATCTGAAAAAGAGGCTTTACACCTTTCATGTTTATCTATAATAGAACATAGGTTCATCGAACAGCTTTGATTTTCTTTTCAATGTCTTTTTAATGATAAAGTGTTGATGGTAAATGTTAGCATGCTAATAATTTAATGACGTTTTAATGCTGGTGATAAATAACTTTCCAACCACTTGAAAAAGATGTATTCAACTGACAGTAAATGTGGTTTCAATGAACAGCGCTGACGTTTTTTTTAACATCTATTTAAAGACACAATGCTAGGGGGTGAGTTATCTTTTCAAACACTAGAAAAATATATTTTCAACTTTTAATCCAAAATACTGTAAGTATGTGTAAAAAAAAAAACACATGCATGAACATCTTTTCAACCACGTCACCATAAAGGCATCTCTTAACCTTTTATTTTAAAGTGAAATAAGACATATTGATGAACAGCTTTTATGTTGATTTTTGGGTTTTTAATGGGAAGAAACACTTTTATTTATTTATTTTTTTCAACATCTATTTAAGACGTTGGGGGAAAGAGTTATCTTTTTTAAACACTAGAAATATATGTTTTTTTTTTCAACTTTCAAACAAAACTAAGTTTATGTAGAAAAACACATGCATGAACATCTTTTCAACCACGTCATCATAAATACATCTCTTAACCTTTTATTTTAAAGCGAAATGATAAGTAGTTTCAATGAACAGCTCTGACGTTTTTCCCAACGTCTTTCTAACAACAAACTGCTGGAGAGGATTGCATTCTAATCTTCTCTCTCTCTCTCTCTCTCTCTCTCTCTCTCCATCGCTCTCTTTCGCCATTGAGCGAGGATGAAAGCGGTGAGTGAAGGAGACAGAAAGAGGAGGAGAAGATGTCGCCCAGACGAACGCTTCAAAGAGCCGAATCACAAACCCGATCTAATGATACGGGCTCAAGTGTCTGCCTCAGATTGAGTCTTTGCCGGGGATTTTCTTCATCTTGATGTTTCGGCCCTCTATAACCACCGTTCTCAGGGATCAACACAGCAATCAGCTGCTTTTTAATGTACTTCACACCAAGATTACGAGATATAGGGGAAGAGCGCATGAATACCATTAGTTTATCTGCTTTTCCTGATGCTGAGAACCTCTCAGAACCTCAGAAACCCATATTCTAAATCAACCAGAGCGAGCTCTTATGTACTGTGAGTATATAGACAAGTGGCCTCGAGGCTAAAGGTTTGGTCAAACAAGAGGGCATGAATACATAACAGGTCAAATGTAGGGAATAGCTTTTCACACTGGCCACTTTATTGGAAACACCTACAATATCATTTCAAACCTTTTTTGTTTCCATTTACTTGCCACAATATCAAAAACCGTATCCTTGAGCTTGTTCTGGAAAATCCAATAGGAATATCTGCTTAATATCACTCAATGGACACTTTATTAGAAACACCTACAAACCTTGTGCTTGTTTTCGCCAATTTACTAAGAAAAATGACTACATATGTGCTTTTACTGGCCATTTTATTAGAAACACCTACCAACCCAAACCTTGGGCTTCCACTTACTGCCCACTTTCTTAGAAACACCTAAGAAACTCAATCTTGCTTTTCAACATATCAGCCATTTTATTAGGAACATCCTGATGAAATGGCATCATGTCTAATGTTCACATTAGACACAAACAAACTTTTTTTTTTTACTACTTACCGGCCGCTTTATTAGAAACACCTTTTAATTATAGGTTTGTATTGGCAATTTTATTAGAGACACCTACAAACTTTGTGGTTCTACTTACTTTCTTAAGTAGAACCACTTTGTTTGTTTGTATAAAAAATGTTGCATTCCCACACTGGTGGCCATTTTATTAGAAACACCTACAAACCTGAACCTTTGGGTTCCACTTACAGGCCAGTTTTATTAGAAACACCTATTAAGTATGTGCTTTCTCTGGCATTTTTATTAGAAACATCTACCAACCTTGTGGTTCCACTCAATGGACATTTTAGTGTATTAGTGATCACAATGAGAGCTATTATTTACAAAAGGAAAAACATGGAACAGTGGTGAACCTTTCCAGGAGTGACCTGCCTACTAAAATTACTCCAAAAGGGCATGAGCAACTCATCTAGGAGGTCACAAACAACTTTAGGAAAAAATAGGAAAATGTTTTTGTCGCGTATCATTTATTTTACTTTAATCCTGGATATATGGAGATATTTGGAGTGCATTATTATGAATTTTTTTACGACATTCTGGATCATTGTCTTCTGTTACAACAGTGACCACAGTGAGAGCTATTATGTACAAATGGAGAAACATGGAATAGTGGTGAACCTTCCCAGGAGTGACCTGCCTATTGAAATGACTACAAAAGGGCATAGACCACTCATCCAGGAGGTCACACAAGAACCCAAGACAACATCACCAACAACAACTTTGCGAAAACTGAGGAAAGTGTACTCAATATACTAATTTACGACAGAATGAAATAGAGTTTTTGAAAAGACCATAGACAAAAGCCGCTTAGACACGGAACTACAGAATGATGACACAACTTCAGCGGTCTACTACTAGTCAGCCTTTGTTACTTCTATTTAAAACCTAAATACAGACACAGATTCTGATAATGTCGTCAGGTTGAGCCCCCGTTTCCAACCAGAACGGGGTCAGATTTAGCAGTAATGGCCGTGAGGTGCGACTCACACCCCGGTGTTAGTTAATGCCGGGGCGTGGAGCTTCTCTTTACCCAGCGTAATGGAGTGTATGGGTTTATCTAATAGCTCTGGGCTGCAGAGGGAGAGGTCAGTGTCCCTCCGCTGAGCCACATACTAATAGGTTTGGTTGGGTTTCCCCCGTGCTAACGGCCCGGCGCTCCGCGGGGAGGGGCGTCGCACCTGAAGCTCTTTAGCTGCTCACTCTGTCTCTCTCCCCTGCCACTCCACTCCATCACGCCGGCCCACCGAGCCGTCCCCCCGCTGCTCTCAGAGTGTGTGTGGGTGTGTGTGTGTGTGTGTGTGTGGCGCCGAGGCCATGTTAAAAGCGTGTGGAGAAAAGAAGCTCAGAGACGGTGAAGAGCATCTCAGGTGCAGCTCTAAAACCTCTAACATCTATTTTTGATGCTGGAGAATGCTGGAGATTTTCCTCCGGGGCTTTCCGTCTGCTTCTGTCTGTTATATCCCAAACAGCACACTAAATAAAACAAAAACACGGCTTTAAATCGTCAGACGCTACTTGTCCCTCTGTTTCTCTGCATACTTTATTATTGTCCTTAAATTTCAACCTGTTCTTTAATACTCAGGACCAGACAGGAGAGGAAACCACCACAGAACAAGGATATTATTATTATTATTTATTTTTTATTTTTTTCCTTTTACTTACATTGTTTAGATTATCAAACTAACTTTAATAATGTTTTTTTGGATACAATCTGGGTTAGCACCAGAAAAACATCCCTTTCAGACAGTTTCCTCTTACACCGTCCACAGTTAATCCTGTTAGATGTTGCTGGTGCTTTCTTGGTGGTATGCTGACATTACCCTGGATACCGTGGCTCTTGATGCATCACAAAGACTTGCTGTCTTGGTCACAGATGCTCCAGCAAGACGTGCACCAACAATTTGTCCTTTTTCTCTTTTGAACTCTGGTATGTCACCCATAATGTTGTGTGCATTGCAATATTTTGAGCAGAACTGTGCTCTTACCCGGCTAATTGAACCTTCACACTCTTCACGCTCTTACTGGTGCAATAATGTGCAATTAATGAAGATTAAAACACCAGGCTGCTCCAATTTAGCCATGAAACCTCCCACACTAAAATGACAGGTGTTTCAGTTTCATTGTCCAACCTCTGTATAATAAATTCAGATTAGGCTCACAGGGAGTAGATGGCATTGTTCAGCATGCAGAATTATGTATTTACTATTTTGTCCCAGAGTAAACAGATCTGGAGAAATGAGGGCGAGATAAGCTTCTCCGGAGCTTCTGAAGAAAGCGAATGGAATTGACCTTAGAAAACCTCGGGAATGCTCTCTGCTTTCTCGTTAAGAGGGAGTAGGAGAATATATATATATATATATATATATATATATATGTCTGTGTTAGTGGATTATTTGGTCTCAGTTTTGGAATAAGCTAAAAGTATGTATTAAACATGCTTTTATATTATTCTTTTTAATAACTTTTTTATTGATCTTTAGGAAAGCTTAAAAAGGTTAGAAAAAAAAAACACTTACCATATGGATTATTTATACAGCTGTGAAAAATCGATCACCTTTCATTTGTAACACTATTTTTTTTACATATAAAAATGCGCAGAGGTGCGCCGAGTGTTCCAGCGGTCTAAAGCAGAGCCACTACGATCAGGAGATGTTTTGAATCCAGGTCATGCAGCTTGTCATCAGCTGCCGGAGCCCTGAGAGAGCACAATTGATCGGTACTTGTAGTAAATTTAGTTTAATATATGTATGAATATTTAGTATGTGTAGTAGTTCTGTATAATTAACATATTTCTGTTTATATATATTTAGTGTACATAGTTCTGTATTATTAGTAAATTTATGTATTTTTAGTACACATAGTTCTGTATTATTAGTACATATTTTTGTATACTTATTGTACACAGTTCTATATAATTAGAATATTTCTCTACATTTAATTGAGCTATTTTAGATCTTTATATTTAGTTCTAAATATCCATTATATGTTTACATGTTTCGTATACATTGTTTTATATAATTAATATATTTCTCTACATTTAATAACATTTAATTTTGCTGTTGTATTTCTATAGATTTAGTTCTAAATATAATTTATATGGATGCATATTTAGTATTTAATTATTTAGTTATGTATGCATAATATACTATATTTTGTATAATTAGTATTTTTAATTCTGAGTGTTCAGTACATGTAGTAAATCTAGTTTAGTATGTTTATGCAAGTTAACTGTTCAGTATTTAGTTTTATGCTAATATTGTATATGTAGTATATTTACAGTATGTATCAATAGTACAGTAGTGCTAATTTGCAGTAGATGTATTCCTTGAGCCTCACCAGAAGTATATATATATATATATATATATATATATATATATATATATATATATTTATTTATTTATTTATTTTTTTTTTTTTTTTCTGTGCCTCAGTTTTCTGGCATGTTGTGTGATGACATAAAAAACGAATTACGAATTCAGTGATCTGGTTCATTGTCCAGCGCTGAGGGCAGTTCTTGCGTAAAGGACAATGACATCCACTATAAGGAGACGTTTCTAATAAAGTGGCCAGTGAGTGTACAGCGTTGGGTAGTGGTTAAGTTGGTTAATTAAGGAATTATAACAAATCAGCGTCTCGATTCTCCCGTAAAGGCCGGGATGCATCAGCAGCGGCACGTTTCTTTACGCTTGGTTTGGGGAAGCAGCAATAAAAGCCTCATTATTTCCAATTACGCCTCCCTGAGCATCCATCATACAGCCGCACTGTACGGCGAGCAGAAAGGCCATTACAATGCGCCATTAAGACGGGTGGAGGGGGAGGAGGGGATTAGTGGAGGAATCAGGATTAGTCCAGGAATGAGTAGATCGATGATAAATTTATGATACAATATTAACTTTAGAAATCAACAGACTGTCGATTTCCTGTGGAGAAACTGCTATGATACACAGTGTCTAATTTAGAATTAATTATGTACCAATAATGCTACTGGTTAATAATAATTATCTGGTATTAACTGATTTTGGCAGATTGCTATTTTAACAGCGCAGCTACCTGGACGTGTTGAAAGTTTCTCAGCAAAGGAAAGTGACCTGCTCATTCACACTCGTTCACAATTCTGTTTATTGCTGATGTAAAAACAACGTTTGCATGCATGCTATGGGTTTGTGCACTGCTGAGTGTCTATGTGTAACAAGCAGGAGTGTGTGTGTGTGTTGGGGATGCACATGTGTTGACAACTAAATGCCAAGATACCCTTGTAAACAAAACAAAGAAAATCAAAAAAAAAAAAATAACACCTTAAATTGGTGCTACGCTGATTTGTACTTTATTACTACTTGTTTGTACTCAACATAATATAAATGTTCACTATTTTATTTATTTACACTGAGTGTACTAGTCAGATGTTATTTTTGCCACTATTTAATACAATTTAAATATGCAAATTGGTGTGAGCTGTCCAACTGAACATTAAAAACATATTAAAAATGTGATGAAAATATAGATTTAATAGAGTGTGCATCAGCTGTTTTTTATATATTTTTTATCTACATTTATCTTCATGTTTTTACATAATTTTATCTACAACTAAAGTAAAAATTTAAAGTAAGTTTTTAACACATAAAAGGTTCATCAGCATGATGGTATTTATATGAGCAAAATAAAATGTTGTTTTGCAAGAAAATTTAGAAATTAAACCTCCTACAGACACATTTAGTAAATGTGAAGTTTTATCATAAAAGGCACAGTTAGAAAAAAAATACTAAATATATTTATATTTATATTTAAGTACATCCCAGGACAAAGTTAGCACAGCCAAATTAAGTATAATTCTTTAAGTATTCTAAAATTATTTCTTATTAGGTAGGTAAAAATGTAAGTACAAGGAGAACAAGCATACTTTAATTATTAATATTTAAATATAATATTTAATATACAGCTTTTTCACAAGGGTAGCAATGAATGTCTGACTGTTGACCGTCTGTCTGTCTAGGTTGTATTCAGTCAGTTTCAGCGCACCTGTGTTTTTCATTGCTAAGATAGCAATATGCCAGAAATGTACCTGAACACACCTCACTGATCACAAGATCACAAGATTTATTCAGAAGCACTCTTGCTAGTTATGCAACACAGATGGAAAACAGACTGTTGGCGGGGTGTAAGATAGCAATGAGCATCACGACGCACCTTGTGTAGTGTGTAAGATAAGGCTGTGATAGTGACAGAGCGTCTGATTGTGGTGGAAATCTGACAGAGCAGTGCTGTGTAGATATCTGTACGCCTGAAGGAGGCTGACACACCACCAGTGACATCACACTTCTGTCTGAACCTGTTTCTGGGCTATTCACACACACACACACACACATGGTAGTGTGTATTTTTATACCATGCTGCTCTATCTCCAGCTCTTTCTCCACTGTAGTTTCTTTCTATTTTTCCTGTACAATTAAAAGAAGGTTCTAGTACCCCATTGGGCGCCTCTAGCCTGGAGACAAGATGAGATAAAGACGGTTGGGCATGGAAATAATACAGTATATGAATGGCATCCTGCAGCACATTTATTCACAGATGTTGACCACAGCTGGGCCTGTAGATCCTGCTGAACACTTGTACGTTGCATAAACTGGTCGTCCAGTAGAAGCCATAAATTCTCAATTGGCGATAAACAGTAGCACAGAGAGAAAACTGTATTTATTGTATAAAAGGGGCAAATTAAAGAATGGTCAGAACAAACAGGGTCAATGCCAGCAGACAGAAGCAGCAAGGGTTAACCAATCCAAGGCGTTATCAGAAAAGAGGTGAACATCAGGGGAAATGAGAAAATAAAACACAATAATCAGAAAACATCCTAAAGTTAAGTTAAGTAAGTGATTGGATTGAAGGTGTATTTATACTGTACGGGACAGGTGTAATCAATACTCAGGTGATTGGCTTCCAGGTAGAGTCGTATGCAGTGTAGTTGGTGTGGTTGCGTGAGGAAATGATGTCAGTGTGTGGTGCATTCTGGGTAGTGTAGTCTGGGGACTGGAGATCGCAGATGGAGCTCCAGGCGTGACATTGGCGGAAACCCTTGCTGTGATTGTGTGAGCATTATCCTGCTGACAAATCCCCCTCGTATCACTACTAGGGGTGACTGATTTTCGTGTTTGATGTTTCCCCAGATCATCAATAACACCAGCAGTTGGGGGCAAAGGCCTCCATACTTGAACCGCATCCAACCATCAGTGGATGCCAAATAGAACCTGGATTTGATGCTAAGTACTATACTATACTACAGTATATACAGTTCCAAGTTCATATTCACAAAGTTCAGAAATCAATATTTGGTGGATTAATAACCCTAGTTTTTAATCACAGTTTTTGTCATGCATCTTGGCATCATGTTCTCCTCCACCAGTCTTACACACTGCTTTTGGATAACTTTATGCCGCCACTCCTGGTGCAAAGATTCAAGCAGTTCAGTTTGGTTTGATGGTTTGTGATCATCCATCTTCCTCTTGATTATATTCCAGAGGTTTTCAATTTGGTAAAATCATTTTTCAATCAACTGTATCTGCCTCAGACATAACTGAATTCCAAGTTTTTAAACATATTTTTTTCAATGGGTTCAATGGATGTAGAACCCATTCGAATGACCTAACCTCAATTTTTACGTCATTTTTTTGCAGATATGTCTTGATTTAAAACAGGTTCTTATTCTCATAAAGTCAAGCAAGCTAATCAAGGCTACAGCCCCCCACCACCACCCCCACCTCCCTACTGGTGTTTACTGTTCTCTCCTAGCACCAACCCAATTACCTCCATCTGCTCTGACAGCTCACTCCTCCATCTCACCCCGAGACCAGCGCACAGTCACTTAAACCTGTCGTCAAGACCATATTCAGCTCCTTTAACCCAGCAGGAGCGAGGGAGCGAGGTAGAGAGAGGGAGAGAGAAAGAGAGCGGGAGGGAGAAAGAAAGAAAGAATATAATGTGGTGTAAATTACACTCTCCTTCTCTATGTTTATGTTCCGTCGTAACTCATAATTTCCTTCATTCTAGTTTTTATAGCTGACCCAGGGACCAACAGAACCACTCATCAGTACCCAACTCCCATAGTGCTCTCCTGGGGCTGCGTGCAATCAAATCCTGCTCACAGAAATGTTCCAATTATGCATTTACGGAATTTCCCGTAGAACACGCAGTAATTAAGACGTAATAAAGGCTTTATTAGGGTGTTATAATGTTTCACTGTTTTAAAGTGTTGCCAGAATGTTTTTCTTTATCAATAATTTCATCATTATCACAGCCTTCATCCTGATAATCATAATCATCATCATTAGCATCATCGTCTTCCTCTCTTCATCACTGCCAATTTGCCAAACACAAACAACAAAGTAATATCCGTAATTAAAGCAACTGATTGACTGGCAATTTGCCAATTGATTGATTATCAACAGAACACAAACAGAAACATAATGAGAAATGTGTTCTTCTGTAAATGTGAGTCTTATATCCTGAGAAAACATGTCATACATTTCTCAGGATTTATTAAAAAATATCTACAAAATGAGGGCTGACTGCTTGCACTTCATCATTGGCATTATTATCCTCATCATCATTATCAACCTCCTTAAATTTCCATGATCCTTCTCCTTTTTATAATCATCTCAACATGAACTTAAATATGATCATCAAACCCATCTTCCTCATCACCATTTCCATTATCATCACCATCACATATTGCCATTATCCTCACCATCAAATCATCAACCTCCTCAACGCCAATATGACCATCTACCTCCTTCTCCTCATAATCAGATTAACATCATCTTCATTGTGATCATCAACCATATCATCCCCATTAGCATTGGCATTATCCTCACAATCAAATAATCAACCTCCTTAACTTCCACCTGACCCATATACCTCTTCATCCTCATCATCATTTCATCAACATCATCATAATCATCATTAATTTTAATATTATCATCAATCCCATGATCCGCATTACCATTTCTATGATCTTCACCATCACATGATCCTCATCCTTCTCATTACCAATTTCAAAATTATCATCAACCAAAATCATTATCTACCTTAACCGCAATATGATCATCTACTCGTCATCATCATTAACTTAAATATTATCAGAAACTCCATTATCCTCATTACCATTGATCACATGATCATCATCCTTAATTCTCATTATCAATTTAACTATTATCAACCCATTATCACCATTGCCATTATCCTTACCTTCACATCATCATCCCCAACTTTCTAAAACTCATCATGAACATCCTCCTTCTCATCATCATCATCATCATCATCATCATCATTAACATCCTCAATTTCCTCAACCTCATCATGATCCTTCTCCTCCTCATAATCATCTCAATATCTACACCATCATCAACGTCACTTTGATCTTTAACCCCATCATCCTTAGAACCATTGCCATTTTTCATCAACCTCCTCAAACATAACATTATAATCTACCTCATCCTCCTCCTCCTCTTCATCATCATTATTTTAAATATTGTCATCAACCCAATCATCATCATCATCATCATCATCATCATCATCATCACCATTTCCATTATCCTTACCATAACATGATCACCATCCCTTAAATTATCAACTCCACGATTATCATTAACCCTGTAACCCCCACTATCTTATCATCAATATCATCATCTTCCTCCCCCTCCTCCTCCTCATCATTATCATCAACTTCCAGCTCTTCCTTCCCATCATTATCATCACCCTCATCATGCTTCTCCTCCTCCTCCTCCTCCTCCTCCTCAGTGATGAAGCTGCTCTGATTCAGTATCTGCAGCTCTGCAGGCTCTGTGATTTGCGGCATTTTCTCTCTGGTTGTAAAATATTGATGGGTTGAGTGCGGGTTTCAGGTTCTTCGCCCACGGACTCCTGAAAGAACAATGTGTTCGTTTTTGAGGAGCGGCAGGAAGAGCAGCTTTCTGGGAACAGGCAGGGCTGGAGGGAGCGGGCGGGCGGGTCTTCATGTGAGCGTTAGCAGCGTTAGTGTAGCTTTACCTCCATGCTCGCTCGCTGTCTCAGGGCCTGCTGTCTGAAACAGCTGGCAGTGTGGTTCTGAGGGCTGCTCGGAGTGTGTGAGCGAGTGGATTAGAGAATCTGTAAGTGTGTGTGTGAGTTCTGCATTGGTGTGTGGGTGGAAAACTTATAGAACTGTTCAGGTATTTTATTTAATCAAAGTAATCTGATTTAGAGAGCCTCTCAGGGTGTTCACACATGGGGTTGATGACAATCACAAATCAGCCAATCACCAGTATGCATTTATCGGTCATCTGTTCAAGTCTTTTGGGCACCATTCACACTGGGCATTCAGTTGCATTCTGGGTGAGCCAATCACAATGGTTTCTGAAACCACCTGAAGCCATTCACACCTATAATTATCTAAAACTCTTGGTGATCTGACGACCATTGATCACTAAAATGCATAGCCGTTCACACTTGGTATGGGCTCACGATCCTTGGTGATCCAATTGCAAAAGATTTCCAAAATAAGTAGCCATTAACATGCTTCCTTGGTAATTCAATTTCAAATTGCAGCAAAACCAATAGCTGTTCACACCTGCTATTATAACTTACTTGCTCAATTATCAGATCTCAAATGTTTTCCAGAATCCTTAGCTGTTCACACCCTCCATTAACTTGCATCCTTTGTGAGCTGATCACTAATTATTTCCAAAATGTTTAGCTCTTCAAACACAACATTTCAAATGTGTCTTGGGCGATCCAATCACAAAAAAAAAATCCAAAACATAATAGCTATTCAAATATGACTTCAACTTGTGTCCTTTAATATACAATTGCGCATGATTGACTAATTGCATAGCCATTTAGGATCACCTCACATTTAAAATGTGCCCTGAGTGATCGGTAAGAGATTTTGAGTCTTTGGGTTTTTTTTTCTTTAAATAGAGTCCTCAGTTCAAATCCAGATGAGGCAACTAGTTTTGCTAGTGCTCCAGCCACAAATATATCCATTAGCTTGTTATTTATTTGATATTGTCCTCAGCTAACCCGTGCAGATGGTCGGCAGTGTGGTATTGCATATTATATATACAGCTCTGGAAAAAAAAAAGAAACCACTTAATGATGATGTTTTTTCTTGTTTTGTTTTTTTTTACCAAATTGAAAACCTCTGGAATATAATCAAGAGGAAGATGGATGATCACAAGCCATCAAACCAAACTGAACTACTTGAATTTTGATTAAAAACAAGGGTTATTCCACCAAATATTGATTTTTAAACTCTTAAAACTTTATAAATATGAAGTTATTTCCTTCCTGCATTATTTGAGGTCTGAAAGCTATTTCTCATTTTCTGCAAATAAATGCTTTAAATGATAATATTTTTATTTGGAATTTGGGAGAAATGTTGTCTGTAGTTTATAGAATAAAACAACAATGTTCATTTTACTCAAACAAAAACCTGTAAATAGCAAAATCAGAGAAACCGATTCAAAAACTGAAGTGGACTCTTAATTTTTTACAGGGCTGTATATTCAGGTAGGGGGCGGTGACACTGTTAATGTGGGCGGGGCTTTGCTGTCAGGGACTGCATTGAGATGCTTTAGCCTTCACACTACAATAATCCTCATAATATGGTCATATGCATCTTTGATCACTGTGATTAATGTGATTGGATTAGAATGATCAGATTTTGTTGCATCCTTGCTGTGTCCTGTTCACATCGGTTCACACTTGGACGCATGTTAATGCCAGGTGTGAACAGGCACTCAATCTGAGCTCATTATAAAATGAAAACTCAAAAAAAAAGCAAAATAACAAAATTGCCCTCTTTTATCCACTATAGTCTCATTTTCTTTGCTTTTCAATGAATTACAGGTCAGCCGCCACCCATCGCCACGGCAGCCACCCTCAGCATCCCTCCCGCCGCCTCGCTAATGCTGTTCCTCCATCAGCACCCCACTCAGCAGCATTCCCCATCCTCCTCTGCCATCTACAGACCGACCGAGGAACTGGCAACCCAAGCACTCCGTCCTCCTGCTTGCTGAAAAACACACACACATTTACACACTCACACACTCTCTCTCACACACACACTCTCTCACACACGCACGCTCTCTCTCGCACAAGGACATGTAGATTTTGTTCAGGGGCGAGAGACATTAGGAATGGGGGAGGGCTCGACCCAGAAACGCTGGTTCCTCTGAGGAGAGAAAAAGAAGCCGTTTAGAAATCCTCAAACTCAACAGCACATATTTACTCTCTCTCTCTCTCCATTTCTCTCTCTCTCTCTCTCTGTCTCTCTCTCACTCTCTCTCTCTGTCTTTTTCTCTCTTGTGTTCCCAATATAGATTTGTATTTAACTCCCCATCTGTGTTCTTTTACTCTACATTTTTCTGCTTCACATCTTTAATTTTTGCTTTCTACTTCTCTTTATTTATCCTTCCATTACTTTTCTTTTTTGCTCTCTGTCTGTCTCTTATTTTATCTATCCTTTTCTCTAGTACTCTCTTTGCTGATCCTCTCTATTTCTGTCTATCTTGTTTCCATCCTTTTCCTATTTGCTCTCTTTTTCTGTTTGCCAACTTTCTGTCTATCCCCCCACTTTCTCTCTCTCTCTCTCTCTCTCTCTCTCTCTCTCTCTCTCTCTCTCTCTCTCTCTCTCTCTCTTTTCTCTGTCTTTTGCTTTTGTTCTCTTGCTCTCTCTTTCTCTCTATCTCTTTCTCTCTCTCTCTTATTTTTCATTCTCCTACATTCTCTCTCTTTTTGTTTCTGTTCAATCTCTTTCTCTTTGTCTAGTATGCTATAGATCTGTGTGTATCGCCCCATGTGTTTCCTTTTTTCTTTTTCTCCTTGTTGTTCTCTGTCACTCTTTTTTGCTTTTGTTTAACCTCTCTCTTTCTTGTTCTCTCTCTCTCTCTCTGTTTCTCTTTCTAATACAAATGTGTGTTTTAGAGTGCACTGTAATGTCCCACCAGTTTTCTTTTTTCCCTCTCTTTCCCCTTCTCACCCTTTATCTCTGTTTTCCTTCTTCTGTCTTTCTCCTTTCTGTGTTCACTCTCGTTTTTTTTTTCTTTCTCACATGCTCTCAGTGTCTCTACATTTTTTTCAGGTTATAATATAATGTATCTTTTGTGCTTTCCTTTTTGCCTTCTACTTCTCTTTATTTATCCTTGCATTACTTTTCTTTTTTGCTCTCTGTCTGTCTCTTCTTTTATCTCTCATTTTCTCTAGTACTCATTTTGCGTATCCTCTCTATTTCTTAATCTTGTTTCCATCATTTTCCCATTTGTTTTTTTTCTGTTTGCCAACTTTCTATCTATCCGCCTCTTTCTTTCTCTCTCTCTCTCACTCTCCTTTTGTTCTGTTTCTCTCTCTCTAATATAGTTTTGTATTTGACTTCCAATCTGTGTCCTTTTACTCTCTCTCTCTCTCTCTCTCTCTCTCTCTCTCTCTCTCTCTCTCGCTCTCTCTCTCTCTGTCTCTCATTTTCCTTTCTTCTACATTCTCTTTATTGATTCTGGTCAATATATTTCTCTTTCTCTTCCTTTTTGTCTTTTTTCTCCCCACTCCTTTTTCGCTTTTTCTTCTTGTTATTCTCTGTCACTCTTTTTTGCTTTTTATTCAACCTCTCTCGCTCTGTCTCTCTCTCTCTCTCTCTCTCTCTCTCTCTCTCTTGCTCTACCTTTGTTTAATACAAATTTGTTTTAGAGTGCAGCATAATGTCCCATCTGTCTCCTTTTTTCCCTCTACTTCTTACCCTTTCTCTCTCTTTTCTCCTTGTTCTGTCTTTCTCCTTTTTGTTTGCTTTCTCTTTTCTCTTTTCTTCTGTTTCTTTCTCACTTGCTCTTTCTCAGTGTCGCTAATTTTTTTCTGTGTAAAAAAGCTCAAGGAGTATGAATATTTTATAATGAATACAAACCACTGCTGTATAAATCAACACTATAACCTAACTGAGCAAAATCATAACCTAAATCTTAACTGTAGTGGTCCAGCGGTATAAAGCGCTGTGACTATCATCGGGAGTTCGAATCCCAGTCATGCAGCTTGCCCTCAGCTGCCGGAGCCCTAAGAGAGAGCACAATTACCCTTGCTCTCTCTGGGTGGGTACAGTACAGTAGATGTCTCTCTTTCCCCTCATTACGCCTAGGGTGATGTGGATCAGCACAAGGCTGCATCTGTGAGCTGATGTTGATGCTTTACAAAAGAGAGAAAAAACCTTGTACACGTTCAATGGAAGTCAATGTAAAAAGAGTTTATTCCAGGTCATTTTGTCGAAAAACTGACCAAAAATGGAGATACAATCCATACAATCCATACGAAAAAGTTTGGGCACCCCTATTAATCTTAATCACTTTTAGTTCTAAATATTTGGGTGTTTGCAACAGCCATTTCAGTTTGATATATCTAATAACTGATGGACACAGTAATATTTCAGGATTGAAATGAGGTTTATTGTACTAACAGAAAATGTGCAATAGGCATTTAATCAAAATTTGACCGGTGCAAAAGTATGGGCACCCTTATCATTTTATTGATTTGAATACTCCTAACTACTTTTTACTGACTTACTGAAGCTCAAAATTGGTTTGGTAACCTCACTGAGCTTTGAACATCATAGCCAGGTGTATCCAATCATGAGAAAAGGTATTTAAGGTGGCCGATTGCAAGTTGTTCTCCTATTTGAATCTCCTCTGAAGAGTGGCATCATGGGCTTATCAAAACAACTGTCAAATGATCTAAAAACAAAGATTGTTCAACATAGTTGTTCAGGGGAAGGATACAAAAAGTTGTCTCAGAGATTTAACCTGTCAGTTTCCACTGTGAGGAACATAGTAAGGAAATGGAAGACCACAGGGACAGTTCTTGTTAAGCCCAGAAGTGGCAGGCCAAGAAAAATATCAGAAAGGCAGAGAAGAAGAATGGTGAGAACAGTCAAGGACAATCCACAGAGCACCTCCAAAGAGCTGCAGCATCATTTTGCTGCAGATGGTGTCACTGTGCATCGGTCAACAATACAGCGCACTTTGCACAAGGAGAAGCTGTATGGGAGAGTGATGCAAAAGAAGCCATTTCTGCAAGCACGCCACAAACAGAGTCGCCTGAGGTGTGCTTTTGCTTTTGATGATTAAGATTAATAGGGGTGCCCAAACTTTTTTATATGACTGTAAGTGCTGAATAGTTGAATACCAGCTGAATAGGTGAGACAATTGGCCTAGATAAATTGGGAGAAAAAATGTGTGAAAATTTTAAAGAAAAAAAAAAAAGAATAAATATGATATTCAGAAACATTGTAAGACCTCAGACTTTTTCGTGTTAATATCGTTAATTTCTGCTCTACTTGTCTGCTCTGTATTTATGACACAAAGGTACAAGATAAGACGCAATATGTTAATGCGCATTACCCGCCGTGTGGAGGTATACATTAATCATGAGACATGAAACAGCATATGCAATGCCACGGTCATGCTGTGGCTACGGGTGGCTTCAAAGGATTCACAGGAAATGCCACAACAGATGAATGAGAATACCACGAGCAGATGACCACCATCTGGGAAAAAGTCTGACCACTCGGCACAAACCTGGGGCTCTGCCAGCGAAATATGATAAACAAGCTGATTAAAGGAGCGGCGAAGTCCTGCTAATGCAGGAACTTTGCTACAGAGAAAAAGAGAGAGAGAGAGAGAGAGAGAGAAAGAGAGAGATAGAGAGAGAGAGGTACAGTGCTGGAATGCTAACTAACATTCTCTACGTTATTTTGAAGCATTCGTTGGTCTGTTCACTAATTGTGCCACGTGCCCATGCCAAGCGACTGGCAGCGGCATGAAAACGGGTCATGCTCTACCTGTTCAAAAGGAAAAACGGGGGCTAGGTGGTACTTTTCCATCTGGCGAGTGGGCAAGTCATGAAAAAAGCCCGCTACACATGGCAGCCAGGGCGTCCTGGGGCATGGCGGTGGAAATGGAGGCGGCACCCGCTCTCTTGGCAGCGACACTGCAGGAATGTAACGAGGCAGGTGGCATCAGGAAACGCACTGCTGGGCCAGACTCGCGCATGTGTGTTCTGAAGTGATGTAACCCGATAAAAATGCAGAACTGTGCTTCTACCACCACTTCTGTACAGAGAAATTGCAAGATAAAATATTTACGACCCTATTTTAGCGTTCTTTAGCACATCAGTCCATTGCCGGTGCGTCTTTGGTATCGTAAGGCATGCAAAAAGTACGCCTTGTGCAGCTCAAAATGTGCAAAAGTCATGTACTAATTCTCTAAATCAATCATGGGTGAGTTTTGGGTGTAAAGTGAAATAAATCAGTGTGACAGTTGTCAATCCTTTTGAGAGTCAGATGAGCTCTGACTTTGGCACGTTGGTATCTTAACAGTGCAGCACAGAGGATACTGTACTGACCTGATCGTTCACGCTGTAAGGATATGCCAGCAGCTAATTTAAGGAAACAGTAATGTTATTTTATTTCTTTATTCTACTTATTTGAGATAAAATCCAGGTTTGCAATCTACAGTGCATGAAAATAGACAAGTTTTTGGGGTGTAAGATAGGAATGAGCATTGTGACACGCCTTGCACAGGGTGCACGATAGTGCACTAAGTCTTTGACGAAGACCCATCACCTCTGGACCCTCTTAGATACTGCCGTATATGGAAGGCAGGAAAGACCCAACCACCTGGACAACAACGGGGGTGATGTATGGGGAGAATGGAGGTTGTATATTTAAATTTAACAATAAAAGTGTACTTGAACTACATGCAGAATGATTAAAATATATTTTTCTTCTTATACTTCCAATTTTAGTGGCTTTATCAGAAATAATTCTACTTTACCGCTACCACAAGCAATCTGAAAGCAACTTTCAAGTCTCCAATTGGACCTTTTGCTAGATGATTTCATAACTAAGAGAAAATTGTCAAGTTCCAAAGCAAATGCAGAAAAGTGCGAAAGTTTTTTAAAGTACATTTTACTCATCATTTTTTTCAGTGCATTTCACAATGAACACTCAGGTGTTTTAACAAATAAACTTCAGTCTGTGATGTTAGCAGTAGATTTAAACAGTATAGACACATCCAAGCTCAAATCTGAGACTTTAATTGAAAATATGATTGAAATTATTTACATTTACATTTACATTTATGGTATTTAGCAGATGCCCTTATCCAGAGCGACTTACAACAGTGCTTCAAAGTTACTTAAGATATCCAAAGCTAGTTTGTAGACTAGGATCAAGAGATACAAAATTATGAAATAATTAAAGTCGTCCCCGCTCTCAGATGGTCAAACAGCACGACCTGACAGCTTCCTCTTCTGGCTGGAAGCTGCAGTGTGTGTTCTCTGCCCCCCCCAAACATTACGGTAGAGGAAATAGTGGCGAATGGAGGGCCATCTGCTGTGCCACTTGGCACCGGCGTCCGTGCCAGCTCCTTCTCAGGTGGGAACTGGAGTGGCTCCCTCAAGTGTGGTGTGAACATCACGCCCAGCAGACAAATATCTGCTCAATATTCACACTTTCCACAGCACTCACTCCTCCAGATGCGCTAAGCCCCCTCCCCTCGCCGTCTCGCGCTCTTGTATCTGATGAAAGAGCCGCTAATCTATCAGGAGAGCGGAGCATCAATTACAAATCAGCGGTCACTGAACTTTCCGGCAAGATCCGTGTTGTTTCCTGTACAGCTGGAGGCAACCTCTTCACATAGCAATCTATTAACTTCAGCCCGGCCGGACCCATTATTCAACTTCCCATTGACTATCACTCTGACTGCTGCGGGGGAAATTTTCATCAAAAATTTGCGGACACTTATTTTAGAATGGGCATTGATACAAATAGCCAGATTGGCGAACTTTTCCCACATTTTGTCACCTTACGACCCCAAGCTTTAATATATTTTATTGAGATTTGCAGGGATAGACAAACACAAAGTATTGCATAAGTGTGAAGTGGAATAAAGTAAATACAAATCTAAGAGTTTGATGTGCAAAAGTATTCAGCAACAAAAGTATATATCATTACTTGGTAGAGCCACCTTTCACTGCAATCACAGCTGTAAGTGCTTTGGGGTTTGTCTCTACCAGCGTACAGACTGTAGAGATTTTTGCTCATTCTTCTTTATCAAACAGCTCAAACTCAGCCAGGTTGGGTGGAGAGCGTCTGAAGATCAATGCAACAACTTTATCTCTGACCTGTTTGGTGAGTTCCTTTCACACTTATGCAATACTTTGTGTTTGTCTACCGCTTCAAATCTCAATAAAATACATGTACATGTTACATTTGTGGTTGTAAGGTGACAAAATGCAAAAAGGTTTAATGGGTATTAATACTTTTGCAAGCTGTATACATAAAACATAGCACAAAAAGTAAGAAAATTTGAGTTTGGTAGATTAGATCTTCATTAAAACAATGCTTCGTGACATTAAATCTTATACCATTGTAAAGCCTGTTCATTTCTCTTTTAAATAAAGTCACAACTTTAAGGAAATGTATTTGTGGAAAGAGCAGTTGAGCTGAGTATGTGCTGAGATTGTGCGCAAATCTTCTATGGAAATGCCAAACACCGTATTCTGCTGGTTCAATTAACATTTGACACCTAAATTGAGATCCTGGTACCTCCAGGTTCCAAGAATTGGCATCATTCCTCATCATCATTGGTTGATCTGGATTGAGCCCATGCCATAGATGCAACTTCAAGTTGGTGTTCCACAAAACCAAGTTGCTGCATTATTTGGAATGAGCTCTGGTACCAGTATCTCCAAACTGAAGGCCAAGTTCCACATAACGGGAGATGCGGCATACAGAGACAGGCTGAAAAGTGAGAAGAAGTCAAGAAGACAACACCCCAAGAGGATCATTAAACCAAATGAGTCAATGGCAGAATAATAAGCTGTTTGGCATTGGCGAAGTGGATTTGACCAATTTTTCCATGGGCACAACCTCAGCAACAAACTCAACTCTGCTGCTCATCCCACAAATGCATGCTCCTTAATGCAAATGCAAAATGCAGCTGATAGACTGCTCACAGGCACTAAGAAGCTAAACCATATCAAACCACTTTTAGTTTCCCTCCATTGACTCCCAGTTTAAAGTTATTCTACTTGTTTTTAAGGCACCGCATGGGCTTGCACCACTATACATTACTGAGTTATTAGAACCTTCTAAGTCCCAGTCCCATTCCAGATCTTTGAGGTCTTTAGACCAGTTGTTCCTGGCTGTTCCTCGGTCTGGGCTGAAGCTTAGGGGTGATCAAACCTTTACAGTTGAAGCACCGCGACTTTGGACACTAGGTCTGCCCCATGTGTTTCAGTTCTCAAAACAAAGCTTAAAATTTATTTTTATCATTGTGCTTTTATAGTATTTTAATGTTTTGTGTTGTTATTATGTATTTTTCTCTTGGATTGTAATTGTACAGCACTTTGGATTTAAATGTACTTAATAAATACTTTACTTACAAATGTTCTTGATTTAAAGAGACATACCAAATCTACCCATTTACAATCTACCAATAAAATAATCGGCAGATTAGATTATAGATCTTTATTAGATTGCAGCTTTATAAGCAATCCAGTACTTATTGGAGCAGCTGGGATGCCAACTTCAGCAATTTAGGATTGTAGGGCCCAGCTGTGGCAACATCTTTGGGTAAATTTGTACAGTTTGACAAATTAACGTATCCTTTGCTTGAACTGCTGTTGTGACTATGTAATAACCCATTTATGACAGTGTACTTACATATCTAGGACGTATTTATCCACTATGTATCCCGTATTCTGCAGGGCTATTGTTTTTTATTTTAATTTTATTTATCATCGTTTACTACTACTACCTAGCCATTCATAAAGCAAAAACACGACAAGGTGTCCCCAAACTTATGGTGAGCAGCATACACTAATCACCACCGGAGAATTTACTGCAGCCTGGCGCTCTATGGCTGCTGTTCAATGGAGCGTCGGGACTGACGGACAGGCTTAAAGAGGTGTTTTTGAGTGCTGCTCTGTTTTATCTTGGTTTAAGTGCAGCCGAGTGCGGCCCTGGCGTCCTTGGCTGAGGAATATAGCAGCGGTGACACGGTGGATGAGGCGGATACGGCGGCGGCGGTCGAGGGAAAGTCATTTATTTCCTTTGACCCACTCGGTCAAGTGGATTGAAGCTGATCCTGCTGTCTCTCTCTCTCTCTCTCTCTCTCTCTTTCTCTCTCTTTACCCTTCTCTTCTTTTTTTTGCGGCACATACCCACGCCATTTCTGCAATTACTGCTCACAGCTGAGGGTGATGGAGGCCGTGATTTCGCTCTGAAACCGGACTCTAGACCTTTCTCCCTCATGTTGACACCATTAAGTCTTGGGTTTGAAGGTGCCAGCCTCTGCAGTAACTCGTCCGCCGGCCGCCGAATTCGCTTCTCATCGGCTCGCTGCCGCACTCCTCCGGCCCGCCTGTAACCCGGCATGGCTCTTAAGGCAGCCGTGCCATTTCTTAAGGTGTCACAGGAGGAAATTGAGAGGTGTGTGGGGTTTCTGTGTGTGTGGGTGGGCAACTCTGGCCTTGGCGCAACCCAGCTAGCAGTTAATGGCCTCGCTAGCCACGGGACTCCACTGCCCAGGGTTTGAGAGAGGGTGTTATTAAAAGCCCATTTCATCTCGAACAGTATGGGCTTTGGTCTCTGGCTTTAGTGGTCTAGTGGTTTCCAGTACAGTAAAAAAAAAAAAAAAAAAAGGTCAAATATGATCCACTGACAGATCGTTCTGCTTTGTGTTGAGCGAAATCTCGCACCAGTAAGAGCAGAGTGTGAAGGTTCAACTAGCAGGGTAAGAGCACAGTTTTGCTCAAAATATTGCAGCAATGCACACAACATTATGGGTGACATACCAGAGTTCAAAAGAGGACAAATTGTTGGTGCACGTCTTGCTGGAGCATCTGTGACCAAGACAGCAAGTCTTTGTGATGCATCAAGAGCCACGGTATCCAGGGTAATGTCAGCATACCACCAAGAAGGACCAACCACATCCAACAGGTTTAACTGTGGATGCTGTAAGAGGAAGCTGTCTGAAAGGGATGTTCGGGTGATAACCCGGATTGTTTCCAAAAAACATAAAACCACGGCTGATCAAATCACGGGAGAATTCAATGTGCACCTCAACTCTCCTGTTTCCACCAGAACTGTCCGTCACCACAATAAATTATTGTGCTCTAAAACCAGGTGTTTCAGTTTCATTGTCCAACCACTGTATATAAACTGTTGTTTGAGAAGGATTTGATGTTTTTGTTTATTTTTGTTTAGTTTTAGAACTATTGTTCTAAATTATTTTTGGGATAAAAGGGGGCTGATATTATAAGATTTGTTTTCTTCTTCCTGCTGCCTTGCATTTTATTTGTGATTGTATTTTTTTTTCTTCTGTATATACAATTGTTTATAATGAAATGACTAAATCATCTTGAACAGTACGGTCTTTAGTCTCTGGATTTAGTGGTCTAGTGGTTTCCAGTACAGCAAAAAAAAAAAAAAAAGGTCAGATATGATTCACTGGCAGATCGTTCTGCTTTTTGCTGAGCGAAATCTCCCATAAATTGGTTTGCAAAAAAAAAAAAAAAATGAAATAGTATAATGTGTAACTATATAAACTGTTGTTTGAGAAGGAGTTGCTGTTTTTGTTTATTTTTTTATTTTTTTTTCTTCTAAAATTACTATTGTTCTAAATTATGTTTGGGATGAAAGGGGCAGATATTATTATATTATGTTATATTAAGGTTATTTTCTTCTTTCTGCTGCCTTTCATTTTATTTGTAAATTGGTATCTTTTGTACTTTTTTCTTTATATAAAATGTATTTTGTTTATAATGAAATGAATAAATCTTCTAAATATATAAATACAAATATTTAATAATCCAAATGGGGCATCCAGTCTTACTTCACGGGCCTATTCAATTGTGGCATGCCATCGATTATCTACACAGTAGGTCTTACTTTTCTTTTATTTCTCAGTGTGATGCTGTGTGTTTTTTTATATTTTTAATCTCTTACTCTGTAATGCTATCTATGTTTTTTTTTCTCTCCTACTGTAATTCAGTGTGATTATATTCTTCTGTTCAGCATGATATTCTTATATGTTATCTAGATGTTTCTCCTCTAGCTATCATTCAGTGTGATGTTCTCCATACTGTAATGCTCTTTCGATGTTTTTAGTCCTTTATTGTTCAGTGTAATGCTTTCCAGATGTTTTAGTCCTCTATTGTTTAATGTGATGCTCTCCAGATTTTTGTATTGCCTTTACTGATCAGTGTGATGCTCTCCAGATTTTTCTACTCCCTCTATTGTTCAGTGTAATGCTCTGTAGATTTTTCTACTCCTTCTATTGTTCAGCGTGATGCTGTCTCAATGTTTCTGGTCCATTTAATTTTCTGTGTGAAGCTCTCTAAATATTTGTACTCCCTATATTGTTCAGTGTCATGCTCTGTAGATTGATGTACCCCCTTTTTTGTTCAGTGTGATGCTTTCTGGATGTTTCTAGTCCCTCTATTTTTTAGTCTGATGCTCTTTAGATGTTTCTAGTCCTTTATTGTAGTCCTTGTACTCACTCTGTTGTACAGTGTGATGCTCTCAAGATGTTTGTACCCTCTCTACGATTCAGTGTGATTCTCTCTGGGCCATTCTACTACTTCAATTGTTCTGAGTAATGGGTTATGGTTGTGGACAGTACAATTCATTTTTATATATCTAGTCTTTAAAATCCTCTTTAAAACTCCCTACATATAACTATTATAGTACTGCAGGCTCTGCAGCAGAACCTGGAACTCACAGTGTGATTTCCCTCAAGAGAGAAAGAAATCCTCCAGCTCTGAGCTGGAAAACTCTGACATAGAAAGCCATCAAGCTGTGTAACAAATATCTGCTTCTGATGCCTGAAAGAAGAACCTCACAAAAGGTGGAGAATATGGAATTAGAATAAGCGTCAGAGCGGCACAAGAGGCTGTTTAACGGGGATTTAATCCAGCTCCCAGCTTCTGCCTGGAACCTTTAATCTCTTTATGGGTAAAGTTATCACGCGATAACACAGTCTGCACCAGCGCAGTTCCAGCAGCACCAATAAAAGAATTTATGTATTTCCTTTGCAGAGCTGACTGCTTTCAAGTCTCTTTCAAGTAACACCTCAGATTATTTGATACACTGCATACTGCACCTTTTCTCACTGCCAGATAAAAGCTTATTCCTTTATTAGTGTTCCAGTCTGATCTCACAGTCGATAGGTCCACTTCTCTTTTAATCATCGCATAAAGAGGGTCATTGTCACATTTAAAGAAATGCAGTTTTTCAAGGTGAAGAAATGACTGTAGAAAGCTCCTCTCAGAGTTAACTCAGAACCGAGAATCAACTTATAACTAAGAATCATATAACAACTGAGAATCAACTCACAACTGAGAATTAACTCACAACTGAGAATCAACTTACAGTTGAGAACTGACTCTCACATGGGAGAGTGAGAGAAAACTCAACTTAAAATCTGCTCACCACTGAGACTTAACTCACAAATTAGATTCAACTCGCAACTGAGAATCAGCTCACAGTTGATAATCAGCTTGAACTGACTCACACATGACAATCAATTCAACTGAGAATCAACTCACAACTGAGCACTGACACACAAATAGGATTCAACTAAATGAGAGACAACCCATCTGAGAATCTGCTCACAACTAAGAATTCACTCACACATAAGAATCAACTCAAAATTGAGAACTGACTCACACATGACAATCAATTCGACTGAGAATCAAATCACAGCTCAGAATCAGCACACAACTGAGAATTGATTCACGCATGAGATTTAAATCACAACTGACAATAATCAGTGAGAGAAAATATGCTCACAACTGAGGATTAACTCACAATTTGGATTCAACTCACAACTGACAATAAACTCATAACTTAGAATCAAATATTAACTGAGAGTCAGCTCACAGCAAATTGACTCCTATATGAGATCCAATTAACTGAGATTCAACTCCACTGACTATCAATTGACCATTGACTTAAAACTGAGAATCAACTGACAAATAAGAGCTGACTCACAAGTGAGAGTTGACTCCTAACTGAGAATCAACTCACAACTAAGAATCAACTCACAACTGAGGATTGACTCACAACTGAGAATCAACTCGAAACTGAGAGTCAACTCAACTGACAATCAACTCATAACTAAAAATCGAATAATAAATGAGAATCAGCTTACAGCAAATTGACTCCTATATGAGATTCAATTCACTGAGATTCAACTCAATTGAGAATCAATTGACCATTGACTCAAAACTTTGAATTAACTGACAACTAAAAATCAACTCACAAATTAGAATAGACTCACAACTGAGAATTGACACACAACTGATAATCAAAAGGACAACTAAGCATCAACTCACAATTGACAATCAACTCATGATCAATAACCCTTATTTTAGGCATAATCTTAAGCATAAAGAATTGATCAAGTTTATCTATTAGTTTGGGAAGTTCATTTACTTTTTGTTTAGACATTTGGTAAAGCAGAATTGTCTCTAACAGTATCTACCAGCACTGTTTAATCAATTCTTCTTCAAGTACATGACAGCATACAGTACAAGTGAGGACTTGTGTGTATTTTGCTCAGTGGTGTGACCAGACAGGAGAAAGAACCAAATAGGGCAAAACAAAGAACCTAAATGGTCACTTCTATGTAAGAACCATTTTTACTTGATAAGGTCTAACACTAGAATCTAAAATCAACAGCTGACATTTCCTTAAAGCTGTGCATCATTTTAAAGACATGGATTTAAAGGCTCTGATAGAAAGAGCTGTTTTGCACTTTTGCTGAGCATGAATCAAATCAGTGACTCGGTTGACCTTGAATCAGATTTTGCTGAGAAATCAGTGGCATTTACAGCATAATGCCACCTTAAGCACATGCTGATGAGCTTCTGTACTGCTTAAATATTATCACATTCATCAATACGGCTCTCGAATATCATTCTTACTCTCTTAAAAGTCAAGGTTCTTCAGATGGTTCTTTCTGTGATTTCACAGAAGAGTCACTTATAGATCCATAAAAAAACACCCCTGAGAATAGAGTAAACTGATTAAAACAGAATAAAAACAGGTCTGAGGAAATCTGAGCAGAAGTGGAAAGAATCAAATAGAATTGTTAAGAACTGAGCATAACTGATATTACTGAAAATAAGGAACAGATCTAAGAAGAACTAAGCAGAACTGAGTAAAACTGAGAATATATGAGAGGAAAGTACTATAACTAAGAAAACCTGAATTGAACTGAGAAGAACAGATAAAAAACTGAGAAGAACTAAGTAGAACTGAGAGAAACTTAGACGATCTAAGAGGAAATTAGTATAACTGAGGTAGACTGCGAAGAACTGAGATAAACTGAACATGAATAAGATAACTGCAATAAACTGAGTAAAATTGAGTAAAATTGCGTAGAACTAAGAAAAAATGAGAAGATTTGAGCAGAAATTAGTAGAACTCATTAGAATCGAGAGGAACTACTAAGAAAAACTGAATAGAACGGAAGATATTGGAACAGAACTGAGAAGAACTGTGAAAAAAATCAATAGAACTAAAGATTTTTTATTCTTTTTTTATTCTTTGGGATATTTATCTATCTATTTTGTATATTCTATTTATTTCATTGTATTCTTTTTGTATCTATATATCTATTAATAACAGCTCTTTGGGTGTAAAACTGGATCGTGAGATCACAATTTCGTTTCACCTCATGTACCACATGTGATGCGAATGACAATAAAATCTCCTTGAATCCTTGAATCCTTTACTGTAGAACTGAGAAGAATTAAGAGGAACTGAGAAGAACTGAGAAAAAAATATAAAAAGAATATAATAAATCAACATTAAACTGAGAATAATTGAGCAGGATTAAGAAGAACTGAATAGAACTAAATATATTTCCGTAGAACTCAGACAAATTGAGAAAACGTGAGAAAAACTGAGAAGAACTGAATAAAGCTAAATAAAAACGAATAAAGCTGAAGATATTGCCATAGAACTGAGAAGAATTGAGAGGAGCTGTGAAAAAATGAATAGATCTGAAGATATTGGTATAGCATAGAAGAATTGAGAGGAACTGAGAAAAACTGAGAAGAACTGAGAAAAAAGAACTACATAGAGCTGAAGATATTGCCATAGAACTAAGAAGAATTAAGAGGAACTGAGAATAACTAAATAAGAAAAAAAAATGATTAGAACTGAAGAAATTGCCGAAGAAACTGAGAAGATTCGAGAGGAAGTGAGAAAAACTGAGAAAAAAAAAAACGCTGAAGATATTGCCATAGAACTAAGAAAAATGAGAGGAACTAAGAAGAACTTAATAGAACTGAGAATAACTGAGAAAAACTGAATAGAGCTGAAGATATCGCCGTAGAACTGAGAGGAACTGATTGAAAAAAAACTGAGAAAAAACTGATTAGAACTACAGAAATCACCATAGGACTGAGAAGAACTGAATATAATTAAAAGAAACTGAGAAAATAACTGATAGAAATAAAGAAATCACCATAGAACTAAGAGAAATTGAAATAAACTGAGAAAAAAATTGAATAGAACGGAAGAAATCACTGTAGAACTGGGAAGAATTGAGAGAACCGAGTAGAACTGAAACTTATTTTACTCTCACCTTCTATAATTAAGACTGAAACCAGACGTGAAACTTGAAAAGGCCCTTAGATTAGACTTTAATCCTTAATTTTAGGTGTGTAAACGCTCTATAAAGAAGAACTAAGAAAAAAAATGAATAGAACTGAAGAAATCTCCATAAAACTGAGAATAATTGAGAGTAACTGAGAAGAACTGAATACAATTAAAAGGAACTGAGAAAAGAAATGATTAGTACTCAAAAAAATCACCATAGAACTATAAAGAATTGAGAAGAAATGAGAATAAACTGAATAGAATGGAAGAAATCACTGTAGAACTGGGAAGAATTGAGAGAACCGAGTAGAACTGAAACTTATTTTACTCCCACCTTCTTTAATTGAGATTTAAACCAGAAATAAATCTTGAAAAGGCCCTTAGTTTAGACTTTAATCCTGACTTTTAGGTGTGTAAACGCCCTCAAAAGAAGAATTGAGAAGAATTGAGAAGAACTGAGTAAAAACATGTGTTTTCCAGCATAAACTTCTCGTTTTCTGAACTTTTTGCACCTTTTTTTTATCTGTGATAAAGATAAAAGTAAATATAAATGATGGTATTTTTGGAATGCCATTTCCCGTAAGCAGAGCTGTGGTGTGGGAGAGACAGCAGAGCCAGTCAGGATAAAACAGAGCGTAACATAAAGACAGGAGGAACGCGGGATGAATGAAAGCAGGTGGATGAATAAACACGGTTGTGGGAGAAAATCGGAGGTGGAATAAAAGCGAAGGCCATTTGTATGGAAGAGGCGGCGGCGGAGGAGCGAGCGGGCCGGCCCGGCCGCCTGGGTAATGGTAGCTGAGCCGGTGTGAGACAGGATGAGCCCTTTCAATCTGCCCTCTAATAGAGAAGGACTCCTGCGCTGAATGGCGGCGAGCGGCAGAATCTGAGGGCAGCTATTGCTATTCACCCGGCGTCTCACAGCAGCTTTAACAAGAGCAGACCTACAGTACGGTCAGATCACCAGCGTCCAGATCCCACTCTCCTTCATTCACTCGCCTTTCTCTCCTCACACCTCCAATCAGCACAGGGGGGGCAGGGGTGCTTATGTTAAGAGGCTGGTTCTGTATGAGACCATCTGACAAAAAAAAAAAAGAAGAAAAGTGTCAGAAATAATGTACTACACTGTAAAACAAATGTATAAAAAAGGTGCCAACAAGATAAAAAAAGGTAATTTACTATTTTGTAAATTATAGCAACATATGGGAAATTGAGACCACTTACGTTTCTGAATCAGTTTCTCTGATTTTGCTATTCATAGGTATATGTTTAAGTAAAATGTACTGTATATGTTTGTAGTTTTATTCTATAAACTACAGACAACATTTCTCCCAAATTCCAAAAAATAAATAATAAAGAATACTGTAATTTAGGCCATTTATTTGCAGAAAAAGAGAAATGGCTGAAATAATAATAATAAAAAATATATATTTCAGACCTATTCTTATTCATAGCATTTTAAGGGTTCAGAAATCAATATTTGGTGGAATAACCCTGGTAGTTTTTAATCACTTTTTTTTTTATGCATCTTGGCATCATGTTCTCCTCCACCAGTCTTACACACTGCTTTTGGATAACTTTATGCTGCTTTACTCCTGGTGCAAAAATTCAAGCAGTTCAGTTTGGTTTGATGGTTTGTGATCATCCATCTTCCTCTTGATTATATTCTAGAGGTTTTCAATTTGGTAAAATCAAAGAGACTCATCATTTTTAAGTGGTCTCATTTTTTATGTTTTCTTTATTTATAAATGTATTCTCTTTTGGTTGTAGGAAAATCTGAAAGAGGAAAAAGAAATCAAAACAATTGTGATTTTATTGTTATATAACTAAAATAACATATGGACATTTCATTTTTTTTCATACATACTTTTTTTTTCCTATGGTTAGTTTGTTAAAAAAAATAAAATAAAATAAAAAAACAAGCAAAGGAACAAACACAGATATTGTTTCATGTATTACACTGACACACAATAGCAAGAATGCATGTGATACATACAAAAAAAAATAATGTCTATTCTTGTCATTTTAACATTTTTACAAAGAACAATTTTACTACACTGTGTTTTACTGTATTTTACTGTTACACTGTAAAGAAAATATTTATTTATAGAATCTTATAGAGATGACAGATGACATTCATAGAAAATGTTACCAAAATGTCTTTATGTTTAGGGTCTGTCACACATTCAACCTTGGTTAGGGTTAGGGTTGACTTTAGGCATCATAGGCCTAGTGATAAAACACATTTTATTTTGTGCCAAATTATTATGAACACTTTGAAGACAACATTTCTTAACCATCTCGTCAAAAATAATGTATTGCAGCATTGTATTGCAGGAAATTTGTCGATAAATTGTTGGAGCGTTTGCGTCCAGAATGGCTTTGCCTTGGAATCGGCATCGCTGCCGTAAATGCATTTTTGTTATCGCTCATTAATTCTGCGTATATGGAGACCTTGGAGCAGGTTCCTTTGTCCTGAACCCACACGGTTTACAGTGGTACCACTGGCTAATAACACAGACATTAGACGGGATGAGTGGCAGTGAAAACCCAGCGTACATTAAGTTTTATGAGAGCACTTCATATATTATGGGCTAAAAGGATAGGAGGCCATCTGGATCTGAGCGCGTGGGGCGGGGGAAAAAATGGAAAAAGAGGAAATCGCTCGTTCCGAACGTGTTATTCCCCTACTTTTCTCTCATTTCTCTCTATTTACTTCAGATTTTGATCGTTTATTTATTTATTTATTTATTTATTTCTCTATTTCCCTGGCACCTCCGATAAAGAATGAGTGTTCAAAAACTCCTGAGAATGCTTTGCTTAGCTTACAAAAAAAGGGAGAATTTTATTTATATCAAATCTCGCTGGCTGAGATGACAGTGTGTGAAAAGACAGATAACACATGATATCTGTAGAAATCAGAGCTGAATAAAGAGGAGAACATATTGTCATACATTCAGACCTTTTACCCGTATTATATAGAGTATGCCGATGAAGCTCCAGCAGCGTTTGTACTCTGGACTCATTCACTTCCACATTCTGCAATATTAACTTCGGGCCGACCGCGCAGGCAGCGATCGCAGCCACTGCCAGCGTTCATATTTCATTGCGTATGAGAAATTGACATTTCCATGCTTATATTCCTCGATTGATCACAGCGAAGGAACAACGGAATGGAAGTCAATGGAGTCGGATCACGTTTTACTGGTTTTATATTGAATAAATGAAGAGACACAGGGAATCGTTTGAACGCCTATTCTGATTGCATCCCGGGATACATATTGATCATTTTACTCTTCATTCTACTGAAACTACTGTTACAGGTACTGTATTATTGATTAGGAAGATCATAAAATCATATATCATTAAAAAAGCAAGTTCCCAAGCTCGGAGAAAAATCATCTACTGCAATTTGGTGATAGAAATGTGATAGGAAATGTGTGATTGTACCTTATTTGAAGAGTATAAGCGCTGTTCTATAACTTATTTCATATTTTACACACTAACATAATTAATTTAGAATAAAAAATGACTAATTACAGTATATTACAGAATCAGAATGCACCACACACACTGACATCTCACACTCACTCCTTCACACGACTGATCACCTGAGTACTGATTGATTTCACCTGTTCTTCTCACTCCTCAACTCCCTCAACTCTTCCAGTCGTCATTACCTTTAAGAGCCGGGTGAGCTCTGACTTTGGCGTGTTGGTATCTTAATAGCGTCTCAGCAGAGGATACTGACCTACTCGTTCACACTTTGAAGATACACCAGCAGCTCATTTACGGGAACAGTAATGTTATTATTTTATTCTTTATTGTCTTTATTGTTGAGTTTTAATAAGTCAGGTTTGTGCACTGTATGAGCGCTGGGCGCACCTATAGGAATGAACTCTGACGATTGACTGTTGTCAGGGTTTTAATCAGTCAGTGGCACACCTCACTTCCAGACCAACACACCAGACCATCAGTGTAGATTTATTCCTAAACACTTATTCCGACACTATTAAAATAGACTGTTGAGGGGGTGTAAGATAGCAAAGAGCATCGCAACACTTTTTTACCCAAAAAAAATGTTGGGTAATGAAGCATGTAAGTTTGAATTTTGGCCAAATCATCAATTTAAAAGACCCTTACGCTGGTCAGAGAGAACAGGACATTAAAGTGAGTGATCCTCCCTGGATTCAGCTCATAATTAGTCGAATGGGCCGGTTCTGATGAAGGATTCTCAGCCAGCTGTACAGGGTTGTGGTCCTGCATCCACTGAGCCCACTCTCGCCAGGCAGGTTTATACTATTTATGTCTCTAAATTCACTCTGGGATTAAAACCATATGTTCATTGGTGTCAGAGATAGAAGCTCCGAAATTAATTGTGTGTAAGTGAGAAAGTGAGGGAGAGAGAAAGAGAGAAAGAGAGAGAGAGAGAGAGAAAGAGAGAGAGGTAATCAAAGGTGTATCACATGGGATCACCCGATAATTGCCTGATGTTAAACGTTACTTGCACAGTTAAAATGCACAGCTCTGGAAATAAATACAAGACCACTTCTGTTTCTGAATCAGTTTCTCTGATTTTGCTATTTATAGGTTTATGTTTTTACTACAGACAACATTTTTCCCAAATTCCAAATAAAAATATTGTCAGTTAGAGCATTATTTTTTTGCAGAAAATGAGAAATGTCTGAAATAACAAAAAAATATTCATAAATTTTTAAGAGTTCAGAAATCAATATTTGGTGGAATAACCCTGGTGGTTTTTAATCACAGTTTTTCATGCATCTTGGCATCATGTTCTCCTCCACCAGTCTTACACACTGCTTTTGGATAATTTTATGATATGTACTTTACTCCTGGTGCAAAAATTCAAGCAGTTCAGCTTGGTTGGTTTGGATGTGCTCATCCATCAAGGTTTTCAATGTGGTAAAATCAAAGAAAAACATCATTTTTTAAGTGGTGTATTTTTGTATTGACAGTTAAGAAATATTACCTTATTGCCTTTAGAAACTGATTGAAAAAATGATTTTAATCACAGTGATAAACAATGGAATACAGTTTGAGGAACTTAATAAATATTCAGTCACTCAATTTATTTACTCAATTGATGATGGGAGATTTGTATCCCATAATCAATACACTATTTTTGGGAAAAACATCGACACAACTATAGATAGAAATACAAATTGTTCACACTCAGTACAAAGCTTCATTACATTCCATCTCTTTGTGCATTCATTTTTTTATATACAATTAATGCACTTTTTTTTCCTGGGTTTGGATTAGGTGATGAGCACCACACCCTGAACTCCTTTACCATTAAGTTGGAAACTTCTGTAACAGAAAACTGTAAATGAATATTGTTTATACTGCACTCTGTATAAAAAAGTTATATTTTATAGTAACTACAGACTTCATTAAAAAAAAAAAAAACTTTATTTTCTTAAATACAAACAATACTTCCAGGGAAAAAAGTAAGGGCACCACTTTAACATAAGACTACCTTTATAAAGGGTTTATAAATGGTTTACAATTAGTTTATTAATGGTTACTAATAAGGTCGTAAATGCCTTAAAAATCATTTATAATCAGTTATAACACATACGTAGAAAGGGCAAGAAATTACCTCTTTTTGCCAAATAGTGAACCCACAGCCATCTATACTGTTGCCCTTTATATGCATGTGTTATAACTGATTGATAAAGATTTTTAAGGCATTTGCAACCTAATTAGTGACCATTAATAAACTAATTGTAAACCATTCATAAACCCTTTACAAAGGTAGTCTTATTTTAAAGTGGTACCAAAGTAAGAAATTAAGAAAAAAATACACACAGGTATCTTAGAATCTCCTGAAAATAGCATTCCGCATGTGTGAATGTTTCCTATAATATACTTTGTAATTGTTAGTTTAATTTAGGTACGTCAAACTAGCAAAATATACTGTAAAACTGGTTTTAGGGCCTAAACGTTTAACTTTAACGTGTCTTTACCAGTAGGAAATACAAATGGAGGGCATTAAAAAAGAAAAATAATTGCGACTAATCGACTAATCGAACGATTAATCGGCAGATTACTCGACTAAAAAAACTGTCATTAGTTGCAGCGATAGTGTTTTGTTTATTAATGTAAAATCTACAATATATCAACTCTGCAGTAAATCAGTTTTACCAGAATTCCAAATGATGCAAAAAACAACACAACACGTTTCCTCCGTCCCGATGTCCTGCCGGGTGTCCTCCTTTTCTCTGTCCTCGTTTTACCCACATAACTTTTTCATTTCTTCAGTCTCCGTCTTTAAATTCATGTGCTGAACTCCTCCACACTCCTCACTCTGTGGGGTTTTGAGTTTTCATATCCTGATAGTCAGTTTTATTTATTTATATTTTCTTTTCTTTATTTCTGTTCCATCTGTGGAGAACTGAAGCCATGGGCACCTTTATGAACACGGTTTTTATATAACGTTGATAAGTCACTTGATTTAAAGTGCATTTTTTAGTGTAGTATTTTTTTTTCTGGAATATTGGAACTCATATAAATAGTGGTTTAACAGATTTATTTAAAAGTCCCCCTTAAGCAGTGCATGATAAATTGAAGAAATTGAGGATATCACACCTCCTTTTAGAGCTAAATTAATCATACTGACTTGAATTTTCACACAGCTACGGGCACTTCAGGCCTCTAGGTATGAATACACCATAATATATGTAATAATTAATAGTAAACTGAGAGTAAAAAAAAAAAATACAGAGTTTCTTTGATTTTACCTTTATGAAAAACTTTTGGAATATAATCAAGAACAACATGGATGATCACAAGCCATCAAACCACCAAGCTGAACTGCTTGAATTTCTGCACCAGGAGTAAAGCAGCATAAAGTTATCCAAAGGCAGTGTGTAAGACTGGTGGAGGAAGAGAACATGATGCCAAGATGCATGAAAAAAACTGTGATTAAAAACCACCAGGGATATTCCACCAAATATTGATTTCTGAAATTTTAAAACTTTATGAATATGAAATCATTTGAGGTCTGAAATATCTGCATCTTTTTTTGTTATTTCAGCCATTTCTCATTTTCTGCAAATGAATCTGTTGACATGCACAAAAGCACTGCGCTGTTAAGATACAAATATGCCAAAGTCAGAGCTCACCTGGTTCTTAGAGGAAATGACAACTGACACACTGATTTGTTTTTTTTTTTCATGTTACGCGCAAAACACATCCATGAATAATTAAGAGAATTAGTACATGCCTTTTGTACATTTTAAGCCACGCCCTCAGGATACCAAACACACATTTACACACCCTAAATCCAGTTGTGTGATCCGCAATTGAGCACAACATTATAGATCACTAAAATGGGGCTGTTAGTGTTGATTTAACCTTAGCAAATTTGTTGTGTATGTAGAATAATTTCATCAGGGGTGCCCAATTTCATGCATTATTTGTGAAAAAATAGCTTTCACAGCATTTTGAATCATAAACATAGTTTAGAAGTTTAAATTGAATTACGAATAAACTAATGCATCATTATATATTGTATTGTTGCAATATCGTACATTGAAATACTTTAGTCAACAGTTTAACGGTAAGACACTTGTCTGAATATGAATAAATGCAAACATAATGAATAAATAAGTAAATAAATATGATTAACCAATAAAAAACAAAGTATTGGACCCACTCAGCAAATTCTCTAAACGAAAAAAAAAAGAACAAACCTGATGATACAGGAACTCATAAGCTACATCTGTCGGGAGCTTTAGCATCCCTGCATCTAAACTCACTCTCCTGATGTCTCCTGAAGACATCTGTCCCCTCCATCCCATCGCTTCTCCTTCCCCCGGCGTCCCTGTTTATTTTATTAAAGCGTGCCCTTCCCCCTCCACCCCTCCACCCCTCCACCCAACGCCTCTTCACCACATCCTCGATGCAGGAGTGTATGGGCTCATTTGAGCGGGCCGGACACCGAGACCCCGCCCCGTCCACTCAGGTCACAGACTCCTGGCCCTCGTGGTTATTTGCATAATGGAATTATGGGAGCTATGCTACGTCTTCAGTGGGCCATTAGGCAGGGCTTTGCTGGATTGTAATTAGTGGCTTCTGCCCTTAACCTTCATTAACATGCAAATGGAAGTCTTGCTCACCAAGAAATATAAGAGCATTGAAGGAAAAATGCCAAGGTGATTAACAGGAACTGAACCCCTGCTCTAACTGTCTATTGTACGATGGAGCACTCTTGATTTTCAACACCTTCTTTCAGAAATTAATCCACGAAAAACGAAGTAAGTAAGAATTACTGAGATGCGTTGAAAGTATGAGAACATTGTGAAACACTGTGGAACCTCTCAGTGGAATTACTTGAGTCAGATGAACAAATGGACATGAATAAAATGCTGTGAGCCCTATTTTAGCGATTTATAGCACATCGGTCAATTGCAGATCGAGCATCTGGATTTAGGGTGTGTCGGTGTGCCAGTTATCATTCCCGTTAAGAGGCAGGTGAGCTCCGACTTTGGCACGCTTGTATCTTAACAGCGTCTTACTTTGCAACTGATCAGAGATTAAATTAAGAGTTTGGGTCCAAAACACTATAAATCCATTTTTATCAATTTGAGTAAAAATTTGTTTTCTTTAGCGAGAAAGTGGTAGGCTGAAAACCACCGTTTTCTGTTTCAAACTATCAAATACCATACTAAGGTTAAAATAACACAAAAAAATCAAATCAACATTTTAATATTTAAAGATTTATTAAAAAAAAAAAGAAAAATCATTTTTTCGCAAAATGCAATAAATCCATGCCATGTTTTTTTTTGTTTTTTTCAAAATGTCTTATATATCCTTTGGCATCAATAGAACATTTTTTTACTGAAAATGTGCAAAATACAATAATAAATAACAGTAAATTGTACATCTGAATATAATAGTTTCACCATTGGGCCTAAAAACACAAATTTAAAAACATTTCTTTTCGAAAAGGGGCAAAATTTCTTTTTTTCAGAATTTCAGGGGAGATGTGGCGTTCTGCGGGAAATCAAGACTGGTGTTTGTCGCGTTTTGGAAAGAAAGAGAGAAAGCAGTGCAGTATTACACGTCGGATGTGGCGTTTTGATGAAAATTGAATATTGGCTTTTCAAGAGTGGTCACATAACATTCTGATTCTGGCTCTAACTCATTAAAAAAAAAACGGCCTTTATTGCGTTTTGGAATCAAACTCTTCAAATATATACATTCCAATGTCCAAATTGTACTTTTCTACTATGCTGCTGGTAGTGGTAAATCATTCAGCTAGGGTCAGAAACCTTACTGAAGCTTAGTGATTACCTGTTTAACAGAAAAAAATAGCCAACTCCCCCCATTCTCAAGGTTAAAGCACACTGTTTACATGCTGTTGTGTTCTATACCTGGCAAACCTGAGTGTGGAAATGGGACTGAGGGAATGGTTGGTCTCTGCGGTCATCAGAAGCCAGTGATTAAAATCCTCTTCTTTCTTTCTTTCTTTCTTTCTTTCTTTCTTTCTTTCTTTCTTTCTTTCTTTCTTCTTTTATATCTGATAATACATCCTGATCATGTTAGAAGTTACTACATAAAATATAATCCTTAATGTTCTTAAACTTGCAGAAGTTTTTCAACTTTTTACTGTCATTTTACAGCCTGTTTTATGTGCTGTATTTTTATATTTTAAAATGTATTTTACTGTATATTGAATTCCGAGATGCTACTACTATTGTACAGGTTCTCTAAATTATAATATATTGTTATAAGCTGTCTATGAACGGCTGGAAAACTGTTGTGCTAAAAGAATGCTAGCTATAGAAAACAACCTATAGAATCTGCTCAATACAGTTTATTTGAAGCAAAAAATTGCACTTTATTTGGATATTTGGATATATTGAGTATACTCACTATATATAGTGTATATAGTGAGTATATTGCCATCTTGTATTTCCATAACATTGAATGAACTGTATCTGCAGTTGCTTTATTACACACTTCAAATGGGTTACGACCAGAATGAAGCCACACTTTGCAGTAAAGAAAATGGTAACTTGCTCTTATAACCTACAACACTGTGACCAAGCAGTGAACTGTTGTATAAAATACTCTATAACTGAATGCTTAAGGTTCAGGTAGCTCTTGTGGAAGGACTTCACACTGAAGGGGAGTGAGGATTGAGGAAGGGTGGAAGAGGCCTAAGACTTTCTAAGGCTTTTTTCTATGTTGCTTGTTTTAAACAGGAAAGACTTTCAGCTACCATTAGCGCCTAGTTTGAAAAACCAAAAAGTGGTTTATCATCTGCTTAAATCTTCTTACAAAAGCAGTTTAAGATGGAAATTAAATAAACAAAGCTTGCTTTCTCTCTTCAGCACCGTGCTTCATATTGGTGCACTCTGTTTGTTGATTACTTTTTAACTTTTTTTTTTTTTTCTGACGGGCCATTTACAGTGGTGTAATCACTATAGTTCATTTCTGCTGGTTGAAGTGCCAACGAGTTGATAAGCATCATCTGTCTTGGATATTAAATAATGGTGTTTTAATGTCAGTTTGGGAGCAGCTCTGACATTTAGTGGATCGGTAAAGATTTGCTTTTATTCGCGAGGCGTGATGTAAAAAATCCGCCGGCTGCAATCTTAAATGCACAGTGGAACACTGGCCTCTCAGAAAAAGGGCCAGCTAGTGCAATATTCATCAAAAGATAACAACGGTGAGCAATTTACATTTTGATTAGCGCAGAAGCGCCGGGCGGAGTACTCCACAGGGGCCCGTCATCAGCAGCAGAAATAATGCTGTAATGTTGCATGTACCTGAAAGCACTGACGGCTGCGTTTAAGACTGATCAATTGCACAACACTTCTGATCCATTACAGAACCTTTATTAAATATCAGAACTCTGCAGGAAAATGCCATGCTTCTCATACGTGAATACCACCACGATTGCTCTTATTGCTCAAACTACTGTATTAAAACACTGGCACTTTATTTAAAAGGGCCAACATGATAGGAAAAGTCTATTAGGGTAAATAAACAATAAAAACAACAATTTTTTTGCATTTTGGAATAAACTCCCTGTGAGTTTAAATCAACTCATTTTGAGACGAGAATGTATGTCACATTCAAATAAACTCTTTCTATTCCATCAGTTTGAGTTCTTTTTAACAGCATGCATGAATTCTCACTATCCAATAAAGGAGATGGTAACTTGCTCTTATGACCTACAACACTAATAATATAACTATTTAAGTACCCAAGCACCCTAAACTGATGGTGAGCCAGTAGCCAATAGCCTCGCTCACCATCAGTTTGGGGTGCTTGGGTACTTAAATAGTTATATTATATATATATATAAGGCAGAGAATGTGAATTTGGGTTGGGGACACGCCCATTATGCAATTAAATAATGCCAGTAGCCAATAGCCTGTTATATTTTTATAGCTTCTGTTGCTTATGATACAATATTAAAAAAGTAGCATTTTAACTAAAAGTCTATTAAATGTAAATAAACTCTAAACAGACAATACAGATTTTGAAGTTTTAAATCAACTAATTTTGAGTCATGTATATGTGTGACCAAAGTTTTAGCAAACTTAAAGTAAATCTCTTTTGAGAGTTAACTTTTTTTTTTTTTTACACTTTTTCAGTAAGTTTAGGTAATTTCAATAATTATTCTACCATGGTACATGGTGCAAATTGCCAAAAATGCTTGAAAGTTCACTTATTTAGTAAATATTTCCATTACATAGAGCTAATTAGAGTTCTCAGTAAGCGTAGATCTACACTCTGCAGTGAAGAAAACATTCGGGTGGTCCACTGTAGATGCCTCATAGATAAACAATAATCAAATTTAAGTCTATTAACTCCCTGTGGATTAAAATCAATTTATTTTGAGTTGAGTTTATGTGTGACAATCAAATATACTCTTTTGAGAGTTTACCACTTTAACACTCGTCCCATCAACTTGAGTTCTTTTTATCATGACTTCATCATGAGAATTGTCCTAAAAGGCTAAAATGTGTGCTTATTGAGAAAATATTCCCAATACACAGAGTTAATCGCAGTTCTTAGCCAGAATGAAGCAACACTCTGCAATAAAGGAAGTTGTAACTTTCTCTCATGGCCTACAACACTGCATTCAACCAGTCAACCAGTCAACCTTTACATAAAATATAATTCAATACTCAATAAGGAAAAGTGATGGTTTGGATAAAGCGACATGTCATCTGCTGGTGTTGATCCACTGTGTTTTATTATCAAGTATAAAGTGCAGTTTTGTTTTCATGCAAAATCTTACAGCACTTCATGCTTCTTCCCTCTGCTACTGACAACTTTTACGGAGATCGGTCTTAATATATAATATTTTAATTTTCTGAGACAATGATTTCTGGCTTTTCAATGGCTGTAAGCTTCATAATCATCAACAATAAAATTAAATTAAAAAATGCTATGAGTTCCACAATGAGTTTTTGAAATGAATTAACTATTCAATGATATTCAAATTTTTGAGATGCACCTGTAAATTTGATGTTACAGTCTATAGAATTACAGCATTTCTGAACTGGGATGTCTGTTGAAAGGTTCTTCGGTGTTGTTGAATATATAAAGTATAAGAATACCTTTATAAAGGGTTTATTAATGGTTTACATTAGTTTATTAATGGTTACTAATTAGGTTGTAAATGCCTTAAAAACATAAATAAACAGTTATAACACATATGTAGAAAGGGCAACAATGACATGTTGTTTGCCAAATAGTGAACCCACAGCTATCTATACTGTTGCCCTTTCGATGTATATGTTATAACTGATTATTAATGATTTTTAAGGCATTTACAACCTAATTATTAACCATTAATAAACTAATTGTAAACCATTTATAAACCCTTAATAAAGGTAGTCTTATTTTAAAGTGGTACTGATATGTTTTATAATTTTAAGCAGGCAGACACGTGTTGCATCTTGCAGTCAAACACACACTTCTAGACACACATGCATGCAAACACTACAGTACACAACACACACACACACACACACACACACACACACACATACAAACACACACAGAGACATTCTGAACTTTGTCCACTCTCAAACTAGCCCCTGCTATTAGCAATTCAGATCAGCTCATTTGAATGAGACGTTGCTCTCCATGAATACAGTTGAACTTTGCAGACGTTGTCAGACAAGCCCCGTACCGAATTACCCCGGACACCGGCGCATTAATCACACAAGGAAGCGGCGCTTCGACAGCCCGATGAATCCCGCCTTTAGTCGGGGGTCAGTGTGGATGGGGGGGCCAGTCTATGGGTCACTTTTGTTAACCCTGTCTAATTAAAGCCTAAACCCAGGCCGGGATGACAGGCCTATTATGGAATTACTTTATTACAATGAGTCTTTCAGAGAAATAATTGATTTGTGGGCCTGCGAGGGCAGCGCCATGTTTTGTAGCAGATGGCAAAAATCATTTTGGGCTGGACGCTCTCCTGATTTAAAATCTGTGAGGTCGGGCCAGGGCTGCTCATAATTTCATAATTCATAATTCTCAATTAACTCTGTCCACCAGTCAATGTGATTTGGTGTTTATAGACATGCCGAGCACTGAGAGTGGATTTTTTTTTTTTTTTTTTTTTTTATTAAAGCCATCCAAACTACAAAGAAAAACATGTATTTAGAAATTATTTAGCAAACAAAAAGTGTTAAACGAACCAGAATATGTTTTAATAGACAAATTTGCACATCTTAAGCTGTCAAAAAGACTTTTAACAGACTGAAGTCTGACACCCTCTCACATCTAAAGACTGGTCACAGAGTTTTTACTCACAGAAAAATCACAGGCTAAGATATTGCAAAGACTGAGGAGCACTAACTGCAAGACTGCAACTAGATTCTTTATGAGATTATTTCCCATCATGCTCCTGGTGGAGGTTAAATACAATTCATATTACATATTACGTTACAAATAATGTGTATATTATCAATACTGTGATTTATTATTCAGAGACTCACAACTTTTGTCCCCATCAACAGTTTATTTTTCTGCCACAGCTAGTTCCTAAAATTTTTATTTTTATAGAATACACTTGGTGTTCAACTCTAACTATAAGCTTTATTACTCCCCTTTTTTAGCTATAACCTTTTCACTGCTGTACATTTGCCTTTGTTTCTGATAGAATTAATGCAATAAAGCATATCATTCTTTATTCTGTACAAAATGTGAATTTATTAAACGTGTTTGTATTAAGAATAACACTGCACACAATAAGACAAAGTAGTGCAACATAAAATGACTTAAAATATAATGACTTTAAAGTGCTACCTGTGTTTAAATACTGTACATATTAAAGTAAGAACCACTGCAAATTGTGTTCTTTTTTTATCGTTTGTTAAAATATATTCTTGCCTCTTCCCATAGCTCTCCTATTGGTTGTTGACATTGTTGTGGAGTCACCTGGAATTCATGCTTATTTCAGTTAACAGCTGTGCTGAACTTGTCAAGAGTTAATTGCTTGTTAATTTCTTGCCTCTTAATGTAAAGTTTGAGAGCATCAGTTGACAGCATGAAGTAGTGAAGAGGTAGAGTTACAGGTATACAGTGAATAACTCTATTTGAGTAATGTTCTAATCCAGATTACGAGAAGCAAGAACTACTCAACTAAGTAAAGAAAAAAAAATAGTTAAATAAGAAAAAACAAAGGTCAACCAATCCGAAAATAACAATTTCAAGAATTTTTTAAATCATCTCAACTGCAATCACCGCGAAGACCATTGAAAACATTATTATGATGAAACTGGCACTCATCAGGTCCACCCCAGGAAAGAAAAAGCAAGAGTTACCTCATCAGAGTTACCAGCCTCAGAAACACAACTTAAATGCTTCTTCACAGAGTATTTTGCTTTGTTTGTAAAACTTTTAAGTTACTACATGATTCCTTATGTGTTCCTTTATAGTCTGGAAGACTTTAGGATTCATTTACAATGTATAAAATACAATATATAAAAACCATTGAGTGAGAAGGTATTTTCAAACTTTTGACTTGAGTCCTGTTGAGTCTTATTGAGTTTTGGAGATCACATATATATACAATATATCTCTATATATATTGCACTATTGATATTTTCTATTTTCAGCATAAAAATGATCAAACATTTATAACACTATAACTATGACTTTTCTCAATTGCTTTATATTCTTAGTCATTTCTTAGTAATGTATTACTATATACAGCTCTAAATCAGTTTATCTGATTTTGCTATTTATATGTTTATATTTGAGTTAAAATAACCCTTTTTGTTTTGTTCCATAAACTACAGACAACATTTCTCCCAAATTCCCCCCAAAAATATTGTCATTTATTAGAGCATTTATTTGCAAAAAAAAAAAAGTCTGAAATAACAAAAAAAAGATGCAGCGCTTTCAGACCTCAAATAATGCAAAGAAAATAAGATCATATTTATAACGTTTTAAGTGTTCAGAATCAATATTTGGCAGAAAAACCCTGACTTTTATTTTGATCACAGTTTTCATGCATCTTGGCATCATGTTCTCCTCCACCAGTCTTACACACTGCTTTTGGTGTACAAATTCAAACAGTTCAGTTTGGTTTGATGGCTTTTGATCATTTATCTTCCTCTTGATTATATTCCAAAAGTTTTTAATTAGGTAAAATCAAAGAAACTCATGCAATGTTTTATTTTAAATCCAGGCATATAGGGGATATTAGGGAATATTAGGTTTTATTAACATGCTGTAGGTGTTTAGTGATTAGCAAACTTTTACGGACAGAAATAAAGCGTAGAGGAAAAGTAGCAGCACAAGCCGACGCTTGTGAAAAATCCAGCGCATCATTCCTCAGCAGAGACAGTTCACTCGATAATTCATACAATTAGTTTCTCTCCTTAAGCAGCTCTCTTGTTTCAGTAACCCGCTCCGACCTTAGAGCCCCGCCCTGTCTTATTAGTCAGCCCACATTGATTTTGTGTAGAGTGTAATTAATGTGACGACATGAGCGGTTGATTTTGGACATCTGTATCTGTCAGGCATGCAGCGCACACTCGTGCCTGCCGCACGTCTCCCGCACCTCGCCCGAGTGCATCGGCGCTTTCCTCCCAACGAGCTCGCGGAGAGAGAGAATTAATGGCAGGTTAACCTTCTCTGTGATGACAATGTCGTCCGCCTATAGCGCTCTTCCGTTCTCGATCCTCTGACTGAGCTTATTGACCTTCTCCTCCTGCTGGCACTCTGCCGAGGTAAAGCACGAGTTCTAACAGCTGAGAGACTTCTCTGAAGAAGTTTATAGAGATTGGACAGCCTGGTCTCTGGAGAAATTCGTAAAAATGTGGTTTAAAGATGATTTCAGGACTTAAGAGACCACTACAGTTTCTGAATCAGTTTCAGGGGTTGGACAATGAAACTGAAACACCATCAACGTTATTTTACTGTGGGAGGAGGTTTCATGGCTAAATTGGAGCAGCCTGGTGTTCAATCTTCATTAATTGCACATTGCACCAGTAAGAGCCTGAAGAGTGTGAAGGTTCAATTAGCAGGGTAAGAGCACAGTTTTACTCAAAATATTGCAATGCACACAACATTATGGGTGACATACCAGAGTTTAAAAGAGGACAAATTGTTGGTGCACGTCTTGCTGGCACATCTGTGACCAAGACAGCAAGTCTTTGTGATGCATCAAGAGCCACGGTATCCAGGGTAATGTCAGCATACCACCAAGAAGGACCAACCACATCCAACAGGATTAACTGTGGATGCTGTAAGAGGAAGCTGTCTGAAAGGGATGTTCGGGTTTATTGTGGTCTAAAACCAGGTGTTTCAGTTTCATTGTCTAACCCCTGTCGATTCACCAGCCACTTTTTTAGGTACACCTTGCTAGTACTGGGTTGGACCCACTTTTGCAACATTCCTCAGAGAGTCAGATGGTCCATATTAACATCATGCAGTCATGCAGTTGCTGCAGATTTATCAGCTGCACATCCATGATGTGAATCTCCCGAAACTCCAACACATCCCAAAACTCCTCTATTAGATTCTCTGTTGGAGATCTGGTGACAGTGGAGGCCATTCCAGTAAAGTGAACTCATGAAATTGTCGTGTTCAAGAAACCAGTATAAGATGATTCTCTTGCACTTTATGACATGGAGCGTTATCCTGCTGGAAGTAGCCATCAGAAGATACAGGTACAAAGTGGTCATAAAGGGATGGAGGACATGGTCAATGACACGATGCTCAATTGGTACTAATGAGCCCAAAGTGTGGCAGGAAAATATCCCCCACACCATTTCACCACTATCACCACCACCAGCCTGAACCGTTGATACAAGGCAGGATGGATCCTTTCATGCTTTCATGTTGTTGATGCCAAATTCTGACGCTACCATTCACATGTCACAGCAGAAATCCTCAGAGACTCATCAGACCAGGTAATGTTTTTTCCAATCTTCTGTTGTCTAATTTTGGTGAGCCTGTTCGAATTTTAGCCTCAGTTTTTAGTCCTTAGCTGATAGGGAGGACGGAATCCTATGAATCAAAAGGAAGGAAAACTCAAAGGAAGGGCTCAATCTCAATTTCTCCTTTGCACCCCTAACCCTTTGTTTCCACCCCCCTAAACCCTACCCTTACCTTAAGTAATGACACAACTCTTCAACTAATAGACTTAAAACAACAACAGCAACCAACAATGCTAAAGGCTGCATTGACTGTCATAGAGACTGTCATGAAGACTCATTAGTAAAAGGATGACACACTTTCGTCTTGGTTGAGACAAACTGCGTCCGTGAGATACAGTATATTTGGTATAAAATTAACTACTATGTAGTGTAAGTTAGTGTACGTTTTGGTTGGGTTAAAGAAATCAGCTTGTCACTTGCTTGTCATTCCCTTTGTAGTGGATTAACCAGAGGATTTCTTCATGGCTTGGACACACACACACACTACCCCCATCTTATGGTCTAAAAGGAATGTTCTAACTTTACAATCACCCCAGAAGAACACTCGAGTGTTCTCGAAAACCTTGGAGTAATCTTTTTCAAACAACCTTAAATTTCAAAATGACATTTACTGACTATTTCTTCACTCAGCCTCGCTCGAGAGCCCTAAATGCGAGTTTAGGGTAAAATTCTGTTTACATTCCTCCAAGTCATAAACCTCGGAGTTAATGTAAACATTTGGAACATTTGCAACACCATCACTAGGACGGGACTGCGGACTTAAGAGAGTGTCAAAACTTAATTAATGCCTTGGAAATTGTTAATTCACCAAATGTTGTACCAATTTAGGGGTTTGTGCCTAGTTATTTCTGCAATCACTTAGAAATAAGATTAATGAAATTATGAGAAATGTTCTAAGCTTGGGATTCCAATTTCAACATTGCAGGCTCAAATTCTGTGGGGTGCAGAAAGAACTCCTTCCCCCACCATCGTAAATTCCGATGCCAGCCGCTTATCTAAACTCAGCAGAGGAGAGGAATTTCTCACTCAGAAGATTTTGCTTAAAATACATCTATATTGACTATATAAAAAAATGTGTTTTATAGAATGTTTACTAGATAATGGTATATGTGTCTGGTATATGGTATATGTGTTTGGATGTGTCCTGATTCAATTTTTCTACACATGCAAGTCTGAATCAACAAGGTTTAACTAGCATTTGATAATTTAGCTTTATTTGGTTATCAGTGGTTTAACCAGGTATTATCTTTTAAGTGATTTAATTGGGTTTAAATAATAACATGACTCTTGATCTCTTTCTGACAGAGTATCATCCATCGTTGTATTTCTAAGATTATCTAGTATTACAAAACTGTTTGTGGGCAAAATATATATAGTACATTTATTGTGATTCAATTGTAAGATTGTTGTTTCCTGAATTTATCCTCACAAACTGATATGCTGAAAAATGTACTTTTAATCCACTGTTTAATTGAGTTTTCTTTTGGTTTGGTCTATTAGAAAAAATGGAAATTTCACTAGCTGAAGCATGCTGACCATGTGAGCGAGGGGGGGTTTATGGCCCTTTGTGAATCCCCACCAAAGTTTGAAATTGCTCCTAGACCAATCAAAACACAGACATTTGGGCCACAGGGCCAATCATAGCTCAGGGGCCAAACAGGCCACAGAGACTAATAGTTAAACTGGGCAGACACAGTTCAGTTTCCAGTTTAGAGTTCCCAGTTGAGTTTTGGTAGTTCAGGTCAGAGCAGTTGGAGGAGAAGCAGTTAGAGAAGGAGTGGGAGAAGGAGTTGGAGAAGATGAGTTGAGGAAAACAGTTAGAGGAGAGAGGTTAGGGAGCCCAGAGATGGAGAAAGGATAGACTGTTAGTTTAGTCATCTTAAGTTAGTTTTCTTAGACTAGTGCATTTAATCTTCAAGTATATTAATATTAGCTATCCTAGTTAAAATATCTAAGGTTATTTTACAATCTACGAAGCCAAGCATTATTCCATCTAAGTTTAGCTAAAGTACAGCTGAAAAGGAGATCCGCCAGATCCAACCCAGAAACCTGCGGTCCGGAGGCCACCAGCAAGCCAGCTGAGAGTGGGGATTTACCCTGTGGGTTCTAAGGGGGCTCCGTGCTGACACAGGAAGTCAAACCACCCTGTAGACAGGCTCACGTGATCCTTTTTCGGGGTGAAGCAGCAGACGACCAACACAGACGGACGTCACCGAGGCCCATTTCAACACCTCAGAGTAAGGCAGAGCTGGGTTTTAATCTTTCGGCAGATGGTGTTCTGTTGGTCATGGTCTGGGTCGGGTCTTTAATAGAGCGTCTTTAGTATAGATGACTCATTTTGAGTGGCTTGGTTGGAAATAAGAATTGGTTTCGTAGACTTAAAATGCCTTAGACCCTTATTTAGAAATACTCACTTAATAGTTATATTAATCTTTATTCCTTTCATATCAGCATTATAACGTGTTTGTTCTTTTATTTCTCATTTATCATTCTACACTATGATTTGATAGCTAATGGCTACATTTATGACTTTTTAATGAATTATTTACTCATATCTGTGTGATTTAATAAATACTTTTATTTTACAAAACCTGTCATTTCAGTGTGTTTTTCTGGATAACTTGGTTATGAAAATTTCTGTCACCTGTAGAAACCACACCCTGAGATGTCTTGTGTTATTAATTAATTTGATTAATTAATTTATTAATTAATCTAATTAAATTAATTTAATAACTGGCGCCCAATTAAAAATATTTCAACATCTCAATTAGCACCAGGTATTAAACCACTGAGCCCGCTACACCTTTAAGAGCCAGGCGCGCTCTGATTTTAGCAGATTGCTATTTTAAAGACGCTTTAACAAGGTTCTTCACACTTGCGTCTCCTTTTACAAATTGGTATTTTTAATTTTAATTAATTTTTTTAAGCAACATTTCTGATTGGCTGGTTTGTCACAAACATTCTGTAGGTACCTTTTAATGTTTCAAAGAAATGAATGATTTATCAACTGAGAATTTATACTAAAATGTATGTTTTGCTATAAACTAACTAAATCCACCATAGTGTCATTTTCTAAGGTAAGGGTCTACAAGGAAAGGGTAGAGAACTGAGCCCAAGACAGGGCCTATGCCAAAGACTTATCAAGACACATTAATTGTTATCTATCACATTGTTAATACTATCGAAATTAAATATGTTATTATTGCACGCTTACCTCTAGAGTAAACCTGGTAAAACTAGGTTGACACATCTTGAGAACAAACTCTGCAGTGTTTTTGGAAGCTTGCAGTTCTGCTTATGATGCTTCTGCTTACGAAGATTTTTTTCTCAAACCCAACACAACAACAGCAAGGAAACTGAAATCCAATACTGACCCAGTCTGTTACCAGGAAATGTGGATGTTTTGAAATATCCAAAGCCACAAAAGCGTAGAGGAGTCACATAATTTCATAAATTATTCTATTTTACCTGCATGCTTCAGGAACTCATGCTTTCCGTTGAATGGATGTTCCGTGGCACTCTCTTTTTGCTTGTGTAAACGTTCTCAGGAGGGTTCTTTTGTGTAAGCCGCTGGAGAAGGTCATTGAAAAGGAACAGGAGGGGAAGAAGCAATAAGATGAAGACCCATCACAGCTGAGAGCCTGGGATATTATTAGTAGCATTAGTGAGAAAAGATGAAAAGGGCTTAATAGAAAGGAGAAAAATGACTTCTTCCTTTCAACTCTTTCAATGCCTGATGTTTTATCAGCCTATCTACTGTATTTACCCACATGCGCACACCGTCATTACCACACTGAACAGGGCCGACTCTAAAATTGTGCCTGTAACACAGAACAGAACTCCACATTACCAGATGATGCACAGTGGGAGATTTCATTTAGCTGAATGAAATCAGAGCTTTTCAGAGCCATACAGGACCTCCCATTTCTTAAATGTGTTCTGACCTCAGTGTGCAGATACTGGATACAGTCCCCTCCAAAAGTACTGTAACTGTGAGATCCATCCATTTTATTTCTGCTGTAGACTCAAAACAATTGGTTTTGATACTAAAATATCAAAATGTCCAAGTATTTCCATCTGGATCTGATTGAAAGTATTGAAACATGTGACTGTCAGGTGTGTTTTATTGCCCTGATGTGTCCTAAAACACTGATTAACCTCTCAGATTTGGGTTTAGCCTGTGCAGCAACATGAAAACCACATGTATGTAATGTATGAGTATATGGGTGAAAAACAAGCAACTATGAAGCTCAGAGAAGACAGAAAATCAATCAGAGCCATTGGAGCACAAATATTAACCATAGCCAGTACAATCGTAGGGAATGTCCTGAAGTAGGAAGTCATCACTGGTGTAACACATTTTTAGATAAGCTTTCCATGTGTGGGTAAGCATTATCTTGTAAAAAAAAAAAAAGCTGTCCTGCACACATCCATAAACTTTTACTGTCCTTAAAACAGTGGTGCTTGAAAGTTTGTGAACAACTTAGAATTTTCTAGATTTCTGCATAAATATGACTGCAACATTTCCATTGGATTAAGATCACTGTGAAATCCCCACTGTGAAACGTGGTGTTGGCAGCATCGGCATCATGCTGTGAGGATGCTTTTATGTTCTTCAGCAGGGACAGAGTTGGAAAGCTGGTCAGAGTTGATGGGAAGAGATGGATGGGGATAAATACAGGAGAATCCTGGAAGAAAACCTGTTGGCAGCTGCAAAAGACTTGAGACTTAGGAAGGAGATTGACCTTCCGGCAAGACGATGACCCTAAACATACAGCCAAAACTACAGTGAAATTGTTTATATCAGAGAATATTCATGTGTTAGAATGGTCCAGTATTTAATTGCATTGAGTTTTTGTTGCAAGTCATGAAAATTGCTGTTCACAGACGCTCTCCATCCAACTTGGCTGAGCTTGAACTGTTTTATAAAAGAAGAACGGGGCAAAGCAATCTCTAAAAAGTCTCTGGATGATCAAAGCTGGTAGAGACAAACCCCAAAAGACCATCTTCACCATCATTTTCGCTCCACTTCACAATTATGCTCTACTTTGTGTTGCTCTATCACTAAAAGAAAATCTCAATAAAATACATTTAAGTTTGCGGTTCAAGAGGTATGTCTTTTGAGATGTACATCTGCAAACTCCAGTAAATGTATATATTGCTATTTAATTATTTATTTATCCATTTATTTATTTTCCCAGTAAGTGTTTATTCACCTAAGCGAGATAAATTGAACGCAGCGCAGCCTCATTGTACTGTTAATCACAGCATCTACTGCATTTCTGCTGACTCTGAGCTAAAGGCTAATATGAGCTAATCTCTTTCTAATGAAAAGAGTTAATGCTAACGCTAGTGATTCAAGGTGCATTATACTGGATCACACAGTGATTAAACTATGTGTTTTTATTTATTTATTTATATATATATATATATATATATATATATATATATATATATTTTTTTTTTCTGAACACCCACCTCTATTCACCACCATCACAATTAAAAGGATCAGCGACTCTTGAAGCGAGGCTTCAAATTTATTGGCTTTAGCGGCCACCGTATTAGCAGCTAGCCTGCAGTGGCATCTTGTCGCTCCTCCAGAAATGACATGCTAGTGCCTGGCTAACTGGGCGACGTCTCGCTTGATTGATTAGGCGACGCAAATTGTCATAAATATCCATGACCTGGGAATAAATGAGCCGCATTTAAGAAACAGTGGTAGTTAAACAATTAGCATCGCGGTCCCCTGGATGATGCTACTCCCATTCTCACTCATTAAGAAGCTGTGTCTTTTAGCAGTTTATCCCCGCTGTTTTATGAATTCTGAATTACACCTCATTAATGTGTCATTTGCATAATTACCGGGAACGAGGACAGTGCGCACAGTAGGACGAGCCTCTGTTAGAGAAAGAGATAAATAAATAAAAAGCCGACCGGAGCGACGGTCCTCCGCCGCACGTGACGTGCTGTTATTTACTGGCCGGTTTCTGCGGCGGAAAGCTCGGGTCCCCTCTGTCCCCCCCGCCGTCCCCTCAGCAAGACACTGCTCGAGCAGACAGACCCCCGAAGATCACACTCCTTCACTCCCCGTGAGAACTCCGGCGTGATGAACGTGGCAGAGAGACAGCAGCTGCAGCTGGCTGATAGACCCTCGGCGAGCGAGGCGGGACCGTTCCATATCTGCAATTAATACTCCTCCAATAAGGAGCTTCACGCTGCTTCTGGAACACCAGCTCAGAGACATTAACAATTATCAGTCAGTCCATCATCACAAAACAGCTTCATTTAGTGATGGCTGTTCCCCAAAAATAGATGAGAGGATCATCAGCAATCTACTGGTACGTACTGTACTCTAAAAACACTGCATGATCAAAAGTAGTGGAACACCCAGTATTATACTAAGATGATATTGGGGGCTCTGAGAGGTTCAAATCCAGGTCATGTAGCTTGCCATGAGCTGCCGGAGTCCTGGGAGAGAACAATTGGCCTTGTTCCAGCAGTTAAAAAAAAAAAGAGGCGAAGTCTGACTTCAAAAGTATCGGAGGAGGCATGTGCTAGTCAATTTCCTGGGGCCCCCAGACAACAACTGTTTATGAACTGAAAGCAATGTCAACCTGTGTGAGCGCCCCTTTAAATTCACTGATGGTCATTTTATCAGAATCCCCTTTAAAGGGGGCTCCTCCCACTAGTTGGTGACATTAGCCCGACAGGTTTATCATTACTGCAAATATAAAACTTCAATCATCATAAAGTGATAGAGTTATCCATCAGAAAGGCAAAAAAGGAAAGAATAGAAAATGGAACATTTTGTCGCAACTAATGGACTTATTTCTTCTACTGACACTATAAACTACATTACCCAGAATTCCACTCTCTCTCTCAAACCACATCACCTGACGTCTAATCCCTTTCTTTTTTGCGTTTTTTTGATGTGTTTATGGACAGTTTGTTGCACTTGTCCTTTGAAAGGTTTTGCCGAAACTTCTGTTAAAACACAATAAGTATTTTAATAAGTGTTTTAAGTGTTTGCCTTCTTTGGATTTTTTACCTTTTCTATTTTTTGGATTTACTGTTTTTGACTTCATTTTCTGCTTGTTTTTGTTGCAATTTTTTATCATTACTTTATTATTATATTTTTTTTAACAGTTAGTTTTGGTAAAACTGCACAGTAAAATTAATTTACTTTTCAATAAACTGTATATATTTTTAATATACCTATTTTTGATGCAGTCTGTGGTAAGAAGGAAACCTGTATTGTGTTCTGGGTGCAAGCCAGATACTGTTTGAAAACAAGAACCATGAACTGATAAAGTCCAAATTCTTTGGCCACAGTTGGAAATAAAGTTGAAAGTACCAAAAATTTAGATAAATACTTGAATTGCGTTTCATAAAAAAGAACACCTTGTCAACTGTGAAGCATGGGGGTGGGAGTATTGTATTGTAGTCATGTTTAGGATTGTGTTGTTGCAATGCATGACTGGCGGAAAAAAATAAAAGGATTCTGCAAACAGCAACAAATCTTTCATTTCAAGCATCAAACCAACTGTTGAAAGGCTGAAACTGTAAAAGTGATAGAGTGATGAATCCTACAGCACGGTAATAATAAACAGTATATATTTGAAAGAAAATGACTAAACAGAACATTTTTTTTTATTTCTTCAGTGTTGTCATGTTAAAAGGAATGTTGAGTGGATATTTAATCTACGCTAAAGAGCTTCTTTCACGTTTGATTTTCAGTTTTTATTCTTTACTCATAGCGACAACAATGTTAAATGCATTTGAAACACGCTTTTGCCCTCCCTCGCTTCTCAATTGCCAATATCAGAGAATTATTCAGAATACCTTTAAACTAGAAAATCATCTCTGCAGATCATTACTACTGGAAAAAAAAATGGCTGAAGTGGAATTAGGGCAAGCGCTCTACAAATCTGCTGCATATAAAACGTCTCTAGCAATGTCTTTGGCCCAGCAAGGTACGGTGTAGGTTATTTGTAAGATAAATGGACCCACAGAAACAGATGACAGGTCTTTAGCTCAAGTATAGAATGCAATTAACTGGCAAATGAGGCCAGGCTAACCCAAATGACCAATGAGAATGGGCAGTGCCTCCGGGGGAATGAGAATTCAACTCCTAACTAATCTGCAAACAGCTCAGTCAACTCTACTCAGCTGTGAAACGCCGCGCGACACTTTAACCAGCGCAGATTTGTGTATTCAAAACGATTTGATGTAGTCTGAGGAATGATGTGCCGTCCAGTAAAAGCACTCCGAGGATTTTAGCTTTTTTTTTTGTTTTTGGCTGCAGTGACGGACAGGAGGCGGGACGGCATCGAGCCAGCCTTAAAAAGCTGAAAATTCCTAAAATATTCACTAAAATATAAACTCAGTGCCAGAGACTGACACTGTGCTCCAGCCAGGCCCTGCAGTCTGCTCTCAGACTTTTTTTTTTCTTTACTATTTTGAAGTTATTTATTTTTTGCAGCGATGGCACTTGTTTAGTGGCTGAGTCATGCTAACTCTAACAGCTAAGCTCACTGTAATAGTCTATTGAGCTGTCCATGGTCCTGAAACAGAAGAAGAAGAACAAGAAGAAGAAGAAGAACAAGAAGAAAAAAAAAGAAGAAGAAGAATTAGAAGAAGAAGAAAAAGAAGAAGAAGAAGAAAAAAGAAGAAGAAGAAGAAGAAGAAGAAGAAGAAAAAGAAGAGGAAGAAGAAGATGAAGAAGAAGAAGAAGAAGAAGAAGAAGAAGAAGAAGAAGAAGAAATATTATTTTTTTATCAGCTGACAGTTTCCAGAGTTAATATTTGGGCAGTTCCTTTAATTTCTACATTTAAGGCAAGTGACTGCCATATTTTGCTGAGTCACCATATTGTATCACTTTAATATGATTTATTTATTTTTTATAATTTTAGTTTTCAGTAGAACAGAATGGGATACAAAAAAATAAAGTAAAAATAGGGCATCTAGGAGTCCAATAAAAGCCCTTGGAGATTTTTATTGTATTTTTTTTTTTTTTGCTGCAGTGATGGACAGAAGGTATTACGGCATTGAGCAGAAGAAGAAGAAGAAGAAGAAGAAGAAGAAGAAGAAGAAGAAGAAGAAGAAATAGAGCAGTTTAAAGAGTTACTATTTGGGCAATTCCTGCAATTTCTACATTTAATACTACTGTTATGTTCATTTGTTGGGTTAAGCAATGGTGTTCCCGGGTCAGTTTGACCTGGTACATGTTTAAATATCCAAAAAATAAGGATAATTTGCTCGTTTTTCATCAAAAATACATGTTTTTATTTATTGATTTATTTTTACATTCTAATATAATACAGGAAATTTACAGGACAATACTAATATGGGAGGACGGTGGAAAAGAGGGGTAAAATACGGTTGTTTCCCAGACAAAACAGGAAACTTGACAGGAATGATATAATCATTTAGCAGTGCAAATTTGTATCTATGTAAATTTAAACAGAAAAAAAGAGTAGAACAGAATGGGATAAAAATAAAATAATAATAAATAAAAATAGGACATCTAGGAGGATGTCCAGTAAAAGCACTTAGAGGTTTTTAGCTTTTTTTGGCTGCAGTGACGGACAGGAGGCTGAAATTTCTTCACTAAAAAAAATATAAACTCAGTGCCAGAGACTGACACTGTGCTCCAGCCAGGCCCTGCAGTCTGCTCGCAGACTATTTTCACTATTTATTTTATTTTATTTTTTTTCTAGTTTGTAGCGATAGCACTTGTTCAGTGGCTGAGTCATGCTAACGCTAACAGCTGAGCTAACTGTAATAGCTTCTGGAGCTGTCCGTGGTCCTGAAACAGCCCTCAGACTTTGGGTCCTGAACTCATTTTTACAAGAAAAGAAGAAGAAGAAGAAGAAGAAGAACTTTAATTTCTACATTTAAGCCAAGTGGCTGACATATTTTCCTGTGTTAATATATAGTCTCACTCAATGTGTTTTATTTCTTTTTATGATTTTAGACAGACAGGGGGTATATCCCTAGGAGTTTGTTCCCTTTTTTGATTTTGTTTACCTTGTAAACTTAATAATGTAGACTATATTAAAGCTATAGAGGAACACATGCAAAATTATAGGTGTTAAACAAAACACCACTATGTATACTGATGACCTAAGGATGTACGTAGAACAAACAGAATGTAATTTTTTTTATTTTATTTTATTTGATCTTGTATCTCCTTATAAAGCATTGCTTTCAATACATGCCACAATATACCTGCAGCCTGTAGCCTACATACTGTATCTACTGACTCACTGGAGACGTCACTCTTCACACTTCACAGGTCTTTCATGCGCTTCAATGTGTTTTAGTTTTTTTTAGCTAAAAAAGAGGGAAATCAGGTAAAGACGAGGCTGGGATTGAACCTCTGCAGATGACACGCATTAGGTTTGTGTCAACAGGACTCGGTTTCTTCCCGGTACAACCCAATCTATCTTTACTAATAATAGAAGAAGTGGCCGGCGGAACGGGGCCGGCAGTAATTTGTAGGTGTTAGACATAACAGATGGGTCTTTTTCTCGGCGGAGAGGAAGAGAGGAGCGCGGGATCTGGACCGAACGCCCAGCGTAGCTCGGCGCATTATCGTATGCACGGGTTTGATTGACAGGAGACAATGAGGAGAGCCCGTAGTGAGAAATTGCTCCTGCCTACTTTTGCCCCGTGGGCCGACGGATCCAGAATGCATTGCCAGGAAGCGCTGCCTTGGGAAGATCTGGGTTTCTAATGCATCTTTATTACCGCTAATCCCGGCGCTCCCCTGCAAAGTGTAAACTTCATTTGTCTTTATCCAAATCATGTTGGAGGCAACTTTAAATGGAAAATTCCTGCGTCGGATTGGGAGCTCGGCGCTCGGCAGCAGGGCTGTTACATCAGCCGAGCCGGGGCGAAACTTGGCGGCGAGACAGCGCGCCTCGTTTAGAAGCGCAAGCTTCTAAACACACAACAAAATAGCCCGTCGAGACGGTGTATATTCTATAAACTTCCCTTCTGATTATCCCGCTCCTACGTCCTCTACGTTTCAGAGAAAACAACAAGAGGAAGCCGCTCTTCCCATCCACCACCCCCCACTTCCCCCCGACCGCTCGCTGTCTTTCTCCGAGAGGCTAAGGTTTCACAGATTTATGGCCCGGCCTGATGCCTCGCTGGCAAGGCGATTCTTCAGGGGTTTTCGCATCCCCCCATTTTTTTTTTTTTTTTCACATTACTGATGTTTCACTTAATGTGCTCAGAGCATCCCCTCGAGAAGGCAAGGTAGGTCTGTTCTCAAGTTCAGGCTTCATTTACCTTCGCCCATCTCCTCACGAGATAAAGCCTGACGTGCCGCCCGCTCTCCTGAGGTGCTATTAATACACAAAGAAAAAAGTGGGAGGCGAACAAAAAAAGGAAAAATAAAAAGAAGAAGTAGAAGAAGAAGAAGGATATGTCCACAAGCAGCCGTGTTCTGGGAATTCCACCTGTTTGTTTAGATTGAAAATGAGAGCTGCAGAGACGCAGTAGTGGTGGTGGTGGTAAAGATATGAACACACAGCCAGAACTTAACATAAGAGAACTTAAGGGAATGGTGTCATTACATCGTTTTTTTTTTTTTTATATATATATACATTTTAAAACTTCTACGTATGGTCTCTAGTACGAATAAATGCCACGTAAGCCATTTTTTGTAAAGACAAAAAAAAAGGTAGAGGTGATCCGCTATAGCTCTGCTCTTAAGAGTCTCTGCAAAAATGCCAAATCCACCGGAGATCCTATGTAAAAACACACAGAGGGGGGTAGTCCAGGTTTAGGAACTAAAAATCCACCCTGGGGTTTTGTTAGGCCTGAAGAGAGCTGCATCTACAATTTATAAGTTTACATTTATTCGTTTTTTTTTTTTTTCCAAGTAGTAAGGCTGCAGTGGTACAGTAACCATGCTGCTTTGATGCCTGTCAAAAAGTTAGTATACCGTGGAAGGGTGTTTCTTATCAGTGTTGGTGAAGAACAGGCAAAAAGAAAAAATAAATGCACACGACTTTCAACAACTACCAGCAAGTAATCCAGCTTGGAAAAACAGTCAGCATTGCAGCAAACGCAAAGTCTAAAGTGTAATTTGTGCGAGAGTCCTACGTCGATGTGCGCATTTATACTTGTGCAGTGGTGTGTCTGCATCAGCCTGCAGTTCAACCACAAAGGCAGAAATGTTGGGCCAGAACTTGAGGGTCAGCAGACCGACCAATCAGAGCTGCTGCAATTATTATCACACACACCTGCTTAGTTACAGTACATTGCTGGGGAGGTGCATGTCCGGATACTCTGTAAATTGCAGCATAGGATACGGGCCTATGTGTATGCTTTCTTACTATATTTACAGTACTTTCTTTCTGTGTTTGCGTGGTTTATTGGCGTGTATTTTGGTGTGTTTAGGTGTTTTTATGCCTGTGTGAAACCAAACCAAACAGAGGGAGAAACCGAAGCTCTAAATAAACAAACTCAGCAACTGATCCAGATCATAGAAACTAGAAACTACAACTACAGGTGTGAAAACACCTTTTTATACTCAGCAAGTTCTAAAAGTTCAAAAAAAAAAAAAAAAAAAAAGTTTCCTGTGTTCAATTTATCATGCATTCTTTATTCCAGCACCCCACAAACCTACAAGTATTTACTAGTATATTATTTGACACCGCTAATATATATGTAATTGCATTTATAACAACTTTATTAAAAGTCTTAAAAAAAAGTTTATTACATTATTTTTTGTCATTAATCTGATACAAAAAAATCAATTGAAACAACTAGTTAAAATATAGTTAAATACAGTTGTTGTACATGTTAAAATTAGTTGTAGATTAAGATTAAGTGTAGGTATAGATTTTGGAGTAGGTGACCATTTAATATGGTTTGACTGATCCAGACAAAATCCACACCTTGAAATTATAAACTGAGATAAAGTGTAAAGAGCCTAAATGAAACCCAATATTAAGTGAAAAATAAATAAGAAAATTAGAAAATTACAGGATAATCCCTTACTCATTACTTAGAAATGTGACATCACTGCCTTTAGCCATATTTATGTCATTTAATACAAACAAACAAACAATATATATATATATATATATATATATATATATATATATATATATATATATATATATATAAAGATGATGTAAGTTGATATGTTGATGAGTCTATACTGGAGCTATTATGGTGCAAATGGTTTTTGCTCCAGCTAATGGGGCTTAAGTTTTTTTTTTTTTTTTTTTATTCTCTTCTCACGTTAATGCAGAGTTCTATGGAGTTAAACGGACAGCAATTAATTTCAGCTGACATATTTGCGCAAAGAGACGAATGGCGAGTTGAGGGATCTCCTCGGAGGGAGGTTAGCTCCTTTGTGGATCAGGTAGGGCTCGGGTAGACGGCGGGATAGAACACCTCGTGAACCACCCGATTAATTCCACCTCCTACCGAGCGCCGGCTTCGCCAATAAACAAACTCATTTGTCACGGCGCCGCGGCGAATCGCGGTAGCGCGTCTGCGAGAGTCAGATGATGATGTTGGCATTACGGCGAGGTTACGCGCGGATCAGCCGTCACTTTATAAGCATATGCAGAAGAGCTCAGCGCTCATTAAGAGCCTTCCACCGCGAGCGCTGAATGACAAGCAAGACATTTGGCTTTTGATGAGGATTTATGACCTCCTGCCAACTCCACTAAAGTGTGCTTTTTGGAGCCAGATCTTCAGAGGCTTTCTTTCCCTCAGCCTCCCCGAGCTCAGCGAGGGTCTTTTAATAAATTACACCGCTGATCCCCCTCGCCGGCTGCTGAAATCTCCAGGTTAATCTCGGCGCTCGGATATAGCCGCTACACCAAGGCCAAACCGGTGATAACCTTCATTGGAGGAGGAGGAGTCCCAGTCCACGCACCGCACCAGACTGACACGCTGCTGCTATCAGAATAAAACAAGGCTTTACATATCCCGTCCACCACCACCGCTGCTACCACTGCTGCTGCCACCGCTGCTGCCACCACTCCCACAACCTCCTGACATTCTTGTAAAAGCAGAAAAAGCGTAGCTCAGCCTGAGGGATGTATTCTGAAATAACCATGCATTTACCACCAGCGGATCTGTACAGATCTGTTCTTCATGTCTGTCTACATGTTCATGTCTTCCAGCAGATAAAAAAAAAGACCCTGTTTATCTGGTTTACAAACAACTGGTTCATAAAAACATGTATAACATGTATGTTATTCAATAAAGACCCCAACATGTAACAAGTGCATCTAAAAAAATGTGAATATCACTGAAAACGCACTATATTTTAGTAATTCAGTTCATGTATTAAACACAGAGTGATTTATTTTAAAAAGTTTATTTATTTTATTCTTGATGATTATGAGCCAATAATAATAAAAAAAATCTTTATCTCAGAAAATGTGTATGTTATATAAGATCAACTGGTACTTATGGCAGTGTAGTCAGTAGTCAAAAATGGAGGCAGTGTATTTCACTTACAGGTGCATCTCAAAAAATTTAAATCAATGAAAAGTTACTTTATTTCAGTAATTCAGTTTAAAATATGAAACTTTTTAATATTATATAAGACCGATTGGTACTTTTAGCAATGTGGGCAGTGTGCCAAGTCCTGCTGGAAAATTAAATCCACATCTTCATAAAAGTTGTCAGTAGCAGAGGGAAGCATGAAGTGCTGTAAGATTCTGTGGGAAAACAAAACTGCACTGACTTTAGACTTGATAATAAAACACAGTGGATCAACACCAGCAGATGACATGTCTCTTTATCCAAACCATCACTGATCATCAGTAAATTTTACATTTCATTTGTAAATTAAGGGAGCAGAGTCTGGAGGAAGAGTGGAGAGACACACAGTCCAAACTGCTCGAGGTCTAGTGTGAAGTTTCCACCAATCAGTGATGGTTTCCTGGACGTTTTCTTGCAAAATCTTACAGCACTTCATGTTTCCTCTGCTGACAACTTTTATGGAGATGCGGATTTCATTTTCCAGCAGGACTTGGCACACCGCCCACACTGCCAAAAGTATATAATCATCAACAATAAAATAAATAAACACTTAAAATAGATCACTCTGTGTTTAATACATCTATATAAAAGTAATTTAGAACTTAATTACTGCACTAGTAATAGCCAATCATTTTTGTTAACCCCATTTTGTCCTTGTTGTTCTAGCCTAGGAAACCCAATTAACATCAATAAACAAATAAGTCAACTGTTTATAGGTCAACGAGGATTTATTTATTTATTTATTTATTTATTTATTCAAATCTTACATATTGTTTCCAATCCAGTCTGAATATTCCTATTAATTAAAACCTTTATTCTGTTTTGCTTTTTTTTTATATTGGTAATTGCATTTTTATGCTTTTGGACACATCTTCTTATTGAATGTTTTATTTTTGTTTCCCTACATAATAAATTAATAATAAAGTGATCTATCAGACTATAAAGGAACACATAAGGAATCGTGTAGTAACTTAAAATTGTTAAACAAACCAAAATATTCTGTGAAGAAGAATTTAGGTGCTCTTATCTGGGGAGCTGTTAATTTTAATGGTTTCTGAGACTGGTAACTTTCAACAGAGGGAACTCTTGCTCTTCATTTTCTGGGGTGGTCCTGATGAGAGCCAGTTTCATCGTATTGTTTTTGATGATCCTTGCAATTTCACTTCGGGAAACTTGATAATTCTTCATTTTTTGAAGTATTTTTTTTTTCTTCTTTACTTAGTTGCGTAGTTCTTGTCATAATATGGATTAGTACTGACAGGTACTGCATATCATACGTAAAATAAATGTAAATTTTGTTAAATTAGACTTATTGGTCTTCTTGACCATTTGGAAACAACCAAAAACAAATAAGGTTGTTGAAATATTTAAAGGTGCTTTCTCTGTAAAATGTTCTGGCGACTCTACTCTACTACACAGTGGTTGAGAGATTAGGTTCACGCTCAGTACTTTATAATTATTACTGTTAAATCTGTTTCTGAAGTAATGAGGCGTTAGTCTGAACTTGTGCTGAGCTAAACTATACCAAGGTCTTTCCTCTGTATGTTGACGGGTTTAGTAAATAATCTTCTTAAGTTGTTGGTGATATTTTAGACCAACCACCCAAATAACTCTACAGACCCACAGGAGCTCTGAACTAAATCCATTCCTCCAGTCCTAAATCAGAAAAACATGTTTTAATCTATGCTGATCCAAAATACGCAAACCCTAGTCACCTTTCTTTATAACAGCCTCCTTTTTTTTTTTTTTTTTTTTTTTTTAGACTTCATTGTCAGAACAGGGTTGCTAAATTGCTTAGTGGTACAAGAATCTGATTGGACAATACACAATACTGAGGTCAACATTTCATATTTTTTCTGCTAAACTGTATTTTTATCACTTTTTTTATCTCTTTAAACCAGTAAAAAAAGGGGTTATTGATTTCAGGTGGGTGGTGTTAGTTTTGATTTGCGTTTTTTGTATATAAAAAAATACATACATATATATTTATATATATATATATATATATATATATATATATATATATATATATATATATATATAAACTTATTTATTTACTTACCTATATATTTATTACAATTTTAATTATATTTTTGATTGTATTTTTCACTGTGTACATTATATTGGGTAAATATGTGAATTATATCTTAATATGGAATATGGAAATAAAAAATAAAAATAAAAAAATGGGAAATATTTTATCCCATTTTTGAGTTAATGCAGGGCAATTTTCCAGACAGGGATTAAGCCTAGTCCTACATTACCTTTTCAGTTAAATTAAAAATCTCAGTTTAAAAGGTTGTGTTGTGCAACACTAGGCTTAATCTTAATCTAAAATCTTATTCTAAACTGTGTTTGTTCTAATTGGTAAATGTGGCCACTTATGTGGATTGTTTTTGGTGGAATTTTTGAAGGTTAGAATACATTTGCAATTTACTCTTTTTTTTCAGAGTTATGATTGATAAAATGATGTAACATATGTTTATACATAATCACTTTTTTACACTCATACATATGTTCTGATATAAGACATATTATATTTTTTTTGCATTTTTGTATGTCCAGTGTCAAAAGGTAAATAATAATTAAAAACTGTGTGCTTTATGTAGTTTTTATGCTACTATGCTACTATGAAGGCATAAAGTTTCAATATTTGGTGGAATAACCTTGATTTTTAATCACAGTTTTTTTTTTTTTTTCATGCATCTTGGCATTATGTTCTCCTCCACCAGTCTTACACACTGCTTTTGGATAACTGTATGATTTAAGTAGTTCAGCTTGGTTTGATGTTTGTGATCAACTTCCTCTTGGTTATATTCCAGAGGTTTTCAATTTGGTAAAATCAAAGAAACTCATCATTTTTAAGTGCTCTCTTATTTTTTCCAGAGCTGCATGTCGGAGACTCCACACTAAATCAAATCCTCTAATCCTCAAAGTCAAGAAAAGTTCAATTTAATCTCCACCAATCCCCAATACACAAACTTCCACTCAACTACCTTTATAACAACCTCCATTCCTCCATTTTTTTTTTTTTACAGGTGAAAAATAAGTACAACTCTAAAGCAGTAAAAGGAAATAGTCTCATATTTCACGCGGTGCCGGCCGGCCGCATTACCTTCTGCCTTTGAAACCTACATGATTGAATTAAAGCTGCTGAACAAACTCTGCACACTCTTAATTTGCAGTAGGAATAAATTGGCTATCAGAGGGAAGGCAATACTGCATGCTCTTTCCTCCGTGGACAAGGTCAATTAGAGGAGGACATGGATTGGCAATCAAAACTGACACCAAAGATTGACTATGGTGATTACAGGCATGGAGATGGAAGTTTTAAAGGTTATTAATAATGATTTATGGAATTAATTAAAAGTAAGATAGGAGCCCGTGCCTCAGTTACATTAAATAACTTTAGGAAATAAATCTGCGGAGCCGGCTGGAAACTCTGATATTATTTTAAATGGTACAGTGAGCTGAAACCAACACACTGCTGGGGAAGCACTCCTAGTTAACCTGCAATTTGCTGTGGCACATGAAAGATAATGGTGTTTCAATATGGTGTAATTGGGAAGATACCAGTTCAGCCTGGCCAGGGGCTCACCGCGTGACTTTTAAAGGGCAGGCATTGTTAAACTAAGCGAAGACAAACTGGTTGTGTTTTCTTTTCTGTTTAAAATGTTAAATACTTGTTTTTTGTATCAAGTTTTTTTTTTTTATTGAATGAGTGTTATATGAACATTTTCAGCAGTAACACATACATTTAGTGTTCACATTCAGTATCTCCTTTAAAAATATTAAATAATTATATAATAGTATATAATAGTAATAAATGCAACAACAAAAAATCCATTACTAATTCCAGAAATCCAGAGCAGACCAAAAACGCATAAAAAAAATAAAATCAAATAAAATAAACCTCTGGAATATAATATAGAGGAAGATGGATGATCACAAGCCATCAAACCAAACTGAACTGCTTGAATTTTTGCACCAGGGGTATAAGGTACAAGTATCACCCAAAAGCAGTGTGTAAGACTGGTGGAGGAGAAGGACATGATGCCAAGATGCATGTAAACTGTGATTAAAAAACAGGATTATTCCACCAAATATTGATTTCTGACTTGTTTTGTTTATAAATTAATAAGAACTTATTTTGACCATTTCACATTTCTGCAAATAAATATTCTAAATGACTGTATTTTGATTAGGAATTTGAAGGAATTAATAGAATACAACACTGTTTGTTTTACTCAAACATAAACCTATACATAGTAAAATCAGAGAAACTGAGAATTTTGAAGTGGTTCCTTACATTTATTGGAGCTTTCAAACCTCAATAAAGTTTTAAAAGTTCTGAAATCAATATTAAGTGGAATAATTCTGTTTTTTATTCACTTTTTTTTTTGCATCTTGGCATCAAGTTCTCCTCCACCAGTCTTACACACTGCTTTTGGATAACTTTATGCTGCTTTACTCCTGGTGCAAAAATTCAAGCTTGGTTGGTTTGATGGCTTGTGATCATCCATCTTCCTTTTAATTTTATTTTTGAGGTTTTTTTTATTTGGTTAATTGAAAAAAACTCATCATTTTTCAGTGATCTCTTTATATATATTTATGCATGATCTTAAAATTACAATAATATGGTTTATAGTTATTATTTTTGGGACAGAGGTCCGTCCAACAAAAAAACATAAAAAGTAATAGTGAGAGGGTAATAGTGAAGATGTGTAAGAGGCTCAGTGTGAGAGTGCACTGTAACCCACATATCTGTGTCTGAGGAGCAGAAGGCTAATTATACAGTGCGTCTCCGCCGTGGTTTCCGCGGTCCGCGGCTGAAGAGTCGCCACAGGGCAGGCGGGACTTTGTTCTTTTGTGTTGTGGATGGGCTCTGTGTTCTCATGCATGGCGTATTACCCCGCAGAGGGGCAGCAGAACCGGATCACTCACCTGCTCCTGCCCCGCCGATGCCTCAGCCGGCTCAGATCCGCTAATGATACATTTTGCCCGGGGCGAATCCGCGGCGAGGGCTGAAACAAACCGCGAGGCTCGGCGGCGAGGGACGGCCTCTCTGACCTCATCAAAGAATCCCTCCACATCCTGTCTGGCGCTAAGGCCACATAATGCCTCCCTTCAATTTTGCGGGTGCGTCTCTAATGGGATTGGGGTTATATATTAAGCTCTCCGTGCCCAATCCTTTCCAAAGCGGCCCTCTAGCCTCGATACAGTCCGGCGAGTGATTTGAATTTAGAAAGTGACAAATTCCTCTGGACAGTCAGCAGTTGCGCTACTTCTCCGGCATCCGTGTCGGCCGAGCCCTCGGTATGAAATGACAGGGAAGGTGACTTGTTTTGAGGACGTGGAGCAAAAAGAACTCGACCTTCCTGAAAAATAGAGGAGAGTTTCGCCTCAGGAGCTGCTCAGGTTGATGTCCTGGAAAGGTAGCCGAGAGATTTGGCCAGAGTTTTGTAGGGGTGGTGAGAAACAGTGTAACATTCTACAGAATTTCTACTTTCTTTTAAATAAAGGTGCTACAAAAGGTTCTATTAAAGCTACAATCTGTAAGTTTGGGGATTTGGGGATTTAGAGACCTCTGGTGATATCTTGTGCAGGACAATTTAAATGTAAAGTGTGGATATTCTGTACATCCTTAGCATCCTTAGCTTGGATTAATCAGTGTTGCCCATCTCTGATGGATTTTCTCAGTCAGTTTTATGAGGTAGAGTCACCTGGAATTCAAGCTTTCAGTTAACAGCTGTGCTGAACTCCTCAAGAGTTAATTACTTAAATTTCTTGCCTCTTAATAACATGTTTGAGAGCATCAGCTGTAAAAGAGGTAGAGTTACAGGTGTACAGTGAATAGCTCTTTTTGAATAATGTTCTAATGCAGATTATGAGAAGCAAGAACTATTAAAATAAGCAAGGAATCAAGAACTTTGAAAGTACTGTATATTCTCAAGTGTGGTCACAGCAAAGACCATCAACGATGTTATGATGAAACTGGCATTCATCAGGACTGGCCCCTGTCTGAATGACTTCAGTATTAATTTACAATGCAGGGAAAAAAATGGAAATAAATACAAACATTGATTGAGAAAAGATGCCCAAACCTTTTTGTCTGGTACTGTACTTTAAATGGTTTTCCAACCAGCACTTCTTGGTACCCTTAGTGCAAGTTGTTTGAGCAGGTGACAGCTCTGACCAATCAGAGGAGATGATGGGTTTGCGTGGTTTATTGGTGCATATTTTGGTGCGTTTAGGTTTTTATGCCTGTGTGAAAACAAACCAAACAGAGGGAGAAACCAAAGCTCCAAATAAACAAATTCAACAACTGATCTGGACCGTAGAAACTTTCACAACTACAACTACAGGTGTGAAAACACACTGACAGAATGCTATGCTAGAAAACTACAGGGAGAAGAGAACTGAAGGGAACAGATTTGGCACATTTTCGATTTCAGCTTCACTTTTTATGAGCAATGAAACGTCCAAAACAGAACGAATCCCTCCACATCCTGTCTGGCGCTAAGGCCACATAATGCCTCCCTTCAATTTTGCGGGTGCGTCTCTAATGGGATTGGGGTTATATATTAAGCTCTCCGTGCCCAATCCTTTCCGAAGCGGCCCTCTAGCCTCGATACAGTCCGGCGAGTGATTTGAATTTAGAAAGTGACAAATTCCTCTGGACAGTCAGCAGTTGCGCTACTTCTCCGGCATCCGTGTCGGCCGAGCCCTCGGTGTGAAATGACAGGGAAGGTGACTTGTTTTGAGGACGTGGAGCAAAAAGAACTCGACCTTCCTGAAAAATAGAGGAGAGATTCGCCTCAGGAGCTGCTCAGGTTGACGTTAAGGTAGATTTTAGAGCTTTAGAGTCCATAGTTTTGATAAAGTGTACTACTGAACAAAATTCCTGCTTAATTTAAATTAAAAGTTCTACAAAGGTCTCCATTAAATTATAGAGCCAAATATTTCCATTTTTGACAGGATATAAAATATAAAATTACAAAAAAGCCTGTATTTTATTTATTTATTTTTATTTTTTTTTGCAGAATGGGTGACATAAATTACACAATTAAACTTGGGATACAGGAAGGGTCTCTAAAAAATAACTTTCTAAACTTTTTTACAATTTAAACAAAACTACTATTAAAATGTCATTTCTTTTAAATGAAATAATGCATCAAGGAAACACTACATGATGACAGAACTTTAAAATCATGAAATATGACAGTTCTTCCCATTTGTGACAGACAGACAATATAAAATAACAGAAAAAAAATGAAACAGAATTTAAAAAACATCAGATTTTTCACGGAATTGGTGACACAAAATTACTATTGATTTACATTACTAGTTATGAATATGCTTTGCAGTGATATATCCAATATATCAAGACAAAATACCCAACAACATATAACAGTCCTTTCCATTTTTGACAGACAGAAAATACAAAATTACAAAAAAGTTTTTTTTTTGTTTGTTTGTTTTTTTTTGTTTTTATTTTTTTGCAGAATTGGACAAAACATTTGTATATATTTTTTGACATTTATTTTTTTGTATATATTTTTTGCAGTTATAAACTGCTATTTACACTAATATATCAATTCGAAAATGTCTGTAGAAAACAGCAACTATCTTGCAGCACAAAAATTTTCCTTTTTTTTTACATTAATTTCATTGCATATTTTTTGCTGATATGAACTACTTTGCCCAGTGATATATCTAATCGTGTTTTTATCTGATTTATCTAATGTCGTTTTTATAAAAGTGCAGGAAATTACTTTGCTATTTTTTTTTATCAAAGAAAATGCTGATTTTCCTCTTTTTGGAATTTTTAATAAAAAAAAATAAAAATTAACAGAGAAAAGTCGTTTTTTACTTTTTTTTCTGTATATATTTTTTTTTCCTATCCGATCCCTCTGTATGGAATAATAGAGAAGGTGACTTGTTTTGTGGATGTTGAGCAACATCTACACGACCTTCCAGAAAAAAATAGGCCTTTGTCTCAGTAGCAAAGGTTAACTCAAACGGAGCTACGAGTTTTGTCCAAAAAGGGCAGGATTGATCGGCGGCCGGATACCATATTGTGTACGTTCTCAGTGTGAACAGGCTGATTGACGAAGTGTAAGCCTTAAGCCAAAGAGTAGTGACAGACAAATTCCCACAGCTCAGAAACTATAATTAAATTAGCGCGCCGCATGCTAACCTTTCATCAGCTGCAGAAACGCACAATGGCTGCCCTTCCAGATCGGCTCCGAGACAAGGTTTCCTCACCTATTACCCGCGGCCCTCTCGGGAGTTTTATTGACGTAAAAATGCCGGCTAATGTCGGACACAAAAGCGCGGTGGAGTGTGATCTCTAACACATACAGTCAGGTCAATTAGCTGTTTCATTTTCTGTGAATAGCCTGATGAAATGGCAAAAGACCTTTCCTGGAATCCAACCTGAAGTGCTGCTCGGTCACGAGAGGAGAAAAGACATCACGTCCGTAATCTGGTGACCTCACTGAGGGATCCTTTTTAGATATCTATTTGAAGATGAATCGCTTTTCTTGAGATAATTGCAGATAATTGTGTCATTATGATTATATATATGTTATGTTGAACATAACACTCATTGAAACTAATCGTTGTCCATCAGAATAAAACATGAACCAGCCAATGAAAAAGTTTACAAGCCAATGAAACAGTAGATTAGCCCCGCCCACTTCACAAAAAAAAAAGGCAGCTCAGGCATTAGAGCATGGCAAAGTAGTAAGAGATCGTTTTTACTAATTTTATGTGATTTAGACACTTTTTTTATGTTTTTTTTTTACTTGAGTTGGTTTGTGACATAAAAATGATAATATCAAATATGAAATCAAAATGTTAAACAGAGGCTTCCAATACAATGCACAGTGAAAAAAAAAAAAAATATATATATATATATATATCAGTAGTGATTGCTCTAAGACTGCAAGGGAAGCTCAGCTAAAATGTAAAAAAAAAGTGATTAAATATATACTGTTGTGTGTACATGTCACTGATTAAATATGCGCTACACCGCGCTGAACTTAGTTCAGAATCAGCTTCTTATCACTGGTAACGCCGCGGCTTTCCTCTCACTCATTCCCGCAGCTTCACAGCGCTGCTTTAAACAGTGGACAGACTTTAATAGTGGAGCAAAGCGCGCGGCGAAACGAGACGAGTCATTGGATAAATGCTGGGCTTTGTCCCGCCCATCGGACCCTCAGCGTCTCTGGGGGTCTATGGGGCAGTGGGCTGGCCTTGGCCGGCCCGGATGCTCAGCTTCTGCATGATTATTGGATGATCTGTCTGAGGCGGAGTCCCTTTTGTGATTGACAGCGAAATGAGCGAATCAGCGATCTTTTAGTGTAAAAATCTGTGATAGGTGCATTTTCATTCTGTTCTGAGTTGAACCGGAGACTTTCCTAATCCTTATAGCGGCATTTTCTTTGATAAAAACGACTAATATTGTGTTATCATTAAAAATAATTTTAGGAACTAAATTTACCTGTTTTTTTTCCTTTAGCAACTTTTTTGCGTAATTTTTATTTTTTTTTACTGATCATTTTATGTTTATTCATGTCATAGCGTCTTTTTTATAAATGTATGTATTTATTTAACATGACATGTTTAGTATATATATATATATATATATATATATATATATATATATATATATATATATATATATATATATATATATATACATATATATATATATATATATATATATATATATATATATATATAAAATCTTGTGGAAACATTTATGTGACATTGCAGAAGCTTGAGTAAATGATGCCACAGCGAACTTGTGACTTTTTTTCTTTTGTAGAACCAATATATTTAGGAGCAATACAACACTCCAATATAACTAGAACATGTTGCACTGTTTAATATTGCATTATTTGTTTATCATTTAACTGCTTCCTCTCCTTCAAGTAACCTCTCTTGTGAATAAATCGGCACGTTCTTTCAAAACCAGTGGTTTTGAAAAAACACGAGGGATCAAAATGTGCAAAAAAAAAAATATTTTTTAATGTTTTTCATCAGCTACCTTCACAACCCAGTGCAACATCAGTGTTTGTAAGAGTCCGGACTGACCCTGAGGTGTTTTTAATCAGTCCCTGTCTCTACGGCGGGGCCATCTCTCAAAACCGAAGGTGATATGAGCAATTTTTGGCAGGGAAAAACAATATGTATTCATTGGAAGTGTCACGGCGAGAAAAACAAACAACCGAGGGCTGCTGTGTAACTGTGCCAATTACCTTAAAATATACATCCCCCCGGCTCAATACGCGTGTCAGGGGTGATTGATCTTACCCTCCACTGCTACTGTTTTTCACCAAAAACCCCAGTCAGTCAGTAAATACCCGAACGCCGCGGCTGCAGAGCCCCGAGTTTCTGCGAGCGCCGAGCCTGAAACACAATGCTCTACCGCGGTGAGTTTACAGCACAACACCGTCTGTCAAGCTTTTAATCTCCGTCTACATGACATGTTTAGTGTCAGAGCTAATTAGCTGAGTAATATATACCAGCGCGAATAACTGGCATGGCCGTTCGGGAGTGATGTGGCTTATAACCGCGGCGGACAGCTCAGAGAGTGTGGGAGGACATGATAGCGGACATTCTGCTTCCATTAAAAGATGTAATTAGTGTGGGAAATAGAAATGATTTCTCTATAAACACAGTCATATGTGAATATATGAAATATGAATTCCCTATATAATTATTTGCTCTGTTTGAAACAGCAACCGAAAGCAAGCAAAACCGAAAGCTGATGCCAATAAACTCTATATACGAACGTTTCCAAAGTTCTTTATTTACTGTATGTATTTAACTTCCTTTGATCCACAGTGTCACGTGTCTACTATGAATGCATTATAAGCCCAATCCAGACAAAATTAGTTTTTCAGGGGGTCCTGGGGTAATTTTCTTTTTTATTAGGGTCATCTGTGATTTTATTCCTGTCCAGAACAAGCATGTTTACTGTAAAAAAATAAAAAAAACTCATTAAGCAACTAATTTCTGGCATTTTTAAAGGAAAACTCTGGTGTAAAATGGAATTTTGGTGTAGTAAAATATGATTAAAAAGTACCTACCGCCATTACTCCTGGCACCGGCTACTACACTATGCAGACTCTACGTAATAATGCAAAGAAAACAAATAATGCAAAAAAAAATAAAAATAATTGTCAAAGTTTTAGGAGTTCAGAAATCAATATTTGGTGAAATAACCCTGGTTTTTAATCACAGTTTTTATGCATCTTGGCATCATGTTCTCCTCCACCAGTCTTACACACTGCTTTTGGATAACTTTATGCTGCTTTACTCCTGGTGCAAAAATTCAAGCAGTTAAGTCTGGTGGTTTTATGGCTTGTCATCATTCATCTTCCTCTTGATTTTATTCCAGAGTTTTCCAATTTGGTAAAATCTGTAGATAATTTAATTACATAATACACAATATTGAAGTCTATTTATTTAGAATTTGCATGTTCAGTTAAGTGAAAATACCAATGCTATACCAAGAATAATTGTAATTTTGATTAAATTATGTAACTTAATATAATTCTGCTCTTTCAGAATGTAATATGAAGTAAAATCAGATGCAGTAGATACTGTAATGTCTAAACCCCGACCAGACAATACAAAAAGAAAAATCCCAGCACTGTTAATACAGTACTCTGTAATGTGTATATGTATGTACAGTCAGATACGGCACAACGTGTCATTTCCTATTCTAAAATAAACTGGCTGAGCTATTTTTTACTATAGTATAAAAGCGATATGATATATTTTCTCCTCCATTGTGACCACGGATGTTTCACAAGCAATTCTTCTGCAGAGAACCATTTTCCATAACTTCTTTCATAACCTGTCATGCTTGGTTAGTCCTGCCGGAGAGCAGCCCGGGCCTTTAACACACTCCACTGAGCCGCTCGCATCACTCCACATCTCATGTGCTTTTGTCTGCTGCACAGATAAACACACAGACCACCCCCCCACCACACACACACACACACAGTATATATATATATATATATATATATATATATATACACAAACATACTGTGATTAAACATACATTATGACCGCCTTTTTTGAAACAGACATTATTAATTTATTATTTTCCACATTTTACTATTATTATTTTTTTTATTTTTATTTTTATTTTTTGGCTGGTGGGCCATTATTTTCATTCTCAGCACTGCAATGATTAGCAGTGATTAGCATGGTGGTGGTGTATGAGGTGTTAGTGAGTGTTGAGCTGGTGCTACAGTGAGTGGATCAGATACAGCAATGATTAGCAGTGATTAGCATGGTGGTGGTGTATAAGGTGTTAGTGAGTGTTGAGCTGGTGCTACAGTGGGTGGATCAGATACAGCAGTGATTAGCAGTGATTAGCATGGTGTAGGTGTATAAGGTGTTAGTGAGTGTTGAGCTGGTGCTACAGTGGGTGGATCAGATACAGCAGTGATTAGCAGTGATTAGCATGGTGGTGGTGTATAAGGTGTTAGTGTGTTTTGAGCTGGTGGTACAGTGAGTGGATCAGATACAGCAGCAGTGCTGCTGACGTTTTTAAACATGTCAACGTTTCTGCTGGATTCAGAATAATCTTCCGACAGCTGCATCCTGTGTGCAACATCCTGTGGATAGCATCCTATAGGCAACATCCTATGGGTAGCATCCTATAGGTAGCATCCTGTGGGCAGCATCCTGTGGGCAGCATCCTATAGGCAGCATCCTATAGGCAGCATCCTATAGGCAGCATCCTATAGGCATTATCCTATAGGCAGCATCCTTTGGGCAGCATCCTATGGGCAGCATCATATAGGCAGCATCCTATAGGCAGCATCCTATAGGCAGCATCCTATGGGCATCATCCTATAGGCAGCATCCTGTGGGCGATGCCGTATGGGCAGCATACTCTGGGTAGCATCCTATGGGCAGCATCCTGTGGGCAGCATCCTATTGGCAGCATCCTATGGGCAGCATCCTATAGGCAGCATCCTGTGGACAGTGTTCTATGGGTATCCTCCTATAGGCAGCATCCTATGGGCATCATCCTGTGGGCAGCATCCTATGGGCAGCATCCTATAGGCAGCATCCTGTGGACAGTGTTCTATGGGTGTCATCCTATAGGCAGCATCCTGTGGGCATCATCCTGTGGGCAGTATAGTATGGGCAGTGTCCTATGAGAAGCATCCTGTGGGAAGCATCCTATGGGCAGTATAGTATGGGCAGTGTCCTATGAGCAGCATCCTGTGGGCAGCATCCTGTGGGTAGCATCATATGGGCAGCATTCTATAGGCAGCATCCTATGGGCAGCATTCTATAGGCAGCATCATGTGGGCAGCACCCTATGGACAGCATCCTATGAGGAGCATCCTAAAGGCAGCATCCTTTGGGCATCATCCTATGAGCAGCATCCTATGGGCAGCATTCTATAGGCAGCATCCTGTGGGCAGCACCCTATGGACAGCATCCTATGAGCAGCATCCTTTGGGCATCATCCTATGAGCAGCATCCTATAGGCAGCATCCTATAGGCAGCATCCTGTGGACAGTGTTCTATGGGTATCATCCTATAGGCAGCATCCTATGGGCAGCATCCTGTGGGCAGCATCCTGTGGGCAGCATCCTATTGGCAGCATCCTATGGGCAGCATCCTATAGGCAGCATCCTGTGGACAGTGTTCTATAGGCAGCATCCTGTGGACAGTGTTCTATGGGTGTCATCCTATAGGCAGCATCCTGTGGGCAGCATACTACAGGCAGCATCCTACAGGCAGCATCCTACACTGTAAACCCACACTCACCATCAGTGTGTAGTGATTCCCCCTGAGCTACCTTAGAAATAAATAAAGTTTCCCTTTAGTTCTAATAACTTATTTGGTCTTACATTATAACAAAAATAAAATATTAAATCAACTTCCTCTTTAGTTGTAAAAAACTATGTTCTAAGTCATGCTAACTCAAGTTATCATTACCCATTATTTAATATATAAAATATTCCTTAACTTATCCGGGCTTGCAGTGTATGTGTAGCATCCTATGGGCATGCTGGGTATCTTTAATGTGTGGACATGCCTCTGGGAGACACTGTGGTGGCTGAAAAGCAAACTGAGACAATTTGAACAGCGAGAACATCCACAAATAAAAAAAAAGAGCTGCGTTTGTCCAACCTTTCCACTGCTGCTGTTTGGAGATCAGCCTGTGTCATCTCTGTGCTGCTCTGCTGTGTAACTTCGGCTAATTCCTAATCTATTTTAAATCTTGTGAGAAACAGAGCGCAGCGTCCACGCCTTTGTGGAACGGGTACAGACTGGACTGCCACTCTCGCTAAAGGGCTACGAAAACAAGGAGATTCTACAGCATCCCCACAGCCCTGCCTCATGAATATTTATAAACCCAAAAAAGCCCAGTTTCTCCTAAAGCTCATTGACTGAAGGACTGGATAAGGATGGACTGTGGAAATGAGGATTCCTGGATGGTGTGCGGTTTTAGGAAATACTGTCTTTATGCCTATACTAAACACAGTGTGTCTAAACACTTTTGATTCTATTATAATTGATATTTTAAATTGGTGATTGCTATCATAAAGGCTTATTTAACTGTTCTTGTATTAAACATATGTGGGATAAATTAGGCTGGTTACAATTAGAGAAAACAAGGTGGTATGTGGTTCTAATAAAGTGGCAAATTACTAAAAATACTAGAGGGGATTTTAATAAATTGGTCATTCACAAAGCACAATAATTACTATAGGTGTTTCTAATAAAGTGGCAATAAGGAATCAAAAAGTTTTGGTTTCTAACAAAGTGGCCATTGAGGGGAATCACAGTGAGGTAGGTGTTCCTAATAAAGTGGCAAGTATAGAAGCACAAGGATGGTGTTTCCAATAAAGTGGCTACTACAGAAGCAAACGGTACAGTGTAGAGTTTTTCAGTAGTGGCCAGTGAATGAAAGTACCACAGACTGTATTTCTGTATTTTTTTTTCTATTAAAGTGTCCATTAGGGATCACAGTGTGCTAAAAAAAGTCATAAGAAAAGTGGACGGTGCTGAAGCAAAAGCCAGGTGCTTCCAATAAAGTGGCCAGTGTGTGGGTACATAAAGAGGTTGGTGTTTCTAATGAAATGGCCAACAGTAAATAGAAGCACAAGGTACAAGGCAGGTGTTTCTAATAATGTGGCTAGTCATTGAACTACCAGAGAATGTATATGTTTCCAATAAAGTGGCCATTAGAGATTCTAGGGATTGGGTTTTCAATAAAGTGGACAAGGAACTGAAGCACACAGTTAATGCAGGTGTTTCTAATAAAGTGGCCAGTATAGAAACATAAGGTTGGTGTTCCCAATAAAATGTACAATTCTGAAGCAAACGGCAGGTGTTAAATAAAGTAGCCACTACAGAAACGCAAGGTACAAGTATTTGTTTCCAATAAAGTGGCCAGTAAGTGAACATGCCATTTTAACACAGTTCATGTAGGTGTTTTCAATAAAACGGATAGTTTTAAAAAAAAATGGCCAGTTTAGAGGCATAAGGTACAAGGTAGGTGTTTATAATAAAGTGGCCATTGGGGATCACAATGTTTGGGTTTCCAATAAAGTGGCCAGAGAGTGGAAGCACACAGTTCCTGCTGGTGTTTCTAATAAAATGGCCAGTATAGAAGCTCATGGTTGGTATTTCCAATAAAAGCACAAGGTACAACGTAAGTGTTTCTTAAAAAAAATGGCCAATGAGTGGAAGCAGGTGCAGGTGTTTCTACTAAAGTGGCCAGAATAGAAACACAAGGTTGGTGTTGCCAATTTAGTGGACAGTCCTAAAACAAGATGTTTATTAACAATTAAGTGGCCATTGATTAGAAACACACTTTATGTGTGGACAATGGACAGTACTGAAGCTGAGTTTCCAATAAATTGCAGTATAAAGGGACTGAGCTGAGTGTATCGTGCTGATAGATCCGGCACTGCCGCCGCTGCCACCGCCGCTGCCGCTGCAGACCGCCGGGCCCGGCATGCTGGGTGTGTGTGCTGTTTAATAGTGCTGGGTGACTGATTCTATTTAGATAAGTTGTGGTGGGTCTGATAGCGGTTCTGACCCGCTCTCTGTTTTCCTCTATTTTACCCTTAACCAAGAAATCAAACAGACAGGAAACAGCCTGTCACGCAGATAGTTTCCCCTCTATCTCTATCCTTCTCTCTCTCTTTCTCTCTTTCTGAGCTGATGAGCTGAAGATATGGCAGTGATACTAGACTCATCCAACGTCTTGTTAACCTCTTAAATGATCTGTTAGTGACCTTTGACCTTGTCTTTTTTTAGTCCCACTTGTCTCACTCTCAGTTCTTACAAGACTGGTTTTACAGTTCAGGGTTTAACCTCCTTTTTTGCTTGTTTTGATTAATATATTTGACACTTTTACACTGTTTTATGTCAAATATTGCATGTTAAACTAATTTTTAATGACCTTTTACCATAAAACAACCTCCCTTTTTTATAAAACTGATGGTCTGTTTTAACTAATATTCTTAATAAGGTTTGGTTAAAACTCCAACTCTCTTTCTGAGCTGATGAGCTGAAGATACGGCAGTGATACTAGACTCATCCAACGTCTTGTTACCCTCTTAAATGATCTGTTAGAGACCTTTTAACCTTGTCTTTTTCAGTCCGTCTTGTCTCACTCTCAGTTCTTTCAAGACTGTTTTTTTCTGTTCAGGGATTTAAACTCCTCTTTTACTTGTTTTGATGAATATTTTACACTTTTACACTATTTCATATAAAATTTGGAATGTTAAACTCGTTTTTAATGACTTTTTAGCATAAAACAACCTGCCTTTAAATGTAACTGATGGTCTGTTTTAAAGGATATTGTTAATAAAGTTTGGTTAAAACTCAAACTCCCTTTCTGAGCTGATGAGCCGAAGATAGGCAGTGATACTAGACTCATCCAACGTCTTGTTAACCTCTTAAATGATCTGTTAGTGACCTTTTAACCTTGTCTTTTTCAGTCGCTCTTGTCTCACTCATAGTTCTTAGATTTAACCTCCCCTTTTACTTGTTTTGATGAATATTTTGCACTGCAAGCTTTTATTTTGAGTTTTCCACACTGTCAACAGAGAAAAAGAAATGTCACTTCTTGAATTTAATTTTGGTTCAAGCCAAAAGTACAAATTATTTTATTTATTTAAAAAAATATGACTCAGGCCAGGATTGTGATGGTCTTTTATTTTTAAATGATTAATACAGGACAGTGTTAGGGTGCATTTTTTTGGTCATGCTCCTCTTCCATCAGCAGCCGGAGTTCGAGAGAGCACGGTCTTTACATACTACATATACTACATAACGTGTGGTTCCCTTTTTTCAGCCACCCTCTATTTTCAGGCCAGTTCTGACTATTGCACATTGTTTCCTTAAAGAAATTCAAAACACGTCAACTCCCGCCTTAGACGAACAATAAAACTTTATTCTTAAAAAAAATCCCATCATAAAACATTAGTATCGCTAGCAATATTGTAAATCTGTGCGTCAAAAAAACTGTGTGGAGCGTGCACTGCATTTCTGTAGTGCGACTGTAGTATTTTTCCTCTATTTTTTTTTTATGTTGTACACTACTAAGGGAGCCTAATTTTAAGTGAACAAGGGTGTCACCATGTTTTTCTGACATATTCAGAGTATGGATGCCCACAGAGGACAAACCATTGGGAGCCGTTGGATCCCATAGGCACAGTGAAGCGCTAAGCCATGTGTCCAATAATTCTTAAAAAAAATAATAAAAGAATAAAAAATCTTTCAAAGTCAAACGAGCACTGGACTGTAATCTACATAGATTTCTCTCCTGAAAACAATTTAGTTGGGTGAGTAAAGCACCTACTTTTCCTTACAATAAGCTTAGATTTCCACAATTTTGACTAAAATGGCCAAAATCAGAGGCCACCACTCTACAGTGCAATTAAAAATGCTGTGGAACAGTGTACGCTATAATTGCAGGTACAAGTAAAAGATGTTGGCATGTACCGCGGTTCTACTCTAGCAGGGCAGTTTGTAGATCAATTTGTGTTCTCGGTAGGTGCTAAGGGTTGCTGGGGGTTGGAGCAGAACACAAGCGCTGTAATTAATGCAGAACTTTGGTGAATTAAGAAGCAGTCAACATCAGTGTAGATATTCATCACGCTCCTTTTTTGGCCCAAATCTTTAACGAGGCTGGGTCTCGCAGGAGCGGCGCTCGCGTTCCTCCATTGTTCAACAGATGGCGGTACGGCAGCACCCGGCGCCCCCCGAGCTCCAGAGCCGCTCGCCGAGATTCCCGCGAAGGTGCCGCGCTGTCGGCCCGGATTTAACACTCCAGAAAGCCTGACGCCCGGAGAGGAGACGTGCCGCCTTTTGAAGTGGCAGGACCTTTCTGCGGCGGCTAATTAATTGTAACGAACCTGGCGCGAGTGCGTCCGTGACAGCGCCGGGTGAGAGCGCCGCGTTTTTATACCTAGCATCTTCTACTGGGGCTTTCGCACCGCTGAGCCGGAGCGTATGGACGCTGTGTCCAGAGACGAGACGCTGATGATCACGTACCTCCACATCTGCTCTGATTAATGGCTGCTGTGCCCCCCGTGCTGTACATTTCATTAGCAGCTTTAAATGGGTGAAAAACAACAATCAGAAGGGGTTCGCCGAGCCACGCAAACATAGAGATAGAGAGTCGGAGACTGGCGGAGTGATTCCAGAGAACCACATGCTGGAAAATAAGGCCACAAAATAGGATTTAGAAGTTCCCCAGAGATAAGGTACTTTTGGTTTACTGAAGAGCATCTGTGTTGAATTTCCATTGGAAAAGCGTAGAACGGTAGGGTAGATAATCCAAACAGGCCAAAAATGAGCCTCCAAACTCAGTTACCAATGGTTTAGGAGAATGTTTGGGGGCTTTTACACCTGCCTAGTTGGGTACGAACCAAAGTAGCAGGTGAGAAAGGGGCAGCAAACCACGGTCCAGACCAAAGGACCAAAGATTGGTCCAATTAAAAGAGGTGTTCTCAGCTCAAACACTTCAAAAGTCTGGATTAGGGTCCGTACCAAGGTTCACGTCTTTGTTAAATTGTGTATATCTGGTCCGGTTAGTTTCGGTTTCACACTGCAGCTTATTTTAGTGAGTGGACTATCCAAGGTCTATTTTATGATTTGAGAAGAGGAGTTCATTAATTATAATACAATTGCAAATGCTAAACACTGCAGCTTCATCCGCTAATAAAAAAATACCCAATCAGTATTTTACTAAAATTTACACTGAAAAAATTATACTTATAGTAAAATCTTCCAAATTGTCTAGTCTAAATACCTAATTATCTCATTTTGGGATGATTGTAGTATGTAAATGTATAACTTAATATATAAGTGTAAAATGTATAACTTAGTAACACATATTTCAATAAAAAACCTTGAACTTGAACATATTTTCTTTTATTTACTTGTTTTTAGTGATTTTATTTAATTCAATTTAGCAGTACTTGAAATATGCCAGCGGAATAAAACTCTTATTGAATAAAATTATGGAAAACAGGTAAAAAAAAAAGAATAATTCGGTAATTAATGAGGAATAAAGAAAGTACGAAAGTTTCACTTTGTTTTCTTCCAATGAACTTATGTGAACTTTAAAATATTTTATCCTGGTTATCGACTAAAACTGATTTTAGTTTATTTCAGGAACTAAATATGGTTTACATACCTTGTATCATCCTTGGTACCATATGTTGTATTTTTTTATATATAGTTGATTACAAGAGCTGTATTATTGTAGCTAATCCAATCTAGATGCCACCTACCTTAATTACTAGGAAGGTGAAACAATAAAAAAAAGAAAAGAAAACAAAGTTGAGAATAGAAACACAGTTAGAAGAGTTCCTTGGTTAAATGTGGTCAACAGTGCAAACTTAACACTGTAGTTCCATGAGGGGAAGCTTGTTACTCGAATAGAAGTACAGAGTACATTAGAGTACATTGAAAAAAAAAGACATTTTAAAGATTCATAAAAGAATGTTTCTTATATCAGTTGGTCAAAACATGCATTACAATGCAATGAACAAAAGAAACAAAAAGAAACAAAATTTTAGCCTGCTGGTTGAGAACCTCAGACAGTCCACAGTAGGATTAGCCAACAGACTTTGTTTGAGAGAGGGATCTTTACCTACTGTCTGTGGCACCTCAGCAGAAGAGGGAGATGTAAGTACTTTCAACTAATGAATTTTGGGCTTCTACTGCAGTTATACATGAACTTTTTTGGTTCTGTTTTGTTTCTTTGATATTTACCACAAGCTAAAGCTAACGTGTGATTTATAATCGGCACAAACATGGGGCGTGGCCAGAGGGATAGCTAGCAGTATTTGCATGAAAAAGTGACAGAGCCCTTAAATGGCTCGTTGTGAAAGGGACTGAAACTGTTACAAATAAAGCTAGTGAGAGTTTTGTTTATCTTTATTTGGGAGTGATTTTAGGTAAAGAACTTTATGAACATGTTTTGTATAAAACATAGACATATTCTAGTTTGTTTAAAAAGAGGAACTATAATATACAGCTCTGAAACGAATTAAGAGACCACGTCAGTTTCTGCTATTTATAGGTTTATGTTTGAGTAAAATTAATATTGTTGTTTTATTCTATAAAATACAGACAACATTTCCCCAAAATTCCAAATAAAAATATTATCATTTAGAGCATTTATGTGCAGAAAAAAAAGTGGCTGAAATAACAAAGAAAAAGTTAAGAAATCAATATTTGGTGGAATAACTCTGGTTTATAATCACAGTTTTTTTTTTATGCATGTTGGCATCATGCTCTCCTCCACCAGTCTTACACACTGCTTTTGGATAACTTTATGCGGCTTTACTTCTGGTGCAGAAATTCAAGCAGTTCATTTAGGTGGTTAGATGGCTTGTGTTCATCCATCTTCCTCTTGATTATATTCCTGAGGTTTTCAATTTGGTAAAATCAAAGAAACTCAACTTTTTTTGAAATGGTCTTTTATATATATATATTTTTTTTTTTTCAGAAATATTTTGAACATTCTACCCCATATAACCTTCATATTAGAGCTGCATAACTCCTGACTTTAAAACTGTGTTCCAAGTGATGCTGCTGCTGGTGTTGAATCCAGCCAAGGTGATAATGGAGGACTATCAGGGCTGGGAATGTCGAGTGGAGGAGAAACGGAACGAGCTGCACTCGTCCATCTGCCGACGCCCAGATGCAAATGTACACAACCCGTCCCTCTCATTAACATCTGCAGGGGTCACCGAGACGCCGGTCCCACCCTGCGCCACGTCGCCTCATATTCATCGCTTTATTCTCCCAACATGCGGCGGAAGTGGGTCATTGGTCCAGTGTGTGATGTAAAGAGGGACTTTGTTTACCTCGGGCGTCTTAACACAGACCTCCAGCTTTAAGAAGTAGGGCAAGAAAAAGCTGCTGAGAGAAAAGGAAGAGGAAAATTCCAGGAATGTGGACGAATCCCGAGCTCATAAATGGAGCAGCACTGTTAAAAACACAAATACATGACATAAAACCATCATAAATACTCACTAAAATAAAGATTTGTCACTTAGGTTTATGGTTCTATGCAGAAAATATGGTGCAATTGGTTATTAAGAACATTTAAATAAACATTTTGAGACCTTTCATACTAAATATATCTATATATATCTAGCTTTGGAAAAAAAAACATAAGAGACCACTTTAAAAAATTATGAGTTTCTTTGATTTTACAAAATTAAAAACCTCTAGCATATAATCAAGAGTAAGATGGATGATCACAAACCACCAAACTGAGCTGCTTGAATTTTTGCACCAGGAATAATGCAGCATAAAGTTATCCAAAAGCAGTGGGTAAGACTGGTGGAGGAGAACATGATGCCAAGATGCATGAAAACTATGATTAAAAACCAGGTTTATGTCTCATATTCTGCTAATAAATGACTTAAATATTTTTATTTGAAATTTGGGAGAAATGTTGTCTGTAGTTTATAGAATAAAACAACAATGTTAATTTTACTCAAACATAAACCTATAGTAGCAAAATCTGAAAAACTGATTCAGAAACTGTGGAAGTGGTCTCTTCATTTATTCCAAAGCTGTAGATACTACTGCATCTCAAAAATGTTAAATATCATTGAAAAGTTACATTATTTCAGTAATTCAGTTCAAAATGTGAAACTTGTATATTATGTAGATTTATCACAAACAGGGTGATCTATTTTAGGCTTTTATTTATTTTATTGTTGATGATTATGTCTTACAGCCAATGAAAACCCAAAAATCAGTGTCTCAAACATTTAGAATATTACACAAGACAAATTGGTACGTTTGACAGTGTGGGCAGTGTGCCAAGTCCTGCTGGGAAAGGAAATCCTCATCTCCGTGAAAGTTGGAGACCAACAGTGGACCAATACCAGCAGATGACATGTCTCTTTATCCAAACCATCACTGATCATCAGTAAATTTTACATTTCATTTGTAAATCAGAGGATCAGAGTCTGGAGGAAGAGTGGAGAGACACACAGTCCAAACTGCTCGAGGTCTAGAGTGAAGTTTCCACCAATCAGTGATGGCTTGAATAAAGAGACATGTCTGTCATCTGCTGGTGTTGATCCACTGTGTTTTATTATCAAGTCTAAAGTCAGTGCAGATGCGGATTTCATTTTCCAGCAGGGCTTGGCACACTGTCCACACTTATACCAAAAGTACCAATTGGTCTCATCTAATATCTTTCTGAGACACTGATTTTTTTGGGTTTCCATTGGCTGTAAGACATAATCATCAACAATAAAATAAATAAATGCTTAAAAATAGATCACTCTATACATATGATTTTTATATAGATACTCTATAAGTCCAAATTCTTTTCGGGGGATTATAATAAGTGTGTCAGGGTATTTTTGAGGCCTATCCTCAATCCTTCAGTTTGGCATGTCTCCTCCTAAACAGTGGTGTTAAAAAGTGAGAGTTTGACATTTCCGAGTGTTTCCTCCCCCTCCGCCCCTCCAGTGTCCCTCATTAGGGGGATCTGTGCTAAACTCCAGCCTCCAGGATTTCATTCACTGTGGGGAGTTTCTGCCTAACCGCAAGTTATCCATCAAAATCACAGCCCTGCCTGTCAAAATCAGACACGGCCCTCTCTCAGCCCTGCCGGGCTGCCGGAGAAAAAGCAGGAAAAAAAAGTAAAAAAAAAAAAAACACTGAAATTAAAGTTATAGATGCTATTTGCAGTAGCGGATCTGCCCCCCCCCCCCCCCCCCCCGGGGAGAATAAAACCCACTCATTTATTACACAACTACCCACGACTCTCTGCGAGCCGACCCGTCTCTCCTCCCTCCGGTCAAATTTAGCGATGAAAAGCTCCTCAGGAGTTCGGCTGCGTAATATTAATATTCCTAATACAGGTTATAAGTAGTGCGCACGCTGCGTTCAAACAGCCAACGCTGCGCTACTACAGATATGGAGGTTAAAGAGGGAAAAAAAAGACATCCAGCACCATCCGGCACGACGCCACAGGTCAAAATACACCAACACCGCCATCTACAGGCCCACCTCCTTCATTACAGCCGTCCTTTATTCTCCTCTATAACTGCAGAGTAGGGTCTGGTAGAGACGTGAGGTTTTGTTTTGTTTGTTTCTTTTTATCAAAAAGACAAGAAACATGAAGCACAACATGTGCAACACAAACATCTTCTCATTATATTTCATTAAACGGAGCAGAAAGAGAGAGAGCGAGAGAGAGAGAGAGAGAAAGGGAGACAATGTGACAGAGAGACAATGTGACAGAAAGAGGAAGAATGCCAGAATGAGAGAGAGAAAGAGAATGAGAAAAAGAGAGAGAAAAATAATGAAAGGGAGAGAGAAAGGGAGTGAGAATGAGAGAGAGAGAGAAAGAAAAAGAGGGAGAATCAGTGGGAGAGAAAGAGAGAATGAGAGGGAGAGATTGAGTCAATGAGAGTAAAAATAAACAAAAGGGAAAGAGGGAGGGAATGGCAGTGAATGAAGGAAAAATAGACACAGAGAGGGAAATAAAAAATATTAAAGATAAAAGAAAGAAAACAGCAAAGGAGTACAAAATGAAAAAATAATAATAATAATAAAAATGCCAGAATAAAGAAAACAAAAGAGAAATAAACAAGAAAAACAAGAAAAAAGATAAAAGGAGAAAGTTTATAAGAAAGAATGGAACAATTAAGAAAATGGAAAACAAAAAGCTTGACTGAGAAAGAAAGAATAAACACAGAGTGAAGAAAGAAAGACCTTTGAAAAGTAGAAAAATAAACAATGAAAAGTCCTTGAAAATGAAAAAAATGAAAATCCTGTCCTTCAGCTGGAATCAGTCTGTAAATGAATTGGTGAGCGTGTGAATAAGTGAACAAGTGAATAATAAATAAGTAAACGAGTAAACGAGTGAAATTGTAAATGAGTGAACAAGTGAAAGAGTGAGTATGTCAACGAGTAAAATATTGAATAAGTAAATAAGTGAACGAGGGACAGATTGAATAAGTGAATGAGTGAAAAAGTGAATAAGTGAACAAGTAAATCCCTCAGTAGTCTGTTAGTAATTTTAGAGCTCAGTAACTTTGTTGGGTCTGTTGGTTTTGGTGTTAGCGCAGACGCTGCAGACGCACCTGCAGATGATGTGAGAAGGTTCTGGAGGAGCTCCAGTCTTCCAGAGGCGGGACAGGTGGAGGTAATTGATTAGCGATGGCGGCCCAGAACCAATACCGATAATAATTAATCTCATTTCAGGAGGGAGGTTTATAATTAAACATGCACGTACCGCAATTAATCCTGCGGCCCCGGATCGTACCACACGCCCAGCGGTGGACCATCCATCAAACCGGTGCCATTCCAATTTGTGCCATCTTAATTTAAAAAAATGCAAATATTAGACGCAAGTTTGTGGAAACCTTTGTAAATGTCAGGAAAGCCATTACTCGCTGTTTGTTTTCTGGGCCTCGCCGCCGTATTAGTGTTTGATAAAATGTGTGTAAGATTTGATTAAACACGGCTTTAATGGGAAGTGTCACGGCGTAATGAATTATCACACTCTAAGAGGGGGTTTTAGATCCACCGCACTCATTTATTTCAGTTTTTAATGAACCAGATGAGGTTTGTGTGATGCCTCATAATTGGAACCTGCTAAATGTCTTCAGACTCCACAAAGAGATGCATTAACACACAACTTTCAAAAGCTGCAACACATATTCATCACTTCCCTACAGAATCAGAGGCGGTGAGTGGAAGTGCAAGGTGGTAGGTGTTTCTAATAAAGTGGCCAAAAAAAGGAAATTGTAGGTGTTCCTAATAAAGTGGCACATACAAGCACAAGGTAGGTGGAAGGTGGAACCTCAAGGTGCAGGTAGGTGTTTCTAATAAAGTAGAGACTATGTGGAAGCACAAGGTAGAGTTGGGTGTTTCCAATAAAGTGGCCAGTGAGTCAAAGCACAAGATTCTGCAGGCGTTCCTAATAAATTGAGCAGTAAAAAACAATGTTAAAAAGCATAGAACACAAGTAGGTGTTTCCAATAAAGTGACCATTACAAACACAAGGAAGGTGTTTCTAATAAGATGGCCAATGGGTGGAAGCTCAAGATACAGGTAGGTGTTTCCAGTAAAGTGACCATTACAAACACAAGGTAGGTGTTTCTAATAAAGTGACCAGTGAGTAAAGGTGTGAAAGCACAAGATATGTGCTGCAAATATATGAACACAAAATAAAGTTAATGTTTCCAGTAAAGTGGCCAGTAAGTGAAAGCATAGAGTTATAGAAGGCATGTCCAATAAAGTGGCCATTGCAAGCTAAAGGTAGGTGTTTCCAATAAAGTGGCCACTGAGTGCTTGTTTCTAAAGAAGCGGTGAGTAAGTTCATGCACAAGAATATTTACGGGTTTCCAATAAAGTGGCCAGTGAGTGGAAGCACAAGGTACTATATGGACACAACATAAAGTAGATGATTCCAGTAAAGTGGTCAATGAAGAAGCACAAGTTAGGTGTTTCCAGTAAAGTGGCCAGTAAGTGGAAGCATATTGATATTTCCAATAAAGTGGCCATTATAAGCACAAGGTAGGTGTTTCCAATAAAGTGGCCACTGAGTGCTTGTGTCTAAAGAAGTGGCAAGTGAGTGAAGGTACAAGATAATTTAGGCGGTTCCAATAAAGTGGCCAGTAGGTTGTAGCTAAAGTCAAGTCAAGTCAAGTAAAAGGTACAGGTAGGTGTTTCCAATAAAGTGGCCTGTGAGTGGAAGCATCAGATACTGTATGTGTTTCTAATAAATTGACCACTACATGCAAGAGGTAGGTGTTCCTAATAAAGTGGCAAGTGAGTAAAAGCACATGGTATGTAGATATATGACCAATTAAAAAACATGAGAAAGATGTTTCCATTAAAGTGGCCAGCGAGTGTTAGCACAAGATACAGGTGGGTGTTTCCAATAAAGTGGCCAGTGAGTAAAAGCACAAGATATGTACAGTAGATACAGAATATGGACACAACATAAAGTAGATGTTTCCAGTAAAGTGGTCAATTAAGAAACACAAGTTAGGTGTTTCCAGTAAAGTGGCCAGTGAGTGGAAGCATAGAGTGCAAGAAGATGTTTCCAATAAAGTGGCCATTATAAGCATAAGGGAGCAGTTTCCAATAAAGTGGCCACTGAGTGCTTGTTTCTAAAGAAGTGGCGAGTAAGTTCAGGCAAAAGATAATTTATGGGTTTCCAAAAAGTGGTCAGAAGGTAAAATCTCAAGGTACAGGTAGATGTTTCCAATAAAGTGGCCACTGAGTGGTAGTACAATGCACAGATAGACAAGTGTTTCTAATAAAGTGGCCACTGTGTTTTATTGAACACACTGTATAACTCTTTTATATTTTTATTATTTTATATCTTTACTGTATTCATTCAGAAACGCTGAAAGGAAGGAAACCGGCGATGGATTAAATCAAAGAGCTTGAGGGAAAGTTATGATGCTTTATTGTGTCAGAACATCTGGATTAAAGCAGGTTAACGATGGGGTTTCTTTGAAGTGTCCAGTTTACTGGTCTTCATGTCCTCTCCAGTGTAAACTGGGCTGTATACTGGTGAGGACTCAGCGCTGCTGCCTCAGGCGTTTCTCCAGTACTGGTGTCTCTGGTGTCTCCTGGTTTCAGGAGGGATGTGAGAAATGAAAGGTGTACAATGCTTACCTTCCCTCCCCGGGCGCCGAACTGCAGACGGGAATTATTCTGTGATTTATGAATTATGTATTTATGAAGGAGAAAATGCATCTCCTGGTCGGCCCCTCGCTCGCATTCAAATTTGTCTGTGGATGGTGAGCGTTAGCCCATTCGTTTAAAGCAGGAAGGAACAGCGGCGAAATGAACGCGTTTATGATAACACTGAGTGAGTAATAATGGAGGGAAAATGCGGAAAAGTGCAATTTGATGATAAAATTAGTTATAAAACAAAAAACCCTCAATAGCAATTTCCAAAAATGATTGGTTCATGCTTATTTTGTCGTTATCTTCTGCTCCCTGCCATAGGTGTTGGTGGAGAACCGGCGAGACTGATATATTTGAACTAAAACTGGATTAAACGTTCATATATTTTAGTGTGTGGTTAAAGAAACTATGAAAATAACTTTTTTATTTGAGAAGAAATTAGACCAAAACATTGTCAAAGTCCAAAAACAAAGTTAATTCATCATAAAGTTCTCATACAATGCAGAGTTTCTTATTACTGAGAAAAGTTTTGTGTATTAAAAGAAATACAAAATACAACAAAGATGAGTATCTATGTTAAACAGGACTAAATTTAATTATTTAATAAATTTAATAATTTTTTATGGATATAAAGTCAAATGAACAGAACTGATCTAAACCGAACCCTAATTAACTGCCCAAAATAAATGTAAAATTAGTAAAAGACATTTATTTGGACTCAGTACAAATATTGATTCAAATTAGTTTGATATGAACTAATCCTAATTAAAAAGAACTGATCAAGAAATGGACTGATTTTATTCAAAATTAATGAAAAATCATCTAAATTTAAGTAAATTAAACAAAACACCATAGCAAGCCGGAATTGTATATCTATAAATAAATTCTATATAGAACAATTGTCAGATTCATGGTAAAATCAGATACAAAACTTAAGCATGAAATTAATTGAATTGAACCAACTAAAAAAAATTTACTGGAAATAAAGTGAAGTGAACAGAATGGATTTTAATTAAATATTAAGCTGACCAAAATTGAACTCAACTAACTGATTGGAAATAAATTAAATTTTAAACTAATCCTGACTGAACCTGACTGACCTAAAATTAGCTAAGTAACAGTTGTAAAAACAAGATGTACAGAGCAAAATCCAGATTTCTATTATATCAACAAGTAAAAACACTGGTGACACTTTAATAGTTTTATTTCTAGTTTCCTCCATATTTTGCTAGGTCAATTGTCCCACCCATTCAGCTGTATATTCCCAATCACTAGTGATGTCACAACACAAAAAGGATGGAGGCCAACACACAACACGTCTCCATCCAATAAAATTAGAGCGTAGAAGTTGATTTCGACCAATAGTTAAATTGAGAGATATTTTTACATGTTTACATTTATGTAACTAACAATAAAAGTTAAAAGACATAAATATGCAAAAGTAAAGGCATATGTTGCTATTTAATTATGAGAAATATATACTTACTTATTTAAATAGTGCCTTTTTTTATTTGTTAGACCACATTTGCTAAGAGAATAATGCTAATAAAACAGGGGTGCTTAATATCCCCCCCCAAAAAAAAAAAAAAAAAAAAAAAAAAATATATATATATATATATATATATATATATATATATATATATATATATATATATATATATATATAATCCATTCAATAGAGAGTTAATTAACCGTACTTCTAAACAGAATGTCTAAACTAATTATTGACTGAAACTAATTCAATATTCATTATTAAATAACAGGATTTACATTTTATAGTCATGTTTCATAATATTTTATAATATCTTAACTAGTGTCAATTAATACTTAGTTAAGACATTAGCTCCCCATTTATTTGCTGTTTTTCTCCTGTTGTAAATACTTTTATTTGATGTACCCTTGTTATAAAGTGTTATTAAAACTCTAGACATGGAGACAGTGTATGGCGACATATAGGGGTAGATGGAGATACAGGTACACAGCAAAAACAGGAGGGTTGAAAGTTCAGAGTTAAACAGCTGAGAGTTGATGTTCACTTCCAAAGTGTAATTTTAACTCCTTTTCAGTGTTAATCCCACTCAACCCAATAAATACTGGCCAACTCCACAGAGATTTAACTAAACTCCACCCAGTTAAACCCGTTATTTGCATAATGGGTGTGTCCCCCAGATCCTAACATACCATCAGTGTGAAATCTTGCCCACCAGGGCCACCTTCCATTGGGTATTGTGTTATATTTTGTTTAACGGTTGTCTGTCTAGCCAATATATTGTAGGCTATAAGAGCAAGTTCCCATCCTTTGTACAGTAAATTGTGATAAAGTGTTGGTAATGCACTAAGAAATACAATGGAAAATTACACACTAACCTGTCCTGAATAATAATTAAATAATAAAAAGTCATATTAATGAACTAATCTGCTTCTTTAGGAAGTTAAAGAAATACAAATGTGAGTTAAAAGGGAACTCTGGCAAGGTGTTAAATGTTTAACTATTTTGAAAGTGTTGATTTAACTCCCTGAAAAAGAGTTAAAATCAACTCTGTGGGAGTTAATTTAACAATTGCTATTTTGCTGTGTACATACTCCAAATGGTGTAAAATTAACACTTTGGGTGTTGCTATAACACTAATGAACAACACTAGCATAAGTAAATAGTACACTGTACAATGTCATATTATCACTAAACATTTAACGCTGCTATCAGTGTAATTTTTACTCTCTGTAGAGTGGGACCATATATGCTCCAAAGAAGTGTTAAAGTTAACTCTTTAGGTGTTGATCCAGCACTGCACATTTTACTGTGTATGTTGCGTGAGAGTTGTGTGAGAGTTGCGTGAGAGAAGGAATTCTATTCTGAAGTTCAGTAGCTGCAGTTTATAAAATGCTGTGATTTTGTTTCGCGGCTCGTTGGCGGCGTCTGAAATGTCAGAAAAGTTACAGAGCTGTTGAGACTCGTTAAACAGTTTGCCGGAGTTCAGAAGCAGCGGGTAATTCCCAATTTTTCAGCAGGGTGCTTCCTCCAAATCAGGAGGAGACGGATGATTAACTGGAGAAAGTGGAATCTGAGCCCCGGCGCTGTTCCTGCTGCACCCCTCACAACTCACTTTACACCATATACCTCAACTCTACTCAGAGCAACTCAATTCATATGTCTTTATATAGCTCAGAATACAGCTTTATACACTGCCAGAGCAAAAAATAAAGGTCCTACACTTTAATATTTGTCTTAGACCCATTTAACATCGTTTTCACAAGCTTCTGCAATGTTCCAACACTTTTTTCTGTCCATAGTTGCATTAAATTCTCCCTAAGATCTTGTCGTGTTGAGGATGGGCGATTTGAACCATTGAGTTAACCCTTAGAACCATACAGACGGATTTTACATCCAAAATCTCACCTTGTGTTCTCAGCTAAATTACTCAGGAATCCCTTCACACATAAACACAATCCATATAGGAATAGAAAGGGCAGAGCTTACTCTTTCTAAAAATAGTAATCCCACACATCCCAGTGTGGTAAAGCTAAATCTACAAGAAACCCATTGAGAAAAACACCTAAAAAAATGAGATCTTTAGTGCTTCAAACATATTTATATGATGTTTCAAACCAAATAATATCAGTAAATATCAGACTCAAAAGAGTGAAACTACCTGCTTTACTCAAACTAAAGCTAGCTATGGTGTGCGCACTACTTTGTATAGTTTTTATTTTACTTGCACATTTTTACTAAGTAGTTATTTTGCACTAAACATTTTTATTTATTTAGACTAAAAGGCTTACATTTTGTATATAGTTTTCTTTGTGTTTCCTGACTGATTAAAATACTGAAAGGCATAGGCTGCTCTGAGTGTCAGGTTTTTAGTATCTACATGTATCCTAGAGGTGTGATTATTGATTATCAAGAAAAATAACTCCGCCTGATGCTGTTTCTCTTTATGTATTTTGTAGAATTAATAATTAATAAGCCATGTAATGAACTATCATCAATATTCTTATGATATATACTCTAGTCTAACCATTTCTGAAAAGATATCTTACAAGTAAATATATTAAAAAGGTTATACATTCAAAAATAAGTAAAAAAAAACAGGCATCATGTGAGCATGTGGGAAAGCTCTTACTTTCAGTATTAAACAATATTCAATAGAGTTCTTGTGTTGCTTTTCCTATGATTTGATTTTGCCAAATGTTTCCACATTTATTTCTTTAAAAATGATGTTTGCTGACTGTGCTTTCATTTTTTAATAATGCGTTGAAAAAAAATGATTTTTTTTTTACTTAATCCTTTCCACGACAACAGGAAGAGTCTTTCCCAATTGTTGTTTAACAAATGAGAAGCTACTCCCTGCATCAGTTAGGCAGTTAGGCAATTTTTGTCCAATGGGAGGCTATTACCTACTATTTACTTTGTTGTATATGTACTGTATATAAAGCTCTGGAAAAAAAAATACTTAAGATTTCTTTGATTTTACCAAATTCAAAACCTCTGGAATATAATCAAGAGGAAGATGGATGATCACAAGCCATCAAACCACCAAGCTGAACTGCTTGATTTTTTGCACCAGGAGTAAAGCAGCATAAAGTTATCCAAAAGCAGTGTGTAAGACTGGTGGAGGAGAACATGATGCCAAGATGCATAAAAAAATTAAAACCAGGGTTATTCCACCAAATATTTCATTTAATTTTATTTCAGCCATTTCTCATTTTCTGCAAATACAGTAAATGCTCTAAATGACAATATTTTTATTTGAAATTTGAAAGAAATATCGATCGTAGTTTATAGAATAAAACAGCAAAGTTCATTTTATTCAAACATATACCTGTAAATGGCAAACACAACTGGTTACAGCTATCTTTAATGATAAAATGTATATTTGCTTTGATATTCAGAGGTGTCCAATAGCAAGAAGCTCAGGGATGCTTTTAAACACCCTGACATGAAGGTTTTAAAGGATTCATTCATTCAATTTAATGTTTAATTTGTTGAATAATTAATTTTGCCATCATGATTTGGAAATGTCAGATTTTCACTTGTATTACTGGAGCATCCGACTCTAAGGAATGATGTTGTGTTAATCCTCTGGAGCCGAGCAGGAACGTCGTTGGTTAAACCTAATTCTTATCCGAGGCTCCTCATTTGTCAAGACTGCAGGTTTCAACCAGCAACAGCGAGCTCTGAATCTCAATCAGCAGAACGGCCGCTCCTTTGGGTGCTTAATTAAATTTTCAATCTACAGGTTGAACCCACTGATAGCGCTGTGAGGGAACCTCTCAGGTTCAGGGTGGAGTTTCTGAGAGAAGATAAATTGCCTGGTGAGATGAAGAAGATTTGTTGTTGCATTTCGTATCTATATTCAGCCCATGTTACATGACCAATATACGGGTTTACCAGCTCATGCTTGAAGCATATTTCTCAGAGAAATCACACAGAATCAATCTTTTTCTACATTAAAAATGAATAGTGAAGTGATGCAGACTATGAAGGAACACTTGAGGAATCATGTAGTAACTTAAATTTAGGAGCTCTTATCTGGGGTGCTTTTGACTCTTTTGATGAACTTATCCTGTGCAACAGAGGGAACTCTTGCTCTTCCTTTCCTGGGGCAATTCTGATAAGTGCCGGTTTAATCATATAAGCAGGACAAAAACATACAAACCTGAGAGAAGCACTTAAAACACACAAAAAGAGACATGGCATAATTGCACACAAAAGACTCCACACAAAACACTAAAAACAAAGAGGCCTAAATACACGAGGAGGGTGAGGAACACCTGGGACAGGTAACGAGGGGGTGGGGTTATAAATGACAACACTAATGGCTTCTCTTATCTGGGGTGCTGTTAACTTGCAGTTTCTGAGGGTGAATTCTAGGTGACTCTACCTTAAAAAGTTGACTGACAAATTAAGCTAATATGTTTAAAACTGTCATCTGAAGAATCTAAAATTTAAAACATATTCTGGTTTGTTTAACTGGTTTTGTTTGCTACCTAATTAAATATGTTGTTTTTTTGCCCATAGTTTCCATGAATTTTACATTAATCTACAATGAAGAAACATTTAAAAACGCTGAATTTGAGATGTGTCCACAGTTTGACATTTTGATAAATGAGATAATTTAAAAAGTATAACATAAGCAAACATCAATGTTCTAAACCTATTACTGTAGCACGCATGGTAGTCACTCATCACCTTTCATGAATCTTAAAATAACCTACATGACTATAAAATACTATTGTTTGAATTCAGTGTTGCCTCTATGATTGGGAGATCACTATGATGGGTTTGAATCCCCGTCATGCAGCTTGTCATCAGCTGCCAGAGCCCTGAGAAAGCACAATTGGTCAGATCGGACTTGCTCTATCTGGGTGGGTACAGTACAGTAGATGGCGCTTTTCACCCACATCACCCTTAGGGTGATGTTGACCAGCACAAGGCTGCGTCTGTGAGCTGATGTATCAAAACCGAGTCGCTGCGCTTTCCTCCGAGCGTTAGCGCTGTGATGCTACTCGGCAATGCTACATCAGCAGTAGTTCAAAAAGAGGCGGAGTCTGACTTCACATGTATCGAAGGAGGCGAGTGCTAGTCTTCACCCTCCTTATGTTGGGACATTACTAGTGATAGGGGGAGTCCTAATGAGTGGGTTGGGTAATTGGCTGTAAAAATTGAGGAGAAAATGGGGGGAAACAAATCACAGATTTTTTTTATTGCATGCTAGACAAAAGCTGCTGGAGGAATTTATTAATTTCAACACTCAAGTATAAATTGATGTAGACAGACTTTTAACTGCAAAACTTGTACAGCTGTAATCTATATGTACTTATGTGTACTTACACCAGTAGTTACACTGCTATTACATGATCATTAATGTGTAACTACACAGTTATTACATAATTAGAGATACTTCTTATAGAGTGGGACCCAGTTTATAATGAACTACTTGAATAATCAGTAGTAACTGCAGTTCTGATCATGATTAAAAATGAAAATGCATGTAAACACATACATTTTCCATTGAAAATTAGATTATTAAAAATTAATTAGAAATTCAATTAGAATTAGAAAATTAATTGAAAATTAGAATATTTGCAAATAACATCTTTTTTAGGAGATTTAATTTAATATTTCGCATGCAAGTTTAGATATTTACCAAAACGTCTAAAAGGTCTGAAAAACAGTCAGTCTCCAGAGACGGGTGCTAGTCTTCACCCTCTATGTGTTGGGGCATAACTAGTGATAAAATAAAAAAAAAAAAAAAATACACACATATACATATATATTGTTTAATGAGGGTTTTCTGGTGCATACAATAAAGAGAAAAACATAAAAAGTATCTGAGCTTTTGAGATACCTAATGTTCCCGCTCAAGGGGATTGTGAGAACAGCAGTAAACATATAATAAATATACTGTATGTGTTTTGCAAACTTTATGCAGACTCGAAATGAATTCTTGATGCACACAAACAGATGAATTACTGTTTTTTTTATGCATTAACCGTAATATTCAGTACATTTCACAAGAGGCAGAATTTCCCAATCTGCCTTTATGGTGATGTAATCAAAATGTAATCTACATTTAATACTTTGTGTACTGTAATATAACTGATTAAATTACCCAGTATATGTAGGACAGTGTATCAGTATTCAGCCAGCGCCACATTTTCTAAGTATTTTTCCCAGCTCTGCTGTTTTATGTTGTGTTTTTTTTATATATTCCTCAAATGTTCAGTGCCTGAGGGAAGAGCTTTGTGTACACCCCTTTGGGTTTTATTGACTTTCTCTGCACGTTCTATTTTCTTTAAGTTTTTTTGGCTGCCATTTCTATTCTGTTTTCTAAAAAAAAACGAACGTACAAACAAACAAACAAACAAATAAATAAGCTTGCAGTGTGATTGAAACCGTGTGGAATGGTACAGTTCTTGTGTATAATAATAAAAAGCCGACTGAGACTGGAAGCCTCTGGAGGACTGTGGTGTGGAGCATCAGCTGGATGAAACTGCTTATATCTAATAAATCTGATCCCTCTTGTGAATCCAAGTTGAGAACATTGTCTGATCCTCCTAAAACCTAAAGCACACTACACTCGTTCATTTCATCATCTCTCATATAGAACAATACAGAGTTTTTCTTCAGGAATCAGAGGCTGCGGCCTCTACAGTGCACTGCAACAATATACGAACAATATATAATAAAATATATTACTGTTCTGTACGTTAAAACAATTCCTCTTTTGTTTAAATGTTTTTTTTAAGTAAATAATAATGATAATTGTTCATTATTACATTTGAAATAAATAATTAAACATACTCGGTGTTTAGAAGTTTTCTTTTTTTTACTAAAGCCTGAGTAAACTGATAAATCATGTTGCTAATCAGCTATTTAACTTAGTATTACTTAAGTGCCTTAAAGTTAAAATTTGGTACAAAAAATATATACATATATATACTAAAAGTTTACCCTTCCCAGCTCACATAATTTTAAATATGTATGCATTGAAAGTGAGTAGAATGTTGATTATTCATTTAGATCACTCCAAATGTGCCAAATGTGCGAAAAAAAAAAGTTTTTTGTTTGTTGTTTTTTTATGTTTGTTAACATTTGCTATTTGGTTTAGTACATAGAATCATAAATGTGTTTTGCTAAATTATGGAATCTAAATAAAAATAAACAATGTTTGATGTCTGAAGTTTCTTCTTTAATTTTGCACTTGAGCAACTATGCAAATAAATATCCTAAAGGTTAGGAGTTTATATCACACCAGTTTGATTTCTGGATTTGATTTTAATGTAATTTAGTAAAAATATATTTGTGTATTTATTTACTTTTTGTTTTGCTAAAGCCTGAGTAGACTGATAAATCACAGTGGTAATCAGCTATTTAACACTGTATTACTGCTACAGATCTGCTGTAAAGGAAAACTCTGGTGTAAAACTGACTTGGAATTTAGAGATACTTAATAATAAGTTCAACTAATGATTGATAACTGTTATTTTTCACATTTTAAGAAACTAAAAAGTTTGCTATCACATTTGTAAATACTAATGAACGCATTGGCAACATGAATTGCAATTGCTAAACATTTGCCTAGCAAAAAAATTGAATTTACTAACGATTTATTAATGTTCGCATTTTGATGAGCTAATGAATGATTTGCTTACATTTTTTTATATGAATATCCATGCTGATAAATAAGTATCGTGTGTGAGCATGTGTTAATATTCAAATTCTGACGAACTACTGCTTTGTTCACATCTACTGATCATCAGTTAAAAATATATTAATGAAAGTTATTATAAAGTGTTAACAACTTAATTCAGTGGAAATGCATGCATTCTGGCAAGTTTCAAAAAGTTCCTGTATAGCTTTAATGTTTTCATAATAAATGTAGAATGTAAAACAAAATAATAAAATAAAAAGAAAGAAATCACATTGAATATGAAGAGGTTTGGACAATTTTTTGGACTAGATCTTAACTTTTATATACAGTTAATTTAATAAATATTTTATATTGTATATATGCGTATTGTATATTATAATCTAATTAAGAAAAACCTAATGACTTGAGTCCAAGGCAATTATATAAAAACATTATAACATGATAACATGTACATGAGTGCAACTTTTATAATAATAAGCCAATAAGCCTAAAAACATATCCAACAATATTCAAACTCACCTTGAAAAACCTAAAACCTCACATTCACTTTAGAGTTAGCTTATAAATGTGTGGCTAGCTTCCACATTGGCACCCTAATGCCCACCTTCAGGCGCCACCACAAGCTAATAAAAACAGCGGCGCAACAATTTGCTCTGTAACCAAGCTGAGTTTAGAGGAGCAGAGAGAAGAAAATAGACAGTGTTTTTTATCTATTTTCTTTTATCCATCATAGTGTATTTCCAGCAGCTCAGAGCTTTTCAACCCAGCGCTAACACCTGGCATGCCTGGCAGGGTTAGGAGCGGCACTGAGAACCGCACTTCACACAGGCAGAGTGGCAGACGCACAGAAAAATAAAAAAGCAAAAAGCCAAGTCCACACATTGAGATTCCACTGGTGAAGCACATAAATGCAGTTTATTATCTGGGGACGGCGGGCGTGCGCTGTGTATATCGCTCAGAGATGGAGGGCTGCTGGAGAATGCGCCAGAGAGAAGCTCATTCACATCGGGAGTCATACTGCACACCCTCAGAAATGTCAATTCACAGCCTGCAGTTTACATGGATAAACACTGCATATAGAACGTGCAGCGGGAGTGGAGTATAGAGCCAAATACCGCAATATATTACGCCAACTGCTCTCTCCAGTCTGGAGGAGAATGGTAATAAACTGGGAAAACCCTATTATCTTTATAATCTACTGTTCAGCACCACTCAAAGCTCAAATCACAGCTTCTGTACCAAAGAGCATCACTGTATCACTCTAAAAATGTATATATTATAAGACATCTACTGACAATTTACACTGAATAATGTGCACAGTGTGGTCTGATTAGATACTGGGTTATGCAACAAGAAGTCATAAAATTGACATCCAGTGTGTCATAAAGACCTGTCTAGCAGTCAATAATCTCTTACCAAGAGGTGCACTAGGTACAAAGTAGCAGTGAACAATTAGTCAATGATCAATGTTTAACAATTAAGCAATGAATAATACATCTACTGACAACATACACTGAATAATGCACACATTTAGGCAGATTTGAAAATTATTCCCTTTACCTCCCCAAGAGGTACACTACCCAAAAGTAACAGTCAACGATCAGTCAATGATCAACAACAGTCAATGATCTCTCAAGAGGTACACTAACCAATAGAAGCAGTCAATGATCAGTCAACAATCGACAGACAGACAGACAGACAGACAGACAGACAGACAGACAGACAGATAGATAGATAGATAGATAGATAGATAGATAGATAGATAGATAGATACTTTATTTATCCCAAAGGAAATTTAGGAATCAATGATCAGTCAGCAATCAATGATCAGTCATCAATCTCTCCTCAAGAGGTACACTACCCAAAATTAGCAATCAACAATCAGTCAATGATCAACAATCAACAGTCAGTCAAAGATCTCTTACCAAGAGGTACACTATGCAAAAGTAGCAGTGAACGATCAGTCAATTATCAGCAATCAATGATCAGTCAATGATCAATGAACAACAATTAGTCAATGATCTCTCATCAAGAAGTACCCTACCCAAATATGATCAACAATCAGTCAACAATCTCTCCACAAGAGGTACACTAACCAATAGAAGCAGTCAATGATCAGTCAACAATCAATGATCAGTCATCAATCTCTCCACAAGAGGTACACTACCCAAAAGTAGCAGTCAACGATCAGTCAATGATCAACTATCAACAGTCAGTCAACGATCTCTCACCAATAGGTACACTACCCACAAGTTGCAGTGAACGATCAGTCAATAATCAGCAATCAACAATCAGTCAACGATCTCTCATCAAGAGGTACACTACCCAAAAATAGTAGTAAACGATAAGTCAATTATCAACAATCAATAATCAGTCAATGATCTTGCATCAAGAGATACACTACCCAAAATTAGTAGTCAATGATCAGTTAACAAGCAATGATCAGTCAACAACCAACAATCAGTCAACAATCAACGATCCTTCATCAAGTGGTACTCTTTCCAAAAATAGCAGTCAACCATCAGTCAGTGATCAACGATCAGTAAACAATCTCTCATCAAGAGGCACACTACAAAAGTAGCATTGAAGGATCAGTGTAGTGTACATCTTGCTGAGAGATTTTTGACTGCTATTACACATTAAAGGCAGTTTGGCCCAGTGGGCGGAGCACACCATTGGACTGAGAGAATTGAGTGAGAATTGAGCAGCTAAATGTTTACTGTTGTCAGGGTTTAATCAGTCAGTAGTGCACCTGTATTTTCCACCACCAAGACAGAAACACACCAGAAATTTACCTGAACACACCTCACTTCCAGACCACCACACCAAACCATCAGTGTAGATTTATTCCTAAACTCTGACGCTTTTTGATGGGTGAGTACAAGGCGTGAAAATAGACTGTTGACGGGGTGTAAGATATCAACGAACATTGCGACGTGCCTTGCGCAAGGTGTGTAATAGTAGCTTATTTGGTTATGCCACTGTCTGATGCACTCACTTCTACAAACCAATCAATGGCAAGTATAGGGAGACTCCGCCCACGAGAAGATTATGATGATGATGACAGGATGAAGTACAAATCTTTACTAAGCTCACTTGGTCCAGATTTCCATTGGTGCGTTACATAGACCGAAATGCGTGTTGTCTTATTCGTACTGTCCGATAATGGAAAGCACTTTTGAATATTTCAATGCAATGGATTAAATATTCACACACACACACACACACACACACTTACACACATTTTTATGCAAGTTCCTCAGCTCTGGCTCCAGCAGACTCATTAATTATCATTAAACGTAGCTGAGCATGATTTACCCAGGAGACGCTATTTTCCTTCTTTTTTCTCGAACAACTTTTCCTCTAATAAGGGAATTCTGATTAATTTTAAGTGTTTAAAAGCAGAACAAACCTCCCCAGATCAGAAGCAAATGATTCATTTATTATTCAAATAAAATGAAATATGATTTAAAAGCATTTCAGTTAAAGCTTTATTTTATATTCTATGTTTCAGCAACAGTTGATGAGCAAATAAGCACTATTGTATGCAATTATTATAGTTGCGCATTGCAGAAAAATAATCTAACAGCACCCTAACAGCATTTAAAGCAAGCCAATCAACAAAAAAATGAACATCTTACTACCATACAGTACTTTATCAATGGCCTTTCAACCACCTATCAAATTCTTAGCACCCAATAAGCATCCCAATAGCAACAAATATCAGGATACCATAGCAATCACTTGGGATATCACATCAACTGTCCAGTATGTGCCTGATGACAACCCATTTCCAAACAATGTGTACTGTAATTACACAGCTTCCTTCAGAAACTCCACCCCAACCACCAGCGACACCATAATAACCATCAAGCAATTTCACTGGAACCCCCTAGCAACCACGCTATTATTATAGTAACTACACAAGTCACACTTTAGCAACCCCTTAATGTATCACCACCTAGCAATAGTAAACCAACCACCTGGTATTCTGTACCACAGCAACCACTAATCAACAGCATACCAACCACCTAAACCACCTAAAGCGGGAACCACTTAGGATTAAGTATTAATATTGTTTTTTAATTATGACTTATAAAATAAGTAAAAATATAAAGATGATTGAATGAACAAATGAACATTACATTATAAACATGCATTTTTATTTACAGTATAGAATTTAAACAATTATGTTTTATTTACAAATAAAAACAGCATGTCAGGGATTTTATTATTATTTTTTTACCTGCACATCATTTTTTTTTTTGTATAATTCATCGTATAAAAATGATAACACGCATCTTATCGACATGACATTTATATATGTGTTACTGGTTTGTTATAAAGTAGTACAATATAGCACAGGAAAAATATAAAAATAAAAGACCTCTTTGATTTTACCAAATTGAAAACCTCTGGAATATATTTTTAAGAGAGAGATGGATGATCACAAGCCATTAAACCAAACTGAACTGCTTGAATTGTTGCACCAGGAGTAAAGCAGCATATCTTGGTTATCTAAAAGCAGTGTGTAAGACTGGTGGAGGAGAAACATGCATGATTCCAAGATGCATGAAACCTGTGATTAAAGAAGGAAAAGAAACAGGGTTATTCCACAAAATATTGATTTCTTAACTCTTAAAACTTCATGAATATGAATATGAATATGTTTTCTTGTTTTGTATTTAAGGTATTGTATTTTGTTGTTATTTCAGTCATTTCTCTCTATATTCTGCAAAGAAATACAATATTTCTATTTGTAATTTAGGATAAATGTTGTACGTAGTTTATAGAATAAAATGACAGTGTTCACTTTCCTTAAACATATACTTAAAAATATATACGCAAAATATAAACAGACATACTGACATCAAACAAACTCACAGATACGTATAAAGATGAGTTATCTAAGAGGAGCTGTTATCTCAGTGGTAAAGGTCGAGACGAGACGTGGTCCTCCACACTTTTAGAATAAAAGTCCATCTGTTCCTATGGTTACAGCCTCAGACGGACGGAGGATGCTCTTCTCCTAGAAGAACACTAGATGTCAGTACGAGAACTTCCTTCAGGGCCGCTCTGAATCGTTTAAGGACAAAAGCGAGGCGGAAAATAAATAAATAAATAAATAAAGGACTGGATGAAGGCAGATCTGAGGAGCAGGCGTGTGAGGAATTCAGATGGTGCTGAATGGAGGACGCACCTGGCTGGAGTGGAAGCGTTTTAACGGGGTGGTAGGAGGTCAGGTGGGATAAGAAGGGGTCGGCAGTGCGAGGAATGAGCATCGGGACTCATTTCTGAAAAGCTCCCACGCTGGGGGCTCACGGGCCGCCGCTATTGTCCTCTTTTACAGGGGGACATCTGCTGAGCGAGAGCGCCGGGCCAATATTTGACACTAAAACCTGAGAAAAATCTGCTAAATAAACAGACTGAAACTAATAAATTCAACAATATCTTTATATTTGGATATTTGTGGCCTGCACCCTTTACTATCTATTGTGTTTTTATGTTTGTTTTGTTTTGCATTGTGTGGGAATGTTTTTTTAGGCCTTTAGACAATCTGTTATTGTTTTATTTTATGATGGATTTTAGAATTGGTGAGGACAAAATGGGTGAACCACCAGATAAATTGCGGCCCTTTATGGCTGTTGGACAACTGCAGATATAATTGTGGGACCCATCATATAGGACCACCATAGAACCACTTGAGACCACCATAGGACCACCATAGAAACACTTGAGATCGCCATGTAACAATAATAATACCACTGTAGAACCACCATTGGACCAATATAGCACCCACTATAGAATTGCAGGGCCACCACTAAGCAGATATTAGTGAGCTGGTGGACTGGTACATTTATACACTTATAAGGGAAGGACATAATAATGGAAACATCACAAGAAATACTCATAAAACACGAATAACCCAAGAAAACAGAAACACCTTCCATACACTGTAGGTACACCTTGTACATTGATGGATGGATGGATGGATGCATGGATGGATGGATAGATAGATAGATAGATAGATAGATAGATAGATAGATAGATAGATAGATAGATAGATAGCCAATGCAGTTGAAATGTGGTTCTGGGTTCTTTTGTGACCTCCTGGATGAGTTGTTCATGCCCTTTTGGAGCAATTTCAGTAGGCCGATCACTTCTGGGAAGGTTCACCAGTGTTCCATGTTTTTTTTTTTTTTGAAAAAATGTGAATGTGAATAATAGTGAAACACTGTGGTTCTCTGGAGTCCCAAAACTTTCTACAGGTCTGGCAGTAATCAGGCCTGAAAAGTTTTTTTTTTCTAAAAAGTGTGATTAATCACAGTTAATTTATGAGGAAAAACACTTTTTTTATTTTTTCACTTTTTTTCGCATTAATAAATACAATCATCATTTAAAAAGTGTTTTTTTTATATTTACTCAGATTAAATTAGTCTGATATTTAAGTTTGTTAGATAATGACAAAAATGCTAAAAACTAAATAAATCGGTAAGGGTGAAAATACTTTTTTCATGCCACTGTATATAAATAAATACTTAAATTGTCAAATTTGACTGATATATAGGTTTGGTATAAACTGTGCAGAAGCTGATAGAAATGTACATTAGAGAATATATACAGTATTTACAGTATATCCAAATGAGTTCCAGCATGACTAATACTGTTTCTGGCACCAAGATATTGGCAGTAGGTTCTTTAAGTTGTGAGGTGGAGCCACCAAGGATTGGATAGCGCATCCAACAGATGGTGGATCAGATTGAGAACTTGGGAACGTGGAGGCTGGGGCATCGTCTTGAACTTCTCACCATGTTCCTCAACAAGTTCTCCAAGAATGTGTGCAGTATAGCAGGATGTATACGAAGATAATTACCAATATGGGAATGGGTCCATGGGTCCAACTTTCCTCCACTGGGCAAGTACAAACAAGATGTTGACTTCTGTTACAACCAACTCTTGGTCTTTCCTTTACTGAGGCAGTCCCGATGAGAGCCAGTTCCATCATAACATTCTTGACTTACCGTTGAGGATCTTTTTAAAAGTTTTTTTTTTTTTTTTATTTACAGCAAGGTTTTTCCCAAGGAGATCCCAAACAACAGACATAATATATTCTATTTTGTAGAAAAGATTCTAAATCATATTATTATTGTTATATGTCTTTATACTAAAAGGAACCAGAGATATGAAAGTTATGGCTGTTAATGACCTTTTAAAGCCAGTCGTTGGTCTACAGAACCCTCAAACACAACCTGCATATATTTGGAGGACTATTAAATAAAGTGATAAATATATATCCAATGGGTGAAATAGCATTTAGGATATTACTGTCTAAAACTTGAGAAACAAACCTAAACCCCATTGAAAACCTCTGGAATATAATCAAGAGGAAGGTGGATGATCACCAGCCATCAAACCAAACTGAACTGCTTGAATTTTTGTGCCAGGAGTATAAGGCATAAGGTCACCCAGTGTGTAAGACTGGTGAAGGAGAACATGCCGAGATGCATGAAAGCCATGATTAAAAAATCAAGGTTATTCAATGAAACCCGTTAAAACTTGTTTTCTTGTCTTTTATTCTTTTTTTTTTTTAAATCAAATCAGAAAATTAAAATATTATATAAGAACAATTGGTACTTTTGGCAGTGTTGGCAGTGTGCCAAGTCCTGCTGGAAAATGAAATCCTGCTTGAGGTCTAGTGTGAAGTTTTCACAATCAGTGATGGTTTGTAGACACATGTCCATATCAATCTGTGTTATATCAAGCCCAAAGTCAGTGCAGTTTTATAGAGATGCAGATTTCATTGTCCTGAAAGGTCCAAATACTCAATTTAATAATTATTTAATTCATGATTTGTACTTTTTTTTACATCAAATAAATAAAAGTAACTATGTGACTTTCACTCAAAGTACATTTTAAATTGAGTACTTTTTTACTTTTACTCTAATAGATTTTTAGATGGGTACTTTTACTTTTACTGTACTTTTTCCCATCTCTGTCTATTTCTTTAGATGCACCTGTATATTTACTCATAGATAAATATAATGTAGGAAGCTTCTAAATGAGCATACAGGAACACAATATATATGATCAATACATATTTCTCAGTGTGACTGTTAAAGACCAGCCTGCTTTATTGCAAGGATGTTTATATAGCAATTCATGTTATTAATTAAGTCTGAAGTACATTTTCTTTTTTCTTTTTTTAATACAAGAGTCTTTATAAAGTACTGTTTATGACCTTTTAATGCAGGGCTTTGGTCTACAGAACCCTGAGAGATAATAAAAGGAGAAATGTACTTTACGTTATGAAAGCAGACAAATAGAAGTGTTGTAAGTGTTATAAAGAGGAGTAGAAAGTGATCTGACCTGTTCTTCACTCTAAAGCTGTGATATAAAGCACACAATGCTCACATTCCTCAGCTATACAGCAGATTCCCTCCATAAGAGCTCTCCGCTTTTACCCCACCACTGAAAACACAGCACTCAGACCCATTTACAGTCATCCAGGCCAAAGGATAAGCACTGAGTTTAGGGGAAGATCAACACTAAACAACCCAGACAGCGTTTAGTAACAGAATCCATCAGACTGAAGACTTTAGCTCTGCAGAAAACTTTTTTTTTTACTTAAGTTAAAGAAGAGTTCAACTCTTTTACTTTAGCTTTTAAAGCCTGGTTATCTAACATTTACCCCCAACAGAATATAATGTATACTCTACAGAATCTGAAACTCTATTTATATATATATATATATATATATATATATATATATATATATATATATATATATATATATATATATATATATATATACTTTTTTTTTTTTTTTTGATTATTGCAAACATGTACAGTACAAGTCAAACGTTCAGACAAATCTTAACCCTAGGCTGTTTTTTTTGGTGTGTTTTTTTTTTTATCAGTTTTTGGTTTCAGTTCTCTCTCTTTCAGGTCTTATAACACAGTAATTATATCAGACAGACACATGCCCTGATCTCTTTTACTCCAGAAGACATACGGCTGCTCAAAAATATAATCATTTAAAATAAAGTAAAAGGAAGCAAAATTGTTATATTTTCCTGGAACTGACCATGTTTTAGTCAAAATTTTAAATTTACACCTAAGATATATTTTCAAAAATGGTGAAACTAGAGTGTTTATGAGTTGAAAGCATACAAATATTGATGATGATTTGAGTTCATTACATGGTTTATTAATTATTACTTTGATAAAATACATGGAGAAACAGCATCAGGCGGATTTATTTTTCTTGATAATCAATAATCACACCTCTAGGATACATGTAGATACTAAAAACCTGACACTCAGAGCAGCCTATACATTTCAGTATTTTAATCAATCAGGACACATAAAGAAAACTACAGTATATACAAAAATGTAAACTTTTTCATCTAAATAAATAAAAATGTTTAGTGCAAAATAAGTACGTAGTAAAATAAAAACTATATGAAGTAGTGCGCACACCATACCTATAGCTTTAGTTTGAGTAAAGCAGATAGTTTCACACTTTTTTTTTCTGTGCACACTTTTGAGTCTGATATTTACTGATATTATTTGGTTTGAAACATCATATAAATATGTTTGAAGCCCGAAAGGTAAATAATATTGGTTGGGGAAGGAGATCTACACACTTTTTAGATGTTTTTCTCAATGGGTTTCTTGTAGATTTAGCTTTACTGCACTGGGATGTGATCTCTATTTTTAGAAAGAGTAAGTTCCGCCCTTTCTAACCATATATGGATTATATTATGTGTGAAGGGATTCCGAAGTAACTAAGCTGAGAACACAAGGTGTGAATTTGGATGGAAAAATCCATCTGTAGGGTTCTGGAAACAGCATGGGAGTTCATTCCTGTGTTATTTGTGCGAATAACACATCAGTGTTCTATGCTTTACAGATTCAAATTCAGAGCTAAGGAGCAAATGCTTAGAATCTGTCTATGCAGGAACACCACCGGCCAATTGAGAACGGTAGGTGTTGATGTTTAAAACAGTTTTGTTTACACTAGTTAAAAGTAAAAATCGACCCCGGGGTTTTGTTCCAACTGTCTGGGCAACTCTGCTGATGCAAAGCCAACAAAATTCCAGGGTGGATTTTGTTTACTTTCTGGACCTGGACTACCTTACATCTGTGTATAAGTAACTGTAGGTTTAAATAGGATCTCCAGTGGATCTCCGTTTTACATAGACTCTAAGACTGAGGCTGCATCCAGAAACCCTAAAAGTGTCTCCTTTTTCCTACCGATCCTCCTCCTCTCCTCCGTGACCCGGACACTGATTTCATGACGCCATCTTGCCGCCTGTCCGAATACCATAGGAGACGAAAGAATCCGCTTAATCTACTAGGCTTCCAACGGAGGGTACATGAGAGCATCCTACTCCGAAAGACTTTAAAGGATTTTCAAATGACATCACTGCATCCACGCCCACAGAGCACGTGAGAATGGAGAAGGCAACACCTAGATATACGTCATAAGCAAATTAATCTTCCTTATCTAATTAAACATGTTCAGTAAAACTATATTTATGACCCTATATGTAACATGTTGTTGTACATGTACCTATCGCTTCAACATGTGTGCAAAATATAAAATTATTTATTTTATTTATTATTTATGAATATTTTTTTTTGTTTGTTTGTTTTATTGCATTCAATGAAATCATATTTCACTATTAAAATAATTTAATATTTACGTACATATGCAACCTTCATCAATAGCAAATCAGGCTGTACTTTAAAGCTTAATATGCTTGTCAAAGATATAATCTCTAAAATTTGTAATTGTGTTTATTGATCTCTCTTTTTAATTTTTGTATGCGGAAACTGTGATTGGCTGGGCAGTATCCGGCATGTGCTGAAAGTGAGCGTTGTGATTGGCTCAGTTCATCGGTAGTCAACATCCTATCTAAAGGGGATCAGCTGTCCCATTTCCCCAATTACAGCTCCTTCCCTCCATTCCTCTTCCTCCATTCCTCCTCCTCAATACCTTCTTCCGGGGTAGGAGAGGAGGAGTAGGAAAGGAGGAGTAGGAGAGGAGGAGTAGCAAAAGTTTCTGGACGGAGCCTAGGTCAGTGGCTGAACTGCACTTAGCATGGCATTACATATGTTGTAAAGTGACTTATGACATTGAAAATGTCATATTAGTGTAAAAAATGTCTTTATTTAAAAAAAATTCTAACTGTTGTCCGTCTCGCTGCCAATCTGAGGTGATATGTTCGCATGTATGAATATTCATGAGCAAGAGCCAAAATCCTATCTTAAATAACAAAGAGATGCCATTGGTATTTTTCCTTGAAGAAACTTTATGGCTTTAGACCAGTTTGAACACGCCTCCTTCAGCAGGTGTTAAACTAAAAGCTAAAACTAAACGCTAAACGCTAAAAGCTAAAAACTAAAAGCTTTTCCAATAGACTGAATGAAAATACCAGCTAACCAGGGTTTAATCCATCACCACACACTCCACCCATCACACACTGCAGCTTCAGTTCAGGAGGCTCAGGCCAAAGTGCTGAATTAGTAACACAACATCAAGATCTGAAGATCTGCTGATACGTTCATTTCTATATTTATTGATGTATTTATTCATTTAATGTTTGCAGCAAAACTGGTGTGTTTAAACACTTTGGCCATGTGTTATGAATATAAATGGACGTGCACCAGCTTAGCTGAGATGTCAATTAGTGTTTAGCAGTTGTAAACTGGTGAGTAAGTGTGAAGCAAACACATATGCTTTCTACTAATAAGAACTTTTCCAAAATATGATGATTCCTCTTCAATATTCCTCTTGGGTTTACGTTTCTGGCCAAGCTAAAACTTGAAGAAACAAAGTGAAGCTACATACTGTACATGGGGAAGGGGTTTCCAATAAAGTGGCCAATCTTTTTAAGCACAGTATTTCTCCAGTGAATAGAGAAATAATTTTAACTTTGTAGAACATACCCAATTTTTTCCTTTTATTTTTGGCATTTAGGCTTTTCAGGTCCAGTCAATAACAGAAAATGTTAGAAAATCTACTAAAGAAAATGTAGCCAGGACCTTTTGTAATTTAAAAAATGCAATAAAAATGAGCAAGTGAGATTTGTAGTTTTTTGAATGTTGTTCTGAGTTCTTTTTTGACCTCATAGATGAGTTGTGCATGCCCTTTTTGCGTAATTCTGGTCAGCCGGCCACTCCTGGGAAGGTTCACTAGTGTTCCATTAGTGAATAATAGTGAATCACTGTGATTCACTGGAGTCCCAAAGCTTTAGAAATGACTTTATAATGTTTTCCAGACTGATAGATGATCAATGACTTTGTTTTCTCATCTGTTTTTTTTTTTTTTCAGATTGGTGCATAATGTGCTGCTTTTTGAGATCTTGTATCTGCTTCATGTTGTCAGACAGCTTCTATTTAAGTGATTTCTTGATTCGACAGGACTGGTAGTAATCAGGCCTTGTTGTGTTTAGTAGTGAAATTGAACTCAGCTTATTTTAGGCTAGATTGGTTTGGATAGCCCCCCCCCCCCCCTAATAAATGAGATCATCATTTTAAAAGTACATTTTTTTTTTGGTTATATTTGTCTCATATTGAAGTTTGTTTGATCATTTAAACAATGTATGTATAAAAGAATGCAAGAACAAAATAACTTACAGACACAGAAACACAGAGAACTCTGTTACTATTAAATGTAGAAGTCTTTGTTTTCTTTAGAGAAATTACAGATGAAGCCAGAAAACGGTGAGTACTGTTTCCTACACCTTTAAATAAAGACTCTTGGAAACTGGAGAAAAAAACTGCTACAGGAAGATGTCTAAGTCTCAGTTTCAGAGGCAAAGAAAATTACAATTAGAGGCCTGAAAAATGAAGTGATAAGTAGTAATAAAGTAAGTAATAAAATACACTCAATGGTGTACCTACACTGACAAAAAATGATGCGTAAAATGTTATTATGCGTAAAGTTCAATTAAAGTTCAGTTAAAAATGTTTTTGATTTTTTTTTTTAAGTAAATTTAATTTCAGATAAATTTAAGCAACTTCAACTCGGTTTCAAGACTTAAATGTTACATAGAGTGAATAAGTGAACTGAACTTCAGTCAGTCCTTTGTTTTAGTAAACTTTACTTTTAATTTCCGCATACAATATTACCTAATTACAATGACTTAATTTATACAATATTACACAATTAATTATTATACACAATATATTATAATTCCTGAAATTTAAATATTTTTAATTAAAACACACATTCAAATATTTATTTTGTAAACAGACCAAGTCTTACTGTCACTTTTTAGTATACTTAAAATTATGTATTAAATGCCATCCATGTATTGAGACAGTGTAATGTGTTTGTTTTAACTAAAAATATTTACATTTCAGGAATTTAAATATATTAGGTATCATAAATTATTTGAGTTATATTAAGTATTAATAAATTAATTAAATAATAAATTAAGTAACTGTAATTAGGTAATATTGTATGCAGAAATGAAGTAAAGTTTACTAAAAGACATTATTAATTCAGTAAAAAATAAATTAAGTAAAGGTTACTAAAAGAAAGGATTGACTGAAGTTCAGTTCGCTTATTTACTCTATGTAACTCTATGTAAGACTTGAAACCGAGTTGAAGTTACTTAAATTTATCTGAAATTAAATTTACTTAAAAAAAAGCAAATAAAGAAAATTGCGAAACTTTTTGTAAGTAAATTTTACTCATCATTTTAAAAAAGAAAATAATAAAGCAGCTTGTCTGGGTTTTACAGCACTGCAGCTCCTGCTCTACTAAACCATAGGGGTGTTCTAAAACTTTTGACTGGTAGAGTATCAGAACATCCTACACTGTGTAACAGCAGCTGGATGAGTCATATTTGCTCAGTGTTCTCCACAGGATTTCCTAAAACCCGGTCCAGGCTGGGTCTCAGCCACCGGTTCTGTTCTTAACAGCGAGGGTCCTGTAGGACACGCCTGGCTACACTCACACACACACACACACACACACACTGATACACACATACACACACTGTCACACTGACACACACACACCTGGCTGAGTAGTCCGGGTCTCAGGGTCCCTCTTCCCTCCTCTGTTTTATGATGTAGCAGCCAGGTTGGCGTTCAAACAGTTGGCAGTGCCACACACTGAGAATTCACACACCAGTACTCAGCACTGTCCCTCAGCCAGCAGTGCCAGCGGTGCAGCTGCTCCAGCAGCAGCAGCAGAGCTTCATAATCCTTGCAGGAGACGCGCAGACGCCAAATTAGCGCTGAGGTTTCGTGCAGAATCACAGAGCCGGCGCCGGACTCGGAAAGTGACTCTAAATCAGAGGGGAAAAAAAAACATTTGAGGCAAGAAAAAATAATAGATAAATAGTAAATATGAAAAAAAAAACTAAACAAATAATCAATTATGTTTTTTTTTTTAATGTTACAACTGTGTCTTTCCTATCGTAACGACGGGAAAAGTACACCTTTTTGCAGCTAAAAGTATACATGCAACAAAGCATGTATTAATTAATATTTTAATTTATCATGGGTGTGGTTAATTAAGACAAGGAGATGTGGAGGTGGATGTAAATTAAATAGATAAATAAGTTAATATGAAAAAAAAAACGAAACAAATAATCAATTATGTTTTCGGAATGTAACAACAAATAATCAATTATGTTTTCTGAATGTTACAACTGTGTCTTTGCTATCATAACGACGGGAAAAGTACACCTTTTTGCAGCTCAAAGTACATGCAACAAGGCATGTACTAATTAATATTTTAATTTATCATGGGTGTGATTAATTTAGGGCGTATGTCAGGGCAGGATAGGCAAGGAGACGTTATTTCTGCAACTCTATAAGCTAACCTTCCTGGAACCTTTTCAAAATGTTTTTTAGAATGTTCTCTGTTATAAGCTCTGGGGATAAGCTAAAAAAATATATATAACAATAAAAATGTTGGTAAAGATGGTGGCTGGCGGCATCTGGCTAGATTAATCCATGCAAATAGAATCTCACAGAAATCAATTTGTATGTACTGCAGTGGAGTAAATGTGAATTACACTCCCGAACAGTAGGGGGAGCCCAGGAGTAATAATAATAAAAAAGTGAAAACAATCTAAACAGCATAGCAAAAGTCATGTAAAAGCAGTTTTTAAATTGCTTATGAAATGTTACCATAGAGGATGTCTTGCGAATTCACATACTTGTTGTGAGGTGTTATCTTGTGAGTGGGGCTGATGGCAATGCATTCCATTTTCTTTGAATTTAAGTGTGATTTGATTGGTTTGTTGATACATTATGTTGATGATCATGTGATGGTGGTCTCTACGGTTACTCCAGGTGGTCTCTGCAGTTACTCCGGGTGGCCTCTATATGGTGCTCAGGCAGGAGGCGGGGCCTCAGTGCAGACAAGCAGTGTTTCCGAGAAAAACACCTGCCAGATAAAGTTTTCTAAACCAATCAGGAGCTCTTTAGTCTCGGGGTGAGGGGGCTCAGCTCATTTGAATAATGGTGCGCCCCCTCCTCGGTGGGGTTAGCGTGGTGTTGAGCTAGCGTTCAGCCGGGCTGCAGGACGAGACGGCCGCGGCTGGGCTCGGCTGCCTCTGCCGGGGCTCATTAGCTGGGTAATGGTGCCTCGGCGTCTTCCGGCCGGTTCGGCTGCTGGAGCATCAGCTACCTGTCTCTCTGCTCGCAGGCATACCTGTCAAGTCTCCCGTTTTGGCCGGGAAACTACCGTATTTTACTCCTCTTTCCCGCCGTCCTCCCGTATTAGTATTTTCCCGTAAATTTCCCGTATTATATTAAAATAAAAATATATATATTATTGAGGAGACATGGCACTGACCGCTCTGTGTCTCTTAACCAATCGTGGAGCCGGTTCAAGGAGAAAGTCCCGCCTTTCAGGAGAAACAGCCAATCAGCTTGCAAAGGAGGGTCAGCGTGGGGAAGCCCCCCGTCGCTGTGAGTTCAGGCAGCTAGTTGGAGCTGCTGATGTTACAACAGATCTGGATATACAGCGATTTTTCTTAAAGAAAGGTAACGGTAGGCGGCTAATCATGGAAACTGTGATGAGATTTTTCTGATAGCTGCATAAAAATACTCGTCTCCGAAATAAAACACACAGATTAAACCTTTTAAAATAAACAAATTTACAGCTTGTGACTCAGTTTAACTAGAAATGTGGAGAGGACCGAAATTAACTGAACTGATCAGGGGTGGAGTGATCAAAAGAAAGAAGTATTAATTAAAAATTATTGTGTAGGCCACTTAGGACTAATTTTTACTGATGAAACATATCTGGTCCATGTCCTTTTAGTAAAAGCTCATGATACTATGTTTAGGTCACCAACAGTCATTTTGCAGAATTTGTGCACCCTTTGTTCAATTTTAAATCCATTAAATAAATAAAAAATATATCATATAAAAGAGTGCATTTATTACAAAAAAGACATGAAATCTTATTTTTTTTTTTAAAAGAAAATGATTTTTTAATTTGGCTGTATTAAAAGAATGACATATATAGGAATGTCCACAACATTTCAGATTCTGATAATCTAACTGTAGTGTGTAAGTGGTTCACTTGTGGTTATTTTAGATTTTTTGTAAACCTGTCTTAAAATGTAAGGGATACTGAACCTTCGTTGAGCTGGTGGGACGGCTTTAAGCGTACAGAGGAAAATATCCCTTATTTTTAAATCTAAAACTTGACAGGTATGCTCGCAGGTGAAACCAAATGTGCTCATTGGACGCTGCAGGTAGAGGCAGTATGATGCATTTAAACTGTTAAAACAGCAGCAGATGAGGTGTATTTACACACTTTCACCCAAAACCTTCACTGTACTGAAGATTTACTGGATTATTTTAGGCAAAACTGATTTGTGAGACTGTTGTTTTTATATATTTGCATTATTTATTTATTTTTTTCAGATACCATACCACTTTATGTTACTGTATATGTTATGTTATGTGTTGGTGTTATTTTCTGTCACTGTCATAAAAAAAAAAAAAACATTGAATCTGTGCGGTATCTAGTGGTATCTTGACAGCAGAAGGAATATAAAAATCATTCTTATCTTTCAATAAAAGTCACTGTAAATATTTCTATTGGTCTGTTCATCTTTGAATTATGATACAATAAAAATATTCCCATTATGAAGAAAACTGAAAAGAGTGCAAACCTGACGTTTAACTCAACAATAAACAGAATAAAGAATAAAATTACATGCAGGTCAGTACTATCTGTCTCTGCTGAGACGCACAAAAGTGCCACACTGTTAAGATACGAATGTGCCAAAGTCAGAGCTCACCTGGTTCTTAATTGGTTTATTTCATGTTAAGCCTCAAACACACCCATGATTAATTAATAGAATTAGTTCATGCTTTTTGCGCATTTTGAGCCATGCAAGGCATGCTTTTTGCATCCTGACGATACCAAACACACCTTGTTAAAATAGTACTTAATTTTTATTTGCTATTTATGAATTTCTTACATGTCTTTTAGCTGGTTGTTTGATGATGAGGTTTTCCTCTATTCCATGTTCCGCGAGAGGACGAGTGCAGCACTGACTGCTGTCTCCGAGAGCGAGAGAGGGCAAGTCTTGATTAATGACTTTTGGGCGATTCCATTTAGCATCAACTGATCCTTTTCGCATTTAATGCACTTTTAATGAACAAATCTTTCATGCTAAATCTAAAGCTAATTTCATAACTTATAAATCTTGAGTACTGGTACACACATCGGCTTGATTACTCTTCACAGATGGCCGTGTTCTGCCGGATGAGCCGAGAAGATCTCCAAACGCTCCGTCTGAAAGCGGGAATCCGGCCTCTATTTCCAGAGTTCGGAGCTGGGAGAGCAACATTTATCCTCCGTAGCTTCATCAGTGCTGTAAACAAGACGCCTAGGAGAGCGTTCCCCAAGCGGCACGGCACACGCGAGTGGCCAATTTAGTGGAAACACCTCTAAAAAAGTGACCAGTGAAAACTCAATGCAAACTGTAGCTGTTCCTAATTAATTGAATATTAAGTGAAAACACAATGTTCTGTAGTGTGTTTCTAATAAAGTGGAAACCATTAAATGGGAGCACAAGGTTGTGTAGGGTGTTTCTAATAAAGTAACCATTAAATGAAAGCACAAGTTTTTTTAGGTGTTTCTAATAAAGTGGCCACCATCAAGTGGAAGCACAAGGTTGTTTAGGGTGTTTCCAATAAAGTGGCCATCAAGTGCAAACACAAGATTCTGTAGGTTGTTTCTAATAAAGTGGCCATTAAATGAAAGCACAAGCTTTTTAGGTGTTTCTAATAAAGTGGCCACCATCAAGTGGAAGCACAAGGTTGTGTAGGATGTTTCTAATAAAGTGGCCATTAACTAAAAACACATGGTTCTGTAGGGTGTTTCTAATAAAGTGGCCATTTAGTGGAAGCACAAGGATCCGCAGATGTTTCTAATAAAGTGGCCACTATTAGGTGCAAACACAAGGTTCTGTAGGGTGTTTCTAATAAAGTGTCCACCATCAAATGGAAGCACAAGGTCTTGTAGGTGTTTCTAATAAAGTGGCCACCTTTAAGTGGAAGCACAAGGTTGTGTAGGGTGTTTCTAATAAAGTATCCAACATTAAGTGGAAGCACAGGGTTCTGTAGGGTGTTTCTAATAAAGTGGCCAACATTGAGTGGAAGCACAAGGTTCTATTGTAGGTGTTTCTAATAAAGTGGCCACCATTAAGTGGAAGCACAAGGTTCTGTAGGTGTTTCTAATAAAGTGGCCACCATTAAGTGGAAGCACAAGGTTCTGTGGGATGTTTCTAATAAAGTGGCCACCATCAAGTGGAAGTGAAATGTTATGTAGGGTGTTTCTAATAAAGTGGCCATTAAGTAGAAGCACAAGGTTATGTGGGGTGTTTCTAATAAAGTGGCCAGTATCAGTGTGTATAATTGTGTTCTATTGTGTAAACTGAATTATTGTGTACTCAGAGAGGCGCACCAATGACCTTGTGTGTATGTGTGTGTGTGTGTGTGTGTGTGTGTTTGTGTGCATGCGTGCGTGTGTGTGTGTGTGTTAGTGTGTGTGTGTGTGTGTGTGTGTGTGTGTGTGTATTGATCTGTGTTCTCTAGAGAACTAACTCTAATGAATGGGGAAAATAAATGGCTGTTATCTTTGCTGTAAAGTGAGATTATATTTCATATAATCACTACCTGTCGATCGCCCACGCCCAAACACACACACACACACACACACACACACACACACACGCGCACAGAGACAGTTGCACACACAAAACTAAATGTGAGGTAATTTCCTGCACTGGGCTCAGTGTGTGACTTATTTGTCACAGTTTGAGTGAATAAAGAAGCTGAAACTCAAATAGCCTCCGGTCTGACTTATTTTAATACCATAAACCAATTACAAAGCTATCAGACACAATTGGCCTGCGGAGACATGCAAACTCAAATTTAATACCAGATACCAGCAACTGCTGCACTGAAGCTTTTACAGTAAATATAATGAGCAAGAAATGAATAGCAGGATTTCACTCTATAAAAGAATATAGACGAGTTTTTTTCTATATAGTGTATTGTGCTATTTTCAATTAAATGAATAATTGATATTTTATCTTAATCAATATTTAGCATCATCAATGTGTTATCCAGTTTTACCTTATGATTCCTGGTTAATTAATTTCAGTGATTCGTATGTAACAATGGGTTAACCCTTGTGTGGTGTTCATAGTTTTGCTACTCGTTTACTTTGTTACTTGTATTTAATTCAGCAAAATTAAGCAATTTTACATTAAAATGCTTTACACATGCTTGCTTTACCTAAATTGCAAGCAATATAAACAGCTTACATGGTCTAATCGAACAGGTTTAGACCAGTTATTATCTTAGGTCAGGTTGACCTTGAGGATGTACACCACTCACTCGTGATTGGTGAAACGGTGGGTGATGAGGGCAGTCAGTTAAGGTATAAAGACCAGGGGTTGTCTGTGTTTCTGTTTGTTTTTCTATTTTTTTTTATATTTAAAATATGTTTGATTACAGATTATAGCGATTTATAGACATTCCCTTTAAAAGCCAGGTGCGCTCTGATTTTGGCGGATTGCTATTACACTGCCAAGATAGCAATGAATGCCTGAATGTTGACGTCTGTCTAGGTTATTTTCAGTCAGTGGTGCACCTGTGATTTCCTTTGTCAAGATAACAATATGACAGACATTTTCAACCCACCATGCCAATCGGTGTAGATATATTCACAAGCACCATTGCTATTTAAACAACACAGATGCAGGCAATGAAAAGAGACTGTTGGCGGGGTGTAAGATAGCAAAGAGCATCGTGAGCGTCTTGTATGTGTGTAAATGTTGCAGTAGAGCACATCTATTTCCAAAGCGTAGGTTATTTCTATTTCTACTGACATATCTGAGCTGTTAACCAAATATTTAATGCACCCTAAAAAGTACACCATTTGTGTTCTGAAGCAACATTAGTAAGGAACGAGGGTGAACCCCATTCTTTCTTTCTAATACAGCAGAAAATTGTTTATCAGCTAGTGGTTTATCCCACATAGCTTGTTTTAACATGGCTACACATAGAATACAATCCAATACACTCACCTTTGAACAGCATTAGCCACAGCGCTAGCTCTTTCGCTGTTCAAAGGTGCTATCTTACACATCGCCAACCGTTTCTTTTCATTGCCTGCATCTGTGTTATTTAAATAGCAACGGTGCTTGTGAATATATCTACACCGATTGGAATGGTGTGTTGAAAATGAGTTGTGTTTTGGTAAATGTCTGTCATATTGCTATCTTGACAAAGGAAATCACAGGTGCACCACTGACTGAAAATAACCTAGACAGACATCAACATTCAGGCATTCATTGCTATCTTGGCAGTGAAATAGCAATCCGCCACAATCAGAGCGCACCTGGCTGTTAAAGGGAATGTCTACAAATCACTATAATCTCTCATCAAACATATTTTATGCAAAAATGTTCATCAAACTATTGTAGAAAAACAAACAGAAACACAGACAACCCCTGGTCTTAACAAACTGCCCTCATCACCCGCCGTTTCACCAATCACAAGTGAGTGCTGCACCCAGCCTTAGTGCTGGAGAAACTTCACTGAAATCTCACCCTTATACCCATTAATACCTGACTGGTAGAATTCATACATAAGGCGCACTGTCCATTTGTTTGGGAAAATTAAAATATTTTAAATGTGTCTTATAGTGCAAAAAAAAATTCTAGGGGTATTCTAAGACTTTTAGCATATGACATTTAATATTCACAAGACTAGATTTAATATGATAAATGATAAAGTAAGTGAGAAAATTGCGCTCAAGGAAGCTCAAAGAACGCAGACAAAAGAAGTATGAGATGTAATTTATGGACAGTAATGAGTGAAGCTGAGTGCACTAAATATTCTTTTTTGTATTCTAATCACCGCAATTTACACATGAATCAGTTCGCCATGTATCTCAGGAACCGGACTGGTGATTAGAGGTCGTTTAGCCGGTCAGGACGAGGCCGCACCTGATTGGTGTGATGATTAAAGTTTAGGGGTGATTCTGAGGAAGCTAAACTCGGACCTGAGATCAGCGCTGGCACCGCGGGCACTTCTGCCAGCCCTGCTTTCGGAGGAGCCAGCCTGGCCATCTGATTCAAACCTTAAATCCGCCCGCAGTCGCTGTGATTGCACTAATTGGTATTCATGGTTCCATGGCAGCGCTGGCAGGCAGGAAATGGAGCGAACTTTCTCATCTTCCTTATGTCTCTACAACATGTAATAATTATCTGACAGTCACTGGGGAAATAACCGTGGCTCGCTCCGCGAGCGGCAAAACCACCGTCTCCACACACACACACACACACACACACTCCGAGACTTCACCTCACACACTTGCATGAACCTGTCTGTGCTGGCGGATGGGAAGGAAGCTTGTATTTACATATAAGACACAGTGAAGGCACTGTGGTCAGCGCAGAGATGAGCACTTCAACACTCGAACAGTGTCTTGTCAAGCGTAACACATGCAGAAAGCCTAGCGTACCGGTAATTGTGTGGGGTGCAATATCTTACTCTGCCGGATCCTCTTTGGTCTTCATTTCAGGCGCTTTGACAGCCCAGTGTTACATTAATAAGCTGCAACCTGCAACCAGTGACCCTACCTTTAATGAACACACATTTCGATGCGCTGTTTAAACAGGACAATGCTCGTACACATACTGCTGCTGCCATTGCCATTCAAGAGCTTGTCGTTTGTGAAAGTATGCATACCCCTTGAACACTTTTCCACATGTTGTCACCTTACCAGCACAAACTTACATGTATTTTATGGAGATTTGAAGTGATAGACAAACACAAAGTATTGCATAAGTATGAAGTGGAATGAAAATAATACATGGTTTTCTAAATTTTTATCAAATAAAATTCTACAAAAAGTGTGATGTGCAAATGTTTTCAGCCCCCCTATATCAATACCTAATATAGGGTGACCAAACGTCCGTATTTCCCGGGACATGTCCGTATTTCACGTCCTGTCCCGTGCGTCCCGGGTTTTTTTCAAAAAGAAAGGAAATCTCCTGTTTTTTAAATGACCTGGGTCGCGTCAGTGAGAGCAGCCCTGTTCTTAATCAGAATGTAGACAGTGTGACTGTCAGTCAGTGCTGCCAACTAAGCGGCTTTGTCGCTATATTTAGCGACTTTTCAGCCCCTTTAGTGACTTTTCTTGGTAAAAAAAAAAAAAAAAGCGACTACCGACAGTTTTTGTGGTGTTATTGGAGACTTTTGGCGACTCTGAGATGAACACACACACTCTTCAGCTGTGCTGCAGCGGCTGCTGCCGTGAGCCCCGCCCACAACACTCACAGTGCAGTCTCTCAGTCAGAGCACACACACACCGCTCCACCAACACCGTGCCCACAGCCACCGCTGACTGACCCCGCCCCGTATTTACAGATCAGGATGTAAATATAACTGTCTTCAGTGTGACACGAAAAAAAAAATATTGAATTTAACTCACACAGTCTCAGTCAATCTCTCACCTCATTCACCACGTGAACGGTCACTCACCTCCTCCACAGTGTCTGCCTCTTTATAAAAAGCTGAATATCTATTAAACCATTGAACAATTTGTCTATGATAGCTTTAAAAATAGAGAAAACATAAAAAAATAATAGCATAAAACAAACAAAAACACTAAAAAAAAAAACAGTAAATTAACACTTCTGGCTAACTGCTGCTCTTATAATAACATTTAAGAACACGGCCAAAAAACTCATTTATGTAATTCACGTAAAAATGAAGTTATTGTAAAAAAGTGATGGCCTATTTTAAAAAGCAACAGAAATTGTTCATTTGTAACATTTCTAACACATTTAGGGTGTTTTTTACACACTTTTTTCACTCCCACAACCTTAATCCTTTACAGCTTCAAAAACATGTATTATGCAAATTAGGTGTTGATGTCATTTAGCGACACCCCCCCCCTTCCAGGTGTCTTGGTTTACCCAAATGAAAATATGGTCACCCTACCTAATAGAGCCACCATTCGCTGCATTTACAACTGTAAGAGCTTTGGGGTTTGTCCCTACCAGCTTTGAACATCTTGACACATCTAGAGATTTTAACCCCATTCTTCTTTATAAAAAGAAGGCTGGATGGAGAGCGTCTGTAAACAGCAGTTTTCTGTTTTGTTGCCTTCAACATGTTTTCTTCCAGGTTTGCCCTGTATTCAGCTCCATCCATCTTCCCATCAACTCTGACCAGCTTCTCTCTCTGCTGAAGCATCTCTACTGCATGATGCTGATGCTGCCACCACCATGTTTCACTTTGGGGATGATGTAATTTTCTGTCACATAAAGCACTTTGTATTTAGCCTAAAAGGTTCAACTTTGGTCTGATTTGACCACAGAACCTTCTACCACATGTTAGCTGTACAAACAGCACTTCTTATGTCTTTCTTTTAACTGTGGCTTTCTTCTTTTCACTCATCCATAAAGGCCAGATATGTGGAGTGCACGACTTATTTGTTCTCCTGTTGACCGCTTCTCCTACCTAAGCCGTGGATCTCTGCAGCTCCTCCAGAGTGACCATGGGCCTGCCTCTTGGCTGCTTCTCTGATCAGTGCTCTTCTTGGGTGGATGGCCATGTCTTGGTAGGTTTGCAGTTGTGGAATACATGATGGATTAAACAGAGCTCTATGAGATGCTTAAAGCTTAGGATATGTTTTATATCCTAACCCTGCTTTAAACTTCCTCTCCACAACTTTATCACTGCGACACAGCACCCTAGTAGGCACAGTGGCTACTGGCCGTGCCGGGCTAGGTAGCAGTCCCAGACCCAGCTACAGCAAAGCCAGCGGAAAGGAGAAGCTGAAGCTTATCCAGGAGGAGGTACGTGCTGAGGTAGAGGAAGCGCGCATCAGCAGGATGGTGGGCATGTCCAAACAGGGGGCCTGGACCAAGTGGGAGCATATAGCTGACCGTAAGATGACCTGGACAGAACTGTGGAAGGTGGAACCACACCATTTCAAGTTCTTGGTCCAGTCAGTCTATGATGTCCTCCCGAGCCCTGCTAACCTGTTCACCTGGGGCCTGGTGGACTCACCGGTGTGCCAACTTTGCCAGAAAAGGGGATCTTTAGAACACATCCTCAGCTGCTGCTCAAAAGCTTTGGGAGACGGTCGTTACCGGTGGCGACACGACCAGGTTCTGCAGTCAGTAGCAGACACCATTTGCACAGGCATCAAGAACAGCAAGTCCCAATGCCCCTCCAAAAGAACCATCAACTTCATTCGGGCAGGTGAGAGGCCTCAGCCCCCGAAGAAGACCCAGGGGGGCCTGCTTGCAACAGCCAGGGACTGGCAACTACTGGTCGACCTTGGGAGACAGTTGAGGTTCCCAGACATCATTGCAACAACAACACTTCAGCCAGATATGGTCTTGATATCTGGGGCTACCAAGCAGGTGCTATTACTAGAACTAAATGTCCCCTGGGAAGAACGAATGGAGGAGGCAAATGCTAGAAAGAAGGCCAAGTATGCAGACCTGGTGGCTGAGTGTCAAACCAATGGGTGGAAAGCCCGCTGCAAGCCGATAGAAGTGGGCTGCAGGGGCTTCGTAGGCCAGTCTGTACATCGGGTCCTCGGACTCCTAGGGATCTGTGGACTGCATAGGAAAAGAGCCATAAAGAACATCATGGAGGCTGCGGAGAAAGCTTCTCGTTGGCTCTGGTTGAAGAGGGGGGATGCGTGGCGTAGTGCGCTACCTGGACACAAGTCGGGGCCTGATCAACCCCGGCTGGGTCACCCGGGTGAGGGTGTCTGATGTGAGACCCGAAACACCCCATGACCCCGGGCACATCACTGAAGATGTGTCCAGGTTGCACCATGAGGTGTATAGTAGTACTGACCTGTCTGGTGAGTTCCTTGGTATCCATGATGCTGTTTGTTCACTAGTGTTCTCTAACAAATCACTGAGGTCGAACATGTACCTATTTTTTTCCCAGAGTTGTACATACAGTATGTGTGTGTGCCTGTCTATAGATGTTAATGCATCGCTAATGAACCTGTCATACCAAAAATTCATATCAAAAAAGTGAAAAATGGCCAAAATAAAGAAACAATATTTTTGAGTGAGAGTGATTTGAGTGATTTATACTCTTTTCCTCACTGTAGGGCTGAACTTTAATCAGAGTCAGGTCAGATTTGTCTTATTCCCATCAAATGACCTGTACCCTTAACCTTAAATTTAATCACGGCACTAATCACGCAAGGTACCATCATAATCAGACAAATGACCTCTAATCACCACTGCAGGAATTAATCACACAGCCTCTTTAAGAAACACGGCGGCCGAATCCAGGCCTGAATGATATCTGAGTGATGATACGGCAATAATTCTCAACAATAATGAAGGTTAGGAGCAGTTTTTAGACCCTTGCTGTGGAGTTCCTTCAAACTAATCAAAGAAAGTTCAATTTAATCTGGACTCATTTGGTCATTTAAGAGCACACGTCTTTATTTCCTTTTCTTTTCTACTGGGGACAGGTCAAGAAATCACTAAAATAAAGAGAACCTGTCTGACAACATAAAGCAGATAAAATATCTCAAAAAAACAACACATTATACCACGATCTAAAGAAATCCAAGGACAAATGAGAAAACATTGAGAAGTCATTGATCATCTATCAGTCTGGAAAAAGGTTATAAAGCTTTGAGACTCCAGAGAACCACAGTAATTCACTATTATTCACTAATGGAGAAAACATGAAACACTGGTGAACCTTCCCAGGAGTGACCAGCCCACTGAAATCACTCCAAAAGGGCATGAGCAACTCATTCAGGAGGTCCCAAAAGAACCCAGAACAACATTTAAAAAACTACCTCAGTTAAGGACAGTGTTAATGATTCATTAGTAAGAAAAAGACTGGGTTTGTTCATCTGAAAAAAAAAATGTGAATATGACAAAAAAAGAGCAAAAACAAAAGAAAACTGTAGGGGGCAAAAACGTTTTTACTTTCATTATTTAACAAAAAACATGATAGACCATATTTTAAGTGATAAATCTGATCTGATACCTCAGTTATGATACGACAAAAATCTTTAAGGATAATGAATGTTAGGAGCAGTTTGAGATCATCACTGGAGTTTCTTCAAATTAATCAAAGAAAGTTGAATTTAATCTAGAAGCACACATTCTAATTTAATTTTCTTTTCTACTGGGAACAGGTCAAGAAATCACTAAAATAAAGAAAAATCTGTCTGACAACATAAAGCAGATAAAAGATCCCAAAAAGCAACATATCATCATATTATTAGTCACTAATGGAGAAAACATGGAACACTGGTGAACCTACCCAGGAGTGACCAGCCTAAAAAAGAAAAATGATTGACCACATTTTGAGTGGCAAATCTGATCTCAAAAAAACTACACATTATCCTCTGAAAAACATATCAGAAAACTTTAAAATGTCAATGAGCATCTATTATTAGTCTGGAAAATGTTACAAAGTCGCTTTTAAAGCCACAGTAAAAGCTATTATTCACTAATGAAAAAAACATGGAACACTGGTGAACCTTCCCAGGAGTGACCGGCCTATTGAAATTACTCCAAAAGAGCATTAACAACTCATCCAGGAGATCCTAAAAGAACACAGAACAAAAGCTTAAGAACTGCAGGTCTCACCTGCTTTAGTTAAGATCAGTGTTAATGATTTAATAATAAAAAAGAGACTGGGTGAAAATGGGCAAATACTTTTTAAATAAATTATCCTTTTTTACTATTATCTTTGTCTGATATTAAAACGTGTTTGTTAATCTGAAAAAAAAGAGAAGTGTAAATATAATAAAATCAGCCAAAAAAATGAAACCTGTAGGGGGCAAGTACTTTTTTACTGTGATTATTTAAGAAACATGATAAAAGCAAATTTCAAGTGGTGAATCTGATCTGAGACCTCAGTAATGATACAACAATAATCCCTTAGAATAATGAATTGTAAGAGCAGTTTTAGATCATCATTAGAGTTCCTTCAAACTAATCAAAGAAAGTTGAATTTAATCTGCGCTCAGTCGTTCAGGAGCACACGCCTTTATTCCCCGTTCCTGCGTTCCTGATCACAGATCATTTCCACGTGCTGGAAAATCAAAGTAATTAGTTCCAGCAATGTGAGGGAGTGATAAGGTGTTTACAGGCAGGAGATAAACCGGCTAAATATGAATTAAAAATACCAGAGGATGCACACTACACTGCGACTGTCACAGTTATTATTATTATTATTATTATTATTATTATTATTATTATTATTATTATTATATTACACATATATTATGCATATTTAGAATTCAGTATATCTTCACAGCAATCAGACTAAACAGTTTAAAAAAAATCATTTTATTACTTTTTAAGAATATACTACTGCTACAGAAATAAAAGTTAAATAAATAAATGTTTTAGTATAATAATAACAGTTAAAAAAATACCAAAGATTTTAAGTTCAATGCATTAAAATAATATTAATTAAAAAAAAAATAATACAAGAAATATGTACCAAAATGCACAAAAGTGTAAAATATTGCATACATGTACAGCAATAACTGCAAATATAAAATAAATAAATAAATAAAGAGCTTTAAAAGTATGTTCAAATTAGGTGAAGAATACCAAAAGTACAATTTCAATTTAATATACTTTTTTTTATTTAAATACACATTAAATATACTTTATTTCTATTTCTAAAAAATGTATTTTAAACAAAATGCTTTACATGTTTTTTTTTTTTTTTTTTTTTTTTTTTTTTCCAGTAGCATTAAGGTGTACAGAATATGTGCATCAATACACAAAGCACTAAATTTACTATAAACTTCAAGTGTATTAATAATTATGTTTAAAAAAAATACTTAAATGTAATTGTTTGCAGAAGTTTAAAAAAAACATTTAAAAGCACAATCTAATGTTTTTGTGTTGTATTCAAATCTAGCTTAATTACAATTGAAATATATTTAAGCTGCCATAAGCTGTTTCAAAATAGTAAATTTATTTTATATTTAAGTACGTATTAATTTTATTGTTAAAAGTAAGTACTTTTGCATGTTAAGTATACTTTTAAAGGCACTTTTCTTTTGCAATGGATTACATTAATTCTAATACATATATGTGTGTGAAACGTCCGAAAAAAAAAAAAAAAAAAAAAAAAAAAGCTTATGGTGTTGAACCTACAGAAACAGCATTATGTTAAGACTTGAACCTGATTCAAATTTGTACTGTAAATACAAAAAAGATGCTCTGAGAGAAAGGGGCGGGTCTAGCAACACAGTGAGTAGGATTGGCTCCGCCTCTGGTCTTAAAAACTCAGATTCTGTTTCTGATATTTTTTTATTAATTTCTATAGAAGGAAAGGAAATTAAATAACTTTCTCCAGGCATATATACAGTTATTGGAATAGTTTAATAGAATGAGGGGAAATCATAAGAAATCATGGGTTGTATGAAAAGTTGATGATGGAAAAATGGCAATATATATATATATTTTTTTCATTATAACATATATTATCAGGAGGGGTTTCCAAAATCAACTTATTGGACCAACTTACTGTGTTAAACCTGCAGCAGTTTAATATTTTCAGAATTAAGCCGGGTTTAATTGTAATCCATGGAAACTTAATAGCAGTGTTTTCCACTCCTTTACATTCAACCTAAATCCCTTTTCTCAGCTCTGGCGTTTTCCAATTACCAGTTAACTCGCCGCCGTATTGAAAGCTGCCTTGTTTTAAGAAAGCTCATCAGCGGGCGGCGCCGCCCCCATCGCCCCCGAGATTCCGAACTCCCTTAATTTGAATTGACACATTTAATTTTCCTCCGCAGTCAACTTCATTTAAATGATGGATTGCTTTCTATGACTATAATTGAACTTTTGAAAGGGAAACGGAAACGCTGGACAAGCTATCGCTGTGTTTATAAACAAATAAACACCTATATAAATAAATAATCTCCGGCGGCAGCATTAATCAGTGCGGGACGTTTCCGCAGCCGAGCTGAAGACCGGAATGAAGGCCACGGAGGGCCCGAATGAAAGGGCCAAAGGCTGTCTCTCACCTCCCTCACTATATCACCGTAATGAACACTGAGGAGGAAGAGCTCTATTACTGACGATATCCTCAGACCTGACAAACACTGACTCCTCAAAGCCTCCAGAAATTAATGCACCTGTCCTTTCCCATCAGCGCAGAGTATTCTCTAACTTTTACTGCTTTTAAAACTAAAAAAAAAAGACAAAAAATTTATTTCTATTAATAGTTTTAGTAGTTTGGATGTCTGAATTTGACTGGGCCAGATTGGAAGTCTAACAAGAACTAGAACTAGAACACATCTACTAGAACTAGACTGAGTAGATGTGAATTTGGATTTAACCTTTTAAACACTAGTGTGTTTTTTCTTCATTTTTGTTTTTAGTTCTCTCTCTTTCAGGTGTTATAACACAGTAATTATATCAGACAGACACATGCCCTGATCTCTTTTACTCCAGAAGACATACGGCTGCTCAAAAATATAATCATTTAAAATATAAAAGGAAGCAGAATTGTTATATTTTCCTGGAACTGATCATGTTTTGGTCCATTTTTTTTAACTTATTTTTGAATGTATAGACTTTAAATATATTCACACCTAAGATATCTTTTCAAAAATGTTTAGACTAAAATGTATATATGAGTTGAAAGTATAAGAATATTGATGATGATTTGAGTTCATTACATGGCTTATTAATTATTGCTTTGATAAAATACATGGAGAAACAGCATCAGTCAGATTTATTTTTCTTGATAATCAATAATCACACCTCTAGGATACATGTAGATTAAATTACTAAAAACCTGACACTCGGAGCAGCCTATACCTTTCAGTATTTTAATCAGAACACACAAAGAAAACTACAGTATATACACAAATATAAACTTTTAGTCTAAATAAATAAATAAAAGGTTTAGTGCAAAAATAACTACTTTGTAAAAATGTGCAAGTAAAATTATTAAAAACTATATAAAGTAGTGCGCACACCATACCTAGCTTTAGTTTGAGTAAAGCAGGTAGTTTTTTCCGTGGACACTTTTGAGTCTGATATTTACTGATATTATTTGGTTTGAAACATCATATAAATATGTTTAAAGCACTAAAGGTAAATAATATTGATTGGGGAAGGAGATTTAGATTCACATTTTTATGTGTTTTTCTGAATGGGGTTCTTGTAGATTTAGCTTTACCGCACTGGAATGTTATCGCTATTTTTAGAAAGAATAAGCTCCGCCCATTCTAACCATATATGGATTATGTTTATGTGTGAAGGGATTCCTGAGTAATTAAGCTGTTTTTTTTTTAGCCACACTCTGATAATGTTGCATACAGTATTCTCTCTTCTCCCTAAATCTCCACTTCAGTTAAAATTACTCTTAAAAACGAAATCCTTAATTCCTCAAAATGATCTTTACAATGCATGAGAGTGTGTTACATATAAAACCAAAACCCATAGGAGGAGTCTCGCTAAACACACTGCGCTGGACATCTTACTAAAGAGCTGATTGGCTCGTTAGAGACGGTTTTATAAAAGAAGCAGAAACTCAGGCCGAGCCGACGGACGAGAGCACATTTATATGCGTCTGCATTTACATTTTCAATTATTTCAGCGTATGCCCTTCTCCCGGAGGAAAAGGTCAACACTTTCTGAGAAGCTAATTGCTCATTTGAAGTCAAATCCAAATAATATTCCAGTGATCAAAGCTACAGAGGTTCTGAAGATTCCCCGTTCTGCTCACTGAGACACACTTCCACCTTAAACACACGCTGAGAAAGGAGAAAAAATGACATTTCTGGAGATAAATGAAGGCAAAGAAGAACTTAACATTTGGATAAATGGTGGAGTTAAGTATGCGTGCACAAATTTAAATGTAGTACTGAATTCCTGAATATTATTTCTCATTGTTTCCTATTTTCTCTTAATATAGCTAGGCCAATTGTCTCACCTATTCACCTATTTAAAACCCTTATCACTACCTGTATATGCCACAACACAAGGAGGGTGAGCACTAGCACACGCCTTCTTTTAATACATGTAAAGTCAGACTCCGCCTCTTTTAATAAATTGCTAAGTAGCATCACAGGGCGCTTTGAGGAAAGCACTGCAGCGACTCGGTTCTTATACATCAGCTCACAGATGCAGCCTTGTGTTGATCCACATCACCCTAGAAGTGATGAAGGCAAAAAGCGCTGCCATCTACTGTACTGTACCCACCCAGAAAGAGCAAGGCCTATCGTACTCTCTCAGGGTTCCGGCAGCTGATAGCAAGCTGCATGAACGGGATTCGAACCATCGAGCTCATTAATGCATTGTGTTCAGCATGTGGTTTTGCATTTTCTTGATGAAAAATCCACGAACACCCCTGGAAAAGGGACACAGAGACTCTTTAGACTGATAGCAGAAGGGTTTTCTCTCAAGCACCAATTAGACGCACAGGAAGTTATCCCGCGATTTGAGGCGCATTTAGCCGCTGAAAGGGGAAAATTGCCTGTATTAAGAGCACAATTTCTCTAAGCCTGTGAAACTAATCAAATATGCTGCGGAGTCGGTCGCCGGCATCAGCGCCTCGTTTTCCGTCACTTGATTAAAGGGCTTTGTTATAACAATCGACTCCTTCCCTGATTCCCGGGAAAATGAACTGAGCTCTTAGAGCCGGTTCATTTCTCCTCTCAGGAAACCCAATTTCACCAGTGCAGTACCAGCAATAAAGGCTCTAAACAATACAGAAACAGAAACGAGGTTCTGAGTTATAAAAGAGTGGTAGAACCCTTTTTTATACAATTATAAACTGTGAAGGAACCTCTAAAGACGTTTTGAGGAACCTTTCGGAAAGCTTAAGGTGCATCAAGAAACATTTTTATTTTCCTAAGCAATTGAGTTGCTGGATACCACAGAAACACAAACTCTGGATGCCATAGAAACAATAATACCACAGAAACACTGATGCCACAGAAACCCTGGGTACCACAGAAACACTGATACCACTAAGACACTGATAACAAAGAAACCATGGATACACTGGAAACTCTAATACCACATGATCTCTGGATACCACAGAAACACTGGATAATCCAGAAACAATGATACCACAGAAACCCACTGGATACCACAGAAACACAAACCCTGGATACCAAAGAAACATTGATACCACATAATACACTGATACCACAGTAACACAAACTCTGGATACCATAGAAACAATGATACCACAGAAACACACTGGATACCACAGAAACACAAACCCTGGATACCATAGAAAAACTAGTACCACAAAACACACTAGATGCCACAGACATACACTGGATACCACAGAAACACTGATACCACATAAATACACTGGATACCAAAGAAACACTGATACCACAGAAACAAACTGGACGCCACAGAAACACTGATACCACAGAAACACTGATACCACATAAATACACTGGATACCACAGATACACTGGATACCACAGAAACACTGGATACCACAGAAACACTGGATACCACAGAAACACTGGATACCACATAAACACTGATACCACAGAAACACTGATACCACATAAATACACTGGATACCACAGAAACACTGATACCACAGAAACAAACTGGATACCACAGATACACTGATACCACATAAATACACTGGATACCACAGATACACTGGATACCACAGAAACACTGGATACCACAGAAACACTGATACCACAGAAACAAACTGGATACCACAGATACACTGATACCACATAAATACACTGGATACCACAGATACACTGGATACCACAGAAACACTGGATACCACAGAAACACTGGATACCACAGAAACACAAATACCACAGAATCCACAGCTACCACAGAAACCCTGGATACTCCAGAAACAATGATACCACAGAAACACAAACCCTGGATACCAAAGAAACATTGATACCACAAAACACACTGGATGCCACAGACATACACTGGAGACCACAGAAACACTGATACCACGTATATACACTGGATACCACAGATACACTGATACCACAGAAACAAACTGGACGCCACAGAAACACCACAGATACACTGATACCACAGAAACAAACTGGACGCCACAGAAACACTGATACCACAGAAACACTAATACCACAGAATCCATAGCTACCACAGAAACACTGATACCAAAGAAGCACATTAGATACCACAGAAACACACTGAATACCACATAAACACACTGGATGCCACAGAAACACACTGGATAGCACAGAATCACTAATACCACAGAAACCCTGATACCACAGAAACACACTGGATGCCACAAAAACACTGATACCATAGAAACCCTGGATACCACAGAAACTCTGGATAGTACAAAAACACAAACCATGGATACCACAGAAACACTGCATACCACATAAGCCCTGAATACCACAGAAACACAGGATACCACAGAAACCATGGATACCATTGATGCACACTAGATGCCACAAATCTCTAACTACTACAGAAACACTGATACTATAGAAACCCTAGCTACCACAGAAACCCCAATACCACAGAAACACAAATGCCACAAATACTGCCGTAAAAAAAATATTATAATATAGAACAAATACAGAACGAATCTAGATGAACTGTTTCCCATTTTACAGCTTCCAGCTGATACAGAAATGAATCCACTCAAGAAAAGTGAGGGGTTTCTGGTAAAAAGGCCAGTGAAAGAACACAATACTTCAGTGTGAAATTCATATTAAATTACAGTGTTATATATATTTTTGGCAACACAGAACTTCAACAAGTTATTCAACAAAAGCTGAAATAAACGGATCATTGACTCCAATCATGGTGTAAACAGGCAGTTATTCGTTCCTGGTCAAGTAAACATATCTCTTCAAGGTCTAATTCGTCCAAACCCTGTCCAGTCTGATTACGTCTCACAGCCCCACTCTCAGAGAAGCACTCAGAGCTCTGGAGGAGCTCTTATATTATTTGGGACTATTTTGTCCCACTCTAAAAAATAACTGCTACCAATAAACCCTGACTCTGCTGGGCCACCAGCTGACCTTTACTGGGAGTGTGTAATATACTGGGGGCAGAAAAATGATTGGAAAATCGCTGGATGAATACTATTGGTTCAATATCAGATTTAGAGGCAATAATAACAATACAATACAACAGGGGCTTATTTTAACAAGTTTTTTTTCACTTTTAAACTAAAAAAAGGTTGGAAATTCAACCAAAACAGGAGTTTCACAGGGAAATAAATGCATTTCTACCAGCACAACTCATTATGGAGATCAAAATGCAAGATAATTTGGACTTGGACAATCACTGGATGAATATTATATTGGTTCAATATCAGATTAAGAGACAATAATAACAATACAATACAACAGGGGCTTGTTTTAAAACAGTTTGGTTGCTTTTAACCAAAATTAGAGCTTCAGAGGGGAAAAAAAATAAATTTCTACCAACACAACTATATAGAGATCAAAATGCAAAATAACATATTTAAACTTTATACAGAACATAATTAAACGAAATACTGGGGGCAGAAGAATAATTGGACAATAGCTGGAAGAATATTATTAATTCAATATCAGATTTAGAGACAATAATAACAGTACAATATAACATGAGCTTGTTTTAATAAGTTTTTTTCACTTTTAAACAACAAAAATGTTTTAAAATGTTTGAAATTTAACCAAACTATGAGCTTTGGTATTTTTTTTTTACCAACACTACTTCATACAGATGAAAAAGCAAAATAAAATATTGAAACTTGATACGGAACAGAATTGAAAGAAATACAAGGGGCAAAAGAATAATTGGACAGTCACTGGATGAAAATTATTGGTTCAATATTAGATTTAGAGACAATAATGAGCTTGTTTTAAAAAGGTTCTGTTGCGTTTAAAAATAAAAAAAATGTTTGAAATACAACCAAAATTGGAGCTTTATAGGGGAATAAAAAGTACATTTCTACCAACACAACTCTATAGAATTCAAAATGCAAAATAACATATTTAAACCTGATATGGAAAATAATAAAATAAAAATTGGGGGCAGAAAAATAATTGGACAATCGCTGGATGAATATTATTCTAAGTAATATTATTAGAATATTATTCTAAGTAATATCAGATTTAAATACAATAATAACAATAAAACATAAAGGGGGTTGTTTTAATAAGGTTATGTTGCTTTTAAACAAAAAAAAAATGTTTGAAATTCAACCAAAATTGGAGCTTCAGAGGGGAATAATAAAAAAAAAATCTCTACCAACACAACTCTATATAGATCAAACTTCAAGATAGCATATTTAAACTTGATACAGAACAGAATTGAAAGACATACTGGGGGGCATAAGAATAATTGGACAATAGCTGGAAGAATATTATTTAATTATTATCAGATTTAGAGACAATTATTACAGTACAATACAACATGAGCTTGTTTTAATAAAGTTTTTTCACTTTTAAACAACAAAAAATTGTGAAATTCAACCAAAATTGGAGCTTTAGAGGGGGATAAAAAATAAATTTCTAACAACACTATTTTATAGAGATCAAAATGCAAGATACACCAACATATTTAAGCTTGATATGGAACACATTTGAAAGATATATTGCGGGCCGAAGAATAATTGGACTATTGCTGAATAATTGGCATTGGTTCAATATCAAATTTAGAGAAAACAAAGTACAGTGCAATACAACATGAGCTTGTTTAATAAGGTTTTATTACTTTTAAATAAAAATAAAATTGGAAATACAACCAAAATTGGAGCTTTAGAGGGGAAGCCCCTGACCTTAATGCTACCAACACCATGCTTGAAAGTAGGCATATACAGCTCTGGAAAAAAAAAAATGAGACCACTTAAAAATGATGAGTTTCTTTGATTTTACCAAATTAAAAAAAATGTTGACTAATTGTGGAAACAATTAGACCTCTTCAATTTTTGAATTAGATTCTCTGATTTTGCTATTTAAAGGTTTATGTTTGAGTAAAATGAACATTGTTGTTTTATTCTATATACTACAGACTACATTTCTCCCAAATTAAAAATAAAAATATTGTCATTTAGAGCATTTATTTACAGAAAATGAGAATTGGCTGAAATAACAAAACAAAAAAAATCAATATTTGGTGGAATAACCCTGGTGGTTTTTAATCACAGTTCTTTTCATGCATCTTGGCATCATGTTCTCCTCCACCAGTCTTACACACTGCTTTTGAATAACTTTATGCTGCTTTACTCCTGGTGCAAAAATTCAAGCAGTTCAGTTTGGTGGTTTAATGGATGAGGTTTTCAATTTGGTAAAATCAAAGAAACTTTTTTTTCATTTTAAAGCATTTATAAGTCGTTAAATTAAATTATTTTAAATACAATAACCATTTTACGATACGACTTACAGTTTTTCTATATCTACTGTTAGAGTTAGAATAGAAAGTAGTTTTTTTTTTTTTTCTTGCTGCTGCTGCCGCTGGCAGAACCCCGTGGTCTGGCTCTAAAGATGCTTCTTTAGCAGGAGAGATATTTGCCTTTGGGAAGGTTCGAATCCTTCACTGCCCAAATCCCCGGGTAAAACATCTTCACTCCAGACACAGCGGGCATGAGAGACTGGTACAACGGGCACAGCGTTTATAGTCTGAGGCGAATCTCCCTCTTTCTTTCTGATTTAATAAAGAACAGAGGAACAGAGAGTAGCGTGAGAAACTGTTTTATTTTATTTTTATTTGTATTGACTCTCTGAAGAAGTGAAATGAGTGAGAAATGTTGTTCATGATCAAAATGAGGGAGGATTCTGGATTCTGGATTTTTAGGCATTGTATTTGTGTTAGTTTGGCTGTTTGTTTAGATGTATATAAAATATTAATAATATTTCAGGGAGTGTTTGACTGAAGATGTAAACTGACGTGCTTGGGTGTTAGCGTTTACGTCAATGAAAGACGTAAGAACACCTAATAATCCTAATCCTATTTTTTTCATTTATAAAGAAGCTTCTTAACCCTTGTGTGGTGTTCATATTTTTGTTCCTCGTTTACTTTGTTACTTGTATTTAATCCAGCCAAATTAAGCAATTTTACATTAAAATGCTTTACACATGCTCACTTCACCTAAATTGCAAGCAATATAAACAGCTTACATGGTTAATATTTGCCCTTTACCTTTCTTATGTTACATTTCTTTCAAAAAGTGCTACTCTTTTTTTTATTAGTTTTTTTTTTAATAAAATGTAAAAGAAAATGAATTAAACTTTGTTTAGTTTCAAATTTACAAATGAAGCAATGTTTATTAGCCCTTGGCCAAACATACTGTATGTAATATAAATGTGTAGGGGGGGGGAGGGTGTACAGTGTGTGTTTATCAAAAATGTGTTTTGATATATGTTTTTCACAAAAAATGAGCCAATGCCAATGAGTTTGAGTTAGGAAAAAATATTTTTTTAGTATCATTTGATGAAAAATGAAAACGGGTCCCACAGACCCGAACACCACACAAGGGTTAGCTTGTTTATATTGACCTTTTTGTTCATCTTGTTACACCGAATACATTATAAACCACTGACATTATGTGCAATATGATTAAATTACACTGAAAAAAAAGTAATGCTTTAAGACAGACCTGAGATTATTGGTAAATTTCAGAGAGATTGAAATAATAGAACAGATTTTTCTAACATTTTAGAAAAGTTTGGAGTCCTAAAAAAAAATTAAAAATTAAATGGTTATCAAATGAGACCACTGAAGCCTTAAAGAAAAATGTTAATTGCATTCCTTATGCATGTTTCCATTAATAATACTGAAAAATCAGACTTTGAGAGTTTGGAGTCCTATAAAACATAAAAATATCAAAGGGTTATTTTAGCACACCACTAAATTCCTAAAGTTCTCTTTCTCATGTTTTACGTGATATGTTTTAAGTAATATTACTATATAATTTTGGAGTAATGTGATACCAAACTGCTATCAAAAATCTACATTCAGTTATTCATAAAACAGATTTGATCACTTAATGCACTTGTTTAAGTCCAAAACAATAATAATGCAGTATATCGTTGTTGTTCAATGAAAAACAAGGATCTCCATTTTTGTTTATTTTTTTTGATTACTACAGTATTCCAACAAACCAACTGTCAAATCAACTGTTTCTTGATGAATGGACCAATCGAATTTCTCCATAATCACCTGAAATAACCTTTTTTTTCCATTGGCTTCCATTGAAAGTTTAGAAGGCTTTTTCTCTCTCCTGTAAAGTTGCTGTTTTAATGATGCATGTTTTTCATTGGACAGGGACGATAGGCAAATTGTTTTGATATTAGAGTGAGATTTTAAAGCAGGGGTTGTAGGGCAATAGGTGGCCCTCTGGGTTGTTTGAACTATATGTAAGAATGATAATGAAAAAAATAAATAAATAAATGAACTGTTTCTCTGGTGAGCTTTTGTTTACATCCCTCCCCTGTCTCTCTCTCGGTCGCCCTCGGCGTGACTTTAGTTTCCACCTGTTTCCACCTTATTTCCCCACTCATTCTTGGGCTCCCTATCTCCTTATGAGGCCTTTTTTCCCATTTTTGTATCCCATTTTACAAGCAGGGGCAGCAGTAGTGTGTTGAACCGCAATCTTGACGATACGAGTTTGATCCTGCGTGAGGAGCGGTGTGTGTTATTTATGTATTTGTTCCTTTTTTTTTCTTGAGTTTACCTGCTTTGAGATAAACTTTTCTGCAATTGGGTTCAACAACCCTCTGGGCTAGAGAGTATTAGACTGTAGCACTACATCCTATTATACTTAATTTTACAAAAAAAACGATTTTTTTTTGTGGCCCGCCACATAATGGCTTGGAAAATATCTGGCCCTCGGCCAAAACTAATTGCCGACCACTGTTATAAATATATTATTGGGGTAATAATGTTATAAATAAATAATTGTTGGGCACCTCTAGTTTGGATGAAACTAGATAAATTATGGTTGAGTATGGAGGTACAGCATACAGATTATATATGACATCATGAAGCACATTTACCTATAGATGCTGACTACAGCTGGGCCTGTAGATCCTGCTCTACACTCTACACTGATGTCCAGCTGGTCCCATAAATGTTCCATTGGTAAAACATTTCCATTGGTAAAACACATAGATTCATTGGTCATCTCCACCAGGAAAAAAATATATAATATACCAAGCATTTACTAGTATTATCTTTGACACCATTAATATAAATGTAATTGCATTACATTCATTCTTTTAAATACCCACTATAAAAATGGCATCTTAAGCAGAACAAGCATGATTAATTGCAGTTACTGACAGAATATAATTGAGAGTATTCTAATCTTGCCATTCTTTCGTCTTCAGGTCCTCTAAACCCCTGAAAAACCTGTGGCAGAAAGCAGCAGTGGTTTCAGATGCTGACGGCAGTGTGTATGGGAGGAGCAGCCGAGCTGAGCTGAGCTGAGGACCAGTTTAATACTTCAAGGTTACAGATATCAGCAGCCTGATGGGGACTGACACTCATCAGAACCGGTTTAGCACCGCCTGTCACCTGTCACCACACTCCACATCCCAGCTTCAGACCTTCAAACACGTCCCTGCAGCTCTACAGAACCAGTCAAAAATCTTATCATTCAATGTGTTTTCTTGTATTTTTATGATTTTTTACATACTACATTTTATATTAAAGACTGTATTAGAGCTATAAATGAACAAAAAAGTGTGTAACAAACCAGAATATGTTTTTTTTTTAATATATATATATATATATATATATATATATATATATATATATATATATATACATACTTTAGATTCTTCTAAATAAGTATTAGATTTATCTTTGAGGACAGATCTGCACACTCTTAGTGAGATTTTAGTCTCAGTGTCTTAATGAGGGAGAGTCACCTGGAATAGTTTTCTTAGTGTCTTGAAGGAAGGAGTTCCTGGAGGTGCCGTGAAGCTCCAGTTCATCCCAATTAAATCACCTCAAATCACCATCTCAGTTCATCAGGTTTAGATCAGGGGATTAATCAGGAGGACATAAATATATATATATATATATATATATATATATATATATATATATATATATATATATATATATATTCCGGCGCTCAGAGGGAGCACAATTGGCCCTGTTCTCTCTCTGAGTGGGTACAGTAGATGGCGCTCTCTCCCCACATCACTCCTAGGGTGATGTCTGCAGCACAGGGCGTCTGTGAGCTGATGTATCAGAACCGAGTCGCTGCGCTTTCCTCCGAGCGTGAGCGCTGTGATGCTACTCGGTAATGCTGCATCAGCAGCAGTTCAAAAAGAGGCGGAGTCTGACTTCACATGTATCAGAGGAAGCATGTGCTAGTCTTCACCCTCCTGGTGTGGTGGAGCATCACTAGTGATAGTCCTAATGAGTGGGTTGGGTAATTGGCTGTGCTAAATTGGGAAGGAAATGGGAAAAATTAGAAAACAAATATATAAAAATTATAATAATAAAATAAATACATATTATAGTCATATAAACATTAGCAGCAGCTTGCACTTTCTACGTATGTGTTATAACTGATTATTAATGATTTTTAAAGCATTTACAACCGAATTAGTAACATTAATAAACTAATTGTAAACTATGTATAAACCCTTTATAAGGGTAGTCTTATTTTAAAGTGGTACCAAAAAATATATATAAACATATTGAAGGAGAAGGTGTATCCAAACTTTTGACTGGTACTGGGAACGTTAGGAAATAGTGAAAAGTGTAAGAATAACAATTTAAACAAACAGAGAGTTTAAAGTAAATAAAAAAAAAAACATATATTATACTGTATTAACCTAAAAATGACTTCTATTACAGAAAAGAAATGGATAATATAAATGGATAAAATGCAACTACTACTCTAAATACTACTACTACTGATACTAATAACAGTAAAAAAAAAAAAAACCTCTGCAATAGTAAAACATTAAATTTTTGAAGCTTCAGTGAGAATAATGAGGACTTCAACTTTCCTGACAATTTAATTTAAGAGGGGTGATCATTATCCCTGTTAAAAAGCATTTGCATAATTTATCTGCGGCGGTTCACCTTCAGAATATGAATGTCCTTAAAAATGTAAGCATGACTTAAAACGAGAGAGCGGGTAAAAAAGAGCAGCGTATCTCTCAGGTGGAGTGAAGACTAAAAAGCCCATCGCTTAGAAACTTATTATCCTGAAATCAGCCAGGCAGTAATGTGCTATCAGCCGAGCCGCCGCACTCTGAATACTGAGAGAGCGGTGGCAGCTCGGCCGACGGTGGCAGCGCCGGGTTCTGTGCAGCCTGTCCGGGCTGGGCAAGGTCGTTCGGTTTAGGAATGAAGGTTATTAAATGAATTTTTAGACCTGCTATAAAAAAATAAATAAATCTCTAAAAAAGTGAAACAATTTAATAGTAAGGATGTTATTGAATAAGAGAAGGACATACTCATTTAGACCAATCAAATATAGATGGAGCAATAGAATGTGCTCAAATATGGACACATTTCCAAAATAATCGCCTTATAACTTATATATATATATATATATATATATATATATATATATATATATTTATATATATTTTTTTTTTTGTTTGTTTTAGGAAGCACAAGAAACATATGAGAGATATTATGGATATGGCAATGTCAACAGAGAGAAATTAAATTTAGGGCAGGTAATCATGCCAGAGTTCCTTGGAGTGACCGGCCTACCAAAATTACTGCAAAAGGGCATGGACTACTCATCCAGAAGGTCCCCCCTCCCAAAAAAAAAAATCCAGAGAAACATTTAAAAAACTGCAGGTCTTACTTACCTCAGTTAAGGTGGAATCGAAAGACAGAAATTATATTCGGGGTGGGTAGTCATGCCAGACTTCCCAGGAGTTACCAACCTACCAGAATTACAATAAAAGGGCATGGACTACTCATCCAGGAGGTCCCCCCAAAAAATCCAGACTAAGTATGATACTGACATACTATGATATAGCCATCATCAAACAGCAATCAGCACCTCAAAATCTGCAAGAACTATATGAATATATTTAAGGTGCGTAGAATTAATTATTACAGATTCCATTAGGAACCTCTACAACTCAATGGTGAGATGTCAAGCATGTTGCAGCATCACACCTGCGTTACACACTACTTTCTTTATATTATATGTAAATATGTATCAATCAGTGTTGTCCATATCAGTCTAACTTATTAAATAACTTATTGTTCCTATAATATAGTATACGTCTCAATATTAAAGGGCTATAGGCTATACAGGTCTCGAAAAAAAAAAAAAAAAGAAATTAAGAGAGCACTTCAGTTTCAGAATCAGTTTCTCTGATTTTGCTATTTATAGGTTTATGTTTGAGTAAAATGAACATTGTTGTTTTATTCTATAAACTACGGACACATTTTCTTCCAAATTCCAGATAAAAATATTGTCATTGAGAGCGTATATCTGCAGAAAATGAGAAATGACTGAAATAACATAAAAAAAAAAAGTTGCAGAGCTTTCAGACCTCAAATAATGCATATTTATAAAATAGTTTTAAGAGTTCAGAAATCAATATTTGGTGGAATAACCCTGTTGGTTTTAATCACAGTTTTTTTTTTTCATGCATCTTGGCATCATGTTCTCTTCCTCCACCAGTCTTACACACTGCTTTTGGATAATGTTATGCTGCTTTCCACCTGGTGTAAAAATTCAAGCAGTTCAGCTCGATTTGATGGCTTGTGATCATCCATCTTCCTCTTGATTATTTTTCAGATTATTTTGCTGAAGTTTTTTAACGGCACTGTACTTTGCTGTGAGGATTTGATTGCATTCAAGGACCAACAAGGGCTTTAATAACAGAGTTATAGAGTTAGAGTTAGAGGTTAGGGATGTTAGATGATCACATCCCCCACTTCATTCCCAATTCCCCACTTTATTATCTCTATTGGATGCTAAAAGCTCATGCATATTCATGCCTCTTCTGATAGCCCCTCCCCTTGTTGTCTCTTGAATGCTGAACATGGCGGTAGAGCGGTGACCACTCTGCAAATGGAATAATTAACTTTTTTTTTTCTATAAAACAAAAGTTTCATGTCCTGTTCAGGAGAGTGTTTTTTGTGTTTGGGCCACTTAACCTTGGCAGAACACACACAGTGACAGCCAAAAACACTCTTCATCCCAGCTGTAGGCCTCCCACAGCACACACACACACACACACACACACACACACACTTAAAAAAAACTCACACACTCTAAAAAAAAAGGCTTGGCTTTGACATCTGGAGCTTACCTGCCTGAGAGATTACTCCCTGACAACAAATTACTAAGAAAATAACAGCCAACCAAAGTGTTTTAAGTAACTGAGAAAAAGCTGAGGATGACACCGGAATACAGAGATGCTCATCTTCACTGAAGCTACTGTCGTAGTGTCTTAAAAAAAACAAATGCAAAAGAGATTGGAATGGATTTGCATATATCTTCCTTCACAGCCCATAATACCACTTACAACTTTCCTGTACACAACAAAAGCCTTATGTTCACCATGTCCATACATGTATGTATATTTAATGGCTAAATTGGAGCAGTAAGAGCAGAGTGTGAAGGTTCAATTAGCAGGGTAAGAGCACAGTTCTGCTCAAAATATTGTAATGCACACAACATTATGGGTGACACACCAGAGTTCAAAAGAGGACAAATTGTTGGTGCACATCTTGCTGGAGCATCTGTGACCAAGACAACAAGTGTTTGAGTCTTTGTATCAAGAGCCACGGTATCCAGGGTAATGTCAGCATACCACCAAGAAGGACCAACCACATCCAACAGGATTAACTGGGGACGCTGTAAGGGGAAGCTGTCTGAAAGGGATGTTCGGGTGCTAACCTGGATTGTATCCAAAAAACATAAAACCACGGCTGATCAAATCACGCAGAATTTAATGTGCACCTCAATGTTTCCACCAGAACTGTCCGTCACCACGATAAATTATTGTGGTCTAAATCTTTAAGAAATATAGATCAGCCAATGAAAATATATACTTATATCTTTGAAAGAATCCTCAAGTGCAGTCGCCAAAAAGACCATCAAAAATGTTATAATGATGGAACGGGCACTCATCAGGACTGCCCCAGGAAAGAAAGAGCAAGAGCAAAAACTTGAAGTTTTTTAGAGTCACAGAAACCTTACGTTAAATAAGTATTATAGAGTGTTTAACACTTTTAAGTTTAGTACATGATTCCTTATATATTCCTTATGTGTTCCTTTATAGTCTGGATCACTATTATTTTATAATCTAGGGAAATAAATAAATAAATAAAATAAAAAAAAAACTTTGAATAAGAAGCTGTGCTTAAACTTTTGACTGGTTCTGCACTGTAAGCCTGGATAAGTTGAATTTACTTTAAAAATTTGGGGAAACCGGTTGCCTTAAAAAAGTTAAGTGATGTTTAATGAAAACTTGAGTTAGCATAACTTAGAACATCAAGTTATTACAACTAAAGGAAAAGTTGATTTAACTTTTTTTTTTTTCATTTTTGTTATATTGTAAGACCAGATAAGTTGAGTTTACTTAACTTTTTTTAAGGCAGCCGGTTTGCTAATTTTTTTTTTTAAATAATGGGGAATTAAAACTTGAGTTAGCATGAATTAAAAGTTATATCAAGTTATTACAACTAAAGGGGAACTTGATTTATTTCTAAGGTAGCCCAGGGGGAATGACTCTCCCATTACACACTGATGGTGAGTGTTAGTCAGAAACTGTTGGACACGCCCAGTATGCAAAGATTGTGACAGAAGCCAATGGAAAAGAAGCTGTTAATGACAAAACCGACTAAACTCAGTTATTATTAAGTATAGGTTGGTTCAACTCAAAGATCTCAGTTTAAATAGTACAGTATATGTGCCCACCAATGTTCAACTAACTCAAAATAGTTGAGCATTGTTTAGAAATATCCAATTTTTGAGTTCAAACAACATATAGGTTTACAGTGTGTAGTTCTGTACTTCTTATAGAAGAGCTATGAAGGTCAGGGATCCTTCAAATAGCTTTATACTACGCTTATAAATATAAACGTTCAGTTTTTCCTCTTCACCACTGTTGACTTCTGTTGAGTTCTACCGTATTATTTTTGATTTATATAAAACAATAAGTCTTCAGAGAGCTGAGAGCCGCTTCTGAGAGCTCCTGACGTAGTTGGCACTCCGAAGCTGGGGCTCCTTAGAAATGTCAGCGTTGCTCCCTGAATGTGATCATGGCAATGATTCCTTTATTTCCAGCATTGCTGTGTATTCAGCCGAGCTGTCAATCACGCCGCTCTGCGCTGTTCCCAGTACAGTAGCGGCCTCTTCGCTGGTGCCGAGTAATTTCCCACCTGAAATTGCTGTCATCACAAGCTGTTTCTCCGTATACATCAAGATGTAAATGGATTTTTGGTGACAGTCTTGTCTGGCGTGGTCTCTAAGAGGCCGTAAATAAGCCGCCGGGTGCCCGGGTACAGCGGGCGTGATCAGAACTGTTGGAGGGGGATATTCTGCTCTGATTTATACAGCTCTGGAAAAAAAAAAAAAAAGAAAAAAAGCATTAAGAGAGCACTACAGTTTCTGAATCAGTTTCTCTGATTTTGCTATTATTTATAGGTTTATGTTTGAGTAAAATGAACATTGTTTTTTTATTCTATAAACTACAGACATTTCTCCCAAATTCCAAATTAAAAATGTATTGTCATTTAGAGCATTTATTTACAAAAAAAGAGAACTGGCTGAAATAACAAACAAACAAAAAAAGATGCATATTAAATTGCAAAGACTAAAACAAGTTTATAATAAATTTTAGGCTTTAAGAGTCCAGAAATCAATATTTGGAGGAATAACCCTGGATTTTAATCACAGTTTTTATGCATCTTAACAGCATGCTCTCCTCCACCAGTCTTACACAATGCTTTTTGGTTAACTTTATGCTGCTTTACTTCTGGTGCAAAAATTCAAGCAGTTAAGCTGAGAAAAATCTCAGTTTGAAGGGTTAAGTAGTTAAGTATTCAATAGAAAATAATGTAACTCTATATTAGAGTTCAGTTTTAATAGACATTCAGTTGAATGTTAGTTGGATATTAGTTGAGCTTCTATGAGGCATCTGCAATGGAACAATCCAAGTAAACTGTTACATTTTGCTTTATTTATACAGTGTTTTTTTTATTTCTTAAAAAAAAATCTTCACATTTCAAAACATGGTATTCTACTTTACAAAATGTGACTTTTATAAGGAATAACACATACAATTTTGAAAACAAAGCTGTTGGAGGAAACTAGAGTCCAAACAGACATGGGGGAATATGGAAACCCTACCCAGATAGGGACTTGAACCCAAGACCCCATCCACTCTGCCATCCATAACATAACCTTTTTGCTACAATAATTCTAATACATTTTTACCGTATTATACAGGAAGTAAACATGTGAAATAACAGTGACTCTCAGAAAGAACACATTTGTAAATATACTCTCCGAATCATAAGCACCATCATGAAGCCCCCGCAGATACCGCACAACACAATCACTACAATCACAGAATAGAGCACTTAACTCTCCAAACTCTGAAACACTCATCTTTTATCTCTCTCTCTCTCTCTCTCTCTCTCTCTCTCTCTCTCTCAGATGTTTTTTTGTTTGCTGGTCTACAAGCTCAACCAACTTTACCAAAAATACAACCTGAATCACCAGCATTAACTGATCAAATCTTATATTACTGTTTTACAGTACAGGCCAAACGTTTGGACACACCTTCTCTTTTTTAATGTGTTTTCTTTATTTCCATGACTATTTACATTGTAGATTCTCACTGAAACATCAAAACTATAAATGAACACATGTGGAGTTTTATGTATTTAACAAAAAAGGAGCTGAACCTCCACAGTCACCAGACCTGAACCCAATCCAGATGGTTTGGGGTGAGCTGGAGCAAAGAGTGAAGAAGGTAAAGGAGCAACAAGTGCTAATAAACACCTCTGGGAACTCCTTCCTTCCTTCAAGACTGTTGGAATTTTTTTCCATTTTTCAATACAATTATATACTAGTTTCTTCAAAATAGATTTTTTGCTCTGATTACTGCTTTGCACACTCTTTTGGCTTCATTCTCTCAATGAGCTTCAAGAGGTGGCCACCTGAAATGAAAAGTTTAACAACAGTCTTGAAGGAAGGAAGGAGTTCCCAGAGGTGTTTATTAGCACTTGTTGCTCCTTTGCCTTCTTCACTCTGTGAAGCTCCAGCTCACCCCAAACCATCTGGATTGGGTTCAGGTCCGGTGACTGTGGAGGTTCAGCTAATTTTTTGTTAAGTACATAAAACTCCACATGTGTTCATTCATAGTTTTGATGCTTCAGTGAGAATCTACAATGTAAATAGTCATGGAAATAAAGAAAACGCATTGAAAAAGAGAAGGTGTGTCCAAACTTTTGGCCTGTACTGTATATACGGCTGGCAGCTATTTTCATGGGGAATCCCAAGATGCATTTCACTCATCATTAAACAATTATTTACAGTATTAATTTGCTGTAAAAAATAAATACAGGCATTGGTTACAGTGCAGTTGATCAGCGTGGCTAGCATTAACATAATCCTTCACTTTCTTCATCTTTCTCTCCTTTCTTTTTCTCATCTTTATCTTTCTCTCCTTTTCTCTCTCTCTCTCTCTTACACTCGTTTGTTCTTCTCGCTCCGTCGTCGGCTCGCATGCTAATTAGATTAAGACATATAGCTCTTCCCTGACAATTCCCCGAAGAGCTAAATGGAACATAAATGATTGAAACCTTATTATCTCTGGCAATTATTAATAGATACCTGGGGGAAGAGACTTCTGACACTAGGTGTTTAATATCCTGCTCATCCTCATCTCTCCGCCGCTGTTTCCTTTAAAAATGTTTACTTTACATCACAGCTGATCTGTAGTGTTTAAACACAGCATTCAGTAATATCAGCCTGAAAAATTAGAGATACAGTGGTGTAGATACACCATTTACACCATAAATGATGAACAATTTAATAGTTTTGAGTTTGTTGGTGTGAAATACAGGGTGAAACCATTTCCATTTTTCAGTGGTGTTAGTAAGATGGACAGGTACTTTAGAAGTATAAATGGTATGGAGTTTTTAAACACCTCAGTGTCTCTGCTGCACTGAGAAAAGCCCACCAATCATGTAAGCACTGATGAAGGACTAGAGGATGACAGACCTCACAACAAGATCTCAGTATTTCACAAACTCACAACTTCATAAACTTAGAACCTCACAAACTCACAACCCCATAGTCTCACAACAACACAACCTTGGACCTCACAAACGCACAACATAATAAACATGCAACCTCAAACTCTTAGTCTAACAAACTCACAACCAACTACCTCACAAACTTGCAACCTTACTAATTCAAAACTTTAGAACATTACAACCTAACAACATCACAGTCTTACAAGCTCAGAACCTCACAATCACAAAAAAATTTGAACATTGAACTTTAGAACATTAAAATCACAAAAACTCACAACTTTAGAACCTAACAATCACAAAAATTCACAACTTTATCACCTTACAATCACAAAAACTCACAAATGTAGAAACAGAAACAGAAACATCACTATCACAAGATTTAAAACAACAGATTTAGAAACTTTAAAAAGTCACAATCACAAAAACTCACAACTTTAGACCATTAAAATCACAGAAACTCACAAACATAGAACCTCAAAATCACAAAAACTCACCCTTAGAAACTTACAACTTTGAAACATCACAATCACAAGAACTAACAGACTTAGAAACCCACAACTTTAAAAGGTCACAATCACAAAACGCACAACTTTAAAACCTCACAATCACAAGAACTCACAATTTTAGAACCTCACAATCACAAGAACTCACAACTTTAGAACCTCACAATCACAAGAACTCACAACTTTAGAACCTCACAATCACAAGAACTCACAACTTTAGAACCTCACAATCACAAAAACTCAACCTTAGAAACTCACAACTTTAAAACCTCACAAACACAAAAACTTACAATTTTAGAACCTCACAATCTCAGTCTTAAAAACTTACTTTAAATCTTCACAATCTAAAAAACGCAAAATCTCAAAAACTCACAGCCACTGAAACTGACAAACTAAGGACCTCACAACTGTCATAACAACCTTAAAAACTCAGAAGTCAAACTTGTAACATCAGAACCTCACAAATGAACTTGGAACTGTACAACCTCACAACAGTCTGATTGAACTGATCAGACACAGGAAACAGAAACAGTATTTTATTCTGTAATGAATTTGGGCGGAGGGTGGATCTGCAGCTGCGTATGAAGTGAAATGTAAATGAAAACAGAATATTCATACGCTCTAATTAGTAAAAACACGACTCTCAGTCTTTCAGGCTTAAAACTCGTCGGCTTTTCTGTGGAATCAGATCTATTGAATTCGCTGAAGTGCTGTTCAGCCTTTCCGGTCAACAATGTTAGCGAGGATTAGAGCTGTTGAACAGATTGGCAAGCTGCAGTGACATTTTAATTTTGCATTTTTCAGGCCGTTCTTATCCTCAAATGCCTTTATCTCCCAATATCCTCTGCTCCTCAGCCCGTGTACAAAACCCCAACACAAAGCAAGCCATCCCATTATTCTCCGGCGTCGTGACGGGCCAGCAGCCTTATCTGAGCGAAGGACGGGGTCATCGCATTTACTGAATTTGCCTCGAAAATAGCTCCACAGATCTCAGAGTAAAATGTGTTTAAATCTGAGGAGGATTGTAATGTGAAAAATTGGATGTTGGAGGATTAGACTGAAGCAAATGAGATCACAGATTTGCTCTGTTCCTCTCAAAAACATCTATACAAAAGAGGAATATTGAGAATATGTCATATTACTGAATCTGATGAAACAAAAACTCTCATTTTACAGAACAACACTTGATTAATAATGCTGGCTCTGTCTTAACATAATCAGATTTGAGCCCATGAATAATTAAGAACCATTTCATTTTGACCAGTGTCAGAATATGTAATATTAATATGTAATACTATGGCATCCAGAGAATCCAGAGAAATATAAAAAAAGAGAATAAAATATTGTTTTGCTAACATTTTATTAATAAATGGTTGTATAAAATAAGAAAATCTTAAGCATATTGCTAATCAGGCCCTTAGATTTCTTAACAGTGTAAATCAGATATAATATTTAAAATACATGACATTAGAATGTGTTCAGTGATAGTGTCTACCTGTAGTTAACTCTATATAAACTATATAACATCAGAACATAATAAACCCAAATAGAAATAAAGGCAGTGATTAGTCAGTAAGACTTTATGCCTGTAATTAACTGTATATAACATTAGAATAATACACCCAAATACACATAGATAAAGTCAGTGGAAAGTGAGTGTCTACCTGTAATTAACTCTATATAACATTAGAATACTAACCCCGAATAAACTTAGATAAAGACAGAGGTCAGTGAGGGTGTCTAAATGTAATTAAATCTATATAACATCAGAATACTAAACCCAAATAAACATCAATAAACTCAGTGGTCAGTGAGAGTGTCTGCATGTAATTATCTTTATATAACATTAGAATACTAAACCCAAATAAACTTAGGTAAAGTCAGAGGTCAGTGAGGGTGTCTAATTGTAATTAACTCTATATAACATTGGAATAAACCCAAATAAACATAAAATATAAAGTCGGTGGTCAGTAAGAGTGTCTATCTGTAATTAACTCTATATTACATTATAAAAACAAACAAAAAAAACATAAAGTCAGTGGTCGGTGAGAGTATCCACTAGACAGTATAACTCTATATAACATTGGAATAAACCCAAATAAACATAAAGAACAAAGTCAGTGGTCAGTGAGAGTGTCTACCTGCAATTCACTCTATATAACATTAGAACATAATAAAGCCAAATAAACATAGATAAAGTCAGTGATCAGTCAGTGAGAGTATCTACCTCTAATTAAGTCTATATAACATAAGAACTTAAGAAACACAAATAAACATAAAGAATAAGGTCAGTGGTCAGTGAGAGTAGACTGGTGATGGTTTCATAAATCCACTTAAACTTTTGTTATATATTTAATATATATTTTTGTCCTGAAATGGTCTAAATGAGAGGTTGACCCTGTACTTCTCTGCTTCCCAAACCTCTTTAGCAGTGTTTGTGTTTTTCCTCTGTACACATTTCCCATCACACTCTCAGTGTGATTTAAATTTAGTCATTGTGTTGCCATGACATCCAGTTCAACCTCAAGTTCAAGGGGCTTTATTGATGTTTCAGTGAGCAGAAGTTCACAAAGCGAGGAAACGATCCTCCAGAACCTCTGAGAGCAACAACACAACACACACGACTGTATTCACCATATATACAACTGTGTGAATATGATAAATATGAAGGACAGTGAGCACAATAAACAGACTGGAGCTCTGAGTCGATAGAGCGCTCAATACTGAAGGACAAAGCTGCAGAGATATATAACAGAATATTACATATAGGTATTGTTCAGTTATCTTATAGCAGATATTATATAAGAGAAGATACTTACAGTAGATACAGTGGAAGAAGAATACAGAGAACTTCTGTATCTCTTGAATTTATCAGCAAACATTACCTGAGACAGCATGCAAGCAAGCTAAAGAAAGATAAAAAATAAAATAAAAAAGAGGAAAAGAAAGGAAAGGGAGGAAAGGAAAGGAATGGAAAGGAAAGGGGAGGAAAAGAGAGGAAAGGAAAGGAAAGGGGAGGAAAAGAGAGGAAAGGAATGGAAAGGAAAGGGGAGGAAAAGAGAGGAAAGGAAAGGAGGGGAGGAAAAGGATAGGAAAAGAAAGCAAATGAAAGGAAAGGAAAGGAAGGAAAAGAAAGGAAAGGAAAGAAAATGGGAGGGGAAAGTAAGATAAAAAAAGATAAGAAAAGAGGAAAGGAAAGGAAAGGAATGGAAAGGAAAGGGGAGGAAAGGAAAGGAATGGAAAGGAAAGGGGAGGAAAAGAGATGAAAGGAAAGGGAAGGAAAAGAAAGGAATGGAAAGGAAAGGTGAGGAAAAGCGAGGAAAGGAAAGGGGAGTGGAGGAAAAGGAAAGGAAAAGAAAGCAAAGGAAATGAGAGGAAAGGAAAGGAAAGGAGCGGAAAGGTAAGGAAAAGAAAAAAAGTAAAGGAAAGGGGAGGAAAGAAAAGGAAAGATAAGATAAGATAAGATAAGATAAGATCCTTTATTGGTCTCACAGTAAAGAAATTCATATTGTTAAAGCAGCAAGGCATACTTTATTTGGGTTTAGTATTCCAATGTTATATAGAGTTAATTACATGCAGACACTCTCACTGACCACTGACTTTATTATAGTTTATTTGGGTTTGATATTCTAATGTTATACCGAGTTAATTACAGGTAGACACTTTCACTAACCACTGGCTTTATTATAGTTCATTTGGGTTTAGTACTCTAATGTTATATAGAGTTAATTACATGTAGACACTCTTACTGACTACTGACTTTATTCTTTATGTTTATTGGGGTTTAGTACTCTAATGTAATATAGAGTTAATTACATGCAGACACTCTCACTGACCACTGACTTTATTATAGTTTATTTGGGTTTAGTATTCAAATGTTATGTAGAGTTAATTACAGGTAGACACTCTTACTGACTACTGACTTTATTATAGTTCATTTGGGTTTAGTACTCTAATGTTATATAGAGTTAATTACATGTAGACACTCACTGACCACTGACTTTTTTATGTTTATTTGGGTTTAGTACTCTAATGTTATATAGAGTTAATTACATGTAGACTCTCACTGACCACTGACTTTATTCTTTATGTTTATTTTGGTTTAGTATTTAAATGTTATATAGAGTTAATTATATGTAGACACTCTCACTGATTACTAAAAGTGAATAAAAAAGTGATAAAAATGAATTTTATTGGACGGAGACATTTTTAACGTTGGCTTCCCTGAAAATAATTGGTGATGTTGGTGCTATTGGACGTTGCAGGTCCGGTTGGTTCCTCCTCAGTGAAAGCAGATGGAGATATGGTCTCGACTCCTCATTAGTAAAAGCCTCCACAGCAGGTCCTTCATGTAGCTTACCTTTAATTACAGGTGACAGAAGGAACCGTGGCCAAGCATGACCGGCGCACTGGAGTCGTCCCACCGAACATCACCCCCGAACCCGAGACGCTGTTGTCAGGCACGGCGAGGTGCGGGCGAACGGGGCACGCGGGTACCGATCACAAACAGAAACAGATGACTGGTCCCGGTGCCGTGTCTCGGCGGTGGCACGGGGGCGCGGCCGCAGAGAGGAGAACAGGCTGGTGGAGAAGGTAACAGGTTTTAGATCCAGATGCCCATCTAACCTTTAGCCCCGCTCTCGCGTCTCTCCGGGAAAAAAGAGTGCAACTTGTTTTCCCCTTGTTTCCTTTCAACACATGTTTGCGTTGCCAAATATGCAGCTTCAGGACGTGGGGTTGGCGACCGTCCACAGAATAATACGATTCTTAGTTTATGCATAAATATACTTGCTGGGTCTTTTGAATGTTATGTAGTTCCATCTGGCCTCGGTGCGTTCACTGCAGCTCGGCAAAAAACCTGCATGGAATACAGTTTTAAATATACAAGACTGAAAAAGCTCTAAAACATCTAAAACTCTATAATAACAAAATAAACCCACATAAAATCAGTGGAAAAAATAGTGTCTACCTGTATTTAACTCTATATAACATTAGAATACTAAACCCAACTTTTGTGTGTGCTTTTCTATTTTGTTGCTGCTTTGTGAACAATGTGAATTTCTTCACTGTGAGACCAATAAAAAATTGTCTTTTCTTATATTATCTTCTTTATTTTCTTTAACGTTCCTTTTCTTTCCTCCCTTTTCCTTTCTTACCTTTTCCTGTCCTTCCCTTTCATTTCCTTTCCTTTTCTCCCCTTTTCTTTCCTTTTCTTTCATTTCAATTCCTCTATTTTCCTTTCCTTTTCTTTCCTTTACTTTGCTTTCCTTTTGTTTCCTTCCCTTTCCTTTCCATTTTCTTTCATTTCCTTTCCTCCCTTTTCCTTTTCTTTCATTTCCTTTACTCCCTTTTCCTTTCCTTTCCTTTTCTTTCATTTACTTTGCTTTCCTTTTCTTCCCCCCTTTTTCTTTCCTTTTCTTTTTCTTTAATTTCCTCCCCTTCCCTTTCCCCCCTTTTGTTTCCTTTCCTTTCCTTTCCTTTCATTTCATTTCCTTTCCTCCCCTTTCATTTTCTTCCCTTCCCTTTTCTTTTCCTTACCCCCTATAATACGATTCTTATTTTATGCATAAATATACTTGCTGGGTCTTTTGAATGTTATGTAGTTCCATCTGGCCTCGGTGCGTTCACTGCAGCTCGGCAAAAAACCTGCATGGAATACAGTTTTAAATATACAAGACTTTAAAACATGTAAAACTCTACATAACAACATAATAAACACACATAACATCAGTGGAAATGATTACAGTGTCTACCTGTAATTAACTCTATATAACATTACAATTCAAACTCAAAAATAAACATAAAAGTCAATGGTTATTAAGACTATGTGCCTGTAATTAATTTCTTTATAACATTAGATGAAATCCAGATATAAACCCATAATAAACGAAGTGGTCAGTCAGTGGTCAGTGTGAGGTGTTATCTTGTGAGTGAGGTTGTAGATGAGTTATGTGAGTTAGAACAAGGTCAGCTAGTGGGTACCAGATGGATGGAACATTCAGAACATTCTGAAGTTTTATGTATATTCAACATTAAACAAAAAAAGAAAAACGTCTATATTAGTAAAGTCACCCAAGTTGCACCAAGTTCCAGTGTTCAAACCTCATCTGTGAACAAATAAAAGCCACTTTTAAAAAAAAGTTTGTCTCCAGCAATTAATCTGGATGCATTTAAATCAGGGAAATGAAAGGCTCCGTCCTGCCTCCACGCAATCAGCCTCTCTCCGGGCTTCTCCAGACTCCGCCGGCCAGGCTGGATGTCCATTGACCTTGAAGTGGCCTTGCTTGCGGAGTTGAGGAGGCGCTGTAAGTTGCGGAGGGAAACGCGGGGCTCAGGGCTGCGGCGTTTGATCCTGAGAGAAGCTGACATTCTCCAGCGTACGAGAGGAGCTTCACACATCGCTTTAATCTTGATCAAGGGAAACACACACTGTCAAAGCGACCAACACCTCAGCGTGAGCCACCGAGCTCTCAAACAAACCCCTGCGCCAGACTGCTGGAGAGCGCTAAGTGCTAACCGCCGCTCCTTTTGCATAATGCCATGTATAAACAATAAATATGCCAGTGTTAAATCTACACTTTTAGTGCTAAAGTAACTCTGTGAGAGTTAAATTTACAATTTACCCAATGACTGGGCTTACTTTGCTTTTATTGTGTATAGACAGTATATTGAATAAATTAATTGATTCATTTGTAAAATTAATTTGTATAATACAGAATTATATTGTTAGAGTTATTGTATCAAAGGGAACACAAACAAAGTTAATATAGTAACTATTGGTTCATAAAATTAGTATTACAGTTATTATTAAAGTTATTTGTGTATATTTGGGCTACATTGCTTTGGATAGTTAATACTATAAAAAAAGAAAACAAATCAGTTTATATCTGTCTGTATGTTTTTTTATTAGCTCCTTAGTAAGCTTAACTATTACTTATATTTAGGGAAGGTTTGAACAATTGAATTCTTTCCTCCAGACTGTTATTTTTTTAGCTTTTTTTTAGAAAGGGTGGGATGTAGTTTGCTCAAGTGTATTTTATCATAGAAGTGTTGAGTACAATATTTTATTAGGTGACGGACAGTTCTGGTGGAAACAGGAGAGTTGAGGTGCACATTGAATTCTGTCGTGATTTGATCAGCCGTGGTTTTATGTTTTTTTGGATACAATCCGGGTTAGCACCCGAACATCCCTTTCAGACAGCTTCCTCTTACAGCGTCCACAGTTAATCCTGTTGGATGTGGTTGGTTCTTCTTGGTGGTTAATGGTGACATTACCCTGGATACCGTGGCTCTTGATGCATCACAAAGACTTGCTGTCTTGGTCACAGATGCTCCAGCAAGACGTGCACCAACAATTTGTCCTCTTTTGAACCTCTTTTGTTACCCATCATGTTGTGTGCATTGCAATATTTTGAGCAAAACTGTGCTCTTACCCTGCTAATTGAACCTTCACACTCTGCTCTTACTGGTGCAATAATGTGCAATTAATAAAGATTGGCCACCAGGCTGCTCCAGTTTAGTCATGAAACCTCATCCCACACTAAAATGACAGGTGTTTCATTGTCCGCAGTTTCATTGTCCAACCCCTGTATATATGAATAAAATATTTATGATGATAATATAATATAAAAAAAAAACATAAATTATATTGAGTTGGGATAAAAACTGAACATTTTAATGTTGCTCTGAATAATTTCTAAATGTGTTGTTCTGAGAAGTGAGATTCTAAATAGTTCTGACTAAATATTGTTAAAATATGGTTAAATATATATTCATTATAACAGCTATTCTTTTAAATTTCATCATGGTAAATTAAATTAAAGGTAAATTAATGTGAGATAAAATACAGATATTATTTTTTTTAATGAGTTATTTTTTTCACACACACACACACACACACTGAAACACACAGAAGGCATTATTACAGCTTAAGCACGGTTATTGTGCGGGTGTGACGTCAGGCTCGGCCTTGTGAATGTGCTGAAGCTGAAGATGAGCGCGGGATGAGCGCGGGACGTGTCGGAGCCTGGAAACAGTCGTCTGCAGGGTTTGATTAGTTGGAGAGGAAGTGACACGTGAAGGTCAGATTTCATTATTCCCCTAATTTATTATAGACGCTCCCCCACAACACCTGACATGTTTATAAAGGCAGAAGAGCGATCGCACTGACAGCAGCAACAAAAGAACTGCTCAAACTCATGATAAAACAGAGCAGAATTACAGAAAACCTGCAGGAATTAAACATTTATAATAAACAGCATTAAAGCTACATTAAAGAGACCTTACTCTGTGTTTATCCTGTATTTTGTTTCTTGCCTTCTGCAGCATTTTGTGCATCGTGCAGCTGGATTAAGTGCGTGTCGGTGTCTCTTTGGTATAGTGACGTTAAAATATTAAAAAATATATAAGCCTTGTGCATCTCAAAACGTGCAAAAGGCATGAACTGATTAAGTAATTCTAGTAATTAATCATGGGTGTGTTTTGATCATTACCTTAAATTAAATTAAACGTATTAAGTGCGTTGAATACCATCCCCTTTAAGAGTCAGGTGAGCTCTGACTTTGGCACGTTCGTATCTTAACAGCGCAGCACTTTTGTGTGTCTCAACAGAGACAGATACTGAGCTGCTCATTCACACTGTGAAGATACACCAGCAGCTCATTTAAGGAAACAGCAATGTTATTTTATTCTTTATTCTGTTTATTATTGAGTTAAAAGTCAGGTTTGCACTTTGGGATGACCTATAGGAATGGATTCTAATGATTGACTGTTGTCAGGGTTTTAATCAATCAGTGGCGCACCTGATTTGCCTGTTTTCCAACGGCAAAATGTGAAGCAACACGCCAGAAATGTACCTGAACACACCTCACTTCCAAACCAAAAATACACTGTTGACGGGGTGTAAGATAGCAAAAAAACATCGCAACACACCTTGCCCAGGATGTACGATAGATCCTACAGCCATTAACTCAACAATAAACAGAATACAGAATAAAATATCATTACTGTTCCTTTAAATGAGCTGCTGGTGTATCTTCACAGTGTGAACAAGCAGGTCAGTATCTGTCTCTGCTGAGACACGCAAAAGTGCTGCACTGTTAAGATACGAATGTGCCAAAGTCAGAGCTCACCTGGTTCTTAAAAGGACTGACAATTGGCGCACTGATTGGTTTATTTCATGTTACGTCCCCCAAACAGACTTTATTTAGATAATTAGTAGTACATGCCTTTTGCATGCTTTGAGCCATGCAAGGCATATTTTTTGACACACCGACACACCCTAAATCCATAGATCGCTAAAATAGAGCCCAAGGTGTCAACGGATTTATTTATTTATTTATTTTTTAATTCATAAGGACATAGGCAACCATGATTAGGAACAGCATTGAAACAAAAAGTTTTTATTTTACTTGAGAAAATCTATGCTTAATTTATTTTAAATTATTAATAATACCTAAAACTCTCTCAATTTAGTTGAGCTGTAATGGCTTTAAAGGTCTTATTCCATGATTTTTCATTCATTTTAAAATATGAATGAATGAATGAATGAATGAATGTCATGTGAGCTGATCTGGTGATCCAGTATAACCCTGCTTTAGTCAGGTGTTGGAGTGGCCAAGGAAGAACAATCAGATTCCGGCTCTTGCTTATGAATATTCATACATGCAAAAAAATATCGCCTCTGATTGGCTAACAGCAGTGCGACACCAGGAGGCATGGACGAAACGGACAACAATTAGAAATATTTAAAAATAAAGACATTTTTACTTTTTCTCTAATAACAGTCTTTGAAATGCCACATGTTACTTTACATATTACAACACTGAAACAAAAAAAAACAGACAAAAAAATGTTTTTAGTGTTTATTATGGTCTGTTATCAGTGGTTTTAAGTAATCTCTCATGATCTTTTCCATCTATAAAGCAGTGATCTTCCGCTGGAGCTCATGAAGAAGTAGAAGTAGAATGATTTTAACTCATAAACACATTGTTTTTTGGTTGTTTTGCTGCAATTTTAAAGAGGAATGGAGGGAAAAACAGTCAAGTGGCATTTTTAGCTGAGTTTTTTTTTATTATTATTATTGAAAATAAATACGCGCGTAAGGATTATGCTGAAATGAACATGTGTTTTTGGAAAGCCTCTTACGGTCAGAGATTATCCGCTAATGTTTATTTTCCTCTCTGACTCGGGGGTTATTATGATAGCTCTGTGAACGCTCAGATGCAGCTCAGTAATAGCTACTGAACGGATTTAGAACTTCGGAGCAATTACGCCCGTGCTCTGCCACTCCGCCGCTGTCCTGCAATTCTCCAGCTCCACTAACGGCTGGAAAACCCAGATTTCCCACGATGCCGTCATCTCAGAGCCACCGAGAGATCTTACACGGCTCACGGTGCGACGCCAGCCCTCTATACGCCTGAGTGGAGCCTTCACAATAACACCCACCGACCAATCAAGCGGCATCGTCACCGGAGCATTTTTACATGGAACAATGCTTTTACTCTTTACTGAAACATCTTCACCACAGATCTTACAAGAACTGACATCTTAAAAAAAAAAAAAAAAAACTTGTGTTCTTACAACTGTTCACTGTTCCCGGTAACACTTCCTATGAACCCTGTATTCATAATGTATTATAAATGAATTTATAATGCATTATATGACTTGTATAATACATTATAATGACTGTAATAAGCCTGTATAATAACTCTTAAGTACTTAAAGCAACATTCATAACACATTAAAAACTACAAGTATAAGGGTTTACAAAGAAAGGGATTATAATGCCTTTTAAAATTTGTTCATAAGAACATCGTACAATGTAGTGTTGTAATGCACTATAACACATGTTTGGTATATTTTGGTATAATGCATTATAATATGCAGCTATGATTTCTCTAAATAAGCTTTTATATAAGTGCATAACACATTATAAAGCCTTATATACAGTCATTACTGACTTTAAGAGAAGTAATTTTCATATGCTTTTTTAACATGAAGTAAATTTTATTATGCCTCACTATAATGGCTCGACAGTAATGACTGTATATAAGTCTTTATAATGTGTTACGCACTTATATAAAAGCTTAATTTGAGAAATCATAGCTGCATGTTATAATGCATTATACCAAATCTGTATTATAGTGCATTACAACACTACATTGTACAATGTTCTTACGGACATTTTATATATTATCAGGCATTATGAGCCCTTTCTTTATAAACCCTTATACTTGTACTTTATAATGTGTTATGGATGCCGCTACAGTACAATAACATATTTGATAAGTTGATTTTATTTGAGAGAATCTGAGAAACTGATTGCCCTGAAAAAGTTGCATAAATACAATACATGTTATTTCTAAGATATGCCAATTTTTTTTTTCAAATTATTAATAATACTTTAAAATCTGCTTATCTACTCAATTTATTTGAGCTGTAATGGCTTTAATGGCTAAGGTTTAATTGCTTCATTTCAGCTCATGAATATTCACACATGCAAACATATCGCCTCTGATTGGCTAACAGCACTGCAACACCAGGAGACACGGACGAGACGGACAACAGTTAGAAACATTTTAAAATAAAGACATTTTTATACTAATAACAGTTTTTGCAATGTCATATGTTACTTTACAACATGTGTAGTAATGTCCTGCTAAGTACAGTTCGGTCTTAGAGTCTCTGTAAAACACCTAATCCACCGGAGATCCTATTTAAACCTATGGTGACTATTTCAGCAATAGCATAAGTTTGTCTTTCTCTATATATATATATATATATATATATATATATATATATATATATATATATATACGTGCACATATGGTTCTGATGGGAAATATTGCACACTGACGGTGAGGAAGTGGTGGGGGACATGCTCTTTATGGAAATAAACGATGACAGGAAACAATAGGTTGGTATAGAGTAGTATTTTTCTGACTATGAGGCGCACTAGATTATTAGGCACATAAATTGACACTAGTAGGGATGCCTACATCCCTTCTGTTTCCCTTTTAATGGTGGGGGAAGAGTCTAAGTAAACAATTATTAAAATTATTTAAAAAAACAATCATTCAAACGAGTTCTGGCTGTTAATCTACACAGAGTTCTCTCATTAAAACTGTTTATTTGGGTGAGTGAAGCACTTCCCTTTATTTACAGTAAGATTAAATTTCCAATGTTTTGTCTAAGGATGAGTTTTCAGGTAAATTTCTCCAACACTGAGGCTGGGTGCAGCAGCATTAGCATTAGCCGCTAACCGCGAGTGTTCCAGTATATCTTGTTTTAACACGGCAAACATGCAGACTACAGTCCAGTATACTCGCCTCTGAACAGTGAAAGAGCTAGTGCTGCAGTTAGCAGCTAATGCTAATGCTGCTGCATAAAACGCTGTACTTTATTGGGCCACATGCTGCACAGATTCACAACAGCATCACTGTGAAAAACGATTTGATAGTTTTGAGCTGTGTAGAGATATCAGGAGAAAGCTCTGCTAACATCACACACACAGACCCGCAGTGTGTTCCATCATCATTACAGTATATTTAATTTTGAATCTATCGGTCAGTTTCTGCAGTGATTATATTTTGTCTGCGTGTTCTGTGTAGGCACCCGAGGCTGTTCAGAAAGAGTTACGGACAGAGTGGTCCCGGGGGTCCGCTCTACTGTGTTCAGCTCTCAGCGAATAACACGGTCAGGCTGAAAACAACACACACACACATACACACACTTCACAGAGAACATGTACCGAGAACACACTCTGCATTCCAGAGCACGACTCGGGAGCGTACCCTAACAGAGCGGGTTATACATTATACATGATAATTATGTACATACATACGACCATCATATCAAAGAGCCCCGCTGAGAAGGGCATGCGATGTAAAAGAAGAAGCTGTGAGCTGGGGAAACGTGCTGTATAAAAAAAATATTTAAAAAAACTGTAGCAGGTTTAACAGGTTTGTAGAAAATGTGCTCTAATAATCTGAATAAAGTTCTAATAAATTTTACAGTGAATTAACAGCGAAAAGTTGTCAACAAGGATTATAAATGTAGAGTCATTTACTGTGGAGAAAGATCAAAGCTTATTACTGTATAATAAGAGCATTAATTCATGTTAAACAAATTATTACAAAGTATTACAACTTTTCTAGAGTAAGTTTCAGCAAAAAATAAAACCACAGTAACATTGTAACAGTAATTTTGTATTACAATAAACACATTATGTACTTTAAATATTTGGGGTGTTTAGTTGCCAATAAAGCACAGTAAATTACTGTAAAGTTCACTGTAAACAAAAAAGTAAAATGCTGGCAGTAAAAACACAAGTTACAACAAAATGGTAACTTGTTCTTACAGCCTACAACAATGTGTTTAGGCAGAAAACCACTGTACTGTAAAGTGAAATAAAATACCCAAGAGGAAAGAGTACATTTTTGTTGATTTTATTTGTTACAAATGAAAACAAATAAAAAGAGAGCAGTAATTTCCTGGAGAATATTTGAAATCGTATTACCTTTTTTTTTTAATCTCATATGTTACTCTTATTTATCATTGCTGTCCAATGAAAAATGAAAATCTCAAAAAAAGTATCTCAAACCTTCACCATTTTGTTGGCAAGAAGATTGATCTTGCTTAGATGGAAGTCCTCTGTACCCCCCTATCATGCTCTCTGGATTGAAACAGTCTTAAAGTGCGTATGATTTAAAAAAAATAAAATAAATAACCCTTGTTTTAGATTTGTTAGCCTTTGTTATACTTTGTACTTTGGCCTATTGTTATTAATATTAGTTTATCACTAATTCTTGATGTATGGTGGTGCATTTGTACTGTTTAAGTTATGAACATAACTATGTTGTAAATGCCAAGTACTTCAAAAAACTCAATGAACAAAGCCTTAAAAAGTTAAATTTTTGTTGATTTGTAATACATAATTTGAATGCACAATCTGTTTCTTTCCCTGTGTCACAATTTGTTCTCCAAAATTACCTTTTTTACAAAACTCTTTTTACATGGAATTTCATAAAAAAGTCAATGTTGCTTTTTTGGGCATGTTTTTTCACTGGACACTGGATGTTTTCAGGAACAGAACATTGTTAAACAGATATTTACTGTGTGGATTTACTGCAAAAATCCTGGAATTGGTTTCAGTGCCCAATGCTCTCACCTTTACATAAGTGGTGATTGACTCCTAGAAGCAGTAGAAACACGATCTGGTTCTTAAAAGGTTCCACCAACAAAAGTTCTGGTGGAAAAAAATGTGTTTGAGAGCATTAGAGAGGCGTTTCTAGCTGTCAATGATCTCTCACCAAGAGGAACACTACCCAAATAAAGCCCATGAGAGTCTTTAAATATGGTGTCACATAATGTGGCAGAAGCATTTTACTCCCCCTTGTGGCAGGACCCAGGGAACTTACAAGATCTTTCTTTATTCTCAAAATGAGAAATTCTTGTTTCTTTTTTTTTTTTTTTTACTGGATTCATGTTTACCTGCATCTGTTCTAATGGGACTTTTAGTTTTTAGAGTTTAACAGTAAAATAAAAAAAAATCTCTTACTGCTCAGAGCCATCATTAAGATTCAAGATTCAAAGAGTTTATTGTCATATGTACAGTACAGAAATGGGTTTCAGTGTACAATGAAATTCTTTCTTTGCTCTTCGCCAAGAATGCCAAATAGAAGATAGAAAAAGTGCAAAAAAATACAATAAGGTTATAAATATTAAACTAATTGTCAAAGACATAAAAAAATAAAAGTTACTTAAGCAAAGAAATGTATAAAAAAAGTGCAAGTGCGAAATAATGCAGTTATGGACATTAACTATATATATTAAAAAAAGATTAACAGTAAAGTGACGGCTGCAATGTAAACATGTTGAAGTAAAGTGCAGGGTTATTCCTGAGTTGTGTTCAAGAGTCTGATCCCAGGGTTATACCTGAGGTGTGTTTAGAGTCTGAAGGCAGGGTCATTCCTTAGGTGTGTTCAAGAGTCTGATGGCCGTGGGGAAGAAACTGTTCTTTAACCAGGTGGTCTTGCATTTTACACTTCTGTACCTCCGCCTGAGGGCAGAAGTGTGAACAGTCCATGCTGGGGATGGGTGGAGTCTTTGAGGATGGATGCAGCTCTCCTGTGGACTCTGTGGTGGTAGATGCTCTGCAGGGAGGGCAGTGGAGTCCTGATGATCTTCTCGGCAGTCTTCACCACTCTCTGCAGACGTTTGCGCTCTGCCACAGTCGTGCTGCCGTACCACACGGTGATGCAGCTGGTCAGGAGGCTCTCGATCACACAGCTGTAGAAGTTGTTGAGGATCTTGGGAGACATCCCAAACTTCCTCAGTCTCCTCAGAAAGTACAGCCACTGTTGAGCCTTTTTGACCAGCTGCGTTGTGTTTATTGTCCATGTGAGGTCCTGACTGATTAATATTGAAGTAACAGTGGGATTTTGGGGATTTGGAGCCTAAAACCCTTTTCTTTATTTTAGTATAAAGAAGTATACAGTACGTTTTTAATCATGCACTCAATGCAGAACTCAAAATAAAATAATAATAAAAAAAACTACACACAAAATTAAACTCAGCAGATGTGAAAAAAACAAAACAAAAGCAGAGCCATTATTAAAATGAAAACAGCCCAAAGCGCACACCTTGGCTCGGTTATTTGTCCTCATCTCCCGTTTAATTGTGTAGTCTATAATTTTTGGCTGGCAGAATTAAAATTCAATGACTGAGATAACACAGGCCCCCACTTAACCTTCACCCTTGTTGTGAACGCTTTAATGACTGCCCTGCTTCGCTAGCACCATCAGTGCTTATAGCGCTAACGGCTAAGACCATTAGCCCAACAGTATCTGGAGACCGAGGACCTCAATCTCATTTATAAACACAGCCTGCTCCTGCATTTATCTTCACAGCAAATTACAGACGCCTCTGTTTGCTAAAGGAACTCATCTGCATTGAGCATGGAGTGGAAACGGCACAGCCTGGCCCAAGAGTGTGTGTGTTTTTGTGTTTGTGTGTGTTAGCGAGTTAGCGTGTTAGCCCAATAGTGTGTGTGTGTGTGTGTGTGTGTTTGTGTGTATTTGTTTGCCTCTATTTTGCAGCCAGACCGAGACCCAGGAGAAGCAGCGCTGGGCCCTCACATGCCTCTGTAATCCATCTTAAAAGCCAGCCAGATAAGCCGTTTAAAGCGTTCAGAAAAATGGGGACGCTCTTCAAACGTCCACTCTGACATTCAAATGGGCTCCGAGTACAGAGTGTTCATTGTCCTACGCGACAGTAAGTGCACCCGACACCACTTACATTACACGTCTAATGTGTCACTGAACTTGAGTCAGACTATAGCAAACATCAGGACAAAGTTTCACAATGCACCAAAATGTACCACAATGTACCAGGAGGAGGCCCCATTCAGAACGCATTTAATGGCCAAAGCACAACTGCTGCACACGTAGGGCAGCACTTTATTAATTAGTATTGATTAATGCATGCACGCAATGCATGCTCTTAGTAAAAAAAAGGAGCTCTAATTATACTGAAACAGGGTCATTTAAATACAAAAAAACTAAAACCACACAGCAAACTAGCCAGTCTTAAATCAGCACTGCTACTGTTAACATTGAAACTCTTGCAATGTAATGCTTATTGTGTTGATTTAACACTAGTTGTGTTGATTTAACACTGGACAATGTGCTGTTTAGTGTCTTTACTGAGAAAGAAACTAAAAGACTGCAGGAAAGAGAATTAGTGAAGAAACTCAGAAACTCTAAAAAGTAGAGAGATAAAGAAATAAAAGAAAGTAATTTACTGAGACAATGTACCGAGAGAAGGTACAGAACCTACCGAGAGAAGATGATGGTAGAAAGTAAGGAGATTAGTGAGAGAAACAGTACTGAGAGAAAGTCCTATGCGAAAGAGCTAAAAGAAAGGAAAGAAAGTACTAAGAGAAAGTATGGAAGATACCAAAAAAGTACTGAAAGAATGTAAAGAAGATAATAAGATAAATTACTGAGTGAATGCAACACAGGTACTGAGAAAAACATACTGATAGAAATAAGTCTAATAAAGCACAGAGAATTTAAAGAACAAAGACATCAGGACAAAGTTCCACAAAGTTCCAGTATGTACCACAATGTACCAGAAGGCCCCATTCAGAATGCATTTAATGACCAAAGCACAACTGCTGCACACGTAAGGCAGCACTTTATTAATTAGTATTGATTAATGCGTGCACACAATGCATGCTCTTAGTAAAAAAATATACTGAAACAGGGTCATTTAAATGAAAAAGAAAAAGAAAAACTGTGAACACTGAAACTCTTGCAATGTAATGCTTAGTGTGTTGATTTAACACTAGTTAAACACTGGCTAATGTGCTGTTTAGTGTCTTTACTGAGAAAGAAACTAAAAGACTGCAGTAAAGAAAAGTAGTGAAGAAACTAAAAAAAGTAAAAAGTAGAGAGATAAAGAAATGAAAGAAAGAGATTTACTGAGACAATGTACCGAGAGAAGGTACAGAACCTACCGAGAGAAGATGATGGTAGAAAGTAGGGAAATTAGTGAGAGAAAGATTACTGAGAGAAAGTTCTAAGCAAAGGAGCTAAAAGAAAGGAAAGTAAGAACTAAGAGAAAGTATGAAAGATACCAAAAAAGTTCTGAAAGAATGTAAAGAAGATAATAAGATAAAGTACTGAGCGAATGCAACACAGGTACTGAGAAAAACATACTGAGAGAAATAAGTCAAATAAAGCACAAAGACATCAGGACAAAGTTCCACAAAGTTCCACCAGAACATACCACAATGTACCAGAAGGCCCCATTCAGAACGCATTTAATGGCCAAAGCACAACTGCTGCACACGTAGGGCAGCACTTTATTAATTAGTATTGATTAATGCGTGCATGTAATGCATGCTCTTAGTAAAAAAAAAAGAGCTCTAATTATACTGAAACAGGGTCATTTATATACAAAAAAACTAAAACCACAGCAAACTAGAAAGTCTTAAATCAGCACTGTTTTGCTTATTGTGTTGATTTAACACTAGTTGTGTTGATTTAACGCTGGATAATTTGCTGTTTAGTGTCGGAGACAAAATGCAGAGGGAATTTACTGAGAAAGAAACTAAAAGACTGCAGGAAAGAGAATTAGTGAAGAAACTAAGAAACTAAAAAGTAAAGAGATAAATAAATGAAAGAAAGTGATTTACTGAGACAATGTTCCGAGAGAAGGTGCAGAACCTACCGAGAGAAGATGATGGTAGAAAGTAGGCAAATTAGTGAGAGAAAGTCCTTAAAGTTCTAAGTGAAGGTGCTAAAAGAAAGTAAAGAAAGTACTAAGAGAAAGTATGGAAGATACCAAAAAAAAAAAAAAAAAAAAAAAACATACGGATATAAATAAGTCAAATAAAGCACAGAGACATCAGGACAAAGTTCCAGCAAAATGTACCACAATGTACCAGGAGGCCCCATTCACAATGCATTTCATGGCCAAAGCACAACTGCTGCACACGTAAGGCAGCACTTTATTAATTAGCATTGATTAATGCGTGCACGCAATCCATGCTCTTAGTAAAAATAAGAAAAAGTAGCTCTAATTATACTGAAACAGGGTCATTAAAATAATAAAAAAAAACTGTTAACACTGAAACTCTTGCAATGTAATGAAAAAGAAAAAAAAACTGTGAACACTGAAACTCTCGCAATGTAATGCTTAGTGTGTTGATTTAACACTAGTTAAACACTGGCTAATGTGCTGTTTAGTGTCTTTACTGAGAAATAAACTAAAAGACTGCAGTAATGAGAAAGTGATAGTGAAGAAAGATAGTGAAGAAACTAAAAAAAGTAAAAAGTAGAGATATAAAGAAATTAAAGAAAGAGATTTACTGAGACAATGTACCAAGAGAAAGTACAGAACCTACCGAGAAAAGATAATGGTAGAAAGTAAGGAAACTAGTGAGAGAAACAGTACTGAGAGAAAATTCTAAGTGAAGGAGCTAAAAGAAAGTAAAGAAAGTACTGAGAAGATGTACAGACATAACTAAGAAAAAGTACTGAGAGAAAGTAACAAAGCTACTAAAATAAAGTATTAAGATAAGAAACAGAGGTACCTAAATATTTACTGAGGAACATTCTTGAAAGCAAGAGCTAAAAGAAAGTACTGAAATAAATAGTGGAATTACTGAGTGAATGAGTACTGAGAGAAAGTACTGAAGAATCTGCTGAGAGAAACAGTGAAAATACTGAGGGAATGTACTGAGAGAAAATACTAATAGTACTTAAACGAAAGTACTTAAAAACTGTTGAGAAGTTATATTAAAAATACTCAGGTAATGTACTGAAATAATTTGTTGAAAGTACTGAAAGTAGTACTAAAAACGCTGCTGAAAGAAATAGTGAAAGTATTAAGAATGTACGGAATGGAATGTACTGAGATAAATTACTGAAAGTACTGAGAGAAAGTACTGAAGAATCTGCTGAGAGAAACAGTGAATATACTGAGGGAATGTACTGAGAGAAAATACTAACAGTACTTAAAAGAAAGTACTTAAAAAAAGAAACTGTTGAGAGAAATGTTAAAAAATACTCAGGTAACAATTTGTTGAAAGTACTGAAAGAAGTACTAAAACGCTGCTGAAAGAAATAGTGAAAATATTGAGACTGTATGGAATGGAATGTACTGAGAGAAATTACAGAAAGTACTGAAGAATCTGCTGAGAGAAACAGTGAAAATACTGAGGAAATGTACTGAGAGAAAGTTCAGAAAGTACTAAGAGAAAGTACTAAATAATCTGCTGAGAGAAACAGTGAAAATACTGAGGGAATGTACTGAGTGAAATTACTGAAAGTACTAAGAGAAAGTACTAAATAATCTGCTGAGAGAAACAGTGAAAATACTGAGGGAATGTACTAAGTGAAATTACTGAAAGTACTGAGAGAAAGTTTTAAAAGAAGCTGCTGAAAGAAATAATGAAAATACTATAAAAATACTGAAAGAATGTACTGAGATAAAGTGTTGAGATAAAATAGTGAAAGAAATATTGTGAGCAATAGTGAAAATACTGAGAGAAAGTACTGAAAGAGATTATTGAGAGGAATAGTGAAAATGCTGAGGGAATGTACTAAGAGAAGGTGTTAAGAGAAAATAGTGAAAGTACTCAAATACCGTACTTAGAGAATGGTTTACGAAACAAGTACTGAGATAAGGTACTGAGTAAAAGTTGAGAAAGTGCTGAAAGTAGATGCTGAGTGGAGGCACCCCGCAAAAAAAAAATCATAATTCTGAACAGCAGTCTTCATTCCAAGTAATACACTGTCTTATTAACTCCTAATTACTTTTTCTTATTTCCCTGGGTGGCACACTGGCAGTGGATGAACTCCTGTCCTCCACTTGGCGCGTGCCAATTAGCCGTCATTCAACTGACACATCAGGACAAAATGTCTCATTCCTTTCCCAGTGAAGTGTCCTATTATGACTTTGGCCTGCTAGCAATTACCCAAAAGAAATTATAATAAAGGCCTGGTCTGGGCTCTGGATACGCTGTCGACTCTCACTGCGAGATGTTATCTGACATATTTCAGATTTCTTATTAGGAAAATACTGCGAGAAAAGAGTTTTCAACATATAAAGAAGCCAAAAAAAGTATTACGCAGTATTTGGTGAAACTAAATATCATGAAAAACAGATTAAGGTGGGACACCAATGTTTCAATGTTTAGCTGATTTAATGAGACACTAATAGATTGAAGTATTAATAAACATTATAATACTTCATTGAAAAAAAATACTACCTAAAAATATTAGTCTAATGTGTTTTTTCAACTTATCTATGATTTTTTTTTTTTGTAGTTAAAAGGGATTTAGAGCCCTCTCTGGTGAGAATAAGTAATTGCACCGAGGATGCGGAAGAATCATTTTAAACTAGGTGGGTGTGATGCTGTCTCCTTACAGAGGGGAGGAATCCGATTCCAGGTTATGTTGAGTCAGAGAGAGAGAGAGTTAAATAAGTAAATGAGTAAATTTTGGAAACATCCAATTTTACATTAAAACAAATTGAGCTTGTTTGAGTAAAAAAAAATAATAATTGTGGGTTTACAGTGTGAGTACAGAAGGATGCTGTAGGGCTAACAGACTGCTCGATCTATTAAAAAAAAATTAAAAAAAAGATACTCCCTAAAAAAGTACTCCTAAATGTTGCACCTAAATACTATATTATTATTTTTTTTTCAATATATGTTTGATTTTTTTGTATGGTGTTGTTAGAATCTAATATTTTAATTTAAAATCAATAAAAAGTACTTTCTAACTAAATGATTTACATTTAAAATGATTGCCTTAATTTTTTTACTATTATTTACTGAATACTTGAGCTAAATATACTTAAAACTTTTAGTTTTTAAGTTGTGATTACATTTAATATTTTTTTTAATTTTTGTTCATTATATCAATTGCTTTGCATAATAACTCAACTTAGTCAAGAGTTATAGTCAGGTGAATAAAATGAGTATTTGGGCGAATAAAAAGTATTTAATCTAAAATTTAAAGTAAAATACAGATATGAAAAACTCAGAAAATTAGATGCATAAAAAACGTAGAGTAAACAGTATAGCACAGATTTTTTTACTCAGAAAATGACGCTTGTTCTTAAAGCCTACAGCATAGACGCCAGTGTGAGGACAGGAGGATGCTGTACGGTCATTCTGCACATAGAATATATACATATTTGATGACGTTAGCATGAGAGCTAACAGACTAATAAAGCTAATTAGCTAGCAAAGCATCATCTAGGATTAATTGGCTGCAAATCTCCAAAAAACAAACTAAAAAATAAAGCACATATTTGACTATATTTTAGATAGAATACTTGGACCAGCCTCAGAAAATACATGCAATACTCTTATAATATTCTTTAACTCAACTCAATCATAGGAAATATTAGCCATATTGACTAGATGTCGCCTGGCGAGGTGCCTGTCTGGATTTTTTTCAGTAAAAGCCGTCTTCCCGCCTCTGGCTGCAGGGTCTGGCTGTAGGTTGTGCTCACTAGAAGTTATTTGAATTACTGATTTATCAGATAATGATGTATTCCACCTGCTGTGCATTAATGATAAATGCCAGCGCGGCGAGGGAGGGAGATAAGAGTAATTGACAGTGACTCAGCCAGACTGGGCCTGTCGCTGAACGTAACAGAGATGTACTGTACGCCGGCAGAAGCAGCCCTCAGGTAACTGGGAGTGGAAGAACACTGGAGGAATGAAAATTGGCTTCTGGTTGATTTTGCACCTTTCAGAGCTGTTCAAGCTGCATCTGCGCCAAATAATGTGCAATAACACCACGTGTACCCATTAAAAAGAACTTTCCCAGCATCATATTTCCCCTCTCGCTGCTTCCTCTCAAATATGAATCGTTTAAAAGTTTAATAATGTCTTCTCAGAGTTCGTTTTTGACCTTAAAAAAAAGTTGAAAGTTTAGTTTTCACTTAAATTAAGTTTAATATGGAAATGTCTAAGATGTAATATTAGTTAAATTAACCATAATTGAATATATATACAAGTGTGCATCTAAAAAAGCAAATTTATAATGTTACATCATGTAATTATTTAAGTATACAAAGCAAATTGGTGATAGATTAGCAGTTTTAATTAATACTATAATAATTTCTTAAGTAATGGACACAACATTGATTTCACCAATCGTTCATTCATTTTTTATTTATTTTTTACGTTTAAATACTCATGCAAAACTCAATTTTATAAACACTTGATGTCAGGAATCATTAGCTCAATCATTAGCTGTTTCAATGCTCCTCCCTTGTTGTGATAACACAATAAGGAATCCATCCTTATTGGTTAAGAGCCTCAAATTAGACAGTACACAGCAGAATTTAGCAAGCAGACTTTGTCTGAGGGAGGAATCTGTACCCACTCTCAGCAGATGAGGGAGATTATATGTAAGTACTTTCAAATTATGAGTTTTGTGCTTCTGTCACGGTTAACTTAGCTTGACCTAGCTTGTAACCACGGGGCATGGCCAGCAAAATTCATCTTTATGCTCATTTGCATAAAGGTGACTGCTTTTGGGTGACCTTAAGGTATTCCTGTTGTTAATCTACACAGATTTCTCTCCTGAAAACTGTTGATTTGTGTGATTAAAGCGCTTTTCTTTATTTACAGTAAGCTTAGATGTACAATGTTCTGTCTAAGGGTGAGTTTTCAGTGAAGTTTCTCCAGCACTAAGGCTGGGTGCAGAAGCATTAGCATTAGCTGCTAGCTTGTTTTAACACGGAAAACACACAGGCTACAGTCCAATATACTCAACTCTGAATGGTGAAAGAGCTAGTGCTGCTGTTAGAGGCTAATGCTAATGCTGCTGCACCCAGCCTTAGTGCTGGAGAAACTTCACTGAAAACTCGTCCTTATAATGCTGTACTTTAGCAGAGTGGCTTTACTGCTCCTCAATACCTGATTGGTAGAATTTATACATAAGGAGCACCGGATAATAAGAAGCACTGACGATTTTTGTGAAAATCTGAAGAATAGTCTGAAAAATAAGGTAAATTCTCAATGTGTTTTAGAGCCCAAAGCTTATAGGAGTTTATGCTTTTTTACTTTCTGCTAATAATATGAATAAAAAGCAAAAAAACGATTGAAAGTTCTGTGTTTAACAACAAAACATCACACTGTAACAGATTTAACTACGAGCTGCAGTTTAGCACATCTACATCTAAAACACGTTCAGAGCTTTCTGTGGAAAGTTTCATTTAAAATTCAGTGTTTAACATTAACAGTGTTAAATGTTTAGTGATTATACTCAAACTCAACCAAACAACAGCTGGGGTGCTTAAAACACATTTTTGTTATTTATATAAATGAGAAGCAGACAAATATTTAAGCATAACAAAGCATAAAAAACATAATTTTTAATTATTATTTATTATGGTTTGGGAAATAAATGTTTTTTTTTTTTTTTTTTTTTTGAAGTCCACACTGAGTGTATCACTGTTCCGTATATATATATATATATATATATATATATATATATATATATATATATATATATATATATATCAGTGGCGGATGCTGGTCTTTCAAGGAGGGGAAGCTCAATTTCGGCCTACATCTTAACATATGTCGTTTTATTTATAAGTGAATTCTACTCTCCCTGAGATGTTTTTTTTTGTAAACAAAAGGCATTATTTATTATTATTAAGTTTTCACTACACAACAAAAAGGTACCCATTCTTTACATTGAACAATTACATAAAAAATACGCTATGACATGAATAGACATAAAATGATCATTAAAAAAAAACATTACGCAAAATCGGCTGGACAGAAACAGCGATAGAAAAGAGTGATAGAATTCAGAAAGAGTGATTTTGATAAATAAAATGCAGCTATAAGGATTAGGAAAGTCTCCGGTTCAACTCAGAACAGAATGAAAATGCTCCCAAGCGCGCATGTTTACACCCAAAGATCGCTAATTCGCTCATTCAGCTGTCAATCTAAAAGGGACTCCGCCTCAGACAGGTCATCCAATCATCATGCAGAAGCTGCCCCATAGACCCCCAGAGACGCTGAGGGTCCGATGGGCGGGACAAGGCCCAGCATTTATCCAATGACTCGTCTCGTTTCGCCGCGCGCTTTGCTCCGCTATTGAAGTCTGTGCACTGTTTAAAGCAGCGCTGTGAAGCTGCGAGAATGAGTGAGAGGAAAGCCGCGGCGTTACCAGTGATAAGAAGCTGATTCTGAACTAAGTTCAGCGCGTTGTGGCGCATATTTAATCAGTGACATGTACACACAACAGTATATATTTAATCACTATTTTTTTTTTTTTTTTACATTTTAGGGGAAGCTGAGCTTCCCTTGCAGTCTAAGAGCAATCGCCACTGTATATATTATTATTATTATTTATTTATTTATTTTTTATTTTTTTTTGCAGTTGCTAAGTTGAATCAGGAAGTATTACACAATAATATTAGGTCATAAAAAGTAAAAACATCCAAACACAAAAATCCCTACGCAAAAGACATTAAGCCATAAGGCAACACTGCAACATTAATCCACAAACAAAAGCATTAAACTGTAAAAACTGTAATCCTCAAGAGCAGTGCTTGATCATAGAGATAGAGGAGAGATTATAGCTCTACCTCAGTGTATATCACAATATCTAAGATTTTATAAGCGTTTATTTATTTTATTGTTGATGATTGTGGCTTACAGCCAATGAAAACGCAAAAATCAGTGTCTCAGAAAATTAGAATATTATACATAAGACCAATTGGTACTTTTGGCAGTGTGGGCAGTGTGCCAAGTCCTGCTGGAAAATGAAATCTGCATCCCCATAAAAGTTGTCAGTAGCAGAGGGAAGAAGCATGAAGTGCTGTAAGATTTTGTGGGAAAACAAAACTGCACTGACTTTAGACTTGATAATAAAACACAGTGGATCAACACCAGCAGATGACAGACATGTCTCTCCAAACCATCACTGATCATCAGTACATTTTACATTTCATTTAAAGGAAATCAAGGGATCAGAGTCTGGAGGAAGAGTGGAGAGACACACAGTCCAAACTGCTCGAGATCTAGTGTGAAGTTTCCACAATCAGTGATGGTTTGGAGAGCTGTTTGCAAGCTTTCTTGTGCATCAGCTTCAGAAGAGGCTTTCTTCTAGGACAGTGCCATGCAGACAAAGTTGATGCAGTGTGTGATTTATGGTCTGAGCACTGCAGAGTGACCTCTACCACTTATTCAACCTCTGCAGCAATTTTGGCAGCACTCACAATTTCTTTGGTGTCCATCATGCTTTATCTTATATGTTTTAGGGTGTTCTTATATCTTACACTCTTCTTATATCTTCATGGAGAACTTTCTTTTTAGTTAATTAAATAACAAATCAAAACTGCACTCCTCACGCTCCATGATTGTACAGTATTCATGAGCTGAATGTGTCCGATCGGCATCTGAATCCGACATAAAAGGCTCAGAACATCCGGCCTCGGGCCGGCTAAGTTCACGCTGTGATTTTATCTCTTTAGGGTCATCTTTGACTCATCTCCTCTGAGGTAGTCGTGTTCTGATCCGATCACTTTTAATTCCTAAACCAAGAAAATTCTTCAGACACCGCAGCTCATAAATCCTCCCAGCCCTGCCAGAACCTTCATACATTAACTTTCCACAAGCATATGCTATATGTTTAATACTTTATTAGCTTATATCATTTATAGAAGCAGAACTGTTGTGTTGTGAGAAAAAAAGACAGCCACATAACTTTTTTTATTATTATTTATTTATTATTTTTTTTATTATTATTTAGTTTTTTACTCTTTAAAAAAGCAGTTTTTAGTTCTTAGTCTTCAGATTGTATTTTATTCTTGTGTATTTTTTTTTTTTTTTTTTAGGTCTTTTTTTTATTTTATGTTTTTAGATTTTGTTCATTTTCATCTTTTAGATTTAAACCTCCTAAAACCTGGTCTTTTGCTTGATGTGCATTTATACTTTTTTCCTAGCTATTTTTTTTTTTATTAATATGACTTAACAAGTGATAAACATGAACTTTCTAAACTTTATGCAGAAAGTTCGGTAACACTTTCTATGAATGTCATCTTTATTAGACTCTATAACTACATTCATAACATATTATAATGCATTCATAAGGCATTATAAACATGGCTATAAATATTTATAAAAATGCATTACCCACTATAGCCATGTATATTAAGCATTATGACTTGTGATTATAATGCATTATAAGCTATGCTTATGATATACATGTTAAAATAGTATATATCTATCAATAATAATCTAGTCCTGCAATGAAAATGTATGTCACTTTACTTAGAGCGCAGAAAGAGCTGATATAATACATTATAATTGACTATAACTAATATTATATTCAAGACGAGAATAATTCATGAGTGGTTAAAAATATATTTATCGGATTATTGAGAGTGTGTTTATAAGTTGGACGCTAGAAGTCTAGAAGCTGGGACTGAGTTTCTTGGTATTGACGTATAGCATGCTATAAACACAGCTATTAATGCATTATAATCATTAGTTCAGTTCATGATGCATAGTAAACATGGCTATGATGAATTATAGAGTTTTATTAATATGTATAGCCATGTTTATAATGTCTTATGAATACATTATAATGTGTTATGAATATGTTAATGGAGTCTTCAAGAGATGTCATTCATAAAAAGTGTTACCGAAAGTTCTAATATGGGGACAGTATTTGATTTTAGCATTTAAAAAACAGTCCTTGCCTTCGGAAGGACTCAATTTGGCCAAAAAAAGGCTTTTGCTTTCTACGGTAAGGAAATTCACTAGTTTTAAAAAATAAAATTGAATGAGAAATTGTACCTGTCCCATGTTTTTGTCTGGACTGGCTGTAGAAACTTTTGGCTGGGATTTCTGTATCTTGTTTTCAATCAATTAAGTGTTGTATTGTAATGTCACCACTAGATGGTAAGGGTAGGGGTCTTTCTCAGGTTTATTATCCAAATCTATAATCTTTATTCTAAAAAGAATATCAAGAACTCTGAAAATATCGCCAAGTACAGTCACAAAGACGATCAAAAACATTATGATGGAACTGGATCTCATCAGGACCGCCCCCAAGTAACCTTAATTGGTTTTCATTTTTGGTAATTTAGTTTGTTTAACACTTTTAATTATCTTTCTAATCTGAATTTTATAAAACCATTGAAAACCATCAAAAGGTGTGTCCAACACCCACCACATCTACACCAACTAAACCATTGATTCAATTATATAAACTGAAATAGGGTAGTATATTTATTAGGCAGCAGGTGAACAGTCTGTTCTGGAAGATGATGTGTTGATGTGATGGTCAGATCCAAACTGTGTTGATTTTATTTAGACAATGATTAGGCCAAAAAGAAGCTACATTATTTTGTCAGGTGTTTTTTATAGTTTTTTTTTTTTCATTCTTTATATAATATCATGGCATTAATTTAATTGAATGCCTCCACACATTTTATTACTCTTTCCTTCCAGTATTTTTTTAACTGCAATGTTCAAAACAGTGCTAATCTAGAGAGTCTGCAACTCTCGCCCTGCCAAAAAATATACAAAAAAACACGTCTTCTGTGCTTCTTTATTTCCATAATATTTCCCCAGTGTTATTGAATTGTGGACATAATGACTTTATACTTAATCATTTGTATATATTTGTGTTCTTCAGTAACACATTTTTTTCTCCTCATGAAGTGATGGAACACAGTACACTGCCAGCATTCCACCCACTGTCAACATATATATACAAAAATCTGTAAATAAATAAACAAATTATTAAAAGTGGAAGTGCTGCTCACTGATTTGTTCAATGTAATACTGCTAACATTTGCTAATTCTGTTAAAGTAAATCTACCATAGAAGTTATAGACTGTTCAATTCTTTGCAAGAGGGTAGATTTACAACATCTACTAGGAAACTCTCAAATAAAAAAAAATATATTTTCCCCATTCTATATACTGTTTATTGAGCTGATATATGCTTGGACCACTTCTGGAGTTTCTGAATCAGTTTTTTTTTTATTATTATTATTTTGCTATTTATAGATTTATGTTTGAGTAAAATCAACTTTATTGTTTTATCCTATAAACTACAGACAACATTTCTCCCAAATTCAAAATATAAATATTGTGATTTAAAGCATTTATTTGCAGAAAATGAGAAATGGCTGAAATAAGAAAAAAAGTTTTAAGAGTTCAGAAATCAATATTTGGTGGAATAACCCTGTTTTTTAATCACAATTTACATGTTCTCCTCCACCAGTCTTACACACTGCTTTTGGATAACTTTATGCTGCTTTACTCCTGGTTCAGTTTGGTTTGATGGCTTGTGATCATCCATCTTCCTCTTGATTATATTCCAGAGGTTTTCAATTTGGTAAAATCAAAGAAACTCATTACTTTTAAGTGGTCTCTTATATATATAATATATAAGGTTTTTTTTTTCAGATTTGTATGTGTATATACTAATATTGTATTTTCTCTCCCATGCAGCTTATTCACATACATTGGTATGAAAAACCGCAGATTATTTTCATGCTTTTCCTTTGTAAATAATTGGTTGTTTAGATCAGCAAATTTAGTTAAATATATCATATAGCAGAGGAACACAGTGATATTTGAAAGTAAAATGAAGTTTGTAGGATTTGTTCAAGAATCAGAAAGTTGAGAATGTTGAAGTTGTGCTGGGGCTGGGTACTTCAACAAGACAATGACCCTAAACACTAAACACTGCTCATAATCTACTAAAGCACTAAAGCTGTCACGTCTGGTGCTGTTAGCTCCTCTGTCCCTTCCACACCCAGCTCTAACGGAGGTTCTCAGGTTAACAACTACACTACCCAGAATGCACCACCCGCTGACATCACGCACTCACCTGATCACGTGACACCTCACCTGCTTCCACCAGGAAGCCCCGAATACTGATTACTGGCACTATAAAGGTGCACGCCAAACAGACTTCATCGCCGCGTATTGTAGGTTATCCTCGTACAAAGCGTTACTTATCTCTTGTCTCAGTTACTTTGTGTATGACCTTGCTTTTGTTTACTCAACGCCGATTCTTGCCTCTGCCTTTGATATTGGATTGTTTGTGTATGACCTGGACTGTGCTTTCACTACTGCCTCTTGGATTACCTCTGATACTGGATTGCTTGTGTATGAACTCTGGACTGTCTCTCGTTTATGGTATGGTTTTGTCTTCATTGCTCTGTCTACTGGTGATCACCCTTGTTTTTGTATCGACCCTGATTTCATCTGTTTATTATCATAATAAACACATTTTGTTTTTATCAGTATCTGCGCTTGTCTGCTATTCTGTTCTGACCATGACAAAAGCATTCATGCAGAGAAACAAGAACAACGTTCTGGAAAAATCATCTCAGATCATCTCAGTCCCCAGACATGAATATTATTGAAAAAAATCTGTGGTGTGATTTTTTAAAGTGGGCTGTTCATGATCTGAAACCATCTAACCTGACTGAACTGAAGATGATTAGTAAAGAAGAATGATCCAAAATACATTCAACCAGAAGCCAGACTCTCATTGAAATCTATAGGAAGCGTTCAGACGCTGTTATTTTTGCAAAAGAAATATCTACTAAACATTGATGCAATTTTTTTTTTCTGTTGAGGCCCAAATTTATGCACCTGCCTAATTTTGTGTAAAGAATTATTGCACACTTTCTGTAAATCCTATAAACTTTATTTCACTTTTTTAAAAATCACTGTGTTCATCTTCTATATGATGTATTTAACTGAAATTGATGATCTGAACAACCAATGATTTATAAATGAAAATCAGAAAAAAATGACCAGGGGTTTACCAAACTGAAACCCTCTGGAATATAATCAAGAGGAAGATGGATGATCCCAAGCCATCAAACCACCAAACTGAACTGCTTGAATCTTTGCAACAGGAGTAAAGCAGCATAAAGTTATCCAAAAGCAGTGTGTAAGACTGGTGGAGGAGAACATGATGCCAAGATGCATGAAAACTGTGATTAAAAACCAGGGTTATTCCACCAAATACTGATTTCTGAACTCCTAAAACTTTATGAATATGAACTTGTTTTCTTTGGTTTATTTGAGTTCTGAAAGCTTTGCTTTTTTGTTATGCTCTAAATGACGATATTTCTATTTGGAATTTGGGAGAAATGTTCATTTTACTTAAACATATATCTATAAATAGCAAAATCAGAGAAACTAATTCAGAAACTGACTGTGTAAAGCTGGAAACCACACTAACTGTTTCAAACGCTGTGAAGAAAGTGGTTGATTTGGGAGGATTTTTCCATTGTTTGGGTTTAGGATCAAACAGCAGTTTATTTTCTACTCGTAGAGAGACGTTGATACGCCCTGCTCTGATCTCAGCTACACTCCACCACACAAAGACAGCTACTCTTTGTGCCAAGGGTCTGTGAATAATGTCTCTGTTGTGCTTTGAGAAAGGAGAGAGTAGTGGGGAGGGGGGCTGGGGGGGGAGGGGGGTAAGGAGATACTGGAAGACGACTGGGCGAACCAGTAAAACACGAAGCAAACAGAGGTGGCCCCTCTCTGGCGGCGGACCACTCCAGCCTCCCCATGTAAACGCCTCAATTACAGCCGGCTTTGAGCTAATGAGCTCCCCGGCCACTGTGGGGGTATGGCGGGGGAGGGGGGCGTGGGGGTGCGTTAAAGTGGTGGTGGTGGTGGTTGTTATGGGATCTCAAATGAATCGCGGTGGAAAACAAATGCTTGGGCCGTGTTGCATGCGTTGCCATGTTGCCATGAAAACCTTTTCATCATGTTTGCTTTGTTCCTGCTGTCGACTTTGCGTAATGAGATACATTAACCAGAGGCCCTCGGAATCAACGTACAGCTTTTAATCTTAAAGCAGATATACAGTAGCATCCATATACTAGGCTTAGATCTTACATCTTATAGCAGTACTGCACTGCAAATAGGGCCTCTGCAGTTATATAGATACAGTGATTGTATGTTGTATATGCTGTGCTATGCTACGTTTTAACAAATAAAAAGAAAAAAAAAGGAAATGAACATTGCTATTTGCATTAATTAGCCACAGTTAATCTAAATGTAGCAGAAATACTGCATATTGGAACTTTTGGAACTTTCAATATAACCAAACCACATAGCATGATAAAAAGAGCATTTGAATCACTGCAATTTGTATTGATCCTAAGCCTGTATACAAAATCTCTAGCTCCGCCCATTCACATATGTTTTAATGACAAAATAATAATAATAAAAAATAAAAATGACGCAGAACTTTCAGACTTCGTATTCATAAAGTTTTAAGAGTTCAGAAATCAACATTTATTGGAATAACCCTGGTGGTTTTCATGCATCTTGGCATCATGTTCTCCTCCACCAGTCTTACACACTGCTTTTGGATAACTTTATGCTGCTTTACTTCTGGTGCAAATATTCAAGTCAAGCAGTTCAGCTTGGTTTGATGGCTCGTGATCATCCATCTTCCTCTTGATTATATTCCAGAGGTTTTTAATTTGGTAAAATCAAAGAAACTCATCGTTTTTAAGTGGTCTCTTTTGTTTTTTTCTAGAGCTATATATGTTATGTTAACACTTTGAATGGGGTACAAATGTATATGCGTTCTTTGATGTGTATATATTTCGTGTGTAAATTGAGCTGGATTTATTTGTTTGCTCTCTTCTTTTAGATCTTCAGGCGATTGTTGAGACTCTGCAGAGCAGTGGATGACGATGATTTTTTTATTGTTTTTGTTTCAGTTGTGAGGAAAAAACTCTTCAGATGGAGAACACACTCATCAAGGTTGTAGAGCTGAGTCACAGACGACGATACAGCGAGAGAGAATATACCAGAAGAACCTCAGAGGGTTTAACCACATGATGCAAACCACCAGTAAGCCTCCAGTACATAAAGGCAGGTTACAGTTATAGGGATAAAAAAAAAATAAAAAATGTAAAACTGATAGAAAAGCCTGAAGAGTTCTGGATCAGAGGACAGACGAGAGGAGCGTGAACTTCATCTTCTGCAGGATGATTTAAAGCAGGAAATAAAACGAAACTTCTCCGCTCGTGATCTGAACCGATCGGCCTGGTGTGTGAAGCGTGGTCCATGTGGCGGCGGTGGAGCGGTGGAGGTGCTGCAGTCTTCTTTATTGATGACGGGGCTGCAGACGGCAGCAGCGGGAGGATTTCACAACCAAATGTCCGACCAAATGTCTGGGAAATCAATGGTTGGTCCCTCACTCAGCAGCAGGACCATCATATTAAACATACTGCTACAGCAACTGTGGAGCTTTTCAGAGCCAGAAACTGGAATATTCTTGGCTCGGCCCACTGAGCCGGGTTTCATTAACAGAAGCCACGACCGAAGGCAAAAATCCTCTGAAACAAGAAAGCCAGAAACCAGAAAACGTGACTGTGTTTCAGACTTCAGATAGAGAAAATCAGCCAAAATAATTTTTTCTTGCCTTCATTTTCTTGTTTGTACATCCCTCACATTTTTGTACCGTATTTTTCACACTGTAAGGTGCACTTAAAATCCTTTAATTTTCCCCAAAATCATCAGTGCACCTTATAATAGGGTGACCATATTTTCATTTGGGTAAACCAGGACACCTGGGAGCAGCTTTTTAAATAGGCGTTCACTTTTTTACAATAACTTCATTTTTTCGTGAATCACATAAATGAGTTTTTTTGCCGTGTTCTTAAATGTAATTCTAAGAGCAGCAGTTTTTTTTAGGGTTTTTGTTTGTTTTATTGCATTATTTTTTTATGTTTTCTTTATTTTTAAAGAATAGTGCCCTAGTGCCTGTAAATTTAATGGTCCAATGAAGGTAATTTAAAAACCAGGACATTTCCTCACTTTTTGAAAAAAAAAAACCCGGGATGCCCGGGACAGGACGTGAAATACGGACATATCCCGGGAAATACAGACGTTTGGTCACCCTACCTTATAATCCGGTGCTCCTTATGTATAAATTCGACCTGTCAGGTATTAAGTAGCAGTAAAGTAAAGCCACTCCACTGAAGTATATACAGGAGTTATACAGGAGTTTCAGTTTAGTTCTCTTCTCCAGCAGTATTAGCATTAGCTGCTAACCACACAAAACACTTGCTATTTGGTCGTCCAGAAATGAGTATTATCGGCCTTTCTCTTGCTGCTGGAGCAGCATAAGCATTAGCCGCTAACCATGCTAAGTGCTAAGCGCTAAGTGCTCTTTGGCCGTCCAGAGGTGAGTATATCAGACTGTAGCCTGTGTGTTTATAGTGTTAAAACAAGGTACCTCGGACGAACCTCTAACTATTATCGCCCTGGCTTACTGGAACTCTCAGGGTTCCTCAGTGTAGCGCTGTCAGGTGGCAGTAGCCGCTAACTGCTAGTAATTAGCCGCTAATGCTAATGCTCCAGCTTTAGTGGAAATCTGTGAAGCTGTCCAGCACTTGTTTGACTTGTCTGGCTAGTCTAAAATGTTTTTTTTTTTTTTTTTTTTTTTTTTGTATTTATTACAGTTACCCCTGGGTGGATTTAGAAGGATAACATGGCGACACCCCTGTTCCTCACTTGAGTTGCATAAAATGTGTCTTATAGTGCAAAAAATATGGTAAATATATATATTTTTTTATATTTATTCCATCTTTTTATGTGGCAACACTAAAAATATGACCCTTTCATATACAATGCAACCCTTGTAAAAGACAAGTGTATTTAAGTATATTTTTACAAATATACTTAACATTGAAAATTACGTACTTTTCACCCTAAAATCAATACGTACTTAAATATATATGTAATGTAATATATTCTAGGACAGTTTGAGGCAGATAGAGTTGATGCAGTGTGTGGTGTATGGTCTGAGCACTGTAGGCTGTACTTACACTTCTTCAAGCTCTGCAGCAATACTGGCAGCACTCATACATCTATTTTCTAAAGCTGAACATGTGTACTCAACTTCTTTGGCCTGTTTTGAGCGAAACCTGTCCAGGAAAACTGCTCAGTGACCATGGCCATTTTGCTGAAGCTCAGTTTAATGGAATTGGTCAACTTCAAATAGCTTAGGCTTCTGCTAGTTGCTCTTTTTGGAGAGCAGCAATTCTGTTTCTCACATCCTTACAGAGAGCATTTCCTTTTTTTTGCCATGAAGTACCCTGTTGAATATCCAGTGGCCAGTATAAGAGAATTGTACCCAAAACACCAAATTTAACGGCTCTGCTCCCTTTTCACAACTGTGATCTTGTAACACCATTGAGTGATCTGACACCAGAGAGGGAAAATGTCCAATTGGGCACAATTTGGCCATTTTCACAAGGGTCTACTCACTTTTGTTGCCAATGGTTTAGGCATTAATGGTTGTGTGTTGAGTTATTTTAAGGCATCAGCAAATTTACACTGATATACAAGCTGTACAATAAATACTTGACATTGTGTCAAAGTTTCATATCTTCAGAATCGACCCATTAAAAATAGAATAAAATATATTTATAAAAATGTAAGTGGTTTACTTACTTTTGTGAGATACTGTATTTAATAATTTAACAGTATTGCTGTTGGCTCTGTTATTTTGTTGAGTAGAAATATGGTAACATTTTTTTGTGAATAGGGATCTTTTTCATTCTTTAAAAAATGGTTTTGGCTTGTGGAGGAGTTTATGGTTACATTTGACCTAATTTTATTTTATTTTTTTGTTTGTATTAGTTGTATTAGTATTGGATCAGTATTTGGTGTGGAATCTTCCATTTACTTTATTTATGTCTGCTTGTATTTTATGCATTAGCAAGAATATTAGAATATTTAACAGTATTACTTGTAAACTGTGACTTTTTGAGTGTACAGGGATCTGATTAGAGTATTTTATTTATTTGTATATTTGTATATTTAGAAATACAGTGCCTCCAGTGGCTGGGAGCTGTTTTGTGATGTATGTTTTTTTCTTTACTTTTTAAAAAAATTATATATCTGCAAAACAGCACCACCAATTTATAGGAGCTGCAATTATCTAACCAAATGTCTGGGAAATCAATGGTTGGTCCCTCACTTAGCAGCAGGGCCATCATATTAAACATGCTGCTACAGCAACTGTGGAGCTTTCAGAGCCAGAAACTGGAATATTCTTGACTTGGCCCACTGAGCCGTGTTTCATTAACAGAAGACACGACCGAAGGCAAAAACCCTCCAACATAAGCAAAACCAGAAACCAGATAACGTGACTGTATTTCAGACTTCAGGAAAACAAGAAATTGAAGAATTTGTAGAGATACAAAAAAAAAAAAAAAACATAACAAAAAGCATCATTTTTATTTAGATGAGAAACTGATATTATTTTCATTATGTGAATCTGACAGTTATTATTTACATAGTTTAGAATTTCATAATGAATAGACCGATAGAAAGGCTCAAAATTGACTTGAATCGAACAGAGTATTTTACATTGTCTCTTGCTGGAATTTTACCTTGTTTAGTTCTTCTCCTGTAAATATAATGTTTTGGATATATCGATCAATCATTCAATCAATCAATCAAACAATAATACCGCCCACCTGCTGACGTCCAACCATCTGGGTCTCATTGCTATCAGAGGTACACCCTGTACATCCTGTCAGGCCTCTAAACCCATACATCACCCAGTGCTTCTCCCAAACTACTCCTCCCATTTTTTTTTTTTTTGCATTTTTCAAATTCGGCCAGAGGGTGCAGTCAGGGGGTTTAGTCACCCTTTAGGTCAGTGATAATACCTACTCTCTCCTAATAAGGGACTGTGATAAAAAAAAAGTATTCTAATAATATGAACATACTTTTTTTCTTGTTGGTTATTAGTCGCAGTATCATACAATTCCTTCAGACCTCAAGTAATGCAAACAGTTTTCATTCATCTTGGCATCATGTTCTCCTCCACCAGTCTTACACACTGCTTTTGGATAACTTTATGTTGCTTTACTCCTGGTGCAAAAAATTATGTTTTTCTCATTTATCTTCCTCTTGATTATATTCTAGAGGTTTTCAATTTTGTTAAATCAAAGAGACTCATCATTTTTAAGTGGTTTCTTGTTTTTTTTTTGGTTCAGAAAAGAAATTCTGACACTTCCTTCTGGGTGCAACTCTACTTTTGACAAAAAAAGGTAGTGCATGAAAAGCCCCAATATGACAGGAAAACACAGTATGTATATTCAGGGCATGTCATTAAGGTCTCTGGAACATCCAGGAAAACCCCAATTAATTCTGTTTCCATGTTCTTGCTCTTGAATATGGTGTATAACTCCTTTGTTACCCCCCTCCCCCCCACCACCGCCCCTACCTCCACCTTCATACCCCCACCCCCACTGCACATCACATTCAACCTGAGCACACAGCTCACGGCAAATGAGGAGACAGCGCTGCTTTGATCTGCCTGTGATATCTGCTGAAATTCTCATCTCACAACAAAGCAGGAGCAGGTAGACCCCTGGCCTTTTGATCTCCACGCTGACACACACACACACACACACACACACACAGGGCTACTTGTGCTCAGAAGTGGCACGGGTCATTAAAGCTGGCACGGCGAGGTCAGGCTCTGCACCGAGGAGGTAATGAGCTGTGCTTATGCAGGATGGAGAGGAATGATCTGATCTAGGACCAAGAAATCATGTCTGAACTGGGTTTGTACTTATGCTTGAGTGTAAATCATACTAGAGAGATTTAAGCTATATTAATTATAATTCAAAAGGTAAAAGTAAAGGATAGTTTGGACCCAAATATAGGAATCTAGTCTAGTCTAGTCTAGGTGTCTTTGAATTTAGTGTAGGTATCTATGGAGTCTGTGTCTCTATGGACTCTAGTCTAAGTATCTTTGGACTCAATCTAGGTCTCTTTGGATGTCTTTGGGCTCTAGTCTGTGTGTCTTTGAATCTAAATGTATTTGAATTTAGTTGGCTATGGAGTCTTGTCTTTGTGTCTATAGACCATAATCTGAAATGTAATCAGTTTAGGTGTCATTGGACTCTAGTCTACTCTAGGTTTCTTGGGATTCTAGTCTACAGTAGGTCTCTATGGACCCTAGGTTTTATTGGACTCTAGTCTAGGTGTCACTGGACTCTAGTCTAGGTATCTTTAGACTCTAGTCTTTGTCTCAATGGACTCTAGTCTCGGTATCTTTGGCCTCTAGTCTAGGTGTCTTCAAATCTAGAAGTATATGAATCTAGTTGGCTATGGACTCAAATGTAGGAATCTGTGAACTGTAGTCTAGGTATCTTTGGTCTCTAGTCTATCTCTCTTTAGACACTAGTCTAGGTATCTTTGGACTTTACTATTGGTCTCTTAGGACTCGAGTTCAGATGTATTTGAAACTAGTGTAAGTATCTATGGAGACTATGTCTCTATGGACTCTAGTCTAGTAATCTTAGGACCCTAATCTAGGTGTCATTTGACTTTAAGCTAGGTCTCTTTGGACTTGAGTGTAGGTATCTTTTGATTCTAGTCCAGGTGCCTTTGAATCTATATTCATTTAAATCAGTTGGCTATGGACTCTAGTCTAGTTATCTTAGGACCCTAGTCTAGATGTCTTTGGACTCTAGTCTATGTCTCTTTAGACTCTAGTATAAGTGGTTTTGGACTTATAATCCTGGGTACTTCCTGTTTGACTCTAGTCTAGGTGTCTTTGAATTTACTGTAGGTCTCTATGGAGTCTGTGTCTCTATGGACTCTAGTCTAAGTATCTTTGGACTCAATCTAGGTCTCTTTGGATGTCTTGTCTAGGTGTTGTTTTACTCTAATGTACTCTAATATCTCTTTGGACTCTAGTCTGTGTGTCTTTGAATCTAAATGTATTTGAATTTAGTTGGCTATGGATTCTTGTCTTTGTCTCTATAGACTATAATCTAGGTCTCTTTTGACTATAGTCTAGGTGTCTTTGGAATGTAATCAGTTTAGGTGTCATTGGACTCTAGTCGACTCTAGGTCTCTTGGGAATCTAGTCTACAGTAGGTCTCTATGGACTCTAGGTTTTTCTTAGACTCTAGTCTAGGTGTCACTGGACTCTAGTCTAGGTATCTTTAGACTCTAGTCTTTGTCTCAATGGACTCTAGTCTAGGTATCTTTGGCCTCTAGTCTAGGTCTCTTTAGAGACTAGTTTAGTTGTCTTTAAATCTAGAATATTTTAATCTAGTTGGCTATGGACTCAAATGTAGGAATCTGTGAACTGTAGTCTAGGTATCTTAGGTCTCTAGTCAATCTCTCTTTAGACACTAGTCTAGGTATCTTTGGACTTTATTATTGGTCTTTTAGGACTCTAGTTCAGATGTATTTGAAACTAGTGTATGTATCTATGGAGGCTGTGCCTCTATGTCCGCTAGTCTAGTTGTCTTAGGACCCTAGTCTAGGGGGCATTTGACTTTAAGCTAGGTCTCTTTGGACTTTAGTGTAGGTATCTTTTGATTCTAGTCCAGGTGTCTTTGAATCTAGATTTATTTAAATCAGTTGGCTATGGACTCTAGTCTAGATGTCTTTGGACTCTATGTCTATGTCTGTGTGGTTTTGGACTAGTTATCTGTGAACTGTAATTTGGGTATCTTTGGACACTGTTCTATGTCTCTTAGGAATCTAGTCTAACTCTCTTTGGACTGTTTAGTCTGTATAATCCTGGGGACTGTAGTCCATGTATCTTTGGACTCTAGTTTTTGAACTCTAGTCTTTGTCTCTTTGGACTCTAGTCTAGGTCTCTGTTACTCTAGTCCAGCTATCTTTGGACTCTAGTATAGATTTCTTCAAATCTAGGTGACTATGGACTCTAGAATGCATCACTTTGGAGGTCCTACAAACACATGTCCACCTCTAGGCATCATTTAAAATATTTTTGCTCTCTTGTCCAGATTTTTTTGGACTGCAGTCTAGATGTAATTCTAATTTAGGTTCCATTGGACACTAATTATCTGCTAATCTTGGTGTCTTTGGACCCGTAATGTAGTTTTTTTTTTTTTATCTTTAATCTTGGTTTCTTTTGTATCCTGGAACTTTGATCTTGCTATTGTCTAGTGTGGAAGTCTTTGCACTATATATATATATATATATATATTCTATTCTACAAGTATTTGGCTTCTATTCTAAGGCCACTCTACTCTAGGATTCCAGTGTTCCAGCATTCCCTTCTGTAGGCCATTCTGCATATAGTACAAGAATGTATTATAAATGCCATGCAATAAAAAGTAATCACTTTTGAGTTGTTATTTCTAGGTATGTTAGAGGTTTTTTTGTTCCTTTTTTTCTATGAAATGTCCCTGAATTTCAGTCACAGATGCAAAAAAAAGGCTCAGTAAATGACTGACTCATTTCTCAGCAAAGAACATGAACATAAAAAAAAAAAAAAAACGCTGAATGCTTCTCACTTTCAGTCTTTTCCCGCTATGCGGTTGAATTACGTCCTTGTGATCTGCATGCAGGTGCTGCTGGAAATGTAAAATGAAATTGTGTGACAAAGGCAATGAGGTCAAAATGAAAAATAATTTTGAACGGTATAATAGCTCTCATGCATGTGCAGAGTTTTGAATGTAATATGAGTGTGAATCAAACTCGGGGGCAGCGCGGTTGACTTTACCATTATTCTGAAGCCGGAGAATAAAAAATATTCTTAAAGCTCCATTTTACAAAAGCAATAATGTAAAACAGTGCGCCTGATTGTTGATATGTATTCTATAAGCCTGCAGGGTGTTATGCGGAGTGATGGGGAGGCATTACAAGGTTAATGTGCTTACAGAGCACCAACCTGCACTTACTGAAATCGAAAAAAGAAAAATTGTGGTGTCAAATTAATTAGTTTGAACATGTTCAAGGCCGGGCTTGCAGTTTCTCCCGTCCTTCTTAAAAAATACATATATTCAAAGTTTTCAACGTGAAGAAAACCAGTCGTGGCTGGTTATGAGTGTGAATGCAGGTACTTAAGAATCTGTGCCCTGATTTGACACCAGTAAGTGCTCACATTCACCAAAAAAAAAACTACTAATAATAATAAAATAAAAAATAACACTTCATTTTCTTTAAGACCTACCTAATGATTATGCTGTACTTTTATTAGCATGAGCAGTGCTCCATTTTCCATAAGTGAAGGCAATACAGGTTTAGTGCCTCTCAGTATGATGTGACAAAACAGCTCCACCCATAAACATTGTTCTTAAATAATAGGTCTATGCTTCTTCAGTGTTGCAATGTTAATAAACTAAACATCATTCTGAACAGATTTCACTCAATCAAACAGCCGGAAAATGTTTTTAAAAAGCTCAGTTTAAGGCTCTACTAATTTTAAAAAAAATGTTGGGTTTAAATTAGGCTTTTTTATATAATTGTTCTTTTTTAAACTTTCATTATTCTATATTTTCTAATAATCTGCTATATCATAAGAAAGTGGGGCTGCTTAGTAATTGGCTGGAACAGACCATCTGTATTACATGGAGTATCTGAGTTTTAGTCTAGTTAATCATTATTACTATTAATGATCATGTGGTGGTGTTATTCTGTTGATTATTATAAAAAAAAAGAAGACACTCTCTATAAAGTTGTTTGAAGTTTCCACGATCAAACCTCTTTATTTGGAGTTCATTTAGAACCAGATCGAAACCACTTCCTCTCGCAGGTCTCATAGCAGTTGATTTAATCGTCTACCGAGTGGAATTAGGGTTTTCACATATGCTAAAAAAAAAAAAAACTGACAAAATGATGTGAAAACAGCCTAAAACTTTATTTTTTCTTCTTTTATTTGTCATCCATGAATGCTAATACTCTTACAAAATGTTTTGATAATAAAACACAAAAACTGCACTTTTACTGTCAGGATATTTTATAAATTTATTGAAAAATCTGAACAAACCAGGAATTTAGGGGAACGTTCCTGCTTTTGATCTTGTTGCACTGTAAGCTCAATGAAGGCAGTCTGAGACACACAATAAACTTAAAACATAATTTAAACATTTTCTGAATTGTAGATTTATACTAAGACCATCACAAATGTTGTGATGAAACTGGCACTCATCAGGACCATCCCAGTAAGGGTAGGCCATGACTTTTCTATGATACATAGGATATGTTAATCAGAGTTACCAGCCTTAGAAACTGCAAGTTATAAGAAACCCAAACAAGAGATATCTACAGTAAATGCAGCATCAGCTGTTCGTTCAAGTGTTTGTTCATAGCTATGGTGATTATCTGGGTAATAAATCAGATTAAACTGCACCTGAACAGCTGTTTAGCTCAAATATATGAGGAGTATATTTGATACTAGGGTCAGATTGAGACTTTTTTCTTCAGAACAAAAATGAATTGGCTTTGAAATAAAAGGATAGCAGGCTTTTTTGACTTGTAAGTTTTTTTTTGTGCATATGACATTCCATGTGTAAACAGCTTAGCATGTTAGCAGCATCAGCAGATAAATCGTTTATTCATAGCTATGGCGATTTTCTATGGTGATTACATTTGATAGTAGGGTCAGATTGAGACGAAAAGAAATTGGCTTTACAATTATAGGATATCAGGCTTTTTTGGCTTTTATGTAAGTATTTTTTTATGCATACGACAAATTCGTCTTAGGTTACACAGTAGAACTCATAGTTCACTAAAAAACACAAAATAAACATTACAGCAACATTTCCAACAAAAAAAGCTCCTTCCCTGCAGCATCGTCCAGCATTTCCCTGGCAAACTCAAGGCTAAGAGGGTGGCCAAAGCGTTCAGCAAAATAAAGATGAATATTGATTATTTTCCATCGGCTCATACCAGATCATTTTAGCTGGGTTAGCTGTGAGTTATATTCAGGGAATGCAGCCCTGTGTAATATTTGTTTATGCAACAGTTGAGTCTGAAACACTAAATATGTGTGGCGTTCCGGGTGCAGATGGGGGACGGCGGCAGAAACAGATTGCTTAGCGGAGCCGCCGTTAGCTTCTCCAAGACTGAGGAACACTGCCTCATTCATCAGCTCTGACACGCTATATCTCAACCCCTGAGAGACGGCCAGCGTCACACAACCCCATCCATTATCATCCACACATACCACACTGTGTTTTTACAGGGCGGGGGTCATACGTACCTGTCCCTTTATACTGTACATACTGTACTTTACATTGGTGTGGCTTAAATACATTATAGTACAATGCAAATCTGTACAAATGTCTGAATAAACTTGAATTCATGTTTATTTGGGTTTATTCTAATATTATACAGACTTAATTACATGAACTAATTACAACAGCTGATTGGTCTTGGATTGGTAGCATCCAATTCCTTATGTTTGCTGCCATTTTTAAATGTATTTGCCTGGCCATTTAGTTCCGTGATATTGGTTCAATGACTGCATGGTCTGTTGAGGTTTTCTTTTTAATACTGATTGCAAACATAATCTTACAAACACAAGTATCTGCTGTTCAAGGGAGGGACAGTGGCTTAGTGGTCTTGGGGTCTTGGGTTCAAGTCCCTATCTGGGTGGAGTTTCCATGTTCTCCCCATGTCTGTGTGGGTATAAAAACATGAAGATCAGGTAAACTGGATATTCTAAATCGCCCAGAAAAAAAAAATGTATACTCTAAGTAGATTTGTATGTGTATTGTATATGATTGTGTGTGTAAACATGTATGATTGTGTGTCCAGATATGGATTGATCCTGTGTATGCTGGTATATGATGTAGTGCTCGATGCAGTCCTCCAGCTGGATGGTCCTTTCCGGTTGAGAGTACGCTGTGCACGATTGGCTTCTACTTGGTTGTGTGTAAATTGTAAAGCGTCCTTGGGTTTCTAGAAAGGCACTACATAAGTGCACCTTCATTCATTCATTCATTCATTCATTAACATCCATAATTCTCCAATATTGTTGTCTCAATTAATACAGGGGCATAAAAACTGCATCGCCAACTAGTGTCCTGTGTCATGGCAAAGCAATGAAGACACACCAAGGCAAAAGCATAAATGCTCACTGATGTTGAGGTTTTGCACCTGTTTTTCATTATTATATATTTTCTAATAATCTGCTAAATCATAAGAAGGTGGGGCTGCATAGTAATTGGCTTTAACAGACCATCTATCTATATTACATGGAGTAGCTGAGTTTTAGTCCTGTAATCATTATTACTATTAATGATCATGTGGTGGTGTTATTCTGTCCATCATTTTAAAAGAAGAAGACAATGTACAGAATTGTTTTCCATTGTGATATAACATTTCTTAGCTGTTGGCCAGATAGCTAACATTAGCAACAATTGTTTACTTAGAGCCATCTCCCACTCGGTTTTAATTTGTTTTCACACATCTAAAAACCTAAATGCACCAAAATGCACCCCAACAAACCATGAAAGCACACGGACGTGAGCAGTGAGTGCTGCACATACGTCGTTCAGTGTGTAAACAGCTTAGCACGGAGCAGCATCAGCAGATAAAGAGTTTGTTCATAGCTATGGTGATTATCTATCTATCTATCTATCTATCTATCTATCTATCTATCTATCTATCTATCTATCTATCTATCTATCTATCTATCTATCTATCTATCTATCTATCTATCTATCTATCTATCTATCTATCTATCTATCTATCTATCTATCTATCTATCTATCTATCTGACCAAGCATGACTAGAATCAAATGTGTAATTCACTATGATTAACCAGCTAGCATACATGATAAAAACAGTATATTTTATATATGGACTATAATACATAGAATATAATATATAGATATATAGATTTTAAATACGTTTACCTCTGTCCGCACAATTACAACTACATTAGAAATGTACATAATGAAACATACTGTATATTGACACCTGACTTTCTCACCTGCAAGAAAGCTGGTTGGCATCCTGTTTGAAAAACATGTATAATAATATGGAGTATTCACTGCCACATAGAAAAGATATCTACATACCATACTAACAATCTTATCTTCTCACTAAATATCTTCTCTTTTCTTCCACGGAGAGTTCCTGCTGTACACTGAATTGTTGCTGTTCTTAATGTAACCTTCATATCATCAATCAACACACTTTATAAATGATCCTAAAGAGCTACTGTACCAGTACATCATTCAGCCCCCGCTGCAGTTCATCCTGTCAGGCTCCACTAACTCCTGCCGGTGAGGGTTCTGCTGGAGAACCGACAGCACCATTCTCCACCCGCAGGCTCTTCTACCTCCACAGGAGATACAGAGAGACACCAGACCTTAAACCCTCTACTGTTAAACCATACAAATCCCATTTACTATTAAATATTATATATTACTTTACTACTACTACTATTACTAGTACTGCTACAGTTAATACTACTTTACTACTACTAGAACTATTGTTCCTACTACTACTACTACTATGACTACTACTGTTAATACTACTTTACTACTACCACCACAACTACTACTATTACTATTACTGCTACAGTTGATACTACTTTACTACTACTACTACTACTACTAAAATATTACTACTGCCAATACTACTATTAGTTCAACTACTATTTTACTACTACTCCTACTTTACTAACACTATTACTAATACAACTCTTACTACTGTTACTACTACCTACTACTATTACTACTACTACCTCTACTACTATCACTACTACTTTACATCTGCTACTATTACTACTACTATTATTATTACTACTCCTACTACTGCTACTACTACTACTATTATTATCATTACTACTACTATTATTACTACTATTATTCCTACTACTACTACTTGTCCTACTACTACTACTGCTACTACTGAAACTACTGTTATGACTACTATTACTACCTAAACTACTATTACAATTCTTATTACTACTACTACTATTACTTTACTACTACTATACTATTTTTATTACTACTGAAATATACTGCCAACTACCTGGGACACATTGCTAACTAAACAGCAACAAGATAACAATACTTTAACAACTACTTAGAAAAAAAAGTACTTGTCTTGTCTTAATGTCTTGAGACCACCAGAAAGCATTGAAAAAGTATGTCGACAACAAATTGTGCTCTAATGATTTAATTATTATATATAATATATGATGATGCAATCACGCCCTAAGGTCACAACCATCTCCTGGCTCCTGATTCGTGAAGGTCAGATTTCTAACAACTTGGTGCCGTGACCCGGATTTCTAACACCAGCAGTCTGCAATGATATTTAAAGTTCTTGATCAGTTCTTGATGTTATTTTGACATTTGCTCTGTCTTATATAACATATTTTATGGTCATCTTCATAACATATCTTTCTCAGACTCTCTCAGCAATATATATGTTATATGTCTATATTTACAGTTTTGCTTCGATAAATTATGTTTTAGACACACCAGAGGAAGAGACAGTGCTTTAAAGTTTCTTCAGCAGAATCGATTCCTCTTCAATTAACCCAAATCATCCAGCACATTTGGAAAAGGTCCCACCCACACTTTCCCGTACCGCCAACCGGCGTCCATCTGGGACAGCGCGCCGCCGCGCCGGCCTCAGTATTGCATTTTATAACCCATTCCAATCTGTCTCGTTCCCACATCGTTTGAAGGAATAATAAATATGGAAATAGTGCCGCCCTCCATTTCTGAAGCTCTGATTTCTCTCCTCCTAAAGTCAAGAGGATTTTGTTTTTCATGCCATTAGTATTTTGTATGTAGGATGTGTTTCCTACGTGTTTTGTTTTTACATTTTTAACACTAAGATAATAAAAATAAATATATAAAAGCATAATTATACCATGTTCGCATTCAGTGGTAATTATGCTACAAAACACATCTGTAGAAAAAAGCAGGGAATTTAATAGAAATGGGCCATCACTTAAAGAACATTCTTGTTTTATTCTATTATTTGCAGAAAATGAGAAATGGCTGAAATAACAAAAAAAGATGCAGAGCTTTCGGACCTCAAATAATGCAAAGAAAAGAGTTCAGAAATCAATATTTGGCGGAATAACCCTGGTGGTTTTTAATCACAGTTTTCATGCATCTTGGCATCATGTCCTTCTCCTCCACCAGTCTTACACACTACTTTTGGTTAACTTTATGCTGCTTTACTCCTGGTGCAAAAATTCAAGCAGTTCAGTTTGGTGGTTTGATGGTTTGTGATCATCCATCTCCCCCTTGATTATATTCCAGAGGTTTTCAATTTGGTAAAATCAAAGGAACTCAAAGTGGTCCCTTTTTCCAGAGCTGTGTAAATGGGAACATCTGTATATGTTGTGAGGTGTTATCTTGTAAGGGAGATTGATTGAATACTAACCAGTGTGCTCATGGCAAGGCCAGGTCAATTATGGAGTATATGATTTGGAGGTCTGATAGTGAGTGCAGATGGAATAGAAGGCTAATATTACCATCCACAGTGGACAGTGCAGTGGGTGTAGTTGGCTAGAAAACGTCCTTAAAGTGATACTACTGTAGTTTCTACCCAATGAAATTTGAGGTAAACGTAAAGTACCAGTCAAAAGTTTGGACACAACTTAAATTCAGCAGGTTTGATTATTTTAAAAATGGTTCTGCATTGTAGTTTTAAGTCATCCAAACTATGAAGAAAAAATATATATTCTTTAAAGTAGCACCTCTTTCTTAGATTATACAGCTTTACACAACTTGGCTGGATTTTCTCAGTCAGCTTTATGAGGTAGAGTCACCTGGAATTTAGGCTTTCAGTTAACAGCTGTGCTGAACTTGTCAAGAGATAATTACTTGAATTTTTTTGTCTCTTAATAAAGTGTTTGAGAGCATCAGTTAAAGTAAAGTAGTGAAGAGGTAGAGTTACAGGTATACAGTGAATAGTGAATATTTGAGTAATGTTCTAATCCAGATTATGAGAAAAAGACCAAAGACCATCAAAAAACATTATAATGATGAAACTGGCACTCATCAGTTACCTCTTTTGCACAGGGTTACCAGCCTCAGAAATTTCAAGTTAACAGCTCCCTAGATAAAAGCATTTTTCGTATTTTGGTTTGTTTAAGTTACTATATGTTTTTTTTTATGTTTTCCTTCATAGTTCATAATGAATTCTAAATAAATAAATTAAAAAAAAAATCAAATAAGAAGGTGTGCCCAAACTTTTCACTGGTCCTCTATATCTCCCATCTTCTTATCGTATCTAAGTTGTTAAATAAATGAAGAAATAAAAAGTATAACAGGAAACTTCAGTAAGAAGAACTTCAGAAGGAGCAGTTTAATAGTGTAATTGTTCTGTTCCAAGGTGTAAATTATGATTTTTCTCATCGGCTAAATATCATCTCACACTCCAATAGGATTTATTTGTTTGTGAGAGAGAAGCTGCTGCTGCTGCTGCTGCAGTGTTTCCACACTGTTACATGTGTTTCTCCTCAGGCTTCATCATGGTGCAACAGGGTGGGGGTGATTTCGCTGGTGTAACCTCCTCACTTAGTGGGAGTAATTCTTCTCTTGTGGAAAACGGTCTTTCTCCAGTCAGGCGCCCACCGGTCTGAACCGCCGGAATGGCACATGAAGAGAAATGCTCCGTGGCCTTAGGGTTAGCTTAGCAACATCTCAGCGCTAGTAATATTTAAAGAGCCTGGAGAGTCCCAGCATATACAACATTCAGCCTGACTTACAGCTGAACCGGAACACCAGGACGGTGAACTTAACCATCAGGAGGGGGTTAAATATCCAGCCAGGGGTCATAAAAAGCCTAAAAAATAAAATAAAAAAATTAATCCTTCAATACACAATACAATGTCTCATTTGTGTTGCATTATAGTTGTTAAAATATTATATAAAAACTGTGTAACAAGACATTGTTCAAGATTTACTCTGAATTATTACATTATTACAGAAATTGAGGAGTGCTAACTTTCAATTTAAAGGACTTTTTGTACATTTTAGAACATTTTCTTTGATGTGAGAGGTTTTTAAGGTTTTTCGTTACATCCGCAGTGCTGTCTGGTTAACGTTCATGATTATTTTAAAGAGCCAGTATAACCCTAACCAATATTTTTTTCCAATAATAGCTTAGCAATTTTTCTAAACACTTTCTAACCTTTAAAAAATGTGCTTTTTTGTGGCTATCTCTTCCTCTGCAGCGCCCTCTTAGGTAAAATTGCACTATAGGCAAGGAGATTAATCAATCTTTAATACTGCACCCCCCCCCCCACCCACCCTCCGCTGATGTCCAACCATTTGAGTCTGACCGTTATCAGAGACACACAGCTGCTGCTCAGCCAATCAGCTCTCCCTCCTGCCCTGCCTCTAAACCTATACATCACCCAGTGCCCCTCTCAAACTACCCCTTTTCATTTTTAGCCGTTTTCAAATTTGAGCTGAGGGTGGAGTCAGCTTAAATCAGGGGGTTTATTTATTTCTACAAAAAAAAATAATAATAATAAATGAATAAAAACGAATTGTGTAAATCCATTTTTTTATTATAGATCCTCTAAAAGTTATTTTTCTCTAGAAATGGTTCACATACTCCTATTCCTTATTGTGTTTAAACTCAAAAGAGTGTTTTTTTTATACGTCAGTTTAGCTCTAGCAGGATTTCATGTATGCTAAAACAAGATTCTGTAATAAATAAATTTAGCATTTTAAACATGTAATTTAGACAAATTAAAAAAAAAAATGATTATGTGTCTAAAATATATGAAATTGTCCAGCCTGTCATACAACTTGTCATAACAGGGTGAATGCAATTAGGAAAGAAAATGCTTTTTTTTATCCTATTTTCTCCCCATTTCTTTAAGTCCAACTAGCCAACCCACTCATTAGGATTCCCCATATCACTAGTGATGCCCCAACACACGCCTAAAGACTACCACACGCCTCCTCCGAAACATTGAAGAGTCAGACTGTGCCTCTTTTTGAGCTGTTGCTGATAGCTGTAGCATTGCCTAGAAGCATGACAGCGCTAACACTCTGAGTAAAGCACAACAGCGACTCGGTTCTGATACATCAGCTCACAGATGCAGCCTTGTGCTGATTGACATCACCCTAGGAGTGATGAGGGGAAAGAGCACTATCTACTGTACCCACCCAGAGAAAGCAAGGCCAACTGTGCTCTCTCAGGGGTCTAGCAGCTTATGGCAAGCTGCATGACTGGGATTAGAACCGGCGATCTCCTGATAATAGTAGAAGCACCTTAGTCTGCTGGACCACTCAGAGCTCTATTTAAATTTTTGAGATGGCAAACAGCACAGTATATGAAAACATCCCAAAATAAAGTAAAATTTTAATCCAAATCCAATTTCCAACTTTATTTTTTCCTGATTTATCCGTGAAAAGCTCAGAAAGTGAAAGTGTTTTTCAATTGTCCCGTTTCTGGACCACACTTTAAGCCAATTTTCTTTGGCCGTCTCTTACTTTCACTCTCTTACCCGAGAATTTCACATCATAACCCTGAGCAATCCCACAATCCCCCCCTCCCCTCCCCTGCTGAACTGGATGGAGGGAACAATGGCCTTAAATGAAAAACGCTTGAAAGCAGAGAAGGCCCACTTCAGTCACGGTTATATACATTTCTTTAAAAAAAAAAAAAATTGCGTTTGGGTGGATAAAAAAGCTGCGGCTGATTCTGTGAATATGGGATAGTTTATAACAAATCCCTGAGCCGTGTCGAGAGCTTTCGCCTGAGCTTTCACTCTTTATAACGACGCTAACGCTCCTTCAGAGGAGACTCTACAGCTATAGAGCATCACAGCATGGCATGAATTATCAATAACAGTGGAAACTGTACACCAATATACAGTTTATACAATCTCCAATGAATGGGACTGTAGAGAAACTGCAAGAAATATAATAAATACATGAATAAATAAAAAAAAATATGTATTTCATCCATGTATAACATTTACATTGACTTTTAATCAGATGAAATGATTGCTGCAAAAGATAATATTACATTGCAAATTTCTGGATGTCTTATTTGTAAGGTGTGAATAGCACTTTAAATAGAGTTCATATGTTTATATTTATTTGAGTAAAAATGACCTTCACTTAACTAATTAGACATACTAAATTAAAGTACATAAAAAATCATTATATCTATAATTTTTTAGTAATTTATATTAAATGTAATTTTCCTGTGTTACATGTTATTTGGCACAGTCTGTCGGATTGGTGTTATTTCTGTCCCCAGGAAATATATACATATATAAATGTGCACACAAAATAACTTTAAAATACATTTTATTATTAAGCATAGTGTATTGTACCTAATAGAAATAATTTTCATAATAAATCCATAATATTTAAGTTATATAACACATTTTAGTTGTGTCTCTGGTTTCACTCAGTCCTGTTACCGTAACACATTACCCCGATCATCTGAAACATCTGGAAAATACAGATGTCAACAACAGGAATAAGTCACATCTACAACAGGAAGTGACATCAACTGGTTCTTCTGAAGACCACGGAAAGACCAAAATTTACCGAAATTAAGTTTTCATTATTTTATTTTATTTTTTCTGTATATTTGATCTTATTGTAACGATGACTGAGGAGCTCAATCTCAGCACTCACACCTGTTACCTAAATTAAATTTAATTACTACAATGTGCTCAGTGTCCTCATGCTATTAGCATTGTTACTCAAAAGTGTCCACAGAAAAAAAAGTGTGAAACTCCATGCTTTACTCAAACTGAAGCTAGGTATGGTGTGCGCACTACTTTATATAGTTTTTTTTTTTATTTACTTGCACATTTTTATTAATTAGTTATTTTGCACTAAATTGTTTTTATTTATTTAGACTAAATTATTATAGTTTTCTTTGTGTGTTCTGATTAAAATACTGAAAGGCATAGTCTGCTCTGAGTGTCAGGTTTTTATGTATCCTAGAGGTGTGATTATTGATTATCAAGAAAAATAAAATAACTCCGCCTGATGCTGTTTCTCCATGTATTTTATCAAAGTAGTAATTAATAAGCCATGTAATGAACTCAAATCATCATCAATATTCTTATGCATTTTTATAACTCATAAACACTCTAATCTAACATTTTTTGAAAAGATATCTTAGGTGTGAATAAAGTCTATACATTCAAAAATAAGTGAAAATTTTGAGCAAAACATGATCAGTTCCAGGAAAATATAACAATTCTGCTTCCTTACATTTTAAATGATTACATTTTTGAGCAGCCGTATGTCTTCTGGAGTAAAAGAGATCAGGGCATGTGTCTGTCTGATATAATTACTGTGTTATAAGACCTGAAAGAGAGAGAGCTGACTAAAAAAAAACAGAGAAAAAACACACCAAAACAACCTAGAGTTCAAAGGGTTTAATACAAAAATAGTAGAAGTATGCATAAAAATAGTATAAGCTCCGGTGGACTCCCCCTTCAGCAGGCGTTAGCCGTTAGCATGGCGGTTGCTGGGTAACAGCAGCGGGACTGAAGTGGTTTTGTGCTGTAATGCTGTTAGAGTGGTCATTTGGACTCATGTTTCTGAAAGAATGATAATCTGCGGCAGCAGTCGCGGCTTTTGTGCGGGAAAAGTAGCTCCCATCCACGCGGGCTTTGTAACCTGAAAAGCACACATCATTCGGAGCGATTACCGCGGCTCGGCGGAGGGTCGGCGGGTCCGCGGCAGCGGGATACACGCGGAGAGCGCGGCTCACATCCCGGCAGAAGCATCATTTCAGAGCTATTACACGGGACCGAGTGTTCCTGCGCCTGCTCGACAGAATAAATATACATAATGGGCTAAAAGAAGAAGAAGGCGAAAGGTTTTATTTTGCTAAGGCAAGTGTCAAGACGAAATTGCACTCATTATGCCATTACATGTGAACTTTATTTATTTATTTGTTTATTTATTTATTTATTTATTTGCTTACTGTTTTTGTTTGCATTGCTTTTCTCAAAAGAAAGAAGCCATTTGTACAGTGTGTACCCATCATTTCTACTGTTTTTTTATTATTTTTTTATTTTTATAAAACTAGTAAAGTATTCATGAGTTTGACTAAAGATTCACACAGAAAAATAGATACAAAAAAAAAAAAACAGATTGATGGAACGTCATATTATTCAGTATAATAATCTACCTCAAGGTGCTTTCACTCCTAGCTTTTTAGGGTCAGAACCTTTAGAAAGATTTACGTCACACAGTTTGGAATGAATGAACAAAATAGCTAAAGTTATAGCTAAAATTATTTATTAAGTTCATGGATTTTTTTTGGTAATAAATAATTCCAATAATATGAGTCACGAAATAACAGTTTTAATATAGTAGTAAATATTAAAATGAAAAAAAAAAACAATGTGTTAAAATGGGACATAATAGAGAAAATCCTTTTTTCTAAAGTTTTTAACACTGAACACGCTTACATCACCCTCGTCTGCTGACTCGCTGATGTCACTAACAGTTGTCTTTACAGAACTCACAATGTTTCTTTAATCTACCTGTTCGATGTCTGTTATTTAGTACACCAGTGATGACTTTCTTCTTCAGGATATTATTCCAAACTGTTGTTCTGGCTATGGCCAATATTTGTACCATGGCTCTGATTGTTTTTGTTTTGTTGTTGTTTTTTTCTCTCTTTTCACAGTTCTCACAATTATCTTCAGAAATGTGTCTCAGATTCAGATATACATACCTGGAAATAAAAGCTTAAATGTTGATCTTTTATTTATTTTTTGTCTTTTAATGTCAAACACAATTTATTTTTGGTCTACAGCAGAAATAAATAGATAGATCTCACTAGTCCAGTATACGTTTTCTTTATTTCCATGACTATTTAAATTGTAGATTCTCACGGAAGCATCAAAACTATGAAAGAACACATGTGGAGTTTTATGTACTGAACAAAAAAAGGTGAAATAACTTTAAAAAAAATCTATATATATTCTAGTTTCTTCAAAATAGCCACCCTTTGCTCTGATTGCTGCTTTGCACACTCTTGGCATAATTCTCTCAATGAGCTTCAAGAGGTGGCCACCTGAAATGAAAAGTTTTCCAACAGTCTTGAAGGTGAAGGAGTTCCCAGAGGTGTTTTTTTTAGCACTTGTTGCTCCTTTGCCTTCTTCACTCTGTGAAGCTCCAGCTCACCCCAAACCATCTGGATTGGGTTCAGGTCTGGTGACTGTGGAGGGTCAGCTAATTTTTTGTTAAGTACATAAAACTCCACATGTGTTCATTTATAGTTTTGATGCTTCAGTGAGAATCTACAATGTAAATAGTCATGAAAATGAAGAAAACACACTGAAAAAGAGAAGCTGTGTTCAAACTTCTGACCTTAAGAAACACTTTGTTAGGTTATAATGTATTATGATGTCTTTAAAGGTACTTTAAATATCCTTTAGAGGTCCATTTTTCTGTAAATTAATTAATAAATTATATTATTTTTCTTCGGTGCATCATTCCTCAGACTCCACAGGATGTTGCTATGGCGCAGTAATGAGCGAAAGAGTCTTTTAAAGACGGACTATCCATCTCCATTTGAAATCAATACGCCATTCCGATCATTCCATTATCCGGCATCTGTCAGGAGGTCAAAGATCCCATAATCATTAGTTTTACATTCGTCACCAGGCTCGCCTGCCGCCGCGCTTTCTTTTCACTGTAACCTCGCGTTATGAAACACACACTCCTACTCGAGTGGCTTACGTTCTGTTTCTTTGTGCGGCGGGATGCAGTGTGTGTATTCTGCAGATAAGGATAAAAAGAATGGAGATGATAGCTCAGACACAATCCAGTGGGATCAGAAGCAATGCTGCAATTATGTGGGTTATTTAATGTTACGACGGCTCTGGGCTGATAGGAATGTTGGGAATGTGTTGAATGGCGCTTTATATTCTTTATACATACAATAACCTTCTTTCATTGAAAGACATACAGAATAAACTGTGGGGACGGGGGCGTCCTGCTTGTTTGACATAAATTATATGCATAAATATACACAAATATACACACACTTTCTTATTTAATGTGTTTGTTATTTTTTTTTTCTATGTTGAAAATGAATACTGAAGTCATCTAGACTACAAAGGAACACATTATGAGTCATCTGATGAACTTATCCTGTGCAACAGAGCTAACTCTTGGTTATCCTTCCCCTGGGGTGGTCCTAATGAGAGCCAGTTTCATCAACGTTTGATGGTCTTTGCGATGACTGCACTTGAGGACATAATCTGGATTCGAACATTACTCAAATAGGGCTATTCACTGTATACCTGTAACCCTACCTCTTCACTACTTTACTCAACTACTGATGCTCTCAAACCCTTTATTAAGAGACAAGAAATTCAAGTAATTAACACTTGATGAGTTCAGCACAGCTGTTAACTGAAAGCCTGAATTCCAGGTGACTCTACCTCATAAAAGCTGACTGAGAGAATACAAAATACAGCCAAGACCTGTAAAATCCAGAAATTGCTTAAATAGAACGAGAAAACAAACTCATTGATCATCTATCAGTCTGGAAAAGGTTAAAAAGTCATTTCTAAAGCTTTGAAACTCCAGCGAACCACAGTGAGAGCTATTAATCACAAATGAAGACACACTGCATATGAAACACTGGTTAACCTTGCCAGGAGTGCCCGCCCGATCAAAATTACTCCAAAAGGGCATGGACAACTCATCCAGGAGGTCACAATAGAACCCAGAACAACATTTAAGGAACTGCCGGCCTCACCATTTTTTTTATCAGCAGTAAGTTATTTACATTCTGAAAATTTAAGGGATTTGAAATCTCCTACAGGGCACTTGGAGAAGCTGCTTGTTTTCTATCTACTCCACTTAAATTCCAGATCAGAAACAGGAATCAACCTAAATTCTGCAGGTTTGAAAATAGATGTAAAAACTAGACAAAAAAAATTAAACTAAAGGTTTGGAGGACATGTTTGATTTGAACTGTTTAACTTGTATGATTTTATTCATTATATTTTGACATTAGCAGATTTATTTTAGCATATTTTTTATATTTTCTATTACAATTACAGTTATGCTTTTCAGTTATGTTTCCTTATCAAACATAAAAGCTTTTAATAGAATGGTTTAATAGAAAATCCTTATGATTTAAAGGTAATCAGTGGACATCTAACAAAATTCCTAGCAAAAGTGGAGCTTTTCGGAAGGTGTGAATCTGGTTACATCTGGCTTAAAACTAACACATCATTTCAGAAAAAGAACAGCATGCTCAATGTAAAACATAGTGGTGGTAGTATGATGGTCTGGGCCTGCTGGAAAACGTGCTGTGATAAATGGAACCATGCATTCTGCTATTTGTCCGACCATCTGTTGGGTTTTATCCATGTTCCTCAGCTCCTCAGGTCAGTTTTATCGGTACGTCATGCCGTATGTGGGTCAGTCATATTTTGAAATATGATTATTATTGACAGGGTCCGAGGACAGAGACACTTTAGGTTGGGTATTGATCCTGAAGATATCTGCATCACTCATGTCAATGGATATAACAACCACAGGCCACGGAGCGTACGGTGATTTATCATTATGGATTACTTTGGCAAAACCTTTACTAAAAGTGAGCCCAGCGATCGATACTTTACTAACGGTTAGAACGCCATCGAAACAAGCTCCCTCCAGCAGATCCAGACAGAGGGAATATACACAACTCAGACCCAGACTCAATTATTACCATTCTAAAAAAAAAAATAAATAAATAAAATAATTTTACTTTAACCAGTGTTAACATAGCATTTGCACACTAATCACACGGCTCATTTCGCAGTTAAAATTAGACTGTGTATACTATGGGCTCTATCGTACATCCTGCACAAGGTGCGTCACGATGCCCATTGCTATCTTGCACCCCGTCAGCAGTTTATTTCCACACATTGTGCCCACGCTGTCAAAATAGCTTTGGAGTAGTTCAGGAGCAAACCTATGTTCAGGTAAAGTTCTGGTGTGTTGCTTTTAGAAGGAAAAACACAGATGCATCACTGACTGATTAAAACCCTGACAACAGTCAACAGTCACTTGTTCATACCTGCGCAGGTGTGACATGCACACACGGACACGCAGCAGTGTGCAAATCCAGCTTTTACATTAACGATAAACAGAATAAAGAAAAAAATTGTGCGCTGTTTGATCTGTGCAACATGTGTTTTTCGCACCCTCACAATAGACTTTAAAGGAACACATAATGAATCATGTAGTAACTTAAAGGTGTTAAACAAACCAAAATGCTTTGTGAAACATTTAGTTTCATTAAAATGTTTTTCTAGGGTCCTGTTTTGTGGTTTAAATTTTCCCTTCTTGTTGGATGCGCTATTTTTTATTTTTTGTTGATGCTTGTTACGAAAAAAAAGTAAAAAAACTTAAAAACTACACATTAATCTATGGTAATATAGTGCTTATTAATATGTTTAACAAGGAAATTTTACTTACAGTGCAACAGAGAAAACTCTTGGTCTTCCTTTCCTGAGTTGGTCCTGATGAGAGCCAGTTTCATCAATGTTTTATGGTCTTTGTGACTGCATTTGAGGACACTTTAAAAGTTCTTTTAATTTTTTTTTTCTTTACTTAGTTGAGTAGTCCTTACCATAATAGATTAGATCATTATTTAAATAGGGCTTTTCACTGTATACCAACTCTACCTCTTCACAACTTTCCCTTCTTGTTGGATGCGCTACATTTTTTATTTTTATTTTTTTTACTGAGTGAGTTGCAATTACAACTGTTCAGAAAATCATTCATGTTGCACCAGTTAAGGTCAAATGAGAAAGACAAACCACTAGCGATTGTTTTGTTTGGTTATGCTTGTTATAAAGAAAATGGCTATGAAACATTGAAATTACACATTTAACAATGGAAATATAGTGTTTATTGTCATTTTTAACACAGAAAATACATTATTTATGGATTCTTTGGCTGTTTGTGCTGCACCAGTGATTTTTATATCGCTCTGTTTGAAGTGTCCCTATGAAAAATCTTGGTTTGAAGGACCATGGAGCTCCAAAACTGTCCCTAACCTACCCTTACAACCTTGCAAGAATCAAAAAGTTGTTAAAAAGGGGTTAAAATTGGTAGGGCCAAGGGTTGAAATGGGATTTGGCCAAAATATGAAGTCATGAAGTACTTAGCATTATGAGTTTGATTTAGAAAATGACCCCAGGTTATTAAAAAAGCAAAAAAGAATAGATGCCAAAAAATGGAAACTGTAGGAATGGTTGAAGCCTCAGTCCAGGTCAAACCACATGTGGAATGAACGCTGGTTCTCCATTCAGCGAAACAAAAATTACTGCCGACTTTACAGCAGCGCAGGCCGTGATTCATCAGGAATAAATAACTCGTTTAATCCTTCAAAAGAGGGGCAGGAAAGTGGGGAATATGCGGTTACCTGCTGGGGATTACAGATGTTTCCCTGAGAAGCATTTAAATCTCCTCCGCGGCGTCATCTTATCAATCACCCGCTAAGCACTCGGGACGTTTCTGAATATATTACACTGCGGCTGATGCTGCTACAAAGCCAGCGTGAAACATGAGAGTAGCCTGATGAAGGGCTTTCTTCTCCAACTCTAACCAAGCCAATTAGAACTGCTTTCATTTTAAGTGGCTGCGGCGGCGGAAGGCAATCTTTACTCTTTAAGTTTTTTCTTTTTTTTTTTTTTACTTTTTTTTTGTATGTGTCTTTCGCCTCGTCTGTAGGGGTCAATATCAATATGTCGTGCTTTAGTGTTTTTTTTTTACTTTTTGTAAATTTTGTACAGACAGATTATACTTGGATTTCTGCATAAATTGGTCATTAAATCGGTTCTGATCTTCAGAACACGGTCACAACAATAGACAAACACTGTCTGCTTATACCACACTAATACCACACAAAACAATATTATATGTTTGGATGGTTTTATTGAACACAACATGTTAACAATCACAGTGAGGGGGGAAAAAGTATGTGTGAATCTTTGGATTTAATAACTGGTTGATCCTCCTTTGGCAGCAAAAAACTCAACCCATCATTTCCTGTAGCTGCAGATCAGACCTGCAGAACAGTCAGGAAGAATTCTGGATCATTCCTCTTCACTAAACTGTTTCAGTTCAGCTATATCCACTTAATAACCACTTAGAAAAATAACATTTGACATCCTCAATGACATCGCAATCTTTACACTGTTAACTTTTGGAGAGACTGAAGATGCTTACTGCATATTCAGCAATAAATAACATTCATTTCACTGAATGTATTTTTTTTATTATGTGCTGTAACTGTGGTAAAGCTCAAACTGTCCACCCCGCCACTGTAAAATATATGGAAATATGATGGAAATTACGATTATTTTAGAAGGACAAATCAATTTATCGGTCCCACTTTATAATGTGTCCCTAAGTACTATGTAGTTACACGGTAACAATCCATGTAACTACAGTGTAACTACTGATGAAGTACACATTGTTACAGATTAACTACAGAGGAACAGGTTATGTAATTACACATGTGTATTAAGGTTAATTTTGACTTGTGTAAGTACACATGTGTACCAGGGTGAGTGTACTTACACAAGTCATAGAACAAGTGCACTTACACATGTGTAACAATGTGTGTGTACTCACATACTGTATATGTAATGGTGTGTGTGCTCAATCAGCCCTAATAACATACTAGACAATAGCTGTTGGAGAAGTTTATACTCAACTTATCACACACACTATTACACATGTGTAAGTACACACACACACACTGTACACATGTGTAAGTACACTTGCATGGATTGTTACCGTGTAACTACATAGTACTTAGGGACACTTATTATAAAGTGGGACCAATTTATCTTTGAAACAGAACAAGAACAGTTACCATAAACAGTGTCATGGTGTGCACAGAATACAGACACTCATGGATACAGTAAAAAGGGTTGTTTATTAAAACACTAGGTAGAGAAACAAACAAACTGGGTAGTCGTACAAACACACTTAGAGCACCGGTAAACAGAAGCAACGTAGGCATAACCATACCATGACTGAGAAACAGTCCAGAGTTCAAACACGAGAAAGCCAACATCAGAGATAATCCAATAATCGGTCCAGGTCATACACAGAAAAATCCACAATCAAAGGTAATCCAAAAATCAGCGTTGAGAAAAACAAAAGGCAAGTTCATACACGAAATATCAGAGACAAGTAATCAGTAACACTGTAATGAGGTAGAACCAACAATACGCGGCACCAAGGAGTTTGAGAAGCGCCCTTAAATACAATGAGGTAATCAATACTCGGGGCTTCCTGGCGGAAGCAGGTAGGTGTCACGTGCGTAGGTGTGTGCGTGATGTCAGCGTGTGGTGCATTCTGGGTAGTGTAGTTGTTAGGCTCAGTGTGGAAGGATCAGGAGTGCCTACAGCACCAGACAATAAACAATTCAACATACCTGCAAATCTAGCTCAACCTCGTTTTAATGTCAAATTCAATTAGTAGCAAGTCATCTACAGGTATGTGTGTACCGTAGTAATAGTGTAAAAGTGACAGGATGGATATGCAGGTGTTTGTCTTGTAGACTCAAAAATATAAGTGTATTTTTTGTATATATGAAGGATTTTTAATGTAAAATATGACAGGATTTCTGTAAAATATGACAGGATGGAACTAAAAACAAACTACATGCATTAAGAAGGCAGATGTTTTACAGAATTATACGAGGAATGGAATGTGGGATGTCGAATGGAAACCACATGCTTAATTAACATATTAATTACTGTGTATATTCATATAGTGTATATTCACAAAACCATCATTACCCTCATATTCAGTCATTAGTACACATATTATTTAATGGTGAGTAATTTAACTTTGCAGATATTAATAGATATTTATATTTTTTTTTCTCCCCAATTTCCATAGCCAATTACCCAACTCACTCATTAGGACCCCTATCATTAGTGATGCCCCAACACACCAGGAGGGTGAAGACCAGAACACGCCTCCTTCGATACATGTGAAGCCAGCCACCGCTTCTTCTTAAACTCCTGCTGATGCTGTAGCATTGCCGATCGAGTAGCATCACACCGCTAACGCTCGGAGGAAAGCGCAGCAGCGGCTCGGTTCTGATACATCAGCTCACAGATGCAGCCTTGTGCTGATCCACATCACCCAGAAGGGAGCAGCGCCAATTTTGTTCTCTCTGAGCGCCGGCAGCTTGATGGCAAAGCTGCATAACCGGGATTTGAACCTGCAACCTTAGACCACTGAGTCATTTGGCAACCATTTGTTCCTGCTTAATGCATCCTTACTTACTGATGAATTCATCCTTAATGAACGCCTTAATTAATGTCATGTCATGTACCATTACTATAAAATGTCACCAAACGAATAAAAATCACAATGGCTCATAAATATGACGCCATTGTCGCCACACTCTTAAAGCTGGACCTCCGGGCTGGTTGGTGAAGCAGGCCTCTTTTTTTTTTCCACCACAGTGAAGAGTTTATGAGCGTTTATGATCAAGGGCTCTCAGAAATCAGACAGCAGGTCCAGCTATCTCCATCCTCACACCCCGTCATCTTCTCCAGTGGAACGCCGGGACTCGAGAGACATTAGCGCCGTCGAGAACGCCGACTCAAGACCAAACAAAGAACATCCAGCTGCCTCTCAGCCCGGCAAAGTCCTCCAGAACTGCATTCAAAACACCAGCGCCATTAAAACTTCCCACTTCAGACCCGGCCATATGGAATTCACAGTCTCACCCATTTAATCATCTCTCGACTTGACTTTTCACTCTTAAACTGAGGTGGATGAATAAGGCCATTCAGAGTGTGTATTTATTTTGCCGTTGACCTTCTTATGGGTAAAGATGAGAGGAAAAATTCCCCCGAGGATTCCAGAAGAGCGGGGATGATGAGCACATATTTATTGCTACCACACTTTACATTTAGCCCAAAAGTGGCTCCCAGGCAATTTTTCATAGCGGTAAATATGAATAATAACAGTTCCCGCTGAAGACGTAATTACAGCAACCTTGCGGCACGAACGAAAGGGCAAATTTGCCATTCAGAATCCTTTTAGAGGAAAAAACGCGTGACGTCCTCAGGTTCAACATCCGCTCAGCTCAGAGCAGCTGGGTGTTTTATCATCCAGCATATTTGTATTTTTTTTTTTAAATAATAATTTATTTATTTTTTTCTTTCAGGGCTTTTTATGTTAAGACATAGGGTCGTATAGATTGGTCGTAGCAATCTATAGGTGAGTGTCAGTGTCAGTGTGTCAGGGCCATAGACTGTGTATAGCTGGACAGAGCATCGTCTCTCAAAAGTGAAGCCACCACAGGTCGGGCGCCCCCTGCAGTTCGGTTGCAGAAAACTGTGTGTAATCCCACCCATCCCCATAGGTTTCAATGGCGAAACAGACAACTTTCAATCACATTTTTTTTTTCTAATATTCTGTAATTCTACCTCCATTATTTAAATGCTACAGCTAGTGTAACCTCTGCTTATATTGTCAAATTTTTATATCCCCACAAAATGTTTTTTTTTTTGTTTTTTTTTTAAGTGGATACAATTCTAATCTTAACCATCTTTAAAAAAAATGAATAAACCGAAAGAATAACAAAAAAAAAAAAAAAAAAAACATATATGTATAATGGAAAATGTTACAATATTTAATCTTTAAAAAAATATTGAATTAAACACATCTTAAAATCCTGTATAATAATACAGTACTAACACCAATACTAAACATTATTAAATGGTTAAGTAAAGTCTCAACTAATGAACTAGTTTAAACTGAGACATTAGTTAAAAGAATTGCAATTTAATAATAATGTATTATATAATGTAACTAGTTTTAATAAATAATTAGTTGATACATTATTTTGTAAGTACTGTTAATTAATGTACTGTATTGTAAAGTGTTATCATTAAATTCAACAAATAAAAAAACATAATCATTTTATTTTAGCTAACATCATTATACAATGCAATGTATAGACCAGATAATATTTATATTTTTATATTTTTTCTTTTTTTCACCTCAAAACACTAAATGACGAATTCATTCATTCATTCATCCTCCTTTACTCTTCACCGAGCTCCACTTCATTCTGCTTTCTCCTCCACTGCAGCGTGGGGAGCTTATAAAAGCCTCATTTTTCATATTGTTTGCTGGAATTTTCTCTATTTCTTTTGGAAGGTGTATAAATCTGAGCTCTCATTCATCAGTGGGATTCTGGATCAGGTCTAAAATGAAATCAATAAAGACTTTTAACAATAAGAGGCTCTAAAAAAGGAAATTGACTGATGATAACTGGTGAGAGTCTGGGTGCTGAATTGATTGGACGCTGGTCTGTTGTTAGGCCGAACCGAGAGGAGGATGAATTGGGCCTTGAGCTGATGTGCAGCTTTCTGGCTCCGGCCTTCTGGCGTTTTGCTTTCCCACAAGTCAATCTGTCAAATGAACAGCTCCACGGCTAACACAAAGAGCCAAATATATCTTTATATCAAAGTACGGCAGCAAGGAAACACAATCTGTTTTCATTTCTGTGATAATGTTGCAGAACTGTTCCCTTCATAAGCCATGGCACACTCCAAAATCCTATTTATAGCCCCGCCCATAATATCAGCATGGATCAGGCTATAGAAACTCATATAGCTTATAATAGACTGCATTAATAGACTGCATTTCAGATGATGAATGACACAGTGTTAACTCTTTATATATCATTTATATATCTGATACGGTGCTGTGAAAATATATTTGACCCTAGAGATTTCTTTCTGTTTTTGCTTTTTTTATCATACTTTCATAATTTTCAGATTAAAGGTATCCTTCCACTTAAATCCACTAAAATCCAATAAAATCATCTTCTTCTTTTGTGAAATACAGTAGGTCTCCTACAGTAGAACCTCCAATGTCTGCAATGGCTAGTATAAGAAAATATATATATATAAAAAAAAAAAAAACGGGTCGATCAGGAAAAGCACCATGTCTACTTTAACCTTTTATTTAGTATTCATGGCCCCGCCCACCTCGGCTCGGGATTGCCCACAGGCAGAGCTGAAGGCTGAAGCCGGGCCGGAGCAGAGTAGACACTTTCTTGTTTGCTAAACATCAACATCAACTAGTTTGCTATGGTTAGCTATCTTGTGTAAGTAACTATAGGATTAAATTGGATCTCCGGTTGATTCTGCGTTTTACCGAGATCTTAAATATACACTAAGGAAGCACAGTTTGACAAAGTAGCACAATTCAGACAGAACACTGGTCCAAATGTTCTTTGCCTAAATTAAGTTTTATGCCAGATGCAACAGGACAGAGGCCTTTCAACAATTCCTCAAGATTCTTTATGGTAAGCAGTGGTTTCTTTATCTTGGAACTCTCCCATAGAGACTATTTTCACCCAGTCTCTTTCTTATTATTGAATCATAAACTCTGATAAGACCTTCAGTTCTTTAAATGTTGTTCTGAATTCTTTTGTGACCTCCTAGATGAGTTGTTCATGCCCTTTTGGAGTAATCTTGGTAGTCCGGTCACTTCTGGGAAGGTTCACCACTGTTCCATGTTTTGTGCATTTGTGAAAAATATCACTGTGATTCTCTGGAGTCTCAAAGCTTTAGAAATTCTGACTTTATAACCTTTTCCAGACTGATAGATGATCAATGACTTTGTTTTTTTTCATCTGTTTTTGAATTTCATCAGATATATCGGGGGTATAATCATCTTCCTATTTTTGAACTGTGGGAGAAAATTCCACGGTGGAAACCTACGTAAACACATGGTGAACATGGAAACTCCACACAAATAGGGACTTGAACCCAAAACCCCAGTGCAAGATGATGAACATGCTTACCAATTAGCCACCGTGTCGCCCAATCAAAGACATGAAGGTCATAATGTTATGATTGATTGCTGTATATGTACAGTACATGACATATCTAATGGATCTAAAGTAATAACTGAAACAGTTAGTGTGATTTTTATAAGAATAAGATAAAAACCAGTGTAGGAAATTGTTAAATATAAGCTGTGTATTAGACAGTGCTGCAGTTTAGAGAATCAGAGGCAGTAAACAGCGCAGTGTCTCGCTCTGTTCTGCTCTCACTCTCTTCTTTGAAGTCAGAGTTCGCTGACAAAAGAGCAAGCAGCAATCTGTAGTTTAGGGGGAAAAAAAGCAGGATGGACAGATAACCAGCGGGGGGGCATTTAGCCTGTGTTTTGTGTCGCTCGCTTCAGAAAAGAAACAACAATTTACATCGCTGTCCTCCACAGCCCTCGCTCCCAGGCTTTTCCCGCAGATTCTGTTTCCAATAACACGCCGGGCCGCTGGGAAATAAATGACAACAGCTCCAGAACACAGGGAACAGAAAATTAAAAATAGGTCAATTAAATTCAGCCAATCAATATGCAAAAGTGTTCATTCATTTTTAATAAGTGTGTTGAGACAGCGCTGACTGAAACGTCTCAACCGTGTCGGAAGTGGAGGCTCTAGGCACAATCCCAACCCAACAAGCCTGTCGACTGTCGCATCGCTGACATCAAGGGAGCATCTCCAGTACGCTAACTGTACGGGCACTATCAGTACGACAAGCATAAAGCAAATATCATAAAGATTTCATACAGTCAACTTCTGTAGAAGTAATCTGCATCCAGCTTCAACCTTGCATCCATCCATCCATCCATCCATCCATCAATGCAACCATCCATCCAGCCATTGGTTCATCAATGTATCTGTCCATATGTCAATCAATCATCCATCTACCCATAACTCCATGTCTCCATTCAACCTTTCATCCATCCAACAGTCCATCCATCCATAAAACCATCAATCATCCATTCTTCAACTCATCTAGCCAAGCATTCTCCATAAATTACTATATTATGAACATCACTGCTTGACTTCATGCATCAGTCAGAGCTTCTATGGTACTAATGGACATCCATCCATTTACAGTAGCCATCTATTCCTCCATCTGTCCATTACTTTAACCAACAAACACAATGCAAATATCATAAAGATTTTATACAGTCAACTTCTGTAGAAGTAATGAACATCCAGCTTCAACCCTTCCATCCAGCTATCCATCAATGCAACCATCCATTCAGCCATTGGTTCATCAATGTATCTGTCTATATGTTCATCAATCATCCATCTACCCATACATCTATGTCTCTATTCAACCTTTCATCCATCCATCCATCCATCCAACAGTCCATTCATCCATATAACCAATAATCCATTCATCTACTCATCCACCCAAGCATTCTTCATTAATGGATGTATTATGAACATCACTGCTTTACTTTATGAATCATTCGGAGCTTCTATGATACTGATGGACATCCACCCAAGCATCCATGTATCTACCCATCCATTCCTCCACCTATCCATTAATTTAAGCATCTATCCACCAATCAGTTCAATGCAACCATCTATCCATCCATCTACTTATTGGTCTATTCATCAATATATGCATGTTTCAACCCATCTCTCTCTATGTATATTTCATTATCCCAGCCAGTTATGCATCCATCCATCCAAGCAACCATCTATCCATCCAACCAACCATCTATCCATGTACAGTACTAATTAGTCTATTCATCCATATAGCCATGCTTTAACCCATCCATCCATCCATCCATCCATCCATCCATATTCTATACATCCATCCAATTATGAATCCATCCATCCATCCATCCATACAACAATCTGTTCATTGATCCATCTTTCAATCTGCCCATCCATACAATAAATCATCCATTCATCTACCCATCTACCATCTATCCACCAATCCAATCAATGCACCCATCTATCCATGTACTAATCAGTTTACCCATTCATACAGTATAGCTATGCATCCATCAATCCATCCATCTATCCATCCATCTATCCAACAATCTGTCCATTAATCCATCTTTCCATTCACCCATCTATCCATCCATCCATCCATCCATCCATCAATATATTAATCTACCCACCTATCCACCAATCCAATCAATGCAACCATCTCTTCATGTACTAATCAGTCTATCAGCCCATATTTCCATGCTTCAGTCCAGCATTCATTCACCCATCCATTTGTGCAACTATACGTCCACCCATCCATCTCTCTGTCTGCCTATCTTCTGTCCATCCATCCATCCATCCATCCATCCATTTAACAGTCCACCCATCCATCCATGGGTGTAAGTAGACACATTAGGTAGTAAATGTTTCTAATAAAGTGGCCAGTGAGCTGAAGCAGAAGAGACTGTAGGTGTTTCTAATAAAATGGTCAATGAATAGAAGCACATGGTTGAGATTCTTACTTCAGTCAGTAAAGAAAATAGTTAATATAATAATTCATATGTTTAATATGTTCTACTCTATATAAGTCTTAGTGATTATTGTATTTACTATGATTATTATTTTAATTTTATGGCTTTGTATGATCAGTGGTCTGGTTATACCATGAGGTTAAAACCCGTCAGATTGTGCACTGTGTAAAAATATGTGAATATAGCCATGGACAGGAAGCGGGCGGGGCTTTTAAAGTGACCATATCTGGCGCTGCTCCTGACGGCCGCCTCATTTCCCGTGTTCTCTGCTCAGAGTGCCGCTCTCCTAATTAGATGTTAAAAGCTGACATTTTCATTAGGAGGCCATTTTTTCTTACTGCAAATAACCACAAACCTTCATTATGTTCTCGGCGGAGGACCATTTGTTATAGCTGTGGAGAGCTTTATGATGTGTAATAACTCTGAATTAATTAAGCCTTCAATGTCCTTTGTCTCTGAAATTTGGTAAACATTATATTTGATGGTACGTTTTCATGCAAGAACACTTCGTTTTATACGGGAGGCACAAAAGACGTTAATGTTGACCTTACAAAAATATTCATAAGCTCTTTTGGGTCACAAATCATCTGCAGCTCCTCTTTTTTTTGAAGTCAGTGGGGAAAAGAGAAAAGATAAGAAAACATAATTTGGAAGAGAAAGAGTTTAAAATGTGCAGAACATAACTAACATCAGTTATTATGATACTGGAATAAGAATATTATACAGCTGAATCAGTTTATCTGATTTTGCTATTTATAGATTTTTGTTTGGGTAAAATGAACTTTTATTGTTTTATTCTATAAACTACAGACAACATTTCTCCCAAACTCCAAACATAAATATTGTCATTTAGAGCATTTATTAGCAGAAAATTAGAAACTGAAACACCTGGTTTTAGAGCACAATAAATCCTTGTGGTGACGGACAGTTCTGGTGGAAACAGGAGAGTTGAGGTGCACATTGAATTCTGCCGTGATTTGATCAGCCGTGGTTTTATGTTTTTAGGATACAATCCGGGTTAGCACCCGAACATCCCTTTCAGACAGCTTCCTCCTGCATCCACAGTTAATCCTGTTGGATGTGGTTGGTCCTTCTTGGTGGTATGCTGACATTACCCTGGATACCGTGGCTCTTGATGCATCACAAAGACTTGCTGTCTTGGTCACAGATGCGCCAGCAACACGTGCACCAACAATTTGTCCTCTTTTGAACTCTGGTATGTCACCCATAATGTTGTGTGCATTGTGCAATATTTTGAGCAAAACTTTGCTTTTACCCTGCTAATTAAACCTTCATACTCTTCACACTCTTACTGGTGCAATGTGCAATTAATTAAGACAGGTGTTTTAGTTCCATTCAAAGATGAGAAGTAAAGATGGGACTAGGCCCCGCCCCTGCATGGCATCTATCTTCACACAGTGTGAAGGGCAGCAATAAAATAATAAAACAACCTCCGAACAATCTCCAGCGAGAGAAAGTTTGCTGAACTCGCGCTCCACATTGCCAACTCTTACACCACGTTCTGATACACATCATTTTATTTTACACCCCCCCGAGACCTGCCTTACTTTCAGTCAGGCCTGAGGGGGAACCTTCAGGACCCCGGCTGTTGATTTCCCAAACCGGCGCACAGCATTGTTCCCAGCCTGACGTAACTTTAGGGTAAAGAAGAAGAAGAAGCAGAAGAAGAAGAGGCAGCAGCAGCAGAAGATATGCCACTCCATTAAATGGCTATTTATTTCTGAAACGAGCTCCAGCCATGGTTACGGCGAGGTGGAGGAGTATTATTTATTCATCAGAGCGGTGGAGGCATGCGGTAAAGATCCACCGTGCCGTTGGCCTGAGGGGAACGGCGTCCTTGTAATGCAAATCAGGCAGCGCGCCGTGTGGGTTCCGCATGCTCCGCTGGGCCGTACCTGTGTCTTCTGGGTTAATGCAGCACTCGGTCGCGCTGCCTGAACGCTGCGCCACGCCGCACGCAATTTATACCACGAGTTCAGCGACTGACACCCTTTTGTCTACTTCAGATATCTGATTACTCTCCTTGATTCTTAAAACTGAACAATGCTCTGAACTCACACTTACAATGCAGCTTAATAATAAACCATTTAATACGATGCACACAGCACTGGAGCGCTAAAAACAAACAAAAAAAAAAAACACTTTTTTTGCATTTTTTGCAAAATACAGTAGATTTAAAAGCATTTGAGCATTAGAGATTAATGCTATGTTTACATAATCATCCAACACACATTTGTGCTTCAATGCTTCAAATTCAATATACGCTTCTATTCAGCGCAATTCATTTCAGATTTATTCAATTTAATCAACGTCATTATAATGTAATAATAGTAATAACGGGTTGTACTGTAAATTAATGGGTACCACTTTAAAATAAGACTAACTTTATAAAGGGTTTATAAATGGTTTACAATTATTATTATTTTTAATGGTTACTAATTAGGTCGTAAATGCCTTAAAAATCATTAATAATAATCAGTTATAATACATACATAGATAGGTCAACAGTATAAATGGCTGTGGGTTCACTATTTGGCAAACAACAGGTCATTGTTGCCCTTTCTACATATGTGTTTTAATTGATTATTAATAATTCTAAGGCATTTACAAACTAATTAGTAACCATTAATAAACTAATTGTAAACCATTTATAAACCCTTTAGAAAGGTAGTCTTATTTCAAAGTGGTACCGAAAAGGAACAGTGTTGTTTTATACTATAAACTATTAACAACAACATTTCTCCCAAATTCCAAATAAAAATGTTGTCATTTAGAGCATTTATTTACAAAAAAATGGCTAAAAAAAAAAAGAGTTCAGAAATCTTCAAAAATATTGGGTGGATTAACCCTGTTTTTTAATCACATTTTTTTTTTCATGCATCTTGGCATCATGTTCTTCTACACCAGTCTTACACACTGCTTTTGGATAACTTTATGCTGATTTACTCCTGGATGGCTTGTGATCATCCATTAATTTGGTAAAATCAAAGAAACTTATAATTTTTTAGGTGGTATTGGTATATAATTAATATATAACCTGCACAAAACCACCCTGACACCAGGTCTTATCCATCAACCTTATCAGATTCAGGCAGTAGACTTCTTCCGAGGGAGGGATCTGTACCTACTGTCCGTGACAAGTCAACAGATGAGAGAGTGAGAAGTAAGTACTTTTTTTTTACTTCTTGCTCTTGCTCTTCCTTTACTGGGCCTCTTCCATTCCTGATGAGTGCCATCAGGAATAATAGTTTTAATAGTTTTAATGTCTTTAGTATTAATTTACAATCCTCTTTCATTTCAACTCTTTAGGATAGAATAGGATCACATAGCTCATAGCTCAAGAGATTCCATAATGTTCATTATAATAATCCACTCCAGTTTTATCCAGTTCAAACGCTTCATCCAGCAAACAGTGGAGATAATAAAGCATTTAAAGCTGCTGGAGCTCTGGACTCATCCTCGGGAAGGTATTTGGACAACATAGTAATTATATGCAATCAAGGAAATGATAGATTTTTAAAAATATCCACACGGGGGTCGAAGAGCCACGGTCTCCGGCATGATATGCAAATAAGCTACGAGCGCGATCGCTAAAGCTAAAGCGAGTTATTTCCCCTGGGTGAGAAATAACCTCTCCGTATAAATATCTCCCTTGCTTTGCATCCGTGATCAGGCTTCCGCCGCCGTGAACCCTGAACATACGTTATGCAGCAGTTATTGTACCCAGAATCCCCCTGCACCGCATGCATCTGCAGAAGAAAGGGTAGCGTTAGCATCTGTATAATAGCTTACTGTGAAAAAGGTTAGCGTGCAGGGACACTGATACTAAACGCACTTTTATTTTTTTATTTTTTTTTCTGTGAATCCCTTCACACCGTTTATGAAAACAAACCAGCCCCGCTTCCATTACAGGCTTTTTTATTTTTTTACAGAGCAGCTTATTTGTTTTGCGTTTCTGCCGCTGAGGAGTTGCACTGCGTTCAGATGTAATTTATGTTGCTGTAAATATACTTTGCTCTATTCTGCCTGGTGTATATTGGGCACGGGTGGAGGCAGGCAGGAGTTAAAAGCGCTGTTTGATGTTTTTTTCCTGCAGATCTGGAGAACTACAGACTGAACAACACCATCAATTAATCTGCTATCAAACTACAGCAAGTATTGCTCATATTGAACGCCATTTATTTTGGTTGTTATAGATGTTATAGTAAGACTTTATAGTATACATTCCATTAATGCATGGTACAATACTTATATACAGCTTTGGAAAAAAAAATAATAATAAGGAACCACTTAAAATGATGAGTTTCTTTCTGATTTTATCAAATTGATGAAAACCTCTAGATTATAATCAAGAGGCATAAAGTTATCCAAAAGCAGTGTGTAAGACTGGTGGAGGAGACCGAACATGCCAAGATGCATGGAAACTGTCATTAAAAAACAGGGTTATTCCACCAAATATTTTTGAAGATATCTGAACTCATCTTTTTTTTTTTTGTTATTTCAGCCATTTCTCATTTTTTGCAAATAAATGCTCAAAATGAAAATATTTGTTTTTTGTAATTTGGGAGAAATGCTGTCCGTAGTTTATATAAAAAAACAAAACAACAATGCTCATTTTACTTAAACATAAACAAAAAAAAAAAACATTTACAAAAAAAAAAACAAAATCAGGGAAACTGATTCAGAAACTGAAGTGCTGTCTTAACTATATTTATTTTTCCAGAGCTGCATGAACAACAACATATGCATGAACATGAACATATATATAAGTATTAATAAATATATGCAGAAATTAATGAATATATAAATGTGAAAATAAATCAATAAATACACGCATAAATGACTGTATAGATAAACACACAAGCTAATTAATAAATAAATAGATTTTGTCATTTACAATTATATCAAGAATCTATTCCAATATATTTTCATGTATGAACATTTATAAATGTATTAATTTATTTAGATATTTATTTATTGATGTTTTTTTTTATTTACTAATGTACACATTTCTTCATGTGTTTATTTACATATTAATATACTTCTTAATTCATGTATTCATATATATAGGTATTAATTCATTTATATAGGTATTATTCATACATATATAGGTAGGCGGTCCTTTCCTCGCTCTAAAGCAGGATTGGCTAATGTTTTAAAGTAGTTCTGGATCTACTGCTCCTGCCTTGTCCTGATGTGTCAAACTTTAATAGCAGGAAAAAGATAAGCTGAGTAAATATATATATATATATATATATATATATATATATATATATATATATATATATATATATATAAAAACACTTTTTGAGCCATTCAGAGGTGGACTTGTTTATGTGCTGTGGATCACTGTCCTGCTGCAGAACCCAAGTATGCCTCAGCAAGTTGCCCAGACTTGGACTTGAAGCAGCAAAGCAGGACCAGCCCATCACTCTACCACCACCATGTTTTGTATTTAGGTAATAGAACATGAGAGGGAGTGTGTTATCACGAATAACTTTGTGGCTGTGATTCGGTCGTAGGCACGAGCCAAAGGAGAGTGCCATAGATCATCACAGCCGTGATGTTATTTGTGGTAACACACGACCTCGAGTGTTCTATTGCTTTTATACAACAGTTTTTTTTTTTTTTTTTTTTACAAAATAAATAAAGAAAATAAATCAAAGAACTTTAAGAAATTCAGTTTGAATATGCTTTAATATGGACTGTGCCTTCCGCCAAAAAGTAGTTTACAACAGTAACAGAACTGAAACTTAACTACAAAACGGTGTATGATTCAGGCAGACGAACACCACAAAAGCTAGCTTGAAAATCAAAATTGGGAATAAGTGAAGATGGTAACGTTAGGAGCTTAAAATAACGCTAACACTCTCCTCTCCTGCTCTGTGGAGTCGTCTTCAGGTGAAAGCTGCAAATTTTTTGAGCATTTCTGCTTGTTTTGCTGGGTGTTGTTGGTTTTAGCTAGCCGGCTGGACTGTGGTAAGGTTAGCGTAGCTTGCTTTAGCTCAGCATTAGCTTAGCTTAGTTTAGCCTAGCCTGGCTGGTTAAGTTACCATTCTGGCTGTCAGACGGCATTAACCAAGTGATTTTCTTTCCCTTTTTTCCACAAAAGACGAGCCAAGGCGTCGGGCTGCGGGCAAGCATGCCGTGGCTGAGCGCTAGCCTGTGTTAAGCTAACGCTGCTGCGGGTGTCCTGTGTGTATAAATACGCCGTTACTCGGCAACGCGTCGGCGGAGTGATACAAGTTTAGTGTGAGAAGGCCGTGATGGCAAGGCTAGAACACTTCTCAACCAATCAGATTGTGAGGTCGGAACTAACTGTTGTATAAAACTTCTTAATCAATGCATTTCGAATGCAGACAGCAGGGGGCGCTCTGACGGTGAGACTCTCTACACATGCTGTGTGATTTATAATGCTGTAAATATGCTGTAGTCGTTTCTCTCTCAGGCGTACTGGGGAGTGGGTTGTGGTGGGTTGTGGTGTGTGGGGGTGGGTTCGAGTGGCAGGAGTTAAAAGCAGTTTTTGATGATTCTGTGCGAATATCTAACAACTGCAGGCGGAGCGACGCGACACATTAGCCCACTGGCAACCCTTTCTTTCTGGACCTCTCATAGCCGAGCGCTGGCAGCCGAACCCCCGGCCTTTAATTTCCCACACTGCTTTTGTTTTTGATTGCGTTTTACTCCTGTTAATTTTAGCTCGTGTGTAATCCGTCCAGACCCTGGTTATGGTGGTCTGCGATAAATGCTGCTCTCAGAACAGAAAGCTGTGAAACTGGAAACAAGGCTTCTGCTTTTTTATGGCATTATATTTCCTCTTAAGACTGGTCTGATGCCCCGCGGCCAAATATACAATCCAGCCAATGACATCACACGCAGTCACTTGTGAAAATAGGTTTATTAGATATTTTATCTCAGTAATTAATTAAAAGTCTGATTTTTAAAACTGTTTGTATGATGTATTTTATATTTATAAATATTCCTGACAAGTTTTTAAATGCAATAAGTGTGGGAAACTGTTGAAACTGTGGAAAATATGAAAAAAGTGCTGATAGTAAATGCTTAATCAATCCCACATCTAAGTGTTTAAGTAGAAAAGTAGATATTTTATTTGATTCTAAAATTGATCAAACATTTTGGATGTGTTTAGTACGTTTTCAACGTTTTCTTCTTCTATTAGAAAAATAAATAAATATATATATATATATATACTATATACACATTTTAGGTTGTTGACTTGGAATGGTTACCTGATTAAGATTTTATCCCATATGCAGTTTCTTTAATAATGTTTAATAATGTCTTAAATGTCTCAAATTGGTGTCAATTAATAATCAGGAGCTAATTAAAAAAGACAGTGCCCATCCACATATTGTTTCATGCCATCTCAAGAGCTTTCCTTAAAGATATAGTAATGTAAAAAAAAAGAAAAAAAAAGTATTTGGCACCTATGAACTTTTTTTCTTATATTCATACTTACATTTTTTTTATTAGACCGAACACATTTTATTATTAGAAAACATGAAAAAATATTTTTTTAACTGATTTAATTTATCAATTGAAACAAAAAAAAAAATCCATCTAAATCAACAGGTAAGACTGGTGGAGGTGAACATGCCAATATTCCTGAAAACTCTTAATTCAGTAAGTAAGCCATTATTGTGTGCCTCTATTCATGCCTTTATAGAAGATGTGACTTATTAAAGTTTATAATATCGGCTAAACATATACACCTCTGAAAAAAAAAAAAAGAAACCACTTAAAAAAAATCAATGAATTACTTTGATTTTACCAAATTGAAAACCTCTGGATTATAATCAAGAGAAAGATGGATGATCACAAGCCTTCAAACCACCAAACTGAACTGCTTGAATTTTTGCACCAGGAGTAAAGCAGCATAAAGTTATCCAAAAGCAGTGTGTAAGACTGGTGGAGGAGAACATGATGCCAAGATGCAAAAAAAACTGTGATAAAAAACCACCAGGGTTATTCCGCCAAATATTGATTTCTGAACTCTTAACTGACTTTGAACTTTATGAATATGAACTTGTGAACTTTCTTTGCATTATTTGAGATCTGAAAGCTCTGCATCTTTATTTTTGTTATTTCAGCCATTTCCATTTTCTGCAAATAAATGGTCTAAATGACTATATTTTTATTTGGAATTTGGGAGAAATGTTGTCTATAGTTTATAGAATCAAACAATTTTTTTTTTACTCAAACACAAACTTATAAATAGCAAACTCAGAGAAACTGATTTAGACAATAGAACCCTGCTTAAGATGTCTACTTGATATTATGAGGGTTAAAACCCGCAACGCTGACCTTTCTTTATACTTCCGATTGAGCTTTTAAGCTAAAGAGCATGCGTGACCACTTACAGCCGATTGCTTTTTAATCTCAACAAACAGCTTCGGTTTTTCTTTCTTTCTAAAGGATAATAAACACGAGCACTATACATTAAAGCGCTTCTAACAGATGCTTTTATATACGTGCTGTTTCCTGTTGTCCTGATATATCAGACATATTCACCATGTGACCAAATTAGGCATCTGTTTATCTTTATTGCAGATTTAAACAGGCTGTTTGTGTTGCTGTGACTTTAGACACATGTACAGTATGTAATGTGTAAGGGATGTATAGTATACTGATCAGCCATAACATTAAAACCACTGTACCACTGTTCCTTATAAGTAGAGACCCATTAGACTGGTTACTGTTTTATTTTATTTTTTTCCCATTTGCTGCATTTCTATGTTTTTTTTTTCCAGAGCTGTGTATATATATATATATATATATATATATATATATATATATATATATATATATATATATATATATATATATATATATATATATATATATATTTCTTACCATTAAATGGCTTATTATATAAAATATATGCATATTTAAAGCTATGTATGTTAATGTTTTAGAGCAAAAAATTATAGTCATTATAAACCTACAGTAAATTAGGACCAGTTCACAGTGTCTTGTAATAATTATGAAAAAAATGCTGTTGATTTCACAGGGTTAGCAAGTTAGCATGTTAATGCACACAAAAGAGAGCATATTAATACATGTAAGTAGTGAGTTTCCACACCAGCTAAGAGCTACATTTAGCATTGCTACAGTCCCATATTGCTACAGGTTACATGTATACAGTGAATGTGAGTAATTTTAATAATATTCTAATTCATATTATGGCAAGAGCCATCAAATACGTTGTGATGAAACTGGCTCTCATCAGGACCCCCCCCCCCCAGAAAAGAAAGACCAAGAGTTCCCTCTACTGAAGAGGATACATTTGTCAGTTTATTAGTTACCAGTCTCAGAAACCGCAAGTTAACAGCATCACAGATACAGTAAGAGCAAGCCATTAGTGTTGTCAGCTTGTGTCTTGTTTGTAACCCTGCCCCCTCATTACTGGCCCCAGGTGCTCCTCACCCTCCTCATTTATTTAAGCTCCTTTGCTTCAGTGTTTTGTGTGGAGTCATTTGTGTGCTTTTATGCCACATATGCCATGTATCATTTTTGGTCTGTATTGTTATAGGTTTCTTGTTTTCTTTGTAAAGTTTAATCTGTTTAATCTTCTTGTTTTTATTTTTCTTAATCTAGCTTTCCTGGATTGTTTTCCCTTGTCTAGTTTTTGTAGTTTTTAGTTTACTTTGTCTTGTTTATTTGCTTACTTTTTGCTTCGGTTTATCTCGATTGTTGAATAAATTGATACCTGCATTTACGTCTGTCTTCTCACCACCTCCCCCTGCTGGCATCCAACCATCTGTGTCTCAGTGCTATCAGAGGCACCACCTCTAAACCCATACATCACCCAGTGTCCCTACCCGTCACATTTTTTAGCCTTTTTTAAATTTGAGCTGAAAGTAGAGTCAGCAAAAATCAGAGAGTTTAGAGCCTCTTTAATATCCTGTTACTTTAGCCGGTTCTGTCCCGCTTTGTCTGGCGCCGCTTGACGTATTGTAGGCATTAAATGGAACTATCTGTTCTGCAACCAAACACTAGTTATAACAAAGTCACAGTTTATCTACAGCTGAAGTGCGCTACATTCATCTTTCACCAGGAGAACATATTGACAATACAGTATAAACGCTCATCCATCACCCCCGACACCTCACCATATTACAACATTCACACAGCCGGCCCATTACCAGCCCAAACATAAAGACCCACTGCTGCTCATTCAGCACATACATCACAGCTGCACTGGGAGATGATGTTATATTGGTGCTCTGTATTCAGTGATTAGTCCGTCTGAGAGAGTCGTAACACCACATAATACGATGGCTTATTTAGAGTGGAGGCCTGGAAAGAAGGCACAGATAAATGAAGATATCAGCCTGTATTTAAAATTAACCCTCCTATTATACAGATCTGAACAAAAAAATAATAAGATACCACTTAAACATAATAAGGTTTTATTGTTTTACCAAATTTAAAAACCTCTGGAATATAATCAAGAGGAAGATGGATGATCACAAACCATCAAACCACCAAACTGAACTACTTGAATTTTTGCATCAGGAGTAAAGCAGCATAAAATTATCCAAAAGCAGTGTGTAAGACTGGTGGAGGAGAACACCAAATACTGATTTCTAATTGTTTACAAATAAATGCTCAAAATGGCAATATTTTTATGTGGAATTTGGGAGAAATGTTGTCTGTAGTTTATAGAATAAAACAAAAATGTTCATTTTACTCAAACATAAACCTATAAATAGCAAAATCAGAGGAAAATATTTTTTTCCAGAGCTGTGTTTGGGGTCATTTTGAGCCCATTTAATGTTTAGCATCTTTAAATAACCAGTTAATATATTTTTTAAATTTACTTTATATTCAATTACTTTTCCTAATTTAATGGGGACAACTGGGTAAACATAAAACTAACATGACTAAATGTTTACAATGTTATTTAATAAGGCTATTTAAGTAGTCATCAAACAAATATAGCATAAGACATTAAATTATTGTATAATCATTTTCTGGAGTTTAAAATTGCGAAAGTTGAGTTGACCCCAAACATAATATTGTTAATATTGTTGATATTGTGGAATTATAATTCCTGATATTTAAATATTTTTTGTTAAAACACACATATTACACTGTCTCAACACATAAATGGCATGTAATATATTATTTGTGGTATACTAAAAAGGATATATTACATGTCATCTATGTGTTGAGACAGTGAGTCTGTTTACAAAATAAGTGTAAATATTTGAATGTGTGTTTTAACTAAAAATATTTAATTTCCAGGAATTATAATATACTATGTATCATAAATTATTTGAGTAATATTGTATAAATTAAGTAATTGTAATTAGGTAATATTGTATGCAGAAATTAAGTGAAGTTTAATAAAAGAAAGGATTCAGTAAAAATAAATGAAGTAAAGTTTACTAAAAGAAAGGATTGATTCAGTAAAAATAAATGAAGTAAAGTTTACTAAAAGAAAGGATTGACTGAAGTTCAGTTCACTTATCTACTTTTTGTAACATTTAAGTCTTGAAACCGAGTCAAAGTTACTTAAATTTATCTGAAATTAAATTTACTTAAAAAAAGCAAATGCAGAAAATTGCAAAACTTTTTTCTTTTTAGTTGACCTTTGTTTTATCTGTTGGAAAGTTTGGATATTACACCTGAAACCAACAAAGTACACCAGCCACACATGGAGCAGCACATCTACAGGATGTTCGGGGGAGCTGCAGAGAGGAAGGGGGTCGTATTTCTCTCAGCGTTCAGTTTGGAAACAGCTCTTCCAGAATCGATGGACCTCCTCTAACCGGTTATTACCCCCCGTTCAGACAGAAGATTTTAGCAATAAGAAAAAAACAGACCCAATAAAGTTAATGTGGACGGTGGAGAGGATCCAGGCCGGCAAATCTCGGTGACAAACGACCGGCGCTTCTCCGGGAGGCCGGGAACAGCCATTTGTCCGGCTGACAAGTCACTTCCTGAGGGCACGTGCTTGTTTTAATGCTCCGGATCAAGCGGCTGCTCTTGTTTAGAGCGCATGCCTTCCAGCCACAACAGATAAATAGTGCTAAACCCAGTGTAGCGCTGTCAGCCCGGCGCTCTCGCCTAACGGAGAGAATTCCTAAAGTCTGAGTAGCTTTATAGTGTTATTACACCTGCTCTGAATCCACTGCCTGACCCGGCTCTGAAGATAAATCAACTTAATCTGCAGCTTTACGGAGTGTATAACCCTCCTGTTATGTTCCGTTCTGGGTCAATTCGTTTTAAAGTTTAGAAATATGGGATGAAAATAAAGTAAATGTCAAAGAAATAATTGCAAAAAAAAAAAAAACAGTTGCATGCAGAAGGAAGTGTTGTGGGACTGCAATGCAAAGTGCGCTGTATTGTTGACCGATGCACAGTGACACCATCTGCAGCAAGATGATGCTGCAGCTCTTTGGAGGTGGTCTCTGGATTGTCCAAGACTGTTCTCACCATTCTTCTTCTCTGCCTTTCTGATATTTTTCTTGGCCTGCCACTTCTGGGTTTAACAAGAGCTGTCCCTGTGGTCTTCCATTTCCTTACTATGTTCCTCACAGTGGAAACTGACAGGTTAAATCTCTGAGACAACTTTTTGTATTCTTATTTACTTTTTTTTACAGAGCTGTATATGTTTAGCTGATACTATAAGTGTTAATAAGTCACATCTCCCATAGAGACATTAATAGAGGCACACCATTATGGCTTACGTACTAAATCAACCAGTTTAAGATAAGAAAAAACATCATAATTAGAAAATTGTTAAAAAAAAAAAAAATATGCACAAAAAAAACACCAACAGCCCTTAACACCAAATACGCTGCTTCAGAATTATCCCTGAAACCCAATCTGACGTCATTATGTTTATGTTCATATTTTACAGGTCCTTTAAAAAAGATCCGGACTCATATTTCAAATAAATGAATCAAAAGGAAACAGAAAAGCATGACAGCCATGAAGATGAGCACCGGGATGACACACAGTGTCTCTTTGACGGGTTAAAAGGACAGAGTGAATAATCTTCCTTTTGTCCGCTGTGAGGACATCTGACCACCTGGAAGGGATTAGATAACCATCGCTGGCCTCAGATCAAGTAGTGAACTGGGATCGGTTCAGGATGGGCCGACACCATCAATCATCACCATCGCTGGAGTTCATCGTTTTCATCACGTTCAACAGAGAAAACCATTTAAACCATTAGCGAAAAAAAATCACAATGGCTTTTTAACCCAGTAATAAATGGTGTGCATTGATGGTTTACTGTGATAAACAGACACAAGGCCATAAAAATCATCAAGATATGGTGGATGGGTCTCGTGCGCACACACACACACATACACACACACACACACACTAGAGAAAGCTGTCAGAGCTGGGCGAAGATGAATGTCGCGTATTGAGTGCAGCCACAGCGGCACAGACAATCACTCATGATTAAATGTTTAGGACGCTTAAGGAAATGGCCCGTTAAAAATCATTTCCAGACTGCTTTACACTTCCACACACTTCCACACTGAAGATGCTCCACTCGACCTTACCCAGCGTTCACACACACACACACACACACACACATAACACACAGTACAGTACATGTTCTCATTGAACAGCGACAATATACTCTTAAAATACACTCATATGAAAAGAAAAATCTTGCATATATCAATGTTATATCAAGTGGTCCCACTTTATAACAAGTGTCTCTAATAACTGTGTAATAGCACACTAACAATCATGTAATAACAGTGTTATTACTGGTGAAGTGTACACAGTGTTACAGGATTCTGCCCTGGACTCTGAACTATTCAAAGACTCCAATTCCCAGCATGCACTAACACCGGACTTCCCTGACTCTCACATGATCCCGCTCCCCCAGTTACTAATTGTTTACAATTGTCCTTTCTAGTATTAATAAACCTTAGTTTGCTCTATACTTTTCCTTTGTTTGTTGCCTTGTTGCCTGGCTTTATCATGTATGATTCTGTTCACACACACACACACACACACACACACACATACACACACTCAGGATGTTGACCATGATAGTTACCATCAGTAATCTATAAAAGACCACGCTGATATCTGGAGCACATTACCGATATATGTGTTAAATAAACCCAGAGATGAAATGCTTGTGAAGCCTTTTAACTGGATGCTTATCCCTTTATTCTGAAAATCAATACATCCTGATGAATGGACCAATAGAAATTCTCCAAATCTCGATCTATTTTTTTGTATTTTTCACCACTCTATTCCCTAGGCCCTCTCTTTGCTGGATTTATGAAGAATGACTCTGTTTTTTGCCTGACTACATTCTCCCATGTTGTTTATATTTGCTGCCTTACTGTTACTGACCCTGCCTGTCCCTAACTACTCCAGTAAGCCTATGAAACACATATTGGATTTGACTCTACTTGTGTTCTTAACAACAATTTCACGTCCACCTCACCCAGAGATAAGACAGAGACCAATTTACCTAGACTAAGACTGGACTTGAAAACTTTAATGCTATCCTTAACTGTTACGCCCTCGCTATGTTTTCCTGTGTTTTCCCCGTTTGCTAGTGTGTTTCTCTTGTACTTTTCCGTCACGTGTGTGTAATTTGTAGCTCCGCCCCTTTCCCAGGTGTTCAGTGTTTCATGTTACTGTTTATAGCTCACTTTAGTCCTTGTTTATCCGTCGGTCTTTGCACCTTCCCCCGCTGTCTGTCACGTCACGTTATTGCTTTCTCCACGTTTCATATTTACTCGCTCTTGTTTATTGTCATTCATGTTATTTCTAGTCACGTTTATTTCCTGTTTGTTTCTTTGTTTATTTTGTATATATTTACGTATTTATCCTTTGTATATATATCCCTAGCCCTGTTTGTTATTATCTGTTTTACGTTTCTCCCTGTTGTTTGTTTATGTACATAGATATATTCGTTATTCCCCTGTTTGTTTATTTGTTTATTTGTTATTTATTAAAGTATTGGTCTTACCCGCATATAAATCCGCCTCCCGTCTCATCCCCGCGTTACATAAAGACCGACCATATGGATTTTGCGGGTCACCCTTGGGCTGGATGCAAGCTGGCCATCCGTCACGCTCCCTTTGGGACCTCAGCAGCTCCAAGCTTCTCCACGGCTCATGTTTCTTTGGCTGCTACGGCGCTCTCCTCTCCGGCTGCAGCGGCGCCTGCTTCTCCTACGGCGGCAGATCCAGCCTCTACGGCGGCCGCCCAGCCGTGCTCCGATGCGCTGGACTCTTCCGGCGAACCAGCAGCTCCAGTCCGGGTTTTCGAGGCGCCGAGGGCGGCAGCAGATCTCCGCTCCAAGGTTTCTATGGCTACAGCGCTACACTCTACTGCTCCTGCCACCCCGGAACATGAATACGCCGCGGTGAATTCATGTAAAGTCTCCGTGCTCTCTTCAGCAGCCCAAGCCTCCACACAGACACCTACTGCCCAAGGGTCCAAGTTTGTTCAAGTGAGTGTCCCTGTGTCAGCGGTGCCCACCACCGCCAATGTTCCTGTACCAGCGGTGCCCACCGCCTATCTTCCTGTGCCAGCGGTGCACACCGCCTATGTTCCTGTGTCAGCGGTGCCCACTGCTAATGTTCCTGTGCCAGCGGTGCCCACTGCCAATTTTCCTTTGCCAGCGGTGCCCACCGCCTATGTTCCTGTGCCAGCGGTGCCCACCACCAATGTTCCTGTGCCAGCGGTGCCCACCGCCCATGCTACGATGCCAGCGGTGCCCACCGCTCCTGCTACGATGCCAGCGGTGCCAGACACCGTCCATGTCCCTGTGCCATCGGTGCCCACCGCCCATGTGCCGATGCCAGCGGTGCCCACCGTCCATGTTTCTGTGCCAGCGGTGTCCACTGCCCATGTGCCAATGCCAGCGGTGCCAGACACCGTCCATGTTCCTGTGCCAGCAGTGCCCACTGCCCATGTGCCGATGCCAGCGCTGCCCACCGTCCATGTTCCTGTGCCAGCGGTGTCCACTGCCCATGTGCCGATGCCAGCAGTGCCCACCGTCCATGCTCCTATGCCAGCGGTGCCTACCGCTCCAGCGCCGACGCCAGCTATGCTCGTCGTCACGCCGTCAGCCCCAGCTGCTCAAGTCGCCGTGCCGTCAGCTCCAGCTGCTCGAGATGCCACACCGCCAGTGCCTACTGTCCGAGTCGCCGCACCGCCAGTTCCTGCTGCCCGAGTTGCCGCGCCTCCAGCTCCTGCTGCCCAAGCCGTCGCGTCGCCAGCGAGGTCCGTCACCACACCCACGCCTATCCCGGCACCCAGGACTAAGTTTCGCCCCAAGCCCCGTGTGCCCAGGTCTGCCCCAAGGCCTCCGGACTCCAGCCCAAGAACTTTGCCCAGGCTGGCTCCATGCACTACCCCACAGACTTTAGCCAGTCCTGGGCATCCCCAAGTGGTTCTGGTCCCCATGTCTCTTCCTGTTCTGGTCCCCGTGTCTGTCTGTGTTCCTGTTCCTGTCTTGTCTGGTTTTTCTGTGTCTGTTCCTGTTAATGTTTTTGTTCCCGTTCCCATGTCTAGTCTTGTCCAGTCACCCGTCATGTCTCACGTCCAGTCATCGTCCCCTGTCCAGTTTCCCGTCTCGCCCAATGTCCAGTCTCCAGTCACGTCCCAGGTTCAGTCTCCTTTCTTTGTCCAGTCTCCTGTCCAGTCTTCAGTTCAGTCTCCAGTTCTGCCCCATGTTAAGTCTCCGGTCTCGTCTCTTGTGTTTCCCTGCCTCTCCCCACCGCCGGCCCCCGGGGTTCGTTTTTACGCGCCTCGGGAGCTGCGCGTTTATGGAGGGGCTTCTGTTACGCCCTCGCTATGTTTTCCTGTGTTTTCCCCATTTGCTAGTGTGTTTCTCCAGTACTTTTCCGTCACGTGTGTGTAATTTGTAGCTCCGCCCCTTCCCCAGGTGTTCAGTGTTTCATGTTACTATTTATAGCTCACTTTAGTCCTTGTTTATCCATCGGTCTTTGCACCTTCCCCCGTTGTCTGTCACGTCACGTTATTGCTTTCTCCACGTTCCATATTTACTCGCTCTTGTTTATTGTCATTCACGTTATTTCTAGTCACGTTTATTTCCTGTTTGTTTCTTTGTTTATTTTGTATATATTTACGTATTTATCCTTTGTATATATATCCCTAGCCCTGTTTGTTATTATCTGTTTGTCAGGAATACCCAGGCAGGGTGACGAGGAAAGCGGACACAAGTGCAGGTAGGGTGAAATCAATAAATAATAATTTAATAAATAAATAACAAGTAACAAAGAAACAAGAAACAAGTAAACACTTAAATACGGAACAGGGAGATATATACACGGAACAAGGGAGTGAACCAAATAAATGAAACTAGATAAACAAATAACCAATAACCAAAACAAACCAGTAAGACTAGAGAACATAAATTAAGCAAAACAAGAAGTACTAATGATAAACAAACAGGAAGTAAATAAACAAAGAAACAAACGAGGTAAGAACACAAAGAAACTAGAAACTACCAAGAATAACCAAGAAGATAAACAAAACTAAACAGGGCAGGGATATATATTTACAAGGGAAAACAAACAAGAAGCTAATACTAGACAGGGAAAAACTAGGCTAGACAATAATAAATAAACTAAGCAGAAAGGAACTAAACACTAAGCAGGGAACTGGGGAAACGAGGAAGAAACAAGAAACTAGAAAACTAAACAAGAAATAAACACGGAGCAAGAACTAGGGCTATGAAATGCAGAGAAACACAGAGAGACAAAACAACAGGGGAAGGTGCAAAGACCGACAGAGACAAAGTGGCAGAGGAGGGCTATTTAAAGAAACAGGAAACGCACTATAATTGGAAACACCTGGGGAAGGGGCGGAGCTACAAATGAGACAAGTGGTGGAAAGGTACTGAGACGGGAGACACAGGGGAGCATAGGTCACGTGGGGAAGACACACAGAGACACGAGACGAGACCAGGATGTGACACTGTTTTACGTTTATCCCTGTTGTTTGTTTATGTACATAGATATATTCGTTATTCCCCTGTTTGTTTATTTGTTTATTTGTTATTTATTAAAGTATTGGTCTTACCCGCATATAAATCCGCCTCCCGTCTCATCCCCGCGTTACATAACTATCCTGAAAAAAAAGATCAATTTAGACCAATCAGGACATGTTCTGGTGAAAAAAAAGATACATTATGTTTGTCTTCCCCATACTAAATGTAGTTCTTAGCTAATAAAATAAAAACTGAATCTGGAAGAAAGTTAATGGGGTTTTTGCCCATTCTTTTAATGAAGACATGCGATCTCAGTAAATCGTTTTTATAAAAGTAGCATGATCACATTCTACCTCCAAATACGAAACATCTAAGTGTTGTACACCCTTCCTCCTTCCTGCAGGTGTTTCTGATGAAGCTCTCTCAGCAGGTGTTGTCCGTTCTGTCCGACGGATTAAAAACCTCGGAGAATTATTTGCTTCAACTGCCTCCAAAGCACGGGTCAACGTTTAAGCAGAACTGCATTACGAGCGTATCAATCTTCATTCAGTCATCCCTTCGCTCCAGCAAACAAACCATAAAGTGTCTCAAAAAGCTCAAAAAAGCACTGCAAATTGGGGATTTTCCATAAAAGCCTTTAAAAAACAGTGTCTGAAATTCTTCTTGCTAGATCCCAGACCTCCTGGGATTGGCATTTCTAGAATTAAAGCCGTTACTAAGCATTTTGCTTGCTTTTTTTTTTTTTAGAAATTCAGCCCTTTTTTCCATGATATAAAGGTATTAGCTTCATTGTTCCTAAGTTTTTGAACGTGCACACCAAAGCGTCATCCCATTAGGAATAGTTGACTGCATCCCAATTTAAACTGGAATAAAGGCTCCTGGACTGGTCTGAGTGAAAGTACAAAACGCTTTAACCCCCAGAGAAAAAAAAAAAGGAACGCCAGTGTGAACACACAGATTAATCCACGTATTGTAGTGACTGGGAACACTGCCGTAATAATCTTTCCCCATTCTTATATTCTATATAAACCTAAAGAGGTCTTCGCTCTCACTGCCCACCCTGTCACATCCCTACCAGCAGATTAGTCCAATGGCTTGTGGTCACTTTGTCCAACCCCGTCCATTCTTATACCCAACAAAGGAAGGCCATTGAATGACTGTGGTCATCAGTCAAAGGCATTTAAATAGAACTCACCACGAGGCCGAGAGAGCAGCAGAACGGACACAGTCGGAATAAACCATGCTGAGTTCATAGCATTCACAGAAAAGCACTGAATAAAAGAGTCTAAAATATTACTGTATTAAACAAACAAAGAATAAAAAAGCAAATGAAAAAAAGAAACTCTAGTATAACAAATCCCAGTCAACAGCATGAAAGAAACAATTAAGTCTAGAAATAAAAGGAAAAAAATGAACCCGAAACTGTAGATTTTGTAGAGTTATTAATGTAGTTTAATAAAGTTTCACTGAAAAATACTCAACTCAACTACCTCAAAAGGTTGAGATCACTAAACTGAAACATAATTAAAGTGTTGTTAAATTGTGTTAATGCTTTATTAAAAGTAAATCTAGGACTTTATCATTTACAATTAAAACAACAATCATTTCTCATATTTTAACACTGTTCTCATGTCATGTCATTAGTTGGATGCTGGTTATAGTTAGTTAGTTAGTTAGTTAGTTAGTTAGTTAGTTAGTTAGTTGGGTGGTTGCTTTGCTGGTTTGTTTGATAAATGGTTTGTTGGTAGGTTATTGGTTTGTTGGTTGCTAGTTGGATAATATGTTGGTTTGTTGGTTGCTTATTTGGTTGATTGTTTTTTTAGTTGAATAGTTTGTTGGTTGTATAGTTAGTTGGTTGGTTGTTTGGTTAGTTGGATGGTTGGTTGGTTGGTTGGTTGGTTGGTTGGTTGGATGGTTAGTTGGATGGTTGGTTGGCTCTTTATTTAGAAAGTTTCTTGGTTGTTAAGTTGATTTGTTGGTTGTTTAGTTGGTTGGTTGGTTGGTTGGTTGGTTGGTTAGATGGATGGTTAACTGGTTGGTTTATTGGCTGGTTCGTTAAATGATTTATTGGCTGTATAGTTGGTTGGTTGGTTGGATGGATGGTTAATTGGTTGGTTTGTTGGCTGGTTAGTTAGATGCTTTGTTGGCTGTTTGGTTGGTTGGTTAGTTGGATGGACGGTTAATTGGTTGGTTTGTTGGCTGGTTAGTGAAATTGTTTGTTGGCTGTATAGTTGGTTGTTTGGTTGGTTGGTTGGATGGATGGTTAATTGGTTGGTTTGTTGGCTGGTTAGTGAAATTGTTTGTTGGTTGTATAAGTGATTTGTTGGTTGTTTAGTTGGATGTTTGGTTGATTGATTGGTTAGTTAAATGGTTTGTTGGTTGTTTAGTTGATGTGTTGGTTGTTTAGTTGGTTGATTAGATGGTTTCTTGGTGTTTAATTGATTTGTTGGTTGTTTACTTGAATGGTTGGTTGGCTGTTTACTTGAATGGTTGCTTACCTTGATTGTTGGTTGTGTGCTTGGTTGATTTGGTTGTTAGTTGTTTTCTCGAAGGTTGATTGGTTGTTTAGAAAAAAGTAAGTTGATTGATTAGTTGAGTTGTTTGTTTTGATTGCTGATTGAATTATAAGTTGTTTTTTGAGTTGTTTGGTTGAATGTTTAGATGATTGAATGTTTGGATGATTGTTTGCAAGGATATTTCCTTAGTTTTTTGGATATATGATTGGTTGATTGTTTGATTAGATTGCTGGGTGTTGGTTTGGCAGTTGCATACTGACTACTCACATTCAATAAATTATAAATCCTTTTTAGCAAATGATATTTTGCTTTTTTAATGAATAATATATTAGTGAAAGTAATGAAATAGTAGAGAAGAGCACAATACACATCTGTTATTTTGTGATAAGGTTTATTGGGGCACATTTAAATTGTAGTACGTGAAAGTCCTGCTAATATAATATTTTGGGCTAAAATTTGACAGCAGACATGAATCTTAAAATGATCTAAATTTAAGTAACATCTAAGGGGCTGCTGTAGATCTTAACCTCAGACAGGCTTTAGTGTGGAGTGGAGATGAGTTGATTTACTTGAGAACGCCGTGTCCGTATCTGTGCTGAAAAACAGGCTAATGAGGTTTAATGAATCGTGAAATGATGCTGAATGATGGACGCATGTTCATAATGAAGGCTTAGCCTGAGCAAAGCCGTCGTGATCACACTTCACACAATCCATCACAAGTGGACCTCGCAAAGAAACAAAGGGAGCTTCCTTTTCATGGAGGTTTTTTGAAGAAGCTGCAGGATTGAAATCAGGCCTCAGAAACAGAGCTAGTAATTTAATGCTTCTGTGTCTCGCTGTAACATTCACAATCCATTTAGATCAAAAAAAAAAAAAAGAAGAAAGGCCTGATAGAATAAAATATCTTAAGCTGCCAGAGCTGCAGTCAGATATGTATTATATATTTACAAAGACATAGTCTGATTCTATATATAGAGTACTCTAACAAATGGACTTTAAGTATCAAATTATACATTGTACCACAGTTAGTTCTGACCCTGCAATGTGATTGGCTGAAAGGCGTTCGATGAGTACCATTATCAGCCGGTAATGCACTGTAACCAAAGTACTCTATGTATTAGTCCTTCGCCACATACAGGTAGCATCTAGCAATGATGCAGCGCTTACAAGCCAAACACCACAGCTACAAACAGAGCCGCAATGGAACTATTTTAACTGAAAGAGTGTTTTATAACCAAACAGATCGTATTTTATGGATAATGGAACTGTGATATAATCGCAATAATACACTACCTATGACCGCAGCACAGTTTATAAAATTTTTTAGTTGAGTGGTAAACCCTGCAACTATTTCTCTGATAATGATTGTATTTGAGGAAAACAGCTTTTAATGCTTCGTCCTTCCCTTTAACCCTTAGAAGCCTACGTACGGATTTTTCGTCCAAAATCTCTCCTTGTGTTCTCAGCTTAATTACTCAGGAATCCCTTCACACTTAAACATAATCCATATATGGTTAGAAAGAGCAGAACTTTCTAAAATTATGTTAAAACATCTGCAAGAAAAACACCTAAAAAATAAGATCTCCTTCAAAGTTCCTTGTTTTATTCTTCCATTATAACTCTATTTATTTGCTCAAAACACAGAATCAGTTGTATTAACATTCACTTTCAGGTCTCTAAATAAATCGCATGATGTCATCATGGCCGCTGATTCCTCAAAGTGTTGAAAAAGGGACTTTTCCCACAAAAAAAAAAAAAAAATTGCAATTTGCAATTTACCTTTAGTGTTTCAAACATATTTATATGATGTTTCAAACCAAATAATATCAGTAAATATCAGACTCAAAAGTGTCCTCAGAAAAAATGTGAAACTACCTGCTTTACTCAAACTAAAGCTAGGTATGGTGTGCGCACTACTTTATCTAGTTTTTATTTTACTTGCACATTTTTACTAAGTACTAAGTATTTTGCACTAAACATTTTTTTTTTAATTTATTTAGATTTATTTAGAAGATTTACTCGAATTTTTGAATTTAGTTTTCATTGTGTGTCCTCAATAAAAGTGTTTTTCTCATCATTTTGTGAAACAACTATTTATTATAATATTTGTTGTAATTTTAAGCAGCCGAAAGTAGCTGAAATATGTAGTATAGCAAATCAGTTTTGTTTGTATTAGTTGGAATATTGGATACATTGACCCTGATTAAAATACTGAAAGGTATAGGCTGCTCTGAGTGTCAGGTTTTTAGTATCTACATGTATCCTAGAGGTGTGATTATTGATTATCAAGAAAAATAAATTTGTCTGATGCTGTTTCTCCATGTATTTTGTCAAAGTAATAATTAATAAGCCATGTAATTAACTCAAATCATCAATATTCTTATGCTTTTAACTCATAAACACTCTAGTCTAACCATTTTTGAAAATATATCTTAGGTGTGAATATATTTAAAGTCTATACATTAAAAAAAAAAAAAAACAGGCGCTTGGTAAAATTTTGACTAAAACATGATCAGTTCCAGGAAAATATAACAATTCTGCTTCCTTTTACTTTATTTTAAATGATTATATTTTTGAGCAGCCGTATGTCTTCTGGAGTAAAAGAGATCAGGGCATGTGTCTGTCTGGTATAATTACTGTGTTATGAGACCTGAAAGAGAGAGAACTGAAAACAAAAACTGAGAAAAAACACACCAAAACAGCCTAGAGTTCAAAGGGTTAAATTGAGAACTAGAAGCTAGAGTTCCTAGAAACACTGCTATGTAAGCTGTGTAAATCCTATATACTGTATTTTTCCTCTTTTTTCCTGCTGTAAGTTGTTACCGATCAGCTGTAACAGTAATGTGAGTGGTGTCGCCGCCGCTGCCGCTCGGCTAACCCCCGCTCACTGCTCAGTTTAATAAAGACTCCTAACTGAGCTGTAATACGCCTGTATGATAAATCAATTCCACTTTTAATTGTCCCACATCTCCCCGGGAAATATACAACACCCAATCAGCATGCAGCGTCCCCCGGAGGCAGATCAGGTGGCATTTAAAAATTCAATAGCAAATTCATATAATTCATCACAGAGCTGGAGACGAGGGAGACTTATAAATCAATCTGCTCTCCGTTACAAAGAGAGAAAAAGAGTCCTGAACCTCCCGATTCTCAGAGAAATACAGCGTCTTTCTGCTCCTCCTCCTCGGGGGAGTGGTTAAATTACTCCTCCATACAGTGAATTCTACACAAACGATTCACACAATCATAAATCATATTTTTATTCATACTAGTGCATCTCAAAAATATAAAATATAATTAAAAATCCTTAATATAATTTATTTCTGTAATTCAGTTCAACATGCTAAATTCAGATATTATATAGAACTATTACACAAATAATTATCTATTTTAAGCGTTTATTTATTTTATTGTTGATGATTATGGATTACAGCCAATGAAAACCCCCAAATAAAAAATAAAATAAAAAAAGTTGTTCCAATTTTCAACTGTTGCTGTATATAGTGTAGCATTTTTTGGTCTGGTTTACTGTGTTACTAATGTGTAATTACCACACAAAAAATAAAAATAAAATCTAAAAGGTGATAGTTCTAAATAAAACTGATTTAGGATCATTAATCCTAAAATAAGCAAAGAATCTTGCAATGTTTAATAAGACAAAAATGCTTAGCGGACAAATAAAACAAAAATATAGTTATTTAGAGCATTTATTTGCAAAAAAAATGATAAATGGCTAAAATAACAAAAAAAGAAGTAGAGCTTTCAGACCTCAAATAATGCAAAGAAAAAAAGTTCATATTCATATTCATATATATGCATTATAGTTTTAAGAGTTCAGAAATCAATATTTGGTGGATTAACCCTGGTGGTGTTTAATCACAGTTTTCATGCATCTAGGCATCATGTTCTCCTCCACCAGTCTTACACACTGCTTTTGGATAACTTTATGCTGCTTTACTCCTGGAGCAAAAAATCAAGCAGTTCAGTTTGGTGGTTTGATGGCCTGTGATCATCCATCTTCCTCTTGATTATATTTTGGGGGTTTTCAATTTGGTAAAATCAAAGAAACTCATCATTTTTAAGTGATCTCTTATTTTTTTTTTTAGAGCTGTATTAATATACAGCAGTTTTGTTAAGGTGCTTAGTATTGACATATAACATCTTATAAACACAGCTGATTATGGATTATGATCACAATTCATAATGCATAATAAACATGTCTATAATGTGTTTTATTTTTTTTTAAATAAATGTGTATAACCGTGTTTATAATGCTTTATGAAGGCATTATCATGTGTTATTAATAGGTTTATAAAGTCTTATAGATATCTTAAAGACATTCATAAAAAGTTTTACTGAAAAAATAAAAGCATGTATTTTAACGAAAGAGCTCAATAAAAAAATATATATGTAAATGCAAAAAAAGGAAAATATCAATTTGAAAAATAACACATTCTTTATCAATATGTATGAACTGATCAATAACATTACATATAAATTAACAATAAATAAATAAATGAACAGTAAGTAAGTGTTTATATTGCAGATATGTATTAAATCAGTAATCTAATCAGATATTTATTTACTCTTTTTTACTTTTTCTTCAGGATCTTCTGTGTTAAAATACTGAAACTCGCTGTAGCGGATTTTATTCCTCCGAGTTAAGAGTTAAATCTTTTCCGCTCGGCGCTGCTACATATATCTTCTTGCCTCATGTGGATAGATGTTCTGTCTCTAAATTGGGCGGAGTATTAAAGCCTAGATCTACCTGAGCAAATGTATAAATTATTGATAGTCATGGGAGGAGACTCATCCACTTTCTCCTGACCTTCAGCTCGCTAAAATTGGGTTTTAAGGGCCCCTATTTTTCTCTTTTTTTTTTTGACAAAAGAAGGTCATCAGCACCGGCGTTTAGTATAATTAGTACAATCCTGTGCCCTTCACAAGGTCATTTTATTTTCAGGAACGTTGAGAAACGACTTTGAGAGACGTCTGAGAAGTTGGAGAAGTTTCGGGTTGGATCTGGTCCATCTAACACACATTCTGTACACACTGAATCTATATGATTGTGTTATATTGACTTATTTAACCTGCTTATTACTATTATTATAATTATTATTGCTTAATGTGCTCAGTTGAAAAATGGATATTTAGATTTTTTAGCATATTCCACAAAATCTGTGCCATTTTTGCCCCAGGAAATTACAACAGAATAACTTTAAAATACATTTTATTAATAAGCATAATGTCCTAAACATTGGCTTAATTGCAAAAGTAAGATATGTAATTGAAAAACTATTAACTTTACCATTAAATAATATTATTAAAATCCGTGACTCCAAATCCCATCTATGCTTTAAAAATATATATTTTTAATAGTTAATCCATAATATTTAGGTTAAAATACTCATATTAGTTGTGTCCCTGTGTTCAGGTTTCACTCAGTCCTGTTACGGTAACACATTACCCTGATCATCTGAAACATCTGGAACATTCTACAACAGGAACAAGTCACATCTACAACAGGAAATGACATCATCAGTTGGTTCTTCTAAAGATCATATAGAAAGACCAAAATTAAGTTCCTGCATTAGTTTTTTTTTCTGTATATTTGATCTTATTGTAATTGTAATGACTGAGGAGCTCAATCTCAACACTCAGTCCTGTTACCTAAATTAATTCTTATGAATTAAATCTTATTTTTTATTTTTTAAAATACTAATTTTGGGAAAATCACTAATGTGAATATGCTCATGTGTCTTAATGCTATTAGCATAGCCACCATTTAGCTATTTTTCATGTTTTTTTTTTCTAATTCTATACTAAAAACACATTCCTGTTACGTTTATTCCTGTTACTTAAAACATAAAAAAATGAGTTCCAGTAACAGGAGTGAGTTCCAATAACAGGAGAATATAAAGACTTTGTTGAATTAAAATAAGCAAATGGCTCCCATTCAATGGAAAAGCCCTTTACTGTATTTTGTCACATTTGTTCATTTATTTTAAATAAATAAACCCTCATGTCAAATACAATTAAAAATAAAGCGACTGCAGCATATTTTAGCATATTTTGTACTCTTTTGTACTTTTGTACTTAGTTTTTCTTTTGTGTTTGTGTGACGTGCTTGTTCATTTATTGTTTAATAACTGTGTAACTAATGTGTAATTAATGCCGAATCATTCTATAGTGCCATTGCTTTTTTATAGTAATGTATACTATACTATATCACACACAGTATCATATCTCTGTATTGCAAGATTTACTAGAGAGTGAGTTTAAATGTAGATTAATTTAAAATTAAGAAACAATAAAAACATTTTAAAGAAGAAAAATATTATGTTCTTCTATGAACTAATAGAAAGTATAAATTAAACCCTACATTAAACAGAGCCCTGACTGTTTTAAAAAGAAAATTTTTTCATCTTCTACATGTTTATTAATATGTTTATAGAGTGCCAGCCTTTTCTATGTAAGAATTATACTTTTGATTCTTTTATTTATTTTTTATTTATTTTTTTATTTTAAATAAGTAGTACATTTGTCTTTAAGGACAGATTTGCAGACTCTTGGTGAGATTTTAATCTCAGTGTCTTCATGAGGGAGAGTCACCTGGAATATTTTCTTAGCATCTTGAAGGAAGAAGTTCCTGGAGGTGCTGAACACTAGTTGCTGTTTTTCCTTCACGCTGGGAAGCTTCAGCTCATCCCAATTAAAATCACCTCAAATCACCATCTCAGTTCATCAGGTTTAGATCAGGGGATTAAGGTGGAGGACTAACACTTTTAATACTGTTTACTAATTACGTAATTCCATACGTGTTCCTTAAATTAAATGTCTTTAATTTTAATTGACAATGTAGAAAATACATTAAATAAAAAAATAAGGAAAAACACCAAACGTTTGACTGGTATTGAAGTGGTCTCTTAATTTATCAACATTTTATTCTCTCTCTCTCTTTCTCTCTCTTTCTCTCAATCTCTCTCTCTCCCTCTCTCTTCCTTTCTCTCTCTTTCTCTCTCTTTCTCTCTCTCTCTCAATCTCTCTCTCTCTCTCCCTCTCTCTTCCTTTCTCTCTCTGTCTCTCTCTTTCTCTCTCTTTCTCTAACTGTTTTCTACAATAAGAAGATAATATATTTTTATGTTTTACTTTTATTCAAAACATCAAAGCATATTACCATGATCACCCTTGACAATTATTATTACCTTACTATTATTATGTAGCTACTTTGTGGTGAATGAAATGGAAATCCTTAATTATTTTTTGTTCTACATGGTTTAATTTAGATTAAAGCAAGGATTTCAGATTGATTGAAATTGTGAAATTAATGTTTTTCTTCCCACTCTTTGCATTGAGAGAACAAAAGCTCTCTGCAATTAAAACCGACTTTATTTCACTCAGTATCATGACTCCTTTATCCACTCAGAACAGCATGAAAGGTCCAGATGATGTCCAGTTGTTGCAGATAAAAAACTAAATGTTTTTTATTAGTATAAATCTGAACTGATCTGTATAAGATTTAACTTAATAAGATATATTAATATTATATATATATATATATATATATATATATATATATATATATATATATATATATATATATAATATTAAAAGTAGTACTATTTGTATATTTCTGCAAAATAAAGCCACTCTCAGCAGCAGAGTAACTTGTTCTTACAAGAGTAACTTGTTCTTACAGCCTCTAACACTTAAAGTAGCCATGAGACCCAGTTTGATATACATCGTAAATAACCAGATAGGATAAAGTAGCATTGGGGGGAGCGACTACACACTGATGGAATGCATATAGATGGTGCCAGGAGCCTGAGAATGGAAAATAAAACATAAGGCACATAGATGCATAACTATGCTCCATAAAGATGACCTTATACTGAAAAATAAATAAATAAAACAAATAAAAGAAAGAAAGAAAAAAGAAAGAAAGAAAAATAATATTAATAATAGCAGTGGTCAATTAAATTAGGCCCAGACCATGCCTTGTGTGCAAAATGTTAAACATAAATAAATTACAGTATATTAATAATTAAGTATAGTAAAAAAAAAGCTTATTTATTTGTTTAGATGCAGATGGATGTGTGACACCTGTAGCCTTGTCTTCACTTGTTTTGTTTACCTCCCCATGTTCTCTTTGAGCACATTGCTTTGTTGTTTTATTGTTCTGTCTCCACTCTAGCCACGCCCTAGCCTTTAGTTTTGTCACTTGGTGACTTTTTAATAACCCCACCCCCCTTGTTTCCTTCCCCACGTGTTCCTCTTTCACCCTCTCTGTGTTTATATATATAGCCTGTTATTTGAGGGTTTTCTTTTAGAGTATTTTATATTTTGTATTTTTTTGTGTTACATCGAATCTCAGTGTTTCATGTATACAGGTCTGTTGTTTTGTGTGCTTTGTTTGAGTTGTATTTTAAAGATTCTATGTATATTTGTTTGTTTAGTCTTAGATTTCAGTGTTTTTTTTTTCAGTGTTTCTTAGCTTAGCCTAGTCTTAGTTCTTCTCTTAGTTAATTTATTATGCCACTCTTGTTTGCATTCAGTTTTGCTTTTGTATATAATTTATTAGTTTAAATATATCTTATATCTGCACTTACGTCCATCCAACTCATCCGTGACAGAATGACATATTTTTTTTATATATAAAACAAACTCAAGCCACTCAAAACCATTTTTTCAGTGTAGAAATGTTATAATTTGTCATTTTTAATATTTCTCCCTCTTCTATTCCTTATTGACAGAGTGTCCTCCCATCCCAGAGTGCACTGGTGCTGTCGGTAAGATCAGCCCAATCCCACATCAATAAATCCGGAGCTGAACGGCGCGGCCGGCTGGCAGATTGCACCTTCTTACAGCCGTAAAGGGAAGCGAGCTCCTCGGGTCCAATTCCGCGCCGTCGCCGGTGACGCCGCGTGTGAGCATATAACCGCTGACTGCGTATTTGATGAATTGATTGGACGAATGGAGGAACTCGACATGGTTGCCAGATCTTCTCCGCGCTGTGATCTGAAACCCGAAATGGTTTCTGACGTTTCACAAACAACCAGAAGCCCCCAGAATCTTTTCATCAAGTAAAGTAAACGTCCAAAACACTCTGCGAAAACACGGCGGCCCCTGTCACTTCCTGTTCGTTCCCTGCTGCGTGGGTTTGATGTGTTTGATGGAACTGCTGTTTAAATTCCGCTGCACGCCTGACCGTCGAATATTAGACCCCCGCTGCAGTTCATTCTCCCAAACACAAACCCACAGTAATACACTGGGACAGTTTATTACATCCACCAGCCCTGTCTCTACAAGCATTGGCCATTTTATCAGAAATATCAAAATAAGAAACACTTGGGAGTGGAACTACTGTAAAAAAAAACCAGACAAGACAGGATCTGTGGTCACAAACTGATGTTTATGAAGATCTTTTGATATATGTCGATATATCTACACCACTTGTTTCAATGACATTATGAAGGAGGTCATGGCTATTTTTATAAACTGTGGGTTGATCCTTCAATGCAACAGTGAATCATTTTTTTAATAGACTGTACCCACAGTAATAATGAAAATACAGACGGATTAGTATAATATACTCACTTGAAGAAGTTCCAATAACAGAAATGACTGGAGAATTTCACTTAACAGTAGACAGTAGGGAAGAGTTTCTAAAGCAACACAACAAAGATGTGAGTGTTTTAAATGCAACACAAAAAGCTTAGAGTGTTTCAAACGCAACAAAATAAGATTGGAGTCTTACAAGTTCAACACAAAACGATGTAAATGTCATGGATGCAATGCAAAACGATCGGAGTGCTACAAACACACCACAAAAGTATTAGAGTATTTTGAATGCGACAAAATAAGATGAAAGCCGAAATGTTATTCGTGATAACAAACAACCTCGAGTTTTCTAACACCACGAAAGTTAGCTTGAAAGCAAAATTGGGAATAAGAGAAGATGGTAACATAAGGAGCGTGAAATAACGCTAATACTCTCCTGCTCTGTGGAGTCGTCTTCAGGTGCATTTTTTGAGCATTTCTTTTTGTTTTGCTGGGTGGTGTTGGTTAGCTTGCCGGTGTGGCTGGACTGTGGGTAGGTGACCGGAGTCAAGCTGTCCGAGCTTCGGAAATTCCCAGTCAGCGTAGCTTGCTTTAGCGCAGCATTAACTTAGCTTAGCCTAGCCTGACTGGTTAAGTTATCGTTCTGGCGGTCAGACAGCATTAACCGAGCGATTTTCCTTCCCTTTTTTCCACAAAAGACGAGTCAGCACTGCGGGCAAGTGTGCCGTGGCTAAACGCTAGCCTGTGCTAAGCTAACACTGCTGTTGGTGCCGGTGGAGGCGATGATTTAAAACGCGCCGGCGGAGTGATACAAGTTTAGTGTGAGAAGGCCGTGATGTTATCACGAATATCATCACGGCTAGAACACTTTTCATCCAATCAGATTGTGAGGTCGGAACTAACTGTTGTATAATAAAACATAACACAAAGATGTAAATGTTACGAATGCAACACATAAAGATGGGAGTGTTCCGAATGCAACACATAAAGATGGGAGTGTTACGAATGCAATAAAGTGTTACAAACAACACATACAGAATGAAGTGTTTTGAATGCAATAAAATATGAGAGTTAAAAGACTATACAAAAATGTGGGAGTTTACGAACACAACACAAAACAAAAAGTTAGGAAGAAAACAAATGCATCACGAAAACATTGGAAATACACAAAGATATTGAAACGTTACAAACACAACACAAAACGATGGGAGTGTTACAAACACAACACAAAAAGACCAAAGGGTTGAAACAACGCAAAAATATGTGAGTGTTTTGAATGCAACACAAAATGATTGTGGGGTGTTACAATCACAAAACAAAAAGACGGGAGGGTTGTGAACGCAACACAAAAAGATTGCAGTGTTACGACTGCAAAACAAAAAAGAGACAACACAAACACAACCCAAAAAGATGTAAGTGTTACGAACACAACTCAAAGATATTTAAATGTTACAAACTCAAAATGAGGTCCAACTTTATAATAAGAGTCCCTAAGTACTATGTAGTTACATGGTAACAATCCATGTAACTACAGTGTAACTACTGATGAAGTACACATTGTTACAGATTAACTACAGAGGTACAGGTTATGTAATTACACATGTGTATTAAGGTTAATTTTGACTTGTGTAAGTACACATGTGTACCAGGGGGAGTGTACTTACACATGTAATAGAGTAAGTGTACTTACACAAGTGTAACAATGTGTGTGTACTCAATCAGCCCTAATCACATACTAGACAGTGTTGGATAAGTTTATACTCAACTTATTACACACACACACACACACACACACACACACACTATTACACACGTGTAAGTACACATATTGTTACACATGTGTAAGTACACTTACTCTATTACACATGTGTAAGTACACTTACTCTATTACACATGTGTAAGTACACTTACTCTATTACATGTGTAATTACACACATATTGTTACACATGTGTAAGTACACTTACTCTATTACACATGTGTAAGTAAACATATTGTAACACATGTGTAAGTACATTTACTCTATTACATGTGTAATTACACACATATTGTTACACATGTGTAAGTACACTTGCTCTATTACTTGTCAAAATTAACCTTAATACACATGTATAATTACATAACCTGTACCTCTGTAGTTAATCTGTTACTATGTAACTACATAGTACTTAGGGACACTTATTATAAAGTGGGACCCAAAATGGTCAGATGGTTGCAAACAACACAAAAAAATCGGCCAAATACAAATGCAACACAAAAAGAATAGAGTGTTCTGAACACAACATGATGGAAGTGATACAAACACAATACAAAAAGGTCATTGATCCATTCATCTTTAAATGACTCTTCAGTAAAGAATGTTTCCATCACCATCAAACCTCCTTAAGGCACAGAGGTCCTGAGGGTCCAATCAGAAAATGAAGAATCAATCAATCACTTTTCAGTGAATTGGGAGCAGAGTAATGAGTAAAAAATATCAGTTTAGATCTTCTGGGCGTTTGGGTTTCTTTTTCTAATAAAACTTGGCCCAACCCCTGGAGATCAGAATGGTTGGTGATTGGTTAATTCCCATCTTTCTGCCGGAAAAAAAAACATATATATATTCTGGCCAACTCAAGATTGCTTTTCACCAGCATTGAAGTTAATGAACACTAGGGGTCGCAACCAGATTTACCACTATTAATAAGAGGTTAGCATGCTGTTGAGATACCATGCTTTCATAGTTAAGGCCTAGTTCCAGGTTTAGTTGCCTCTGAAGTTGTTTTTACAACAGCACTAATTGGTCTATTGGTCTATTAAAATAGAATCTGGTGTGTTTGTACCCTTTGGTGTCGTTCGTTTTAGCAGATGAAAAAACAGTAATCGCACTTGCTTTCAGACCATGAAATTAGGTGGTCCAATAATCTTTATCTTTGAGCTAAACAACTCTTAAGGTGCAGTTGTACTTGATTTATTTCAAGCAAATTACTACAACTGTTACTAAACTGAACTACATGCTAGTCTGAAAAAAACAGATCCTTCTTCTTGTATTTACTTTCTTTTTTTAATTTTATTTCTATATATATTTTTTTTTCATTTGCTCCCAATTTACACAGCCAATTACCCAACCTACTCACTAGTACTTCCCCTATCACTAGTGATGCCCCAACACCAGGAGGGTGATGACTAGCACACGCCTCCTCCAACACATGTGAGGTCAGACTCCGCCCCTTTGAACTGCTGCTGATGCAGCATCGCTGAGCAACTCGGTTCTAATACATCAGCTCACAGATGCAGCATTGTGCTGATCCACATCTCCCTAGGAGTGATGAGAGGAAAGAGTGCCATCTACTGTACTGTACCCACCCAGAGAGAGCAAGACCAATTGTGCACTCTCAGGGCTCTGGGAGCTGATAGCAAGCTACATGAACAGGATTTGAAGCTTGCTTTATGCCCTGCTCTGAGCAGTAGATGATGTTAGTGATGCATTTTGTTGCATTTCGTTTTTTTTTGTGTGTGAAACCAAACCAAACCAAGGAGAAAGAACTCAACTGAGACAATAGGTACAATAGGTATGAAAACACGCTGAATCTCACAATTAGATGAATTGTATTGAACTTAGGCATAAGTTGGCGCAGAGTGTGAGTTATGGTCCCCACCGCAGCAGAAACAGAGCGTGGTGAAGGCGATTATTATGAGGATAGAGAGATAAATTTGAGTGATTAGCCGATTTGCACCATTTCTCAATCACTCCTCTGTGTTTTAGCTGAGTCAATAGCTCATTAGCCGCACCAGGTGGGTGAAAGCAGCCCGACGTTGGAAGCTCGGCGGTTCATCACCAGGCTCGGGAACGCTCCGACTGAATCAGGTTTTTTTTTTTATAGAGGTTGAGCAGATGAGCGAGTTTCGGGAGGAGACGTTTCATCACGTCGCACGCCGCCGCTTCGTCTGATTCATTAACGTCCGGGTCACGTGAAGCAACCCGAAATCAATCATTTCCCTCCTCTAATCCTGCGTCGCTTATCTATGATGGATGGATTTTGTCCGACAAATGCTTATAAATACATTACCGGCTGTAATCACCGAAAGACTCCCCGCTTCCCTGCTTATTAGTCAAAGAAAGGACAGCCGTGATGTCCAATTCTGCTCCGGAGCCGCAGGACCGATATTAGAAACTGCTGAAACAAATTGATTTGCAACCTTCCCGGAATCGGTGCACTGATGTGTTCACGGTTCGAGCCATTTACCAGCCGGTGCCGCCCTTCAAAAATTCAATCCACAACTCCTCTCTGATCAGATTTAACCTCCCGAATGCCTCGGTACACAAGCCGTTATCTCCTCTGTTCTTGACGGTAAATAATTCCTAATATCTCATTGTTGTTTGGCGGAGTAAGTCCCGCTAAGCTCGTTGTCGAGGGGCTGCAGTTTAATTTTCATCTCCGACTAGACACGAATAATAATGGATTGGCGGCGACTGATGAATCGCGGGGGCTGGAGGTGGATTAACCCGATGTTTCCGGCGTGTACGAGGAATTCACCGGCTGTACGACTGCGCTGAGATCTTGTTAGGATTCAGCAGGACTTCTCAGGTTATTTGAGGGGTTATTTAAGGGGTTATTTGAGGGGTTATAACAGCAGTTGTGTTCGTGTGGTTGGGTTTTGGAGAGCGTGAACAGGTGCGCTGCTGCTTTATAAAGCTTTCTCTGACATTCCTCATTACTTTTTTGGTGTTTAATCTTTTAGGAGCAAACAGGTCAGGACAAAAACACAAAAACACACAGTCACCTTGGTAACGCTTTCTTTTACAGTACCCTAAGTTCTAGGTATTAACCAGGTAATAGTGAGGTACAAACTCTGAAGTACTAAGTAATTATTTTGGGTAACGAGATGGTAAGTACCAGGAAAGTCTTGCCTAATTACACTGAAATATCTAGGTATTAACCAGGTAATAGTGAGGTACAAACTCGGAAGTACTAAGTAATTATTTTGGGTAACGAGATGGTAAGTACCAGGAAAGTCTTGCCTAATTACACTGAAATGTCTAGGTATTAACCAGGTAATAGTGAGGTACAAACTCGGAAGTACTAAGTAATTATTTTGGGTAACAAGATGGTAAGCACCAGGACAGTCTTGCCTAATTACACTGAAATGGAACTAGGTAATAAACAGGTACATGGGTGGTACAAACTCTAAAGTACTAGGTAATTATGTTGGTTAACAAGATGGTAAGAACAAGGACAGTTCAATTTAATTACACTGAAATGTCTCACAGGTTCTAGGTAATAACCAGGTAAGTGTGAGGTACTAACCCCAGTAACATGATGATAAGTAACAATACAGTTTCCTTACACTGAAATATCTCGCAGGTTCTAGGTAATAACCAGGTAAGTGTGAGGTACTAACCCCAGTAACATGATGATAAGTACCAATACTGTTCATTTTAATCAGTCTCTATTTATTTGATTTAAAAATAAAAGGTCAATACCTGATAACAGAGAAGAAATAGCTTATTTCTCTTTACTGAGTTCTTACCATTTAGTTCAACAAATAACCCTCTGTAGAACATCCTTCTGTAAGTACCATATAAAACACTGTGTAACTAACAGAACTTTCTGCTTAATAAAGGAGTAAAAGGACTGTAAAAGAAAGCAGAGCTTATTTTTCTGGTTTTACTCAGTTCTTACCATGTAGTTCAACAAATAACCCTCTGTAGAACATCCTTCTGTAAGTACCATATAAAACACTGTGTAACTAACAGAACTTTCTGCTTAATAAATGAGTAAAAGGACTGTAAAAGAAAGCAGAGCTTATTTCTCTGGTTTTACTCAGTTCTTACCGTGTAGTTCAACAAATAACCCTCTGTAGAACATCCTTCTGTAAGTACCATGTAAAACACTGTGTAACTAACAGAACTTTCTGCTTAATAAAGGAGTAAAAGGACTGTAAAAGAAAGCAGAGCTTATTTTTCTGGTTTTACTCAGTTCTTACCATGTAGTTCAACAAATAACCCTCTGTAGAACATCCTTCTGTAAGTACCATATAAAACACTGTGTAACTAACAGAACTTTCTGCTTAATAAATGAGTAAAAGGACTGTAAAAGAAAGCAGAGCTTATTTCTCTGGTTTTACTCAGTTCTTACCGTGTAGTTCAACAAATAACCCTCTGTAGAACATCCTTCTGTAAGTACCATGTAAAACACTGTGTAACTAACAGAACTTTCTGCTTAATAAAGGAGTAAAAGGACTGTAAAAGAAAGCAGAGCTTATTTCTCTGGTTTTACTCAGTTCTTACCGTGTAGTTCAACAAATAACCCTCTGTAGAACATCCTTCTGTAAGTACCATGTAAAACACTTTGTAACTAACAGAACTTTCTGCTTAATAAAGGAGTAAAAGGACTGTAAAAGAAAGCAGAGCTTATTTCTCTGGTTTTACTCAGTTCTTACCGTGTAGTTCAACAAATTACCCTCTGTAGAACATCCTACTGTAAGTACCATGTAAAACACTGTGTAACTAACAGAACTTTCTGCTTAATAAAGGAGTAAAAGGACTGTAAAAGAAAGCAGAGCTTATTTCTCTGGTTTTACTCAGTTCTTACCGTGTAGTTCAACAAATAACCCTCTGTAGAACATCCTACTGTAAGTACCATGTAAAAACACTAACTGTTACACTCCCCAGGCGTGGGTTAGGCTATAACAGTTTGCGACCCCGGGTGAGCAGGGCATAGATCAGCTGAATACAGGATACAGAGAAGACAAAGTGAGACGGTGTTTCCAGTGAGTTCTCAGCTTAATCTCTTTATTTAACAACAAACACAAACTAAACCACTTTTACTTTGGTCTCTTTTCTCTTTCTTTTGCAGTTTCACATACACATTGCATCTCATCTGCATTTTACATACATTCACAGAGAATCCTTTTTTTTTTTTTTACTTTTTTTCAGTTAACAAAACTCTGTATATCACAGTACATATTACCTTTACTTTTTAATCAGCAAACCCTCTTAATACTGTTTCTACACACAAAAAAAATATATATATATATATGAATATAAAAATACTACTCTATATTAATACATTTACATATGCATACATATACCAATACTCAAACTTCTTTCATATTAACACACTACATTACCGAAAACACCTTTAACTTTTACTGAGCACACTAACTACATCTTAGTGCTTTTAAATCTCATTTTAAGCAGAGTTTCTAATATTTGTATCTGCATAGAGTGTATAGAATTGACCAAAGTATAAAACTTGAACAAAGTGTATAAAAACATGATTACTTAGAGAAACCTTAAACTGTAGCTTATCTAGCTGTAATAACTCATTATTGTGGTTGGCAGAGGCTCTATATTTACTTTAACAAGGCCAAACTGGCTCTTAAAAAGAGAATAAAATTGACTTGACTTTTAATAAACATGTATTTAACTAACAGCGACTGCTAATGCTAGCGTAAATGTATAGAGAAACAATAGGAATGAAGGCGCGAAATTAGCCCGAGCTACTTTGAGAAACAGCGACACACGGGCACAATTACCGAGCGAAAATAGCTAAAACTAGAGCGCAAACACACGAGAGATAATTACAGGCTTAAACACGGTTATAGAGCGAAGTTAGCGACCGAAAGAGCGAGAGGAATAACAGCGGGGAGCCGGTAAGGCGCGCGGTTAGCGGGGGCAGTGGCTAATGCTAGTGGCAGAGGCAAGAGCGCCGGCCAGGCGCGCGGGAGTGAATGCTCCCCGATGCTGAGCGTCCACCAACACACAAGGCCATAGCGGCTCATATTACACAGCAAAACCTTTTAACGAACATATACACTCAAATATCCCTCTTATAGTGCTTTGGAAACATTTATACTTGCACAGTTCCACATATTTCCCCACCTGGATACAGAGAAGTCACGGTGTTCCCAGTGTGAGTTCTCAGCTGAATCTGAGACCCATCTCCTGTTGCTCACCTAAGCCACAGCCTAGCGCCCGCCCCCTGGCACTGCTCCCCCTACAGGACTGGATGTTTCACGTTTCACATACAAAAACCCATTCAGAAACCCAAAAGAATATATATTACATGGTACTTACAGAAAGTTGTGTCACATTTAAGTAGTTATTATATATATATATATATATATATATATATATATATATATATATATATATATATATATATATATATATATATATATATATATTAAAATATATATAATAACTACTTAAATGTGACACAACTTTCTGTAAGTACCATATAAAACACTGTGTAACTAACAGAACTTTCTGCTTAATAAAGGAGTAAAAGGACTGTAAAAGAGAGCAGAGCTTATTTCTCTGGTTTTACTCAGTTCTTACCATGTAGTTCAACAAATAAGCACTTCAAAAAGAACAACATACAACTTCAAAACAAAACAGAACTGTTTACTGTTTATTATTTATCTCTTTTTTGACACAACCAAGCATGCATTACTGAACTTATATACACTGCTCAAAAAAATAAAGGGAACACTCAAATAACTCAATATAACTCCAAGTAAATCAAACTTCTGTGAAATTAAACTGTCCACTTAGGAAGCAACACTGATTGACAATCAATTTCACCTGCTGTTGTGCAAATGGAATAGACAACAGGTGGAAATTATTGGCAATTAGCAAGACACACTCAATAAAGGAGTGGTTCTGCAGGTGGGGACCACAGACCACTTCTCAGAACCTATGCTGTCTGGCTGATGTTTTGGTCAGTTTTGAATGTTGGTGGTTCTTTCACACTCGTGGTAGCATGAGAAGGACTCTACAACCCACACAAGTGGCTCAGGTAGTGCAGCTCATCCAGGATGGCACATCAATGCGAGCTGTGGCAAGAAGGTTTGCTGTGTCTGTCAGCGTAGTGTCCAGAGGCTGGAGGCGCTACCAGGAGACAGGCCAGTACACCAGGAGACTTGGAGGAGGCCGTAGGAGGGCAACAACCCAGCAGCAGGACCGCTATCTCCGCCTTTGTGCAAGAAGGAACAGGAGGAGCACTGCCAGAGCCCTGCAAAATGACCTCCAGCAGGCCACAAATGTGCATGTGTCTGCACAAACGGTTAGAAACCGACTCCATGAGGATGGTATGAGGGCCCGACGTCCACAGATGGGGGTTGTGCTCACAGCCCAACACCGTGCAGGACGCTTGGCATTTGCCAGAGAACACCAGGATTGGCAAATTCGCCACTGGCGCCTTGTGCTCTTCACAGATGAAAGCAGGTTCACACTGAGCACATGACAGACGTGACAGAGTCTGGAGACGCCGTGGAGAGCGGTCTGCTGCCTGCAACATCCTTCAGCATGACCGGTTTGGCAGTGGGTCAGTAATGGTGTGGTGGCATTTTTTGGAGGGCCGCACAGCCCTCCATGTGCTCACCAGAGGTAGCCTGACTGCCATTAGGTACCGAGATGAGATCCTCAGACCCCTTGTGAGACCATATGCTGGTGCGGTTGGCCCTGGGTTCCTCCTAATGCAGGACAATGCTAGACCTCATGTGGCTGGAGTGTGTCAGCAGTTCCTGCAAGATGAAGGCATTGAAGCTATGGACTGGCCCGCCCGTTCCCCAGACCTGAATCCGATTGAGCACATCTGGGACATCATGTCTCGCTCCATCCACCAACGTCACGTTGCACCACAGACTGTCCAGGAGTTGGCGGATGCTTTAGTCCAGGTCTGGGAGGAGATCCCTCAGGAGACCATCCGCCACCTCATCAGGAGCATGCCCAGGCGTTGTAGGGAGGTCATACAGGCACGTGTAGGCCACACACAATACTGAGCCTCATTTTGACTTGTTTTAAGAACATTACATTAAAGTTGGATCAGCCTGTAGTGTGTTTTTTTCACTTTAATTTTGTGTGTGGCTCCAAATCCAGGCCTCCATTGGTTAATATATTTTATTTCCATTGATGATTTTTGTGTGATTTTGTTGTCAGCACATTCAACTTTGTACAGAACAAAGTATTCAATGAGAATATTTCATTCATTCAGATCTAGGATGTGTTATTTGAGTGTTCCCTTTATTTTTTTGAGCAGTGTATATACAATGAAAGCTGAGGACAGCTTTTATTGGGGTAAGCAGCTTGCGGGCAGGAGCTTGCCTTCGCCCCCTTGACCCTTCCAAGCCACTTCAAATTTTCTATTTCTCTGATCTTACTATGTATAGGTACATGTTTGAGTAAAATGAATACTGTTATTTTATTCTATAAACTACTGACAACATTTCTCCCAAATACTAAATAAAAATATTGTAATTTAGAGCAGAAAATGAGAAATGGTCAAAATAATGAAAAAGATGCTTTAGTGCTTTCAGATCTCAAATAATGCAAACAAAAGCAGTTAATATTAATTTAGAAACAACTAAAATAATGTTTTAAGATTTCAGAAATCAATATTTGGTAGTTTTAATAACCCTGATTTTTAAGCAGTTTTAATTTATATATATAAGTTAAATATATATATATATATATATATATATATATATATATATATATATATATATATATATATATTTAACATGTAAGACCTTATTCTACAAATTATGTTTAAAAAGGGGGTAAATACACATATTCAACACTTTATTCTTATGGTATACTTTTTCACCCTTAAACCTTGTAACATGCTCTAATGTCTTTAAACATATGGCCAAGTATTCCATTCCTGTGCTGTCTTCCTAGTGAAGAATTCCACTCTATAAACCTTAAATTCATTTTTAGGGATTTCTCAGTCAAATAAATAGAGACTGATTAAAATGAACAGTATTGGTACTTATCATCATGTTACTGGGGTTAGTACCTCACACTTACCTGGTTATTACCTAGAACCTGCGAGATATTTCAGGGTAAGGAGACTGTATTGGTACTTATCATCATGTTACTGGGGTTAGTACCTCACACTTACCTGGTTATTAGCTAGAACCTGTGAGGTATATCAGGGTAAGGAGACTATATTGGTACTTATCATCATGTTACTGGGGTTAGTACCTCACACTTACCTGGTTATTACCTAGAACCTGTGAGATATGTCAGTGTAATTAAATTGAACTGTCTGGTTCTTACCATCTTGTTAACCAACATAATTACCTAGTACTTTGGACTTTGTACCACCCATGTACCTGTTTATTACCTAGTTCCATTTCAGTGTAATTAGGCAAGACTTTTCTGGTACTTACCATCTTGTTACCCAAAATAATTACTTAGTACTTCCGAGTTTGTACCTCACTATTACCTGGTTAATACCTAGACATTTCAGTGTAATTAGGCAATACTTTCCTGGTACTTACCATCTTGTTACCAAAAATAATTACTTAGTACTTCCGAGTTTGTACCTCACTATTACCTGGTTAATACCTAGAACTTAGGGTACTGTAAAAGAAAGCGTTACCGTCACCTTTAGGGTACATGCTGTGTAAACCTGAGATTTAACATGCTGATAACATTTGTAGGATAAAAACTGAGGAAAATTTATTTTTTTATAAAGAAAAGTGTTATTTATAAAAAAAAAAATATGTAGAGCTGGACTCTTCACTGTAAACCCTAATAGGTTAAGTCTACTCAAATCATTTGAGGTCATTTGTTGCCTCAAATGAATTAAGTTTTCGAAACCCATTTTTTTAATAATTCATAAAAATGTATGGAGTTGAACAAATGCTCATCTTCAAGTTCAACAGACAAACCACAAGTACTTTACACTCAAAATGTTGTGAACCTGAAACTTAACTTTTTAAGTTAAAGCAACTATCGCACAACTGCTCTTACATTTTACTTATTTCAGTTCATTACAATGACAGTTACATTCAGTTCTTTTTTAGTCAACATATGCATATTGTATTTGTTTTTATAGCCAAAAAAATCTAAATTAAAGGGGCACCACTAAACAAAATTAAAAAATAAACTTTGACATGTACAAGTTTAGCTTAGGAAGCACAGGGGGAGTGACTACACAAGGACGGTAAGAGTCAGAGAATGGGGACAAAGCCAGTATGCAAATAGATTGTGCCAGAAGCCAATGGCAACAGACTAAACTCAGTTATTTTAAGTTATTTTAACTCAAAGATCTCTGTTTGAATGTAAATGTGCCCACAAATGTTAAACTAACTCAAAATAGTTCAATAATGTTTAGAAAACTAATTTTGTATGTATAACAGACTTAATTCATTGCAGTTCAAACTACTTATGGGTTTACAGTGTTGAAGATTCATGAAGAGAAAAAAAAAAAGCAATGACCAAAAAAGTAAACATTTCTAAAAATAATACAATTTATTTGCATTAGTAACAGTAAGAACTAAATAAATAAATCAATAAATAAACCTAAAGATTTAACCTGACGATAACATTTATAGGCTGATAACGGAGGAAATGTTTCATAAAAAGGGTCATCAATAAAAACAAAAAAAATAACACATGGAAAAAAGCAATCCAAACCAACCTACAAACCAACATATCCGGAAACATATAAAAATAATAATAATAATAATAATAATAATAATAATAATAATAATAATAATAATAAGAAGAAGAAGAAGAAGAAGAAGAAGAAGAAGAAGAGGAAGAAGAAGAAGAAGAAGAAAAAGGAGAAATAGTAATACATCTAAAAAAATAAAATAAAATGACCAAAAAAAGAAAACATTTGTAAAAAAAAAATAATCAAATAAATTTGCATGAATAACAGTAAGAACCAATTAAATAAATAAATAAATACATAACTAAACCTAAGATTTAACATGACAATAACATTAGTAGGAAATGTTTAACAAAAAGGGTGATTAATAATAATAAAAAAACAAAAAACTAAAGAAGAACTGGAAAAAAGCAATCCAAACCAACCAACAAACTGATATACCTGGAAACACTGGTAAACCTTCTCAGGGGTGGCTGGCCTACCAAAATTTCTCCAAAAGGGCATGGATAACTCATCCAGGAGGTCCCAAAGCAACCCAGAACAGCAGGCTATTCATGCTTCAAAACCCTCCAATGTGGCTGAATTAAAACTATTCTGCAAAGAAGAGTGAGCCCAAATTAAAATATTAATTATATAATTAATTTAATCTGATCTAAAAAAAAAAAAAACTTGGCCTAATGACCTGTTGATTTTCTTTGGTATATGGTTTCTACTGTTATATAAGCCAATGCTAAAGGCTAATCTGAAGGAAACCCTGTATAAACTATATAATGCACTTTTTACGATAAATGTAAAGGATTTCTGTAACTGTATTTAAAGCCGAACCCCGAGCGTATCAGTAATATCACACCTTCTAAAGCAGACCAGACATACTGCTCTGATCCATTACACACACTCCGGTTTAAAGCCCGTTATTTTTGTTTTTGTTCATCTAAATGCAGATTTCTATTAGAGATGCGTTCAGAGCAAAGCCTCTTAATGTCAGAGGTGAAGATTAATCACGGCGACACTGCCACGGATCTGCACAGCTTAAAGCCAGTCAATATCAGCTTTATTAAGTGTTTTCAGAGTACATCTCTGAAGTGTTCTCCTGGCGCTTCTGTAAATATTCTCCGACACTCTTAACGGGATTCAGAACCCTCTCATTACGGAGCTGAACACTGCTTCAAAATCACAAATTACAAACAAAACAGAGGCGGAAAATGCACAGTTAGTTCAGGGAGCTCAGAGCGTTTTAGAGGAAAGCACTGCTGAAGTGACCGTGCGATTAATAAAAAAAAAATAAATAAATAAACTAACACGTTAAAAATGAATGGAAGATGGTACTATACACAATATGGTAACACAGGCAATAGGAAAAACACATCACATGTGGAAAACCAACAATTCTCAGCAAGATGTGCATTGAGCGAGGGTGCATTTATATGTTTGTGAACAGGTGAAATCAATATTCTGGTGATTGACTTGGAGGATTGAATTCTGGAGTCTTTCTAGCAACACTTTCTAACAACACCCCAGATACCTAAATACCTCTAATACAGTGGGATCCACCAGGGATGCCATAGCAATCAATGGGAACCACTTTAGCTGCCCAACCTTTTTGCATTTTCGTCACAAATTTTCACACTTGGTATCTCCAGCCTTATGACTATGATGCCCAGAATGCACCTAACACTGATGCCACTTTCTCATATGATCACTGCACACGGCACCTTCAAGAAGTCAATCACCAGATTATTGATTTCACCTGTTCACAATCATATAAATGCACCCTCGCTCCATACACATCTTGCTGAGAATTTTGGTTGGTTTTCCACATGTGATGTATTTTTCCTATTGCCGTTATTGTGTATAATGTCGTTTTTTTTTTATTTATTTCTCTCAACTTGTCCTGTACGTGTATGACCTCTGGGCTGAAGCTTGTTTGTTGGTTTTGACTGGTTTTGACTCTGAACTTTTTGACTATTCCCTGTATTGGCACTTTCATGAATAAACCATCTTATTTGTATCTGCGTATGTCTATGTCCTGTTCAGCTATGACACAAATCACGTTTTTTTCTAGTTTTTTTATGTATTTTTTAAAGTAGAACCCCATTTAAAATGATTAACTTGACTTTCCTTATAAAAAGTTGACTTTTAACCCTTCAATTCTTCGCTCTCTGATCTTTAGGACGCAGATTCTTCTTATAAAGCAAATTTATTTGCTATGAAAGAATGAATTGATGCAGACTCTGTCTATGTAGGTCATGGCCATCAAGTCTGTTGCTTATCTGGGTAATAAATGTAATCTGCGTGAACAAGCGTCTGGGTCAACTTTATTAGAAATAATGCGCTTTAAGCTTCAGAGGGTCAAAGTGGAGAAGAAGAAGAAGAAGAACTGTAGCTGTTAACAGCCCTGCAATCATTACGGTGCTATTAAATAATATAACTTTAATCTCAGAGGAAAGAGGTGGGAGTGCTTTACCTGAAAGTCTGATAATAAGGAATTAAATGCTGGTAAAAAACAAACAAACAAAAAAAACACATAAATCTTTATATAATCCTATTGAAAAAACTATGACTTAGTCTCAGTATATATCACAATATCTACATTTAGAATGTTATTAATAAACAGTCTATATTTACTCTAATTAATGAGAGACTGTAGCTCCACTTCTTTCTCAGTGTATATCACAATACCTACATTTAGGGTGTTATTAATATACAGTTAATTCACTCTAATGAATGATAAACTGTAGCTCCACCTTTTCCTCAGTGTATATTACAATATCTACAATTAGAGTGTTATTAATATATACAGTATATTCACCATAATTAAATAGAGACTGTAGCTCTGCCTCCTCCTCAGTGTATATTATTACAATACCTAAATTTAGAGTGTTATTAATATACAGTATATTCACCCTAATTAATGAGAGACTGTAGCTCCGCCTCTTTCTCAGTGTATATCACAATACCTACATTTAGAGTGTTATTAATATACAGTGTATTTACTCGAATTAATGAGAGACTGTAGCTCCGCCTCCTCCTCAGTGTATATTATCACAATATCTACATTTAGAGTGTTATTAATATACTGCATATATTTACCCTAATTAATCAGAGACTGTAGCTCTGCCTCGTTCTCAGTTCATATCACAATACCTACATTTAGAGTTTTATTAATATACAGTATATTCATTCTAATTAATGAGAGACTGTAGCTCCGCCTCTTCCTCAGTGTATATCACAATATCTACATTTAGAGTGTCATTAATATATACAGTATAATCAATCATACATACATAATACATACATAATCATACACGACTACCTTATAATATAAAAACTTTCATGTCTTATTGATTTTTTTGTAATTCTTATACGCAAGAAAGTGGAGTAGAGTGAAATAAAAACTAAATTGGCTATAAAACTACAACAAACATTATTAAAGCCACGTTTTATTTCATATTAAACACATAAATATGTACCGTCTTCTTGAGTGTGGAGGATAGTAATAATAAGGGGCACAGTAAGCAGCCAATAAGTCTGATACAATGCAGAAAATTCAACATATTGGCTTGTGACAGAATCACAATAGTCGAGATACAGTACCTAATATAACCATTTATGAGATTGCTGTCCCATTTTTATTTTATTTTATTTTTTTTATTATGTTGCAAGGCTACTGTTTGAGTCTACTATTTAAGATTTAACCCACAAATGAGCCTGGCCTACACCTGAAACCTGGCATTTCTCTGTGTATTTATTTATTTATATAGTAAATCAAAAAAAAAAATAGCTTACCTAGGGACAGTTGCTTTTACGTTTTCACATTTTGTTTGCTCAACTTCATTTAATTACAATACGTCCTGATAAACTAGTATAAAATACCAATCCGCCAAAGGTTGAGCACACCTGCTTCTTAAATGGAATGACAAGGGAATTGTTTTTTGATTGATTGATTTAATTCTAGTTACACCCAAAACATACCCATGATTAATTAAGAGAATTCGCACATGCATTTTGCACATTTCTTTTGTACTTTTCCCGACGTTACGATAGCAAAGACACACTGACATGCCCTTAATCAAGATGCATGGTGCACAGTTGATGGCTAGCCTACAGATCACTAAAATAGGATCAAAAAATAGATAAATGTTGTGACAAGGACTGGCAACATATAAATGGTTTACCTTCCCAACTTTTTTTAAAAATGTTTGCAGGCCTAAATTGCAGGGATATATGTTTATATTGCTAAACAAAATTATTTTAAACAGATAAAACATGAGATATATTGGGTTTCTGTCTGTCTGCAATTAATTTAAAGTAAAGGAAACTTTAGAAACATTGTTTTTTGCCAATTTTCCCTATTGTCCCACCATTTAAGACCACACACCTTCCATTATATAGTAGATTATAGTGGGTTGATTGAATAAATTAAATGATTCCAGTGTTATTTTATACTGTATAAACTGATGCTGATTATATTAAGTTCTATGGCCCATTACAACTTGATGAATTTACCAATAGAGATGGTTTAAGATGACTTGTTAACCAGTAACCATATCATAAAGTATCATACATACAGGGTTTGGACAATGAAACTGAAACACCTGTTATTTTAGTGTGGGAGGTTTCATGGCTAAATTGGAGCAGCCTGGTGGCCAATCTTCATTAATTGCACATTGCACCAGTAAGAGCAGAGTGTGAAGGTTCAATTAGCAGGGTAAGAGTTTTGCACAGTTTTACTCAAAATATTGTAATGCACACAACATTATGGGTGCCATACCAGAGTTCAAAAGAGGACAAAGTGTTGGTGCACTTCTTGCTGGAGCATCTGTGACCAAGACAGCAAGTCTTTATTATGTATCAAGAACCACGGTATCCAGGGTAATGTCAGCATACCACCAAGAAGGACCAACCACATCCAACAGGATTAACTGTGGACGCTGTAAGAAGAAGCTGTCTGAAAGGGATGTTCGGGTGCTAACCCAGATTGTATCCAAAAAAACATAAAACCACGGCTGATCAAATCACAGCAGAATTCAATGTGCACCACAACTCTCCTGTTTCCACCAGAACTGTCCGTCACCACGATAAATTATTGTGCTCTAAAACCAGGTGTTTCAGTTTCATTGTCCAACCCCTGTACATTTCTTTTAATGTTTCATCAACTGAAATGCAATCAGATTGGAAAATACATAAATACATTTTGTTCCAACAGCTCCAATATAAATATACTGTATGCAGTATAAACAACCACATCCGTTCACATAAACCCTGCCCTGACTGATGCATTTGATTATGTTGATTATATTGGATTTTGCTCCAGTACAGTTTCCCCGGATGAAATCTATACAGCCTGACTCTGGATGGTCATGCACTGTGAGTTTAATTAAGAACCAAACACCCCAGTGTGTGTGATGGGATTATGGGATGTAATTCAGGAGGATGAGGAACGTTAGCCGGCCTTCTCCCAAACACACAAACAGTCCGGATCATCGTTCAGGTTCTGAAAGTAAGTACAGCAGAAAGTCGGAGAGAGAATCAGCGGCTGTAGAATTTATTGAGTCGTTTCTGCCGCAGAGCATCATCGCTTTTCTCTACAGTAGAAACAGTTCCAGTCTAGACATCATTGAGGCGTTTGCTGGAAAAGATTGATTGCTACGTTTGCGTCGGCTTTCCTTTATTCAGAGAAAATGGACAATAAACAAGTTGCGGCCTTCGGACTACTTTACATAAAGACACAGACTTGCAGATTTTGATTGGTTTGTTACGATTCAACAAAGACGAAAAGATAAAGATGTCGTCAAAAACAAAATACGCCTCCTATTGCCTCTAAAGAACCTTCATAAAACTAAGAGTGCTTTCACTTTTCACTTTGTTCCTTTGTTCGTCTGTTCTAGACCTTCAGATTTTTACTTAAAAATCAAATTTCAGTTTGTTTGCTGTGTGAAATAAGTTTTCTAGGTAGTACAGACTTTTATAATAATTACAGAAAGTTGAGAAAGGCTACTGTCACTTATTAAACGACACTAGAAGAAAAATAATTGCTTTAAAGCTCAGATCGGGCCCAAAAAATGTAGCCCAAAATGAGCCTGAGCTCAATTCATACCTAACATACCTAATGTTTTAGTAAGCAGAGCATTGTAAAAAAAAAAAAAAAAAAAAAAAAAAAAACAAGTTCATATTCATAAAGTTTTAAGAAAGAGTAGAAAAGAGTTCAGAAATCAATATTTGGTGCAATAACCCTGGTTTTTAATCACAGTTTTCATGCATCTTGGCATCATGTTCTCCTCCACCAGTCTTACACACTGCTTTTGGATAACTTTATGGATAGCTCACTCCTGGTGCAAAAATTCAAGCAGTTCAGTTTGGTTTGATGGCTTGCGATCCTCAATCAATAAGTGGTCTCATCTAATGTTTTTTTGTCTTATCTAATGTTTTTGATCCCTTTCATACTGTAAGCATAAAGCTTGGCTGCATTGTAAATGAGGGTCACCCTTAATGTAATTCCAAGTTAGAATAAGTAATAGATTGATTGATTGATTGATTAATATTATATAACATTGAACCACAATTTTAAATGGAATAAAGCTTCAAATTCCTCAGATTTATGAATTTAACTGATGATTTTTCTCCAAAACGAAGCTGAAAATGATCCCTTCATGTTAGAGAGACGTTTTTAGGGCTATAACCCAATTCATGTACATAAAACTTCCTCTCAGGAGACTCTCAGGTACATTTCTCATCATCCTCCCCTCCGCAGCCCCAGCTGTTGTAATTAGGACCGCGGCGCCCTGCTGAGAGTGATGAAGACCCAATTAGACAGACACGAACGAGAGGCAGCAGGTTAACAGCTCTCCGCAGAAAAAAACGGTCAAAAGAGGAAAAATGAAAAAGTTTATTGGATTTATTTTTTGGGTTTTTTTTCGCGACACCAACAGGACCGCGGCTGGCAGTGTTGTCAGATTCCCCTGGTGAAACAATGCAGTCTAATCCCCTCGCTCAACCGCCTTAGCCGTTTTATCCTCTCGAACTCATGCATCATTTCCCCTCCCGCCATTCTACCTGTTTCCTTTCTCCTCATTAGGGATTTTCTGAGCACTTTCAGCCCCTCGAGCTGTTTGACAAGTGCAAAGAGGTTGATGGCAAAATGAGAAAACAACAAAAGAGCAGGAGCAGGGTGAGCTGTTCAAACAATCCTCGATTAAAATCACTGCACACTCTCAATTCATACAGTTTCACTTTAATTCACATATTTACAGACTGAAATGTGATTTTAAATTTACATTTATTGCTTAAAAACTCTTGCTGTTACTTTTTTCAGCACTGTAGTGTAGCCCATGTAGCTCACTCGATGCCCTCCGGACATCAGATCAATGGGGTTTCAGCACTTTAAAACAAGACTACCTTTATAAAGGGTTTATAAATGATTTGCAACTCTAATTAGGTTGTAAATGCTCTAAAAATCATTTATAATCAGTTATAACACACAAACGTAGAAAGGGCAACAATATAGATGGCTGTGGGTTCACTATTTGGCAAACAACAGGTCATTGTTGGCCTTTCTACGTATGTGTTATAACTGATTATTAATGATTTTCAAGGCATTTCCAACCTAATTAGTAACCATTAATAAACTAATTGTAAACCATTTATAAACCCTTTATAAAGGTAGTCTTATTTTAAAGTGGTACTGAATATATGTATATGTATATGCATATACCATATTTTTCATGCTACAAGGCTCACCAGATTATGAGGTGCACTATCAATGAGCATTTATTGTCTGGTCTATTTTCATACATAAGGCACACTGGATTATAAAGCAACACTAGTAAGGAACAGGGGTGTCGCCATGGTTCCCTTCTAATTCAGCAGGTTTTACCATTAGGTGGTGAGACCTGTAAAGCTAAGCTAAGCTGAGTAAACAAAACTGTATTTTTCCCCCCAAAAACATTTTCTTTTAAAAAAAAATCAAGCACTGGATGTTCATCCGTGACGATTGCTCTACTGAAAACTGTTTATTTGGGTGAGTAAAGCTTAGATTTGCAGATTTCCACTTAGGCTAGCCGCAGTTAGCGGCTAATGCTACCCGACAGCGCTACACTGAGGAAACCTGAAGCCTGTGGGGGAGGGGCTATGATCTGGGTTTGCTGCAGTTGCTCTGCAGGTTTAGGTTCAGCAACAGTATGTGCTGAAAGAATGAGGTCAGCTGAGTACCTGAATATGCTGAATATAGAGCAGGTTATTCCAACAATGGATTTTATATTTATTCCCTGATGAACACGGCCATATTCCAAGATAAGACAATGTCAGGATTCATGGGGATTTGTCAGTGAAAGAGTGCAGAGTTTAGTGAGCATGAGATGAAAATTTTCTCATTTTCACACATGGATTGAGAGAGTTTAACACAGAGTCCAGACCTTAACCTCATTGAGAATCTTTGGGATGGTCATTGGTGATTAAGAAGACTTTGATGGTCAGACTTTACCATCATTTTCACACCTGTAGTTGCTTTCTATGGTCCGAATTAGTTGATGGGTTCGTTCACTTGGAGTGTTTTCTCCCTCTGTTTGGTTTGGTTTCACACAGACACTAAACGCATCAAAATGCGCACCAATAAACCACGCAAGCAGGCTGTGTCCTCTGACTGGTCAGAGCTGTCTGGCGTTGAAGTAAATATAAATATACGGAAAAAAGTAAATATAGGGAGAAGATTCTGTGTTCCAGCACAAATATCTGTGCTTTAACAGTAAGCGCTGAAATTCTACGCTTTTAAACACAGTCTTTGGACATGCAGCACAGATGTAAACATAGTAAACCGGCTGTGAGTAGCGAACGCAGCACAGACTGCACGTGCATGAACACAGCATTTGTTCATAGCTGTGGTAATAAGTGTGTAATAACCGGACCAAATAGTGCTGGTGTGAAAACACCCTACTAAAACTCTGCACAAAAATGCTGTCAGTGTTGTGAATTTGCAGAAGCTTGTGGATACGATGCTGTAATCAAAGCTAAAGGCGATCAATTAGTTCCGAACTCAAATCTGATTGGTTGAGAAGTGTTCTAAATGTGCTGATATTTGTAATAGCAGCGCGGCATTCTCAAACGAAACGTTTCAGTTCGCGGACCCGTTGCCGAGTAATGGCATATTTATACAGACAAGACATTTTTTAATCATCACCTCCAGCAGTAGCAGCAGCATTAGCATTAGCATAGCACAGGCTATCGCCCATAGCTCTGGCTTGTCTTTTGTGGGAAAAAAGGGAAATAAAATCCATCAATCACATCGGCTGCAGTCTCACAGCCAGAACGGTAATCAGCCAGGCTAGGCTAAGCTAAGCCAATGCTAAGCTAAAACAAGCTACGCTAACCTTACCACAGTCTTGCAGGCGCAGCTAGCTAACCAACACCACCCAGGAAACATGCAGCTTTCATGTAAAAACGACTCCATGGAGCAGGAGAGGAGAGTCTCAGCATTATTATATCACAATCCTAATTTTTACCTTCATCTTCGCTTATTCCCAAGTTTTATTTTAAGCTAACCTTCGTAGTGTTAGCCTGTATAAACCATACGCCGTTTTGTAATTACAGGTCTGTTACAGGTCACTTGTTGTGGAACTACTTTTTGGCTTTTTGGCACAGTTCGTATTAAAGCATATTCATTATGAATTTTTTATGTTCTTTGATTTATTTTCTTTATTGATTGATGAAAAAAAAAACTGTTGTATGAAAGCAATAGAACATTCAACATCATGTATTATCGCAATTAACATCACGGCTGTGATGATGTCTCTACGGCACTTGCCTTTGGCTCGTGTCCACGACCAAATCATTGCTTCATAGCTGTGATGTTATTCGTAATAACGAATAATTATCCCTCTAGTTTATATTGAATTGTAAGCCCTGTACCATGATACACATCATTTAACCCTAAAACAAGCAGTTGTCCCAATACTTATGTCCATGTATTGTCTCACCTCAGACTGACCTGTCCACCCCCTACTGATTTCTGCATTATTCAGTAAAGTAACACCTCCCCCAGCTCCGGGTGCAGATCCTGCCACAGGCCGGCTTGGCTTTAATGTGGTGAATCTCGGCTCTCCACTGAAATCACTTCTTACAAACCTGTTCCTGTGAAGTGTAAAAACGCCTGTGTTGGCGAGACAGGCTGCAGAAAAGACTCGGGCAGAATGCCATTCAAATATGGCACTTCCCCTCACACCTAGCCTCATTATCACTCGGGGCCATCACTCGGGTTTAATCACCCGAAGGACCTCCAGCTCAGCGAGGTCAGTCTGGAATTATTCTGTATTCTATTCTTCTGGTATTACCGTGGTGGTTGTTTTGTTGTTATTTTGTTGGTGAAAATGCATCCTCACCATCTTCAAATTGACTTAACTAGATTGAAAACAAACATTAAGGCTGACAGAAATGGGATTTTCCAACAATCCTAGAAGTATTCTACGTGTTACACCTACAAAAAACAAGTCTAAAGGGCTGCGGGTTTAATTTAAAGAAAATAACCAGATCAAGCATAACATTAAAGATTGCTGGTTCGAATCCTGGTCATGCAGCTTGCCATCAACTGCCGGAGCCCCGAGAGAGCACAATTGGTCTTGCTCTCTCTGGGTGGGTACAGTACAGTAGATGGCACTCTTTCTTCCCCCTCATCACTCTGAGGGTGATGTGGATCAGCACAAGGCTGCGTCTGTGAGCTGATGTATCAGAACCGAGTCGCTGCTGTGCTTTTCTCCGAGCGTTAGAGGAGGTGTATCAGAGGAGGCGTGTGCTAGTCTTCACCCTCCTTGTGTTGGGGCATCACTATTAATGGGGGATAAAGAGCTGAGTAGCAGCTGATTGGGTGAAACAATATGCCTAGCTAAGCTGGGAGAAAAATGGGAGAAAATAAGAAATAAATCTTAAAAAAAAGCTTAACATAACCCATAAGAAGCCAGACTATATATAGGTACCTGATATATTCAGGCAGAATATATGATGAGTAGCTCATTAAGAGGTTAAAATCCTGATGTAAAAAATCTATTCAACGTAGAACATTTAATTAAAGCATTTGAATGGTAAAAATGGTTGGAAAAAGGATTTAAAATTATTATAAGTCTTATCTCCAACATTAACTTAGAGATGCTACATTCTTTATTGAAGATCAAATGAACAAACCCACATTAATACATTGTTCTTGTAAAGAATAGATAAAGTAATATATATTATGTATTTATTTTTGCCAAAACTGAATTTAGGGCGTGTCAGTGTGTCTTTGGCAGTGATGGTATAGTTACTTTGAAAAAGTAATCCAATTACTGATTACTCCTTTAAAAAGTAACTTAGTTACTTTATGGATTACTTGATTTTAAAAGTAACTAAGTTACTGTACAAGTTACTTTATTAGTTACTTTCAGCAGCTGCAGACACCACCTCCCGCCGCGGCGCCGCCTTAACATAAAAACTATAACCAGTTTTGTCAATACTCCCTTTATTGGAAAATGCATTTTTAACAGCAACCGTGTATCTCTAGACATTTAAAGTTGAACTATTTCCTGAAAAAAATAAGTTTTTTTAATAAAAATAAAAGACAATTTCTCTTGAATTATTTTTTATAAAAAATAAAACATGGTCTTTATTGATTTCACTTAACATAAATACTTGTTTTTATAAAAAAGAAAAATAAAGATAGTCTTTCTTGACCTGAAATATTTAACACTGTAAATCTTAACATTGAACCTGTTGTTTTCTGCAGGGCAGCAAGGAGAGGTTTTATAAAACAAAACCGTGTATATGGTCTAGATCAGGGATCACATATATGCGGACTGCGGTCCGGGTCCGGACTCAGACGTTGTCCAGTGCGGACCCAAACCAGTAAACTACTGAAAAGTATTTAATTTTTACAGCGTTCATTTAAAGCGTCAGAACTTTTCTTGTCTTTACGGTATACGCACTCTGAGGCACAAAATCTTCAAACGCTCTCCTCTGCCAATCAGATCTGTGCAGACCGCTGCCCTGGCTAGTGAATTGGGACGCGGCCGGGAAAAAACGCCTTTGTAAAGAGATAGGGAGCCCGAGAACTGGCGGAAAAATGAGAACAGGCGGAAACTAAAGACACGCCGAGCGCGAGAGAGAGACAGGGGAGGATTGTAAAGGTGACGGGAAAGGGAGCGGTGTGTGTGTGTCTGTGTGTGTGTGTGTGTGTGAGGTGGAGAGAGAGAGAAAGAACTAAGTAAAGAAGTAAAGAAGTAACTTTAATCTGATTACTGGATTGGAAATAGTAATGCATTAGATTACTCGTTACTGAAAGAAAGGGTCAGATTAGAGTAACGTGTTACTGACATCACTGGTCTTTGGTATCGTGAGAACGCAAAAAATATACCTTATGCAGCTCAAAATGTGCAAAGGGCATCAGCTAATTATCTTAATTAACCATGAGTGTGTTCTGGGTGAAATGTGAAATAAACCAATCAGTGTGCCAGTTGTCATTCCCTTTAAGAACCAGGTGAGCTCTGACTTTGGCGCGTTTGTATTTTAACAGTGCGGCACTTTTGTGTGTCTCAGCAGAGACAGACACTGTGAAGATACACCAGCAGCTCATTTAAGGGAATGGTAATGTTATTTCATTCTTTATTCTATTTATTGTTTGTTGAGTTCTGCAGTGCGTTCATGAGTGTGTGTTATTTCAATCAGTGGAGCGCCTTTGTTTTCCGCCGCCAACATATATAGCAACACGCCAGAAATTTACCTGAACACACCTCACTTCCAGACCACCACACCCATCACTGTAGATATATCCCTAAACTCTGATGGATGCTATTTTAATGATGCATGCACAAGGTGTGAAAATAGACTGTTTATGGGGTGTAAGATAGCGAAGAGCATCGAGACGCACCTTTCCCAGGGTGTCCAATAGAGCTCTATGTCTCTATTTGTGGTGATTTGTGTAAATATGCTTTGTTTTCATGTCTAACTTTTGCTCCAACTGCGTTCGCTAAAGCTAGCACCGTTGAACTCTTCGCGTGAGCTTCAGTAATCAGGTACAGTGCCACTTCTCACAGATCCAGTTTCATACCGGGTGCGACTGATCTGCTACAACCCGACACTTATCTGACAAATATGTGATAAATGTAGGCAATTAATTCCCCACAAAATACCTCCTCTCGTTAGAATAACGCAGGTACGCTTTAGGGTTGGTGACAGAAAAACAGCGCTCTCCGAAAATAATCGTACGGCTCGATCTCCCGCCTCTGCGCCAGAACAGTGTGAAGTGTAAGTGATGTGTTTCCACTTATCTGGTGACAAAACCTCCCCTGGTGCAATTAGTTTGAGACATAATCATAGGGGGAATAAAAAGTGCAGCAGATGAGTAATTTAATTTTGACTCTGTTTTTTTTTTTCTCTCTCTTTCTCTCCGAAAACGAAGAGGAATAATGGGGAACGCCAGCATGCCGTCTGGACTCATCATCCCAGAGAAACACACACAGAGTTCACTGTTAGCTTCCCTTTAGCATCAGGAGGGGAAAAACTAAAACAAAACCCTCTGTTTGATCATGTTAACAACACTGTAAAACAATATTATCAGGTTCAACCACCCCTTCCTTAACCCTGGGATAAGAAAAGTTGACTTGAATGTCAGTGGCAAAAGTACACGCCCATTATGCAAATAGATGGTACCAGGAGCCAACGGGAAAGGTGGCTATTGTTAAAGTTTAAGCCATAAATAAAACAATACTAAATAAAAGCAACAACTCTGTGAATTAACTGTGAATTATAGTGATATAGAGTCAGCTTACACAAATTTCGTTTCTCTTGAAATTTTTAGTTGATTAAAATAGTATAAGTCAATAAAAAAATAATAACTAATATGCTTTTAGTAATACGATATGTAATCAATTTAATCTCACATATTTTACAGAAGCATCCGTTTCTTCAATTTTCTTGACTTTTAAATGCCTATAAATTCTTAATGCAAGTGATATAAAAATCTTTTACATACTACTGAAGTTTCCCACTATAAGGTGCACCGTATTATAAGGCGCATTTTAAGAGACACTTTAAGGAACTAGCTAATGCTAATGCTGCTCCAGCATTGCTAGCCGGGGTTAGAAGCAGACAAAAAATCATACAAAAGGCACACTGGATTATAAGGCTCACTGATGATTTTTGGGAAAATAAAAGGATTTTAATTGTGCCTTATAATGTGAAAAAAATGGAATACAAGGTCAAGAATGTATTTTTAGAAGTACAGGTTTGTTCTTTGATTAGAAGTACCATAATTGCACCATCATGTCTGAGAGTATACAGATGGATTTTATAGGGTTAACATTTTTTGACTCCCTGGGAGATACAATATCCTAACAACCCTTACTGTGTAAAACTTCCCAGAGTTCTTAGTGTTATTTCTCACTCTGCCTCTTGTTTTGGTTCACTCCCAGCATGCTCTGCAGACAGCAGTATACTTGTTTTTTATGTTGTTTGTGGGAGTTTTTAGTGTGTTTATGCTTATTTACTGTAGATAAATTACATTTACTGTAGTTGTGCTTTCCCTGGTGGAGTGTTATTCACTCTGTTGGTGTTGGGTTAGAAGTTGGACAAGGGTCTCCACCAAATAGTTGGTGTTTTATAAAGGAATCACTGCTTTGTTGATGAAAGTCTTTCATGTTCTATAAAGTTTTAAGAAAGCATTTAATCTACTTGTGAATTAAAATATATTAACACTGATAAGTGTTATATAGAGTTAATGTATAACTGTCTATAAGTAGTGGAGCTATTAGTTCCTTTAACACTTTATATAAGCTAATAAACATCACCTATGCTATGTATTTCACTATATTTTATATTTTATACAATGAACGCTAGAAACAAAGTACAATGCACTACTGTGATTCTGATTCTAGGATAAAACACCTGCATGTACATGATTTTTCCGAAGGTCTGTGGGCTGGCAGGTTGTAGAGCAACCCTGAGCCCATGACCCTGAGGTCAGTCAATGCCGAGCGTGGGCTAATGGGGTATAAAGCTCTATGGATTAATGGAGCGCCATCCAATATGGTGGGATGAGGCGAGAACCGATGAGAACTAATGATCCAATATTAGAACCTGACCTCACTGATGCTCTTGCTCTTGTGACTGAAAACATCCAGAACCCTCCTCAAAAGACATGTGCCAAAAAGCAGCATTAGACCATCCTTAAAGAGTAAAACATGTCATTGTTGAAAAGGACGATAAGAAAATCACGTTTAACTTTAGATGGTTGAGTAGATTTTAGAATGGAGGGTGCTTTTGTTTAATGGTTTAGTTGGTCTACAAGCATGACAACCAGTATGAGGAAGCTTGATCATGCTAATTGGCCAGCATAAACAACACGACCAAACTGGTTAACCAGTAAGATTAGGCTGGTTGTCCATCATGACCTCACTAGTTCACCAGCATGACCCAATTGGTTGACCTTCATGACCAGCATCTCTGAGTTGGTTGACCACCATGACCATCATGACCTCACTAGTTGACCAGCATGATTCAATTGGTTGACCGGCGTGATCCAATTGGGTGACCAGCATGACCTGTATCACTGACCACCATGACCATCATGACCTCAATAAGTTGACCAGCATGACCCAATTGGTCGACCATCATAACAAGCATCTCTGAGTTGGTTCACCACCATGACATCATGACCTCACTAGTTGACCAGCATGACTCAATTGGTTGACCAGAGTGACCCAATTCAGTGACCAACATGACCTCTATCACTGAGTTGGTTCACCACCATGACGACCATGACCTCAATAGCATGACTCAATTGGTTGACCAGCATGACCCAATTGGCTGACCAGCATGACCAGCATCTCTGAGTTGGTTGACCACCATGACGACCATGACCCCATAAGTTGACCAGCACGACCCATTTGCTTGACCATCATGACCATCATGACTTCACTAGCTGACCAGCATGACCCAATTGGTTGATCATCATGACCAGCACTTTTGTGCTGGTTCACCACCATGACTATCATGACCTCACTAGTTGATCACCATGACCATCATGACCTTAATAGTTGACCAGCATGACTCAACTGGTTGACCAGCATGACTCAAATGGTTGACCATCATAACAAGCATCTCTGAGTTGGTTCACCACCATGACTATCATGACCTCACTAGTTGATCACCATGACCATCATGACCTCAATAATTCACCAGCATGACTCAATTGGTTGACCAGCGTGACCTCTATCACAAAGGTTGATTGACCACCATGACGACCATGACATCACTAGCTGACCAGCATGTCCCAATTGGTTGATCATCATGACCAGCATTTCTGTGCTGGTTGACCACCATGACTATCATGACCTCAATAAATTTACAAGCATGACCCAATTGGTTGACCAGCATGACCAGCATCTTTGAGTTGGTTGACCACCATGACCATCATGACCTCACTAGTTGACTAGCATGACCTAATTGTTTAATTAGCCTGACCCAATTGGCCAACCATTGTGACTTACTCTGTCTGTAAAGCTGCTTTGTGACAATTTTGATTTGATTTGAAATATATTTTAATTACTGTATCTTTTAGTGGATTGGTTTTTATAATGGAATTACTACAATTTATATCTGCCAATTTGACATTTTCTTTGTTTTTCACTCTGTTTTTCAAGTCAAACCCCAGTCAATCTGCTGTGTATGGACTTGTTTTGACATGGCAACATGGCTTTGTTACTGTTTGTTCGGCTTAAATCAGAGCAGTATGATAATATTTTGCTTTCTGGCAACATGTTACATTAAGATTAATACTCAGCATTAGACTTCAGAGCATTAAAGCTCAGCACCTAGCCAGAACTTAGCGTATAGTGCTGCTATCTCCGAGGATTTCTGCCTCAAATCTTTTGCATCCATGTTTAAACCAAACCCCCAAGAGAGGGATTTGGAATTCCTCAAAGTCTTTCGCCCCTGTCCCGCCGAGATCGCTACATCTCCAAAGTCCCTCTCTCAGCCAATCACAAAGCTTATCTGCAAGCTCGGGCTTAGAGCGCTGATTGAATAGAGTGGAACAAAGGCAACATTTGAGGCGAAGCAATGAGCTACACTGAGCTAAGAGAGTACAGCCCCCCCACCACAAACCTCCTCCCACCACCACCACTACCACCACCTCCCAATCCCTGATAATATATTTCTCCATCTGGGGTTTAAGATACACAGCTGCTCTAGGTTACAAACCACACACACTGATACAAAAGTATGTAGCCACTGGTTAATCTGGGAGCTCAATAGATAAGACTATACCCTTATCTTCAGTTTATGGAGAGAATTCGTCCGGTAACTGCGGGATTGGAGACGGATTGCATTGCAAACAAGAAAAATGGTGTCTGTGTTGGAGAGAATCCCCCAAAGCTCTGTATGGCCTCCACGTGTCTTTCATGCCTATCAAATTCCTCAGCATTGAGGGAACAGCGAGAAACACTCGACCCAGATGTGCTGAGGACAATTCCAGATGTATTTTTTATTTTTTGTCTAAATATGAAAGTAAGTGTCAACTTCTAGTTTTTTAGAGTAACTAGAAGTTGGTTATCAGTGAATATAATGTATCTAAAAAAAATGTAATTAAAAAGTTGCTTCATTGCGGTAATTCAGTTCAAAGTGTGAAACTCATATATAGCTCTGGAAAAAACAAAAACAAATAAGAGAGCACTTAAAAATGATGAGTTTCTTTGATTTTACCAAATTGAAAACCTTTGGAATATAATCAAGAGGAAGATGGATAATAACAAACCATCAAACCACGAAGCTGAACTGCTTGAATTTTTGCACCAGAAGTAAAGCAGCATAAAGTTATCCAAAAGCAGTGTGTAAGACTGGTGGAGGAGAACATGATGCCAAGATGCATGAAAACTGTGTTTAAAAAACAGGGTCATTCGACCAAATATTAATTTCTGAACCTTTAAAACTTTTTTAAATATGCACTTTTTTTTGCAAATAAATGCCCTAAATGACAATATTTTTATTTGGAATTTGGGAGAAATGTTGTCTGAAGTTTATAGAATGAAAAACAAAGTTAATTTTACTCAAACATATTCCTATAAAAAGCAAAATCAGAGAAACTGATTCAGAAGCTGAAGTGGTCTTATTTAGTTTTTTTTTTTTTCCAGAGCTGTATTATATAGATGTCTTTCACACATCGTGATCTATTGTAAACATATATATATATATTTTTTTTTTTTATTGTGATGATTATGGCTTACAGCCAATGAAAACACGAAAATCAGTGTCTCAGAAAATTTCAATATTATTTAAGACTAATTGGTACTTTTGGCAGTGTGGGAAGTGTGCCAAGTCCTGCTGGAAAATGAAATCCGCATCTGCATAAAAGTTGTCAGCAAAGGGAAACATGAGTGCTGATTTTTTTTTTCCTGTTTACTTGATAGAACACAGTGGATCAACACCAGCAGATGACATGTCTCTTCATCCAAACCATCACTGATTGGTGGAAACTTCACACTAGACCTCAAGTCTCTCCACTCTTCCTCCAGACTCTGCTCCCTTAATTTACAAATGAAATGTAAAATTACTGATGATCAGTGATTTTTTTATTGGATGGTCCTGTTGAGAGCCAGTTCCATCATAATGTTTTTGATGGTCTTTGCGGTGACTGCACTTGATGATACTTTTAAAGTTCATAATCTGGATTAGAATATTAATTAAATAGGGCTATTCACTGTATACCTGTAACTCTACCTGTTCACAACTTTACAACTGATGCTTTAATTCAAGTAATTACCTCTTGATGAGTTCAGCACAGCTGTTAACTGAAAGCCTGAATTCCAGGTGACTCTACCTTATAAAACTGACTGAGTAAGTCCAGCAGAGATGTGTAAAGCTGTTTAATCTGAGCTAGAGATGCTACTTTGGAGAATCTAAAATATGGTAAAAAAACATATTCTGGTTTGTCTAAAACTTGTTTCTACTAAATAATTTAAGGTGTGCAATTTTTGCCTGGTACTCTATAAAACCTCTAAAGCTCAGTGTTGCATACATATCTATAATGTGGTTCTTTCTGAAAAGCACATCCTCTTGTCGAGCCTATCAGCGTGACTTCCTCAGAGACGTGTCAATCACATTAAACTCCCTTATCTGCTGTAATTGTAGTTCAGCTCAATCCTTTCTGCTAAATCCCAGATAAGCACAGGGCATTTCTCACCGCCCGCATGGGGCATCGCCCGCCTCTCATGTGTGTTCCTCACAGAGCTTTAGTGTTTTATCAGCTTATTTCAGCACATTGATCCAATGTGAACCTGGCAGAAATGCATCTATGCTTCTATTTTCAAAGGCCGACGGAAAGACAGAAATGAGACTATCGAATCTTCTCGTTACCACCTCTGTCTCTGTACCCAACCTCTATCAGCTGTGAACATACAGGATTATTCAGAATTTACTTCAACCGGGAATCACATGTGTGTTAAATCACACTATACAGTAGCAAGAGAAGAAAAAGTATGTGAACCCATTGGGATTTACTAGGATTTCTGTATAAATTGGTCATTAAATGTGTTCTGATCTTCATCTGTGTCACAACAATAGAAAAACTGCTTAAAAAAAGCTAAGCATCCCCTAACCATGATGCCTCCGCCACCATGTTTCACAGTTGGGATGAAATTTTTGATGATGGTGTGCGGTACCTTCATTTCTCCACACATAGCGTTGTGTGTTTTCCTTCCAAACAACTAAATTTTGGTTTCATCTGTCCATCTGTTTTTTTTACAAACTTCAAACGTGCAGCAATGTTTTTTTTTTTGGACAGCATTGGCTTCCTCCGTGGCTTCCTTCATCCATTCCTGTATAATTTTTTCCTTATGGTAGATTTGAAAACAAAAATGTGAGCATGTGCCTGAGATTTCTGTTTTTAGTCTTTAGCTGACACTCTAGGATTCTTCCTCACCTCATTGATCATTCTGCATGTGCTGTGCTCTTGCAGTCATCTTTACCAGACTTTACGACGCCTAGGGAGATTAGCAACAGTGCTGAACTTTCTGTTTTTCCATTTGTAGAGCGTCTGTCTTACTGTGCACACATGAACATCAAGGCTTTTAGAGGTACTTTTGAGGCAGTTTTGTACCTCAAAAGTCAACAATTCTTGAATGTAGCTTGTTCTTGACAACACAGCATATTGCACAAAGGCATTAGTGCTGCCTGATGAAGGCCTATATGGATGGCATTAAATCTGTTCAAATGTCCAGCAATGCATTTCTTCTCAAATTCTGTCAACTAGGAGTGCTTCTCAGTGGCATGCATAGCAGTTTGCGTTCTCTCACCAAAAGGTACACTACCCAATCATTGCTACTGGGAGCTTGGAAGAAATTTTACACCTTTTTTTTGGCAAGATCTCCAAAGTCTCCAAAGTTTTACCGCAATCCTGGGTAAATTTTTCATCAGCTCTTTTGTGGTTGGTTTGTGCTGCTCCGACCAATTAAAGTTAAAGGGATGTTCAGAGGCTTAGTGTTTCTTGTCCTCTGTTGGCCCTTGTCTTGACTCTTTCCTTCACTTTTTGACTTTTCTCCAAAACAGGTGGGGGATAGAGGTGAACATCCGAGACTTCATCAGCTGTTGTAGGAGACGGGGGGATAGAGCAGGATCAACAACAGTGATGGGAAAATATCTGTTCTCACCAAAAGTTTTGGAAGATTTAGATCAGAGCTGAGGGATGATTTCATGTCCGCCAGGTCGTGTCCTTTTATATCCTCTGAAAAAGTCTTATGTATAGTCATTGTTTCTAAAATACCTTATTGTGAGATTGTCTCTAGTTACTGTGTAGTTACACATTTGCAATCTGTGTAATAAACATGTAACTACTAGTGAATTATGCATTGTTACAGATTAATTACAGTTGTACAGGTTATTTGACTACACATTGCATTGTATTAGTGCCTATTAGACAGAACATAATACATGTAAGTATGGTTAGAATTAAAAATACACTCCTAATTACATTACAAACAATAATTATTGCAGATTTTTTCATGCATCAACACAAATACATGTGCAGTTAGATAACCTTGCACTGTTATAAATATGTACCAATGTATAGTTCACTAGTAGGTATACACACTGTTATTACAAGGGATGTTCATATGTAACTACACAGTTATAAGCGACACATTATACAGTGGAACCATATATTTATTTATATATAAATGCCAAAAGGTTTTTATCCGATTTTATTGGATTTTATTTTGAGCGACACCTACTGTACCCAGAGAGAGCATGACCAACTGTGCTCTCTCAGACTCCGGCTGCTGATGGAGAAGCGGCATGACCCAGAATTTGTACTTGCAATCCTCAGAATTACAGTGACGCCGCCATTAGTCTTCTGAGCTGCATTAGGAAACATTTATAAGACAGTATAACATTTCCAGTGCATTTCTTAATGACTTTATTACAGTGTCAGTCGAAAGTTTGGACACACCTTAAATTTAATGGTTTTAATCACTTAAAAAATTTCTGCATTGTTGATTAATACTAAAAGCATCCAATATATATATATATATATATATATATATATATATATATATATATATATATATATATATATATATATATATATAAAACGTTTTATATTTTAGATTCTTCAAGTTTGCATTTCTTGCTTTTACCTGTAATTCAGGCTTTCAGTTAACAGCTGTGCTGAACTCATCAAGAGTTAATTACTTGAATTTCTTGCCTCTTAATAAAGTGTTTGAGAGCATCAGTTGTAAAGTTGCAAAGAGGTAGAGTTACAGGTATACAGTGAATAGTGAATATTTGAGTAATGTTCTAATCCAGATTATTGAAAGAACTACTCAACTAAGTAAAGAAAATAATGTCAATCAGAAAAGAAAAAAATCAAGAATCAAATGCAAAGAACATCAAAAATTATATGATGAAACTGGCTCCCATCAGCTTAGCTCTCATCAGCATAAGTTCTTCAGAGTTACCAGTTACCAGTATTTTGGTTTGTTTTCTTATGTCACTTATTTTAAGTTACTACATGATTCCTTATGTGTTCCTTCATAGTCTGGATGACTTCACTATTTATTTACTTTGTTGGAAAAGCATTTTATTATCAGTTTTATTATTATTATTATTATTATTATTATTATTATTAGTTATAATTTATTAGGGGCTAATGAGGACCCCTTCGCCCACTAGGATCAGTGATATATCACTGCCACTGTTACTGCCTGAAGTAGAGAAGTATGAGGTATATATGTATAAATATATATATTTTATTATTTATTCTTGGAGATGAGGAGGATTTCCATTGGTGAAGGTGCTAATCACTCACTGGTCACGAGCAGCTCCCAGTTCGCTAATCCAGTTACATGTTTCTGTTTTGCTGGATAAACATTAGCGAGGGTCTATCGCTGGCAGCCGAGGTTTCCATCCCGAATCTAATTCAGTAATCAGACAGTCAGAGCAGCGTGATGCCCGCTCTCTGCGGTGCTGAGAGATTAATCCCACCTTTGGCTCGGTGGAGCAGCTCCCAGATCCAAACCCACACTCCACTCTAAACCACGGCCTCTCTGCACTGGATCAGAACCAGAACCAGGGGGAAAAAACTCTGTCATCTCTTTTTCTGGATCTTCTGCTTTAGCAACTCTTATAAACTTTGCTTATTAAATGAGATAGACGCGTGTTTTGAACTTAACCCTTTCAGACCCTGCGTCCATTACAATGAACATCATCTATTTTCTTATTTTTTTTAAAGACTTTATAATGTATTATAACAGGTCTTAGTGCGCTCTAAGTAAAGTGACAGACTTTCATTGTGGGACTAGACATTTAACGACGGATATGAACTATTTTACCATGTATATCATAAGAGTAGCTTATAATGTATTACGATCACAAGTCATAATGCTTAATAAACATGGCTAAAGCAGGTTATGCACTTTTACAAATATGTATAGCCATGTTTATAATGCCTTATGAATGCATTATAATATATTATGAATGTAGTTATATATTAGTCCAATAAAGATGACATTAATAGAAAGTGAGACTGTTCTTACTAACAGATATTATAAGGCATTGTAAGCTCTTTCTTTATAAACCCTTATGCTTGTGGTTTATAATGTGTTATGAATGTGGCTTTAAGTACTTATGAGTTTTTATACAGGCTTATTACAGTCATTATAAGGTATTATGCCTGTTAAATAATGCATTATGAATACAAGGTTCATAGGAAGTGTTACCAAAAAGTCCACTGTGTTTCTGCACATAGGCCGTCATCAGGGTTAAAATACTATAAAAGAGTTAATAACACCCCAGTTTTTAAAACATGCGTGATTACAAAACAACCAATAAGAACACTGAAAGAACTGAAGGTCACACAATAAGCCAAACAGAAGATCCACTTAAACTCCACCTAAAACTTTTCTTAAAAGTCCTTTAGAAATGAAAAAGGAACACAGTTAGTCATCAGTTTTACCAGGAAAAGACATTTCTAGGAGTTGCTTAAAAAGAATCATAGTAAGATTGTGAAGTGGTCTAGCCCATGAAAAAATCAGTGGAGGCAGCTCAAACTGCGAGTTGCAATGTGAAACCTTTAGGATGTGAAAACCTTTAGGATTTAAAAAAAAATCTGTAAAGTGGGGTGGGACGAATTTCATTTTGAAAGGCGCACTGACCTTTGTGCTTACCAATAAGGGTTAAAATAAACCTACCATACAAATGTGACGGTTTGTGTTTTTGCAAGGGGGTACACTTACAAAATTATCAAGGGATCAACTAGTAAATTTCCTCTTCTACTTGGAATACCATAGTAACCAATTTACAACCATGCAACAACACCATGATAACCACTTGGGATATCATAGCAACCACCTTACAAGCAAATAACAACACCACAGTAACCTTTTGGTATATCATATGCAACCACCTTGTCACGTCCTGGCCCTGTTTCCTGTCTGTCCACGTGACCTGTGCTCCTGTGTTTCTTTGTTGGTACTTTTCCACCTGTGTTAATTTTTTAGCTCTGCCCCCTAGCCCCATTTGTTTCTACTTCCCGTGTGTTATATAGCCCTAGTGTTTCAGTCTGTGTTCGTCGGTCTTTGCACCTTCTCTTGTTGTTTGTTGTTCCACGTTTTTCCTAGCTCTAGTTTCCTTGCTCTGTGTTAATCTCTGCGTTTATCTTAGGTTACTTCCCTGCCCTGTTTAGTTTAGAATTTTTTCTGTTCTTCATTTTTTTTCTTGGTTTATTTCTGCTTGTTTGTTTATGTTAGTTTATCTCTCATTTGTTCCTTGTTTATTTCTTGATTATTCCTTTGTTTATTATCATTACCCCTCATTTGTTTTGGTTTGTTTCTTTGTTCCTTGTTTACTCGTTTATTTGTTTATTTGTTATTTTTTAAATAAAACCCCCCTTACCTGCTTTTACGTCCACCTCCACGTCTCCCTGCCTGCAGTTTCTGACACACCTACTGTAGAACAGTCATAACAACTACTTTTGTTACTCAAAGAAAACCCACAAACAGTAGCACCTATGTTTTAGTCATCTACAACTGTACTGAATTTTATTTATTAAATATGAAAGTTAAAGGAAGAACAAGAAAACAAAGAGATCGAATGCATATGTATGGAGAAGATTCTGTAACATAAATAACATTAACTTTTCAATACCACTTTATATAGAAACCCAAGTCTTTCTAAAATAAGTGTCGATTCCTGGCAGATTTACAGATTTACAGGCTTGCAGATAATATTACTCACAGATCAGCCCGATTGCGTCTGCCCGCATGAAGCCGCGGCGGCTAAATCCCCCTCGTTTCCTCATTTTGTTTTGTTTTAAATTTCAGCTGTCATTGCACAACAAGTCAATAAAGCCATTTTTTATTGAATCCTGGTGAAACTCTGGAGCCGAAGCGTAACCCGCAGCTATTTCCAATAGTCTCGTTAATTCTTTCAAAACTCGAAACCGCAGAGAGCGAGAGCAGTTTGCAAAATAAAACAGGCTGTAAAGTGAACTCAGGCTTTTTTAGCCGTCTTGTTTGTGAAAGTGCCACGCAGACACATTCCCCAAGTGCTGCAATTTCTGAAGACTGAGTGGTAACTTCTGCTGCTGGAGTAAGAAAAGCTTTGGCACAGCTGGTCCCTGTCAGCTCATCCTCGGGGTGTGATTAGATACATTGTGTAGAAGAGCTCTTCCCCACTTCCTGATCTGCAGCAAAGCTCCAATGAACACTATAAACAGTAATGTAGAGAGTATTAAGTGTTATAGCTTCCTCAGATAATGGAATAAAAACTCATATACAAGAAAAAAAAAAACTACTATAAACCCTACTATACACTCGAATGTGAGATATTACTCTATGAACACTGCCAATAAACACTCAAATAGACTAGAATATAATACAGTAATCTACAGCTCTGAAAAATGGAATACAATCAAGAGGAAGCTGGATGATCACAAGCCCTCAAACCAAACAGCATAAAGTTATCCAAAAGCAGTGTGTAAGACTGGTGGAGGAGAACATGATATCAGGGTTAGTCCACCAAATACTGATTTCTGAACTCTTAAAACTCCTAAAACTTTAAACTCTGATCTAAATTACAATATTTTTATTTGGAATTTGGGAGAAATGTTGTCCGTAGTTTATAGTAAAAACAACAATGTTTATTTTACTCAAACATAAATCTATAAAAAGCAAAACCCGAAAAACTAATTCAGAAACTGAAGCGCTCTCTTTTTTTAAGCACCCTCAACAAACCCATTTCTACACTAGAATATGAGATATTATTTTATGAACACAGTTAATAAAAACGTTTCTACACTAGGATTGCAGATATTAATCTGTAAATACCATCAATAAACACTTTTCTACACTAGAATATGCAATATTATTCCATAAAAACCTTCAATAAACACTTTTTTTACACTAGAATATGCGCTATTATTCATAAACACCCTCAATAAACACTTTTCTATGCTGGAATATGCAATATTATTCTATGAACACAGTTAATAAATGCATTTTTACACTAAAATAGGATATATTAATCCATAAACACCCTCAATAAACACTTTTCTACACTAGAATTGGATATGGTAATCTGTAAAAACCTTCAATTAACACTTTTCTACGCTAGAATATGAGATATTAATCTGTAAAGACCTTCAATTAACATGTTTCTACACTAGAATAGGAAATATTAGTCTGCAAACACCTTCAATAAACAATTTCCAACACTAAAATATGAGATATGCATCCATAAACACCAATCTATTGATCAAAGGACAGATGCACTATAAACAACAACAAATGGAATTTCATGTACTGTCAGTGGGTTGCCAGGTCTGCTAGGGTTAATTTGTCCTCAGGGTGTGATTAGATGCTCTGCAGATAAAAAGGTTTTCCTGATGATCTGATCTGCAGCAAAGCTCTGATAAACAGCAGTAATGTGGACAGGAAGCTCCACCCCCAACTCAATATTATACACAGGAGACGCTCACACCTCCTCAAACACCACCATCCACCCACTTTACTCTCCATGTATTCACACCTTACAGAGGAAGTGTAGGCAGGAAGAGCGTAGCTATTTAAAGAAAAGAAGAACGTAAGAAACATTGTCTCGCGTTCTAGAAGAATAAAATGTGTTTATTTAATTGTTGAGGTGCTACCAAAACAACCGTAGTTCCTGAAGGTTGAATGATGAGGGTGGAAATCTGCCATTCCACCGAATTGGTGCCATTTATGTTCCCAGGAAATGACATGTATAAATGTGCACACAAAATAACTTTAAAATATATTTTATTATTAAGCATAGTGTCTCGTAAATTGACCTGATTGCAAAAATAAGATATTTAATAAAGAAACAATAAAAACTACTTGGATAACTGAAGAAAAAATAGCATTTGTTACCTGTCCCCACTCTCTAACTATAAACTTTATCATTAAATATAATAATTCAAATCTGTGACTTCAAATCCTATCATATTAAAATGTATATTTATTATAATAACTCCATAATATTTAAGTTTAAATACATCTTTTAGTTGTGTCCCTGTGTTGTGGTTTCACTCAGTCCTTCTACAACAGGAAGCCACATCTACAACAGGAAGTGACATCAGCTGGTTCTTCTGAAGATCAAGGGAAGACCAAAAGTTCACTTATTAGTTTTTCTGTATATTTGACCTTATTGTAACGACGACTGAGGAGCTCAATCTCAACACAGTCCTGTTACCTAAATTAATTCTTAGATTTGATATGTTTAGTTTTTAAATACAAATTTTGGGAAAATCACTAGAATGTGCTGAGCGTCCTCATGCTGCCATTTAGCTATTTTTCAGGTTTTTTTTCTAATGATATGCTAAAAAACTCCTGTTACTTTTATTCCTGTTACTCAAAACATAAAATGTAACAGGACTGACTGCCAGTAACAGAAGTGAGTTTAGTTTTTTTGTCATTAATATAAATTATTTGAACATGCAGTCTTTAAAATAAAGACTTTCTTGAGAGAAAATCAAAGGAATTAGTGGACTTCCTTTCAAACATGACTTTTAAATGTCACATGTCTGCTCATTGATATATTACACCCCATCAACTATACAGTCTATTTTAATACCTTCCACCTGTGTCGTTTATATAGCAACTGTGCTTCTGAATATACAGTATACACTGATGGACATAATGGTCTCAAAATTAGGTGTTTTCAGGTAAATTTCTGGTGTATTGCTATCTTAGCAATGGAAAACACAGGTGCACCTCTGTTGTACAGCCCAAGTAGCTGCACCCTTAAAATAGCAATCCGCCAAAGTTAGAGCACACCTGGCTCTTAATCATAAAGGGAATGGAAATTGATTCAATGATTGGTTTATTTCATGTCACACCCAAAACTCACCCGTGATTAATTATAAGACTTAATTCATGTCTTGTGCACACTTTGAGCTGCGCATATCATACTTTTCCCATTGTTATGACAGCAAAGACACACTGATACGCTCCTCCATGGAACACTTAAATAGGGCCCAAACTGTCTCATAGTAGACAATTTTGCGTGAATAATTTTTACCACTTATTTTTGTATGTAATTTGTATCCTTTGTTACTCTCATTTAAAGTTATTTACACTTATTTATACGTATTATACTTATTTATTACACCTGGTGCACCATGGCAATCTCATAGCAACACTTAACACATAACAGCCAATCCATTTCTATAGCAGCAGCTTAGCAACAGCCTAACAATACCATAAGAAGTACTTAGCAACACTTAAATAATCCCTTTTTATAACAACTGCATAGACATAAAACATTAATAACACCATATCAGCCACCTAAGAACAATTTTAAGCCTATAACAACCAGCTGGCAAATAGAAAAATATAAAAAACACCACAGAAACCACCTGTACTCCATAGAAACCACACCATAGAAACCACATACTGTAGCAACCACTTAGCAATAAAAAAGCAACACAACCTGGGAACATAACACCATATGAACCACCATATCTCTCAACCACTTAACAACACTTTAGCAACCACATGAAAACATCTTTAACTACAGAACAATTCTACATTTCATAGAAAAAAAAACATTCTAGCTTCAAAAACTGCTAAAAAAATGCTTTGACTTCCATTGAGTTGATGTAGGTTTTCCATTAATCCATTCATCTTCCTCTGGAAAAGGTTACACAGATATTCCTGTGACACGTTACTCTAGAGAACCACAGTGGGAACCATTATCTCTCCAACTGAAGCAAACCTGCAACAATGGTGAAGCTTCTCAGCAGTGGCTGACCTACTAAAATTCTATACGTACGCAGCGCTGACAGATAGAGGAAGCCACGGGAGAACTGAGATGAACACCTACAGAACTGCAGGCCTCGCTCGCGTCAGATAAGGCCAGGATTCACGACTCACCATCTGAAAGAGCAGAACCAGGCTCCATGGGAGAGCTGCAGGGCGCTAATACCTTCAGGAAGCCCAGGATCTGAAGAATAACGTGGAAATTTCTGGAAGGATTCTGAAAGAACCGCATGAGGAAGGGATCGTATTGGAAAGCCTTTGTCAAACACTGAAATACTGAGTTACATTCAGAAACATTCACACTAAAAAAACTTTACTGTGAAGAACCTTAGAAGCCTTATTTTATCTATGTTAGTAGTGATCTGGAATTTTCTGCCTTAAATATCACTTTTTTTTCCAGGGATGTCCATGCATGTTTAAAAAGACAATGCTAAACCACATGCTGCTCACATTGCAAAGGCATGGCTGTGGAAGTAGAGGGTACAGGCAATGGACAATAAAATAGAATAAGACCTAAAACATTTAATTGCTTCATCTGACTTCTTCATCTTCATTAGAGGAAATACAGATACAAATACTCTTGAAAAAAAAAATACCACTTAAAAATTAAAAATCGAAATTGTTGCTGTCCTGTGAAAAACTCTTATCTTGTCAATTTTGAGTTTACTAAATAATTTGAACAGACAAACTCTTGTACACTGTGCCAAAATGTCTTGATGAACCGGCCAATAGAAACTCTTCAAAGTGACCTGAAATAAACTCTTTTTACATTGACTTCCATTTAAAGTTTACAAGGTTTTTTCTCTCTCCTGTAAAGTTGCTGTTTTGGAGATAAGTGTTTTTTTTTATTATTATTGGACAGGGACAATATATAACCTATAAACGTAATCAAGAGGAAGATGGATGATCACAAGCTATCAAACCAAGCTGAACTGCTTGAATTTTTGCACCAGGAGTAAAGCAGCATAAAGTTATCCAAAAGCAGTGTGTAAGACTGGTGGAGGAGAACATGTTTTGTTGTTATTTCAGCCATTTCTCATTTTCTGCAAAAAAAGAAAATGACAATATTTTTTTTTATTCGCAATTTGGGAGGAATGTTGTCTGTAGTTTATAGAATAAAACAACAATGTCTATTTTGCTCAAACATAACCCTATAAATAGAAAAATCTAATAAATTTCCTTGTATTTTCGATTAAAATAGCATATAATACAGTATATTTTTCTATTTAGTGGCATACTTGTTTGTATATGCAGTGCACTGTGGTGGTTTCTGTAACTTTACACTTTGCTCCACTTCTGTATGAAACATCTCTTTCAGCAGATCGTGAACAGCAGGTAGAGAGTAACATGTGACAGCAGGGAAGGGACGGCGTATGTAGGCCAACCCGGTACGGAGGGTTCCGGAAAAGCTTCCGAGAATTATTTTGGGACCCACTAAGGACCATCGGTGTGAAAACAATTAAGGTTTCCTTCTTTCCTTTTTTTTAGGAAGCTTTAATTAACATTTTATTTAATGGCGTCGTCTCCCAGGTCTTAACCGCTAGAGGTATAGCTAATTAAAACATATATCCTTCAAAATCTTAATAAGTAGGCGTACTCTGCATGCTGATGTGAGGGAGCTAATCCGCCCGGTCTAATCGTACAGTCTATTAGAGAGCATCGCCGCCGCCAAACCTGCCTCTGACGGGGGAGTTTAGCCGCCCCGTTTGAGCGGGAGTGGTCTAATACACAGATCACACGTTTCCACGGACAGAAACGCACATTCCCTCTGATTGCAATTCTCAAGGCCACTGATAATCAGGGATATTATCTATAGTAGCCAATCAGAGACACAATCTCACATGTCATCTAATTATGCCAATTATTAACCCAATTTCTGTATGGGTATTTCAAATTTCCCCTTATTAATTAGGTCAATTAAAATAAGTGCTCAACACTAAAAGCAATTTAGAACTGGACACGTTCGCCAAATCCGAAAGTGGGCTTTACAAGTGTTTCAAGGACGGACGAGGTGTGAAACTCTTGCTGATCCGGATTAACAGCATTCATTCACTTTCCCAGCAGACGCAGCATTTAAAACATGTGTTTAATGTATTATTATAACAATTTTATGCAGAATTATATCTTATTATTATTGCCAGACATTAAAATCTTGCATTTATAAAACTGTAACTTTACAGGAAAAAAAAAACCCTTAACATTCAATTAAAAATCTAATTAAAACGAGTTTGGAGCATTTCTATTAATGCATTTATCGGAGGGAAAGAGTGAAAGAGTGAAAAACAACGAAACTATACATACAAGTTTATACATTTTTTGACAGTGATTATGTTCTGTATAATATAACTAATATGATTATATGTGTATTTTATGGTGTTTTATACTGTTAAAAACTATTTCCGTTAGATATAATTCAACAATGTTTTTTTTTTTTTTTTACATTGTATTATAACTTGTGTGAGATATAATCTGTTTTATTTATTTATTTATTTTTCGGTCGAAGACACTTTTTTCTACACCTTTTTTTACACAATTTTCTAATAGATATATTGGTTACTATTATTATATATTAACATATTACTTTTGATCAGAAAGCAAGTAACACAGTCGTTTACATATATACAAAGATTGAAATTCGGTATAATAAAAAAAATGAAAGTAAATAAAACATAATAATATTTAAATCACAAAAGACAAAAATACACTTTTTTATTTGAAAAAATAACATTTTTTTTTTTTTTTGATCATTGACCTCGGTTCTGTTCTTATTTTTGAGTTGAGGAACACAATACTGATAAAAACATAGAGATATTAAAACATTTAAATGTAATTTGCATATGTGGGCTGTGATTAAACAAATTAAATGTTCGCCTAAAGACAGAGAATGTTTATCTGAAATTGTTAAGTTATCAGTAAGTTAAGTACTGCACATGCCTATCTGCAGTTTGTGTGGTGTGTGTGTTTTAATTTACACAATTTTCAATATACAGTACAATTCAAAAGTCACAAAAACATTATGATGAAACTGGCACTCATCAGGAATGCTCCAGCAAAGGAAAATCAAGATTACACAGGATAATTTCTTCAGAGTATTTCGATTGTCTAGCGCTTTTAAGTTACTACATGAATCCTTATGTGTTCTTATATATTCATAGTCTTTGAATGAGAAGGAGTGTCCAAACTTTTAACTGAAAGTTAAGGGTGTGTACTTTCCCTCATGTAAAGTTTGTGTTTTAAAGATACATGTTTTTTATTGGACAGTTATGACATAAAATCAATCGTTCATTAATTGTTATTTTATAGTTTTTGATCTCTGATAAAACTATTAAAATCATTTATTTAAAGAAATTGAGTTGTGTGGGTACAGGATTAGAGCTGGGCGTTGGGTAGGACCTTCAGTACTCTGGTATTGGAGCTGCATTGTTATTTAAAGCCCTGCTGATGCAGCGCAGAACGCCCTGATCCCTCATTAAAATGTTAAAGAGTTTTTACTGATTTAACTGTTTTCTGCTGGAATTCAGCTGTCTGTGCTCATCTTCACAGAGAGAGAGAGAGAGAGAGAGAGAGAGAGAGAGAGAGAGAGAGCTCTAAGCAATACCACAGCCCCAATCACCAACCACAAGAACACTGGAGAGATTACCCGGAAAATAAAGACGTTGGCACGAATAACAATAGCACAGCATAAATACTTATGTTCCTAAAGAATCTTTATTTTTATTCTATTTCCTCATACTTCATTTACTACTCAGCTGTACATCCCCCTATCAGTAGTGATGCCACAACACCAGGAGTGTGAAATAAACTAGGACACGCCTCCTTCGATACATGTGAAGTCAGACTCCGCCTCTTTTTGAACTGCTGCTGATGCTGTAGCATTGCCGAGTAGCATCACAGCACAGTGCTAACACTCGGAGGAAAGCACAGCAGCGACTCGGTCCTGATACATCAGCTCACAGACGCAGCCTTGCGCTGATCCACATCACCCTAGGAGTGATGAGAGGAAAGAGCGCTGCCATCTACTGTACCCACCCAATTTTGCTCTCTCGGGGCTCTGGCAGCTGAGGGCAAGCTGCATAACTGGGATTCGAACCAGTGATCTCCTGATCATAGTGGCAGTGCTTTAGCACAGCACAAAAATGCTTGACTGGTGATAAATCCGGTGACCAGGCAGATCAAGAAAGTAACATACACAACTTTCACAAGCTGTTATTGTACCTTGCTGTTATTACCAGCCTTGTGAGCCTTTTTCAATTATACCCAAATTTGAGAACCTTTTCTTCTATTTTTTTTATGCTGAGTATTATGTTCTATGCATTTATGTATTTAATAAAATCTAATAAAATTGACTTTTTCAATAGATTTTTTATTTGTTTCTTTATTTTTCTCCAATATAACCTTATAATGTTGGCCTATCATAATTCCGTCTATTATTTTACCTAATGCTGCGATACTGTGTATTACTTTTTTAGTTTTACATTATTATCTATTATCTGTTTCTACTGACAAGTTGACCCACTGCTCATCTTAATAATCTATTTTTAAACTAAAACGAGGACTAAAGACAGTATTTTTTTTTTTTTTCAGGAATTTGCTGGATCTATATCTCAGTCAGGATTTCAGCACCAGCAGCTCAGAGCCAAGCTTTAAAGCTCCTCCACCATCAGATCCACCAAAACACAGCCGAGTCTTCAGTGCTAAGCGAGAACCTGCTGGAGAAAAATTCCCTCCCATCGGAGCATTAGATTTATTCCCGCCTCCCCGGCTGAGGGACAGAAAAGCAATACGGCCCTGAAGCTTCGCAAGGATTCTGCTGTGAATTATGGAAGCTAAGCTACTGCTGGTTTCCTCTGACAGACCATAAATCACGGGACAAGTTCAACTTTTTTATTTATTTATATATTTATTTATTTTTTTTACTCTGGGTTTTTTTTGTCCTCTGGCAACCACACTAAAACAAAATGCTCTCTCTCTCTCTCCCTCTCTCTCTCTCTCTCTAAGGATAGGAAAGGTTTTCTTTTATCTCGGCCGCAGAATTGTGTCCGTCATTCGTTCTGGACACGACACCCTGCACAACTGCACAGTTTTAATAAATCATTCAAAAGGATATATTAATATAAATTAAATTAATAAATAATAAAAAAGAAAATAGAGCACAACCTCAAATCCGATCAGCAGCATTGTTTTAATACAATTTTATTTATTATTAATATTATTATTATTAATATTATGATATCAAGATTATATATCAAGGTATGATTTAAGGAGGAATGATTTAAACTTGTGTTTTTTATTTATTTATTTATTTTTTACTTTGGGATACTTTTTCTTTCTCTCTCTAAGGATATAAAAGGTTTTCTTTTATCTCAGTCGCAGAATTGTGTCCGTCACTCGTTCTGGACACGACACCCTCAACTGCACAGCTTTAATAAATCATTCAAAAGGATATATTAATATAAATGAAATTAACAAATAAGGAAAAAAAATCGAGCACGACCTTAAATCCGATCAGCAGCATTTTTAATTTTTTTTTTTTTATTAATATTATTATTAATATTATCAAGGCTGAGGAATGATTTAAGCTTGTGGTTTTATTTGTTTTTTTATTATTATTTATTATTTTTTTTATTTTGGGATACTTTCTCTCTCTCTCTGTAGAGATAAAAAAAATGTTATCTTTTTTCTCAGTCCCAGAATTTTGTCCATCATTTGTTCTGGACACGACACCCTTAACTGCACAACTTTAATAAATAACTTAAAAGGATTTATTAATATAAATTAAATTAATATATAGGAAAACAATAGAGCACGACCTCCAATCCGATCAGCAGCATTGTTTTAATAGATTTTTTTTTTGCATTATTATTATTATTATTATTATTATTATTATTATTATTATTATTATTATTATTATTATTATTATTATTATTAATATTATCAAGGCTGTGGAATGTTTTAAGCTTGAGGTTTTATTTCTTTATTTTATTATTATTTCTTTTTTACTTTGAGATACTTTCTCGATCTCTAAGGACAGAAAAGGTTTTCTTTTATTTCGGTCGCAGAATTGTGTTCATCATTTATTTTGAACACAACACCCTTAACTCCACAGCTTTAAAAAATAATTCAAAATGATATATTACTATAAAACAAATTAAATAATAAATAAGAATATAGAGCACAGCTTCAGATCCAATCAGCAACATTGTGTGATCACATTGTTTTATTATTATTATTATTATTAGTTGTAATATTATTAGTAGTAACGAGGAATGATAGCAGAGTGCTGTTCCGAATCCTAGTCATGCAGCTTGCCATCAGCTGCCAGAGCCCTGACAGAGCACAATTAGTCTTGCTCTCTCTGGGTGGGTACAGTACATGATGCTCTTTCACTTCCTAGGGTGATATGGATCAGCACAAGGCTGTATCTGTGAGCTGATGTATCAGAACCGAGGCGCTGCGCTTTCCTCCGAGGGCAGCAAGTGGGTTGAGTGACTTTTAAATTGCGAAGAAAATGGGATGAAAATTGTTGAAAAAAGTAATTTTCTTTAATCGCAGTCACATCACTCTTAACTGCACAGTTTTAATAAATCATTCAAAAGTATTATTATTATTATTATTATTATTATTATTATTATTATTATTATTATTGATTAATATTGTGGTTTTTTATTTATTTATTTATTTATTTATTGATTCATTTATTTATTTGGATCTCAAACAAGTTCTCAGTGTCACTGAAATCTCATCCTGCTACAAAAAAAAAAAAGAAAGTTGGGTCAATATCCTTCTTCTGCTGTGATTCTCTTTCTCCACTTCTGACTTTCTATCAAGGTCAGCAGCTAGAGCTCACACACACACACACACACACACACACACACACTCACTCACTCTTATCCGAGCACTGAAGCATTTCTGAGCCAGAAGCTCCAAAGGCTAATCAATCTCCCTCTTTTAAATCAGTATAAACAGTTAAATGTGCTTTATTTCCTACTGAGAACACAAACAGAACCCTGAGAACCCGCCGCCCTGAAGAACCTGCGGATCAATCGCAGCATTTCCATCCAGTAATTGAAGGATTGATTGCGGTTGAAGAGAGCCACAGAGAGAGAGAGAGAGAGAGAGAGAGAGAGAGAGAGAGAGAGAGAGAGATTATTATCAGAGGAAAATACATATTTCAATATTGAAATACTGAAGTTGTTGCCGTGAAACTTAGAGCATGGTAAAAAAAAAAAAAAAATTGTAGAGTTGAGTCTGTGTCCATAACAGCAGATTGTAACCTAAAATTATAAATAGTATAAATTGTTTATTACTTACCTTAAATTATGGTTAATAGTATACTGTTTGTTAAGTGTAAAAACTATTTTGATATTTGCTTATATTACAAATTACTGCCACATAAATAATAATAAAATAAATGCTGACCAATCACAGCCTGTTTTAGTATCTGGATGTTGAAACTACAGATTACTTGCACTGAACAACTTAAATGTTTACACTTTAATGAGTAATATTAGTGTAATAGTGTCATGTAACATTAAGTTTAAATTATGATTCATCATTCTAAATATCGTCCCTGTCCTATGAAAAACACTTATTAAACACTCCATTTTTGTCGATTTTTAGTTTTCTACATGATTTGAACAGACAAACTGTCCCTTACTTTGTGCCAAAGTTTCTTGATGAACAGACCAATAGAAACTTTTCAAAATCACCTGAAATAAACTCTTTTTACATTGACTTTCAATAAAAGTTTACAAGGTTTTTTCACTCTCCTGTAAAGTTGCTGATTTGGAGATAAGTGTTTTTCATTGGACAGCTATAACATTCAACAATGTAAATGATTATAAACTGTTTTTTTTCTACTTTGATATAACCTATACTTTTTTGAAAACCCTTGCTGTGTACAGGCGAGCATTATCCTGCTGAAAATAACAGCTACAAGCTACAAGTCCTGCTATTATACAAGGTGCCCTATTTTAGTGATATATATATATATATATATATATATATATATATATATATAAAAATGGATGGGTGGGTGGGTGGGTGGGTGGGTAGATGCAAAGTATAATGCATAGAATAAAATACTATTAAACATATATATATATATATATATATATATATATATATATATATATATATATATATATATATATATATATATATATATGTATATATATATATTCTGAAATAAAAAGAAACCTCCTGGTTTTGTTAGACTCTCTACTCCGAATATTTGAACTTACATTGCTGTAAGGATTTGATTGGAATTAGCAAAAAGAACAATGTTACTGAATATGCTGGATCAGGTTATTCTATTGGCATGATCTCTCTACACAATCCTCACAAGCATCGTTTGTGTGCATTTGCACATCTGTGTCAGCTCTGGTTGCAGCCTATTTTAAATTAGCTGAATGCAGAACTCATTAGAAGGTGTGTCTGGCTGTCCGCAAACATTTGGACATGAGCTAAATCCCCTCCAGACCACATGTTCCCATCGTTTATCTCTCCATCTCCCTCAGCTCTTCTACATCAGCCCAGTAAATTGTGCAGAAGCGACATGACAGCTACATGAAATCTGACCAAAGCACAAATGGCTCCAGCTAACCACCAGCAGAAACCCGATACTGCTAATAGTGCATTACCACCAAATAGGAGCTGTTTAAAGAACGCTGTCAGTCAGGGCTATCGATTTTTCACTGCTTTCTCTCCTCTGTATTCTCTTTAGGTGGGACATTTTGACAGATTTGTTCTCAGTTTGTGTTGCTACTTATTGCAGTTGTGTATTTTTGTGTATTTCTTTCAATATACTCAAAAACAAAAGGATAACACACCCAAATCATTGAAAATTACCACAATGCTGGGTCTCGCTTTAACTCTTAGAACCCCATTGACGCAAATTGTGCCAAAAATGGTGCATTGTTTATACAGCTTAATTACTTAGGAATGTTTCAGTGCACCAACATGATTAATACAATAAGCCTATTGTTTTTAAAAACAGCACTAATTCCGCACTCAGTATTTGTCTGGTAATTTTGTTGAATTTTGTTTGTGTTTATTGTAATAGTTAATGTAATTGGGCGCCGAGTGGTCCAGCGGTCTAAAGCGCTGCCACTATGAGCGGGAGTTCGCATGGTTCGCATCCCGCTCATGCAGCTTTGCCATCAAGCTGCTGGTGCTCCGAGGGAGCAAAATTGGCCACAGCACAGGGTGATGTCCACAGCACAGGGCGTCTGTGAGCTGATGTATCGGAACCGAGCTGCTGTGCTTTCCTCCAAACAATGCTACAGCATCAGCAGCAGCTCGAAAAGAAGCGGTGGCTGACTTCACATGTATCGGAGGAAGCATGTGTTAGTCTTCACCCTCCTGGTGTGTTGGGGCATTACTGGTGATAGGGGGAGTCCTAATGAGTGGGTTGGGTAATTGGCTGTGTCAATTGGGGAGAAAATTGGAAAAATTTGAAATAAAGTTCTTTACAAAAAAAAAATAGTTAATGTTATTATAAGCAGCTGACATGGTACGCATCCAGTGTACTAAATCACTTTCATTAGGTAGAGGAATATTGGCCATATTGGCCCAAATAATTCCAAAGCCAATCAGAATCCTGGAGGTGGGAAAATCAAGACTAATAAATCTGCCTGATGCTGCTCATGTATTCTATTACAGTAATAAACCAAATAATGAACTAATGAGATCTTAGTTTTTATTAGTTTAAACTAATCTATACTCTTATCTAACTATTACTGAAAATAAAACTCTTGTAAATTGATTTGAAGTCTGTACATTCAAAAATGTGTAAAAAACGGGTAAAATGGGTAAAATTGTGATCAAAACATGATCAATTCCATGAAAATGTATAAATTCTGAAAGCATTTACATCTAAAACGATGAAATTTTTTCAGCTGCTCAATATCTTCTGATATAAAAAATATATAAGCATGTGGCTGTCTCCTCACATAACTGTTGTTATAACAATTGAAAGAGGAGCTGACAAAAACAGAGGAGAAAAAAACACACAAAAATACAGTAGGCTGGGGTTCAAAGGGTTAACAATAAAAAAGAGGGCTTCAGATAAGAATGCGCCAAAGTCAGAGCTCACCTGCTTCTTAAAGAGAATGACAAAACAAACGCCCTTACTAATTAAGAGAATTAGTTCATGCCTTTTACCTGTTTTGAGCCGCACAAGGCATACTTATTGTAAAAACTCACGATACCAAAAACACATCGACACACCCTAAATCCAGCTGCACAATGCGCAATTGACGTCTTGTCTATAGATCGCTAAAATAGTGTACACAGAACTAAAGCTCTGGAAAAAAGAGACACTTAATGGTGATGTTTTTCCTTGATTTTACCAAATTGAAAACCTCTGGAATATAATCAAGAGAAAGATGGATGATCACCAACCATCAAACCAAAAACAGCTGAAATGCTTTTTTAAATTTTTGCACCAGGAGTAAAGGAGCATAAAGTTATCCAAAAGCAGTGTGTAAGACTGGTGGAGGAGAACATGATGCCTAGATGCAAAAAAAAAACTGTGATTAAAAAACAGGTTTAGTCCACCAAATATTGATTTTTGAACTCTTAAAACTTGATTAATGAACATGATCTTGTTTTCTTTGCATTATTTGAGGTCTGAAAGCTCTGCATCTTTTTTTTTGTTATTCAGCCATTTCTCATTTCCTTATTGCAAATAAATGCTCTAATTGTCAATATTTTTATATGTTGTCTGTAGTTTATAGAATAAACAAGAATGTTCATTTTACTCAAACATATATAGTACCTATAAAAAAAGCAAAATCAGATAATTGCTTCATTCACATGTATTGTTGTGCATAAGTACTTTCTTGTTTTGTTTTGTTTTCCAGTCAATTCATGGTAAATTTTCTTGGATTTGGCAGCTAGTTAGTCAGATATGCACCATTTTTTTTCTTTATTTTCTTCACAAAATCTTCTGTAGATCAGTCTCAAAGAGGAGGGAGCAGAAATGAGAGGTTTCAAAGGTGTGTGATGCACGCTGGTATCAGAAACCCGTAAAATGACAGGCTGAGCCAACTCTCAGGAGCACTTCTTAACTGCAGCACAGCAGCATCTGTATGAGGAAACCTTCATAAGATGACAAACACACATACTTACACACTCACACACTCATACACACACTCTGCCAGCCCCCTCTGGGTTTGCTCTTATCCCTCCCCCCCCCCCCGCCTCAGGTGCATCCCTGGCCCCACACTTAATGTTCTGCAGCGCCAGTGTCAGGAAGAAGCTATTGATTCATGGTTTCTGGGGAAGAATCTGACACTTTCTTATGGATCTGTGAGATAAGAGACAGCCTGCTGGAGTGCTGCACTTTTCCCGTCCCTCACTTTTCCCTCCCTCCTCCGGAGAGCCGAGGAGAGGCAGAGGTCAGTCAGAGACGCCCGGGCCCAGCAGGCCGGGCTGAAAAGACCTCGGGGGCCCGCAGAGTGCAGGTTAATCACCTGAGCAGAAAGAGGGGTCAGCTAAGGCAGGCCGGCGGCCGGCAGAGAGGCGAAAACGGGGCAGGAAAGTGGCAGGGCCACCCACGAGCCCCTGACAGACAGACCGGTGAAGAAAATCAGCTGCCTGGTCCTGCTCTATCCTTCTGTCATCCGTTTAAACTGACAGCAGCTGCAAAAACCTACACTGCTATTGTCCTAACGAGACTCCGAGCCCTATTTTAGCTCACAGTGGTGCTTTATTTAGTATTTAGTGTGTCTTTGCTATTGTGAAAAAAGGTAGTACTTGGTTCAGGTCATTGTCCTGCTGCAGAACCCAAGTACACCTGACATCCCAGTGCAGTAGAGCATCTACAATAATAATAATAAAAAAAAACTTATTGAGAAAAAACACCTAATAAAATGTGTGTAAATCTCCTTCCCCAACCAATATTATTTACCTTTAGTGCTTCAAACATATTTATATGATGTTTCAAACCAAATAATATCAGTAAAAAACAGACTCAAAATAGTGTACACTCAAACTAAAGCTAGGTATGGTGTGCACACTACTTCATATATATATATATATATATATATATATATATATATATTTTATTTTACTTGCATATTTTTACTAAGTAGTTATTATAGTTTAGACTAAAAAAAAAAGTTTAAATTTTCGTACATAGAGTAGTTTTCATTGTGTGTGCTGATCAAAATACTGAAAGGCATAGTGTCAGTTTTTTAGTAATTTAATCTACATGTATCCTAGAGGTGTAATTATTAATTATTAATTATTAATTATTTAATTATCAAGAAAAATAACTCCGCCTGATGCTGTTTCTCCATGTATTTTGTCAAAAGTAATCATGAATAATCCGTGTAATGAACTCATCAATCATCATCAAAATTCTTATGCTTTCAACTCATATACCCTCCTGAGACCCAGACGTTTACTATTTCGGATTAGTGGGATCTAACAAGTCTAAAACTAATCAATGTTAACATTTTTAATTATCTTTGCCATTTGGGATCAGAACGACCCAATAGCTTTTGATAAAAAGTAAATAAACTGATTTCAAACAAGAACAATTAGAACAGAATTAGAATTTTTGCGGCCGGTGCATATCATGTTTCTGTCTGGACTGGCTGTAGAACCTTTTGACAGGGATTCCCGCCATCTTGTTTTCTATCATTATCAATCATAAGTTCTCAATGTTGCCATGTGATCACTAGATGTTTCAGATAGTGTCTCATAGTGTCCATATGAGACCAAATGATCAATATAAAATATATATATATATATATATATATATATATATATATATATATAGTGTATTGTGGTGCCGAGAAGCAAAAATGAAATGTCCTCATACGAGGACGCAGGGTCTCAAAAGGATACACTCTAGTCTAACCATTTTTGAAAATATATTTCTTAGGTGTGAATATATTTAACGTCTATACATTCAAAAGTATAGAGTATACAGTAAAAACAGGCGCTTGGTAACATTTTGACCAAAACATGATCAGTTTCTGGAAAATATAACAATTCTGCTTCCTTTTACATTTTAAATGCCTATATTTTTGATCAGTCGTATGCCTTCTAGAGTAAAAGAGATCAGGGCATGTGTCTGTCTGATATAATTACTGTGTTATAAGACCTGAAAGAGAGAGAACTGACTAAAAACAGAGAAAAAGTCTAATATTCAGAATGACTGTAAACTTTATATACTATATTATATTTTTTGCCAATTACAGCTGGAAACACTAACCCCTAAACTCTATATAACACATGTTTCTAGCTATAAAAGCCTAATGGGATGAGTTTAAATGTGGTAATCATCCAACATACTGAGCTCAGTTATGCTCCTGTTGCTGACGACAATCAAATCATAATCAAATCCTCACAGCAATGACAAGCTTCCACTGTTGGGCTCTTGATCAGGGCTCTTAATTTGCTTGTCTTTGTCTTTATTTGTTTAGAGCTCCTAGATTTCCTAGAGCGTTTCAGAAACATGACACATAAGGTCTGCTATTAAACATCATTATCATCCTCCATTTATGGGGTGCAGAATCATTCAGCAGCCTAAAGTACTGCCACTATGATCGAGATATCACTGGTTCAAATCCTGGTCATGCAGCTTGCCATATCAGCTGCCGGAGCCCTGAGAGAGCACAGTTGGCTTTGCTCTCTCTGGGTAGGTACAGTACAGTAGATGGCGCTCTCTCTTCCCCTCATCACTCCTAGGGTGATGTGGATCAGCACAAGGCTGCATCTGTGTGCTGATGTATCAGAACCAAGTTGCTGCTGTCCTTTCCTCCGAGTGTTAGCACTGAGATGCTACTCGGCAATCCTACAGCATTAGCAGCAGCAGCTCAAAAAGAGGCGGAGTCTCATGACTTCACATGTGTTGGAGGAGGCGTGTGCTACTCTTTGCTCTCCACTAGTGATTGTGGTTATACAGCTAAATGGGTGGGAAAAAATTAGCCTAGATAAATTGGGGAGAAAAATGTGAAAAAAATAGAAAAAAATCGTAAAAAAAAACCTGTTTAGAACTGCGTAATCAATCTTCTCATTAAACTATTCAATTAAGTCACCTCTATGAAGGCAGATGATTAGCCAGCTGTCAATCAAAGGCCTGTATCTGTTGTTTAGAGGATGTCCTATTATGTTAGAGGATGAAAAACAGGAGCGAACATGATCTGCAATAATTATTTCTCAGTAAATATTAAAAAGATGTGTTTTATGATATTGTATATTTTTTAAAGTACAGAGGGCGTAAAAGGCTTTCTATCAGTGGCTTTTTTTTAGGATTCTTTACAATAGTAGTTTATAAAATTTATCATAATGCATTATAAGCTGATAAGCTTTATAATATACTGTATTAAACTCTATGTAAAATAAAACAAATCACAAAAACCATAATATTAGAGGCTGGAAAACATCTGCATGAATATGCATGAATTATTTCTCAGTAAACTTTTGTTCTATATACATGTATTTTATTATAAATACAATTTTAAACATACTATATTAGAGCATGCACAAATATATATATTTTTTAACACTGAGGCGTCTGTGAGCTGATGTATCAGAACCGAGTCGCTGCGCTTTCCTCCGAATGCTGTTAATCTACTCGGCAATGCTGCATCAGCAACAGTTGAAAAATAAAAAGGCGGAGTCTCATGACTTCACATGTATCAGAGGAGGCATGTGCTAGTCTTCACAATCCTGGTGTTGTGCATCACTATTGATGGGAATATATAGCTGAGTAGCAGCTGAATGAATGGGACAGTCAGCCTAGATCAGTTGGGTATGAAAAATGGAGAAAATTTGAAATAAATCTTAAACACTGTTTAAATTACAGTAAAAAAGTGATTCTATGAGTCTATTCTCTACTGTCTATTTTTATGACTACTACTTCTATTATTATTAGTCTTTTTTCAGTGATAACACCAATTTCATGCAAATCCACAAAGAAGCTAATTGAGCAATCATCATTATGTGAACGTGATGAACAGATGCGTCTGCTCTGGGGTTTCTTGTCTGCCAAGGCTCTTTTTTTTTTTTACCCAACAACAAATACAATCTGACAACTTTAACACCCAGTCAAACAGACAGAGCTAAACAGGGCCTCGCTGAATTTCTGGCTCACGGATTGTATGCAAATCTGTGCTTCAGTTCAAAGGGCAGTTAGTGTGTGAGTTCTCAGTCAGTTTGTGAATGTTGGTGAAAAAAGTAAAACTCTGAGTACTGTGAGTAAAAAATACAGACAGAATCAGAACTAAACTGAATTTTTATATACAGCTCTGGGAAACAATAAGAGATCACTTAAAAATAATGTGTTTTTTAAAATTTAACCAAATTGAAAACCTCTGGAATATAATCAAGAGGTAGATGTTTGATCACAAGCCATCAAACCAAGCTGAACTTCTTGAATTTTTGCACCAGGAGTAAAGGCATCAGGTTATCCGAAATCAGTGTGTAAGGCTGGTGGAGGATAACATGATGCCAAGAATAATGAAAACTGAGAATAATGAAAACTGAGGGTTATTCCACCAAATATTGATTTCTGAACTCTTAAAACTTTATGAATATGATTACAACAAACATTTTTTTACTGAGTTTCTGTAATGTCTAAACATTTTTATATAAGTCATAAATTGTGCCCAAATTATACCTAATGGCACCTAAGCACCTGCATAAAACACCCTAGTAATCTCTTGGGACACCTAAGCAACCACCTGAAACACCTTAGAAACATTTGGGACACCTAACCAACATCCTTACATCTTAGCTACCCTTAGCTACCTTAGAAACCATTGAGACACATAAATAACTACCTGAAACGCTTTAGAAACCAGTGGGACATCTAATGAACCACCTTACATCTTAGCAACCAATTGGGACACATAAGTAACCACCTGAAACACCTTAAAAAACATTGTGACACCTAACCAACCACTTTACATCTTAGCAACCCCTTGGGACACATAAGCAACCACCTAAAAAACCTTAAAAACTATTGTGACACCTAACCAACCACTTTACATCTTAGCAACCCCCTGGACACCTAAGCAACCAACTGGAACACCTTAGAAACCATTGGGACACCTAAGCAACCACCTTATATCTTAGCTACCTCTCAGGACACCTAAGCAACCACCTGAAACACTTTATAAACCCTTTAGGACATCTAACCAACCACCTTACATGTTAGTTACCCCTCAGAACACCTAAGCAACCACCTGAAGCATTTCAGAAACCATTGGGACACCTAAGCAACCACCTGAAAGACCTTAGAAACCTTTGGGGCACATATGTAACCATATGTTACACGTTAGCAACTATTGGGACACCTAAACAACCACCTTGCATCTTAGCTACCTTAGAAATCGTAAACACATAATAAACCACATAACAACTGCCTAGCAACCATTATTTTTTCCCATTAATTACTAAATCACTCTCGACCAACATTTAAGCTTCTGTTCTATTCCTACCCATTTCAATTTGATTGAGTTTTTTTCTATTTTTGTACCCATTCCTTTTATCTTCCTCTGTATAATTGTTTTCCTGCTTCTTTTTTTTCTTTCTTTCTTTTCTTTTGTGGGTCTCATGTTTGCTTGCGTCCCTATCCTTTCTAGGCAAAAAAAAAATAAAAAACAATAAAAATAAAGTCTTAAATAGTCCTCCGAAGAGGGGGGTTGGTGGAAGGCCAAAAAAAAAGAAAAATGAATAATTTTCCTACATCATTTATTATCCTTTAGGCATCGCTATTTTTTATTTGTTTCTTTTTGTCTAGATTTATACTGCCACATGAATTTTGAACATGAACATGCTTCAGTTTTGAAGTGTAGTTTTTGTACACTACAAATGAATATGGCTTAAATAATGTTTTGGCTCAACTCTGACACAAATTGGTCGTGATATATTTCATCTGAATTTGTTATTGTCAAAATATTCAAATGTTTTATGTTCTTTTTCAATCAAAGATGAGTTATTGTAATTTGTAATATTCACAACGACCTAAGCTGATCAATATGGAACCATGTTAAATGATAATATAGGTATTATTATGTATTTATATATTTTATCAGCTCTAATTCTATGGTCAATTTTGATTTGAGAACCTGAAATGAACACAACAGCAGGGTTAACCAGGTTAAAGACTATCTTTATTAGTATGTTAAAGGTGAAGCTGAGCTGTTTACTCTGAAGATTCACTTGCTCATTTTAATACGTGCGAAAACCAATCAGCTTGTTTATTGATCAGCAGACACCGGGGGACATCCTGGCTCTTTGATTTCTGTTCTGTTCGTCCGTCATTTATTAAAAGACAGGCTTTCGATTTAAATCCCGGATTATTTGTTAAATTTGGAGCTACAGCATGTCTAACATGAGCGGTCAGTCGCCTAATCAATCTGCTCATTAAACTATTCAATTAAGTTGCCTCTATGGAGGCAGATGATTAGCCAGCTGTCAATCAAACTGCCTGTATCTGTTGTTTAGAGGATGTCCTATTACGTTAGAGGATGCAAAACAGGCGCGAACATGATCTGCATAAATTATTTCTAAGTAACTATTAAAAATATACGTTTTGTTATTATATTTTAATATATTTTAACTACATAGTGTGTAAAAAACTTTCTATAAGGCATTATAAACATGTTTATAAACAGAGCTTATAACTCTGATAAGCTTTGAAATATATCATACTGTATGTAAATAAAAAAATCATATTATTTACTAAGCATTATTCTATATATTTTATATTTTATTATAGATAAACGTTTAAACATGTTTAAGCATGCAAAAAGACATTTTCTATAAATGTCATATTAATGACACTTTGCAATCATATTCATACCACATTATAATGCATGCATATTTAATTAGAAATATGTTAATAATATCTACAAAAATGCAAAAGACACCAATAGTTATAATGCATCATAAGCTGTGTTTCTGACAAGTTTCATATAAATACTAACAAACAGAGTCCCAGCTTGAATAGTCCATAACCAATAGATTATCAAGGCTAGCTACTTATGAACATTCATAAACACCATGCTATAGTTACTACTAAGTTATTATACTTTTTGAATATGATAATAGTGTTATATAATCCTTTTTAATGCTTCAAGTAAAGATATATAAACATCTATCATAATGCATCATAAGCTTATAAGCATCATAAGCTTTATAATATATTATACTTTATGTAAAATAACTAACAATTAATTTTAGAGGCTGGAAAACATAATCAAACATGATCTGCATGAATTATTTCTCAGTAAGCATAATAAAATAAAATGTCTATAAAACAAGCTTTATTATAGTAATCAATTTGCAATTAAGCAAACCATTAAGTATCTAAGTTACTTTTTTTTTGGAGTAATCAGTAATCAGTAATTGAATTATTTTTTCAAAGTAACTATGCCATCATTGGTAGTTACACATTAACAATCATGTAATAACAATGTTATAACAACTGAATTACACAATTTGAACTACACAATGTCAATTACACAATGTGAATTGTACATTGTTACAGATTCACTACAGTTCTACAGGTTTTGCAATTACTCATGTGTATAAAGGTCAGGTAGAAATATCAGAACACTTTGTCCATTTTCCATTAATTGACATTTAAATTAAGATATTTAGTATTTAAAAAACAATTACAGTCCTAATTACATACCAGAAAAAAGCTGTTTGAATTTAACATTGAAATTGGCACACATGCAATTATGCAATTCATAAAAAAAAATGTAAAACTGTAATAATCTGGTGAGATAATATGTAATTCACCAGTAGTTACATAGTTATTACATGGATTACAGTCATTAGTTATTAGAAACACTATTATATAATTATAAAATGTACCCGATATTTGATATTAAAAGGGAATTACAGCAAGATCTTGAAGCCAAAATTGGCCAAATGATTCATTTATGTTCAAATCTATAAACACAATAAGGTATTCAGATTAATTTGTATGCATTAAAGCGTTAAGGTTGACAGCACTAATGCTATTACATCAATATCTTTGATAAAAATCCAGCAAAATGAAATGATCTCATGTCTTCTGAGGGTTAACTCATCCAGGCTGGTGGTGAAGGCCTGTAAACCGCTGACAGTTCATCTCACGGATTAGCCGAAGACTGAGATTGGCATGTATTCATGTAGAGCAAACATGCAATATAACACAGCGGCGAACACACACAGCCTGATCTCAGCTCCTGCGTTATAGATTACTCTCCTGTCATCGGCTGTTTGACATGTCAGGAACACAAACATGACGACAGCAGTTATGATTAAAGAAGCAGAATCAAATCAGACCTGTTTTATTGAGGAATCTCCTCCTGATCTCGATTTCTTGGAGTTTTTTTTTTTTCCCTGCACTGTAAATACCAATAAGTTCAGGAATACAATCAAGAGGTAGATGGATGATCACAAGCCATCAAACCAGCAAACTGAACTGCTTGAATTTTTGCACCAGGAGTAAAGCAGCATAAAGTTATCCAAAAGCAGTGTGTAAGACTGGTGGAGGAGAACATGATGCCAAGATGCATAAAAACTGTGATTAAAAACCAGGGGTACTACACCAAATATTAATTTCTGAACTCTTAAAACTTATTTTCTTCTTTCATTATTTGAGGTTTTAAAGATCTGCATCTTTTTTGTTATTTCAGTCGTTTCTCATTTTCAATTTCATTTTCTGTAGTTTAAAATATGAAACAACAATGTTCATTTCACTCAAACATAAACCTATAAATAGCAAAACCAGATAAACTGATTCAGAAACTGAAGTGGTCTCTTATTTTTTTAGCTGTATATATTGAAATTAGGATTTTTCTGAACTTATATATTTAATTAACAAAATGTTTTTTTTTTTTTTCTCAAATACTATATACTTCATTGGTTTTATATATGTACAGGGGTTGAACAATGAAACTGAAACAGCTGTCATTTTATTGTGGGAGGTTTCATGGCTAAATTGGAGCAGCCTGGTGGCCAAACTTCATTAATTGCACATTATTGCACCAGTAAGAGCAGAATGTGAAGGTTCAATTAGCAGGGTAAGAGCACAGTTCTGCTCTAAATATTGCAATGCACACAATAACATTATGAGTGACACACCAGAGTTCAAAAGAGGACAGATTGTCGGTGCATGTCTTGCTGGTGCGTCTGTGACCAAGACAGCAAGTCTTTGTGATGTATCAAGAGCCACGGTATCCAGGGTAATGTCAGCATACCACCAAGAAGAATCAGCCACATCCAACAGGATTAACTGTGGACGCTGTAAGAGGAAGCTGTCTGAAAGGGATGTTTTTCAGGTGCTAACCTGGATTGTATCCAAAAAACATAAAACCACGGCTGATCAAATCACGGCAATCAACTCTCCTGTTTCCACCGGAACTGTCCGTCGCCACAATAAATTATTGTGGTCTAAAACCAATGTCCAACACCTGTATATTATATATATTTTTATTTTGTTTTGTTTTTTTCCACAATGTAGGCTTCAGTTGTTCCTCATGAAGCCTCACTCTGGCCATCACAGCAAGACAGATGGACCCGTCCATCTCAGGGACCGACAACCTCGAGCCTTTTCCACTGTTTACAACAAAAACCTCCGCTGGGGAACCGGTGGGTAACTTCATTGAGGTGCACCAGAGTTCAATCCCACCCACAAGAAGCTCGGAGCTGTTGTTTTTTTAACAAAGTGCACATTGACCTTTCAACATGCGGCGTCCCTCAGAGAGAGTCAATGCACTTCTTACCGGTGACGGACAAAGAACAGACCTACCACTGACCGAGCGCTGAAAGCAGCGGAGGTGTATGTGCGGGTACATGTGTGTGTGTGTGTGTGTGTGTGTGTAGACCACTGGGCACTGCAGATCCACAGCTTCAGCTTCTGAACACTTCCTTTCGTTTTACTAACCAGCAAGAGTTTTTTTTGTCCATTTTCTGATTGATATTACAATTAAATTATATGAATTTCTGGTAACACTTTCTACGAATGTCATCTCTATTAGACTTATTTATAACCACATTCATGACATATTATAATGCATTCATAAGGCATTATAAGGCCTTACACTCATTAAGCATTATGACTTGTGATCATAATACATTATAAGCTGTGCTTATAATATGTATGTTAAAATAGTATATGTCTATGGTTAATAATCTAGTCCCACAATGGTCTGTCACTTTACTTGGAGTGCAAAGAGCTGTTATAATACATTATAATTGACTGTAATTAATATTATATTCAAGACAAGAATAGTTTATGAGTGGTTAAAAATATGTTTATAGGATTATTTAGGGTGTGATTAATTCTTTTAGTCATGATACAAGTGTACAAGCTGGGATTAAGTTTTTTGGTAATGACGCATAACATGTTATAAACACAGCTATTAATGCATTATAATCACAGTTTATGTTGCATAATAAACATGGCTATGATTAATTATATTTTTTATAAATATGTATAGCCTTGTTCATAATGCTTTATGAATGCATCATAATGTGCTATAAGTATGTTTATAATAAGCACTACATAAAAAAAAAAGTTTTAGTCACACTTAAAAATAAGAATCTGTAATAACTGTGTAGTTACATGGTAATAACAGTGTAACTACAGCAGAATTACACTACATTGTTACAGGTTAATCATCACTATACAGGTTTACATACAACTGTATGACTATCCTATGAATGTCTCTATTAGACTCTATAAACACCATTTCACAGCATGGGTACCATTTGCTTGTTGTAATTCTTCCTTATTAAACTTACTCAATTATTATTTTTTTCTTTTTTCAACTCTGAACTCTTTAACTATTCAAAACATTTACTGGTCAATCTCAGGCAGCTTTATTTAATGTTTAAAAGGTTTCTAAAGCCAAAGATGGTTCCAAAAATATGTGACATTGAAAAAACAAGTTTAAAAGCAAGACCACTAATTCTGTTCAAGAAATGGTTCACTGTACGTTTAGATAGTGGATATTTATGACTAAAAAAATCACTCCTGTTACTGGAACTCACTCCTGTTACATTTTATGTTTTGAGTAACAGGAATGAAAGTTACAGGAATGAGTTTTTAGCATAGAATTAGCAAAAATATGAAAAATAGCTAAATGGCGGCTATGCTAATAGCATGAGGACACATGAGCACATTCTAGTGATTTTTTCCAAAATTTTCCAAATATGTTGAGATTGAGCTCATCAGTTACCTTTACAATAAGATCAAATATACAAAAAAACAAACAAACAAACAAAAAAAACAAATGAGGGAACTTAATTTCTCAATTTTGGCCTTTCTGTGGTCTGTGGAACCAGCTGATGTCACTTCCTGTTGTAGATGTGACTTCCTGTTGTAGAATGTTCCAGATGATTCAGATGGTCAGGGTAATGTGTTACGATAACAGGAGTGAGTGAAACCCAGAGACATAACAACTAAAATGTGTATTTAAACTTAAATATTATGGATCTATTATGAAAAAAACACACACATACACTGGCAGGCTATTAGCTAATATAAATCGCTGCTTCTGCAATTAAAAAATAGTGTCCATTGAAATCATGATTTCAATAAAAAAATGATTAATCGTTCAGCCCTAGAATTCAGTTAACTAATTAGACACTAATTAGACACTAATTACACATTGATAACATTGCATACAACAATCAGTCACCCCTAGTAGTGATACAAGGGACACTAACACAGCCCAATGAACTGAATATTTTCAGCAGAATAATGCTCACTCGAGAAATCGAGAAATTTCCACGCACTCATAGACTCACAGATTTATCACCACCATTATTTTATAAAAAGAGCATTTATTTCAAAGTTTTCCGCTTCGTAGATTGAAGCACATAATAAAGCAACAGTACAATGTTCATAAAATATAAGTGTGATGCTGTAACAGTTTCTTACATGTTGAAATACTGATATTCGTATGTATACTAAAATAAGAACTTTCAAAATTGTACAAATAGTTACCATAAAATTGACATAGAAATTAGCTGTTTCTCACTGCGACAGGACAGATTGCTATTTTTCTCACAGGGGAGAATAATAATAATAATATACGCCGTTAAAGAAAAGGAAGAAATGAAGAGACTGAAAAAATAATAATGATAATCATAATAATAATAATAATAATAGTAATCATAAAAAAACAAAATTTAACATGAACCAATAGGCGCAAGTTTGATCCTCAAGAGACATATCTGCACATTTGTTCTGTACATACGTTATATGGACTTTAGCTTGCTTTAGGATATAGTTTTCAAGTTACAAAAAGAAAATGCACTGCGCTGCAAGAGTGTCCGTGAATTTAAGGCGTTTTTTTTGAGCTCACGTGTCTTTCTCTGTGATTGTTCGCCGGTGGCGTCGGCCCGAAGAAGTTAGCGGGGGAAGTTTGTTTGTTGGCTTTTGTCTGTCTGTTTGTTTGTTTGTTTGTTTGTCTGTTTGTTCTATTGTTTGTATTTTGTCTGCCTTTGTTAGATCCAACTTCAGGGTCTTTTTATTTAAAAAAAAAGAAGAACAAAAAAATGAAATGAAAATCAAATAAAAGAACGAGAGGAAGAAGAACTAGACGATGATGTTTTGTCCTGTTTGGGCAGATCCTCCGATGGCCAGTAGGAGGCGCTACAGAAGAGACAAGACAGAAGTCTGAGTTTGCTGACATTGTTTCTTTTTTTTTTTTTTTTCTTGTGTTTTTTTTTTCTTCGTTTATAATAAGGCAACTGTTTTTTCTCCGTTGTGAGCTCATTCACAGTATCAGCATTTCCACGTCTTTCTGTGACCCACCTTACGAACAAGGAAAGTGAAATACATTGCGTTTCTTTTTTGTTCTTAAATGACATCGCCGCACATTTCTTTGAACTTCCGTACATCCCGCAGAGGTGTCTCTTTTTTATTCACGTTTTCCTTTTATCATTGTTTTTCTTATTTCTTTCTTTTTAAATTTTTTGATTTTGTACCCATTCCTATCTCTTTCAACTTCCGATCTTCGGATCTTCCAATCGTACCCTACAAGAAATGATCTTCTACCGTTTCTGCAGTATACCGATGCGTATACTCGTAACAAGCGAACGAAACAACCTAAAAAAGTTTACTATAAATAGTAAATGAACTCGTTGAATACTTATAGTAAACTTCACACAGTACACATAGTTAGTGGAAGTGATGGGAGCAAGGTGTAAGAAGAATCGACAAAGGAAAACCCTCGAAAAAGAACCAAAAAAACCCAAAAGTGGTCGTTAGGAGTTGTCGTCGGCCGAGTCTTTGGTGCCGTAAAGGTCGGCAAGTCTTTTGAAGCGCGGTCCCCAGCTCTGGAGGTAGTCGTAGTCCAGGTCCGAATCTGTAGTCACCGATTCCAGAGAGCTGAGGGAACCCGCAATGGAGCCTCTGCCTTCGTAGCCATAGACCTGAATGGAGTCGTACGGTGGGGCGGTCGGGTCGTTGTCCGCGTCAGAAATCCTGGTTTTGATGAAATCGTCCACGTCCACGCTGTTCGCCACCGGCCTCATTCCAGGCCTCAGGGAGCACTGCAGCTCTGGTTTGATGTCCTTGCGTGGCAGGAAGCCATTGGCGCCGTCCGGGTTCTGCAGAGTGGCGATGTCGAACGCTTCGGTGTCCTCCTCGCCACCGCCCTCGTCGTCGTAGGTGATGATGTTTTCGCGGATGTCCTCCTCCTCAAACACAATCAGGGGCTCCTTCTTCTGCCGCCGGAGAGCCACGAAGAGCACCACGATCGCTGTGAATCGTCACAAAGAGTAACAGAAAGAGTTAGTGTTCTGGTGGAGCAGAAGCTTCAGAAGACTTATCACTACTTCTTATGGTCAAGTCAAGTTCAAGCTGACGATTCATTTGGTATTCAAGCAATAACCATCAAGAACAACTTGGGTAACCAACTGAGGCGCCCAATCCTGGTCTTATAGATCTTCTGGATCTTCCAAATCTCAATTGTACAAGGTAGTAGAATTTACAGCCAAGAGGTGCCCATGACTTAACCACCAGTGTAAACTTTATTGCTGACTACAGAAACCATTGTAGCTCCTTGTACCATTGTAGCTCAACCATATTGGTGGTCAATTAGAGACTTGTATAGCTTGTCTATTGATGAAGTTAATTACTGGTAGATGCTCTCACTGACCACTGACTTAATGTTCATTTGGGTTTAGTATTCCAATGGTTTATACAGGTATAGAAATTACAGGTAGACACTAACATTAACCACTGACTTTATGTTTTTTAGGGGTTATTTATTCTAATGTTACATAGAGTTAATTGCAGGTAGACACTAACACTAACTAATGGTTTTATGCTTATTGGGAATTATTAAGTATAATGTTATATAGCATTAATTACAGGTACAGACACTCTCACTGACCACTGACTTTATGTTTTTAGGGGGTTATTTATTCTAATGTTACATAGAGTTAATTGCAGGTAGACACTAACACTAACCAATGGCTCGTTTTTGCTTATTGGGAATTATTTAGTATAATGTTATATAGCATTAATTACAGGTACAGACACTCTCACTGACTTTTTGTTTATTTATGTTTATGTTTAGTATTCTAATGTTATATAGATTTCATTACAGGTAGACACTAACACTAACCAATGGCTTGTTTATGCTTATTGGGATTTATTTAGTGTAATGTTGTATAGCATTAATTACAGGTACAGGCACTCACACTGACTTTATGTTTTTTGGGGTTTATTTTAATGTTATATAGAGTTCATTACAGGTAGGCACTCTCACTGACTATAGCTTGTCTATTGAAGGAAAGTTTATTTTAGCCATCCTTGATACCAGAAGTCATCAAATCTGGATCATTGGTTTTAGTTTTAAATCCAAGACTTTGTAATCATTGGTAGGTCCAAAAGATAAAAATGGATTTAAGGTCCAGAACTGAATATTTAATGTGGTATTTCTTGTAGTAAAAAAATGATAGAACTGTCTCAGCTTCACATACATCTGTGCACCATAAAGGTGAATCTATAGGCAGAAGACATGCACAATTTTATGCTATTACTACTTTATTACTATATTATGACTGTTGCAGGTGGTCTTACCCAGCAGAATGACGATGCAGGCGAGGATGGCTATCAGAGCCCCGGTGCTGAGTCCAGCCGGCAGGACAAGATGCTCCACGTTGCAGGACAGGAAAGTTCCTTTACTGTCGCAGCTACAGAGCCGGATCAGCAGGGTGTTGGTGCTGCTCATGGGGGGGATTCCATTATCATTGATCTCTATGGGGAGCTCGTAGATGTCCTGCACCACCCTGCTGAAACCCCGCCGGATCACCATGATGTTGGCTGTGCTGTCTGAATGCATATAAAATACAAGGTTTCACACAATGATTATGTAATTATAGATACTAAGATAAGTAATCATAACTGAAAGATATTTGTCAATACACCCAAAGTGTAATAAACAGTTACTCTTCAGGACCAAAGACAAAAATACAGATATTTAGATAATGTATATATTTTCATTTGAAGAGGAAGGGTTCAGTTTATATATATATATATATATATATATATATATATATATATATATATATATATATATATATATATCAGTAACAGTATCTGTGCATGTGACTTGATGTTTTTTTTTTGGGTTTATTCAGACTCATGTTATATATAGTAAGTGTCTACAGGTAGACAATCTCACTGATTTATCACTGACTTTATGATTACTTGGGTTTATTCCAATATAAAATACAATAGAGGTAATTACAGACACTCTCACTGACCACTGACTTCATGTTTTTGGGGGGTTTAGCATTCTAATGTTATATAGAACTTATTACAGGTAGACACGTTGGGTTTATTTAATATGATGTTATGTATGGAGTTAACGCACTGACCTCTAACGTAGTGTATTTGCATCCATTCTAATGTTATATAGAGTTAATTACAGGTAGACACTCTCACTGATTGATCACTGACTTTATGTTTATTTAGGTTTATTTATTAGAAAGTTACATAGACTTTATTACAAGTAGACACTCTCACTGACTGAACACCGACTTTACGTTTATTTAGATTTATTTATTCTAATGTTATATAGAGTTAATTTAAGGTAGTCACTTTCACTGATTAATCAATGACTTTATGTTTACTTGGGTTTATTCCAATGTGAAATACAGTAGAGTTATTTACAGGTAGTCACTCTCACTGACCACTGACTTTACGTTTATTTGGGTTAATTTATCCTAATGTTATATATAAATAGTTATTTACAGGTAGACACTCTCACTGACCACTGACTTTATGCTTATTTGGGTTTAGTGTTCTAATGCTATATACAGTAGAGATATTTACAGGTAGACGATCTCAGTGACCTTTGCGCTTTTTAAATGTTTTATAAAGTTATTTACCAGTAAACACTCCACTGAACATGAAATATAGACTACCTGTAGTGTGTATATATATATATATATATATATATATATATATATATATATATATATATATATATATATATATATTATATTCTGTCATCAGAAGGCAGCGCTCTGAATAGAAAAGTTGATAATCTCACGTAGTAATATCAAAAATATATATGGACTATTTCTATGGCTCTGTTCATCAGGAAATGCCCACACAGTGTAAAGGGCAGGTGCCATTTTTAAAGGTTATGGAGTTATGAGATTATAACAGTGGTGAGTACAATAAGGTGAGTATTAAATTCGTGTTTAATACAGCGGACATTTATCTGCTGCTGGAAGTGTAATCGGAGCAGCGGCGGAGGTGGAGGTGGAGGTGGCTGTATTGGCTTTGGCGGAGGCCGGGGATGGGCTGGCTCGATGCCAGGACACACACACACACACACTTCCCTGGGCACAAGGTCACCATTGGAGCAGAGATGGAGCGAGTTCATTTAGAGGCCCCGTGGCTTCTGTAATTTTCCCTCTCCAAGGCACCCTCTGTCTCTTGGCCTCGACGGCTCCGTAACGCAAAGTGCTCTAATGACACGCCTACAGCTCTTATACGGCGTGACACCCGGGGAAGGCTCCGGCGGCCTCACCTCATCGTATAATGCTATATCATATTCTGTCTGCAAGATTACTGCGAGGACAGTCACATCTGAACTGTGGATGGCTCCTCTGGGGCTCCTGCTGTTATACACTGCTCACCGAGCCACTTTTAGCCACTCGGAGTAGTAAACACCGCAGCCGAGTGACAGCGGACGGGTAGGCCGTGCTCCGTGCACAGTTTATGTACGTTAGGCACTTTCTTTGGGCAATTTATAGGAAAAAACCTATGAAAAAGAACTGTGCTTTTACTGTGCTGTATAATGGAAACACGTTCCAAATAATGCATGGAAGCACTGTTCCTAATAAATCGGCCAGTGATTGGAAACATGAGACAAAGTAAATGTTCCTAATAAAGTGGCAAATGATTTGAAGCACAAGATAATGTAGGCAGGTGTTCCTAATAAAATGGCCAATATAAAGAAATACAGAGTGCTAGGTGTTTCTAATAAAGTGGCAAATGATTTGAAGCGGAAGTTATGTTGGCAGGTATTTCTAATAAAGTGGCCACCAGTGAATAGAAGCACAAGGAAATGTAGGTGGGTGTTCCTAATAATTTGGCCAGTGAATAAAAGTATAAACTAGGTGGTCCTCATAAAACGGCCAGTGTAAAGAAGTACAGAGTGGTAGGTGTTTCTAATAAAGTGGCCACCAGTGAGTGGAAGCACAAGAAAAAGTAGGTGTTTATAATAAAGTGGCCATCAGTGAATAGAAACACAAGGTACGGAAGGTGGTCCTAATAAAAGGGCCAATGTATAGAAGTACAGAATGGTAGGTGTTTCTAATAATTTGGCCAGTGAGTGGAAGCACAAGTTATGGTAGGTATTCCTAGTACAAGAAAAAGTAGGTGTTTATAATAAAGTGGCCACCAGTGAGTGGAAGCACAGGACAAAGTAGGTGTTTCCATAAAAGAGGTCACCACTTTGGAAGCACATAGTATGTAGGTGGAAAGTGAGTGTAATCCCATACTATGTTGTAGATGTTTCTAATAAAGTGGTCAGTGAGTGGTATAAGATGGTAAGGGTACACATACACAGGTGTTTCTAATAAAGTGGCCTGTGAGTGGAAGCACAATGTATGTAAGTGGAAAGTAAGCGTAATCAGATAATACATTGTGGGAGTTTCTAATAAAGTGTGCAGTGAGTGAAAGCACAAGACAATGTAGGTGTTTCTAATAAAGTGGCAACCAGTGAGTAAAAGTAAAAAGTAAGTTGCCAGGTGTTTCTGGGGCCACAGATAGCAGGCCTCTGTTAATGTGTTATCTATCACCGCACTTGTAAACATGTGTTGTTTTCAACGTATTTTGAGTGTAATTGATCTGATAGGGGGTGAATATGATGGTGTATAATCTGTGTATGGTTTTTCATTAAGTCGTGGAGATAAGGCGATGGTGGCAGTCCGTGCCAGGCAGGCCATAATGGCGCGAGAGATAAACGAGTGGGCGAGAACTCTTCACATCTGTATCCGAGTGAAAGGCTGCTCTGGCCGATGATAAAGCCAGTCAATCTGAGCAGCCTAATCGGAGCGGCTCACACTGCTGCTGGCTTCAGAACCGACCCACTAAAAAAACACATGCTCATTTCCCTTCTCATTAAAACACATCAAACAGAAGATACACACCCTCTCTCTCTTTCTCTCTCTCTCTCTCTCTCTCTCTTTTTCTCTGTGTCTGTCTGTCCTTCCATGTTGGGCGTCCTCTAGCCTGGATACAAGATGAGATATGAATGGGCGTAGAGGTATTCATGGTCCATATGGCATCATTAAGATGTTCCGTTTACCCACAAATGTTGCCACAGCTGGGCCTGTAGATCCTGCTCTACCCTCATGGAGAGTACCGAAGCTGACGTTCCAGTTAATCCCATAAATTCTCAATTTGGGAAAAAAATGGGGTGAATGAGCAAGTTGGAAGCCTTGCTATAACACCCCATATGGCTGAACTGTTGGAGTCCCTCGTTTCACTACTAGGGGTAACCAAATTTTGAACAATTTCGAAAGCTCCTCAGTTCAGATCATCACACCAGCAGTTGAGACAGTGGGTCGCTCCATAGCAAAGGAAGGATGGAAGCACTCGCAACATAGCCTTTATAGTCAAACACGATTGTTTTCAGATCCCAAATAGAAACTGGATTTGTCACTAAAGACGATAAAGATGCATTGTCTAGATGGTATAAGCAATTCGTAGAATGACCTGTCGATTAACATCAAAGTGTGTCAATTGGAAAAATAAGGTCTAAGACTGCATCTTAGAACCATGTCTATCAGTTAATGATCTCTCACCATGAGGTACAGTGCACTAAGTAGTCTCAAAAGAGAGCCTTTTTATTGCATAAGAGGGGAAGCATTTTCATGGCCTTGGATGCCATGTCTTATTTTTCCAGACATCTGGAAAGAAAGCACAAGAAGAGTAAGTGGAAACTAGCGAGCTAGCTAACATACTAATGTTACTGGGGAGATAATTAACCTGCAATGAGATAACTAATGTTAGTGACTAGCTAGCTAACCTTAGCGACAAGCTAGGTAATCTTTTGATGAGCTAGTTGATACAATGTTATCAGGTAAAGAGAACTAAAGCTAGTGACAAGTTTGCTAAACTTAGTGATGAGCTAGCTAACATACAAATGTTACCAGGGAGATAACCAACATTAGCGACAAGCTAGCTAAACTAGGTAATAAACGACCTAACTTTAGCAATGAACTAGGCAATATACTAAAGTTACCAGGCAGAAAACTAACGTTAGAGATGAGCTAGCTATCCTTAGCGATGAGCTAGCTAACACACTACAGTTACTGGGTAGAACACTAATGTTAGAGATGAGCTAGCTAACCTTAGCAATGAGCTAGCTAACACAATAATGTTTCCAGGAAGAGAACCAAAGCTAGCAACGAGCTTGGTTTTGGTCTTGACACAGCTGTAGTGCTCTTGATGCTTTAGGCATTAGTCACTGAGTTTATATGCTCCCTCTTTCTTTATCTCTCTCTCTCTCTCTCTCCCTCTCTCTCCCTCTCTAATAGCCAGCCAGTGATAATAGGGATGTGCTGACTGGCTCTGTCACTGAGCTCTAATAGATACAGGGTCATTTCACACTCGCTAATGATGCACTAATGACACGGCTAAGAGTCTAACTGTTGATTCTCTGTATATGATGTTGAAACATCATGTTAATTGCACAATTACTGTATCTCTCATTATAGTGTGTTTGTGGAAAGATGGCCTATATATATATATATATATATATATATATATATATATATATATATATATATATATATATATATATATATATATATATAATCCTACTGCTATAAACATCTGTAGAGGATGCCTACAGGTCAGTGTCATCCAAAAAACACTGATATTAAAGAAAAAAGTCAGGTTTGAAACCAGACTCTTCTGACTCTACAAGTATTACGTATTATAAATCACTTTTTTAAATTATACTTTACATTATGACTCAATGATATTAGTAGCCACATTAATATTGAGCTTTTACATGACTTATTTTTAACCTGTAGGTAGTTTTAACACCCATAAAACATTCTTTTGACAATTTGAAACCTACGTATGAATTGAAGGTGTGCAAATTAAGAGAAGTCTAAGTCTAAGAGAGCTGCTGCTGCCAAGTGCCCATCCCACTCCAGCAGGGTTTTATAAAACCATTCTAACCCCTTTTTCTACCCTCCCCTCTCTGTTCTCTCTCTCTATCTTTATATCTTTCTGTGCTGAGACGCCTGGCCGGCCGGTCTTCTTGGATGTGTCCGTCTGTGGTTCCAGCTTTCAGGAATCAGCCCTGTCCTTCTACTCATCTGAATTATTACACAACCCTTCTAACTTCTGCTTTTTGTTTCTCTTCCTTTCCTTTCTGTTTTCTCTATCTATCTCTTTTACATGTATGGAGATGCCCTGTTCCTGATGTTCCCAGCCTGGCTCTCCACTGCCCGCTGTGTTGTTCTCCGGCTCTGCAACCCTGCACTGATTACCATTAACACACTCAGTATCTGTTTCTGTATTAGCCATAGCTCTATAGTTTGTGCCCATCACATTCTTATATTCATAAATTAGTACCTGTTATATTAGCCATAGTTCACATTAATTCTCTGTTCTGTACTGTTTTGTTCTGTTATTTGTTTGTTATTTGTTTGTACTGAGCGGGTCAACCCGAGTAGGATGGGTTCCTCGGACTGAGTCTTGGTTCCTTCCAAGGTTTCTTCCTCTTAAAGGGAGTTTTTCCTTGCCACTGTGTCACCATAAAATTGGCATCTCTGTGGTGCTGCTCATAAGAGGCGTGGACCTGTTTTTCCTGTAAAGCAGCTTTGTGACAACCTTTGTTGTAAAAAGCGCTATATAAATAAAATTGAATTGAATTGAATTAAGAGAGTCTATTTAATATTTTTTTTAGTACCAGAATATCTAACCTTTAATAAAATGGAAACATCAAAACAATACCATTAGTAAGAATTTAAGAACACTGAAAAAATTGGAAATGAGAGTTGTATAAATATAATGTCATTTTTTTAGGGACATCACAAGAATGATTTTAAGGCTTTCAGGTGGTCTTTTTCTACAGAGATTAATGTGTTGTTATTTTTTAATATTTATTATAATATATATACATATATTTTTTTTTACTTTTTCTCAGCAGTCTACTCAGGCCTGTCCATCTTCTATTACACCTGTGTTTCCCTTTGTATCCCACTAGGGTTGTATTTATATTGGGACAGAGCCCAGCCTTAAAGTACATTCAATTTAATATATTGCTTACTTTGTATTTATTGCACGGTAATGTATTTAATCACAGTTCTTTCTTTATTGCAATATCTGTACATTGTATTTGAGAAACAGTAAAGGGGATTGTTTCATGATGCACTCGTTTACAAATTAACGATTAAAGGAAGTCTCTAAACCCACAAGTCATTAAATTCGCTGAGCTGGGTTTAACCACCCAACTTACAAACACTATAAAACTGATTTTGAACATTTTTTAAACTCTTTTAAACTCCCCTTATAACTCTTTCCATCTGAGCTCCGCTCAGTGTACCATGTCGCCCCTTAGCCCCACGGCCAGAGCTTTCCCTCTCAGTGCCAGCACGGCTTGGCACGACCGGAGCTCCTCGCGCCTGCCCGCCCTGGCCCGGGCACAGCGGGCACCAGGCTGGGCCTCTGGGTTCAGGGCACAGCCAGGCTCTGAGCCCCTACAGCAGCTGGGGAGGAGAATCTCCGCCACGTTGCCAGGGAAAGTGGGTGAGAAACAACGCTCATCATCATGCTAGCATTGCCTGGACCATGAACCCACCGGCTCTGACGTGATTAGAGTGAAATATGAGTGAATTTTGGTGAATTAACCACAGAAAAGAGACTTTCGACTATATGAGGATGATGGGGGCATTTTCAAATTAATATAGCATCTGTCGGACTGGGAAAACTGGTCCACAACAGTGCAAATAGGATGAAACAGGAAAATAAATATTGCATTTTGGAATAAACAAGGTTTATAATGTTGATACGATCTATAAACTCATTTTTAAAACCGTTCTACAATGCTATATAATGTTAATTTGATCCCTACACTCATTCTGACGGACTGTAATACACCACAGGAAGCCTAGGGGGCACTCTACAATGCATTATAATGTTCCTATAATCCAATTACTCATTCTGACAAAGTGTAATACACTACAGGAAGCGTAGGGGACGCTCTACAATGCTCTAAAATGTTCGTAAGATCCACACGCTCATTCTGACAAACTGTAATACACTACAGGAAGCATAGGGGACACTCTACAATGCTCTATAATGTCCATAAGATCCACACACTCATTCTGACAAACTGTAGTACACTACAGGAAGCATAGGGGACACTCTACAATGCTCTATAATGTCCATAAGATCCACACACTCATTCTGACAAACTGTAGTACACTACAGGAAGCATAGGGGGCACTCTACAATCCCTATAATGTCCATAAGATCCCCACACTCATTCTGACAAACTGTAATACACTACAGGAAGCATAGGGAATTACTTTATGATGCTATATATTGTTTTTATGATCCACTTACTTATTCTGACAAAGTGTAATACACCACAAGAAGTGTAGAGGGTGCTCTAGTATGTTATATAATATTCATATGATCCACACACTCATTCTGACAGACGGTAATACACTATAGAAAGCATAGGGGGTGCTCTATTATGTTAAATAATGTTCATATGATCCTCACACTGATTCTGACAGACTGTAATACACTATAGAAACAATAGGGGGCACCCTATGATGCTTTATAATGTTTATAAGATCCACACACTCATTCTTACAGAGTATGGGGTGTTTTATGATGCTCTGTATTGTTTTTATAATCCACTTGCTCATTTTGACAAACTGTAATACACTGCAGAAACCATAGGGGGCACTCTATGATGCTATATATTGTTTACATAATACACATGTTTATTCTGACAGACTGTAATACACTACAGGAACCATAGGGGGCACTCTACAATGCTATATAATGTCCGTAAGATCCACACACTCATTCTGACAAACTGTAGTATCCTTCAGGAAGCATAGGGGGCACTCTACAATGCTCTATAATGTCCGTAAGATCCACACACTCATTCTGACAAACTGTAGTATCCTTCAGGAAGCATAGGGGGCACTCTACAATGCTCTATAATGTCCGTAAGGTCCACACACTCATTCTGACAAACTGTAATACACTACAGGAAGCGTAGGGGGCACTCTATAATGCTCTGTAATGTTTATAAGATCAGAGAAGGCTATATAGAGGAAGCTATGTAATGTTTTATATTCTATTGTCCAAAATCATTAAAACACACATTCTGACAGACTGTAATACAATACAGGAAGAATAGGGGGCGCTCTATAATGCTATATATTGTTTATATGATCCACATGTTCATTCTGACTGAGTGTAATACACTATAAGAACCATATGGGGTGCTCTATAATGCTCTATAATGCTCTTTAATGTTCAAAATCATCCACTTGCTCATTCTGACAGATTGCAATACACTACAGGAAGTATGTTGTCCATGTGTTTTTATATAAAACTCTATATAACTTATAACTAGAATCTACAGAATAAAAATAAAATCAGTGGTTAGGGAACGTTTCTACCTGTAATTAGCTTTATACAACATTAGAATAAACCTGAATAAGCATTACGTCATTGGTCTGAATGTGCATTTTTTTTTTTTTTTTTTTTTTTCTTGGAGAAAAGCCAGTCAGAAATCTAATCTGGAATTAAAGGCCTTGTTTCACGGCCACCATGCTGAGGTATTAACCTTACCTGTCGAAGGCAAGGCTGTGTGTGTGTGTGTGTGTGTGTGTGTGTGTGTGTGCTGCACTCACCTCTGTTGTCCTTCAGAGAGAAGTTGAGGTTGTTTGCCACCTTGGGGGCGAGGCTGAAGTGGAAGTGCTGGCGGTGTGCCATTTCATCCTTATCCACAGCGCTCACCGTCTTTATAATCTGAGGAAGTGATCGGGTTATATCAGGTCAGCACATCATGTTTAATGGGCTTATAGTGCATATTTTACTTGTATTGCTTTAATCAGGTGCATTTATGGTGTTTTTGTGGTTTATGAACCCAATAAAGATATACCTATCAAATCTCTCTTAATCCCTTATGATTAAAAAGGCATAACCTGAAGGGAAATACTGGTTTGTTTAACAAAAAAAAAAAAAAAAAAATATATATATATATATATATATATATATATATATATATATATATATATATATATATATATATATATATTATTAAGTTGCATTCAGTGTTTTAGCCCCTTTGGTCCAATTATTGGTCCAACCATATTCAGTGGTTTTATTGTTATCTGAATAAAATCATTTTTTTTGCAACCCTCTCCTATTCTCGTAACTGTGCCCACAAGTAAATGTGCCCTATTCTGATTGGCTATTTCTATAACTTCAGCGTGAACAGGTGACTTAAATTAATGGAACATTTAAGAGAATGCATTAATTATCTGCTTTTTAACTGTTTCTAGACTACAATTTTAACTCTAAATATATATATATATGCTCCATAATTTTTACACATGCTTATGGCTATTATCACTGTGAAATAGAGTTTATAACAGCATGTAAATACTTTACTACTTATTATGGATGATTGATTATACAGCTCTGGAGAAAAAACAAATAAGAGAGCACTTAAAAATGATGAGTTTCTTTGATTTTGCCAAATGGAAAACTTCTGGAATATAATCAAGAGGAAGATGGATGATCACAAGCCATCAAACCAAACTGAACTGCTTGAATTTTTGCACCAGGAGTAAAGCAGCATAAAGTTATCCAAAAGCAGTGTGTAAGACTGGTGGAGGAGAACATGATGCCAAGATGCATGAAAAAAAACTGTGATTAAAAACCAGGGTTATTACACCAAATATTGATTTCTGAACTCTTAAAACTTTACGAATATGAACTTGTTTTTTTTTTCCATTATTTGAGTTCTGAAAGCTCTGCATCCTTAAAATGTTGTCTCTGATTGGGCTAAAAGCTTGTGTGTTTATACTCGGGGAAGGGTGTAATTGTAAGCTTACTGTGCCGGGGGAGACGTTTTCACACATGAACACTTCTTCCTGAGTGGCGAATTCGGGGGCGTTGTCGTTCACGTCCTTGACTTTGATGTTGACGCGAACCTTCGCATCCTGGTGATGTCCGCCTGCAAGGAAAACAGAGAGAAATCAAAGAAGAGCTGTAAATAATGCTGAAAAACATATAGAAAAAAATACATTGATAGTTTATGCTTTCTTTATTCAGTTTTTCACCTAAACACACTGTTGAGAACATCTGTAACAGTGAGGTTACATGCAGTAGTGTTGATTGAAAGTTAAAATTAGAGAAGACACAGAGGAATTGCTTGCTTTTAACAATTAGAAATAATTATCTGTAGTAAATATCAATGTAAATCATAATTCAAACAAAGTAGATGATATAACTGTATATCATGTTTGTGTTATAACTCTATATTTTTATTTAGTTTCTTTTTAACCCCAATACAGACACACTTGTTAATGTTTTAATAACAGATTATTAAAACAGGACTCAATTTTGGGGGCCTATGGTTTGACTGTATTATTGGTTTTTCACTGGCATCATTGATTTAGGCATAATTGGTAGCCAACCTAATCTTAATTTCTAAAAACAGTAACTTTACAGAGGAAGAAAAAAAATAAGAATTTATGTCAGTGTAAAACAATGTTATTGCAAATCGAATCATTTCCATTGGTCCATTTATCATGCATTTCATGAAAATATTGAAAAAATAAATAGAATTCCATTTTTCCAGTGTCTAAAGATAAATTAATATGTCTACACAGTGGTCAATCATGACAAAAACAATAAAAATAAAAATGAAAACTACATTATGTTGGTCAACATTAGAATTTAGCTGGTTACTCAGCTAAATTACCAGTATTAGGTTTGTTCTTGCTTGGATGACCAACTTTTTTCCAATACGTTGACCAACCATCAAAGGCTAGGAAAGCATAAACCATCTGAAACCAGTGGATTTTTCAACAAACACAATCCGTCTCAATTTTTCCAATTCATTAGACATTAAAAGATCTGCAACTGGATCCAGTTTGGATCCATTTTTTTTAGGTTTTACACAAACCTCAAAATGCCCCATTGAAAACAGCCGTAAGAGCCAAACTGAAGCTAACCCTGGAAACTCAACTCAGAAGCAGTAATAGAAAGCCCCCATGTGGTCTTTTTTTGTGCACTCAATACAAGCCTCGCTATCTTGTATCAGAAATTATCAAGGCAGCGGAACGCAGTGATATCATGTTTCCAGACAAAAGCGCAATTCATATTACAAAAGAGGCCATTTGATGCACGGAAGCTCAAGACATGAATTTTAGATGCATCAAATTATCAGAGGATGGAGAGAAAAAGGAGGCACTTCTGACAGACTCGCAGAAAATCAGACCGAAATCAGAAAAATCAGAAAATGCGAGGCTGGATGCAGCCGAGCCGCTCCCTGCAGAGCGCCGGGGAGAGTAAATATAGGGCTTTTTCTGAGGCGAGCAGCATTCCCAGCTCTGAACCGAAGGGATGATTTGCAGAGGCAATCTGCGGCCGGCTTCCCTGAAGTCAGGCTCCGGCCCGGCGACGCCTTGACCGCGCGAGAGCGGGCGGAGCGAGGGATTGGTTGGTTTTGGGAGGGAAAGAATGAGAAGAACTCCAAGCTACTCTGTCATTAAGAAAACCCTGGAGAACAAAGAGAAAGCCCTACCAATCTCTGTAGCGCTGACGGAGATGTTGTGCCAAGCCTGGCTTTCGCGGTCCAGTTGCCTTGTGGTCTTTATCATGCCGTCCTCGGGGCTGATGGTGAAGAATTCCTCCAAGTCTGTGTAGCGAGGGATTAAATATCTAGCAGAGAAAGAACGAGAGCAGAAAAGCAATGATTTCAGCCAGGAAGCAAATGTACACACTCCAGATATGTTTGGTTAATTTTAGCTGTTAGTTATAATACATGGACAAAAGTACTGTTAGACAGATTCTAATTTAATGTGTATTGTGAAATCAAGTGTATTAAAAAAAAAACAATACACTGTTGTTTCTGTTTTGTTTGAGAAGAAACTGTAACTACTGGTGGTTTAGATGGTCTACTAGTATGATCAACTAGACCAAGCTTAACTCATATGACCAAGCATGACCCAGCTAGTCAACCAATACGATCAACTGTAGACCAGCATGATTAAAAAGACCAGTGGGTCAACCAGCTTGACTTGACTGGTCTTTTTGTTGATGCCAGTCTATGAGTTTGGTATTTTTGGCCATATTGTTTGACCAGTTTGGTTTTGGTCTTGTTGCTCAGACTGGATGACCGGTTGTTCTTGGTCTGCTTTCTTAGACTTTTTGACCAGCTTGGTCTTGACCTTGTTATTAGACTGGTGGACCAGTTCGTTCTTGGTCTGGTCTCTTGGACTGGTTGACCAGTTAGGTCTTGGTCTTTTGTGTGTAAGACTGGTTGACCAGCTTGGCCTGGGACTTGTTAATCAAACTGGTTGATCAGCTTGATTTTGGCCTGGTTTGTCAAACTGGTTCACCAGCTTGATCTTGGTCTTGTTGCTCAGACTAGTTGACCAGCTTGATATTGGTCTTGTTGCTAAGAGTGGTTGACCAGCTTGATTTTGGTATTGCTGGTCAGGCTGGTCTACAATTGATCTTATTGGTTGACTAGCTTGGTCATGCCATCTTGCAGGTCAACAAACTTGGTCATGTATGCCATGTTGGTTGTCCAGCTTGGTCATACTTAGTCATACACATCTAGCTTGGTCAAGTTTAGACCACCAGTAGCGATAGCTATTGGTTTTACTGGTGGACTTCTGGTGGTTATACCAGCTCGGTCATGGTTGGGTTGACCAGAGTTACCTAGCTGTCTTTCTACTTTTGACTTTGGAACATTGCTATGAGAATCTGCTTGTGTTCTGTGACAGAAATACACATTAGGGATGTCAGGATGCTGGATGGGATGGGGTGGGATCACCGTTTTAAGACCACTGCTCCATATAGTCAATCTAGTCAATCTACATTACAGGAACTGAATGCTTTCAATTTAAAAAAAAATGTTGTCCAAACACATTTGCACAGTTGAATAGTGAAAGTGTGCTACCTGATGGGGTTGTTAGCGATGTCCGTGTCTCTGGCATGAACCCGTCCCACCAGCGTCCCTCCAGGAGCGTTCTCCTCCACCTCAAAGTTGTAACTGGGCGCCATGAAGGTGGGGGGCTCGTCCGCATCCTCCACCGAGATCTTCACGATGGTGGTGTCTTTAAACGGCCCCCAGCTGAGGAACCGGGGGTCGATGTGTGAATTAGTGGCCTCCACCTTCAGCGTGTACGAGCGCTTGGTCTCGAAGTCCACGGGCTGCGGATAAAACACAGAGTCACAGAACATTCCGGTCAGTCCGATCCGCCCTCTGATGCGATCAATCACCGCAGCGTGCTGATGTAATTACTGATGGATTATTGTTTATGTGTAAAAACGTGTCAAACATGTCAATGAGTCCGAACCCAGCCGCCGCTGAATTACAGGCTCATAGGATATGAACTGTAAATAGCGCTCGGCTCATGAATAAAAAGATTAGCAATTAATCAATGCTGAGTACAGTTATTCACACACACACACACACACACTGCACAGTAATACAGAATCAGAAACTCGCTGTTCAGCAGGAGTTTGATAGAGGGCGCTGTTGTAAAAGTAATCCTGAAGCTGAAGGAATATCAGTACATTAAACAGAACTCAAGGGAGAATGAAGGGTACAGATGGAGGACTAAAGGAAAAGAAAAAAGGAGGAGGGGAATGACAACAAAAAGAAGAAAATAACTGTGACAAAAAAGAAGAAAGAGAAATAGAGGGATGAGAAAAAAAATGAGGTGCAGAGAGAAGGAGAAAAACAAGCAGTAAAAAAAAACAGGGAGAGAAGAAGCAGAACATGAACCAAAAGAAAATGAGAAAAATAAAAGGAGGAGAAGGATGACAACAAAAAAGAATGATGAGAATAAGAAGAGTGTAGAGAAGATAGAGGAAAAAAAAGAAAGGGATGAGAAGGAAAATGAGAACGAGAGGAAAGAGAAAAGGACATATAAGGAGAAGAAGGAGAAGGATGGAAATAATAAGATGAAAGAGGAAAAGGAGTACAAGGCATGGAAGAATACAGATTATGAGCATGAATGAAGAAGAAGAAGAAGAAGAAGAAGAAGAAGAAGAAGAAGAAGAAGAAGAAGAAGAAGAAGAAGAAGAAGAAGAAGAAGAAAGAAAAAAATGTTGGGAAGATCAGGGAGGAGATTTAGAAGTAGAAATGGATAAACGAAAATGACAAAGAAAGAATGAAAATAGGAAAAACAATAATAAGGTGGAGGAAAGAAGAATAAGTAAAGAGGGAAAGATAACAAAGAAGATAGGATGAGAAGGAAGAAAATCATGAAAAAAAGGAAAATGAAGAACAAAGAATAACACAAGCGAGAAAATGAGGAAAACACAAGATACATAAGGAAGATGAGTACGAAAACCAACAGAGAAAAGAAGGAGAAGAAAAAGGGGACAGGAGATGGATGACAATATATATACAAGCCCAGTGAAAAAAGGGGAAAACCAAGATAAAGAAAAGAAGAAAAAAAAAGGAAATAGAAGAAGAAGATGATGATGATGATGATGATGATGATGATGATAATGATGATAATGATGACTTGAAAGCAGACCAAACATCTTTAAAGGACCTAAAACCTCACAAAAAGTAAAACTGGAACACACGTCAGAACATCCAGAATAAACTCTATAAACCCCATATAGCTCCTTCTTTTTTCTTTTTCTTTTTTTTTTTTTTAGGACCAAATTCACCTGGACCTCCTAAAACATTTGACTCACCTCTTCAGAACCTTTTAAGACTGAGAGCAGGACACTATTCTCAGCTTCTGATTCAGATCTTTCAGGACGTATCTAATTGTCCTGAGACTATTTACACTGACATTCCAAACCTCATGAGACAAAAGTAAATTGTAAACTGATTGTTGCCCACATCTGTATAGGTTGTGAGGTGCTATCTTGTGAGTGGGGTTAAGCATCAACACATCAAACATACTTGGCCAATAAATCTGAGGCCATTTTCACATCTAAGAGTCCAAACCAAGGTAGATGCGTTTGTTACATTGTAACTAAATGGTTATTTTTACTACGCCCAGTTATCGTCACCTACGTGGGCGGGGTCTCGCTATACTTTACACTGATTGGTCTCCAGGTGTTGCGCCAAATTCTGTCCTCCAGAAACCCCTGCAGCCGTGGATTCACAGCTTCCTGATTAAACTCTCACATCTCCATCACAAATTACCATGTGTGAATTACACTCAAAGGAAGAAAACACCCCCCAACACACACACACACGCACACACACACACACACACACACACACACACACACATACACGCACACCTTTCTTATTTTCATTTCTTTTCTGTCGGATCTGCCTAATGAAGCCATCAGAACTGAAAACAGCCCTGACCCATTTTTTCCCTCCAACAGGTCCAAACAACACACAGCTCTCTCTTTACCTATACCTCTCTATATCACTCTCTCTCTACCTCTCTCTTTCTCTCTCTCTCTCTCTCTCTCTCTCTCTCTATCTCTTTCTCTCTCTCTCTCTACATCTCTCTATTAACCTTTCTCTACCTCTCTCTTTCTCTCTACTTCTCTCTCTATACATCTCTCTCTCTATCTCTCCATACCTCTATCTCTACCTCTCTCTCTACCTCTCTCTCTCTACCTCTACCTCTCTCTCTCTCTCTCTCTCTCTTTACTCCCTTCCCTCTTCCTCTCTCTCTATAACTCTTTATATCTCTCTCTAGCTCTCTCTACCTCTTTCTCTCTCTCTAGCTCTCTCTCTACCTCTCTCTCTATCTACCTCTCTCTCTTTACTCCCTTCTCTCTACCCCTCTCTCTTTACCTCTGTCTACATCTCTCTCTTTAACTATTATTTAACTTTATCTCTATCTCTATTTCTCTACCTCACTCTCTACCTCCCTCTTTCTCTCTCTACCTGTCTCTCTTTCTACCTCTCTCTCTATATATCCTTCTACCTCTTTTTCTATATCTCTCTCTCCATCTCTCTCCACCTCTTTCTACCTCTCTCTCTCTCTCTCTCCATCTCCCTACCTCTCTCTCTACCTCTATCTCTACCTTTCTCTTTATATCACTCGCTACCTTATCTCTACCTCTCTCTCTACCTCTCTGTCTACCTCAATCCACCCCTTATACATTCTTTTCTACCTCTATCTACCTCTCTCTCTCATTCTCTCTCTGTTCTCCCCTCTCTCTACCTCTCTCACTCTTTACCTCTATCTCTCCTTACCTCATTCAATGTGCTTTTCTCTTCCACCCTCTTTCTGCCTCTTTACCTCTCCTTAGCTCTTTCTCTCTATACCCCTCTACCCCTCTCTCTTTACCTCCTTACCTCTTTCTTTCTTTCTTTCTTTCTTTCTCTTTAACTCCTTCTATCTATTTCTCACTTTGTACCTCTCTTTTTCACTCTGTTCCTCTTTTAAGCTCTTTAACACTTTTACATTGCACTGTCTATCTTTTTTCTCCAGTGCTTACACTGTCATTTATCTTCTTTTTCTTTCTCTCTTTCCCAATCTCTAGTCTCCTTTCCTCTTTCTTTTCTGCTCTATCTCATTCTCTCTCCCTCTCTCTCTCTCTCTTTCTGTGCTATCCTTTATTTTGGCAGTTAATAACTTGGGGCTGCAGCTAATCAGCAGCAGATAATATTCACAATAAGGCCGGGCTCTCCTTAATATTCCGGACGCGCGGTCCGGCCGCAGTTGAAACAGAATGGTTGATTAAAACCCGGCGATTCCGTCAGTAATTCCGACTTTAATTTTCGGCATGCTTTGAAGAGCAAAAGGTGATGATTTCCCGAGAGGTGCATCAGCCAGGCGGAGTGTTATTGAGTGAAGCGGCAGCGCGTCACTCTGATTGTTTGGCGGCGAAAGAGGAATGCCATTGTCTGAAAGTATATAAATAAATAAATAAATAAATACACTGGCCTCTTCTTTCTAACAACCAGAGAACACAGCTCTTTACATACACAATGCACTAGTATGTATTGTCTTCATGGTCTTCTGAACTCAACGCGTGTACAACAGCCAGCCTAAGAGTTTCCTAACTGAGACGAAAAACACACCAGCCAATCAGAAAAGAGCTCACATTTTAGGTAGTGTACCTCTTAGTGAGAGATTGTTGAATGCTAAAAAATCCTATATGACCCATTTGAAGACATGTTGTCCAGTTGACATACTTTAAAAGGGGCCACATCAATGGACTTAAAGGTTGGTTGGAATCCAGGTTCTGTTTGGGATCCGGTGAAGGTAAAAGTAGAGTATTTAGGCCTTGTGGTGAGAGCTTCAATCTTGCCTTCATACTTTGTGCACTGGTGATAGTGGTGATCCAGGGATCCATTGCATACGACAGTCAGTCACCCCTAGTAATGATATGTGGCACTAGGGACACTAACTTTACACTAACAGCTCATTGAGACGTGTCATCTCTCATGGCAAGGCTTTCAATTAGAATTATTTTCAGCAACTAGTTGACTACAAGTTGAGTTGAGGGAAACTCTTTGGCAGTGTAGTACAGTACAAGGCCAAAAGTTTGGACACACCTTCTCTTTTTCAATGTGTTTTCTTTATTTCCACGACTATTTACATTGTAGATTCTCACTGAAGCATCAAAACTATGAATGAACACATGTGGAGTTTTATGTACTTAACAAAAAATGAGCTGAACCTCCACAGTCACCGGACCTGAACCCAATCCAGATGGTTTGGGGTGAGCTGGTGCTTCTTCACAGAGTGAAGAAGGCAAAGGAGCAACAAGTGCTAATAAACACCTCTGGGAACTCATTCTTTCAAGACTGTTGGAAAACTTTTCATTTCAGGTGGCCACCTCTTGAAGCACATTGACAGAATGATGCCAAGAGTGTGCAAAGCAGTAATCAGAGCAAAGGGTGGCTATTTTGAAGAAACTAGAATATATATATATATATATATAATTTTTTTTTTAGTTATTTCACCTTTTTTTTGTTAAGGTACATATTGTAACTCCACGTGTTCGTTCATAGTTTTGATGCCTAAGTGAGAATCTACAATGTAAATGGTCATGAGAATGAAGAAAACGCATTAAAAAAGAGAAGGTGTGTCCAAACTTATGGACTCCAGATTTTTGAACTCCAGAAATTTGCTGTGTACAGATACCACTTCTACCATACCCTAACCCACACAGCCTTACATGTATGATATGGGTAATTTAGAGCCAGTACATGCACTTTTGTGTACTGTGTGTTTTTCCAGAGCCTTGGGCTCCTCAGGGCCCTCAGACATTCAGACTAGCATATGAAGGTCAGCAGGGGGCAGTATCTGGCCCGTCTTTAGGCCTGCGAGGCACTGGGACGTTCCCGGGTCCAGAAGTGTCGGCGCTGGCCAACCTGAGTTGGTGTGTAACTGGCTGCATAATCCTCTGCCCTACAGCCGGGCGCTGAGAGCGCCATGAAAGTCAAAACTCATCCCAGACATAATGATACAGCCGAGCCGAGTCCCCGCAATCACCCAGCGGAACCGCCAGAAAATCTCTATAAGGACCCCGCTGAGCAGCTCTCGCTCGCATGCTCTCTCTCTCTCTCTCTCTCTCTCTCTCTCTCTCTCTCTCTCTCTCTCTTTATCTCTCTCTTTTTCTCTCTCTCTCGCATTGTATCAATTTCTCTAATACTCTATCTAGGTCTCTCTCTCTCTCTCTCTCTCTCTATTCATTGGCTCTGTATCGTTCTACCATTGTCTCCTGCTCTCCTCTTTCATTTCCCTCTCTCTCTCTCTCTCTTTTCTCTGTTTCTCTCGTACAAACACACAAACACATTCTGTAAACAAGCAAACAAACACAACAGTCCAAGAGTGACACAGGCTGAGCTATACAAACAACGTAACACACACACACACACACACACACACATAGACACGGAGAGAAAAAAACGCTCAATATTATTCACCTTTCACAGACAAACACAGTATTTACAGACCCTCTATCTCTGTGTGCTGAAGGTGAAGGTAATACACTGAGAGTCATGAGTCTCGTGCCTGTGTGTATAAGTGTGTGTGTGTATAAGCATGTTTGTGTGTGTGTGTGTGTGTGTGTGTTTTTGAGAGAGAGAAAACAGGTAAAATAAATAAATAAATAAATGTAAATAAATAACTATTTAATTCTTCTGCAAAGACCTACATTACTCTAGATTGCTGTAGGTACAGGGACATTCATTTCTTGGCATTTGGGGGCCACAAGTAAATTCAATTTTGCCATTTATCCAATGAAAATGATGACTTAGCACTTAGTCTTTTTTACTTGACTTCCTCTTCCTCTCTTTTCTTTCTTTTCTGGCTTCCTAAAAAAGTGTAACTATCACTTCATGATTGCTGAATATTTATATTTTGCCGGCTGCAGGAATGACGAACCTGGCTGACTAGCTATTGTCAGCAACTAGTGGGAGGAGCCACTTTGATGGGGGCTGTGTTGTTGTACTTTCCTATACTGACCATCACAGAATTTAAAGGGATGCTCACACAGTTTGTCATATCAGTCCATTCATAACCAGTCGTCTGGGGTTGGCCAGCTAAGGCCTCAGGCCATTGATTGGTTTGTTTGCCTTGTTGCATCAGGTCTTTCTGAGGATTTGATGAGGTTAAGTTCATTCTTTATGAATGTGTTTATACAGTCTTATAGACATGACAATCATTGAAAGTGTTATCTTCCACGGGTCTGTAAATGTTTCATCCAATTTGCTACCAAATTTAACCAAGCCTATTAAACCTTGCCCTATTACTAATAATACTCCCAACACTAGGAGGAAAAGGACAAGTGCATGCCTCCTCTGATACATGTGGAGTCAGACTCCGCCTCTTTTCCAACTGTCCCAACTTTTCCCAATTCAATGCAGCCAATCACTAAGAAGAATCACCAACAAACTTAGAGGAAAGTGCCGCATCCTCAGCTCTAAAAAATCAGCCAACATAATTATCAACATAATTAATATTTCGTCTGGACCAGTTCAATATACTAAGTAGTTATTAACTGTGTTTAATGTAAATAGTTAATATTTGACTATAAACATTTTACTATCACAATTCTAAACTAAAATATCACCTAATTCTCACCTACTCATATAATTCTAGCGGTTAGCTGCTAATGCTGCTGCACCCAAATCTAATTCAAAGCTTACTGTAAATTAATTGAAAACACTTTACTCACCCAAATAAAGATTTTTCAGGAGTGAAATCTCTGTAGATTAACATCCAGCACTTGTTTGACTTTTTAAAAAAAATTGTTTCTTGTAAGAAATACGCTTTTGTTTACTGACAATAGAGAAACTGCTAAATTAAAAAACTGCTATAGAACTGCTAAATTAGAAGGAAAAGATGGTGACGTCTCTGTTCTTTACTTGTGTCGCATAAAAAGTGCGCAAAAAGCTCAATAAGTGATTAGGTGATCAGTTGAGTTCAGAGCAGTAGAAACTGCAAAACGTGCAGAGCACAGAAACTCTCAGAGCCATCGCTGAGCAGCACTTCTCTGATTGGGCCATTTCTCCTCACCTTCTTCAGCTTGACAACGGCCTCCTGGGTTTCTGAGTCTTTACTGATTTCGAAGAAGTTCATGCCGTCTCCCTCCAGCACGTTATAGTCCACCATCCCGTTCTCCGCCTGGTCCGGGTCCCTGGCCTTCAGACGTCCCACCTCCTCTCCCGGGACCTTGTCCTCTGAGATGGACATGGCGTACACACCTGTGAGACACAGAGAGGGTCATGGGAAGGGTGGATTTAATGATTTGAGGCCCTGAGCAAAGATAAGAAATTACGATTCACACTGGACTGAATAATTTGTAGAGCAGGAGTAGAATACTAGTGAGGGATGGCTGCTAGTGTAAAACAGTAATAAAATAGAGAATTGCGGAAAGACTTTATTATAAAAATACTCTGATAGTGGGGTGTGAAAACACTTAAACCACAATGCCCATTGCAGAAATGATCTGGGACAAAATATCATCCAACGAAGGGGGTTATAAAGAGGTAGAGTTACAGGTATACAGAGAATAGAGTTATTTAAGTAATGTTCTATTACGTATTATGGCAAGGACTACTCAACTAAGTAAAGAACAATTTACTTGAAGAAATAAAGGTCAGTCAATCCAAAAAGAGAAAAAAAGAGAAAAAAATCAAGAACATCAAAAACACTTTAATGATAGAACTGGCACTCATCAGGACCACCCAAGGAAAGCAAGAGCAAGAGTTACCTCTGTTGTACAGGATAATTTAATCAGAGTTAACAGTCTCAGAAACAAAGACAAGCTAACAGCTCCCTAGATAAGAGCACCTAAATGTTTCACAGACTACCATCTTTTACAGACTATAAGGTACACTGTACAGTTGTGGTCAAAAGTTTACATACACTTGTAAAAAAACATAATGTTATGGCTGTCTTGAGTTTTCAATAAGTTCTACAACTCTTATTTTTCTGTGATAGAGTGATCGGAACACATACATGTTTGTCACAAAAAACAGTCATAAAATTTGGTTCTTTCATAAATTTATTATGGGTCTGCTGAAAATGTCACCAAATCTGCTGGGTCAAAAATATACATACAGCAACATTAGTATTTGGTTACATGTCCCTTGGCCATTTTCACGGCAACTAGGCGCTTTTGGTAGCCATCCACAAGCTCCTGGCAAGCTTCAGGTGGAATGTTTGCCCACTCTTCTTGACAGAATTGGTGCAGTTCAGCTAAATGTGATGGTTTTCTTGCATGAACCCGTTTCTTTAGCACTGTCCACATGTTCTCAATGGGGTTTAAGTCAGGACTTTGGGAAGGCCATTCTAAAACCTTAATTCTAGCCTGGTTTAGCCATTCCTTTACCACTTTTGATGTGTGTTTTGGGTCATTGTCTTGTTGGAACACCCAACTGCGCCCAAGACCCAACCTTCGGGGTGATGGTTTTAAGTTTTCCTGCAGAATTTGGAGGTAATCCTCCTTCTTCATTATCCCATTTACTTTCTGCAAAGAACCAGTTCCACTGGCAGCAAAACATCCCCAGAGCATAATACTACCACCACCATGCTTGACAGTAGGCATGGTGTTCCTGGGATTAAAGGCCTCACCTTTTCTCCTCCAAACATATTGCTGGGTGTTGTGGCCAAACATCTCAATTTTTGTTTCGTCTGACCAGAGAACTTTCCTCCAGAAGGTTTTATCTTTGTCCATGTGATCAGCAGCAAACTTCAGCCGAGTCTTAAGGTGCCTTTTCTGGAGCAAGGGCTTCTTTCTTGCACGGCAGCCTCTCAGTCCATGGCGATGTAAAACACGCTTGACTGTGGAGACTGACACCTGTGTTCCATCAGCTTCCAAATCCTTGCAGACCTGCTTCTTGGTGATTCTTGGTTGACTCTTGACCATCCTGACCAATCTCCTCTCGGCAGCATGTGATAGCTTGCGTTTTCTTCCTGATCGTGGCAGTGACACAACTGTTCCATGCACTTTATACTTGCGTATAATTGTCTGCACAGTTGCTCTTGGGACCTGTAGCTGCTTTGAAATGGCTCCAAGTGACTTCCCTGACTTGTTCAAGTCAATAATTCGCTTTTTCAGATCCACACTGAGTTCCTTTGACTTTCCCATTGTAGCTTTTGTAGCTGAGTCTAATCACTGGGTCAAATGAGCCCTATTTAAATGGGCTCATGAGAAGTCAACAGCTGTAGTCAATCAGAATCACTTACAAGAAGTGAAGAGGCCATGACATGAAGCTAATTTGATTGACACAACTCGCTACATCACCAAAATTGACAAATTTTGTTGCTGTATGTATATTTTTGACCCAGCAGATTTGGTGACATTTTCAGCAGACCCATAATAAATTTATGAAAGAACCAAATTTTATGACTGTTTTTTGTGACAAACATGTATGTGTTCCGATCACTCTATCACAGAAAAATAAGAGTTGTAGAACTTATTGAAAACTCAAGACAGCCATAACATTATGTTTTTTTACAAGTGTATGTAAACTTTTGACCACAACTGTATGTTAAGGCGCACTATCAATAAACATCTATTTTCTATTTTTAGTGAAGTGGCTTTACTGCTCCTTAATACCTGACTGGTAAAAGTCATACATAAGGTGCACTGTTGAGTTTTGGGAAAATTAAATCATTTTAAGTGCACATTATAAATAAAAAAATCCTGTATTTTAGTTTATTTAACAGTTTTAAGTTACTACATGTTTCTTTATGTGTTCCTTCACAGTCTGGATGACTATGACAGTATTCATTTACAATGTAGGCCATTGGCCAAATCCCAAATGATAGAGTCTGATTGGGATATAAGAAGCATTTCAAGCTGGGAGCTCAAAATAGTCTCTATACTACAAACGATAGGCATTTTGGCACGCTATATATACTGCTCTGGAAAAAAAAAAAAGATACCACTTAAAAATGGTGAGTTTCTTTGATTTGACCAAATTGAAATCCTCTGGAATATGATCAAGAGGAAGATGCATGATCAAAAGCCATCAAACCAAACTGAACTGAACTGCTTGGATTTTTGCACCAGGAGTAAAGCAGCATAAAGTTATCCAAAAGCAGTGTGCAAGACTGGTGGAGGAAAACATGAAGCCAAGATGCATGAAAACTTGTTTTCTTTGCATTATATGAGGTCTATAAACTCTGAAAGCTTGTTGTTTCAGCCATTTTTCATTTTTTCTGCAAATAAATGCTCTAAATGACTTTTTTTTTTTTTTTTGGAATTTGGGAGAAATTTTGACCGTAGTTTTTTATAGAATAAAAACTGAATATACAAGGTTAGCATTACCAATAGCATTAGCACACACAGTACTGTAGATACACAGTGATCTGCATTTTCTGCACCACTCTAGGTGGTTGCCTAGCATAAAGCCCAGTATAAAGTCTGGTCTCGGGAGCACTATACTGGGAGAGTGTGTGGCCATCGTAACACTGTTAACACTGACCATGACTCATCCACTGGGCAGGAAAAAGCATCTCGCCCCGGCCCGGAGAGAGCAGAGCAGCCAATGAGCTCCATAACACACATGCTACCTGTGGCGACGTGGCTCAGCTGCTAGGCACCTGCAAGCGTGCATGTGTGTGTATATGTGTGTGTGTGTATGTGTGTTTATGTGTGTGTGTCAATGTGTGTGTGTGTGTGTAGTTGAGGCCAGGGCAGAGCAGGGGGACCATATGGGCTCTCCTCACTGACTGCTCAAAGCCAAAGGCTTCAACTGCATTTACAAAAATAACTCCCACACTGGAAAGAGAGTAGCTGCTGGGAAGAAAAAAAAAACAGAAAGAAAAGAAAGAGCGGACGAGGCTTCGGCATGTAAAGAGAGGGTTCTTCAATCAGAACAGCCAAATAAACAGAGAGAGAAAAAAAAAAAAAAAACTCAAACCACACAGCCTTTTCAGCCCGGGGCTTCGGATGCTTGGTCTTCTCTCCAAAGCTAAGCTAATTAAAAGAACACATCTTTAGGAGGACTCCAGCTCCAACCCACAGGCTGAAAATCTGGCGCTGATGCCACGTAGGCTAGTGACGCTGTCAATTGAAGTCTTTCTGACTTGGAAATTATATGTGGGGGTTGCAAAATTGAGCATTATAACTCTGTCTGAAAAATAGGCAGAGCGTGCATGAAACAGGCCTATGCACTGGAGTCTGAGATATTTTTTCTTTACGCCACAATAAATACTAAATTAAAGTCGAATATGAGATAGTAGACTGTCCACAACCTTACTTAACAGGCCTATGCAGTGTTATAAGGGATATTATTCCATAAACACCTTAATAAATAATAACATATAGTCAAATATGAGCTAGCAGTCTGTACACAGCCTCACTAAACACTCCTATACACTAGAATAAGGGACGCTGAAATGTGAAATATTGATCAAAAAACACCTCAGAATACAAGATATTATACTGTAAACACCCTCAACCAACACCCCTATTCACTTAAACAGGAGATATTAGTTAATAAACACCCACTATAAACATTTATATACACTGGAATAGGAGAGAGATATCCATCTGTAAAGAACCTCAATGAGCACCCATATATACCCTAGAATATGAGATATTAGTCTGTAAAAAAACAAACAGAAAAATAGCAGAATCTGAGATAAGCAATGGACCAGAGCCAATATATACATTTAAAAATGTATACAAGTATTTATATTATAGATACAAATATTGAGATATAAAAAAGTAGAGCAGCGGCGCTGCAGCAGAAAGAAAACTGTCCAATTTCCAACAAATAGTACTGCGATGAGAGAGGGAAATGGTCCACATTGCCAAACTGGAGTTTTTTTTAATTGGCCCATTACCTCCAGTCCCACTGGAATAAAACTCCATCTCCCTCTGACTGAAAGAACTGAACTGAACTGCTGTCCCAAACCAGCAATGTGATACTGATTGTCCAAAGCTCCACTGCAGATCACTGAGCTGCACACCGTTTCCACATCACTTACAGCAGCAGTGTTTTCCTTCATCAGTCGGGAGGTTATGGTTGTTATTTCAGGTGGCTGGAGGTTCCAGTAACCACAGCGCATCTTGCTGTTGGAACAGACACTGGGACACTGTCTTACTTTTCTTTAAAAAAATGTTTAGAATGGTTTTTGTCCATGGTTTTTGTTCTAACTATTGGTTTCCAGGCAAATACAGTGAGAAAAGAGCATGGTGTTGATTAGAATTAGATTATTCCAGTGGTTAACATGGTATTCCAGGTGGTTTCTAGAATGTTCGAAGCCAGCTGTATCCATCCCCGGTGGTTAATATGACATTCCAGGTCGTTTCAACGCTGTATTCAGACAGGTACAGTATATGCACTTGATAAGTGATTAAAATGTGAATATGAATATGAATTCCAGGTGGTTGCTATGGTGTTTCCATGCAGTCTCAAACAACATTTAATGGTTTTAATGGGTTTACATAAATCTGTAAGGTGGTTAATATGGTATTCCAGTTGGCTTCTAGGATTGGATTCTAGTCAGGCAGTTGCAATAAGAAAACAATATTTGGAGTTTGTTATGGTATTACATGAGTCTGTAGGGTGGCTAATATGGTATTCCAGTCGGCTTCTAGGATTATATCAGACAGTTGCAATCAGAAAACAATATTTGGAGTTTGTTATGGTATTGCATGAGTCTGTAGGGTGGTTAATATGGTATTCCAGTCAGTTGCAATAGTTACGCCATGCAGTTCTAATAAGAAAACTCAATTTGGAGGCTGTTATGAGATCACATGAGCGTGCAGGCATTTAGGCAATTGTTTTGTACAGTTATTCCACTGGAACTCTCGATCAATATGGTATTCCCTGTGGTTGCTAGGGTGTTTTTGAGGCATTTGCATGCACATCCCAAATGGTTAATGTGGTGTTCCATGCGGTTGCAAGAGTGTTTTGATTCAGTTGAAAGGCCTGTGCTAAATGGTTAATACAGTATGTTATTCCATGTGGTTGCTAGGGTGTTTTGAGACATTTGCATGCACTTCCTAAATGGTTAATATGGTACTCCATGTAGTTGCTAGGGCATTTCCAAGCTGTTGTAGCCATCCTCATTGGTTAATGTGACCAATTATTGCAGATCATTGCAAGGGTGTCTCCAGACATTTACTGTACATACACTTGATACATGGTTAATATGGTACTTCAGGTGTTTTTTTGGGATTGTTTGTAGCCGGTTGTAGCCATCCTCAGTGGTTAAGAGGACATTCCAGGTTGTTGCAAGGGTGATAAGTACACTTGATAAGTAATTAATACATTATCTATTCCAAGTGGTTGCTAGAGTGTTTCCAGGAAGTGGCAGGGATTATTTAAATGGTTAAAATGGTATTCCAAGTGGTTTATATGATGTTTGCAGACAGTTTTTGCCATCCTTAGTGGTTAATATGATATTCCTGGTTGTTGCAAAGGCGCGTCCAAACTGGCACATACACTTAATAAGTGGTTAATGTGGTATTCTAGGTGGTTGCTACGGTGTTCCAGACAATGGCAGGCATTGACTTAAATGGCTTATGTGGTATTCCATTTGATTGCTAGGATGTTCCCAGGTAGTTGTAGACTGAGGGATTTACATGGTATGCCAGGTGGTTGCTAGGGTCCATCCAGACAGTGGCAGGCATGAATTAAATGGTTAGTATGGTATTCCATTTGATTGCTAGGATGTTCCCAGGTAGTTGTAGACAATTGCTGTGGGATTCATCTGGTGTTCCAGGTGGTTGCTAGGGTGTTTCCAGGCAATTCCAAGTACTTTCTAAGTGGTTATTATTGTATTATAGGTGGTTGCTTGTATTTTGCCATGCATAGAACCACTACAGTTCAGAATTTGTACATTTCAGTGCAAAATGTCGTAAAATTTTGGTGACTAAAGTGCCGGAGGGGCCGTGATCTCGCGCCTCAGGCTTTTACCCAAGTGAATGCAGCAGATTTACGGTGGCGATTTTCTCTCACTATGGAAAGATCAAATCTGTGTGCTTAGTGTGCAGTTTGCAGTGAAGACGAAGAAGCTAACGCTAACACACTCACTCTCTCACACACACACACACACACTCACACACAGGCATGTCCTGTTTTTTTTTTCTCTCTCGCGTTCAAGCAAACAGTGTAAATGTTTTATCGTCTCTCGCGCACTGGAGAGATGCTGACATCACCGCTCTCGCGCTCGACGCTTAAAGAAGACCTGAATAATTAAGTTGCAATGTTCTGCTGTTAGCAGATGTAGCCGCATTAGCGGATCGGCGCCGGTCCCTCAGGGCCTGTCAGAGTTAATATTTGGTGTGAGGGCTGAGAGAGCGTCGGGCGGGATAAACGCTAACACACACACACACACACACACACACAGACACATACACATTTACTACTCATATAGGCCTAACAAAGGTCAAAAGCATTGTGACATCTGCCTTTTCATTGCTTTGGTAACACCCTACGACCCTATAAACATCCTCATAATGTATTATAATGCATTAATAAGACATTATAAACACATAATAGCCATGGCTACTATGCATTAGAAACTATAATTGTAATATGTTTCACACCTGGGTTAAAATACCATGTTTTTGTTACAATTAAAACCTTTTACCATGTATCAAAAAAGATGCAGAACTTTCAGATCTAAAACAATGCAAAGAAAACAACTTCGTATTCAAAAAATGTTTTAAAAGTTCAGAAATCAATTTTTGCTGGAATAACCATGGTGTTGATTACAGTTTTCATGCATCTTGGTATCATGTTCTCCTCCACCAGTCTTACACACTGCTTTTGGATAGCTTTATGCTGCTTTACTCCTGGTGCAAAAAATTTAAGCAGTTCAGTTTGGTTCGATGTCTTGTGATCATCCATCTTCCTCTTGATTATATTCCAGAGTTTTTTAGTTTGGTAAAATCAAAGAAACTCATCATTTTTAAGGGGTCTTTTTTTTCAGAGCTGCATATGAATATTGACCAGAAAATTTCATTGATAGTGTTCATAGTTTATAGTCCATAAAATATGGTATAGTAAAGTAGATGGACTCACCCTGGGCAAACTTAGGTGGGTTGTCGTTGACGTCGGTAAGAGTAATTTTGACCTGCGCCGTTCCAGACAGACCACCCATGTGACCCCCCATGTCCTTGGCCTGGATGACCACGTCATACTCTTGCTTCGCTTCTCTGTCCATGTTCGGCAGGGCGGTCCGAATGATTCCTGCAGAATCACATAGACATATACAGATCAATTTACAACCATAATTTATTGTGAAGTAGAGACAGAGGTGGAGCCAGACTTCCTTACACTTCTCCAAGACCAAGCATAGACTGTGTCTCAGACTGCCTTCATTGAGTTAACAGTGCAGCCTAAAAGAATATGAGGAATACGAGTGGATTATTTTCCTTGGATTCACAGTTTTTTTTCAGGTTATCCAGTACTGTAAGTGTAATGGCTCAACTCAAATTAAAAGTGTAGTTCATGTATTTTGTTACCAAACCATTTCCATTTCCATCAAATTTTCAGATCAAATTATAAGAGTATCAGAGTATGATCGCCTGTTGGAATCCAGAGAAATCTGCAGCTTTGGTTTATTAGCAGGATTTGATTCACCTTCCTGTCTGACTGCTGTGGGGTTGATACCCCGCTGGGATGGAGCTGAACTAATCTGGCCTACGGTTCATTAAAACCGGGAAAGGCCAGGTACACTCAGACGGCATGACAACACCGTTTCAGAACGGGCTGGAACTAAAGCCAAAGAAATTTCACACCAAATTCACAGTGAAAGTAAAAAAAAAAAAGTGAGACCTCTAATATGGCAACTGTACAAGATAAGGCAAAAAAAAAAAAATCTTAAAAACGATACCTCAAAATAATTTTAGATGATTTATATTTGTCTTGCCCAAGGAAATCACACAAGTAAAAATCTCAGTATTACTCGCGGAGTTCCTCAAGGCTCTATTTTAGGACTGCTACTTTTGCACTATATATCGTCGCTGTCCAATGAAAAAACAAAACAAAAAAAAAAACAAGTATCTTCATTTTTGTCGATTTTTACTTTACTAGATCATTTAACCAGACAAACTGTCCCCTACACCATGGTAAATTTATTGATGAACGGACCAATAGAAATACTGAAAAGTAGTTGTTTTTGAAGCGTCAATATACTTTCTCCTTAGTTTCCATTCCATCAGTCTACTTATGAAAAGTAATCTGCAAAAAAAGTATTTATCTAATTCATTGTTCTTGCAATGGCACAAAACTATACATCTGATTAACCTGATTTAACAGCCTATAGCAGTTTTTGTGAGGTTTTATGATGATACATAACTAAAAAATATATGGATGCATTTACAAGAGTGTCCAAACTTTTGACTGCATGTTTATGTGTTAATTATGGGATTTATGTGACTGGAATTACCTGAGTGTGGCTCGATGGAGAAGTAGGGCTGGCCCTGCAGGATGCTGTAGACCAGTTTAGCGCTGTTCCCGTACGTTGGGTCGTCTGCGTCCGACGCCGTGACCTGTATCACTGACGTACCTGAGAAAGAGGGAAAGACAGGTCAGCAGTGTTAGTGTGAAAGCTATTTTTACTTAGCATTACTTAGCGATTTGCCATGACACTGCATTAACAGCTTAACAACCACTTAGCAACCCCATAGAAACCTCATGAAATTCCATGACAACACCATAGCCCCCCCATTAGTAACTACTTAGCAAACCCAACGCAGCATTGTATGATATTACACCACTATAACTTAGCAAATATTTAACTGCACCATAGGGATCACCTGAGATACCAACCAAGCAACCAGGTCACAAACACTTTATTTGTATATCCGTCTATGTGTATTTTTGTGCTGTAGTTTGTAGGAATTTAATATGAAATATGAGAAACATTGAACCAATTAACAACCCCACGTCGACCAGTTCATACAGTATACCACAGCAACCACGTACAGCACTTTTCCACATACTTAGAATCGGCACTGTTCCGTTTTTCAAAGCTAATGTACAAAAGTAGGTTCTAGAACCAGGAACATTCGTTCGCAGTACATCCATCCATCCATGCATCCTTCTGGCCATCCATCCATCCATCCATCCATCCATCCATCCATCTACCTAGGAATTCATGTACTTCATTGTACAACTGTGGATGTGAGGCAGACTGTACAAATTGAAAAAATAAATGAAATGTTCATATTTTTAACTCTTTAACAGCAACAGCATTAATATAAAACATGAATAAACATCAAATATGATGTTCTACCCTAAGACCTAAGGAGGAAAGAATGAATGATATGCAAATATTCTGTTGAGACTCTCAGATGTTCTCTTCTAAAGTCAGAAACAGCAGTAAAAAAAAAAAAAAAAAAAAAAAAACAGAAAAAACATTGAAAGCCTCGTATCTCAGTGTTTTCTGAAACGTTCCTCCTGGTTCTGTATTGAGTGATTAGAGGTCAGTAGCAGCAGCCGCTGGATATCACAACACAATGACCCCCCCAGGCTCCCGCACCCCTGAGAATTACCCTGAGCCACGCTAATCTCCACAGGTCCTGGTGCCTGAAATCAATTGGCGCTCCGGCGCTCGCTGTTTACCCACTTGTCTCAACGTATTTGGAGATGACCCAGCCGGAACCGGTGCGGTCAGAACCCCTCCTCCCCCCTGGTGGCATTTCCTGTGCCGTCAATGGGAGGACATCGGGGTAACAGATCGTTACACCATGACAGCATCGCATTACAGATGATATATTGCACAGGGGGGGGGGGAGTGAGTACAAACAAACAAGACCTGGACACACACACACACACACACTAATACACACTCTAACACACACTCCAACACACACACACACACACACACACACCTAGACAGGCTCAGTATGAGATCTGCACAACAACAAGAACAACAACAACAACAACAACAACAACAATGACGATGACAACACTCGTTCTGACTCACTTTCCCCTGGTCAGATTTCAGCTGGTATGAATAATTCATGAGGAGCAAGCTGTCGTGTCCTGCCTCCGCGGGAAAATCAGGAGGGAGCGGGATGCACCACCACTCACATACCAGGAATTACTCGTCAGATTTTGTATTTTATGTATTTAATATTCAGTGACATTCAATATTAGGTTAAATATGTATTGGTTGGTTTATAGTGGTGGTGTCAATATTAACAAGTTAATGCACTTAGATCAAATAATCTGGAAACTTCAATCTTAATTATCAATCTCAATCTCATGACGTAATTCGCTCTTACTACAGAGCCATTTATTTTTTATTTTTTTAAAGTAATCTACCATATTTTTGGTGCTTAAAATCCTTTAATATTCCCAAACATCATCAGTGCTCCTTATAATGAATTTTATGAAATGTACCAGTCAGGTTGGAAAAAGCAGTAAAGCCCAAATTGCAGTGTTATTCAGGAGTTTAGGTTTAGTTCTCCAGCACCAAAGTTGGAGCAGCATTAGCATTAGCCGCTAATTGCTATATCCCCCTTTAAGAGGTTAGTATTATTGGCCTGGAGGTTCTCCTAACCCACACTAGCACTGTTGGAGCAGCATTGGTATTAAACCACTAACCGCGTTCGCCATTTCCCTGTTCAGAGGTGAGTATTATCGGCATGCAGCCTGCTGCTAATCCCCACTAGCACGCGAATGCTAATGCTCCAGCCTTAGTGCTGGAGAAATTTGGGAATCTAAGGTTACTGTAAATAAAACGAAGCGTTTTACTCACCCAAATCAAATCAAATTTTCAGCAGAGAAATTTGTGTATATTAACATCCAGCGCTCGTTTGACTTTAAAGTGTTATGTTAAAGTTTTATTTACTTAGCTTAGCTTTACTTAACTTAGTTAGATAACCCCCTCACCACCAAAACATGCTAAATTAAATTTTCTTTATAGTGTCTCTTATGAAAAAAAAATATCAATAATCTATGAAATAATGCATGGAGGGCAATTGAATTGATGTGGTCTTGAAAGCAGCATACTTTACTCTAAAACCTTTATATATACTAATATGTATTTATTTATTTATACTATATATTTATATACAGCAGCGCTTGAAAGTTGTGAACCCCTTAGAATATTCTATATTTCTGCATATACAATATATATGACTTAAAACATCATCAAAATTTACACACCTTCATTTATTTATTAAGGAAAATGATCCAATATTACGTATTTTTAAGTTGCAAAAGTATGTGAAACTCGATGATATGATTAGAAGTTCATTTAAAAGTTAAATTAGAGTCAGGTGTTATTTTTTATTTTTTTGTTAATCAATGGGAGGACAATCAGGTAAACCCCTTCTAAAGAGAAGGTGGGTCATGCACCAAGACAACGACCCTAAGTACTTGTGGTTTCTACCAAAAATGGGTAAAGAAGGTAACTAGATCTGCAAATATTGGTCAAATTCTTTACAGAACTTACCAACATTAGACATTTCAGCCACGTTGGCGTAGTACGGTCCGTGGAGGAACACCGGTGGGTTATCGTTGATGTCCTGCACCTTCACGATGAACTCTGACGGAGGCTCCAGGGGCTTGTTGGTGTCTCGCGCCACCGCCTGGGCCGTCAGCGTGTACTCCGCCTGCTCCTCTCGGTCCAGCGTCTTGGTGGCGTGGATATTTCCAGTTTTGTCATCGATGACAAAAATAGTTCCGGCTCCTTCTCCTGAGAGGATGTATTTGATGTTGCCGTCCCCCATGTCCACGTCCGAATGGAGCTGGAGGTACAGAGACAGAGAGAGAGAGAGAGAGAGAAACAGAGGACGCTGGGTTAGATACGGTGATTTGAGGACTGACCACAGGTCTGCAGTGTAACCAGACCTATAACATGTTCCAACACAAAAAGCCCAACTTTCTATGTTGGTGGTATGTTGTTGTTGATATAGTTTTGATATATCTGTGCATCCATCCATCTGTCCATTTATCTATCCATCCATCCATCCATCCATTCATCCATTCATTCATCCATCCATCCATCCATGCATCCATCCATCCATTCATCCATCCATCCATCCATCCATCCATCTGTGTATCTAACTGCACACAGTTTCGATCTGCTTGTTCTGTCTGTCTGTCTTTGTCTGGGTGGTACGCTGTTGTTGATTATATAGTTTTGCTATATCTGTTCATCCATCCATCTGTCCATTTATGTATCCATCCATCTATACTTCTATCCATCCATTCATTCATCCATCCATCCTCTTTCTATTCATCTAACTATATATCGATCTCCTTTTTCTGTCCTACCGTCTCTCTGCGGGTGATTTGCTGTTGTTACTGATATAGTTATAGATATAGTGGATTCTAACTGTAAGTTCTGCATTTCTCATTTCTCTGAGGGTGAAGCTCCTCCCCCACTCTTACATCATCTTACATCTGATGTTCAGTCTGATGCTGATGAAGCTCATTACAGTAAAATTAAAATCCTTATGCGGTATTTCCCAGTCCAATATCTCAGAACCTCCACGTTTTCCAGGTGGGATTTAAAAGGCAAGTGCAGGTCTGTCATGTTGGCGTCTAGCAGAGCAATAAATCGTCTGCTTCTTCTGACAATGCCCCCGACGCCACCCCCCCAACATCCCCTCCCCCTTCCCGAACGGCCTGTTATTATAAAAGAAATCCAATTTATAACCTTTAATCACTGGAGCGCTGATTGCTTCTGTGGAATAAATGGAGGCTACTGGGAGGACTGTGTGCATGTAATGAATACACCAGTGACTTCCAGTGTATCCAGAGCTGTATTACTGATTGTTTGGGCTTTAAATGTGTGTGTTATTGTGTTTTTATGTCTATTATAGATTAACGGGCAATAATATAAAACATGTGCATAAAACTGCACACAAAAAGACCTTACACATATTAATTATTGATGAGCGCAGAAAGACATTAAAGCCCATAGGCTCATTTTCACTATGCTCCTCTAAAAGATGAAGGAAAGTCAATAAAAGGTGAATAAAAGCAGCTTTAAATGATACAGATTTACAAAATCACACGTTATTTAATTATTCAGCAGCAGCGTTTTTAAAGCACGCTTAAAACAAATCTTTGCTTGTAAATATTTAAGAGGAACTGGACATTTATTTTACACAATTGCATTTAAATGATACAATGTATTTTTACCAGCTGAGCTATTGCATATGTAATAAAGTTAGAACATTTAAAAACATCTACAATTGTGTTACACATGTACATATAAAGATAAAAAATATACATTTATTGCTTTATTAACCGATACACTGAGAGTTTGTGAGCAGGGCTGGACCCATATAATGGTGATGTGGCCTTAAGCCCAGTGATTACTGGACCCAACGCAACCCTGATTAAAAAAAATAAGAAGATGGATGGCTGGATGGATGGATGGATGGATGAATGGATGAATAAATAGATAGATGATTGGATGAATGATTGAATGAATGAATCAATCAATGGGTTGACAGTTGGACAAATAGATGGATGAATGGATGGAAGGATGGATGAATAGGTGGTAGGGCAGATGAATGTATGGATGGATGAATGAATGAATGAATGAATGAACAGATAGATGGATGAATGGATGCATGAATGAGTGGATGCACTGTTGGATAGATCTATGAATGGATTTATAGATGATATGTATAGAGGGAATCAATTAATTGTTGTATGCATAGGAAGATAGAAACATGGAGGGATGGATGGACGGATGGATGAATGGATGCATGCATAGATAGATGTAGATGGATAGATGATGGATGGGTGGATCAATAGATAAATGGGTTGATGCAATAATGGATAGATAGATGAACGGATAAGTAGATGACTGGATAGGTGAATGGATAAGTATATGGATAGATAGATGAATAGATAAGAAGGTGGATGGATGAATGGATGGATGGATTCATGCATAGACAGAGGTAGATGGATAGATGACAGATGGATAGATCAATAGATATATGGGTTGTTGAAATAATGGATGGATGAATAAGCAAGTGCATGGACAGATATATGAATGGATAAGTAGATGGATGGCCGGATAAATGGATGGATGGCTTGATGGATGGCTTTATAGATGGATATGTTGATAGGGTATCAGACTGGTAAATAAACAGATTTACTCATTTTCTTCTGAAAGAGTTCTGAAAGAAGGTCAGGTCAGCTTTTCATTTTAGTAGGTTTCAAGTTATTTCTTTGTGGACACTATTTCTATCGCCTTTCTACCAAGTGTTCTATCTGTCCATTTATCTGGAAATGTCTATACAATGTAAACTGCAGTAGGAGATTTGAAAAAAAAATCAAAAATTAAAACCTGGAACAACAGTTCTCAAACCCATTCAGAGGAACCGACAGAGGGTCCATATTTAGCTCTTTAGTTGTGGATAGTTAGGAACTGCTTTATATCCAAAAGGAACCAATGATTGAACAGAACACTTTTTTTATGAATAGATAAGTAAATAGATCCATGGATGGATAGATTGACATATGGATGGTTGGCCATCACCATAGTTTCCAATCATTTTAGAAGACACAGTATAAATCACAATATAAATCCAGGCTTACCCTTCCCACCAGTACCGGGTCCGGACCTGTGTATTCCTCAATGACGAAGAACTGGTTCCACACCCATCCTCGTTTGGAGCGGTGGAGGACCTGGCCCTCCTTATGCCTCTCTCTGTGTCTGTAGATGGAAGGGTGGTGGTGCCTGTGGCCCCGATCCTGAGGGCCTCTGGACCTGGCCGCCACGGCCGAGCTCCACAACACGGCCCCCAGACACAACAACAACACTCGCAGCCTTAGCCCCTCCCACATCCTGTCCACCGTCTGTCCGCCGCCGGCCGCAGCACTGTCCGTCTCCGTTCAGGGCCGTCCTCGGGAAACGCCTGGAAATGGAGATTCAATCTCTGGAGAGTCTTTCTGCAGGACGTTGAAGCTCCAACCTCACTCACTGTGGCCACATCACCAGCGTCCGGTCCTCCAGCGTCTGTTCCTGCAAGAAGAGATGGAAGCAGAGGTTTAGACTCAAGAGACTCAGGCATAAAGTATTTCTAATCCTGCCATTTAATGATGACAGACATTCACACACAGCCTGTATAACATCCATACAAAAGCACTGACCAATGGGACGCTCCAAAGCAGCACAGTTATATCACATTTCTCAATATCAAGCATTGGTTAGAAGGATATAAAGCCCCCCAGCATTGTATCTGTAGAGCAGTGTTCACCAGGAATGATGGAGCTCCATCCAGTACCTTTGGGATGAGAATTAATCATCTAACATCAGAACCTGACCTCACTTGATTCTCTCAAAAGGCTGAATGCAATTAAATCCTAACGCCCAAAGGATTAAACCCAGGATAATATTGATTTCATAAGGAATGCTTTCAGAAAGAGCAGGTGATATATTTGTACATATTTACAATGCATCTAGATGGACGGATGGACGGACAGACAGACAGACAGATAGATAAATGGACGGACGATCGGATGGACTGATGATTTGACTATTGGGCCGAGATATATACTTTTATCAAGAGCAGGTGGACGTTTTAAAAGGTTGTATATATTTACTATGGACAGACAGACAGACAGACAGACAGACAGACAGACAGACAGATAGATAGATAGATAGATAGATAGATAGATAGACATACAAATTTGTGGACAAATAAATGGCAGACAAAATTGATAGATGGGTGGATGGATGGACAGAGATAGATATACAGACTATCATAGCATCTGCATTGTAAAAAACAGGCGACCCCCAGGTGTATGAAAGCAACACCATAGCAACCACCATAGGAGAGCATAGCAACAACCTCTACATAGAAACCACCGTAAATACCACAACTACTCCATAGCAAAACCAATAAAAACCTGGTATATCAGACAAGGACTTAAAATATCACAGCAACTACATAGTACAAGAGATTGAAACATAAAAACAAACTGTTATGTCATAGCAACCACCTAGGGATATTTTAGCCTCTATAACCACCTGGAATATCCCATGTACCACTATGCTTACCACAGCCGCTGCCTATCAAAAACACCCTATATAGCACATTGTAAAAGATTATCAATGGGTACAATTTTTTTTCTTGTTTATTTGCTGTCATTGTTCTAAATATAGAGAGACAGAGTTCTAGATCACAGGTAGAACCGTGGATCAGCTGGGTGTCGTATTCAGCTTGTATTCAGCTCACTCAGCGCTCAGAGTTTAATTGACTCTGCTGAATGTGAATGTATTAATTGGTGGTGCAGCGGTGTACCCTGAGCTAATTAAGAGACAGAGGTTGTAAGCCCATTTGCTCTTATTTAATTAGACATCACACTGCCAGCGTTCTCCGGCTAAGCTCTTCCCCCCGTTCAGCCGCCGCCGCCGCCGCACCGCCATCCCACTCACTCAGACAAGCAGAGATCTGAACACTGAAATAAAACACCAAACACCAGAAAAGACCCTCAGCTCCTATAGAGACCCGCTATACATTCAGCAACACCAGCAGCAGAGTAATTATAATAACGAGCGATATCATCCCCCGCGGACTCCTTATTTACTGATACACAAAACTTAGACTGTAAACATCCCAGAAACCTAAGAACAAAAACACTGCATGTCTTACTGATCTTACTAACAAGAGAAAGAAAGAAAGAAAGAAAGAAAGAAAGAAAGAACAAAAAAAGAAAGAAAGAAAGAAAGAAAGAAAGAAAGAAAGAACAAAAAAAAGAAAGAAAGAAAGAAAGAAAGAAAGAAAGAAAGAAAGAAAGAAAGAAAGAAAGAACAAAAAAAAGAAAGAAAGAAAGAAAGAAAGAAAGAAAGAAAGAAAGAAATGAGACAAAGCAAAGAAGAAAAAGAATAAACAAATGTAAAAGAAATGCAAAGAGGATAGAAAAAGACAGAGAGAGAAGAGATAATTATAGTTTGAGAATAGAAGAGACAGTAAAGTAAGAAAAAAAGTGAAAACAAGAAGAAGGAATAAATAAAGAGAGACAAAGAGTGACAGATGAGAAAACAAAAAGTTAAAGAAAGAAAGAAAGAAAGAAAGAAAGAAAGAAAACAAAAAAACTAAAAAAGAAGACAAAATAAATTTAAAGAAATTGAAAGTGGATAGAAAGAGGCAGAAAGAGACATTTAAGAATGCAAGAGAAAGAAAGAAAGAAAGAAAGAAAGAAAGAAAGAAAGAAAGAAAGAAAGAAAGAAAGAAAGAAAGAATAATGAGACCAAGCACAAAAGCACAAAAACGTAAAATAAATAAAAAGAGGATAGAAAGAAGATAAAATTAAAAGTCCAAGAATGGAAGAGAAAGTAAGGTAAGGAAGGAAAGAAAGAAAGTAAAAAAAGAAAATTATATAAAAAAGGAATGAGAAAAGAGTGAATAATAATAAAAAGAGGAATAAACTGAATTATAGAGAAAATAGCGCATGATAAAAGAGAAAGAAAGGAAGAAAAATAACAGAAAGTTGAGAGAAAGTGAATGAGAAACATATCATCTTTCTCTAAAGTTGCTAATAACCCTCTCACTCTCTCTCTCTCTCTCTCTCTCTCTCTTTTATCACCCCTAATCACAGCTCTATTGAATGGACAGAGCAGGGCAGTGGGAGGGGCATCAGTGAGTGTAAAAGCATGGTGAGGAGGACGAGAAAAAAAATTAAACGACCCAACAAATCCCCGGTCTGGAGGCCAAGCCTCGTAAATACGGCCTGAATAAAGAGCCTCCAGCAGAGCACCGGCGTAACGGGGGTCCTAACTCACTCGGGCCGGCCCCTCTGTCAGCATCCATAATGAACGACTGATAACACTTCATGCTCTCCGCTGTCCGGCTGTAAATTGGCATCGGATTCCAGAAGAGAAAGAAGAAGAAGACATTTCTCTGCTCATCCTCGGCTCTGCTGTCGTTATTGACCAGACAACAGAATGCCAGCCTGATACCTGCACTGATACCTGTGGGTACAGGAATGCCCAGAGCAAAGAGAAAATACTCAACATCTCCTCTTATCTCAGGGTCAGGTGATGAGATAGCGATGTTTTATATGATGCTATGCTGATAAAACACAAATTATGACATAAAAGTTTAAATATAGAAGATGTAGAAGAGAAAACAAAAAAATGTGGTCTTGAAGGCATATGTTGCTCTGACATCTATCAATTCAATATTTTGAATTCATCTATCTATTCAACTGTTTACTTATCTAGCTATGTTTCTGTCTTTGTCCATTTGTATCTCTCTGTTGGTCCATCCATCCATCCATCCATCCATCCATCTATTCAACTGTTTATTTATCTAGCTATGTTTCTGTCTTTGTCCATTTGTATCTCTCTGTTGGTCCATCCATCCATCCATCCATCCATCCACCCATATATTCAACTGTTTATTTATCTAGCTATGTTTCTGTCTTTGTCTATTTGTATCTCTCTGTTGGTCCATCCATCCATCAATCCATCCATCCATTTAACTGTTTATTTATCCATCCATCCATCCATCCATCCATTCGTCCATTCATCTATTAAACTGTTTATTTATCTAGCTATGTTTCTGTCCTTGTCCATTTGTATCTCTCTGTTGGTCCATCCATCCATCCATCCATCCATTTATTCATCTGTTTGTTCATATAACTATGTTTCTGTCCAGAGCTAATGTCCATTTCTTCCAAACTACATCAATACACTGTGTGATGGTTCATGGTGCTTTTTAAGCAGTAGTTTTGTTGGATGATGCTTCTTCTTGCAATGCCTTTTAAGGGATCACTAGTCCTCCAGTGGTGTTTACTTGAGGAACCACAAGTGCTCAGCCATGTGCTCTCCAGATGGGTTCTACAGCCATCCAGAGACCGAGCTACAAAGAAAGCATCAGCTAAATGATTTTCAGTTCCCGTCACATCAAAAGAGTGTATCTGATACTAACCGTGCATACAGAGCTCCTCTATCTTCAGGGTGAACATCACTCACATATCACTCTCCTGCACTCAGGACCTTTACAGCAGCGTTGAGTATCCCACTACCCAACCTCATAAAACCTCATAAAAGCACCATCTGACCTTCATCATCATCTTCATCCTCCTCCTCCTCAGCTCAACCTCACACTGTGTTATCATCATCATCATTATCCATCATATCTTTCCCATCATAAACCATTTCATAATCTTAATAGTTCGTAATAAAGACCACTCACTTAGTGGCCACTTTATTAGAAACTCCTATGGTAATGTGCTTCTACTCACTGGCCAATGGAAAAGGTGTGGATGGGTACGAGTTTCTACTAGATTGTTGTGAGGATTTGATTGTATTCATCAACAGAAGCATTATTGAGGTTGCACTATTGGATGATCAAGAACCTCCAACATTCAAAAGTATTGGCCCATTTATTAGAAACACCTACTATATACTTGTACTAGCCACTTTATTAGAAACATGTACTATAATTTAAGCTTACACTCACTGAATGGTCACTTTATTAGAAACATTTACCATATACTTGTACTGGCCACTTTATTAGAAACATTTACCATATACTTGTACAAGCCACTTTATTAGAAACATGTACTATAATTTAAGCTTACACTCACTGAAAGGCCACTTTATTAGAAACATGTACTATAATTTAAGCTTACACTCACTGAATGGCCACTTTATTAGTAACACCTACCATGTCCTTGTACTGGCCACTTTATTAGAAACACCTACTATGATTTGTGCTTCTACTCTTTGACCACTTTATTAGAAACATTTATTACATTCTTGTACTGGCCACTTTACTAGAAACACCTACGGTAACTTCGGCTTATACTCAATGAATGGCCACTTTATTAGAAACACTTTTTTCATATTTGTGTACTGGTCATTATATTAGAAACACCTACTATCATTTGTGCTTCTACTCTTTGGCCACTTTATTAAAAACATTTACCATATGCTTGTACTGGCCACTTTTTATTGGAAACACCTACAATATGCTTGTATTGGCCACTTTATTAGAAACATGTACTATAATTTGAGCTTACACTCACTGAATGGCCACTTTATTAGAAACACATACATATGCTTGCTTTGGTCAAATTACTAGAAACACCTAGTATAATTTGAGCTTCTACTCACTGGCCACTTTATTAGAAATATATACACCTACTACTTGAAGCATTGCTGTGAGGATTTGATTGTATTAAGTGACAAGAGCACTAGTGAGGTTGCACTATTGCATTCTAAAGTAATAGATGGTGCAACAATGTGCTTTCACTTTTATTGGCCACATTATAAGAAACACCTACCTTAGCACTTTTTTTTGTTTTAGATAATTTAAGCACCATCAACAGATAAACTCCAGTTTCTAATCGTACATCAGCATGTTGAAGCTAATCCAAAGGTGTTTCTGATAAAGTGTCCAGTCTGTATCAAATAGAATCCAGTGTATTTTCCCAGCGGCAGTGTATGGTTCGTCTGTAACAGTAACACACACTTCCTGAGTCATGCATTAGGCATTCCTGCAGTCGGGCAGACAGCTAAATGTTTAAATGCAGCTCTGCAGGGGGATGTTGAGAAGGACATTGGAGCTTAAGTGAGTGAGGGAAATATATCCACACTCGATAGCATCTTGAAAATATTGAATGGGGAGGCGGAGGATGCAGGAGCTGTATTTTAAGAGGAGGGGGATCAGTGTCTCCCTCGAATAGACAGAGAAATAGAGAGAGAGAGAGAGAGAGAGAGAGAGAGGAGAGAGAGATAGAGAGGAAATAGAGAAAGTGCTAACGTGAATATCAAACCCAGAGTTAGGGAGGAAAATGCTCCGGCGTTCTTGAAGCAGAAATGATTACAGGGCCTGTAATTACTAGTTTAGAGAAGAGAAACAACCCTGCGTAACGGTCAGGGACTATATTACACACACACACATACACATATAAGAATAATGAAATAACTGAAAAGAAGAGAACAAATACAAGAGTTGAAGAGAAGAGAAGAGAAGATGATAAGAGAGGAGATATGGAGGAGCTTAGAAGAAAACAAGAGAATACAAGAGAAGAGAAGAGAAAATGAAAAGAGAGGACATATATAAGAACTTAGAAGAAAAGAGGAGGATACAAGATATGTGAAGAGAAGAGAAGAGAAGAGAAGAGGAGATGAAAAGAGAGGACATATAGAAGAACTTAAAAGAAAAGAAGAGGATACAAGAGATGTAAAGAGAAGAGAAGAGAAGATACAAGTTAATAAGAGAAGAGTAAAATTAGGAGATGAAAAAAGAAATCAGCTGAGAAGAGAAGAGAAGAGAAGAGAAGATGAAAAGAGAGGTGATATAGAGGAGCTTAGAAGAAAAGAAGAAAATACAAGAGATGTGAAGAGAAGAGAAGAGAAGAGAAGCAAAGAGAAGAGAAGAGAAGTGACAAGATATTAAGAAAAGAGTAAAATGAGGAGATGAAAGGAGACATAAGCTGAGAAGAGAAGAGAAGAGAAGAGACGAGAAGATGAAAAGAGAGGACATATAGAAGAGCTTAGAGGAAAAGATGAGGATACAAGAGATGTGAAGAGAAGAGAAGAGAAGAGAAGAAGAATAGTGAGTAGATAAAACGAGAAGAGTTGAGAAGAAAAGGGATGATACATGAAAAGAGAAAAGAGACAAGTTAAGAAAAGAAGAGATAAAAGGAGAAAAGAGATTAAAAGGACAGATGCAATACAAAATATGTTCAGAGAAAATAATAGACAAGGTTAGAAGACAGGAGTAAAATAAAGGAGTTAAACAGATAAAAGAGCTGTGGAGAAAAGAGATATGTACAAGATATATACAAGAGATGAGACAAAATGTAGAAGGGGAAACGAGATAAGGAAAATGAGGAGAGAAAAGAAAGTAAGAGGAAAGAGGGGATGAAAGAAAATGAAAAGAGAGGAAGGGGGTTTGTGGGCTCACAATGAAGCCCAATTAAAACGCTCCCTCTGGTGGTGTTTTGTAGCTGAGCCTGATTAGGCTGAGATCACCTCCAACACAGTGGAGGATCAGACCTTTGGGTGGTGTGTGTGTGTTTGTGTGTGTGTGTGTGTGTGTGTGTGTGTGTTCTGCATGAGGGTTTCACTCACTATTGTGTCGTTTTAGAACAACAGGGTGATGGAACCCACCACCATCGTTAAACAGGGTCTTTAAAGTCAAAGATGCTTGAGGGGTTAATGGGTAAAGTTAATGGGTTAACTGAGCGATGAAACACACACACACACACACACACACACACACAATTACGCACAAATATCACACACACACACACATTTGCCTGATGGGTCATGACACCTTTGTATCCCAGCAGTAACTATTGGACCAGAACATTTTCTCTGGTCTTTCAGCTCAGGCTCTCAGCATCGACCACCATCCTTAAAAGCGAAAGCAAAGAATTAAAGCCTGGGAGCTCTGTCCCACATTATCACCGGGCCTTGTTAACATTCTGGTGCCGCTCTCACTTTTTAATGATACTTTCTCGACGCGAAAGAGAATGAGGGGTGGGGCAGTTCAGACCCTGACAACCCAAACCTGGTAAAAACAAAGTTTTAACCAAAAGCAAAGACCCGTGTCCAGCTCACAGGTGGTTAGACCACAGGCGGGTTCGAGTTCTTTTAATCCAGAACAAAGATTCACAGACTTTTAAGTGGTTCGGAGCTAGTGCTAGACCTTACACTTTATTTGTACTTTATAAAAGTGTTATACAACAGTAATAAATAATGTAATTAATATAAAAATAATGATAATAATAATAATAATAATAAAATCTGGTACTTATTTGACCATACAATCTGATCTGATTGTTCACATTCATGTTAAAGCCCACCAATCAAATACAGGCCCAATCTATCGCCAAAAAAATCTGATCTGACCATTTAAAATCATGTCATATGCCAACAAACCAAACACATACCCAATCTAGGACCACAAAATCTAATGTGAACGTTCACATTTATGTCGCATGGCATCAAATCAAATATGTATGCAATTTAAAAACACAAAATCCAGTCTGACCATTCACTTTTGTGTTGCATGCCCACAAATACATGCCCAATAAAGAAATCCGATTGGACCATTCACATTCATGTCATGTGACCACAAATCGAATATGTACCCAATCAAGGATCACAAAATCCAACCTAGTAATTATTTGATTTGATGTTCATATACACTTCAGATACTTACAAATCGAGTACATACCCAAACTAAAAAGATGAAATATGCTATGATCAATTATATTTATGTTGCAAATCAAACATATACCCAATCTAGGGCTTCACATAAACTCAATTATTTGAAACGACTGTATTTATCATGTCAATAAGCCCTGAAATAATCAGATCTTTGTCACTTTTAGACGCAAAAATCTGATTTATTTTGAGCCGTAATGTGAATTTGGCTTCATAATGTAAACCCAGTCTTAAAGAATCAGGCCAAGCGCTCTCGTATCTCTCTACATTCATCACTATTCAGCTCAGCTCTCTCACGCTTTCTCTTTTTCGCACTCGCGTCTGCGTGTTCACGTCTACGAGTCCAGCCTCACGCACAGCCGGGCTCAAACTGGCTAAAGCAATAACAGTGATTCATGCGTGTGGAGATGTGATATATGCCCCTGTCTGCGCACTCCCCTGCGGCTACGCCTGATATTTTCACAAGTGTCTATACAATTTGTGCGAGCATGAGTGTGAGCGTGTGCGAGAGTGTGTGCGTGAGAGTGTGTGTGTTTTTGTGTATGAAATACGAGTGTGGACTCGCTGTCATTCAGCAGTGGCTTTCTGAAAGGCTTTAGAAAGGATCTAAATGAAATCCCCCAGCGCTGCTTCTGTGTATGGCAGTCGGTTTTAAAGCCCTTCCTGTGCTAGCGCGCTAGCGGAAAAGAGCTTAGCGTAGCCCTGTCCACTGAAGGTATTTCAGCACTCGCTCTACCCTGGACGATTCTTTATCCAGCGAGGGAACTGGGCGTAAATCTGCAGAAGCAGTGGAAAAGATTCGGACACATTGTTTTTTAGTGGGAACGGTGCAATCATATCCTCACAGTCTACAGTTCTACGTTCTACAGTCTTGTAGTGAAAGGCTTTCCAGGACAGTAAAGGAAGTTGGGCCAACAAAAGCAGGATAAACCCTTTTTAAAACCCCAATTTTGGTGTCCGAATACTTTTGACCAATGGTGGGATTCCAAACGAAGGGAATTCTTCATTAAATCTACATTAGCTAAGACAGGACTTTTGTTTTTCAGTGTATTTACTGTATATTTTATGCTACAGCCATATGACCATATGAATTTTAGCCCTTTTAATTGGTTCAGTTTTAGAAGAAATGAAATATATAGCCACTGAATAATGCATTTAGAGTTAAAAGTACCATTTAGACCATTCATGACTCTGAAAGGTACTTTATATGTCATTGAATGCAATCAAATCTTCACATCAATGCTCCAATGCTCCCAAGTAGCCCTTCCAATCAGAATATGAACAAAACTGTTTTTTTTGGGAAAAAAAAAAAAAATTAGTTAAACATAAAATTAAATTTAATTAATGAAATTAAATACAATTTTATTTAACACTACATACAGTCTATTAGAAGTGCATTGATGATCAATTATTCATTGTTTCTTCTGAAATCAAGACTATTAAAAATACTTTTTTTTAACTCCTTTTGATCAAGTAACTATCTCTACTGTCCAGAGGAAATTATCTTAAGACTTAAGAGTATTGCTGTGAGAATTAAGTGATACAGCTTCCTATCAGCTGGCGGAGCCCTGAGAGAGCTTAATTGGTCTTGCTGTCTCTGGGTGGGTACAGTACAGTAGATGGTGCTCTTTTTCCCCTCATCACTCCTAGGGTGATGTGGATCAGCACAAGGCTGCATCTGTGAGCTGGTGTATCAGAACCGAGTCGCTGCTGCGCTTTCCTCTGAGCGTTAGCGCTGTGATGCTACTCGGCAATGCTACAGCTTCAGCAGCAGTTCAAAAAGAGGCGGAGTCTGACTTCACATGTGCTAGTCTTAATCCTTCTTGTATCGTGGCTTCAATAGTGATGGGGAAATACATGGGGACAATTAGTCTAGCTAAATCGGGACAAAATTTGAAAAAACTTTTTTTTTATTATATTTTGTAGATTATTTGATCATGGGACAAATTAAACAGATGATAAGGAACTCTTTAAAAAATACGTTAAATGTTTTACTACTTTTGGAACTGCTCAGTTGGTTTTGGCCTTTTGCATAATTGCTTATCCAGAACAGGGTCTGGCCCCATTTCTATACAGGCCTATATTCGTTCCCACCCATCTGGTTCTGGAGAAAGATCCACAAACCCAGAAACCTCCTGCAGACCAGCGTCCCCAAAAAAAAGCTTCCATCTCCTTCGCCTTTTCTGCTAAAAACACGGCGAAACCAGCGCGCCGGAAATCCATATGTTTCTCCAGCACCCCCGGCCTCCCCACGGACCTGTGGATAAATACGGCTCTTTACTTTCGCATTGATTGGCGGAGCTGGCAGAGAAGGTTCCTAACACGGAGCGTTCCGGACTGAAAGCGCTCTCCACGGCCGCCTCCTCCTCCTCGGAACGACTGGAGCGGCTCTTTGATGGAAAAATCAGGTGCGTTTGACTCTTTGTGGACGCCTCCTCTTCAACTCTGTATTTTTAGAGCTTTCCCACAGCGGGAGCTCTCCCCGACCTGACTGCCTCAGCTTTCTTCTCATACCTCTCCTGCTTCTAACTTCTGCCTCCTTCATCTGCTCTCGAAATTAGTGTGGATATGAGTTCTCGACCTAAAAGTGGCACTCAAACATCCCACAAGTCACATTTATAAGCAGACGCTTTGGGAAAAAGTATCGATTGCTGAGTTTTGTGGCTCGCTTTTCAGCTTTATCATAGATAGAATGAGTTGCTTTAGAAATAGTCTGGTCACCAAATCATCACTAGTCTCACTAGTGCACTACAGACCACTTTTATATATAGGGAACTGGATTAGACAGCCTAATCACCAACATTGGTACCCTCTAGAATGCTTTTATAGTGAACTGTAGGGAGCTACTCTACACTACTCTGCACTATTTACCACTACTATTGGGAACTAATGCACTATAGGGCACCATTATAGAGAGGAGTGCTTTAAAGATCAGTAATGGTTTTTCTCATCACTGTTCCCAACAATGGTGCATTATAGATCACTGATTAGGAAACTGAAGTGGACCCCTATTCACTATTACCTACACTGGTGCACTCAAGACTACTATTACAGGGAACTGGCGAGGACTTCTATCCACTATTAGCTACACTTGTGCACTACATACCACGGTTATCACGATTAAGCCTAATCACTAGTTCCAACACTAGAAAGCTATTATAGGAAACTGTAGTAAACTACTCTATATTGGTAGTGCACTATTGATCACTTTTCTAGGGAACTGGTGTACTATAGGTTACTACTATAGGGTAGTTGGCACCTTATCACTTATCACTAACACTATTTCCTACAGTGGAGCAATATATACTACTAATATAGAAAACTAGAGTAACCCCAAAACACTATTTCCAATTCCACTAAACTATAGATTACTATTTGTTGGGAACTGCAATGGATCCCTAATCACTATTTTCAACACTGTTGCACGATAGACCACTGATTTATGGAACTAGAGTAACTTAAAAACAATGTTTCCTTCACTGGGGCACTTTAGACCACTATTATTGGAAATTGGAGAGGATCCCTAATCACCATTTTTATATAATATTCCAAATAGTGGTACCCTATAAACTACTAATACAGGTAACTAAAAAAAGCCAGCCCCTAAACACTATTACCAACAATGGTGCACATTGGACCACTATGTAATCTCTATTCCCTATTTTGGCACATTGTATTACAGATATTCCTGGTTTTCTAGATCACTGATTCCTAAAACAGTTATTGGAAACTTCCAGCTAATCCTCCTTTTTGGCTTTTTGTTTCCTTCTTGTTTAATTGTGTTGCAAATTGGGATGAAGCGACAATCTAGACCCTACTGTGGGCTTGGATACAGTAGCTACATTTATGTTTATATGCGTTAAGGTACTGTAGGACTGAATTGCATTTCCCCACTGTGTTTTTTTAAAAACCACTGAAAAGAATCTGTACAGTTGCGAGTGGTAAAAAAGTAAAAAAAGTAAAAAAAAAAAGACTGATCCAAACTGAAGACCCACCCCACACTAAGCTAAAAACCCACTTTACCTCACTTGCCTCCACTTTGCTAAAGAACATCAGTGGGTTCCCAGCGAGCAGGGAGAATGGGATGTCAATAGAAGCCCTCCTGAGGAGGAATAAACCCACTTACATGTCAAGCCAAGCCATTTGATGTGGCAAAACTACCCGGCTCTTTTTTTTACGAAGTGCGTGCGACTCCATATCCTTCAGAATTCATCCCTCATAACCTTTAAAACGCTGGTCACGGTCACGGAGGAGCTAATGGTGATGGATATCTAGTGACTGCGGTTGCCGCAAGACATGCCATCAAAGCTTTCCTCCGAGCTGTCGCTGAGGAAAGAGCTTTTTTTTTGGGGGGGGGGGGGGGGGGGTTCTCATTACGGCTGGCACTTCCCGTGGTCAGCGATTGCGCTCGCAGGGTGAAACCTGACTCCTAATTGCCATTCAATTACAGAGACTAATCGGTGGAGGTGTTTCACAAACAAAAAATCCCCCAGCTCCTCACAGCCGCGCAGCTGATTTGTATTCCGCAAAGGTGAGCGATGCTCGAGCTGCCGCTACCATTGGTGCTACCATCGCCGCTGCCGCTGCAGCCGCCGCTCCTGCTGCCGCTGCTTTAGCTTTACTTTTTTCCCCCGCTCCCTTCCTCTTTGAGGCCGGCATCATAAATATGCTAATGAGCCCGGCTCGGATTCGGAGTGTTAGCTACAGGTGAGGGAACACGCTGGAAAACTGGCAGCCTCTGGTGCCGCTGTTGTTGTTTCTGTAGCCGCCGCTGCCACCCCGGCTTAAAGACACGTCAGGCTGCGGGGAGCGCGGCGCTAACATGGACAGCAGCCAGTAATTGGCAGCGGATTCAGGGCGGAAGGAAAGCGGCTCAGAGGGATGCCAGCCCGAGCCACTGTCACTGAATTAGCCTGGGAAGACTCTCTGTTGTGGACCTGTTGCACTTTAGCTGCACCGGGTTTTCCTTATCTTTAGTATTGCATGGTTATGATTTGTGAGCATGTGATATAAGCTAGACTTTCTATGAATGTCTAATGTCTTTTAAATATACTTATACAGCATTCATAAGGCTTTATAAACATGTTATAAACATTTAATAGGATTACAGTAGGCAATCACAGTACTGTTCTTCTTCAGTCTTATTCTTATTCTTCTAATTATTATTCTAAACGTTTTTTTTTTTTTTTTTTCCGGTTAAGTTAGTCCACAATTTTCAAGATATTGACTTGTCTGGAATGGTGAGCTTGCATATAGCTTTCCGATCAAACATACATAAATTTTTGCCCGTTAAAAATGAAGAAAAAATAGGACAAAATGTTCATGCTCATGTATGTCACAATTTTTGAGATATGAAGATGAAATTCATAGGGCCTATAGAACTTTCGTTTTCTTACTATACGATACGATATACATTTTTTGTACAATAGTCATATGAATTTGCTCCATAGGAATGAATAGGGTACCCAACGTTCTGTCCCACACACCAGCTAAAGTTGTGCACATAATGCCTTGTGTGCCCAGTGCTCCAGTATTGTGTGTGTACGGAGGAGCTATTGGATAAATCAGCTATTTGTCAAAAGTTTGGTCCAAAGCAACCCAGCGTCCATAGCCGCACAATGTATTCTAATCTGATTTATCCTAATACAACCACTTAGCATCACCTTAGAAACAACATAGCAATAACCATGGGCACCATAGCAACACCTTAGCAACCACCTATCAATCTCTTAGCCACAGGTAAGCAACCAGCAGAGACACCATATCAACCAGCCACGAATCAGCACTGCAATCACACTCACAGTTTCTGCTAAATGTACAACACATTATAGCCATGTTTACTACTTCTGTGATATCACAGTAAATTAAAGCAGTAAAGACCAGTAAACCCTGTGATTGCCTCGAGACACAAGTGTCCATTTTCAAATGTGCTGAGAGGGCGGAGTCTGGATGCACTATTTTTTCAGTGTATTGATTTTTCTCCTCTCAGCGTCTTTAGTTCTTTAGTGTCCTTCTCAGTATAAAGAAATAAAGAACTGAAAGGCAACTAAAAGGCACGAGTACTGATGGACTTGACATCACAACAAGGCCTTTCTTGAATGCGTCTTTTTTCTTTTGGCTTTATTCCCAAAGAAAGGGTTTTTTGGCAGGTGTTCCTTGAGTTCTTTACACTTTTTTGGCAGGGGAAAGATGGCAAATCTTTTAAACAGCTTTCTATTTAATAGGTAAAACTGTGTTTGCATGTGATGTCTCAGCATTTTAACAGTAATCCTGTGAAAAATGGCAGATAGTAATCTATTACAGACTGTTTTTCTTCATGTTCTTGTTTAATTTTCTTGTTGAGTAAACTAATATATATTTTTTATTATTTCTATAATCACTATTCTAGATATTCTGGGTAACTAATGCACTATAGACCACCGATACAGAGAGAAATGCTATCTAACAGTGTTTTAGGGAACTAGAGTAGTCACCTAATCACTAGTCCCTACAAAAGGCACACTATAGACCACTGATTATGAAACTGGAGTGGACAGCCTAATCACCAGTTCACCAATTCTGGGGCCCACTAAATAGCTATCATAGGGAACTGTAGTGAGTTACTTTACATATAGTGCACTATAGGCACTATTACAGGGAACTAGAGTAGACCCCTAAACACTATTCCCCACACTGGAACACTGTAGACTACTGATTTAGGGAACTAGAGTAACCCTTGAACACTATTTGTTATCTGTGCTTACTAAAGATCACTATTTTAGGGACACTTGTGCACTACATACTACTGTTATAGGGAACTGGATTAGACAGCCTAATCACTGGTATGTACACTAGTGACCACTAGGAAGCTATTATAGGGAACTGGAGTGAACCCCTAAGCACTATAGTGATCTTTAGTGGCACAGGGAATTAAAAGGGGACCCCCTGAACACTATTCACTACTTCTTGTTTATTTTTAATCAAAACATTATATATTTCTATTGTTTCTATATCACTATTCTAAATATTCTGGGTAACTAATGCACTATTGGACACAATTACAGAAAGGAATGTTATAGACCAGTACTTTAGGGAACTAGAGCAGTCACTTAATCAGGACCTAGATCCCTAAACACACTAAAGACCACTATTATAGGGAACTGGAGTGAGTCTCTATTCACTATTACCTACACTTGTGCACTACATATCACTGTTAAATGGATTACCAGTATCTACACTGGTGCCCACTAGGAAGCTATCTTAAAAAAAAACTGGGGTGAACCCCTAAACACCATAGTTCACTATTACAGGGAACTGAGAAGACCCCCTAAACACTATTACTTTCTACTTAATGAAAATAATGACAGATAGTGATCTACTACAGATCACTATTTACTGTTTTCCTTTGTATTCTTGTTTATTTAAATGTTTTCTTTACTAAACTACTGTAAAATAATATCTTTTTTTTATTTTTCTATGGTTTCCAGAGAGAAAAATACAGGAAAAATATGATCAAACTTAAAGCCGGGGGTTAAAAGCTTGTAAACTTTCGACAGTGTCTCCGTGTAATCGTGAGCCTTATCCAGGTTTTACATTCCTAATGCCGTGTAACTCTAGTGTCCCAAGTGTCCGGACCTTTTGTAGTTCAAGACTCTTCCCTGGTTTGACCTTGTTTTCTGTCTGTACCTGAGTAATGGGGTTTGGGTTACTGTTTGTCATTATCGGTATATGTGCATTAAATTTCACTACAGACGTCTGGATTGGACTAATAGCGTGTATCAATACAGTATATTAAGAGTACTCTACATTACGGAGTGTTGTACTGTACTGTGGCTATATACCATTTGGTATATATTGACGATACGCTGTAATATAGACAGTGGTTCAAGGTTTCCGAAGTCTTTTTTATTGATGTTATTTAAGAAGAAGTTATTTAAGTCTCTTTCTCTCTCTCTCTCTTTCTCTCTTTCTCTCCTGCCCATGGATAATAACAGTGCCCTCCGTATCGCTTTACGGTTGCCCACAGCGCTCAGCAGTAAGCTAAAGTTACCTGCAGTTGAGTGAAAGCTGTACCTAGCTGATCGAATATGGATGCGATACGGTGGAGAACGCCAGCACAGCTATATCTGTCTCTCAGTCTATAGTCCTATACCACACTTATACAAGACATCTACACATATACATAAATACATACAATACAAGACACTAGAAATACACCTAACAGCTGGAGCCGTGCCGCAGTTGAAGACTGTACTTGGTCCATTTTGTTTTCAATTGACCTTTAAAAGAACCAGATGTGGCCCTTTGAGATGTGTGCTATCTATGTGTCTAGTTGAGGATTGCAATCAACATTAATTACTAGCTCATTTTATAAGAAGTGTCTCTAATAACTGTGTAATTACACATTAATAATAATGTATCTAAAGAATATAAATATTTACATCGTTGTTTAGCAGGTGACATATTTCTTTTTGTAAATGGTTAAAATATTTTCTTTTCGTTTTTTTATTTTTATTTCTAATGGCAAGCTACATGAACTGGATTCGAACAGGTGATCTTTTATTCATAGTGGCATAATAAATGGTATAAATAAATTGTGTTGGGTTGAATTTTGAACTGTATAAACTCATAATACAAAAAATAAAATGAATGAATTGGCGATTTTATAGTAGGTGTCTAACTGTTTAATTACACATTACTATCTATGTAATAACAGTGTATTTACTGGTAAAGGATGCATTCTTATACATTAATTACAATTTTGCCACAATACAACCATGCATTTAATAAAACTTGCACAGGTAATGCGTCATTCACCAGTAGTTACACTGTTACTACATATATATTAATGTGTAACTACATAGTTATTAGAGAAACATCCTATACAATGGGAACAAATGACCAGTATTTTGGAATTAATAGTTTATTCAGTTCCAAATTTAGCCGGAAACAAGATATTTGGACCATTTACCAAAATAAATATCCAACCTGATGAACAACAATGTGAATTTTATATTTTACCAATGCGTTTTCTGTTACAGAACCAAAAAAAAAAAAAAAAGAATACAGATCACCAACCTCTATCCTGAATTTCCATCCATTGCATGCCTGTGCTCCCTAATACACATTTCTATTGGTTGATGTGGCTCCACTTCAGAATCCATTCCACCGGCAAAATAAATTAATAGTAATGTTTTAAATAGTATTAGGCCTTATTGAAGCGTCTTTTTTTCTAGACTGTTTCAATTAAAACACATTGGGGGACTAGTTTGTAGGCAACTATCTCCACTGAAGGCACCAATTTGGTCCCACCCAGTTGCCACCCAGTTGGGGGTTAGCTCCACCCCTGCCTTCCATGTATATACATGCATGAGCTTGAATGGGCAATATATTACATGACTTGAACCAACAACCAATCTAAAGTAGTGCCAAAGTATGATTTTAACTTACAAATTTGATTTAGTTATAAACTAACAAAGTTTAAAAAGTCAAAAAATCAATGTTTGGTGAAATAACCCTGGTTTTTAATCACAGTTTTCATGCATCTCGTCACTTCTCCTCCACCAGTCTTACACACTGCTTTTGGATAACTTTATGCTGCTTTACTCCTGGTGCAAAAATTCAAGCAGTTCAGCTTGGTTTGATGGCTTGTGATCATCCATCTTCCTTTTCATTTTGGTAAAATTAAAGAAACTTTTTAAATATATATTAACAGGATTTTAAATGAGTTGGCTTGTTATTTTACTTTTCTTTTAGTGTATTTTTAGTTCCTTATCGCAATAAGCTTGTTGGGACATTTTAAAATAGAGCTTATATAACTTCCCACCAAATGTCAACATCAGCAGATGAACCAAGCATTGGCAAGAGCATTCTTATATATTATATATATATATATATATATATATATATATATATATATATATATATATATATATATAACTGAACTATATACCAAATATACTATATTTGATTCTTTTTTGCCTGATTTTAAGAAAAGAAAAAGTTCCTCTCAGAATGAACTTTGTCAGGCTTTAGCAGAGAGAAAGAGACGCATGGGCTCATGGTTCATTAACTTTTCTAATGCTAACTCAAATATAGTCTGATATTATCCGTGACTTATGTGTAGCACAGATTTATCACAGTGGATTCCATTAACACAACCAACTTTTATATTTAGAAACACTTTTATACAATATAATGTATTTTTAAGTGTGTATATATATCCTCAGCAACACACTATATACACCACATACTGTTTATGCATGTGTATGTGTATGTATTTAGGGAGGTAGGAGTGTAGGAGTGTAAGAATGAACCCTCGAAAGCCATTAAAAAGCTTAGCCATAATTATGAACTACAAGGACATGATTTTGCTGTTGCCTGCGTATGGTAATATTTCTCATTACTCATCGCTGAGTCGCCGCAGCGCCTCACTGTTTATGCATGCGGCACGACGGCAGGCGTATTAATAACAATAAAGATCCTTCAAGCTCTGATATCGGCTGCTTTTTGTTTGCGGCTGTTTAATTTGCTTTTATTATATCTTTTATTTATTTCCTTTAGCACGCGGCGTGAATTCTTCAGGGCATCGTCTGGGGGAACCGCGTTAGGACGAATTTGATATCGGGGCGTTTTTGAGCGTAGAAATAAAGGCAGCTAATGACAATGAATAAATTTGTACAAATATGAAGTCTATCGCTCAGCTCCCTCAGTTTGCTTTAATGATAAGAGGGGATTTAAAAGCAAATAAAAGAGTATTTGAAAGTAATTATCGGAGAAATGAGGGGAAGAGAGATGTAACAGCCGAAGGGTAATACGGGTAATCATTACGCTCGATGAATAAAACATGAATTCATATTAAAATAGCGTCGATATCCAAAAACTGAAGGAAATTTCTTCTCCATTAATCTTTTTTATTTTTTTTTCGCCAACTTCCAAAGATGACACTCAACAAAGCGGAGGAAATCTCCAGCCATTCACGCCCAATCTTTTTTTTTTCTTCCACTTTCATTTTTTTAGCACATCAATAACATCATAATTACGTCGTCTTTCAGTTACTACGCTGTTCTAATTACCACTCCAGAGTTTTCTGCAGTGTATCCGAGAGCGTTAACGCTAACGCTAATGCTAACGACGTATACGGCTGTATAAAAAAAAACACTCGTCGAAAAGACATCTGCGTCTCGCTGAGCTCCTCAATCACCCGCAAGACGTTTCATGCGTAATTAAAATGTACGAGGTTAATAAAAGGCCTGTGTCTTCCCTTTTGTCCTGCCAAATATTTCTGTCACTCTGGAGGAGGAAGCGGAGAGACACTTCCCTTTTCTGTTTTCCCTTTTTTTAAAACTTCCAGTCACAAAAAAAAGAACTGAAAAGGGTTCAGCTGCCAGAAGCTTTTTAATCCCCACCACTACCCAATCACAACCCTTCCACAACCTCTCGACAACCTCTCGACAACTCCAGCACAACCCCTCAACAACCCCTCAACAGCCCCCTCCTCCGAAAAAAGCCATTAATTTCTTGGAAGACGGAGGAGTAGCCGCGGTTTTCAGACGGCCCGGTCCCGAAGGAGGAAGCAGGAAGCTGCGGCGTCTGGAATTGATTTGAGGGAAAGGAAAATAAAATGCTTGGGATTCTTAAGGTTAGGGGGACAGAAGACAAACAGCTAAAGATCCTGAGGACCCGCCGGGGGGGGAGGCTTTCTTACTGAGGAACCTAAAACCAGACCTGAGGAGTAAAGCTGAGTAAAGAGAGGGTTCTTTGTGAAGCTGAAGAAGCTGGAGAGGGTAAAGAGTAGAGAGTCGTATATAACTTTAGCAAATAAAAAAAAAAGTTGGTAATGTTAAACTCTTTATACTGAAATTGTTCAAGCTAAAATATGACTTTTTACTTACTTTTTAAAAGTATTTAGTTCCACAATGTTGGAACAAACTATTGTACCTTCTACTACCAGATCAGGAGAATCTCTCACTATCTTTAATAAACTCCTGAAGACAGAGCTCTTCAAAGAGCACCTACTCTCCTAACACCTCTAACTAACTACCTTCTACTACCAGATCAGGAGAATCTCTCACTATCTTTAATAAACTCCTGAAGACAGAGCTCTTCAAAGAGCACTTACTCTCCTAACACCTCTAACTAGCTACCTTGTACTAGCAGATCAGGAGAATCTCTCACTATCTTTAATAAACTCCTGAAGACAGAGCTCTTCAAAGAGCACCTACTCTCCTAACACCTCTAACTAACTACCTTCTACTACCAGATCAGGAGAATCTCTCACTATCTTTAATAAACTCCTGAAGACAGAGCTCTTCAAAGAGCACTAACTCTCCTAACACCTCTAACTAACTACCTTCCACTACCAGATCAGGAGAATCTCTCACTATCTTTAATAAACTCCTGAAGACAGAGCTCTTCAAAGACTACTTACTCTCCTAACACCTCTAACTAGCTACCTTCTACTACCAGATCAGGAGAATCTCTCACTATCTTTAATAAACTCCTGAAGACAGAGCTCTTCAAAGACTACTTACTCTCCTAACACCTCTAACTAGCTACCTTCTACTACCAGATCAGGAGAATCTCTCACTATCTTTAATAAACTCCTGAAAACATAGCTCTTCAAAGGGCACTTACTCTCCTAACACCTCTAATTACTTATAACCTCATTTTCTCCTGTTATTTATGCTTTTATGTCCTATATTGCTAAATGTACATCGTTATTTGTAAGTCGCAATGGATAAAAAAAAGTCTGCTAAACTAAATGTAATGTTATTTAATTCAAAAGTATTACACGTACATGTAACACAAATATTTGGCCAAACTCTGAAAGTGTTTTTTTTTTTTTTGGCATTTTGGTCCAAAAAATGTCAGTGCCATGCCTATCAATAATCATATGTTAATTGTCCTTTAAAAGTTATATTTATTAAACTGACCATTTTTAACATCGTTGGTAAAATTTTTTGAATAAAAATGTGATATTTTCACTTAAATAAATAAATAAATAAAAAGTTTTTATCTCATTGTACTTTAAAAGTTAACATGTACAATACTTCTGTTCTACAGGGATTAACCATGCTGTGTTGTGAGCTTTTGCACATCTATGTCAGCAATGGGTGCAACCTACTCTGAAATACCTGTATGCAGTATTCATTGCAACTTACTGATTGACATTTCTCATCTCTCTTCCATCTCTTTTTCACCTCTCTTTCGTCTCTCTTTCATCTCTCTTTCTTATCTCTTTTTATCTCTTTATCTCTTACCTTTCATCTCTCTCTCTCTCTCTCTCTCTCTGTCTTCCCCTCTCTCTATTTCTCTTTCTCTCTTCTCTTTCTCCTTTTAATCTGCCTATCATCTTCTCTCTCTTCATTTTGTCTATTTCTCATCTCTTTTTCTCTTTATCTCTTATCTTCTCTCTCTCTCTAACTCTCTGTCTGTCTCTCTCTCTCTCTCTCTCTCTCTCTTCTCTTTCTCCTTTCGATCTGTCTATCATCTTCACTCTTTCCATCTTGCAATCTCTCACTGTCCTTCTCTCACATTTCTCATCTCTTATCTCTTTATCCCTTTCCTTCTCTCTTTCTCTTTCATCTTTTTCTCATCTTTTTTATCTCTCTTCTTCATTCTCTCCATCTTGCGATATCTCACTGTCCTGATTGACATTTCTCATTATCTCTTTCTTATCTCTTTGTCTCTCATATCTCTTTGTCTCTTATGGTGTCCCTCCTTTCTGTTTCTCTTCTCACTCATTTTCACAATTCTCTAGCTCTTCTCTAGAATCATCCTTGTTTCTCCTTCTGTTTCTCATTCATGCTTTTCTATTCCTCTTCTTCTATTTCTTCTTCTTTATCAATCTGTTTCTACCTTCTCTCTCTCTCTCTCTCTCTTTCTAATTTCTAAAATACCTGAATGCAGTATTCACTGCAACTTACTAATTGACATTTCTCATCTCTCTTTCATCTCTTTTTTGTCTCTTTATCTCTTACCTTTTCTCTCTCTCTATCTTTTTTTCTCTCTTTTCTTATTACACACATATTGTGTATAGTACAGACCCTTAGTCAGATCTGAAGCGTGTTGGACATTAATGTTAATGACTGAGCTGAAACTGAGCTCTGGAAACAGATATACTGAGAGGAATCATATAACAGGACATTGTTTTAAACTACCGGCTCATAATAACTGTAAATGGAACTGAACAAATGGCCCACGGCTGCTGCTGCTGCTGCGTCTCAGTTCCGGGCTTTTTGTTCTATGGTTTGGTGAAGAAGTTGACGTGAATTGAGTGGACAGTCCAGATAAAGAGGTTTTGGGCTGAAAAGCGGCGTGCAAAACTTCCATACCGTCCAGCTCAGCCCACAATGGAGCGCTAAATATATTTGGAGCATCTGAGCCGAGCTTGGGGCTGGATTTTTTTTTTTTTTTCTGATAGCATTAGCATCTGTGAGCCGTTCCCCAGCCGGAGCTTCCTGACTGACAGCTCCATTGTTTGATTCTCTCTCTCGGCAGAGGTGATTGAAGACCAAATGGTGCATTGATAATCATCATTTCATTCTCAGTGTGCTCTCAGAGCCGAGCCGGGCCTCGGAGGACCGGGTTAATTCACTGAATCGGTAAACAGAAAAAAATTAAAGCCCGGAAAGCTCTTTCAGAGGCACACGGGCGAGCGACCCGAACCGATAAGGTTAGCCGGAGCGACGGAAACAGAGCGGAGCGGCGGAAACCATTGTTCAGGAATTTTCTGGTGCCATCAATAAATATATAATGCACTTGTTTCTGGCCATCAGTGCAGCTTCAACAGCTCTCTCTCGTCCTCTTTCTCTCTTTCTCTCTTTAATATCTTTTCTCTCATTCTTCATCTCTATTCCTTCCTCAGTCACTCAGTCATCATCTCTTTTATCTCTTTTCTTTTTTTCTCTCTCTTGAGTTTCTTCTCTTTTCCTGTCTATCTGCTTATCAACTTCTTCTCACTCCATATTGACATCTCTTACTGTCCTTATTGATGTTTCTCATCTCTCCTTCATCTCTTTCTCATGTCTTTTTCTCTTATGTTATCTTCTCTCTCTTCTCTTTCTTCTTTTAATCTGCCTATCATTTTTACTCTCTCCATCTTGCAATTTCTCACTGGCCCGAATGACATTTTCATATTTTTTTGTCTCTTTCTCATCTCTTATCATTCCTTTTTTCTCTAATCTTCTCTTTTCTTTCTGTCTTTTCTTTCTCCTTACAATCTGCCCATCATCTTCACTCTCTCCATCTTGCCATCTCTCACAGGCCTTATTGATGTTTCTCATCTCTCCTTTGTCTCTTTCTCATCTCTTTTTCACTTATCTTCTCTCTCTCTTCTCTTTCTCCTTTTAATCTGCCTATCATTTTCACTCTCTCCATCTTGCAATTTCTCACTGTCCCGAATGACATTGTCATATTTTTTGTCTCTTTCTCATCTCTTATTATTCCTTTTTTCTCTCTTTAATCTTCTCTCTGTCTCTCTCTCTCTTTTTCTTTCTCCTTTCAATCTGCCTATCATCTTCACTCTCTCCATCTTGCCATCTCACACTTTCCTGATTTCCTCATTTTCATCCCTCCCATCCCATCCATTGGCGTATCTCATCTCTCTTTTGTCTCTTTCTCATCTCTTTTTATTTATTTATCTCTAATCTTCTCTCTCTCTGTCTTTTCTTTCTTCTTACAATCTGCCTATCATCTTCACTTTCATCCCTCCTTCATCTCTTTCTCATCCCTTTTTCTTGTTTTCTCTTTCTTTCTCATGTCTTTTTTATTTCTTTGTCTCTTCTATCTATCTCTAGAGTCTTCCTTCTTTCTTCATTTTCACATTTCTCTTGCTCAACCATTCTCTCTTCAACTTCTTTCTCATTTCATGCTTGTCTATCGCTCTTCTTTTTCTTATTGACAATCTATTGCTTTTCTTTACTTCTTCTGTTGCATTTTCTCTGCCGCTTCCTCCTTCCTGCTCATCACCCTGACGGTTCTGTGTTTGTTTAACAGCCATGGAGACAGTTTCAGGTCCGCTGCACCTGCCGGAGAGCCGCAGCGGATCACCCGGTATGAATTTCTGAGTTTTTTGCTCAGTGTGGTTTTTTTTTTGTTTGTTTCCTCTGTTCGTGACGGCGCTGCTGGAAAGGCAGATTAAAGTGCTGAGTTTCTCCGATGACGCGCCGAGATACAGCCTGACGAGACCTCGCCGTACCACTGACAGAACCCGTCTACACCATCACTCGCTCGCTCGCCCCGCTACCGCTCTATCTCTCCCCACACTCAGACTCCATTTATAGGTCAGAGAGAGAGAGAGAGAGAGAGAGAGAGAGAGAGAGAGATGTAAAATAGTGACAAGACAGATAAAGATAGAGGAGAGAAAATAGAGAGGCAAATGATGGAATATAGATTGGACCCAAAAAATAAGAGTAAAATAGAAAAGATAAGAAAAAAAGGAAAGTAAAGGTAAGAGATGGATGAGTAGATGACAGAAATCTATCTATCTATCTATCTATCTATCTATCTATCTATCTATCTATCTTCTCCTGTCTTCTTTCTTTCTTTTTTTCATTTTCTCCATCACTTTTTTCTCTATTTCACTTCTCAATCATCTAATTTCTTTCTTTCTTTTTTTCTTTCTTTCATTCTTTCTTTCTTTATTATTGTCATATTGTTTTTCGTTTAATTTTCAAAAAGAAGCTCCAACCACCAGAGCTTCTACAGAAACTTCTACTGGAATTTGGAAAATTCAATATAAAATTCTGTATCACTTTCTACAATAAATTCTACAGGGAATTCTACATGAGCTTTAACAGGAGCTCCAACAAGATTTTTTACAATAAATTTTACAGAAGATTCTACAAGTAATTCTACAGGAGCTTCCATAAAACATCTACAGGACCTTTCGCAAGAGTTTCTACAGAAAACCCTAACTGAGCTTCAATAGTATCTTCAACCTGAGTTTCTACAAGACATTTTATAGATGTTTCTACAATAAATTCTACAGAAGCTTCTACAGAAGCTTCTTCAGGACCTTCAACAGGAGCTTAAACACAAGTTTCTACAAGAATGTCTACAGTAGAGTTTACAAAAAAAAACAGGAATGTCTACAGGAGTTCTATCTGAACTCCAACAGGGGTTCCAAAAATAATTTCTAGAAAGCTTCTACAGGAACTTCCACAAGGAATTTTACAGGAGCTTCTACAGAAAACTCTAAATGAGTTCCAATAGTACCTTGACCTGAGTTTCTACAAGACATTTTATAGATGTTTTTACTAGAAATTCTACAGAAGATTCTACAGGATCTTCAACTGGAGCTTAAACATGAGTTTCTACAAGGACATATAGAGGAGATTTTACAAAAAAAATCTACAGGAATGTCTACAGGAGATTCTATCTGAACTCCAACAGGGGTTCCAACAATAATTTCTAGAAAAGCTTCTACAGAAAACCCTAAATGAGCTTCAATAGGAGCTCCAAAATGAGTTTCTAGACGTTTTATAGATGTTTCTACAAGAAATTCTACAGGAGCTTCTACAGAAGATTCTACAGGACCTTCCACAAGAAATTTTACAGGACCTTCTACAGTAAATTCTACATAAGCTCTAATAGTAGCTTCAACAAGAGTTTCTACAAGACATTTTATAGACGTTTCTACAAGACATTCTAGAGAAGTTTCTAAAGAAACTCCTAAGGGTGTTTGTACAGGAGATTTCACAAAACACTTCTACAGGAATGTCTACAGGAGATTCTACCTGAACTCCAACAGGAGCTCCAACCATAATTTCTAGAAGAACTTCTACAGGAGCTTCTACAAGAACTTCTACATAAAATTTTACATGATCTCCAACAGGAGCGCAAAGAAAAGCTTCTATAGTAAAATTCTACATGATAATTGCTGTCCAATTAAAACCTGAATCTTCAAAACTTTGCAAAAGAGAGATTAAACCTTTTTAACTTTCAATGAACGTCAACGTAAAAAGAGTTTATTTCTGGTAATTTTTTAAGAATTTCTATTGATCCATTCATTAAAAAGATTTAATAGTTCAAATGAAATAGTAAATTAAATAATAAAATTGAGATACCTGTCTGTTATTGGATATCAGTGATATGAATATGCATTTTCTTATAGTGGGATGAATAAACAATTACACATGTGGTCAGTATACGGTGACTAGTACCCCTTAAGATATAACAAACTGCCATTTTTCAATAATGTGGTGAACAAAAAAAAAAAAAAAAAGAGGTTTGGGGAGGTTTGGGGCTTTGAGACTGTCATCGATCAGAAAAAAAAGCAACCGTAAGCTGTTTCTGGAACATTTCAAAGTGTTTAAATAAAAAAAAATCCTTCAGTCATCACAGACAATTTGAAGTCCTGCCTTCATCTTATTAGGGCTTACCGGCCCCACAGGACGGTCAGAATTAGGAGACGAGGGGACATCTCGTCTTTAAGCCTCAAGAACTGCCCGGTTCAGCACTGATAACACAGCAGCAGCTCCGGAACACTCCGTCACCCTTAAAAACATCTGCTGACAACCTGTCAGCCAGCAGGGAGCAGTTCAGGAGCTCGGCGTGAACTGCTGATTAGGTGTAAATGACTCACAACGCTGGGAAGAGATGTTACAAATGACTCCAACCGGGAGGATCACGCCCACCGGGAGCAAATAAGAAGAAACTCCGGCAAAGAAAAGTGCCATCCCTCCCACTGTCAATCTGTTCATTCTGCTCTAATCAGAGCTTTTATGGGAAATTCTATATGAACTTTAACAGAAGCTCAAACCAACCCTTATACAGACAATTCTACATGATCATCAAGAGGAACTCCAACCAAAGCTTCTACAAGAAATTCTATATGAACTTCAAGAGAATCTTCAACCAGAGCTTCTGCAGAAAATTGTACATGAACTCCAAGAGGATCTCAAACCAAAGCTTCTACAGGAAATTCTACATGAATTCCAACAGAAGCTCCAACCAAAGCTTTCACAGAAAATCGCATGAACTTCAACAGGAGCACAAAAATAAAGCTTCTACAGAAAATTATACAAAAACTGCAACAGGAGCTGCGTTTAAAGCTTCTACAGGAACATTTTACATTAACTCCAACAGAAGCTCCAAGAAAATATTCTACAGAAAATTCTACATGAATTCCAACAGAAGCTCCAAGAAAATGTTCTACAGAAAATTCTACATGAATTCCAACAGAAGCTCCAAGAAAATGTTCTACAGAAAATTCTACATGAATTCCAACAAAGCTCCAACCAAAGCTTTCACAGAAAATGATGATGAATAAAACCTTCCACAGGAGCTCTGAATAGAGTTTCTACTGTAAAATTCTACATGAACTCAAACACGAGCTCCAACTAGAGATTCTATAGAACATTGCATGAACTTCAACAAGAGCTCAAAATAAAATTTCTACAGAAAATTCGACATAATCTTCAACAGGAGCTGCATCCAGAGCTTTTACCGAAACATTCTACATGAACTCCAACAGGATCTCAAACCAAAGCTTCTACAGAAAACTCTACATGAACTTCAACAGGAACTCTGAACAGAGCTTCTACTATAAAGTTCTACATGAACTCAAATAGGAGTTTCAACCAGAACATCTACAGAAAATTCTACTTGAACATCAACTGGAGTTCATACCAAAGTTTTTACAGACATTTTTACATAACCTTCAACAGGAGCTTCATCCAGAGCTTTTACAGGGAAATCAACATGAACTTCAACAAGAGCTCCAATTAGAGCTTCTGTTGTAAAATTCTACATGAACTCAAATAGGAGCTTCATCCAGAGCTTCTACTGAATACCTATGCATGAAATCTGACAGGAGCTGCAACAGAAGTTTAAAAATAACTTCTACTGGAGCTTCTTCAAGAGTTTCTGCAGTAATATCTACAGAAGGTTCTATAGGAGCTTCTACAGGAGGTGCTACATGAACTCAAACAGGAACTCCAATAAGAGTTTCTACAGGAGCTTCTATAGGAACATCTACAGGAGATTCTACATGAACACTAACAGGAGCTCAAAGAAAAGGATCTATAGTAAAATTCTACACGAAATCCAACATAAGCTTCAATCAGAGCTTCTATAGGAAATTCTAAATTCTGAGCTCCAACAGGAATTACAAAAAGAGTTTCAACAGGAACTTGTTAAGGAGCTTCTTTCAAAACATCTACATGAACTCTGGAACTCATATACAAAATGTACGTTCTTAAAACTTAAAAAAAAAAAAAAAAAACATCTGCTGGTAACCTGCCACCCAGCAGGTAATGGTTCAGAAGCTGAGCATGAACTGCTGATTAGGTGTAAATGACTCAAATCGCTGGGAAGCAATGTTACAAATGACGCCAACTGGGATTCTTAAGCAGAGCGGGAGTAAATAAGAAGAAACTCCAGCAAAAGAAAAAGTGCCATCTCTGTCAATCTGTCCGTTCTGCTCGGGCATCATTAATTAACAATAACGTCCCCATCCGGGCCTGACACGCCTGTTTATGAATAGTATTCCAATATATCATAGACTCCATAGCAAGCGGCAAGTTAATGAGTCACATTGCAGAGTCAATTAGCGGCGTCGCTTCACCAGTGGGAGTCACTATAGAGGAAATTATCCGTCACCCAGCGCCCATACATGACATGATTGGGTGGATTACTATGGAAGACCACAATGGAGGAGAATTCTGACCTGTTTAAGCAGACAATGCAGCAATTCCCTCAACCAAACTGAAATACCTAATGAAACCGACGCTTCTTTACAGGAGACGAGAGCTGAGATGTGATAATCAACAGGGGACAAAATAGGTGTTGATTAACTATAAATCATTGAATCTATATCTATATGAGTTATATCAGCATTCATGAAAATGGTGTAGTTATATGATTTTTATATTATGTATATATACACAACAGTCTGTTCAAACTGCCCATGTCAACACCCAAGTTGTTGAGATTCACATGGGAATTGTCCCAGACTTCATGTGCCAACACCCCGGTTGCAGAGTATAATATGACAATCTGTCCAAACTGCCCATGCCAACACCTTGGTTGCCAAGTAGATTATGATAATTGGCCCAAACTTCATGTGCCGACTCCCCGGTTGTTGAGTATAATATGGGAATTGTCCTGAACTGCATGTTCCAAAACCCCAGTTGCAGATTATAATGCAACAATTGTCTCGACCTGCTTGTGCCAACACCCCGGTTGTTGAATATAATACGAGAATTGGCCTAAATTGCATGTGCCAACACCCCGGTTGCAGGGTATAATATGGCAATCTGTCCAAACTGCCCATGCCAAACACCTTGGTTGCCAAGTAGATTATGATACCCCGGTTGTTGAGTATAATATGTTAGTTGGCACCAAACTGCATGTGCCAACACCCCGGTTGATGAGTATAATATGGGAATCGGCCTGAACTGCATGTGCCAACACCCCAGTTGCAGTTGAGTATAATACAACAATCTGCCCAAACTGCATTTGCCAACACCCCAATTGTTGAGTGTATTTTCACAATCTGCCTGAACTGCATGTACCAATATCCTGGCAGCTCAAGTGCAGCTCCAGATGATGTCTGGAGCTTATTTTCCAGACATTTTTTTGTCAGAAATATCATCAAATAACCTCTAGAAAACTCATCTTCAAAACGTTGACAGTCAAAATTTTCAAAAACATTAAACACTTCTTTTTTTTATTTTAAGAAAGAAATAAAAAAAAAAAACAGGGACCACCATGCCTCAAAGGGTTAAACTGTGTCTCTGACCTGCTGCAGCGCCCCCTGTAGGGGAAAATAGGTGGGGATGATAGGTGGGGGTGATGTATGTCACACGCTTCAGCAGCCTTTTATCACGGTGAAGTCGGAGCCTTGGGCGGAAGATACAATGCACCCTGTTGGAGCCACTGCTTTTTTATTCCTTTACATAACGGCCTTCTTCTACGTGGCAGGCGACCCCATCCCCCTCCACACACACACACACACTTAAACACACACACAGACACACACTCAAACACACACTGTCTGTTCATGCCTGATGGGGCTTTCACCCTCTGTTGAGACGATCCGCCATTTCAAAAGCAGCACAAAAGATAGCGGCGGAGAAAAGCGGCGCGGCAGGCGGGCGGGCAGGCCGACTGGCAGGCCGACTGGCAGGACGAGGGCTGACCTGGACCGGCTTCGGCGCGCACCGTTCCTCCAGCAGCAGGAGAAATTAAGCAGATATTAATTTGACAGATATGAAAGGAAGCGAGGGCAATCCTCTTTCTGCTTCTTGCGGTTGCAGGAATGAGATTGCTAATCCTCGGGGGCTTACATTTGTTTTCTGTGCGTCTGAGTTTGATTCCGCTGGGATTTATGAATCATGGTAATCCCACAGGAACGGAGTTTCACTTTCTTTCTTCATTTAGCCGCGGCACTTTTTTTTTTTTTTTTTAATGCTGTGCGCTAAATTAATTGTAATACACGAAGCTAGGCCACGGAAAACAGCTCTATTTATCTACTGAACATACAGCACTACAAGGTCATTCAAAAAATGGATAAATCTATATATATATATATATATATATATATATATATATATATATATATATATATATATTTATTTATACAGCTCTGGACAAAAATAAGAAAATAAGAGACTACTTAAAATTATGAGTTTCTTTGATTTTACCAAATTAAAAACCTATCTAGAATATAATCAAGAGGAAGATGGATGATCACAAGCCATCAAACCACCAAACTGAACTGCCTGATTTTTTGCACCAGGAGTAAAGCAGCATAAAGTTATCCAAAAGCAGTGTGTAAGACTGGTGGAGGAAGAGGACATGATGCCAAGATGCATGAAAAAAAACTATGATTAAAAACCAGGGTTATTCCACCAAATATTGATTTCTGAACTTTAACTTAAAACCTTATGAATATTTGTTATGAACTTGTTTTTGTTATGCTATAACAATTTGTTATACACGAAGCCCAAGCCATAAAACAGCCTTATTTACTCTACTGAACATATGCTGAGGTTATTTAAAAAATAATCCTGATAAAAGATTTAACTACAAAACTGTCTATGAATAAATGTTCCACAGTTTTAATATTCCATGAGAGTTTCTGGCATCTAAAAGCTAATCAGATAACAGCAAGACTGATCAAAGGGGTACAAAAAAAGACAGCGGTTTGTTTATTCTGAGACAAAACTGTAGTGTGATGTTGATTTTTCATCGCTGTATCTCAGTTTAAACAAAATTTCAAGCTTGTAGTGACGGCGGATTTGAGATACTGTACATTAGAAGCATATAAAAATAGCACAATATGGGGAGTTAGCATTAGCATCAGGGTTTTCTTTGACAGTTTTCTTTGATGTTGGGGAGATTTGGGCTTGGCAATGTTATTATTACCATTATACTGTAGCTATTGATGGTGGTAAATTACCTTGCTATGGTCAGCAACCTTGCCGAAGCTCAGTGATTACCTGTTCAGCAGAAAAATAGCAAGCTTGCTCATTTCCATGGCTTCAGCACACTGTTTGAGTACTATTGTGTTCTATACCTGGCAACCCTGAGTGTGGAAATGGGACTGGGGAATGACTGGCAGTTGACAGTTTCAGGGCCTAAAACCTACACGGATTTCTATGACATACTACACAGTTCTAGTTAGAAAAAACTGGCAGAAGCTCTGCTGACAAGAGCTGCCAGTGCTTAAACTTAGCACGTTACCATAATTGATCATGTTTTGAGTTACCACAGAAAATATTAACCTCAATGTTCCTTTAATAAAGTAACCTTTGACATCAGTGATGTCACAACCTTCATGCGGTTTTATTTATTTTATTTTTTTTAAAGGAACTGAAGGCACTTACTGCCTCATATTGTCTTTATACTGAGCTTAAAGAGGTAAATCTTAAGCTGTCCACCCTTTCATGGTACAATATCACAGTAATTATGGTAAAATATCACAGTCAAGAATGTTTACCTTAATTCCACCAGTTGGTAAGTGATGATACTTTTACTATAATATAGTAAGTTAAGATTATTGCTGATTAATAAAGGCTATAGCTATAAATACTTCGTAGTTGTTTAGTCTAATTATTGACTTTTACTGAGTTTTTGCTAAAATTAGCATTTTAGTCTATAAATATTCATAAAGCTATCTAGAAATGCTCTACAGCTGTTAAAATGTTAAAATATTAAAACTTTTTAATAAATATTTTCTGAAAATGATGAATTAGGATTGAGGTTTTTGGTTGGTTCTGCTGCTCGACTGTGTAATAAATAGCTAATAAACAATTGCCAAAAAATAAAAAATAAATAAATAAAAGTAAAAAGCCATGTTTAAAGTAAATTATTCCAAAAAAAAAAAAATGTAAAAGCTACACAAAAAGAGTTGTCAACTGATTAATGTTTTAATAAAGTTGTCAACAAACTATTATTAGGAGACAGGTTTTTAGAATGTTTATGGAACAATATTTCTGTAATGTTACAAGCTAACCTTTTTTGGAACCTTTATAAAATGTTTTTATAACATTCTTATAACATTTTAGTTTAAATATTTGAAATTTCTTTTTTTCTGCATTTTTTGTCACGATTTCAAATGAATGTTCGACTTGTTTTTTGTGCCTTAGTTTAAGTAATTTAGTCTACTGAAAGTGTCTTATTCCATTGGTACAACATTCTAACAGTGACCATCACAAGGACATCTCATAGAGTCCTCATATCTATTCATAGACGCCCACCTTGACAACAAGACAATACCTCGGCTCTTTCAGGCGTGCGACTCGGAGTAAACCCATAATCTCCGTTTAAAGGCCAGCAGGCTAAGAGCTAGCGCTAGCGTGTGTGTTTTGCTAACACTGGAGCTCTTTTGGTTGAAAGGTTAAGGACAGCAGGCATCTGCACATGAAGAGATAAAGGGTCTGCAGAAGCTTTACCCCAGCCTGATTTATTCTGCTTTAGGGCTTAGGGTCAAAGGGCATGGCCCTGAGGGTGGGCTACGGCTAAGCTAACGACAAACAGCTGGTAAAACAGCGCCGCTAAAATGCTAAATATGATAATGCTGAGGAGGAGAGCAATATGGTGTCTCTGCCAGAACAAAACATGGTAAACATAGTGAACTAAAGTCGTTTAATAAGAGAGGGGGAAGGGTTAAATGCTCTAGGCTTTATAGATTATTTTACCAAGTCAGAACTGTTTACTGGTTGTGGAAATTCTAAAGGCTTTCTCTAATAATGGTTTGAAACCAAAATGCTTTGGTGTTTTATTCACCACTACTGTAAGGAAATAAGAAAAAAAAAATCAGATTTTTTATTTTATTTTAATTATTTTTTCACAATGACTTACAATTGGACTACAATTCTGGTGTTTTTTTTTTTTTTTTTTTTTTGCTAGAAAGCCAAAGCCAACAATTGTTAAGTTAGTAAAAAAAAATCTACTGTGTTAAAATTAACATAATTAAAACTTTAAATCTGTCATGTTTATTTAATGTTTTTAAACATTGTGGTAACGTCACTTGCGTCAGCGTTTTAAATCTTAGTTTTTTGAAAAGCTACTTTTAACATTTTCCTAATGTTCTTCTAGCTGAAAACATCATCTAAATAACGTTCTAAAAATGTTGTCATCCAACCATTATTAGGTAGCACGTTTTTAAAAATGTTTCTGGAACATTATTTCTGGAACATTAAAGTCTAACCTTCCTGGAACCTTTTCACAATGTTTCTAAGCATTTTTCTAACTTAGTTTCTACATAGTTTAAATATTTAACTTTTTTCTAGAACATTTAACTTATTTCTAACTTATTTTTCCCTCTGTTAAGCTATTTAATCTATTGAAAGTGTCTTATTTAATTGGCAGGTATGTTGTTCTCAATTCCAACAAGTTAGAAAGTTGGAAATAAATTATTAATTCTTATAAAATTGCTTTAATAATCCCAAAATGAGACAATTTTTTGGATATTCAGACTAAATTTAAGAGGATTTTTAGGGTCAGTAATTCACTATTAATAATAAATCACTATTATTTGAATAAAACCAACATTTATATGCTAAATGAAATCACTTTTTTAACTCAAAAATCAGTGTCTCAGACATTTTGAATATTATATAAGACCAATTGGTCCTTTTGGTAGGCAGTGTGGGCAGTGTGTCAAGTCCTGCTGGAAAATGAAATCCACATCTCTATAAAAGTTGTCAGTAGCAGAGAGAAGCATGAAGTGCTGTAAGATTTTGTGGGAAAACAAAACTGCACTGACTTTAGACTTGATAATAAAACACAGTGGATCAACACCAGCAGATGACAGACATGACTCTTTATCCAAACCGTCACTGATCGGTTGAAACTTCACACCTCAGACCTCGAGCAGTTTGGACTGTGTGTCTCTCCACTCTTCCTCCAGACTCTGCTCCCTTGATTGCCTTTAAATAAAATATAAAATGTTCTGATGATCTGTGATGGTTTGGATAAAGAGACATGTCTGTCATCTGCTGGTGTTGATCCACTGTGTTATAGTGCTTTCCTCTGCTGACAAGTTTTATGGAGATGTGGATTTCATTTTCCAGCAGGATTTGTCACACCACCTACACTACCAGAAGTAACAATTGGTCTTATATGATATTACTACTATTACTTAGTATAATAGCACTGTATTTTAGGGTGAGTAATGAACTAATATTCAGATAAAGCCAACATTTATAAGTTCTATTAATTCCTTTTTGACTGATCTCTAGGAATTGTTATATGATCATCTGAAGAACGACACTGTAAGCGAGGAATGTCGAGCGAAGCGTCTTCAAAGCCGGGTCTCGGACTGAGCGGGAGATTGTTGCGTTTGAGCCGAACGTCGTTCCTGATTGTAGGCGAGCGAAGCTGGCACCCAGAAATCTCTCAGAGTTCTGAAATCAAAAGCTCTGTAAAGTGTTCCTGGCACCGCCGGCACCGATAGCGCTTCACAATTCATCAAAGCGGCTCTCGGCTCCGGACGGATCGGAGAGAAAGACACACACCAGTGTCACACACACTTCCGCCTCGCTTTGGCAGCCGTCTCATCAACACACCATTAATATTCACTAATCCCTCACCCTTAAAATATTGACTATTTTAATATTGGAACACGATCGCTTTGGTCCAGCCGGCTGCTCTGATTCAGCCATATGTCAGGCCTGTCATTAGCCTTGCTAATGCTAATGTTAACGCTAATGTTAATTCTAGTCTGAGAGGGTGAAATAGTTTGTTAGCATTAGCAAAGGGATAGCATTAGCATTAGCATTAGCGTGCATTTAACCAACAAACTTACAAAGACTCAAACATTTTAGATCAATTTCTTTCAATTTCTTTACTAATTTTTAGATTCATTTTTATTTTTAGAATTACAACGAATGCAACATATAATAATATGTACTATTAGATGTGCCACAATCTTAATGTATGCCACATTTTCTGTTTAATTTTCAAAATTCAAAATTCAGAAATGGTCAATTCAATGATAAGTACACTCAGAATTGTTGTAAAATTGTGTACTTTAATTCATATTTCCAAAAAAACTAAATACACATAAATTAAGCAACCAAATCCATAAGTCTGTTCTAATCTCAGAAAAATGTTATATTAAGACCAAGACAATTGGTACTTCTGGCTGTGTGGGCAGTGTTCCAAGTGCTGCTGGAAAATGAAATCCAACCCTTCAAAAATTACATAAATGTACTACACTGAACACGCACGCTTACATTTTTGATGTAAAATAAACATATACAAATATATAAAATAAATGAATAAATATAAATATTCTGCCCTAGCTAAAAAAAAAAACATTTTTATTAATGTGGAAATCCAGAAATTCTACCAATCCCAAATACAGTATAAACAGTATCAGGATAACAGAGGTAACTCTTGCTCTTCCTTTTCTGGGGCAGTCCTGATGAGAGCCAGTTCCATCATACCATGATCACACAATTGTTTTTGACAATCTTTGCAACTGGCCTTGAGGCTTGAGGACAATTTATATATATATATATATATATATATATATATATATATATATATATATATATATATATATATATAGGATGTGAACCCCTTGGGATTAATTGGATTTCTTTTGCATAGATTGGTCAATAAATATGTTCTGATCTTCATTTACTGTAAGTCACAACAATAGACAAACACAGTCTATAGTACATAATATATAATGTGCTGCACAATGTGCTGCGCCCTTTTCTTGAGGCGGTCCTGATGAGAGCCAGTTTCATCATGCTGTTGTTGTTTTTGATGATCTTTGCAACTGGCTTGAGAATACTCTCAATATATATACAATATATAATGTGCTGCACATTGAGACGTTGTCTCTTTGTGGCCTTTTTGCCTTATGAAGTCTCACGGGAGATCCCTTCAGAAAGGTCACCCAGTAAAATAACACACTTTTCTATTACTGCTCTCCTCCTGCAATATCATTCCCATAAACACCCGGATTTATCATCATGATTCAGTGACAGAAGCATCTCACACGGATTTATAGCAAACACACCCTTCATTCTGCACACTGCCTCACATATACACACACTCACAACAGCCCTGTGCACTATTCGCACGACTTACAACACAACACAGTTTTACAGGTAAATAGATAAACATTTCAGAGAACAGCGTATACATAATGTGTCCTACATTAATCTGTGTCCTTGATGCTAAATGGACATGTTAGCAGGATTTGAGCTATTATCAGACGTGTGTGTGTGTGTGTGTGTGTGTGTGTGTTCTGTGTGGGCTAATCATGGCCTTCGTACTACACCTACACTAGAAGACCTCATCCTGTGCACCTAAATACATCCCCGTACGCTAACGCGCTAACGTGCTAATGCGTAGGAGGGAATTTCTCTGAAGCTTTGCTGAGAAAGAAAAACGTCAAAGCAGCAGCATATGGTTTAAAATTGAGTTAATTCAAAGAGAACAGCACTATATGGACAAAATAATAAGAGTTTTTTAGTGCTTTTGTTGGAGTAACTGCCTCTACTGTCCATAGAAAGCTATCTACTATAGATTTCAGAGTTTTAGAAACATTGCTGTAGGGATTTGATTGTATTTATCAACCAGAGTAAGATGTGGGTAAACAGTACAAACACCACATGGACCAAAAAGTAAACGGTTAGCATCGGGGCTAACATGCTTCAAGACCGGTGCTGAGTTAGCTGTTTTAGTTAGCAATGAGCCAATGGTTGCATTCGAGTGTTCTAATATAGCAAAAAACATAATTGGCGATTCATTTATTTGGTCTAATTCGATATTTCGTTTTTTTAGTACAAAGTAATAAATGTGTTTTAATTAGATGCAGTTAGAAGTAATAGAACAGAGCATGCAATTGATAAGATATCATTTTTCATATTATTTAACTAAATACAACATTGAAAGAAAGTTTTTAGAAACATGTCAAAAGGCATGTACACATTGTCTTAATTATTTTAATCGGTCAGTGGCGCACCTATATTTTCTACCACCAAGACATAAAAACGCCAGAAATTTACCTTTACACTTTCAGACCACCACAAGGTGTTAAAATAGTCTATTGAAGTGGTGTAAGATAAAAACGAGCATCGCAAAAACATACCTTGCACAGGGTAAACGATAGGTCCCTAATTGCCAATTAAGCATTTATTGGGTTTCAACTTTTAAAGATGATCAATGTCCCTTTTTATAATCTACTTACATCATCAGCACCCAACACAAGATTCCAGTACAGCCAGTACCAGATAGAAATACCAGTACTGATTTCTGTCCAGTTTGGACACGTCCATCATTACAGTCTAGCTCAGCCTGAGACCAGTTTAGTACAGTAACAAGGTGGGTCTCCGAGCTCACAAATAACTCAAGCCCTCGGACCGGCTTCATTTAGTGGCATGCCACCATCAAATCAGCGCCGGCAGCAGCCAGCGGGCAGCAGCCAGGCTAAAGGCTAAAGGCTAACGGCGCGGCACCCTCAGCCTCCCAATATCAATGATGAGGGGCTGCGGTCACTCCGCCACTACCATGATGAGAAAGAGAGAGAGAAAGAGAGAGAGAGAGAGATGTAGACAGATGGTGCTCAGTTGGGTGGGTAAAGGGGTGGGGTGGGTTCTAGAGAGGATGGCAGTGGGTGGTCATTGGTTGAGGGGGAGGGTGTGTTTGTGTGGTGTATTAAAAATACTGTGCCTTTTCAGATTCAGTTTATTCTAAATAATTCATACTGTATGCCAAATAATTCATAGTAGGTACTAAAAAGACATTTATTGGACGTACTCAATCTTTCACAATAGATACTAAATAAGTTTAGATCTGCAATTCCTAGTGGATACAGAAAAATCAATGGTGCATCCTTAATAATTAATAGTGGATACTAAAAAAAAAAAAAAAATCGTTTGAATGATTCACACTGGATGATAAAACCATTTATTGCACGTAACGAACAACTCCTTGTAGATACTCAATAATTCATAATATGTCTGAAAGGGTTCATGATGTCTTGCGCCTGCGCCGTTAAAATAACACGTCAGTTATGTTTTTATTTTGGCGATGGAAAACACAGATGCGCCATTGACTGAATACAACCTAGACAACATTCAATCCTTAGAGTCCATTCTTATAGGCAGAGCACAAACCGGACTCTTAACTCAACAATAAACAAAGTAAAGATGCTTTGCTGAGATGTGCAAAAACACCAAGCTGTTAAGATACCAATGCGCCAAAGTCAGAGCTCACCTGGCTCTGAATGACAAGCGACACACTGATTTATTGGTTTATTTTAACAATACACCCAAAAACACCCAAGATTAATTAAGAGAATTAGTACCTGCCTATTGTGCGACACGCCTTAAATCCAGCTCTGCGATACGCAATTAATTAATGTGCTACACATCACTAAAATAGGCTCCTGTGTCTCAATACTTTTGGACGGCACACCACAAAATATACAGATTTTACAGAATCTCAGGTTAAATGCTGCTGCTAAATGGCCAGAGCCTTCAGTCTGATGCTGTGTGTTCAGGATGAAGACAGTGGTTTTATCCAGGCCATGACCTGCATATCTGCCCCTCAAACCAGCCCTTATCTAAACCTTATCCCCCTACCCCTCGCTCTTACCCCAGGCCCACTCGCCCCAGATCACGCCGCCGCTCTGATGTGTTCAGGCAGCATTTTTCAGGCCCAGAAGAAACAGGGCTTTAGCTCTGATAACGGTTCTGTCACTGCATAAGCAGAACCGGGGCTGAAGACTCTATTCACAGAGACAGAACGGCCGGCTCGCGTTACCGCGCACAAAAACGCCTGATAACCACTCAAAACAATCCCTGCACACACACACACACACACACACGCACCTGTCTGCTGCTACTGTCTAACTCTCTTTTGTGTACGACTCTGTTTACGGAAATTCTGCTAGCGTTCCCGCTGTCCACACAAAAACCACTCTATCAGCAGGGAAGCCCCGCCGAGGAATACGCTCCCCTGTTCTTTCAGTATATTTAAATACATATATACAGTCATAGTTATTAAATAGTCTTTACACAATATACCATACACAATGCACTGCTTACTATTGAGAATAATTCATACTGGACAGTGAGTAATTCAGCTCAGATACTAAAAAAAATATATAGTAGTTAGTCGATTATTCACAGTGAATAGTGACTAATGTATAGTTCATAGCAAATACGGATCAAATTCTAGTAGACCTTGAATAATTCACACTAGATACTTTCATGTTCATAGTGGACAGTGAATAATTCAGCTCACATACTGATTAATGTATTGTAGTTACTAGATTATTCACAGTGGATACTGTGTAATTCATAGTAATTACTAGATTATTCACAGTGGATACTGTGTAATTCATAGTAATTACTAGATTATTCACAGTGGATACTGTGTAGTTCATAGTAATTACTAGATTATTCACAGTGGATACTGAATAATGTATAGTTCATTGTAAGTGTTGAGCACATTCTAATAGAACATAAATAATTCAGAGTAGATACTGAATAATTCAGAGTGGATACTGAGTAATGTTTTGTAGTTACTAGATTATTCATAGTGGATACTGAATAATGTATAGTTCATTGTAAATGTTGATCAAATTCTTATAGAACATGAATAATTCAGAGTAGATACTGAGTAATTCATATTGGATACTGTGTAATCCATAGTAATAACTAGATCATTCACAGTGGATACTGTGTAATTCATTGTAGTTACTAGATTATTCATAGCGGATTCTGAATAATGTATAGTTCATTGTAAATGTTGAACAAATTCTTATAGAACATGAATAATTCAGAGTAGATATTGAATAATTCATATTGGATACTGTGTAATCCATAGTAATAACTAGATTATTCACAGTGGATACTGTGTAATTCATAGTAATAACATAGTATTCACAGTGGATTCTAAATAATGTATAGTTCATTGTAAATACCAAGCTAATTCTAATGGACCTTGAATAATTCATAGTGTATACTAAATAATTCAGAGTGGATACTGAGTAATTCATAGTAGTTACTAGATCATTTATAGTGAATACTGAATAATGTATAGGTCATAGTAAACATTGAAGAAATTCTAATTGATCTTGAATAATTCAGAGTGGATACTGAGTAATTCATAGTAGGTACTGTATTATTTGTAGTTATTTCTTAATCATTTCTAATTCAGCGTGGATACTAGAATTCAAGAATTTCCCCCCGGGGATCAATAAAGTATCTATCTATCTATCTATCTATCTATCTATCTATCTATCTATCTATCTATCTATCTATCTATCTATCTACTGGGTAATTCTGAATAAATGTTGAATTTATAGTGGATACTGAATCATTTATAATCTATACTGAATAATTCATGGTAGATGTTGAATAATTCACAGTGGATACCTGTGTGGCTTCCAGGTATGGCTCTGTTTATTGAAGTTTCACTAATGGATAATTATGGAATAATTCATAGTAAGTCCTGAATGATTCATATACAATTGTAAATAATTTCTAGTGAATGCTGAATCATTCATAATATACTGTATATTGAATAATTCACAGTAGATATATAATAATTCATAGTGGATACCTGTACCTGTGTAGGATGTTTGATTAGGGCAATTCCACTAAAGTTTCCGTTGTCCTAAGAAAAAGGACTGTATCTGAGGAGTTTTCCAGTCGAGGAATCCACTGCTCTGTTCTTTATTTATTATATTTCAGCAGACGGGTGTGTGGAGGTCCCTCTCTCAGTAATTACGGGATAACTCGCTCCGTGTTGCTCCGCCAGGCTTCGGGACGGGTCTGTTAATTACCGTTCTCACGCCTGAAGATTTGCGCTCGCAGTTGGGGAACAGCTCGGCTCAATAGAAAGTGATTGGACGAACGTAGCGGTGGATTTTCTTCTCACGGGCGCTTCTCTGAGCCCGTTCACACTGAAGTGATCTGAATATAGCTTTATATTTAGAGCTCGCTCATTTCCAGCTGCTATTTCTGGATGGTTCTGAACAGACAATGAATAGACGCTTCAAGTATTAACTGTTATTAAATGCTGTAAGACCTTCACTTGTGTGCACATTAAAAAAAAGTATACACAATAGAAACTAAAACATCTGAATTATTTAAAGTGTGAACTGAATAACATGGGTTAAGGTCATTATGTAGTTAAATTGGAAGCCTTTAGTTTAAGCACTTGTACCACTTTTTTACCATTTTTTGCCAATCATTTGTAACATAATTATATAAAATACTTTGTAAACAAAAAAAGAATATGAATTATTCATAGTGTGAACATGCTATAAATAATACAGATTAAGGTTAATATGTATCTAAATTGGAAGCTTGCCGTTTAGGAACATTGTAAAAATTTGTTGAGTCAATATTACTAAACTGATCCAATTTGCAATTGACTTATATATTGTTAACAAACCAGTACTGAATTATTCATAGTGTGAACATGATAAATAATACAGATTAAAGTTAATCTGTATCTAAATTGGAAGCCTGTTGTTTAAGAACATTGCAAACTTTTTTGAAGTCAATTTTACCAAATTGTACCAACGTACAACACAATTATAGAATACACTATATTAATGAAAAGATCTGAATTATTCATAGTGTGAACATGCTAAATAATAGGTAATAAGGTTAATATGTATATAAATTGAAAGCCTTCCTTTAAAGAACATGGTAACCTCCTTTTTTGAGTTAATTTTACCAAATTGTACCAATTTTCAACAAAATTACAGAATATACTATATAAACAAAAAGATCTGAATTATTCATAGTGTGAACATGCTAAATGATACGGAATAAGGTTAATATGTATATAAATTGAAAGCCTGCCTTTTAAGAACATTGTAAACATTGTATAGAATGGGCTATAGAAACAAAACGATATGGATTATTTATAGTGTGGACATGCTACATAAAACAGATTAAGATAATACAGATTGGATGGATCCTGCATGTATGAAGTTTGCCTTATTGGTGTATAAACGTGTCATCTCTACTAAAGAACCCGTGAAGAACCTCTTGAATCTGTAGCTCCATTGAAACTGGAGGAGCATTTGTATGCAGCGTCTCGTAACAGCGGAGAATGGCTGTGTAAAAGCAGGACTTTTCTCAGAAAATAAACCAAAATAAAGACGCAGTGGCAGTCGTCCCCTCCCTGACAGCGCTGTGTATTGGAGATTGAGGATGGCAGGGAAGCAGGACGTGCTCAGACAGTCTCTTTTCTCTCCCCCTGTCCCCGTCCTCTTCCTTCTGAATCTCTAAATTTTATGGATTTTTCATAATTAATCATCACCACCCAATTACAAGCTTTTGAAATCTGTCTGTGTTGAATAGCAATGAGAGAAATCTTTTCTCTCCCAGATGATGGTCAAGGAGGTTGCTGGGGAGAAAGAAAAAAAAAAAAGAGAGAAAGAAATCCACTATTCATGTGGCACGCTGCTCCGCTGCACCCGAGACAAAGAATTTGCATGCAAATGTGAGTATTAAAGACGTATAGAGGGATGAGAGGATGCAGAAGTCAATAGAGGAGGCGGCTAACGCGGCGCAGTAATGACTACCTGGAGAGGGCCGGCTCTGAGAGAGAGAGATTTTCTCCCGGGGATCACACCGGACCCCCGATCTTAACACTTCAAAATGAGACGTGGGAGAACAAACCGAATGGATAAGCATCCACAAACAAACACACACACACACACACACACACACACACACACACAGGGCCCACCCACTCGCAGGCATAGAAAGTGTGCTACCTGAGCAATCCAGGGCCTGGGATTTACATTTACCCACAGTAAGGCTTATTCTGGCTCTGTGATTGGCCAGAATTACAAAACAATCAGTTTCAATCATTAATATAGGTGTCTTTAAATTACTATAGGCCAGATAAATGGAGATTTTACATTTAAAAATATATATATAAGCATACTATGTACTGTCCACTCTGTTGGAACACAACCCAATTCTACGTTGGGTTGTACCCAGAACTATGTGAATTTCACATCAAACAATGGCATATTCACTGTGTAGGGCACTAATTTAGGCTTTGTCTGAAACTATACCATACCATACCATGCAATACCATTGTATTCCATACTATACCATACCATACCATTCTAAACCATACCATACCACATTATACCATACTATACCATTCTAAACCATACCATACCATACCATATCATCATATTCCATACCATACCATACCATCCCATTCCATTCCATTCCATACCATCCCATTCCATTCCATACCATACCATACCATACCATACCATTCTAAACCATACCATACTATACCATTCTAAACCATACCATACCATACCATACCATATCATCATATTCCATACCATACCATACCATCCCATTCCATTCCATCCCATTCCATTCCATTCCATTCCATACCATACCATACCATACCATACCATTCTAAACCATACCATACCATACAATTCTAAACCATACCATACCACACTATATCATCATATTCCATACCATACCATACCATAGCATATCATCATATTCTATACCATACCATACCTTCCCATTCCATACCATACCATACCATACCATACCATTCTAAACCATACCATACCATTTACTGGCCACTCTTTTGAGACAGTATCCAGAACTATGCCCATTTTTCTTTGTAGTGCACTACATTGGGTCCAAACATATAGGCTATTCACTATATAGTGCATTATTTTAGGCTGTGTCTAAAACTATACTATACCACACTATGTACTGTCCACCACTATGGCCTTTTTACTATGTAGTACACTACATTGGGTTGTATCCCAAACTATGAGTATTTAACTTTGTAGTGAACTACATTGGGTTGTATCTGGAACCATGTTGCTGTATAGTGCACTATTTTAGACTCTGAAATGATACCCTATTCACTACAGTTACTCTTCTAAACACGGGTCTTGTCCAGAACTAAATCCACTAAAGTGTATTGTGCATGGCATTGGGTTGTGTCCATGTCTATGCCCAATTCTCTGTTTAATGCACTTTTTAAGACAGTGTCATATTGTCATAATCACTATACTGTTGGTGCTGTCCAGTATTTTGGGTCAGTTCGTCTAGAATTGTGGCATTTTACAGTGTACTCTATTGTCTTGGTCCAAACCTATACCTTGTTTAATACATAGTGCACTATTATAGGCAGTGTCTGAAACTATACCCTATACTACTGGTACTGTCCACCCTTTTGGGACAGTCTCCAGAACTATGTCCTTTTTATTTTATAGTGCAATACATTGCTACTAATTTATACTGTGTTGAAAACCAAGTAATATTCAGAATAGTAACTGTCCAAAGTGTTGGCCTGCATAATTTTTATGTTGCATTAGGTTGCAGCCAATCATTTGCCTCGTTTATTTTATTACTATTTTAGGCCGTGTCTGAAACTATACCCTGTAGTGTGTGTATTATCTCCTGTTTTGGGATGGTGTCCAGAACTATGTCCATTTAACTTTATAGTGCACTACATTGGGCTGTGTCCAGAACAGATGCCTCGTTTATTCCCTATTCACTTTATACTAACTCTCTACTGGACTGTGTCCTTATAAACTATATACTGCACTGTTTTAGGCTATGGACTAAACTGTAATACTTGTTTACTACATTTTGCACTATTTTGCACAATACTATACACAACTAATGCATTACTATGTCCAATATTATGCTACTTTCATTATAGAGCATTGTGCATTATAAAATGCATTATTTTGCACTGCTAAAAAATCCAGTTTTGTATCACACTTTCTATGCCCTTCCTATTTAATAGTATGTATAATATATATGTATAATATATAGTGTCCTGTTTTTAAGCATGTCTGACATTATGCAACAAAAGCATGTTATACATGCTGCATGTAACCAGGATTATATATTGATGATACAGCTCTGGAAAATAAAAATAAAAAAATAGTAAAAAGTTATCCAAAAGCAGTGTGTAAGACTGGTGGAGGAGAACATGCATGTCAAGATGCATGTTTAAAACCGTGATTAAAAACCAGGATTAATCCACCAAATATTGATTTCTGAACTCTGTTCTTTGCATTATTTGAGGTCTGAAAGCATCTTTTTTTTTTATTTCAGCCATTTCTCATTTTCTGCTAATAAATGCTGTAAATGACAATATTTAAATTTGGAATATGGGAGAAATGTTGTCTGTAGTTTATAGAATAAAACAACAATGTTCATTTTACTCAAACATAAACCTATAAATAGCAAAATCAGAGAAAATCATTCTGAAACTAAAGTGATTTCTTATTTTTTTTTCCAGAGCTGTATAGGGCTGTATTTTAGTGATCTATAGTGCACCGGTCACTTGTGGATTGCTTACTTTGTTTTTAAGAGCCCCTATACTAATGGACTCGAATGTTGATTGGCTGTTGTCGGGGTTTTAATCAGTCAGTGGAGCTCCTGTGTTGTTGCTGGCAAGATAGTAACACACCAGAAATAAATAACGACAGGTAAATAAATACAGATTAAATACTCCGTACGTGATCTACATATGTGCGTGGCCTGTGCGGACGTACGATCGGGTGTGAATTACAGCATGTTGCACTGTGATGTGAGCATGTGTACGGAGGTGCAGCGCTACATTATGGCACAGATGATTCATTCTGTGTGGCGTGGCGCACCATCTGACGAGCAGCATGCCGTACCCGGCCTGCTGAGGGAACAGCCTGGCCGCGGTCCAGCATCCAGGCTTAATATCAGGCTGAAAACATCAGCGGATCTGAAAGAAGGTCAGGGGAGCATCAGAACGCCGGCTCGGGCTGCCAGCGTGCGCCTGCACATAACAAACCCGGCACCACACTCCCATTTAACTGTTGTTATAGCAACACTTCCATTGTGATCAATTATTCATTATTGATTTTGCGGTTTGTGTTGTGCTGTATGATGTACTGAAATCTATAATCATTGACAAAACCCAGGCTAATAGCTATAGTTATAGCTGAGGGGATATATATATATATATATATATATATATATATATATATATATATATATATATAACAACAAAGCAAGTCTATTAGAGGTTAATAAACAATGAATAAATGGGTTGAGTTCATTTATAAATATATATATATATATATATATATATATATATTCAACTTAATAATTTATTTAACTTTAGTCATAATAATCAGCATAATATGGAGCTCATGAAGGGACATTGTGCATTTTCTTTTAGCTACGTAATACTAAGTGGTGAGCACTACATACTATGTAGTGAGTACCAGATATGAAGTAGTGAGCACCACATACTAAGCACCAGATACTACAAGGTGAGCAACAGACACTAAGCGGTGAGCATCACATTCTAAGTGGTGTGCATCACATATATAGCGTCAGTTACAAAGTGGTTAACACAACATACTAAGCATCAGATACTATGTAGTGAGTACCAGATACTACGTGGTTAGCACGGCATACTCAGCACCAGATAGTACATGGTGAGCAACAGACACTAAGTAGTGAGCACCACATTCTAAGTGGTGAGCATCACATACTAGGCACGAGATACTAAGTGGTAAGCACCAAGTTCTAAGCGGTGAGCACCACATAATACACAGAGAGCAACAGACACTAAATAGCGATCACCACATACTAACCACCACATTCTAAATGGTGTGCACCACATATGAAGTGCCAGATAGTACATGGTCAGCAATAGCCATACTAGGCATACTAGACATGAGATACTAGGTATTAAGCACCAAGTACTAAGTGGTGAGCACCACATGCTAGGTGACTATCGCAAAATACTAAGACCCAGATATTAAGTGGTGAGCAGCAGACACATCAAATAGTAAGCACCACATTCTAAGTGGTGAGCACCACATAGTAAGCATTAGACACTAAGGAGAAAGCTCCAAGTGCTAAGTGATGAGCTCCACAATATATTGTGTTAAGCACAATATAATAAGCAGTGAGCAACACATTATAAGTGTTGAGCATCCCATTCTATGTGGTGAGCACCACATATGAAGTACCAGATAGTACGTGGTGAGCAATAGACATACTAGGCATACTAGGCATGAGATACTAAGTAGTAAACACCAAGTACTAAGTGGTGAGCACCACATACTAGGTGGTTATTGCAAAATACTAAGACCCAGATATTAAGTGGTGAGTAGCAGACACTAAATAGTAAGCACCACATTCTAAGTGGTGAGCACCACATACTAAGCATTAGATACTAAAGAGAAAGTGCCAATGACTAAGTGATGAGCACCACATACTAAGCACCAGATACTAAATGGTGAGCAACAGACACTAAGTAGTGAGTACCACATTCTAAGTGGTGAGCATCACATAATAAACACCTGATACTACGCAGTGAGCAACAGACACTAAATAGTGAGCACCATATACTAAGCACCACATTCTAAGTGGTGTGCACCACAAATTAAGTGCCAGATAGTACATGATGAGCAAAAAAAAAAAAACATTAAGTGGTGAGCATCACATTCTAAGTGGTGAGCTCCACATATTAAGTACCAGATTGTACATGGTGAGCAATAGACATACTAGGCATGCTAGGCATGAGATACTAAGTAGTAAGCACCAAGTACTAAGTGGTGAGCACCACATACTAGGTGGTTATCACAAAATACCAAGACCCAGATATTATAAGTGGTGAGCATCACATACTAAGCACCAGATACTAAATGGTGAGCAGCAGGCACTAAGTAGTGAGGACCACAATATATTGTGTTAAGCACAATATATTAAGTAGTGAGCACCACATTCTAAGCTCCAGATACTAAGTAGTTACAAAAGTATCTTTTTATTGGGTTTAAAAAAATGGTGAGCACCACTTTTCACCAAAAACAATCACACCATGTCCCTTCAGGCTCCCTTTTAACATAATGCTGGAAATATACTACATGATCTGTGAGAGGAATAAGACACTTCCACTGTATAACACTGTTTAAAACGAGTAAAAATAGATTGGTGATAATAGGCACAGTGTTGTGATAGTGTTAGATCATGGTGAAAATGAGAAATGTCAGATATTTAGAGGGGATTTGCTGGTTTTGCTTTGCTCTGTTTCAGTAGATAGTAGTGAATAATTCAGTGTGTTATTCAGTATGGAGGATTTATGGCTCTACTGTATATTTCAAATCTCTCAGGTTTATGGAACGTCTTCAAGTACAGTGAGCCTACCTGGGGCAACACACAACACCACCCACACACACACAAACACACATATCACACACAGATCACACACTCATGTATGCTTGCCATGATTTTGTAATCTCTTCTTCACAAGGGAAAGCTGGAGAGGGTGTGAGGTGTGTGTGAGGTGTGTATGTGTGTGTGTGTGTGTGTGTGTGTGTGTGAAAGAGAGAGAGAGAGAGAGAGAGAGAGAGCGAGTGAGCATCAAGAAACTCATTACTTGCTCCGCTCTCTTGCTTGAGATTCATCTGAAGAAGAGAAAAGATGAACAGCTGAAAGAAGAAAGAACAGACGAGTGGAAAAGTGGAGAGAGTGGCACTCGTTCATCAGCCTGCTGGAGCTGGCTACGAGCCAAAACAGGAAGTGGACGACATCACACGGGCGGGATTATACAGTACGTACAGTCAGATCTCCGGGAGATAAAAAGTTAGCTTTAAAAAGTGCACCGGTGTGGGATGGTGTTTCTGATATAATGTCCACACCTGGCATTAGGCAAGTTACCAATCGGTTCATACTTTTTCATCTTCTCCAGGGAGTCCTATTCTACTGTCCGTAACTTTTCTACAGGATATCGATACAACATCTTACCTCTACTGCCCAGCTCATGCTAACTCAACTCAATTTCCCAACTCAAATCAATCCAATTCAACTCCTACACTCTATACTTACTCAAGTTATCAAGAGTATAACAAAATAGTTTACACCACTTGATCACTGATCACCACTTCACCTCATCCCCAACTCAATCCAACTCAACCTCAATCCAACTCAACTTCCCAATTTATATTAACTCAAGTCAACTCCCCAACCCAACTCAATCTAACTCAACTTCTATGCTTATACTTACTCAAGTTAACTTCCCAACTCAAAGCCTCAATTTATACTAAGTTGGAGTATTTATTCAGTGTTTCTTGTGAATTAAGAATATGAAAAAAAGTACACTAGTGGATGATCACCACTTCAACCTCATTCCCAACTCGCCAACTCAAGCTAATTCAACTTCCCAACTGAACTCAATACAATTCAACTTCCTTTAGCTCATACTAACTCAACTCCCTAACTTAACCCAATCCAATTTAATTCAACTCCCCAACTTATATTATCTCAACTCAACTTCCCAACTCAAACTCATTCAACTTCCCAACTGAACTCAATCCAATTCAATTTCTTTGCTCATACTAACTCAAGTCAACCTCCCATCTTAACTTAATCCAGCTCAACTCAACTCCCCAATTAATGCTAACTCTGCTCAACTTCCCACCTCAACTCAACCAACTCATCTCCCATACACAACTCAATCCAACTCAACTCTTCATCTCATCCTAACTCAACTTTCCGACTCAAATAATCCCTAACTCAACTCAACTCCCCAATTTAACTCAATCCAGCTCAACACCTCAACTCATACTCACTCTTAACTTCCCAACTCAACTCTTCAACTTATAATAACTCAATGCTGGGTAACTTCATAAGCATCTACTCAGCCAATGTCTAGCACTATATTTAGCATGTTTTTGATAGGACATAGGTAAGTAAATAGGTAAGTAAACTGGCTGAAAGATCAGCGAGTATCTGTATCCACACACCCAATAAACTGCACCTGGATGGAAGGTGTTTCCAATAAAATGTCCAAACGAGCGTATCCGAGGAAGGCGCACATAATAATAAAGCTGGTGATTGTGATGTTAGAGCCTATAAACCTTTACTGCCCAGATAAATAGCTTTAATATAATTCTCCCAGGAGACGCAGGAGCTGCACTCAGGGCGGAGCGGCAGAGTGGGATGGGAGGAGAACGAACGAGTGAGAGAGAGGGATAGAGAGAGAGAGGAAGAAAGAAAGAGAGATATATATAGAGAGAGAAAGAAAGATAGAGAGAGAGAGAGAAAGAAAGTGGAGGTGGAAGAGTTCCCAGTGTTGATATTCCTGGCACCAGGTTCTCTCTCTCTCTCTCTCTCTCTCTCTCTGTCTCTCTTTCTCTCTCTCTCTCCCTCTCTCTCTCCCTCTCTCTCGAGGGTGATGTTTATGGATAAGCTGGTGAATATGTATTCCTCAGATTATGGCGTTCACCTCCGCTGCCGTTCGTCCTTTATTTCCCGGCGGAGAGGTCACCGCCTCCCCTCGGCTCACCGTCACCCGACTCGCGCCCCAAATTAAATCACTCCACTTTCGCCTCCTTGACTGTCATTTATTTTGAAGGAGAGGATGCAACCGCATCGTATTTCCTGCGACGGGGAAATCCGATACGCTTTCAACATGCATTTAGGCTCTGCGGGATCGGTGTTGGATTCACTACGATGTATATCAGATAAAAACAATGTAGCGCTAAGTGCCAAAAAAAAGAGGAAACAGGAAGAGAGGGAGTACTGTAAATATATATATACATATATATATATATATATATATATATATATATATTAAATAAATAATATATTGAATAAATAAATGAAACTAGTAATATTATACATCTATGCAGCAATGAGAAATCTTAACTTTTGTAACACCATAGTTACAAAAGTATTTTTGTATCATCCATAATAACGTTATAATCATTTAAAAAAAAAACAGTAAAATAAGTCTATTTTATATATATATATATATATATATATATATATATATATATATATATTTTTTTTTTTTTTGCTTTTTTATGTGAATCGTTTTTTCTTTGATTAATACAATTTCATACAAAAAAGAGTCTTTTTTAAATCTCATTTAAATTATAGTCAAAAGTTTGCAGAAACTATTACATTTATACAAAGTATAACTTCAATCCAACTCATAGTAACTTAAGTCAACTTCCCAACTCAAAAAGCTCCAATTTATAAAAATTGTTTTTTGTGAAATAAAAAAGCTAATAAAATGACTGCAAAGTGCCCAAAAATTAGCAAAAAAAGATAAATTAAGATGAGGAGAAAGGGAGTACTGCAAAATATGTACTTTTTAAATAAATCAAATATTTAAAAAATAAATAAAAATAGTAAGATTATCCGTCCATGCAGCATGAACATTTTAGTGACAAGAAATCTTACCATTTATTTAGTATTTGTTTTACTATTTACTATTACTCTTCAATGTTTTTTGTTAAAAATATATATATATATATATATATATATATATTGTTGCATATTTTTTTTATTAAACTGATTTCATACAAAACGCATTCTTTTACATTCTCATTTACATTATAGTCAAGTTTTGAGTTGTTATCTTGTGAGTGAGGTTGATTGAACACTGATCAGCATGTATTTTCCATACATGAGTAATGTTTGATCACACAGTGTCATATGTGTACCAGAATATACAATAGAAGGTATTATATTACCACCCACAGTGGACAGTGTAGTGCAGTGGGTGGTAATGATGGTGATTGGCTGCATCTGGCTCGGATTGTCCATGCCAAATCACAAGCAGCCACAATCAATGCAAGAGATCGTTTGGCATGTTTTAACACTTATAAGCGCTATATAAGCAGTATGTGAAAGATAATAACAGAAACAATACAACCTATGATATAATCTAGAGTAGCTTGTTGTAGCAATAAAGCCATTAACTATAAAATAATACAATTAATTCATTTAATAGAGACTCGGAAATCACTTTTAAACCCAGATAATGAATCTCCAAAAAATATATATATATATATATATATATATATATATATATATATATATATATATATATATATATATATATATATATATATATATTTATTTCTGGCAAGTATGCAACAGTTTGCAGTAAGAGGTTGGGCTGTGGTGGTGGGTGGGATGTGGTGGTTTGGGGGTATCTGTGGGGGTGTAGCATAGCTCATCAAATTATCTCAGTTCCACATATCTGACCCTAATTTTGCAAATCGTTAGCTTTTTTATTTGTCGAGATTTTCTCCACAACCGAACGGCAAATGATTCCCGCACCACTTGGCTGATCTCTAATAGGATTCCTCCAGCTGAATGTTTGATTGTGGCAATCTAGAGCTGGAGAACATGGACCAGGCTGTGTGAAGATTACAGTTTATTGGAAAAAAATATGGATTGATTAAAAAATATATATTAAAAAAAATTAAAAAGCAAACATTTTATTGCTTAGTTTTCTAATCATTGTAAAGTGTTCTTTTAAATTAGTAGGGTCAGTATTAAATAACATTTAACACTAAGGGCCCCTTTTTAGTGATCTATAGGTGAGCCTTTAATTGCACACTGCTTGGTTTCGCATGGTTTCGGGTCCTTGCTATCATAACGACGGGAAAAGTACACCATGTACAGCCCAAAACGTTTAAAGGGCATGCACTAATTCTCCTAATTAATCATTGGTGTGGTCCATTTTAGGCATAACGTAAAATATTAACCAATCAGAGTGCCACTTGCCATTCCCTCTAAGAGTCAGGTGATCTCTGACTTTGGCAGATTGCTATTTTAACGGTGCAGCTACCTGGATCTGCTTGTTCAGGCATTTTCATTCTGTTTATTGTTGATGTAGGTATACTGTACGTGTGTTAGGGATGCTTCTTTGGTGACGACTCACTGCCAAGATAGCAATGAACATCTGACTGTTAGCATCTATCTAAAGTCAGTGGGGCTCCTGTGTTTTCCATTGCTAAGATAGCAATACACCAAAAATTAACCTGACCATTTTTTACAATACCTTTCAGCAGTTCTAAATAAGCAAATATGAAGGATTACATATTTATTGGTATTACGTTTACAGAATTCTGCAATCAATATTCTTTACAGTAGGTTTACCCTTCATTTGACTATAGCGCCACCTTGTGGCGTAATGAAGCAGTGACTTTAGTAAGACAAATTTTGGGGTGATCTCTGTAGTGAGGGTATATATAAAATATTATTCCCCACCAATAAAAATGGAAAAATATTGATATTTAATGCAATGTATTGATAATATATCGCAAATGAACATGATATGAATTATATGACGATATATCGATATTCTATCTCACCCTTATTTAACTCTAACAGTGTTGATTAAACACTGGCAAATGTACTGTATTAAATACATAATAATACAATATCCTACATATAACTGAGTGTCTGATTGATTTATTCATAGGTAAGATAAGTGATAATAAAAAAAAACAGAGCATTCAGAGATAAAGCCCACTTTAATGATAATGAGATAAACAACAGCCTACAACTTCATGAAAGGTGCGAATCCAGTAATTAATGCAAAATGCCTGATTAGCATAATTAGCATACATGCTAGCGTGAGCTTAGAGTGAGCAGCAGGGTGCTAAACACAGGCAGTAAATCAATTGTGCACTATATACAGCACCAGTCAAAAGTTTGGACACATCTTCTCATTCAATATGTTTTTTTTTTTTTTTATTCAAGTAATTAACTCTTGATGAGTTCAGCACAGCTGTTAACTAAAAGTCTGAATTCCAGGGGACTCATAAAGCTGACTGAGAAAATACAATCTAATCTAAGCAAGATGAGCTAGTTTGAAGAATCTAAAATATAAAACATTTTGGTTTGTTTAACAATTTTTTTATTTACTAAATATTTCATATGTTTTTCTTCATAGTTTGTATGGCTTTAGTATTAATCCAGTCTACAATGCAGATCAAGGGTGTTAATGTAGGAGGAGCTTGAAGAATTGGCCCAGTATTTTGGATGTGCAATTTTATCGGATGTAGTTTCCTTTCTGCTCAATTTACTTAGATTGGATTTGGCTTAAAATATGTATTTATGTGGGATTTAACGTTTTGGTTTCACTTTTAATCTGCTAAAACTATTTCTAATTGCATACTTCACTCTAGTACTATTAAGTACATGATATATACTAGTATTAACACAGTTTTAATTTTTTTTTGAAGCCGATGTCCTAAAATTTAGGGATATAGTTAGAGCTACTGAGCTCTGAGTTTCCTCTTCTGAAGTCTCCGTTGCTCCACCAGCCGCACCAAACGCGTGACGTAGCCAGAAGTAGAACTCCCGCGAAAAGCGACGCGACACCCCAGTTTTAAGAATGAATATATTAGGCTTAGAGCATCGTTGCAGCACACTGGTACCATTAAACACATTTTTTTTGTTATCCCGTCTACACTCAGAAATGCTTCTGCTTTCAGTATAGACACAAAATAATATGGACTAACACTTTAAAAACAATTTCAAGGAGTTTCATCTCACTTTCTCTTTTGCATTGTTGCATTGTGGGATATTAATATTCATTACTACCATAAAGAGTGTATGTACAGTATGTGTCGTGGATATTTGAGTAGTATACCTTGAGAATATTCTACTATACTCTACTATATTCACTTGGGACACAACCTTAGAGTTTATGGATTCCACTGCTCTACCAAATAGTGGAATCCATAAGTGTATTAAATGCATTTTGGACACTTTTTGAAGTGGTTTAAGTGATCAGATTGGTATATGGGGTGCATCCAAATTGAGTACTAATTGTGTACTCTTTAGACTTATTAGTGTTTGAGTTTAAAGTATGTATTATAGATGAAAGAGTATACCGTATCTTATGGTACTCAATTGAGACACAGCCACAGTTCGGCCTTATCCTGAAATAGTCCCGATACTCAGACGTGGATAAGAGGTGACCAGGTGTAAAAGGGGTCTAACGCTTCAGTCTGAAGCCTCTGAAGGACGCTATGCTGGTGGCGTTTTGATCCATTTTCTCTTTAAAAGAGCGTTTGTTCTTTTTTTTGTGTGAAAAGATCATTTGGTTTTAAATGAAAGGGAGCTCAAGGACACGCTGAGTGAAGATTATAAAACGCTGTGAAACTGACGCCGCTGCTCTCTGATAGCAGAGGTGAATCACGATAAAAATATCATTAAATACCAACAAGCAGCAGCCTGGCTGATAAGCCATCTCTCGGCTAAACAGCGTGTTTAGATAAGAGCCGATAAAACTGCAGGATTTTACAAAGTGTTTGGAGATGAGAGTGGACTATGTGTCCAAATATTTCTTTACACCTCTTATAAAGAATTCAGAAAAGCAGCTTTTAGATACTTTGTAGTGGTAAACTGTACCCATTGCTGACACAGATGTGCAAATGCAAGACCTATACACTGAGTTTGAGAAAGCTGGTTGGGTATAAAGCCATCTTAGCATCTTAGCTTTGGTGAAGATCTTCTCAATGAATGCAATCAAATCCAAAATCAGGTAAAAAGCCTTTATAAAACTCTATAAAGGCTTCTGCACTCTGGAATGATGGTGCACCATCCAACGATTTTGAATGGAATAAGTTTGGGAGTTTGGGAGTTGGGGATGAGTTAAGGTGGTGATAATTATGAAACATCCTGACATCATATACCTAACCAATCGTTGCTGAATGCAATCAAATCCAGCAATGTGAGTCCACAATCAGGAAGAAAGCCTTTAAAAACAACCTTTTACCCAATGAGTAGAACAGTGAAACTGTGTACTCTGGAATGATGGAGCTCCATCCAATACTTTTGAATGGGATGAGTTGGGGTGGTGATACTTTTGCAACATCCTGAACCAATTGTTGCTGAATGCAATCAAATTCTCACAGCAATGCTGGCCTTCACTGTACAGTAGAGACAATTACTCCAACAAAATGCAGAAATAACTCTTTTTTTAATACTATTTTGTCCTGTATTATGTATCTGTGTCCAATGAAAAACATGCATCTCCAAACCAGCAACTTTACAGGACAGAGACAAATCCTTCTTAACTTTCAATGGAAGTCAATGTAAAAATAATTTATTTCAGTCCATTTTTGAAAAATTCTATTAGTCCATTCATCAAGAAACTGTGAGACAGTGTGAGGGACAGTGTGTTTGTTCAGATTGTGTGGAAAACTAAAAATTGATAAAAATGATCTACTGAGATACTGAGATACTGTTTTGTTTTGTTTGTTTTTTTTCCTTGGAGAGAAATGATGTAGTGATATAGCATCATCAGTTATGAACACAGGCAGATTGTACTCAGCAGATTTGTAGCTTCGTGGGCTAACTTTATGAAACTTGTTCAAGTTTCAGGATTCAATTAGCGTTAGCATTGTGGTGCTAAATGAAAAGTATAAAAAAAAGTCCCTTTGTTATAGTTTTGAAATAGTGTAGAACTTGTAATTATGGCTAAGCTGTGGATTCAGTAGCTACAGTAATGCGTAGCTTCTGATAAGCGTAAAATCACTTTTCTAATTAGCATTATTGAGATAAATGAAAGAATCGAAATAAAAAAAAACAACCAGACCCGGGCAGATAAGGCAAAAAAAAGCATGTATTGATAAGGACCTGCTATCTCTAAGCTTTGTCTCAACGCTGTCTCAGGAAAGTGTCTGACGTTTTTCACTCCTTCTTCTTTTCATCGCTTTGCGCATTTCTTTCTTTCTTTCTTTCTTACTTTATTTATTCACTTTCCTCCCAGCGCTCGCTCCAGTGCTTATCTTGATCAAAAGTAAAGCCCGGAGCTGCATGCTTCACAACATCCTCCAATGAATATCAAGTGACACGGACGCTCGGCCGATCCGCATCCAATCTGGTCGGAAAAACGAGAACGGCGAAGGAAAAAAAAAGGAAAAGCCTTTCCATTACAGTCGCCTTCTCTCCGTTTAAACAGCCATTACTCCACACACTGCTGGCCAGAGGTTGAAGCAGGGGGGTGCTGACATACACCCGCTGTCTCTTGCCAAATTAAAAGAGTCTCCGGCCTTCGTCTGTGAATACTAAACACTCTCTGATTCATCCGCTCCCACCGGGCCGCCATCGCTCGCCCGGGCAATGAGATCCACCAGCTGACAAGCCCTTGCGTGGGCAAAAAAAAAAGAGGAGAAAAAATCGATGGGGTTGAATCATCGATAAATAAGCCTTTGACTGGGTTTACTTACAAGTGTTAAAAGTCATAGGAAGGAGGATGCAGGCTAGGATGCTAATGCTAGCACAGAGAACAGAACAGCAGTTCTGTGGTGCAGGGATAAGAACTTGATGGGATAAAGTCTTTCCCAGCCAACAGAGAACGTTACTGGAGGAATGTTCAAGAGGAAGATTTTAGTTTAGCATAGTTTATCTATCCGTTTATCTAACTAATTAGTGCCCATTTCTCCAGTAGAAAGCTTATCCATTTAAAAATCATGTACTTTTTTATCTCTACAAAATATAGAGTAGAAAATTGGTCCGTTTCAACTTTCAGCTTTTAATTGCAACTTTTAAATCCAAGTCCTCTATTTGTTTACAGGAGTACAGTATGTTTGCATTTTGCTCTACTTGTTTGGTTAAAATTCCTTCTATACTGTTAGTTTAGCATGGACCGAGCCACTAAATAGCATGTTTGACAAAACTTTAATCCCAAATATTGCTGGCACAAAAAAAAAAAAAAATCACAAAATAAAAACTCAAACCCTAAAATAGAAATGATGTCAAAAATCATCGCCATGTTATCAAATCTGCAGCGAGAGACTCTGCATTAGAGATTAAAAAAGAGGGGCCACACTCACCTATTCATTTGGTAGACCCGCCCCCTTCTTCCAGATCAAGCGTCTCAGTTAGTCCACCTTCAGTTTCCGGTGCAGCCTAAAGAAGCAGAAGCAGAGAAGAATTTTAAAAATCATGTATTCTTTCTTGTCTAAACAATCTCTAAATCAGTTCATCTCAAACAATCTCCCATTTTGGATTAGTTAATCTCAACCAAACTCCCACTCTGAATCAGTTAATCTCAACCAAACTCCCACTGTGAATCAGTTCATCTCAAACAAACTCCCACTCTGGATTAGTTCACCTTAAACAAACTTTTATTTTTATTCAATTAATCTCAAACACATTCTTATTCTAAATCAGTTTATTTCAAACAATCCCTTCTGAATCAGTTGATCTGTAACAAACTCCCACTCTGAATCAGTTCATCTCAAACAAACTTTTACTCTGAATCAGTTAATCTCAAACAAACTCTTACTCTGAATGTGTTCGTCTCAATCTTCCACTCTGAATCAGTTCATCTCAAACAAACTTTTACTCTGAATCAGTTAATCTCAAACAAACTCTTACTCTGAATGTGTTCGTCTCAATCTTCCACTCTGAATCAGTTGATCTCAAACAAACTGTTTATCTGAATCAGTTGATCTCAAACAAACTGTTTCTCTGAATGTGTTCGTCTCAATCTTCTACTCTGAATCAGTTAATCTCAACCAAACTCTTACTCTAAATCAGTTCATCGCAACCAAACTCTTACTCTGAATGTGTTCGTCTCAATCTACTCTGAATCAGTTCATCTCAACCAAACTCTTACTCTGAATCACTTCATCTCAACCAAACTCTTACTCTGAATGTTTGTCTCAATCTTCCACTCTGAATCAGTTCATCTCAACCAAACTCTTACTCTGAATCAGTTCATCTCAAACAAACACCCAATCTCAAACAGTTTATCTCAAACAAACCTACACTGAATGATTTAATATGGTGTAAATTCTCCTTTAAGTATAAAGATGATTAATAATTTCATTTTGTTTGCAAATATTAATCATTTTTAAGTAAATACCTCTTTTATACCCTCAGTACTGAGGGGAGATCTCTAAAGGACGACTGTGGACACTCTCTATCTTCCCATGGTCACTGAGCTAATCGGCCACAGTTCGGCCTCATTCATCAAAACCAGGGACTATCTACCTCCTCAACACACACACACACACACACCACACACACACACACACACACAATCCCACCCTGGATGTGGAAATAGGTCTGTAGCTCCTGACTGTACGCCGGTTAATGACTAAATCCGTCATTTTCGCAGCTTTAAGGGTTTCTGTGCGTTCGGCCCACAACTCCATCAGCCCTGATTAGTTCTGCTGTTCTGGATCCGACCGTCCAATAACAGCCCAATCTCTCTCTCTCTCTCTCAATCTCTCTTTCTCTCTCTCTTTCTCTCTATTACACTATCATCTCTTGCTCACTTTCTCTCTACCAATCTCTCTCTCTCTCTCTACTATACAACCATCTCTCGCTCACTCATTCTCTTTCTCTCTCTCTATTACACAATCATCTTTCACTCACTTTCTCTCTTTCTGTCTGTCTCTTCTCTTTTGAATTTCTCTCTCACCTACTATTCATCCCTTTCTTCCTTGCTTTCTCTTTCTCTATACCAATCTCTCTCTCTGTCTCTCTCTCTGTCTCTCACTCTCTTTCTCTCTCTGTCTCTCTCTCTCTCTCTCTCTCGCTTCTATTACACTATCATCTCTTGCTCACTTTCTCGCTACCAATCTCTCTCTCTCTACTATACAACCATCTCTCGCTCACTCATTCTCTCTCTCTATTACACAATCATCTTTCACTCACTTTCTCTCTTTCTGTCTGTCTTTTCTCTTTTGAATTTCTCTCTCACCTACTATTCATCCCTTGCTTCCTTGCTTTGTCTGTTTCTCTATACCAATCTCTCTCTCTCTCTCTCGCTCACTCTCTCCATCGGTCATTGGCAAGTCACACACATCTGTCTGTATGAATCTGTATTAGGTGGCATCCGCCTGTATCATTCAGTTTTATTATGCATCAGTCTATATATATATATATATATATATATATATATATATATATATATATATATATATATATATTTATATAAACATTACTGTACATCTGTAACATCTGTATCTGTCTTCATCCATCCATATCAATGTATATTGCATCAGTCTGTATTCATCTGCATTTGTCTGTATCTTTCTGTATTCATCCATATTCATGTGTATTAGTCTGTATCTGTCTGTATCTGTCTGCATTTTTCTGTGTATGCTAGAATATATCTGTATTTGTCTTTATATATATCAGTCTATATCAGTCTGTATCTTTCTGTACATGTCTGTTCCTTTCAGTATTTGTCTGTAAACTATTTGTATTCATCATTATCCATCTGTACATGTTTGTTTCACTATGCATTTGTCTGTATCAGTCTATATCAGTCTGTTTTAGTCTGTAGTCATCTCTATTTAACTGTTTCAGTCTATATTTGTCTGTCTATATTCACCTATATCCTTCTATAATTGTCTGTGTCTATCCATATTAGCCTATATTAGTCTTTCATCATCTGTATTAGTCTATATCAGTCTGGTTTAGTCTGCAATAATTTGTATTTAATGGTTTCAGACTACGTCTGACTGTCTGTATCAGTCTATATTAGTCTGTTTGAGTCTGTGTTTAATGGTTTCAATCTACGTCTGGCTGTCTGTATCAGTTTCTATCAGCCTATATGCCTGTATCCATGCATATTTAACCTTAACCATCGATATAAGCCTGTAACCAGGTTGAAAACTGTATCAGTCAATATCAGTCTATAGCAGTTTGTTTCAGTCTGTTGCCATCCGTATTTAAGGGTTTCAGTCTACATCTGGCTGTCTGTATCAGTATCAGTCTCTATCAGTCTGTTTTAGTCTTTAATCATTTGTATTTAATGGTTTCAGTCTACGTCTGGCTGTCTGTATCAGTCTGTATCAGCCCCTATATGCCTGTATCCATCCATATTAATTCGTAACATCTATATTAGCCTGTATTGGAATGTTGACAACTTTATCAGTCTATGTATTACTCTCTGTATTACTCTATATCCTCTCATCTGTATCTATATTAGCATGTACTAGTCTGTTATCATCTGTATCAGTCTATATCAATCTGTTTTAGTCTGTAGTCATTTGTATTTAACTATTTCAGTCTACGTCTGACTGTCTGCATCAGCCTATATATGCCTGTATCCATCAATATTAATCTGTAACCATCTACATTAGCCTGTATTGAAATGTTGGCATCTGTATCAGTCTACATCAGTCTGTTTTAGTCTATATTCATCTGTATTCAACTATTTCAGTCCACATCTGGCTGTCTGTATCAGCCTTTATCAGTCTGTTTCCATTTGTATCATCTTGTATTCACCTATTTGTGCTCCTATCACATGTCTCCTTACTTGTCTGTTTCTGTCTGTATCAGTCTGTATCCATCTGTATCGGTCTGTTTGCATCTCTAACAGCCATTAAAAAAGACATTTCAGTGTTAATGAAAACTGGGTTTGAGCTTTCTGCTTGTGAATAATGCAGCTCTCGCTTTTTGTTCTTCACCTTTTGAAACGTGAGCAGAGAGACAGCACCAGTCAAATGATCTGTCATATCAGTCTCACCAACTCGACTCTCACTGTCTGACTGTTTATAGAAGTCATGACTAAATAGAGGTCATGACCCCGTCTCTTACCTTTCAAATCCCTCTGATTTGAAAGGTAAGAGACGGGGTCATGACCTCTATTTAGTCTGGATTAAAGTGTAAACAGACAGAAAAGACGGAATCAATACTGTACATAACCGCACAGCAAGGCAGCGGAGTTACTGACGGACTGTCTCATACACAGTGTATATACAAAAAACACAAGGTTAACTGTATCTGTGCTTTAATATTATATAACACTAAACTATAAATTAGGGGTAGGTGATATGGCCCTAAAATAATATCACAATATTACAGGGTGTTATTTACCGATTTTTTAAAATTAATTTAATAGAGTATAATTTTATACAGTGTACTACTGCCAAAAAATAAATAAAAAAAAACCAAAACAAGCACTAAACTGTACTATGATATACTATATTTTAAAGAGTTGTAACAATGCAATGCATAACTTATGAACTTATGAACTACAATAATTATCCTTATTTTTTGAAGAAATACATTGTAACTACCCATCTTAGTCTGGGTTTAAAATAATCATTATAAATAAGGCTGGCTCTTTAAATTAAGTGTCTATAATAACAACTGTGTAATTACACTTTAACAACCATGTAATAACAGTGTAATAACTACTGGTGAAATTACACCAAATTACAGCATCAACTTTGACTTCTGTTTAATAGAGTATATTGTGTGTTTAAAATAAAAATTATGTATACATTTATATTTATCCAACAGCTTTTTTGTGTGGTATGTAATTAGTACAGTATTTTGGGTACTTTAAACCGTAATTAAGATTTAATTCTAAGAAGATGGACTAAATACTCATGAGTATGTATAATTACATAACCTGAACAATTGTAATCAATCTGTAATATTGACTTCCATGTTCTGTACTTCACGAGTAGTTATTACACTGTTATTACATGATAGTTAATATGTAATTACACAGTTATTACAGACACAATCAATACTGTACCTAACACAGCAAAGCTGTGGAGTTAGTGGGGGACTGTCTCACTGTCTGTGTGGTATGTAATTGGTACAGTTTTTTGGGTACTTAAAATGGTAATTAAGATTTAATTCTAAGAAGATGGACTAAATGCTCATGAGTATGTATAATTACATAACCTGTACAATTGTGATCAATCTGAAATATTGACTTCTATGTTCTGTACTTTACGAGTAGTTATTACACTGTTATTACATGATAGTTAATGTGTAATTACACATTTATTGCTGATACTTATTAGAAATGAAACTACAAACTTCTAGTTTTAGTTCTAAAACTCAGACAGTTCATTCCTGGCTTTCCTATCCAAACACTCGCGCACTCTCTCTCTAGCTCTCGCTTCTGTCAAATCTCCATTCACACACTATGTATTACCAATTAGCTGAAAAGCAAGATCAATTTCCGTCCACTTTTCCTCCGTTTTTCCATCCCAAACTCGGAGCCATCGTTTGCGGAGCGCCGCCGGGCCGGTCATAAAGCGTTATTGTTTGGCTGGAAACACGTGCGATTAATTTTTCTTTTAAATGAAGTGTCCGGGCTGCTTTGGCAGTGGGGTTGAGATGGAGTCGCAGTATAAATGGTTTATGTCACGGCTTTAGTCAGGCTGCTTTCCCCCACAGCCCGGCGCAGTAATTGAAAAGCCACTCAGATGGAGGAGAGAGGAAAGAGAGAGCGGCCGGCTGCATACTGACCATTTTAGAGCCGGAGAACCAGGAGAACTGGCAACCCTGCCATCAAATTACCCCACAAGAGACACGTCCGGGGGGGGCGGCTAACCTGCCCTTTAACCCCCTGACCCCCGGAGTCAGAGTGGAGGTGTTTACTTAAAGCCTGGAACACATCAATCTCCACAAGCGTAAATTGTATGTGGGGGTTTATTCAGCAAAAACGCTTTTAAATCATCAATATATGTGATCAAGTGTTTAAGACCTCTTAGAATAAAAAACAGATTGTTACCTTTTGTTTATTATTGATTACAGTTTCATTATTGTTATTATTGTTTTCCCTTCTTGATTTCTTGATTTATTTTAGTTATCTAGGTTGAAGCACTTCTTATAACTTCAGTGTAAACGGGCGGGGCGTTTCTATTGGTTCTATTGGTCAATTTCTCATTAAATTTGGGCGCAATTTACAGAACAACTAACAGAATCAACGTGTGCCAAAAAGGAAAAAAAACATTGATATGCTAATTAACTCACTTTTTGTAACTGAATTTTTGAATTAATATCAGGCTGCTTTTTTCTAAACCTATTTCCTTATATATCCTTATATTTACTACAAACAATGTTTATATGCTAAAACATAATAATAGTCTGCGTCTAAAAAGAGGCCTTTTGTGAGGGCAAATTTAGGGGAAAAGAAAAAAAAACATTCTTAACTTTTTTGTAGAAGTCAATTAAAAAAGTATAAAGAGTTCTATTAGCTCATTCTTCATGAAATTTGGGCAAAAAATAAATAACAGCTGACACAAAAATAGCAGTTTGTAAATAGTTTGTAGATTCTGTGGATTTTTTTTTTGTGGGGGGGGGCAAAAACATTGTTTGTGAACAATGTTTCTTATCATAAACTTAATAACTATTTTAGAAAAAAATAACGCAGCTTTGAGCTATGTTTGAGTTTTTTGGATGGTTCATAATTGATGTCTTGTGGATACTCAACTAATATTCTACCAAATCTGTTAAATTCAATTCAATTCCTACTTGAATTATTCTAAATTATACCACAGTAAGTTCCGACCCTGCAATGTGATTGGCTGAGAGGCGTTCTATGAGTGCCGTTATCAGCCGGTAATGCACTGTAACTGAAGCCCTTATGTATTACTCCGCCACATACAGGTATACTAGCAATGATGCAGCACTTACAAGCCAAACAGTGCAGCTACAAACAGAGCAGCAATCGGAGTGTTTATAACAGTGATAATACAACTGTGGAATAATCAAAATAAAACACACGAGGTTCGTGCTATAACGTGTAATATTTGCACTGCTGTGATGATCTATGGCCGCAGCACAGCAGTACCAAAATGACACATTATAGCACGAACCTAAAATGTATTATTGTTTTATTGAATGTAGAAACCAACACACAATCCTAAGCCTAAAATTAAACTTTCAAAGTTAAGTTGGTTGGTTTTAAGAGTTAAGGTTTACACTTTAAAGGTCAGGAGGTAGAAACAAGCAAATAAAAAAGAATGTACATTTATATATCTTTTTTTCATATAAGTAGTTTTTTTATTCATTAATTTCATTGGTTATTTAATTAGTAAGTTACATATTTAGTTAGTTAGTTAGTTAGTTAGTTAGTTAGTTAGTTAGTTAGTTAGTTAGTTAGTTAGTAGTTAAGCATAAAGGATCATATACATTTAGCTGCGCTTAATAGATATTCAGTAAAATGTTAATTGAATGCTAGGTGAACATCTATAAGCCATCTATAATGAACCATCCAAGAAAGAAGAGATACCGATAAAAGTAATCAAAGTAAACAGGTCTCAGTTTTAAGGTTCAGTTCTTAGAAATGATCCAGCTCTTAAAGTTCTGAAAGGTCTGAGTGCTGAAATCAGGGTCCTTGGGCTTCATTCTTCAGTCAGAGCTTCGGGCTGTTTTTTCCATATTTCCACATTTTTATTTTTCCATATTTTGCAGTGTGTGTGATGAGATCAGCGGCACCGTGCTTTATTCCGTCCCAAATGTATTCGGAGTAATCTCGGGAAAGGCAGGATTCACGATATTTGCCACAGTGTCCTCAGAAGACATTAATTTTCCTTTTTTTTTCTTTTTTTTTTTTTTCATTTTATGCGCATGTTCCTCGTTTCTTTCCGGTTCTCTCGGCTCTGAGAGACGAGCCGGGGTTTTGCTTTGCTTGCAGACGGAAGGTCGGTGATAAACGACCGCACCCACCTTCCATTTCAATTCACCTACAGCCTGCAATTCCCCATCCGGCTCTCTGAAAGAGACTCTGCACACCTACAGTCACCCTGAACACCGATGCATGCTCTGGTTACACCATCTCACGAGGTTTGATGTATATAGTATGTCTATCAAAACATATCCCAGACAATACGCAGCCAAAACATCCTAATTTAGATTCATTAGGGTTGTGACATCATAATTATGCATCCTTTTTTTTTATCATATCGACCCATTACTCCCAACACAGTTACAGTATATATACTGTATATTAGTATTACATTAGCTGTACAGGACTAGTATAATACTATTGGTGTGTTAGAATAGTAGAATGTTCTTATTCATTAGATATGTAGAGTTATAAATGTTTTATCTGATTTATGTTTTGTCTTGTATTTTTTTTTTTATGTCATTAAATCAGATTAACATATATGAACCTTGTACAGAGACTTTATTTTTGCAATATTGTGTAAAAATATCATCACTGTCCAATGAAAAAAAAGTATCTCCAAAAGAGCAACCAAAAAAGAAATATATAAAAAAACTTCTGCACTTTCAATGGAAGTCAATGTAAAAAAAAAAGAAATCAGTTAATTTCAGGTCATTTTGAAGTACTTCTATTGGTCGGTTCATTAAAAAATTTGGACACAGTGTAAGAGACTGAGTTTGTGTGTTCAAATTCTATAGTAAACAATAAATCGACAAAAATTGGATACATTTTTTTTTTTTTTAATTGGACAGCGACGATATATGTGCAGATTTTACTGTTTTAGTTTTTTTTATACTACTACTTTTTGTAATAAACTAATATTACAGATATGTTATTAATTAACACAACTTAATACTAATGCAGTATGTGAATTATTTCCATAAATATATACATGGAAAAAAAAAAATACTTAAGAAGCCACTCAAAAATGATGAGTTTCTTTGATTTTACAAAATTGAAAAACTCTGGAATATAATCAAGAGGAAGATGGATGATCACAAGCCATCAAACCACCAAGCTGAACTGCTTGAATTTTTGCACCAGGAGTAAAGCAGCATAAAGTTGTCTAAAAGCAGTGTGTAAGACTGGTGGAGGAGAACTTGATGCCAAGATGGTTAAGGTTAATCCACCAAATATTGATTTCTGAACTCTTAAAACTTACTTTATGTATATAAGCGTGTTGTTTCTTTGCATTATTTGAGGTCTGCACATAAATGCTCTAAATGACAATATTAATTTTTTTGGGGAATTTGGGAGAAATGTTCATTTTACTCAAACACATACCTTTAAATAGCAAAATCAGAGAAACTGATTCAGACACTGAAGTGGTCTCTTAATTTTTTCCATAGTCGTTTATATATATATATATATATATATATATATATATATATATATACAAAATAAATGTTGCTATTTTTTATAAATAGACATTTCTACGAGTTTTGACCTCTTGGAATGTAATAAAATATTAATAAAACACAGTTATAATGCATAATACTGGCCAGTCTGAGATAACCTGACCAGGAATCATAAACACAATCAGGTGTGGGCCGGATTTGGCCCAGGTGCGGTTCTGAAAATTGCAGCAATAACCTTTGAATGGAGAGGAAGTGGCAGCGGAAAAGAGCGAGTCAGCACTCTGCCTACTTATCTTCCTTAAACACGAGGCGGCGTGTCCATCTGCTGTTTCTGCGCCGGCCTGCTGAGGTCCGAACAGCGGACAGCGCCGGATAAACGCCTCCAAGGACTCCGGGTCGAACGTTTTCTCGCAAATCATCACTGTCCTTCCCCTGCCTGAGCTCTGCACCGCCTCTATTGTCTGTTCGAGGTCTGAGGCAGCGACTCAACCTGACAACCTTCCCATTTCCACCCTCAGAGCACGACTGAGGCCTGCACACGTCAGCACCTCACCACTGCCAAAGGTCTGAACTACACAACTCTTAACATAACGTCCAATTCTGTCCATCAACAAAACAGGCATCTCTTAAACAGCAACGTTACAGGAAAAGTCTTTCAATAGAAGTCAATGTAAAAATTGTTTATTTCAGGTCATTTTGGAGAGTTTCTATCAGTCTATTAATTGAAAAGTTTTGAAACTTTGGGTTCAAATAACAGACCTTAAATCATGCAAAGAATACAAGTCCATATTCATAACGTTGTAAGAGTTCAGAAATTAATATTTGGTGGATTAATCCTGGTTTCTAATTACAGTTTTCATGAATCTTGGCATCATGTTCTCCTCCACCAGTCTTACACACTGCTGTTGGACAACTTTATACTTTACATTCCTGGTGCAAAAATTTGAGCAGTTCAGCTTGGTTTAATGGCTTGTAAAATCAAAGAAACACATAATTTTTTAAGTGGTCTCTTATTTATTATTATTTTCCAGAGCTGTATATACTCCAAATATGCCATGGTTTCTTAATGTTAATTTATTAACAAATATGCAATATACAAATACATTGGAAAAACCAAATATAAGGACAAAATGTACGTAAATTGAGATGTATTTGCTTATATTAAGCAAAAAAAGAATATGCCAATGGGGATAAGGATTTTTTTAGTAAGATTTCTTAAAACTGATGAAAAACAAAGTCTAAAAGTGAGTGAAGTATGAGTTAAATCATGCAAAAATCATGAAATGATTTGAAAATAAGAATCAGCATAACTTGAACGCTGATTTTTTGATATTATTTTGATTCAAATGCCTTAAAATAATTTGAAAATTCTAATGAGACTGATTAAAAAAAAAAAAAAAAAAAAATCTTACACTTTCACAATGTTTAGTAAGACATCAATTCTCCTCAGAGAAAGAAATATACACTATCACTTTTATTCAGTGATGCGTTTTGGGGTTCTTTACTGAAGGAAGTGGTCCTGTATTTTTATTTTCTCATTTTTTTATTTTTTTATTTATTTTAATACACGAAACATGGCACAAAACAGTGTGTTTTTTATGTTGTTATAAATATGTATAACCATGTTTATTATGCTTTAAGAATGCATTATAGTGTTTGATGAGTATTTTTTTTTTTTATTCTAATTGACATGACATTAATAGAAAGTGTTACCAAATGATGTTACTTTGTCTTCAATTGAATCTCTTTCAAAGTAACCAGAGCAGTTTTAGAAGATTGCACTTTTTTGTGTTCTTTGGACAGTGAAACTATATATAGATATGTTTATGTGTAGTGTGCTTTGTCATCATTACAGCCCCCCAGTACGACCCAAACATGGTGGTCCCAGTGCTCCTCAGCAGGACCATTGAAGCCCAGACAGCTGTCAGGTCAGTAATCACGCAAGTGTGCTTCAGGAAAAAGGAGTTTGTGACGGTGAATGCAGGTGAATGGGGGGATTGTCTGGAGGAAGGGGGTCGCAGGGATGGGAACCGGCCTCTAAAAAGCCCGTTTTGCATGACAGTTGAAGGAAACGCGACCCGTTCGCTCTGGGTGGGGGAGGGTGGAGGAGGGTGGGGGAGGGTGGAGTCCTGCCCGCAGGTGGCCCCCAGTTTAGAGAGCATTTCCACTCTGAACTGACCGGCTCTCCCAGCAGGGGTTCCTGTCTCCATTACGCATCCGTTTACGACGGGCTGTGAAAGTCCTGCTGACTCTCACCGGCCTTTATGTCCTTGTGAATGTTACATTATTGGCTCCGCCCCCGTCGTAAAGGCCATTACGGCCCCGCTGCTGTAACCGTTGTGGTGCTAATGCTTTGCCAGGCTAATTAGAAAGAGAAACGGCTGTTTTCGCTAATGAGTGTCTTCCCACGGGTCACCCACCATTTACAGAATTACAGAAACGTGGAAATGATCCCAGATTTACAGCTAAATCCCTCACAGACTGGACTCACAGCCTGATATGGTCATTCTGATAGCAAACCATAAAAAATAAGGCTATTAAATCGATTAAAAAGTCTAGAAATATCATAAATAACATTTCTGCACACATTTACCTCAAGGACATTAAGCTTCAAACTGTATTCTTTAAACTACGGACAACATTTCTCCCAAATTCAAAATAAAAATGTTGTCATTTATGTCCTTTATTTGCAGAAAATGATAAAAGCCTAAAGAGAAAACCAGAGCTTTCAGACCTCAAACAATGAAAAAAAAAAAAAAAAAACCTCATATTCATAAAGTTTTAAGAGTTCAGAAATCAATATTTGGTGGAATAACCCTGGTTTTTAATCACAGTTTTTTTTTTCTCTAATGTATCTTGGCTCATGTTCTCCTCCACCAGTCTCACACACTGCTTTTGGATAACTTTATGCTGCTTTACTCCTGGTGCAAATTCAAACAGTTCAGTTTGGTGGTTTGATGGCTTCCATCTTCCTCTTGATTATATTCCAGAGTTTTTTTTAATTTATTAAAATCAAAGAAACTCAACATTTTTATGTGGTTTCTTTTTTAGAAATGCGTGTTTTATTATGAAACTGAACTGGTCTGAACTATTCGGTACCTAATGCAAAACTATGAAGAGAAGCTACTTAAGTAAGTAAAGAAAATTAAATTAATTATTTTAAGAAATTAAGACCAGTCAGTGCAAAACATTTTAAAAATTCAGGTGAAAGTGCGATAACAAAGAACGTCAAAAATGTCAATGATGGAACTGGCCCTCATCAAGACTGCATCAGGAAAGGAAGAGCAAGGATTCTCTCTGTTGCACAGAAAAGGTTCTTTTAAGTATTTTATAGAATGTACAAAATAACAAAGTCCTTATAATGATAATATCCATATTTTGAGATAGAGAGGTAGAAGCTACAATAATGAAATACATGTATGAATATGTATTACATAATATAACATTAATGTTTTTGAGTTATAAATATAATCTTTTATCAATTTCTAAAGATATACTGAGGAAAATGTCAACTCATCCAGTCTTTATATGTTATATCGTCGCTGTCCAATGAAAAACACTTATCTCCAAAACAGCAACTTTGCAGGAGAGAAAAAAAAAAACCTTTAAAACTTTTAATAGAAGTCAATGTAAAAAGAGTTTGTTTCAGATTATTTTGAAGAGTTTCTATTGGTCCGTTCATCAAGAAATTTTGTTTGGCACGGTGTAAGGGACAGTTTGTCTGTTCAAATTATGTAGTAAACTAAAAATCTAATCTATTGAAATAGCAAATTGCAAATGGCAAATAGGACAAGCCTCAGCAAACTTTCTAAACTAGTCTCTGGAGTACGTGATTTAGGTACAAAAACCCTACAAAAAGTCTATTTAAGCTGTTGGAGAAGCTGCCATGTGTGCTAAGGGTTAATGCATTTTCCAAATGCGCCGAGTAAAAAGAAAGAGTGTCCACAGAGGCGACAGAAAAGCAATCTCTCCATAGACCAGTGGTCTCGGATAAAAACGTCACCCGGCAGCAGCATCCCAGACTCCAGGGGTGTGAATGGGCTCAGTGACACAAACCCACTCTGACAGTTTGCACCAAACAAAGTGGGCCAGTAGACAGCAGGGTAAAGCACCTCTCGCTCTCACCAGCGCCGTGGAACAAAACCTCTCAACGTCACGTTCACGGGGGAAAGACTGAAAAACGAGTCATTTTTACGATTTATTATTATTATTATTATTATATTATTTCGAAAAATATAACACAGTGGACCAACACTAAAACCATCACTTTTTTGATTGGTGGAAACTTCACACTAGACCTCAAGCAGTTTGGACTGTGTGTCTCTCCACTCTTCCTCCAGACTATGATCCCTTGATTTACTTTAAATGAAATGTAAAATTTACTGATGATCAGTGATGGTTTGGATAAAGAGTCATGTCTGTCATCTGCTGGTGTTGATCCACTGTGTTTTATTATCAAGTCTAAAGTCAGTTTTGTTTTCCCACAAAATCTTACAGCACTTCATATCTTACAGCTTCCCTCTGCTGAGAACAACTTTTACGGAGATGCGGAAGATTTAATTTTCCAGCACACTGCCCACACTGCCTGAGACACTGATTTTTTTTTTTTTTAATTGGCTGTAAGCCATAATCATCAATTAACAATAAAATAAATAAACGCTTAAAATAGATTTTTGAACTGAATTGCTGAAATAAAGTAACTTTTAATTTATATATAAGTCATTATGTTGAGATACGTAATCATTATTTTAAGATAGCAAGTCATTATTTTGAGATATTATCTCATTATTTTGAGATACTTAGTCATTATTTTGAAGGAATAATCTCATTATTTTGAGATAGAAAGTCATTATTTTGAGTTATTATATCAATATTTTGAGATATTATCTCAATATTTTAAGATACTAAGTCATTATTTTCAGATGCTATCTCAATTTTCTGAGATACTAAGTCATTATTTTAAGATGGTATCTCAACATTTTGTTGTAAGTCATTATTTTGAGAAACGTTTTTCAATCTCAATATAATGACTTAGTATCTCAAAAGAATGACTTACTCTCTCAAAATAATGAGATAGCAGTTTACTTTATAATAATAAAAAAAAATGTGCTGGATTATTATACTTTTTTTAAGAGGCTGGAATGGGCTTCCACATATACCTGCTGCTACTGGATGTTCAGATTTGTTTTATTTTATCTTTATTTTTTACATCAAGTACGAAACCCTACACTGGTCCCAGTTTTGTCTCAGTCTTCGTACTCTATTTTGGTTTGTTTAACAATTTTAAGTTACTACACGATTCCTTTATAGATTTTCATGGATGAAAATGACATTTTACAGAATTTACAAAATGACTACATACAAGTGCTAATATTTATAATATCCATATTTCAGGTAGACACGTCTTTTTATCTACCTGAAATATCTTGGTACTCTTCTTGGAATTGGACTCCAGCCCAACTCTACTTCTATTCCTCATAAAAAGCTCGCTCACGCAACCCTGAAGGACAGCTGGCTATCTATTCAGAAGATGCTGTTTTAAAATGACAGCGACGTGATGTTTTGTTTATCTTGTCTTTCTATAAGCTGAGCTACCTCTCCTGCATTTCAAATGAATCCCAGCAGAACACGAGAGATAAGATGAGCTGAGATGAGACGAGGACACCTTTGAAAAAAAGTTTGCTTTAGGTCTTTTTCCTTTTCTCGCAGGACCGAGGACAGGTCTCGGTTCGGTCCGTGGCGCCCGCTGACCGTTTTGAAGCCGGGGTTTGGCCCGAGGGGCCGCCGGGCTGAATCTGCCGTTCTGGCGGCCCGATAAAGAGATTAGGGCAGTGTGAAAAGAGGCGGGACGGCATCTCCCCGCATCTGAGATCCAGAGCTGAAAGAGCCATTGTGAGGCTGCCTCACATCCTGCCTTCCAGAGTACTTGACAACCAAAACAGCGGACAACAGAATTCCTGTGTCAAACAAAACGTTCCTTGTCTCACCCGAAGGTTTATCTGCTTCATTTACAAATGCATGCCTTTGTGACCCAAACGATTCCCATTAGACGCAACTTGGAGCAGAACTAAATAAATTATTCACCCATTCCCCACTTTCTTCTGCGATGAATTTCGATGCCAGAAAAGAAAAGCAAATAAAAAAGACACTCAAAAGAAAAGGCATTGAAACGGATTCAATCAAATCAACGGAACCTCCTTTTTCCTTTTTCCAGGAAATGTCAAATTTCTGATTCTAATAAAAATCCACATTTGCACCATTTGCTCAACATGTGCGACCGCTTTCTTCTGTCAGCGCTTCTTCCGCGAGCCTTTTGCCGTGACGACTGAATGTTTGCTTAGCATATGCATGTCAAAGATGCGAATCTGAAGCTGTTTGCTGAGAACACCAGATGTTCAGATGCTCAGATCATTCCTTCTGATGCCACAGAGAATTTCTTTAGAAGTGTACTTTAGTTTTTTTATTCGCTTGCTATTTCCTCTATATTATTGCTATTAGCTTTAATATAAGGCCCCAAAAAAAAGGAAAGACAAAGAGCAAAGTGAAAAGCGGAAAAGCGAAAGTCATTTGCATACCTATTCAAGTTTATTTAATGGAGCCGAGGAGGAGAAAGGACCAGGGTCCTTCCGGAGTAAACAAACCACAGATAATCAAAACCCCAGGACTAATCTTTCAGCCAAGGGGTGAAGATACGCCTGTGCAGATCACTAAGACAAGATAGGGATGATAATAATAATAATAATAATAATAATAATAATAATAATAATAATAACCCTGCCAAAACATCAAGCCAACTCCATCAAAAATAACCTGCCAACCCCACCAGAATATCCAGCTAATTCTCACCAAAACATCCAGATTATCTCATTAAAATCATCCAGCCGACCTCACCAAAAACATCCAGATTATCTCCATAAAAACATCCAGCCAACCCGACCAAAACATCCAGATTATCTCAATAAAATCCTCCAGCCAACCTCACCAAAACATCCAGATTATCTCAATAAAATCCTCTAGCCAACCTCACCAACAACATCCAGATTATCTCCATAAAAACATCCAGCCAACCCGACCAAAACATCCAGATTATCTCAATAAAATCATCCAGCCAACCTCACCAAAACATCCAGATTATCTCAATAAAATCATCCAGCCAACCTCACCAAAACATCCAGATTATCTCAATAAAATCCTCCAGCCAACCTCACCAAAAACATCCAGATTATCTCATTAAAATCCTCCAGCCAACCTCACCAAAAACATCCAGATTATCTCATTAAAATCCTCCAGCCAACCTCACTGAAACATTCAGTCAACCTCACCAAAAGACATCCAGCCAACCATCCAAAAACATCCAGCCAGCCTCACCAGAATATCCAGACAATCTAATCAAAAATACCCAGCCAACCTCACCAAAACATCCAGATTATCTCGTTAAAATTATCCAGCCAACCTCACCAAAACATTCAGCCAACCTCATTGAAACATCCAGCTAATTCTCACCAAAACATCAAGCCAACATCGCTAAAACATCTAGATAATCTCATCAAAAAACATCCAGCCAACCCCACCAAAACATCCAACCATCTGCACCAAAACATCCACCCACAACAACCACACTTAACACAACTACTACTAAAATTCCCCTTCATGTTTTTACATACAACCCCAAAACAAACCTCAAAGCATCATGGGATGGTTCTACTGGAACAATACCTTAAAACACCTTAACATTACAAAATATTACAGATACAGAACATGTTCCCATTTATGTTTCTTAGATTATTAGCTGAAAGTTGTTTAAAAACAGATAAGTTGTGTGATGTGATTTTTTTTTATTTATTTATTTACTTTATATGTTTATGTCAGTCTTTTTTAGGTAATTTAAAAAAGGTACTGGCTACTTTTTTTTTTATTTCTTTACAGTGTTGCTATCAGAATCACACAGAGCTGGGCTAGACTGGGCTCTCTGGGCTTTTTTAAACGACTGATCCACCGGGAAATGGAACCAATTCTCTTATCGCCGAACCACCGCAGTCATCTGCTCCATAAACCATGATTTCTCCACATGGGTGTTGGAGAGCAGAGGTCAGGCCTCGGTGCCTCCCAGGCTTCTCCCTGAGCTGGATAACTGAGTTGTAATTAGCCCTGGTTGTTATTCTGTGTTGACAAAAGCTGCACTGGTGTCAGATTTAAATCTTTTATTATCTCAGAGCCGAGCCGGCCAAAAAGCCACTATTGTGCCGCGGTCTTTAGGGGAAGGGTGCCCATCAGATGGTCAGCAGAATGGAACACAGCCCGATTCTTTACACTCCATTGTATCAGCTTAGGGATTAGCAGGATGAATATATTAGCTATAGCAAAGCTGTTGACACTGGGCAGGGTTGAATTGGGTGAGCTCACTAGCCAGCTAACAGCTAACACTGCTAACATATAGACACATGTCTGTGAACTCCCCATTTGAATGGATGCATTAAGCTGATTTGAGTTGCAAACAGTCTGCTAATTATAAAGACCTTCTGTAGTCCTACTCTAGAGAAGTACTGCCAATGAAATAGGATAGTGTTGTGTTGAAGAGTTGGGGTAAAAAAAAAAGTTCTAAACAAAAGCAGAATATATATTTTTTTATATATTTTATTTGTTTAGAAAATAAGAGAGCCCTTAAAAATGATAAGTATCTTTGATTTTACCAAATTGAAAACCTCTGGAATATAATCAAGAGGGAGATTGCTGATCACAAGCCATCAAACCAAGCTGCAAAACTGAACTGCCTGATTAATTTGTGCACCAGAAGAAAAGGCATAAAGTTATCCAAAAGCAGTGTGTAAGACTGGTGGAGGAGAACATGACAAGATGCACGAAAACTGTGATTAAAAACCAGGATTATTCCACCAAATATTGATTTCTGAACTTTATGAATCTAAACTTGTTTTTTTTGCTTTGAAAGCTTTGCATCTTTTTTCTCTCATTTTCTGCAAATAAATGCCCTGATCTTAATTGTTCTTATCTCGTCACTAAATTCAATCAAAAACTGGATTAATAGAAAGCATTCCTTAAGTAAAGACTGCTACTCCAACCAAAAACAACAGGTTTAATATTTTCTTTTAATAGGCCCTTAGAGTCTTTATTTAAGAAGAAGCAATGCAAAAAACTGTCTTAATTTTTTTGTCTCTATAATTTATGATCACTAGTGACCTTCCACCATCTGCTCTGGCTGTTGGTTGTAGAGATATATTTTGACCATCCAACTTTGATCCTCAAAGCTTTTCTTCTCAATTTAACTCTCATAAAAATGCATCAAGACTCTTTCAAATTATTTTGGATTTTGGATAGGATAAGTTACATGAGTTGGTGAGTTAAGTTTCTGATGGCCCAACATCCTAAACGCAACTAAATTCTTATAACAATGATCTAAAAACTAGAAAACTGTCCAACTCCAACAAGTAGGATAAACTAAAACATTTTAAGAGATTGAGTCTTTATTTGAGAAGAAGCATTAAATAAACAGGTGTCCAAATATTTTTGTCCATATAATTTATGATCATTACTGACCTTCCACCATCTTTTCTAGCCATTGCCTTTTGGAATTTATGATTCCACCAACCTCAAAGCCAATCAAATGCATCAAACTCCTTCCCAACCCAACAAGCTTTGTACAGTTGGGAGCTCTGTCCAATACTTTTGGACTGGATGACCCAAAGAGTAAAAGTTGGGGGAAAAGTTAAGTTTTTGATCACCCAACATCCTGGTTGCAATCAAATTCTCACAGCAATGATATAAAAACTAGAAAACTGTGACTCCAACTCCAACAAGCAGAAAATAAATGACTAAATTCCTTAAAGAGATTCTTTATTTGAGAAGAAGCAGTGAATAAACAGGTGTCCAAATACTTTTGTCCATGTAATACATGATTATTACTGACCTTCCCTCATCTTTTCTAGACACTGTTTGTTGGGATTTATGATTCCACCAACCTCAAAGCCTTTCTCCCATAAAAAATGCATCAAACTTCTTGCCAACCCAACAAGCTTTGTACAAGGGAACTTTTGGATTGGATGACCTAAGGAGTAAAAGTTTGGGGAAAAAGTTAAGTTTCTGATCACCCAACATCCTGAATGCAATCACATTCTCACAGCAATGATCTAAAAACTAGAAAACTGTGAGCAAATAAATTACTAAATGCCTTCAAGAGATTCTTTAATTATGAAGAAGCAGTGAATAGAATAAACAGGTGTCCAAATACTTTTGTCCCCCTATAATACATGATCATTACTGACCTTCCACCATCTGTTCTAGCTGTTGCTTCTTGGGATATATATATATATATATATATATATATATATATATATATATATATATATATATATATATATATATATATATACGATTCCACCACCCCCACAGCCTTTCTTCTCAACTCAACTCTCATAAAAATGCACGGAGCCTTTTGCCAGCCCAGCACCTCAATCGCACTTTGAGTTTTAGCGTTTCTCCTTTCAGGAGGTGAGATAAAAAAATGATGGGATGACTGACAGGAGGGACAGGGTTGATGAGGAGGGTTTAATAGAACATGAAGGAAGTCACTCTGGCTGAAGGAAAGGTTGGACGTCTGAGGTGAATTCTGGCCAAGGCTGGTCGGCACCCAGCGAAGGATGGAGTGGGTGGAGATGAAGGAGTTATAAAGAGGAACCTGACTGAGCTTTAAGGAGAAAGTTCAGCCTCCTTTTCTTGCTGCCTGTCTGACATTTACCTCGCCGGTTTGTAGGAGGAGAATTTGCACCAATCTCTTGACCTTCCCTTCATTACATGCCCAGCAGACGCTCCGCCACATAAAATATTGAGAAGCAGCGAGGCAGCGTCTCCGCGAAGAAACACAATGGAGGAAAAAGACAGCCGGTGATGGAAGATCCATTGACTTGAGAAAAGCTGCTATGGACTTTGTTCTGGCAGTGTCCAATTACCGAGAATCGCCTCTGTAGTTTCTTTATAAATACACCATCGGGACAAAAGAGCTGGAACACCCGCTAATTCAATGGTTCTCCTTCTGAAATCTCTACTGTCTCTATTTTACTGTTCTAGGAAAGTATTTTACTAGATTTTGGAGCATTGAGATGAATGGACACCACTGTACCAAAACCCCAAATTCCACAGTTATCCCATATAAAAGTATTGGATTAAAACTCCATCATTCCAGAGAACACAGTTCATGGAATAATGTTGGAGGTTGTGTATCCTTCTATCCCAAATCTGACACATGCAAAGGTGTGTAATAGAGGTCCAGAAGAAAATCCAACCCAGAATTAAGTTTCATATACAGATTCAGATTTAGACAGTTGGAACTTAATTCTGGCTTGGATTTTTACTTTCTAAACCTGGATTACCCACCTCCAGGAATTAGTGTTGGCATGGTACCAATGGCCAAAGAGTTCTAGACTATTGGCAGGACTTCTATACAGGGTCTAGACATGCTGTTTTGGTGCATTTGCACATCTGTGTCAGCTAAATCAATTCAATAGAAGTGTTGCCCTCAAGCATTTTGACATACAGCTCTGGAACAAATAAGAGACCACTTACACATTTTAAAACCTCTGGAATATAATCAAGAGGAGGATGGATGATTACAAGCCATCAAACCACCAAACTGAACTGCTTGAATTTTGTTTGCACCAGGAGTGAGTAGCATAAACTTATCCAAAAGCAGTGTGTAAGACTGGTGGAGGAGAACATGATGCCAAGATGCATGAAAACCAGTGATTAAAAACCAGGGTTATTCCACCAAATATTGATTTCTGAACTAGTTGTATCTAAAGTTATACCAAAGTTAGAAGCTCCAGCCAGTGTTTTCAAGGATCCCCATGACAATTTGTGCTCTCCCACCTTAGAAATCCTCAAATACAGGGAGCATCCCTTCCAGAAACTAAACTCTTGTGATCAAAACTTGAAAACATCTCAGAAACAACAACATTTTCGTCATTCAGCAGATTAACAGATAAACCTTGAGCATTTGGAGCTGTTATCATTCAACAAACAGTGATTTAACATCATGTTTTCAATATTCCCATTGCATTTTTATTTGTTTCTTCTACATTTCCACCAAAGTTAGAAGCTCTAGCTCACAAGCGGTTCTCTCTATCCACGATTATTCTCACTTACAAGCAAATATCCCTTGTAAGACCTTGACTTATGCCAAGATTTCTCAGAAACAACAAAATCCCTGATACCAAACAGATTAATAAATCAACCTTGAGCATGTAGAGATAATATAAACCCTCAAACTCTAGTTTACCCTCATTTCACAATCACAAATGTTGCTAAGACAACATATGCGGAACATATTTGAAGATTTTAAGAGTTGTTTACAGTTTCCCAATTCAAGATTAGAGGCTTTACCCAATGTTTTAATTCAATTTGCTAGCTGATTTGATTAAAATCTCAAACATCTACACCAATACACCATGCTAAGAACTAATGGTGCATCATAAAAATAAATTCTAGCCAACATTTGCTACTTTTCTCCTCAAAATGTGGACTCTCCCATCTCAAATATCTTCAACCCTTCATTTAAAGAACATTTTCTTCTAAAAACATTTCCCAAAAAAGTTCCCAAATTGAAAAAACCCATTCAGCAGTTGAAGAAACCATTAAAACTTCCACTAGAAACTTATATTTTTAACAGTGTACAATGGAATATTCCTTTCAGAACAAATTTTTGTAACAAAACAGATAAATAAATAAAAATTGAGCATATGGGGCTGATATTATCCTTCAGAAGCATATTTTTTTTTTTACTAATTTAACAACATATATAATACAAAATTGAAGATAAAATAATTTAATTAGTAACACAGCCTCTCAATTCAAAGTTAGAAGCTCCAGCCAACTCTTTCCAATGTTCTCCTTGTTAATCTCAACAACTACATTTTCAATTGAGTACCCAATGCTAAAATCTGATGGTGCACCAATGTTGGAAGCTCCAGCCAACAACAAATAGGGCTCTCCAACCCTAAATATGAATCAATTACAATTTAATATCCCCTGCAGAAGCTTCATTCTTGCAATCCAGAACAAATAAAATGATAAACCTTGAGCATCTGGAGCTTGTATAATTCTTAAGAAGCACCAACATAGCGTCAGAAGCTCCAATCAACCTTTTTTTTAGATAGTCTCCTTGTAAATCTCAAACATCTACATGTTCAACTGAGTAGGCTACCTCAATGCTAAGATCAGATGGTGCACCATCAGTAAGAAGCTCTCCAACCTTAAATATCAATCTACAAATTACAGTTTCATATCCTTTTCAGTAACTTGATTCTTACAATCCGAGAAAAGTAAAAGAAGCCCCAAACAGATAAACAGGTAAACCTTGAGCATCTGGAGCTGTTAAAATTCTTCTGAAGCCCCAATTTACCTGCATTTGACAGCATATACAGTAAATGTTTGAGGATAAAATACTTTAATTAGTAAGACAGATTCTAAATTCAAATTTAGAATCTTCAACCAACCCTTTCAGATGTTTTCCTTGTAAATCTCAAACATTTACATTTTCAGTTGATTACCCCATGCTAATATCTGATGGTGCACCATTAGTTAGAAGCTCTCCAACCTTAAACATCAATCTACAAATTACAGTTTAATATCATTTGGAGAAACTTGATTCTTGCAATCCAAGAAAAGTAAAAGAAGCCCCAAACAGATAAACAGATAAAACTTGAGCATCTGGAGCTGTTATCATCCTTCAAACTGCAAAAAAAGCATTTTATTAACCTCATTTAAACACATACATAACAAACATAATTAACACAGCCTCCCAATTCATTCGGGGACGCCATTCAAACACACGTCACCTGGAATTAAAACAAGCAGGGTTTGATTCACGGCTCCCTCAACTCTTTCAGATTTTTCCCAGACTTAATTAGCCCGCAGACTGAAGAGCACACATCCCTGTGAAAAAGAGAAATAAAATCTAATTGCTCTGAACCTTACTCTGCCAATAGCACGGCGACACATGAAAGGGAAAGAGTTGGAATAAGCAGCAGCTGATTAAGCAAATGTGCTATTACCATATGCCACCAGATAATGAACAAACCTCGCGCACTTAACACTCTGATTGCTGGCTGTGGGTGATTTGTAAATTAAAAGATATTAGTTCACTTTCAGCCTGAGCTAAAAAGGCCCCAGTTATGAACGTTTGGGCCCACGTTCTCCCACCAGCTGCTTCCAGCCGCCGAAACCCGGCAGAGCCTTTATTGTTCTGCTACTCCCAAACCGGAGAGTGGGCGCTAGGGTGGGATTGTGGAATTGAAGAGAGAGAGAGGGGGGGGTGGGGGGGGAGCCAACAATTAGCTTTATTGCAGATTAACAGTGGGTGTAATTGAGCTTGTCATCAGGGATCAACGTATACACCCACCCATCGCCCACAACGGCAGACTAAAGTGCTGCACCAATCTGCTATAAAGAACCAACCTACGTAGCAGCTAATGCTAAGTGCTAAACATTCAATTACAAAAATAAAAATAAAATAAAAAATAATAATTGCATGTTCTCAAACACTCTGGAAACACTAGTATACAAACAAATGCTTCAAAATATATGGAAAGTTCCCAACAGCTCTTTATTAGAGATTGGGTACCACTTCTTTTCAAAATAAGGCTCCCTCATAAAGGAGTTTATTAATGGTTAAATATTTTTTTAAAACATTAATAAGCACTTAATAAACACATACATAGAAATAACAGCAGTGAAATTAACATTTTAAACATATCTAATAAAAATAATAAGTAATATAGAAAGTCAATTTAATCATTTCATATGTTATTACAGTTAAATGAATGAAGTTATTAACAGAAATGTGATTCCATCATGCTGACTGATGGAAAAAAAAAAAAAAGTAAGATAACTATTTAGTAGTAAGATCCGAGGTTTAACAGTATAAATGGATGTGGAATCACATTATCACTATTTGGTACATCTTATTCATGTGATATAACTGCTTGTTAATGGTTTATGACCGTTAATAAACTACTTTGTAAACTATTTATAAACCCTTTATAAAGGAGCCTTATTTTAAAGTGGTACCAGAGATTGTAAGTCAATTACAGACAACATTTCTCCCAAATTCCAAATAGAAATATTGTCATTTAGAGCATGTATTTGCAGAAAATGAGAAATGGCTGAAATAACAACAAAGATGAAGTTTTAAGAGTTCAGAAATCAATGTTTGGTGGAATAACCCTGGTTTTTATTCACAGTTTTTTTTTTTCATGCATCTTGGCATCATGTTCTCTTTTCCTCCACCAGTCTTACACACTGCTTTTGGATGATAACTTTATGCTGCTTTCATCCTGGTGCAAAAATTCAAGCTTCAGTTCAGTTTGGTGGTTTGACGGCTAGTGATCATCCATCTTCCTCTTGATTATATTCCAGAGCTTTTCAATTTGATAAAATCAAAGAAAATCATCATTTTTAAGTGGGCTCTTATTTTTTTTTTTTTCAGAGTTGTATGTACAGCACTTTGTTTTAGCTGTTGTGGTTTTATAAATAAAGTTGAGTCGAGTTCAGACAAAGTGAACGTAGTCTAATTTCGAAGACATTTTTTGAAGGTTAATTCTTCACATTACTTTATGAAATAATATGAAATAATATAATAATAAAAAAATGTTGAATGATGTTTAATTGATGTATAATTGTTACTGTCTGTTACATAATCAAATAAGCTCAAGGCCAATGTGAAAAATGCTGAAAAAAAAAATCTAAAAATAAAAAATCTCCATCCAATTTTGAAACCAATTGTAACCAATGTCTTTATAAAGAACCATATTTTTAAAGGTTCTAAAAGAGCTGAAACGATCTGATAAAGCTCAGTATTGGTTATCGGCAGTGTGCTAAAGGCTGAAATATTCTCATGAGCTGAAGGTCAGGAGCGCTGGTGCTCCGTCAGACTCTGCACAAACCTCTTATATCCAGCTCCTACAGAGCATCATTAAGCAGCGGCTGCCCACTAGATTCAGCCTTGCTGTTCAGAGGAAGCTAAAACACCAGCCATTACTCAGGACCGGGTCAAATATTGACCATTAAAACGGTTAACCTTCAAGAGTGCACAGATAATCACAAGTTTATAGGTGAAAAGCTGTAGGTGAAAGGCTTCCAACTCAAAAAGTGGATTATTTTAGAAGTTTTTTTTAGCATTTTTGCTAGTGTTTCACTGCAAAAAATGGAAAGAAATTCTCTTTTAATCTGCTTTAAATATTTGAAACATCTTGTTTTTGATTTTATTACAATATTGGACTTATTTTTAACAGATTTGTCCTTTTTTAAGTGATTTAATATACTAAAAGTGTATTATATGTTTTATTTCACTGGCCGATATTAATTTATAAGCAATGTTTCTTAACAAAAGCAATAAAAAAAATCAATCTTTTATCAATAATCTTTAGTTAATAACTGACCATGTTGGGTTTCCCAAAAAATGTGTAAAACTAAGAAATTCTACACTTATACATACAGGAAGATGGATGATCACAAGCCATCAAACCAATAAAGTTCAAGCATAAAGTTATCCAAAAGCAGTGTGTAAGACTGGTGGAGGAAGGAGAACATGATGCCAAGATGCATGAAAACTGTGATAAAAAAAAACAGGGTTATTCCACCAAATGTTGATTTCTGAACTCTCTGAAAACTTTAATTTTAATTTTTTAGTGCCCCCACCTGAGTTCATTTGTAATTCTGCCCCTTTGTTACCTGCCCCCGGATGTTTCCTGTTTCCTGTCTACATCCGTGCATATTTATATATATATATATATATATATATATATATATATATATATATATATATATATATATATATATATATATATATATATATATTTATAGCTCCTTTGTTTCTGTGTTCTCTTGTCAGGTTGTAGATCTTTTCTTTTTTGTTTATTTTTTTTTCTCAGTCTGAGTGTATTCTGTGTTTATTCTAGTTTTCGGTTATATTTTTCATCTATTTCTATTATTAAATGAGACTAAATAACTTAGATTTATTCTATTTCTGATTCTCATCTAAAAAAATGGCAACCTTTCAAAAATGCTTAAGCATCAAATAAAAAAGTTGCATTCCGTCCATTCCTACCCTTACTTCTCACACTCTTTCTCCGTTGTTTAAAAAAAAGAGCTATGAGTCAGAAATAGGTAACATTAATGTGAGGAGATGTAGCGCAGCACCGTTCACAGCTCAGCACCGGTACTGCTTCCACTCCGCCGCCGCGTCCCCGGTGGCATGTGCTTTCTTTCTAAAGGTCAATTGGGCCACAGTTCTGTAAGATTGAGTATTTTTAGATCATTTGATAAGAGTGAGACTGTATTTTAATGAGCACATATGGGAGATAAATTATCATCGAGCTGCTGAAATAAGCCGGCCACTCGATTATGAGAAATGGGGGATTTAGGTAAAGGACATGGCATTAAAGAATGGACGCTGCTGGAGTTAGAGGAGGACCTGCGGGCGTGCCAGGCTGTGCGTGCGGCGCCAAATATAACAAAAATACACTCCTGAGAGTCTTCACCGTCACACCGAGAACTTATTACAGAAGTGCTCTTCATTTATTATATACATATTTTATTTTTGGTAAAATTGGAACATTTCTATAGAAATCTGTTAGGAAAGGTAAAGGTCATCTGGTGTAAGAATTAAATATTATATATTATATTATATATTATATTATATATATATATATATATAGCCACTAGGTTGGAGTATGACTTTGATGATATATTTTTGATTATTAAGTTTGAAATCTTGAAATTGAGAGTTATATATAACTCTCAGTAGAAGTCAATAAAAAAAAAAAAAACACAAACAATTCCAAAAGTCACTGAGAAGCATTTCTATTGGTCCATTTATTATAAAGATTATTAAGATTCTGATACGATGTAGGTTTTTTTTTTTTTTTTTTTTTTTTGCTGTTGTCGCTGTTAAACATATATAAAAAATATTTAAATGATATATATATTTATATTATACTTTTTACGATTTGATACTTTTTTCCGCAGTGTTGACATTTTTTTTTTGTTGGAGTTTATTAAATATTAAACTTTAATAAACCTAAAAAAAAGCATCAAAGCTACAAATGTATTTAAAACAATGTATTAATCTACAAATAACCAACACTTAAAAAGGTAATTTTATAAAAAGTCAATAGAAGTCAATGTAAAAAAATGAAGCATTTCCATCGGTACATTTATTGTCAGATTCTGATATTATGTATATATATTTTGCAAAATATGCAAAAATATTTAGATTATATTACATCCTTTTTTATTATTTGACTTCCTAAAAAACTAACAAAAAAAAGATACATTTTTGCAGTGTTGGCATAAATGCATATTAAATATTAAATATTTAGTAGTGTAAAAAAATAAAACCACAAAAATAAAAAAGAAAAAAAATATTTTTTCTTTATTTTTTCTTATTTTTATAGAGTTTTTAGAGATTGCAATATGTGTTTTAATTTATTTATTTATTGCACAATATGTTTAATTATACATGATTTACACTACAGTTGTTCATTGTACAGCAAATAAACAATAAAATGTACGTTTCATTCAATGGAGAGACTCATTTAAATACCATTTTACAATAATTTTGTTTATCTTTTCTCAGCTAAATTTGTTTAGTTTGGTTTTAATTTAATCATTAAAACCAAGAATATTTACAACTAATATGTGAACTAATGCATGATCCATTATAGTGTTGTGACGTTATCAGTGCTTTAATAAAGTACTCCTGATTCTGGATCAGTCTGGATAAAGATCATCAGCGTCTCTGAGAAAAGGATAGACTCGTCAGCTCAGTGGAAATTTCAGCTCCCATTAAGGTCTTATAAAACGCACTCTTTCTTACACGGGTATTAATGCGCCGCTAACAGTGCGAGCACCATTTTCCCATTCTCTTTCCCCTTTTACCAAAGAGAAAACATCACATCTAACAACACATGTCGAAGGTTTAGCGCGAATTAGCGCCAATGCTAGCTAGACTAATGGTATAATATGTGAGATTAGATCAGTGATAGGGCTTTAATGATCTCCAGAGCCTGGAAGTGCTGCTAAAATCTTTGCTGCTAACAATTTGCTCCTGTGCTTCAACATCTGTAAACATTTGCTAGCCATTAAATATAAGAAATCACTGTAATAACCCTAAAAAAACATCTCTAATACACAGAAAAGGCTGCAATTTTAATCACAGTTGTGTATTAATCTACAAAAAATCAAGACTTGAGTGCCAAATAAATATTTTACATGTTTTTAGGCTATTAGCACAACAACTAGCGTGGCTAGCACTTAGCCACACAGTTTACAATACTTTTTCTAAGCTTTTGCTTCCTAAACTACACTTCAAATAAGCTTCTGCAGTGCATTTCATCATAGACAGGCTGTCGTTTTGCTTAATTACACCGAGCTAGCGCCTCACGCGAACCACGCTAAGCTCACCAAAGCAATCGTAGCATTCTCTCACAGATCCTTCATATGTTTCGTGTTTTTCCTATGAAATAATGCAGGATTAAAGCGTCTGGCAGACCTGAGCTGGATCGTGCCGTTTGCAGGCGAGGCTTAAAGGAAAGCAATATGATAATGCACATAGTGATCAAAGAGCACCACTGACACCAGGAGGGTATAAAAGCAGCCTCTTAGCGAGCTACGCTAATGCTACACTCGCAAAATACACTTCAGCGTTGACCTATTCAGCATTGCTGGAGGTGAAAAAGCTAAATTAGTTTGGAGGCCTGTTAGAGCTACGCTGTATCACCCTGCACACAACATCACTAATACTAGTGAAGTAATGGTGATAAAGGTAGTGCACTATATTGTGGAAAAAGTCTAATACTACTCTATATAACCCCATGTCAACATTTATCAATCTATGCTACTCTCTACTCCTAATACTACTGTATAATATGTCCTATACTATCATATACTCTCTATACTGCACCCTATACTACTCCATACCACCTCTGTACTACCCTATACTCCTAATACTACTCTATACCACCACTGTACTACCATATACTCCCCAAAACTCCCTATACTATACTTTGCATCACTCTATAATACCTCGTCATACCTAGACTACCCTATTCTCCCAATAGATACTCTATACTACCCCCATACCAACATATCAATACTCAATACCATATACTCTCTTTATCACTCTATGATACCCTATACTCCCAATACTACTCTATACCGCCACTGTACTACCATATACTCCCCAAAACTCCCTATACTATACTTTGCATCACTCTATAATACCTCGTCCTACCTAGACTACCCTATTCTCCCAATAGATACTCTATACTACCCCCATACCAACATATCAATACTCAATACAATATACTCTCTTTACCACCTCAGTACTACACTATACTTCCAATACTACTCTAAACCACACCTGCACTACCCTATACTCCCTAATACTCCCTATACTTCTCTATAGTACCATATGCTAAACTGTTCTCCCAACACTACTCTACACTACCCACTATACTACTATATACGACACCTATTCCATCCTATACTTTCAATACTACTATGTATTACTCCTCAATACTCAATATGCCCTTGGTATCACTTTATACTACTCTGTACGCTCCTAATACAACTCTATACTATGCCCTATACAAGCATGTACTTCCTATATTACCCTATACTTCTCTACAGTAAGACCCTATTTTCCCAACACTACTACTCTACACTACCCACTATACTACTATATACTACCCCATACCACCCTATACTCCCAATACTACTCTATACTACTCAAACACTGCCATATACACCCAATACTAATCTGTACTTCCCCTATAATGCTCAATTCTCCATATACTTTTCTATCACTTTATACTACTATGTACTCCTTACACTACTTTATTCCTCTAATGCTATTACTAATACTACCATCTATATTACTCTATAGGCCCACCACTACTACTATACTACCTTGTAGGATTCTATACTAACGCATATACTAACCTATACTCCCAAATCTGCACTACACAATACACTGCCATATACTCTGTGCACTCTCTTTATTACTCCATATAACTCTCTGTCTTACCCTATACTAATATACACTGCCCATATACTTTATGTACTTCCAATATTAGACAATTCTACTCTGTACTACATAATATACTAACCCATATACTAACATATAATCCCAATACCAATCTGCACTACAAAATACACATCATATTCCACCATACACTCTCCATAGTAGCATATAGTAATCTATATAGTATTCTATACTTCCCTATACTATACTATATAAGGGCCCAGCAATTTTAGTTTACCAAACCTGGTTATTATTGGACCCAAAAGGCCCTGTGGTCAGTAATCCAGCTTTTCTCACCTACAAGATTAAGAAGTGTATGTTTGTTTAGTATGTTTGTATTTCCTCCTTCATCCGCCTGTTAATCATAATAATAACACAGACACAGTTATTACCATGGCTTTGTGAGTCTCGCTCTCGCACACAGATGCTCACATTATCCACAATTCATCTCCAGCACTCTGAATACAAAGCGTTCTGCGACAGAAACAAAGCAGCATTACTAATGGTTTGTTGATATGTGGACAAAAATAAAATAAAATCACAGCGTGCTCCGAACGCATCCGTATTAAAGGCAGCGTCTATTTCAACTTTGCTAATTGCTGCTCTTCAGGGCGAGCAGGATGTGTTCCACGCGCCCACGCAGTGATTAGCACCAGCGCATTCACAGCGGCACCATAAAGACCCCTCTGAATAAATGAAGCTATGACTCTCCACTCTGTGTCAAGTACATCATTAATAATTCTTCTGAGGAAAATTAAAACATGAAATTCCACGATCCCTCCTCCTACTCGCACTCCTCGCACCCGGTAGGAGAAGCTACGGCACCCAGCAGGCACGGCTAACGGCTAACGCTGGGATGGGCGTGGTGGGCCTGCAGCTTTACTAATATATAAACCAATTAGCTTCTTTTGATTATCTTAAAAATAGATATTTGAGTGATGCAAATATGTTTAAGGAACCATTAGCCATCACAAACAATGGTAAACAATGGTTATTTAGGAAACCAACAGTGGTTTGCTAAAGGAAAGAGTTCGGGAAAGTCTTTCGGAAGGAATTTCTATTCGATTTTGGAGCATTTGGATGATTACCACTGTATCCCAACTCATCCCATTCAAGGCTTATCTGTGGCTTATCTGAGTTCCAGAGAGGGTCCTATTCTATTGGCATTATTTCCAAATGTGTTAATTGTATAGTAAAGTCTCAACAATCATTTGGACATATAATATAAGCTTGGTTTCTTAGAACCATGGCTCAATGCTGTTGAAGAACATAATAAAACATTACAATTTGCATCCACCAATGCAGAATACAGCAGTTGAGCCCTGCCCACTTATACAATGAAGTTATAAGAAGTGTTTCATCCCAGACTGCCTTTCCATTGAGAGAAACTCTGATGAACTTATTCTATGCAACAGAGGAAACTCTTGATCTTCCTTTTCAAGAGTGGTTCTGATGAGGGCCAGTTCCATCATCATCATCACGTTTTTTTTAAGGTCTTTTTTGCTACTGCAGTTGAGGATACTTTCAAAGTTGATGATTCACTGTATACCTGTAACTCTACCTCTTCAAACTTTACAACTGTAATCTCAAACTAACATTAAGAGACAAAAAAATCTATATCAATTAACTCTTGACGAGTTCAGCACAGCTGTTAACTGAAAGCCTGGATTCCAGGTGATTCTACCTCATAAAGCTGACTGAGAAATTCATAGCCAAGATTTGCAAAACTGTGTAATCTAAGCAAAATATGCTACTTTAAAGAACCTAAAAGATAAAACATATTATGGTTTGATGACTAAACAACTCAATATGTTTTTCTTCACAGTTCGTATGGCTTGAAGAATAAAGAAAAGCATGCTACGTCCAAACCAAGAGCCAATCAAAAACCCTAACAGTGCAGTCCAACTGTATCAGTGGTACAACGGCAGCTGAGAAGTGTCCTCAGGCTTTGCCAAAGCAGATGGGGTGAGTCAGTATTATTAATCTGTATGAGTGAGGCCCATGACAGTCATTAGGAGAACACCTCATCTGTGAAGGAATGAAGCTTTCCATCAGAAATATTTATCTAAAGATGCCCAGTTTGGGGTGGTCAGGGATCAAGGCTTCGACCAAACTAAGATCCGCCCACAAATATGTTAATTTCTAGGAACTGTTGTGAGATTGGAGAGGCTTTGGAGAACATTGAAAACATCCAGGCCTATCGTACACCCAATGCAAGGTGCTTCATGTGTTCATTGCTATCTTACACCTCGCAAACAGTCTATTTTCACACTTTGTGCCCATGCCATTAAAATAGCATCAGAGTTTAGGAATAAATCTACACTCATGGACATGGTGGTCTGGAAATGAGGTGTGTTCAGGTAAATATCTGGTGTATTACTATCTTAGCAGCAGAAAACACAGGTGCTCCACTGACTGATTAAAACCCTGGCAACAGTCAACATTCAGACTTTATTCCTATGGGTACGCCCAGCATGCTACATGTAAACCCGACTTTTATCTAAACAATAAACAGAATGTGCAAAAGCACAGCGCTGTTAAGATACGAATGTGCCAAGTCAGAGCTCAGCTAGCTCTTAAAGAGAATGACGACTGGCACACTGATTGGTTTATTTATAAGCTGACAAGTGAGCGACCTTCAACATTCACAGGAGTTTAAAGAACACCAGTTGTAGTTTTAACATAAAAAAAATGTTGAAACAACATTTAAAGTTTAATGAAAGAATTATAAATCAATATGTCTTTTTTCATATTAGCAGTTTGGTATTTTGGGATCATAAGACCACTTTAAATATCTAAATATATGTGTTGAAAATACAAAAAAAAAATAGTAAAATGGTAGTACACTTTAAGTTGAGTTATTTCTGTCTTTTTTTTAACTATTGAAGAGTCTTATTTTTTTAAGAGTCTGGAATGTATAAGAAAATGGGAATGTAATCTAAAGATTATTAAATCCTAAAAAGTAAGACAAGTCCTAAACATAAATTAAAGTTGATTAAAACAGGAGATGCAACAGGTTGCCAAATTTGCAATAATTTAAAGAATTGTATCTAAAAAGCCTGTCCTACTGCCACATCACCAACCTTTAACATTAAAATGTGGTGAAATATCATCATTTTTCAGTTTAATGTTCAATGAGATGGATGAGATGAAGAAGATGTAGAAGAATACAGAGGTGTAGGAGATGGAGGAGATTAAAGAGAAACATGAGATGGAGGAGATAAATGGAGATGAAAGAGAAAAAGGAGATGGATGATATGGAGGGGATGAAAGAGATGGAGGAGACAGAGGCAATGATTGAGATTAAGAAAAAGAAGAAGGAGGAGAAGGGGATGGATGAGATGATGGAGGAGATGATGGAGGGGATGTTGGAGATAGAGGAGTTGAAGGAGATGGAGAAGATGAAGGAGATGTAGCAGATGGAGTAGGTGTAGGAGAATACCGAGATATAGGAAATGGAGGAGATGTAGGAGAATGAAGAGATGTGGAAGATGAAGTAGATGTAGAAGAATACGGAGATATAGGAGATGGAGGAGATGAAACACATGGAGTAGATGTAAGAGAATACAGAGATGTAGCAGATGGAGTAGATGGAGAATACGGAGATATAGGAGATGTAGGAGACATAGAAGATGTAGGAGAATACACAAAGGTAGAAGATGGAGGAAATTAAAGACATGGAGGAGATGAAGGAGATAAAGGATATGTAGGAGATGGAGGAAACCTAGGAGAATACGAAGATGGAAAAGGTAGGAGATGGAGGAGATTAAAGAGAATACAGAGATGAAGGAGATGGAGGAGATATAGGAGAATACGGAGGCTCAGCAGTGTCAATAAGGAGTGTGTTTATGTAGTAGGAATGATGGAGTTGGTTCCTGAAGGAGGAGATGGATGAGTTGAAGGAGATGGAGAAGGTGAAGGGGATGAAGGAGATGTAGGAAGAGGAGGAGATAGAGAAGATGATGGAGGCTCAGCAGTGTGAGTAAGGAGTGTGTTGATGTAGTGGGAGTATGGATGGAGTAACCGGGTGGAGGAGGAAGAGGCCGAATCTTCCCGCGCTTCATTTTTCCTCCCTCTGCTCGACTCCAAGGTGGTAATGTGACACCAAAGGTAACAGAAGCTACTGAGTAGAGAGATGTTAATCCTGACAGAGTGCCGCGCCGCGGCCCCGCTCTGTGTTAGATTGAATTCAGAGTCCCCGGGGGACCGCGGGCTCCGTCGGCTCCACCGCTCCATCTTACTGAACAGAGCTGGAGCTGAAAAGAACAACAGCACCCTCTATTGAGCGCCTGCAGCACAACTTTCTACTTCTTTATCCCTCTTTTCCTCTTTCTGTTTTCTCTCCAGTCTTTCAGGATGAGTAGCTTCTTCTTTTTTACTTTTACTTTGTTTTTTTTTGTCCTCAGCACTGTCTATTATTTTAACATAAACATGTATTTTTGTTATATGACCAAAATACTGTATATTAGTAAATGGAAACATGAGGTTAAAAATGCATAAATTGCCTAAAGATATAGGTGAACATTTCTAAGATAATACTATGAACTAAGTTAATGAAATATATGTTATAAGCTTATAAGAAAACTTAACTATGTTAATGTATATATATATATATATATATATATATATATATATATATATATATATATATATATATATATATATATATATATATATATAGCATACAACATATTATCAATAAAATATAATAGAAAAAAAGTGCTTAAATTGTCAAAAGATATATGTGTGAATTTGATAAAGATAATAAACTAATAACTACGTTTATTGAAATATATATATATATATATATATATATATATATATATAGAATATAACATGTTATCAATAAAATATAATTTTAAAAAGTACTTAAACTGCAAGACAAAAGTAAAAAAGGCAATGATAACACTGTGAACTATGTTAACGAAATATATGTAGCATATATGAGAAAATATAAAAGGAAAAAAAATATATGAGTAATATATTGGTAAATCTTAAAGTTTGAGGGGAAGACACAAAAGTGGAACTAGTGCATTTTTAACAAAAAAAAAAAAAAAAAAATATATATATATATATATATATATTTTTTTTTTTTTTTTTTTTTTTTTCGTATATACATTGGCAAGGACACACATCTCCACGTTTACAGCCTTGTGAGCACAATCAAAAAATGCTAAAGTGAACAAAGTGAATAAAGTGAACACAGCATTTAAACCAAGCTGCCAACCTGCCTAGAAAACCTGCTTAATCACGTTTATAAATCACTATCAAACAAGTGTGCACTCTTCTGTGCCACCTCACAGCTCCACAGTGTGCCAGCCCTGCTTTCTGCTGCTCGTGTGTTTCCTGTCACGTCTCTTGCACCTTCGCTGGAACTCACAGCTCATCTTCGCTGCGACTCCATCGGGGATTTCAGAAGCTAAAACCCTCGCTGTGTGTGTTCTGATGTGTTTGTGCACGACTGTGCACGAGTGTGTGCGAGTGTGTACAGATAGGCAGACGTCCTGCATTATCGCTCCTGGCCGAAGCCCAGCAGCCTGGCTGACGTTCTAGACACGACTTTTGGCTTAATGCTCTACATATAAGCCTGAGCTTCTGCGAATAGAGCAGAAATATAGAGCATTTAGAGCATTTAGAATTAAAAACAAGCTATTTTTAGCTAAAAATTGCCTTAAATTCCTTGGAAATCTCTGGGAAAGATGTGCGACTGTGTGACTGTGCTTGTTTTGGCCCATATTGTTGACTGATGCTTTATTTTAGATGCCACTTTGAGAAGAAGTTCAATACGAGCTGCTTAAATATATATATATATATATATATATATATATATATATATATATATATATATATAAATATATATTTTATATATCATAGAAAGCATGCTTTTAACATTAAAAAAAAGAATGTGCTCTGTTCTAAACACTAAAAGACAGAATTACAGTCAAAATGGGAATTTCAATTGCTTTAAAGGATCAATGCATGCATCCTGAGAATAGAAGTATGCCACTGACCACTATAAAAATACACTATAAAACATATTATCTAAGATATAACATATATATCATCCTAAATAATACAGAATTACAGTCAGATTTACAGTCAGGGATTACAACCTGGGAATACTGAGTAAAAGAGGGAATATAAATATATTGTATATAATGCACTACATAGCCTATATTACAAATGTCTACCTTTATTTTTTATAAGCAACACAAGCTTTCTATCTCTTCTCAAATATATATTACTACTGCTCAGAATGGTGAGAATTCTGCCTGGGAATACTCAGTAAATATACTATGCATGGGATTAAGCAATTGATCCTGTGTTGACTGTGCAGATTTGCCATGAATATACAGTATATATTACAATTTATATATAGCATATTGTATTTATATATATAGCAGTGTACAGCAGTACGACAGCTCCGTTTTAACTCTGTTATCTTCTCTGTTTATTCCAGTACAAATTATTGGAATACTGAATAGGAATGCTTAGTAAATACATGCTGAATATATTTAATAAAATAATATATATTTGCATATGAAAGTTGATTAGGCACATTTTTTTAATTAAAATCTTTCTTCCACATATGAAACATTTGAAATTCGGAATGGCAGTTAGAATGGTGGGAATTCTGCCTGGGAATACTATATAAATGAATGCATATGCTGTTTACTGAAATTGGGAATATGCCATGCCTTTTCACAGAGTTTATTTTTTTATAAATACATAGTATATTATGAACATATATACGGTATTTATATAAATTTTTTTTAAAACAGTTTTCCAAAAGTAAAAGCTTTCTTTCCTGTCCTAAACACAGAATTCCAGTCGGAATGCCAGGAATATCGACTGCTTTAAAGGATGCACACCTTAAATGTATATATGTATACATTATAAGAGTCTATTAGAAACAATATACTGTAGCATGCAACATATATGTATATAACAGCCCTCTCTCTTATCTTAAACTCGAAACTCAAAATTCCAAGCTGAAATGTTGGGAATACTGCTTGTCCTGCTTGTATTAGAGGATGCATGCATGTGTGTATACATGCTGAGAGTATGTGCGGATTGGTGTTTGTGTGTATGTGTGTGTATATGTGTGTATATATGTGTGTGTGTATGCAAAATTGCATTCTTTTTTTTTTCTTTTTTTTCTAGCTGGCACTCACACTCATCTTTTCCCATTCCTTACCTTTTTTGTGCTCCTAGTCACACTCCGAGTCCTCGCTGTCCCATTAACGTCTCACGCACACACACACACTCTCACACACTCTCTCACACACACACTCCACCGCCGCCGCCACCACCAGTGCTGCTGCTGCCTCCGCCGCTGCCTCTCTTTAACATTCAAGCAACATCCCAGAGGATCCGGCTTTCGTTTTTTCGTCCGTCTGTCCGCCTGATTCCCACACTCTCTTTCTTTCTCTCTCTCTTTCTTTTTTTTCTCGTTTTTCTTTTTTTTTTCCTGATCGGCGATCAATCAAATCAATCAAATCAATCAATCAATCCAGATGTTGTCCTCAGTCCACGATAAGTCCAGTTATAGAGCGTTCCTGGATTTTGTTCCCCCCAGAAAAAAATTGGTGTCAGAAGTGGAGAGAGCGGGAATAGAGCCGGAGCATTATCCACACTGGAGGATCCGGAATGAGTGGGAAAAACAGAAGCTCGCCCTTCTTCCTCCTCCTTCTCCTCCTCCTCTTCTTCCTCAGCCCAGAGCGAGCGAGCGAGCAGGACACACTCTCTCTCTCTCCCTCTCACACACACGCACTGCCACTGCTGCTGCCACTGCTGCTGCCGCTGCTGCTGTGATGCCGGGGGCTGAGCGAATCCCCCTCCCTCTCTCCCTCTCTCTCTCTCTCCTCTCGTTCGCTCACACACTCTCTCTCTTTCTCCTCCCCTCGCTCTCTCTCCGTCTCTCGTCCCTCCTTCTCCCCCCCACCTCTCTCTCTCTCTCTCTCTCTCTCTCACACACACGTCTGTGGTTGGGTCCTGACTACAGCTCGAGTTAAACCAGCCTCTCTACCAATCACACACACGCAAACACACACACACACACACACACATACACACATGTATACACACATATACACACGTCTGCAGGACCACAGAGACTCAGCGTCCTTCCATTTAAGAAAAAAAAGGGTAAAAAGAGAGGGAGAGTGAGAGAGAGAGAAAGAGAGAGAGAGAGAGAGAGAGAGAGATGGGAGGGATGAGTGTGATGTTAAACACCAGCATTTACAGCCTTCACTACTTATTCTCTTACACTCCTCCCCTCCACTCTCTTTCTCTCTGTCTCTCTCTTTTTATGTACATGCTGATGTCTCTCTATCTTTCTCTTTTTTCTTCCTCTTCTTTCTCAGTTTGTCTCTCTTCCTCCCTCTCTCCCTCACATTTTATTATTGCTCTGTTCTTTTCCCTCTCATTCTCTCTTTCTTTTTCTCCCTCCATTTTTCTATTTCTGTTTTCTACTGGATTATTGCCCCTCTCTCTCTCTCTCTCTCTCTCTCTCTCTCTGTCTTTATTCCTTCTCTCTCTTTCTCTCTCATGACATGTTTTTGTCTCTTATTTATTTGTCTCTCTCCCTCCCCTCTTTTCTCTTTATTTCTCCATTGGTTTGTCTCTCTCTCTCTCTTCTTCTCTTCCTTGCTCTATTTTCTTTTATCGCTCTACTTATTTCTCTCTCTCTCTCTTTTTGTTGACATACATTTTATCTTCCTTTTCTCTTTCTTTTTTATCATTTTCTTTTCAATTGTTCTTTACCTGCTGGTTTAGATCTCTTGCTCTTTCTCTTTTTCTTTCTTTTCTTTCTTACTAAATGTCTCTATATATTTTTTTCTCTTCTCACTCTATTCTTTCCTGACTCTCTCTCATTTGTTTTTCACTCTTCTTTTCTTTCTTTCCTTTCTGAATTTCTATTTTCTCTGTTTATTTCTTACATACTTTCCACTGCCTCTCTGCCCCCACCTCATTCTTTCAGTGTTTCAGTTTTTCACTTCTGATATTTAAGTATTGGACTATTTTAGTGTTTTAGAAATATAGAATTCTATGATTCAGGACTGTTTAAGTTTCCCCATCCCAGAGTTTTCAGATTTCAGAGATTTAGCAGAGTAATATTTCAGAGTTCATTGGTTTATGATTGTAGAGTTTTTACAGTTTTACTGATTCTATAGTTCTTTATTGTAGTTTCTGTGTTTTCGATTTTTTAAGTTGTTTAGTGATTCAGTAGTTGTGTAGTTCAGTATTTTAGTGTTTCAGTGCTTCAGCAGTTCAGTATTTTAGTGGCTCAGTAGCTTCGTATTTTAGTTTTTCAGTGGTTCACTACTCCAGTGTTTTTTTAGTGTTTCAGTAGTACAGTATTTTACTGTTTCAGTAGTTCAGTATTTCAGTTTTTTAGTGGTTCAGTGTTTCAGTAGTTAAGTATTTTAGTTTTTTCGGTAGTTCAGTATTTTTGTTTTTTCGGTAGTTCAGTATTGTAGTGGTTCAGTGTTTCAGTATTTTAGTGGTTCAGTGTTTCAGTAGTTCAGTATTTTAGTGTTTAAATAGTTGTGTTTTAGTAATTCAGTAATTAAGTGTTTCAGTACTTCAATATTTTGTTTTTTTTAGTGTTTTAGTAGTTCAGTGTTTCAGTAGTTCAGTATTTTAGTTTTTATGTGTTTCAGTTGTCCAGTATTTCAGTAGTTTAGTATTTTAGCAGTTCAGTATTTAGTATTTAGTTTTTTAGTAGTTCAATGTTTTTCAGTATTTTGGTTGTTCAGTGTTTCAGTAGTTCAGGATTTTTGTTTTTCCGTGGATCAGTATTTTAGTGTTTCAGTGTTTCAGTAGTTCAGTATTTTAGTTTTTCATTGTTTCAGTGTTTTAGTATTATAGTGGTTCAGTATTTTAGTGTTTCAGTAGTGCATTATTTTAGTTTTTCAGTGTTTTAGTAGTTCAGTATTGCAGTGTTTCAGTATTTCAGTAGTTCAGTATTTTGTTTTTTTCAGTGGTTCAGTATTTCAGTAGTTCAGAATTTTAGTGGTTTAGTAGTTGAGTATTTTGTTTTTTAAGCATTTCAGTAGTTCAGTATTATAGATTTTTCCGTGGATCAGTATTTTAATGATTTAGTTTTTCAGTGTTTCAGTATTTTAGTGGTTCAGTAGTTGAGTGTGCCAGTGGATCAGTTTTCTGCACTAATGAATGCAGCTCACAGCAGGACTGCATTACAGACTGTGGAAATGGAAGCAGAATGGGTTTATAGCTGCATTCATCACAGAGGAGCAGAGCGACAGACATTTACTACCAGAGAAAAATAAATAAATAATAAAACAGTGATGTGTGCACATGCACCGAATATATACCAGACAAACAAACACAGCTAACAGTTAATTTGGTTTAAGGGTTGATCTTCTCTATTGACTCAATGGAACAGTAAACAGTGAAATACTGAAATACTGAAACATCAAAAATATGATAAACGGGCATATTATAAAACTGAATCATTGAATACTACACTGCTGAATCACAAAGAAACGCTAAATTACTGAAACACTTAAACACTGAAATATTAAAACATTAAATTACTGAAACACTAAACCACTGAAATAATAAAACACTTAAATACTGAAACACTAAACCACTGAAATAATAAAACACTTAAATACTGAAACACTAAACCACTGAAATAATAAAACACTTAAATACTGAAACACTAAACCACTGAAATAATAAAACACTTAAATACTGAAACACTACTGAAATAATAAAACCCTTAAATACTGAAACACTAAACCACTGAAATAATAAAACACTTAAATACTGAAACACTACTGAAAAAAATAAAACACTTAAATACTGAAACACTAAACCACTGAAATAATAAAACACTTAAACACTGAACCACTAAACCACTGAAATAATAAAACACTTAAATACTGAAACACTACTGAAATAATAAAACACTTAAATACTGAAACACTAAACCACTGAAATATGGGAACATTAAAACACTGAAATACTAAACCTCTAAATTACTTAACCACTGAAACGGAAATGCTGAAATAGTGAAACACTGAAACAGTAAATTACTGAAACAGTAAATTACTGAAACACTATATTACTGAAACACTAAACCACTGAAATAATAAAAAACTTAAATACTGACACTAAACCACTGAAATAATAAAACACTTAAATACTGAAACACTAAACCACTGAAATAATAAAACACTTAAATACTGAAACACTAAACCACTTAAATATTGAAACACTAAAATACTAAACAACTAAATTACTGAACCACTGAAACTGAAATGCTGAAATAGTGAAACACTAAATTACTGAAACATTGAAACAATTACCCTCTGAAATACTGAAACACTGGAACAATGAAATACTGAACCACTAAAACTCTGAAACACTGAAACTCTAAACCATTGAAAAACTGAACCACTCAAATAATGAACCACTGAAACACTAACCTACTCAAATTCTGTACCACTACATTACAGAAACACTGAAATAATGAAAGACTAAATTACTGAACCACTGAACCACTAAACCACTGACATACTGAAACACTAGATTACTGAAATATTGAAATATTAAAACATTAAAACACTAAACCACTGAACCAATGAAATACTGAAATGCTAAAATATTGAAACACTAAATTACTGAAATATGAAAATGATGAATTTTAAAATTCTGAAACACTGAATATCCAAAATACTGAAACTCCACAGCACTGATATACAGTACTGAATTACTGAAACATGGGCCATATCCAAAGTCAGTACATTTCTGGGCAGGAGTTTCAAACATGATCCATCAGGCGCTGAACTTTTGGCTGGGGATGTTAGCGAGCAATCAATTCAGCCAGATTATTAGCCTTTCTAATAATTGAATCGAGATGTCACTGGAGTAATGGATTCAGTGCCTCCATCGACACAGGTTCAGAGAGAGAGAGAGAGAGAGAGAGAGAGAGAGAGGTGACAGTGCAGGATGGTAAAGCAATCATCCGTGTGCCAGCTTTAACCAGCTGCCTTGGAGACACACATTAGCCATCATATAAAAACAGGCTGGCGCTTCTGCTGGTGAAATCACGCCCGCGTGCATCACTGTTTATTCTCAGCTCAGACAGAAAGCTGCAGCAGTTATGACACATGTTCAGTCCAGTATATCAAAATACATGTCAGAATTAATTAATAATCACAGAACAATGACATGCTTTATGATTGACGCCGAGCCCACGGAGTATAATATATAATATATAACATATAATAACTCAACATGCAGTAACTTAATCACAGCACAGATATTTCTGCTACCACTCACCGGCCACTTTACTGGAAACACTAACACTGTACAGAACCTTGTGCTTCCATTCACTGGCCACTTTATTGGAAACATTTTTTTTATTTTGTTTACTTTGCATTTTATTAGGAACACTTACATTTCGAGCGTGAGTCCACCACTCATGTATGTGTTTCCAATAAAGTGGCCAGTGAGTTAAAGCACGAAAATAGAATAGGTGTTTCTGATAAAATGGCCAATAATTGTAGAACAGGTTACTAGGTAGGTGTTTCTAATAAAGTGGCCAGTGAGTAAAAGTACAAGCTGTTGTAGGTGTTTCCAATAAAGTGGCCAGTGAGTTAAAGCTCACAATAGGTAGGTGTTTCTAATAAAGTGGCCAGTGAGGTAAAGTTCACAATAGGTAGATGTTTCTGATAAAGTGGCCAGTGAGTGAAAGTTCACAATAGGTAGATGTTTCTGATAAAGTGGCCAGTGAGTGAAAGTTCACAATAGGTAGATGTTTCCAATAAAGTGGCCAGTGAGTTAAAGCTCACAATAGGTAGGTGTTTCTAATAAAGTGGCCAGTGAGGTAAAGTTCACAATAGGTAGATGTTTCTGATAAAGTGGCCAGTGAGGTAAAGTTCACAATAGGTAGATGTTTCTGATAAAGTGGCCAGTGAGTGAAAGTTCACAATAGGTAGGTGTTTCTAATAAAGTGGCCAGTGAGTGGAAGCATAAGGGTTTTTGTGGGTGTTTCTAATAAAGTGGCCAGTGAGTTAGAGCTCACGATAGGTAGGTGTTTCTAATAAAGTGGCCAGTGAGTGGAAGCATGATGGTTTTTGTGGGTGTTTCTAATAAAATGGCCAGTGAGTTGAAGCACAAGCTTTTGCAGTTGTTTCCAATAAAGTGGCCAGTGAGTGGAAGCACAAGTTATAATAGGTGTTTCTAATAAAGTGGCCAGTGAGTTGAAGCACAGAGTGTGTATGTGTTTCTAATAAAATGGCCAGTGAGTGGAGGCACATGTTTTAGAAGGTGTTTCCAATAAAGTGGCCAGTGGGTGGAAGCACAAGGTTCTGTAGGTGTTTCCGATAAAGTGGCCACTTATTGTAGAACAAAGCATTAAATAGGTGTTTCCGATAAAGTGGCCATTTATTGTAGAACAAGGCACTAAATAGGTGTTTTTGATAAAGTGGCCAATTTTTGTAGAACAAGGTACTAGGTCTATGTTTCTAATAAAGTGGCCAGTAAGTGGAGGCACATGTTTAAATAGATGTTTCCAATAAAGTGGCCAGCGAATTGAAGCTCACAATAGGTAGGTGTTTCTAATAAAGTGTCCAGTGTGTGGAAGCACAAGTTATAATAGGTGTTTCTGATAAAATTGCCAATAATTGTATAAAAAGTCACTAGGTTGGGGTTTCTAATAAACTGTCCAGTGAAAGGGGAACACAAGGCACGAGTTAGGTGTTTCCAATAAAGTGGCCACAGTATGTGGGAAAACAAGGTATAGTATAGTATAGTATAGTAAGTGTTTCTAATAAAGTGGCCTGCAAGCATAAGCACAGGGTATAAGTGAGGTGTTTCTGATAAAGTGGCCAGGGTGGTGTCAGACCCCCTGTGCTGATCTGTAAACGAGCAGCTGGGCAGGTCTGATTACTCAGTCTGATTACAGCGGGGGTTCGAATGAAACAAAAACAGATCAGCTCAGCGGCGCTAATGCAGCGCTGCATCTGACAGCTTATCAGCTGAGCTGTTCTCCCGAGCGCTACGTCTTTATTTTCTCTCAGAGATCCTCCTCTGATAGAGCCGAGGACCAAGAGTCGCCCCGCTGATTATAGAGGAGCTGTAATTCCGAGAGTACGGGGTGGTAATCACCTCCATCCCACCGGCTGTGGAGGACTGTAAAAACAACCAAATACTCAAATACTGACACACTTAGTACTGAAATACTGAAGCACTGAAACACTTAATACTTAAACAATGAAACATTAAATACAGAAACACTGAAATACAGAAACACTGAAATACTGAAACACTGAAATACTGAAACTATAAAACATGGAAACAATAAAACACTGAAATATTAAAACACTTAATACGGAAACTATAAAACACTGAAATGGTAAAATACGGAAACTATAAAACACTGAAATGGTAAAATACGGAAACTATAAAACACTGAAACAATGAAATATTGGAACACTCAATACTGAAACTATAAAACAATGAAATACTAAAACACTGAAATACTGAAACACTTAATACTGAAACTATATAACACTGAAATACTTAATGCTGGAAAAATGAAACACTGAAATACTGAAACACTGAAATACTGAAATAATAAAACACTGAAAAACTGAAACACTGAAATCATAAAACACTGACACACTGAATTCTAAAAATATATAACACTAAAATACAGAAACACTTAATACTGAAACTATAAAACACTGAAATACATAATGCTGGAAAACTGAAACACTGAAATACTGAAATACTGAAACACTGAAATACTGAAACACTAAAATACTGAAACACTGAAATCCTAAAACACTGACACACTGAATTCTAAAACTATATAACACTAAAATACAGAAACTCTTAATACTGAAACTATAAAACACTGACATACTGAAACATTGAACTACTGAATCACTGAAATACTGAAACACTAAAATACAGAAACACTTAATACTGAAACTATAAAACACTGAAATACATAATGCTGGAAAACTGAAACACTAAAATACTGAAACAATGAAATACTGAAACACTGAAATACTGAAACACTGAAATACTGAAACACTAAAATACTGAAACACTGAAATCCTAAAACACTGACACACTGAATTCTAAAAATATATAACACTAAAATACAGAAACTCTTAATACTGAAACTATAAAACACTGACATACTGAAACATTGAACTACTGAATCACTGAAACATTTAATACAAAAACACTGAAATAATGTAACACTAAAGTACTGAAACACTTGATATAGAAACTATAAAACACTGAAATACTTACTACTACTTAATATTGAAATACTAAAATATAAAACCACTGGTGAAATACTGAAACATACAAATACTGAAACATACAAATACTGAAACATACAAATACTGAGACACTGATACACGGATATACTAAATTATGTACTGAAATACTAAAGCAGAAGTGAATAAATAATAAAAAAAAGAAAAAAATAACTAAAACACTGAAATTACAAACTACTGAAGCAGTGAAATGCGGAGAGTCCATGGTGGTTATCACCTCGGTCGGGCCGGGCCGTGGAGGACTATGAAAACACAGGCTGGGAACAGACTGTGAGTGGGCAGCCGGTGAAATCACAGCCATTATAAAGCAAACACTGGGTCGCTGCTATTTGCATTGTTTTCTCTTTCTTCTCCTGCCTTTTCCAGTCTTCCTCACCACGTCACACCTTACTGACTCACCGCCTCAGCATGACTGACGCTTCAGACTCGCACGGCTCACTTACTCTAAACAGATTCCACTGGACGTGGAGTTTTCAACATCTGAAAGACGTTTAGACGTTTAGATCTAAATTTATCTTTGAGATTCCAAGACATTTACTCTTAGAAATAATATTCCCATACAGCAGCAGTGTCAAACTCACTTACAGTCATGGGCAGGGTGCCAACGGGGGAATGTCCCAAATCAGATGCTGCCTACTAAGGTCATGCTTTAAGAGAAAACATAGACAGAAAAGCATTGAAACAGCTGCTTTGCATTTGGGACACAGCCTAAATATGAGGAGGCCGGTCACTGGTTTAATATGAATTATATTTCCTTTAACGGTCAACAAATAAAGATTCTGATTGCTTCTGCCTCTAATTTTGCCCTTCTGTTGTCACACCCCTCCCCAAAAATAAGATTCTCATTGGCTTTACCTCCGGATTTGACATTTCATTGTCCCATTTCTCCATTAAAATAAAGATTCTGATTGGTTATGCATCTAAATTGCTTCCCTGAAATGAGGAATCTCATTGGTTCTGGGTGTGAGTTTGATTCTCTGCTGTCCCACCGCTCCCCAAAATCAAGAATCTCACTGGCTTTGCATTTGAATTTGATGATACATTGTCCCATCCCACCCCTAAAATCAAGATTCTGATTGGTTCAGCCTCTGAGCTTGCTTCTTCTTTTTCCTTCCACTTCCCTAGTATCCCCAGCTCTGTTTTTGCCAGTTTCAGTCCCTTTCAGAATGAGCCATTTAAGGGTTTTGTCACTTTTATGCAAATAAGCTGTAGATGCCCATGTTTACCTATGACTTGCCATTTAGAGCAGGTACAGATCCCTCCCTCAGAAGAAGTCTGCTGGCTAATTCTATTGTATACTATCTGAGGTTCTCAACCAGCAGAGCGACATGGTGTTTCTTCAACTGAGGCTGGGTGGGTGTTAATGGGTGAGGGGTCATTATTCACATAAAAAAGGATGGATAGATTTTTTTTTTTTGCGCTTGAAGTTATTATAGAGGCAGTTGAGTTAAGTTTTGCATAATATGCCCATTTAAAAGCTGTGTGCAACAGTTTTTTTTCTTGTATGTGTTGCATTGAACCATACATGCATTTGAGATACCATACTTCTACATAGCCTTCACTAAAGAGATAAAGAGCCCATTTGTAAAAGGGCTGGTGTATCCAAACTTTTGCTTTGTTCTCTACAGTAGAGTGGACCCACATGCCCGCTACTGTACGCTAATGCAGCAGCTTCATCTTTATAATGAAGCTTGTCATTTTGAATGGAACATACAGAAATCAGAGGAGCACCTATGAATAATTTAACGAGGGTAGCATGAGAAAAGCCGTCCACGTTAGCGGTGATAATTACATTTTCTGCTGATGCGCCTCGTTCTGGTGGGGCTGCGGCTAATTGCCGATGCAGCTGGCTGACAGATGCACTCTCAGGCATGCGAGTGTGTGTGTGTGTTAATGAGGGAGGGTTTCAGCAGCATCATCTCAGTAACTCAGGCATCTCCACAGGATCTGACCCGGTTCTTGTGCTGGAGAACGTGAGGAGAACGCTGGATTTACAGGAGTCAGGGTGGATGGAATAAACAGTCAAGTGAAAAAGTGTTGGGAAACTTGCATATTCCAGACATGATGCTGCCACCACCATGCTTCACAGCGCTTTCTGTGTGTTAGCTGGCTCACCAACAAGACAATTAGTGTTTATCAATAGTCAATGTAGAAATCCAGGTGCCTTATATAAAAAAATGTGAATCTCCATCAAAAACCTTTTACTAGAAAAAAGTATTGGTTGGCGACAGTTGGCATGATAAGGCCTGGTAAAGAATGGGCAGTGGATGGGTGTTGGATGGGTGGCAGATGGGCAGGGGATAGGCGCTATATAAGCGATAGATGGGCTATGTTTGGGTGATGGATGGGTGATAGATGGGCAATGGATAAGCGGTAGATGGGCAATGAATGGGTAATGGATGGGCGGTGAATGTTTGATGGATGGTCGATGGATGGGCGATAGATTGGCAATGGATGGGAAATGGATGGGCGATGAATTGATGATGAATGTGTCATGGATGGGCGTAGAGATTGATGACTGATAGATGGATGGAAGATGGCAAATGGATGGGTGATAAATAGGTGGGCAGATGTGGGCAGATGTGCAGGATAGGCGATAGATGTGCAATGAATGGGTGATGGATGGGTGGTGGATGGTTTATGGATGGTCGATGGATGGGCGATAGATTGGCGATGGATGGGTGATGAATGGGTAATGGATGGGAGGTGGATGGGTGATGGATGGGCAGTGGATGGGTGATGGACAGACGACAAATAGGCAATGGATGGGCAGCTGATTGGCGATGGATGGGCATTGGATGGTAAATGGATAGACAACAGATAGGCGATGGATGGGTGGCTGATAGGCGGAGGATGGGTGATGGATGGTAAATGGACAGATGATAGATGTGCGGTGGATGGGCAATGGATGGGCAGCTGATTGGCGATGGATGGGCGTTGGATGGTAAATGGATAGACGACAGATAGGCGATGAATGGGTGGCTGATAGGCGAAGGATGGGCGATGGATGGTCAATGGATAGATGACAGATATTTGATGGATGGGCAGCAGATAGGCGATGGATGCATGGTGGACGGGTGGCGGATAGGCAATGGATAAGTGATGGATGGGTGGCGATGGGTAGATTGGCTGAGCCAGGGCAGGGGAGTCGTTGGCAGGTACAGCAGATGTAATTGAATGAATGCGATGCCAGCTAATGGAGAGGAAACAGGCGACTGGACGGAAATGGGAATCTCGGAGCATGCGGGGGCTCCTGCTGTGATGGTGATATCCAGTAAATAGAATTGAGGCTGGCAGGGCTTCATCTGCTGCTTTTTAGGGGGGCAGGGTGGGGGGGTTGGTGTGGGGTTGCTGTCCAGCACTCAGAGCCGTGCCTGAACCTCCTAATCTGATCACATGTAGCACCATATCCTGAGACCAATCTCACGGCCAAGAGTGTAAATCTTTAACCTCAGAAAGACTCAGTCTGATCTGATTACGGCTCTGCAGGAAACAGAGCTGCGATTCAATTCAACAGCCCCTGATTTAATAGTAAATTTCACTGAGATTTGATTTTTTTTTTTAATTCTAGAAGAAGCAATTCCAAGACTCAAATGAAATATAGCTTCATAAAATTATGATTCTTTGAAAATAAATAAAGACTCAAAATTGAAATTTCAGATTTCACTACAGTTTGTCTCTATAAATATTTAATGCAGATTTATTTTTCTGATTATAGTTCTTACTTAAAAGCAGTGCATAGAGAATATGTCTAGTCTTAAATTGTTTAAACTAGCATTCTAATGTCAATAAAAACAATTTGCTAAATTTTAATTTTTGTTAGACGGTTCTAAAAAGAAACCATCAGTGCAGTGACATGTGTTACTACATTAAATTTAATTTGAATTAAATTTGATTATTATTACTTATAAAACATTAAAAAAAATAATTACATTGATTTTTTGATTTAGTACATATAATTTTGATTTAAAATAAAAAAAAATAATAAATAAATAAAAAAAAATCACAAAAAATAAAAATATATAGAATTTTCCAAATTATTTAAACAATTTGATTGGATCCCAAATTTTCACTTTCATCACTTTTAATCATCCAATGCAGTGAAATTAGTTTTCACCTCAAATTTATCTTTTATTACCTTTGTTTATTAGCATTTAGGCAACACATACAATTTTAAATATTAAAAACAATGATATTTGATTTACTCTCAATTTTTACTCGTTTTTTTTTCTCCAAAATTCCAAATAAAGAGCATTTATTTGCAGAAAATGAGAAATGGCTAAAATAACAAAAAAAAAAAAATATGCAGAGCTTTTAGACCTCAAATAATTCAAAGAAAACAAAATATATATTCATAAAGAGTTCAGAAATCAATATTTGGTGAAATAACCCTGGTTTTTAATCAGTTTAATCCGTTTTCATGAATCTTGGCGTCATGTTCTCCTCCACCAGTCTTACACACTGCTTTTGGATAACTTTATGCTGCTTTACTCCTGGTGCAAAAATTCAAACATCTTCCTCTTGATTATATTCCAGAGGTTTTCAATTAGGTAAAATCAAGGAAAAACATGATTTTTAAGTGCTCCCTTTTTTCCCCCACCATAGTCCGTCTGTCTATCCGTTTCTATGTGTGTGTGTGTGTGTGTTGTTGTAATGTGTGTGTGTGTGTGTTGTAGTGTGTCCTGCTGGGCTCAGCCCACACGCCGGACTGCAGGTAAACAGAGGGAGAGATCATGCCGCCTTTCAAGAAGATAACAGGGGGATAAACGCCCGGCGCATCACTCTGTCTCGTTACCATGGGTTACCGAGTCGAGCCTGTCAGTCTTTGTAACACCTTTCCCCACCCCCACATTACCCACCCCCCCCCACCCCCCCACCCCCGACTCATACATAACATATTTGATATTCCTGCGTCAGTCATGTGTGAGGAGTCGTCCTGTGCTGAATAAACGCTCAGAATCCCAACTTTACACCGTAATTATTCACGTTCAGGCTCTGCTGAGTCAGTAAGTGAGCTGAGACTGAAGCTTTGAGGTAATTATGAGATGTCTAATAAACCTGACAGCATCACGACACTCAGTTCTATTAAACATTCTGTTTTTTTTCAGTGCAACAGACATTGTTCTGATAGTTCTGAGACAAATCAAGGTCTACAGTAAGGTCAGTCCAGTTTACCCACACCCTTTCCCTTAACCTCTGTGTCCACAGCCATGCCTGCAGCATGCAATAATTAATATCTTGTAATATTATGAGTTTAATCTCATAATATTTGTATTTATTTAGATCATAATTTTGATTCAAAATTGAATTTTCAAATTTTACTACAAATTGTCTCTATAAAAATTAATAAAATAAATCTCATCATAATTTTTAGTAAAAAAAAAATAAAATAATAAAAAACAGTGCACTGAGATTCCTATTTAGTCTTAAATCATTTAAACTTGATTTGTTCCTAACGTAATTTTGTTCCATTTTTTTTTTTTTTTGGAAATGTTCCTTATTTCACTACAAACAAAATGTGTTAAATTTCAATTCTTTGTAAAGTAAGAATTCTTCTATTTTTATTTAGTAAATACTATTTCGATTCGTTTTAATTATGATTCTTTAGGTGTGTACTGAATCAATGAAAAAGCAACTAAATTGAACTTGGTTTCAGATTTCTTAAAAAAAAAAAGAAGAAAATTACTCAAAACTTCTAAGTAAAAAAGTATTGCATCCCAAATGTTCACTTTCATTGCTCATTTTATTTTATTTAGTTATTTATTTTTTGAGTCAAGACACTGGTGAAAAATCTAAATCAATCTCGGCTTCTTATCTTTTTTTTTTTTTTTTAATAAAAAAAAAAAAAACAGACAATACAAGTCGTTATTTGTTGTTGGTAATATATTTAAAAGCGTAAACGTAAAATTTTTGAATCTCAATCGAAAATCAAAAGAACGAATGATGCACAGACTGAAGTGTACCAATTTTCAATATTTAACGAATAATAATGTAACAAAATATATTTTAAAAATCACTCTAGTCCTATTACAGTGTGAATTATTAGGATACACTGATGGAAAGAGAAGTCATACCATAAGTGAAAGCATTATGTTATATATACACAATGAACCAACCATGCAACCCTACACATAGCACAGGGAGCGGATAGCTTCCAAACCTGCAGCCCAAGAGGACTTTGTTTGAGTCTCTATTGTCTCCACTATGGAGCAAAAGCAAGAATAGGATTGTTCCTGAAGATCTGATTTCTTCTCTGTTGTCCCGCCCCCAGCAGAAAGGGATAATTTGATTGGCTGAGCTGAAAGGGTTCTAGATTGAAGCCTTTATCGGTCCAGTTTTGGGCCAAACACTTTTTTTTCATGAATTTTAATACTTTTTTTAAAAATGCTTGTTGTAATTAATTGTATAATTAATGGGAATAAACATTATTATGAACTAGTTAATGGAGTAATTAGCATAACGAAGCTTACAAAGATACTTCGGCCTGCAGTCTGAAGGCTTTCGCCACATTAACAGAATAAGCTCCTCTCCATTTTTTAGATTAATTTTCTCTGTACCTCGGTCCCGGCCGTCACTCAGCAGAGCGCTGTTTTGACAGGGGTCCCCCCCCTCCCAGGCAGAGGAGGGCATCCTACTGCCTCCAAACCGGGGGCCATCCATCAACCTGCTTAACCACTGAACTCCCCTGAACCCCACATCCATCAGAGATCCAGCTCCGCTCTCCCACGACCCGGCCAGCATCAGACCTCCTCAAATAACATATGCAAATCCTCCAACCAGCTCTGATTCCCAAGAATTTACAAAACCATCAAATAAACCGAGGGCGCTGTTAGACTTAGCATCTAAAAATGAGCTGACATTAATTTCAAACACTTATACTGAGGTAAAACACCCTGCGCTGTTTATACTCACTGTATCTGAATGGAAGCGTGATGAATTTTGAGCTTTTAGATAGAAAAAAATGCGTCTTATGACAATAATCTAATGGTTTAATCCAATTTACGTTTGTTAGAAACTACTAAGAAACGAGTAAAAACTAGTAAAAATGATACAAAAAACAATAGCTTCTTCACTATATTAAGTGGATTGCACTCAATTTCCAATGTGTAAATTTTGTCTCAAACAAGCAAAAGTATAGTAGAGTGCTTGTTAGTGTACTGACCATGATTTTACTTTAAGACTGCATCACCCTGAGATGTAGTTTACACTATGGTATGTAAACATTGTCTTTTTTTTAATGCTTTTACTAAAGTTTTTAATGCTTCGTTTTCAATGTCAGGACTCTTCGGATTCTTCCAATGAAGTGTGGAGCTACTTTAAGCTGGGTAACAGTGTAGAAAGAGATTTATCTGCAGGGGCAAAATATGCCCTATTTGAACCTATTCTAGACTGTTTGGACAAACTGCACATACTTGCTGGATCTCAGAAAGCTGTGGAAGAGGGGAAGTGAGCTATTCAACAACAGTTATCACTCTTTATCATGTTTTACTTCACTAGAAGTCAATTTTACACGAAAGTTCTCCTTTAAGTACAGTTCTATTTTAGCATAAGTTATGTATACATTTTTTTCCAAGAAAGAATAATTTCTAATTTGTTCTGTTTTGATCATTTATGTTTGCTTAGATCTGTTTCTGTAAAAAAATATATACCTCATTTCTGTGATAAGTGCTGTTAAATAACGTGATTAGATGACTAACCCTATATATATATATATATATATATATATATATATATATATATATTGTATATGTAAGTACATAACAGTATTTAAATAGCCTAGAGCGGTTCTGTAAGCTCGTTTCTGTAAGGTTTCAGCGCAGTCCGGGAAGCCGATTAGAGATTGCTAACAGGATGTGAGGAGGAATAAAAACGAGGAAAAGCCTTTTTCATTATTTCTGCAGTTTTATTTCATGTCCACGCACCACTAAACAATTACCGAGATGCTGCAGGCCGAAGCTTAAGCGCAGAAATCCTAATTTCGGTCGGCGTGGGACTTTGCCGCCCACATCCAGCTGGCCCGATCTGAATCCGACGCGTGATGCCAAACGGGGGTGGCGGTGGTGGAGGGGGGGGGGGGGGGGGTGTGGGGGGGTTATACGGGGCATCTCCAGAGCGACAAAGTCTGGACCACCTCGGAGTCGCTAGACAGCTTGGACTCAAACCGGAGCATCAGCAGCCAATCAGAGCCGGCCGTACAGCACCTGCACTGAGCTGGTGTGATAAATAACTTCCTCATTAATACTGGAGAATCTGAGAAGTGTGGACTTTAGCATTAGCATTTAGCATCACTTCATACAGCTCTTTAACCCTTAGAACCCTACAGACAAATTTTCCATCCAAAATCACATCTTGTGTTCTCAGCTTAATTACAGAGGAATCCCTTCAAACATAAACATAATCCATATATAGTTAGAAAGGGCGGAGCTTACTCCTGCTAAAAATAGTGATCACATCCCAGTGCAGTAAAGCTAAATCTACAAGAAACCCATTGAGAAAAAAACACCTAAAAAAGTGAGAGTGAGAGTCCTTCCCCAACCAAAATTACAATATTTACCTTTAGTGCTTCAAACATATTTATATGATGTTTCAAACCAAATAATATCAGTAAATATCAGACTCAAAAGTGTCGACAGAAAAAAAAAAGTGTGAAACTACCTGCTTTACTCAAACTAAAGCTAGGTATGGTGTGCGCACTACTTTATATAGTTTTTATTTTACTAACACATATTTACTAAGTAGTATTTTACACTAAACATTTTTATTTATTTAGAGTAAGAGGTTTACATTTTTGTATATATTATATATTTCTTTGTGTGTCCTGATTAAAATACTGAAAGGCATAGGCTGCTCTGAGTGTCAGGTTTTTAGTATCTACATGTATCCTAGAGGTGTGATTATTGATTATCAAGATAAATAAATCTGCCTGATGCTGTTTCTCCATGTATTTTGTCAAAGTAATAATTAATAAGCCATGTAATGAACTCAAATCATCAATATTCTTATGCTTTGAACTAATAAACACTCTAGTCTAACTAGTCTTATTTTAAAAAAAATGTCTTATGTGTGAATATATTTAAAGTCTATACATTCAAAAATAAGTAAAAAAAAAAAAAAACAGGCGCTTGGTAAAATTTTGACCAAAACATGATCAGTTCCAGCAAAATATAACAATTCTGCTTCCTTTTTAAATGATTATATTTTTGAGCAGCTGTATGTCTTCTGGAGTAAAAGAGATCAGGGCATGTGTCTGTCTGATATAATTACTGTGTTATAAGACCTGAAAGAGAGAGAATTGAAAACAAAAACGAAGAAAAAACACACCAAAAACACACCAACAGCCTAGAGTTCAAAGGGATAAACGTACAGAAAAACATAACACACTCAATTATATGCTCTTTTTTACCTTATATTACCTTGGCCAGAAGTACAGTCTTATATACAGAAAATAAAGGCTTATTTTTGGTAGTGTACCTCTTGGCAAGAGATCATTGATGCCCCATGAAAATAGCATCTTTAGAGTTTAGGAATACACTGCTCCAAGACTACAAGAGAGCACTTAAAAATGATAAGCTTCTTTGATTTTGCCAAATCAAAAACCTGTGGAATATAATCAAGAGGAAGATGGATGATCACAAACCATCAAACCAAACTGAACTGCTTTTTTTATTTATTTTTTTTGCACCAGGAGTAAAGCAGAATAAAGTTATCCGAAAGCAGTGTGTAAGACTGGTGGAGGAGACTGAACATGCCAGGATGTGATTAAACTGTGATTAAAAATGAGGGTTATTCCACCAAATATTGTTTTCTGAACTTCATAATATGAACTTGATGTTTGAAAGCTCTGCATCTTTTTTTGTTATTTCATCTATTACTCATTTTCTGCAAATAAATGCTCTAAATGACAAGATTTTTATTTTTAATTTACAAGAAATGTTGTCCATAGTTTATAGAATAAAACAAAAATATTCATTATACTCAAAAATATATGCCTATAAAGAGCAAAATCAGAGAAACTGATTGAGAAACTGAAGTGGTCCCTTATTGTTAAGGTTATTTAAGGTCAGGAGCATTGTGATTGTGTTGGTTCTGTAGTTTATTTCTTGCTATTATTTAGGATTACTGCACAGTCAGGTGTTTTATAGTCTTAAAAATATATTAGAACACACACACACACACACACACACACACACCTTGTATGTCTTTGTAAGGATTCTGCCTGTCCTTCTGTATGATTGTGTCTAAATGTCGCTGTGCTATTTTTGGTCAAATTCTTGATCCACTCTTCACTCTTCAAGCCATTCAGCTTCTGTACAAGAGGCAGAGTTATGAGTCAGAGAGAGAGAGAGAGAGAGAGAGAGAGAGAGAGAGAGAGAGAGAAATAAAGAGAGAGAGGTTGTAAATGTCAAACATTTGAGACAGAGTAGGTTTACCAGCACACACACAGATGAAGTTGCAAATAATGTTGGATTATTGGAACAGAGTGAAGAAAATACAGAAGAAAAGAGAGGCCAATCGTTCAGTCAGAAATACCTAAATATCAGTGGAGCTCTGAGAGTTTATAAAGCATCAGTTACCATATCTTTCTGCTGGTAAAACTCAAATAATACAGCATGGAATTTATTCCACACCAAAAGCCTGGCAAAAAAAGAGCCTCAACTTCAACTCATGCCAAATATATCCAATCAAACTTCAGTATATAAACTCCAAGGGTTTTATTTAAGGATAGGTTTAGGGTCTAGATTAAGGTTTGGGGTAGAGATTGTAGATTGTAAGGTTCATTCATGGTTGAGTTTAGGGTTATTTTCTATAAAGAATTAACCTTCAACTTAAAATAGGCTTGGGCAGCTGACTGTTTACTGTTGACAAGGTTTTAATCAGTCAGTGGCGCACCTGTATTTTCCACTGCCAAGACAGAAACACACCAGAAATTTATCTGAATTTATACCTCACTTTCATTCTATTTTAACGACCAAGGTGCAAGTCATGAAAATAGATTGTTGACGGGGTGTAAGATAGCTGTGAGCATTGTGACGTGTCTTGTGTAGTGTGTACGATAGAGCATCTTTAATGGACCATTGAAATACAAAGTGATACTGAAAAAGGGATCTTCATACCTCCACATCATCCCAGAACTTCTTGATGGACATTTGTTGCTAATGGTACTTCAACTTACCCACAAATACAGCTCTAAAAAAGTAAAAAAAATAAGAGATCACTTCAGTTTCTAAATCAGTTTCTCTGATTTTGCTATTTATAGGTTTATGCTTGAGTAAAATAAACTACAGACAACATTTCTCCCTAATTCCAAATAAAAATATATTGTCATTTAGAGCATTTATTTACATTTGCAGAACATGAGAAATGGCTGAAAATAACAAAAAAGCTCAGAAATCAATATTTGGTGGAATAACCCTGGTGGTTTTTAATCACAGTTTTCATGCATCTTGGCATCATGTTCTCCTCCACTAGTCTTACACACTGCTTTTGTATAACTTTATGCTGCTTTACTCCTGGTTCAGTTTGGTTTGATGGCTTGTGAACATCCATCAGTTATCAGTTATCAGTTTTAAGTGGTCCCATTTTTTTTTTTTTTTACAGAATCTTAAATTTCATTTCTTTTTTATATGCATGTACATCTGCTTTATTTAGTTTTTTTTTTATGTACACTCATTTTAGTGCATGTATTAGAATTAACAGCACCTATAGCTGACCCTGTGTGAACACTCCTAGATGCATAAATTGAATTTTAAAATCTAATTTTATTTACCGTTGCAACTTTAGTGTTTCTGTTTTTTTTCCTGTTCGGTTAAACAGTGACTCCTTCTCTTCCTTCTTCTCTTCCTTCTTCACTCCAGTTCAAATTTATTCAAGTAGTGTGTTTCCTGCTTTCTCAGTGTGTGTGTGTGTGTGTGTGTGTGTGTGTAAAAGCTTTCGCGTGCCTCCACTCTCGCCGCGTTAGCGCTCGGCGCGTGATACCTGGCTAACCCCTGTTTAGCTCCAGCAGGACGGGAAAGAGGGGTAGAGAGTCATTAGCATTTGCTCTGTTAGCATTAGCTTCATTAGCATTAGAAATCCCCCACCCATCCCCCCTATTTACTACAGATCAATCAGGATCAATCCCACAAGCCTACACTGCTGAATCCTCTGTGACGTGTCTGAATCCCATCAGAATTTTAAATATCTTTTCTATAAAATAATTCTGAAAGGGTTGGCACTCCTAAAATGTATTTTTCTGTAACATTTTCTATGAATGCCATCTTTATTAGACTCTATAACTACATTCATAATATATTATAATGCATTCATAAGGCATTATAAACATGGCTATAAATATTTATAAAAATGTATAGCCCACTATAGCCATGTTTATTAAGCATTATGACTTGTGATTATAATACATTATAAGCTTATATGCTTATGAAATACATGTTAAAATAGTTTATATCTATATTTATATCTAAAAATCTAGTCCCACAATGAAAGTCTGTCACTTTACTTAGAGCGCACAAAGAACTGTTATAATACATTATAATTTACTATAACTAATAATATTCAAGACAAGTATAATTCATGAGTGGTTAAAAATATATTTATAGGATTACTGAGGGTGTGTTTATAAGTTGGAAGCTTTTTTAGTCATGATAAAGTCTACAAGCTGGGACTGAGTTTCTTGGTATTGAGGTATAACATGTTATAAACACAGCTATTAATGCATTGTAATCACTGTTCAAGATGCATAATAAACATGGCTATGATGAATTATAGAGTTTTATAAATATGTATAGCCATGTTTACAATGCCTTATGAATGCATTATAATGTGTTATGAAAATGTTCATGGAGTCTTATAGAGATGACATTCATAGAAAGTGTTACCTATTTTTCTTCCAGAAAAGTATTGCAATTACACACATTATGTCACACACTTTTTAATTTTCATTGTGTGTATTGGAACAACACAAAAAATACCCAAGACAAAAGCCATTTTTACATAATTTCATACAAAACTCCAAAAATCGGCCAGCAAAATTCATTGACACCTTTTTAGAATTCTGGGTAAATAACTTTGTTTCATGCATGCGATGCTCATTTAAACGTACTTATGGCAAGTAACAGGTGTGAGCAATCTAATACAGGGACATATAAAAAATAAAAGTGCAGTTCACCAAAATGTACCTGATCACAAGCCAAAATCCTTCTGGTAAAAACTTCGGTAACACTTTCTACTAATGTCAAGGCATTATAAACATGGCTATACATATTTATAAAAATGTATAATTCATCATAGCCATGTTTATTCTGCATCATGAACTGTGGTTATAATGCATTAATAGCTGTGTTTATAACATGTTATACGTCATCAATACCAAGAAACTCAGTCCCAGCTTCTAGAATTATATATTATGACTAAAAATGTTTATAAACTTATAAACACACCCTCAATAATCCTATTTTTTTTGTTTTAACCACTGATAAATTATTCTTGCCTTGAACATAATATTAATTATAGTCAATTATAATGTATTATAACAGTTTTTGTGCTCTAAGTAAAGTGCCAGACTTTCATTGTGGGACTAGATTATTAACGATATACATACACACTATTTTAACATATATATATTATAAGCACAGTTTATAATGTATTATGATCACAAGTCATAATACTTTATAAACATGGCTACAGTGGGTTATGCATTTTTATAAATATTTATAGCCATGTTTATAATGCCTTATGATTGCATTTTAATATGCTATGAATGTGGTTATAGAGTCTAATAGAGATGACATTCATAGAAAGTGTTACCGAAATGTTTAGACCGAAATAGTCAGAAAGGAGCAGCTGATTGGATAGGTAATTAGATGACGTAGCATTGAAGTCTTTACTAGAACTTACTATATGCTGCACTTTCGTTATTTTTGAAGTGTTTAAGAACTCCAGCAGCATTGCTGCATCTGATCTGAGTAATGCAAATAAATCCAATAATTCATTTTTGGAAAATGCTAAACACAAAAAAAAAAAAACAGTAAAATAGCTTTGAGTATATGGAAGGATTAAAAATAAAAATAAATACACCATGTTCTACTTCATGCTAAATTCACCTCACACATGAGTTTCCGTCTCTGTGTTTGGGTAAGCGTGGTGTGGTACTCGCTGCCCTCTCGGCAGATTGGAACATTTGTCAGCACCTGAACGCCGTTCAGCGTCTCCACGCCACGCAGGACTCGCCAAATAAACATACGGAGCTCCGGCGCTGAGAGGTGGGCTTTACTGCGGGCAGAACGTAAAGCAGATGGTGAGACGAATGTCCAACAGCAGCGTAACAACACGGGTCATCTCCGAAATACAGCGCAGTCATTTCCACCAGTTACTGCAGATCAGAGCAGAACCCTGCGCGCGTTCTGGCGGCTGCAGAGTGAATTTGACTTATTTAAGGCTCGTTTTTTGCTTATTTCTGCTGAATTTCCTCTTGCCTTTGGCTGAAATGATGAAGACCTGATGTGAGGTAACCTGTACGTAATCACAATCCCCAGAAAGTCAAAAACCACAAATTTATCACCACTGTCCAATGAAAACAAGTAACTACAAAACAGCCACTTTACAGGAGAGAGAAAAAAACAACGTCTCAACTCTTAAAAAGAGTTTATTTCAGGTCATTTTAAATAAATTCTATTGGTCCGTTCATCATGAAATTTTGGCACAGTGTAAGAGACAGTTTGTGTGTTGAAATAATGTAGAAAACTAAAAATAGCCCAAAATGGAGATACTTATTTTTCATTGGACAACAGCGATATACATCAGATATCAGAGTCAGATATTAAGGTCTGCAGAAGCTGAGTACATTATAATAAATTATTAAAATAATCAATAAATAGACTTCCCGTACTTATCTTGCTTCATACGCTGTTTCTATTAAATTCATCCAATTGTTTTGGCCTAATCTTCATCCAAATTTAAGACCAAACTTAAGCCCAAACACTGGGTAAATCTGGGTAAGCTTTCAGTAAGGAGTTTTTTTGATAAAATGATATGCAAGTAAATAAACACCAATAAAACTCCAAACTGTGATCTGAAGTTCTGAGTTTACAGTCATGCTAACTCAGACACAGAAAAAACACAGTGCATCCAACAAGAACAAAACGCCTCATATATTTGTTTAATAGGTAAATACAGTAAATATATGCTTAATTGGCTGAATTTACTTTAATAATAAATCATAATATGCATTATATTGCATTGCACAGTGTGATTTAGTGCGTATTGTGTCTTTGGCATCATAAGAAAAAAATATGCCTCACGCTGTTTAAAATGTGCAAAAGGCATAAACTAATTCTTCTAATTAATCTATCATGGGTGCAAGTTGTCATTCTCTTTAAAAACCAGGTGAGCTCTGACTTTGCCGTGTTCGTATCTTAACTTATTTTAGAGAATACTGACTTGTGAAGATACACCAGCAGCTCATTTAAGAGAACAGTAATGTTATTATTTTATTCTTTATTCTGTTTATTGTTGATGTAAATGATATGGCTAAGATAGGATTGGACAGCCAGCAGACTCTTGACTGTTGTCAGGGTTTTAATCGGGTTTTAACCTGTATTTCCCACCACCACTTCCTGGCCACCACGCCCATCAGTGCAGATTTATTCCTAAACTCCCACGCTATTTTAAGACTGTCTGCTGACGGGGTGTAAGATAGCAATGAGCTATCGTGATGCACCTTGCACAGGTTGTGTACGATAGGGCTCTTCTCTAAAGTTGATCTCTATTCAGCTGTGTTGTTGTGTTTTAGTGTGCTGGTCTGGGCCGACCACACTGGAGATAATTTCAGTCACAGATGTGGCACAAATTGTTTGGCCGTCCAGCCTGCATGCATGTTGCTTCTCTCTCTCTCTCTCTCTCTCTCTCCCTCTCTTTTTTTTCAGGGTTCCAAAACAAAACAATTGGATCATTTAATTACTTTCAGGGACACTCGAATGAGTCCAATCTATCAAGGTCTCAAGACCTTGTTTGTGGCCTCTGTGTTTAATTCTGTCTGGATAAAGTGCCAGGTGACTTGGAATGCACATGGCTAAGCTAAATTAACAATTGATCACAGCCTTTAACTGCACAAACAACCCAACCGGGCACTGAGTAAACGTCCACACCTCAGCCAGCGCCCAGCGCACTGCGGTGGCATCGTATACACCAGCCTAACCCTTTTCTTTGTAACCCATCCATTATGATGGACATCAAGTAATTTCGGTAACACTTCCTGTGAACCCTGTATTCATACTGTATTATAAATGTATTTATAATGCATTATATGACATGCATAATACCTTATAATGACTTTTATAAGTCCCACTTTTATAATATGTATAATAACTCCAGGGGGGTAAGTACTCAAGCGACATTCATAACAACATAATTATAAACTACAAGTATAAGGGTTTATAAAGAAATGGCTTGTAATGCCTTATAATACCTGTTGATAGGAACATTTTACAATGTAGTGTTGTAATGCACTATAACAGATATTTGGTATATTTTGGTATAATGCATTACAGTACGCAGCTATGATTTCTCAAGTTAAGTCTTTTATATAAGTGCATAACACATTATAAAGCCTTATATACAGTCATTATTGACTTTAAGTGAAGTAAATTTTCATATGCATTTTAATCATGAAGTAAATTTTATTAGACCTCATGCTCTATAATGTCTTGACATAATGACTGTATATAAGGATTTATAATGTGTAAGTCCTTTCGGTAACACTTTTTTATGAATGTCATCTCTATAAGACTCTATAAACATACGCATATCACATTATAATGCATTCATAAGGCATTATAAACATGGCTATGCGTATTTATAAAAATGTATAATTCATCATAGCCATGTTTATTATGCATCATAAACTGTGATTATACTCCATTAATAGCTGTGTTTATAACATGTTATTTGTCAAAACCAAGAAACTTAGTCCCATCTTACAGACTGTACACTGTAACCACTCAAAAAATTATTCTTGTCTTCAATAAATTATTAGTTACAGTCAATTATAATGTATTATTACGGCTCTTTGTGTGCTCCAAGTAAAGTGACAGACTTTCATTGTGGGACTAGATTATTAACAATAGATATAATAGATACTATTTTAACATACATATTATAAGCACAGCTTATAATGTATTATGACCACAAGTCATAATGTTTAATAAACATGGCTATAATGGGTCATGCATTTTTATAAATATGTATAGCCATGTTTATAATGGCTTATGAAAGCATTATAATATGTTATGAATGTGGTTATAAAGTCTTATAGAGATGACATTCGTAGAAAGTGTTACCGCCCTTTCTTTAATGTTCTAAGTAAATTAAAAATTACTGTAAAGGGTGGTAGAGTTGGTATACAGTGAATAGTCCTATTTGAGGTATGAATTATGGGATTATAAATTTGTATAGATTATTTTTTTTTAAGATTGTAGGAATGGCTACATCAGTTTGAATTGTGTTATTCTAGTCTAAATCCTCCATCTCAGCTGGAGCCACAGCAGCAAACATCCAGCATCTGCCTGTTTACACTCCGAACATGTGCCGAGCGAGCGTCCCGTCTGAGCGAGCGTCCCGTCCAATCATCAGAGCCGCTGATGAATCACAGCCCTGTCACGTTAAAAGGCTGCAGACAGCATCAGCATGCATTACCCTGACCATCATTCCACCCATCTGCATCTCAACACAAACATTTCCTGTGTGTGTGTGTGTGTGTGTTGTGTGACTGTGATTGTGTATGTGTGTGTATTTGAATAGCATCTATACAAAAAAAAAAGAAAAAAAAAACAGTATCAGTCCCTAAGATCTTGGCTGTCCATCATCCGGCTGATGCTGCCTTTATTTGCAGCGTTGTCGTGAATGAGAAACCTGAGTAATCTATTTTCAGTGTTTATTTCTTTTATTGTTAATGATTATGAATGTGTCTCAGAAAATTAGAATATTATATATTAAGACCAATATATACTTTTGGTACGCAGTGTGGGCAGTGTGCCAAATCCTGCTGGAAAATGAAATCCACATCTCCATAAAAGTTGTCAGTAGCAGAGGGAAGCTGTAAGATATGAAGTGCTGTAAGATTTTGTGGGAAAACAAAACTGCACTGACTTTAGACTTGATAATAAAACACAGTGGATCAACACCAGCAGATGACAGACATGTCTCTTTATCCAAACGATCACTGATTGGTGGAAACTTCACACTAGACCTCGAGCAGTTTGGACTGTGTGTCTCTCCACTCTTCCTCCAGACTCTGATCCCTTGATTTACAAATGAAATGTAAAATTTACTGATGATCAGTGATGGTTTGAAGAGACATGTCATCTGCTGCTGTTGATCCACTGTGTTTTATTATTAAGTACAAAGAAAATCTTACAGCACTTCATCCTTCCATCTGCTGACAACTTTTATGGAGATGCAGATTTCATTTGGCACACTGCATGTAAATATCTGGAAATAAAATCTGAAATGTGGATCTTTTGACTTACATTGCTGGATGTTTTTGCTATATAAAGACATACAGGGTTTGGCCAATGAAACTGAAACACCTGGTTTTAGACCACAATAGTTCTGCAGTGATTTGATCAGCCGTGGTTTTATGTTTTTTGGATACAATCCGGGTTAGCACCCGAACATCCCTTTCACAGCTTCCTCTTTCAGCGTCCACAGTTAATCCTGTTGGATGTGGTTGGTCCTTCTTGGTGGTATGCTGACATTACCCTGGATACCGTGGCTCTTGATGCATCACAAAGACTTGCTGTCTTGGTCACAGATGCACCAGCAGGACGTGCACCAACAATTTGTCCTCTTTTGAACTCTGGTATGTCACCCATAATGTTGTGTGCATTGCAATATTTTGAGCAAAACTGTGCTCTTACCCTGCTAATGGAACCTTCATACTCTTCACGCTCTTACTGGTGCAATAATGTGCAAATAATGTAGATTGGACACCAGGCTGCTCCAATTTAGTCATGAAACCTCCCACACTAAAATGACAGTTTTAGTTTCAGTTTCATTGTCCAAACCCCTGTATGCATGTTTTGTTTTTTATTTTGTGTATTGCTGTGGCATAAAAACCTGTTTGCAGAGAAATTTCAGTCTGTGTTTGAGAGCGATAGAGAAGGAAAGCAAGAGAGAGAGAAAAAAAAAGAGAGAGAGAGTTAGCCTAGGTGGCTCTCCACAGGACCTCGTCTGATTTTGAGTGCTGGATTGTTCTAGATACTTCAGTGATGGCACTCGAGTGCCCGGCTCCCCCTGGTCTTAATCAGAGTCTAATTATCTCTCTTTTTTGCCCGTCTTTCTGGCGTTCTTCACTAAACTGAAGATGTTTGTGTAATGCCGGTGTGTTATCTCTGCCCTGAAGGAAGCGTCATGTGTGTGTTATTAGCCGGGCTGAGAGCGAGGCCTGCTTAGCATTAGGAGGAAATTGAATTTGGAGTTTGGGTCAGTATAAATAGAAACGAGCAGAAAGTCAGAGTCTGGACTGAGGATAATGGAGCTGCTGCTGCTGCTGCTGGACTCAGCATAATCAGTTTACTGCACATCTACTGGAATCTGCTACTGTTTTACCTGGAAGATACAGTTTATAAAATACTGAAAATCGGGTAGATATTTGCAGCTGCAGAGAGATACAGACTTAAAGTTAAACAACTTAACAGTAATACTATCGGTAACACTTTCTATGAATGTCATCTTTATTAGACTCTATAACCACATTCATAACATATTATAATGCATTCATAAGGCATTATAAACATGACTATAAATGTTTATATAAATGCATAACCCATTATAGCCATGTTTGTAAAGCATTATGACCTGTGATCATAATACATTATAAGCTGTGCTTATAATATACGTATATGTTAAAATAGTTTATATCTATCATTAACAATCTAGTCCTACAATGAAAGTCTGGCACATTTTACATAGAGCGCACAAAGACCTGTTATAATACATTATAATTGACTATAATTAATATTATATTCAAGACAAGTATAATTCATGAGTGGTTAAAAATATATTTATAGGATTATTGAGGGTGTGTTTATAAGTTGGAAGCTTTTTTAGTCATGATACAAGTCTGCAAGCAGGGACTGAGTTTCTTGGTATTGATGTATAACATGTTAGAAACACAGCTATTAATGCATTATAATCACAGTTCATGATGCATAATAAACATGGCTATGATGAATTATACATTTTTGTTATGTATATGTTTATATAGAGATGACATTCAAAGAAAGTGTTACCATACTATCTACAGATTCTCTGTTTATAACGTCATGTTTATTAGACTCTATAAACATACTTATTACAAATTATAATTACAGATAATTGGGTAACACTTTCTATGAATATCATCTCTATAAGACTCTATAAACATACTCATAACACACTATAATTATAGATAATTGAGTAACACTTTATATGAATATCATCTCTATAAGCCTCTATAAACATACTCATAACACATTATAATTATAGATAATTGGGTAACACTTTCTAAGAATATCATCTCTATAAGACTCTATAAACATACTCATAACATATTATAATTATAGATAACTGGGTAACACTTTCTATGAATATCATCTCTATTAGACTCTATAAACATACTCATAACACATTATAATTATAGATAATTGGGTAACACTTTCTAAGAATATCATCTCTATAAGACTCTATAAACATACTCATAACACATTATAATTATAGATAACTGGGTAACACTTTCTATGAATATCATCTCTATTAGACTCTATAAACATACTCATAACACATTATAATTATAGATAATTGGGTAACACTTTCTATGAATGTCATCTCTATAAGATCCTATAAACATACTCATAACACATAATGCATTTATAAGGCATAAAAATGTATAATTCATCATAGCCATGAACTGTGATTATAATGCATTAATATCTGTGTTTATAACATGTTATACATCGATACCAAGAAACTCAGTCCCAGCTTGTAGAATTATGCATTATGACTAAAAAAGCTTCCAACTTATAAACACATCCTTAATAATCCTATAAATATGTTTTAACCACTAATACATTATTCTTGCCTTGAACATAATATTCATTATAGTCAATTATAATGAATTATAACAGGTCTTGTGCGCTCTAAGTAAAGTGCCAGACTTTCGTTGTGGGACTACATTATTAACGACATATATACACTATTTTAACATATATATTATAAGCACAGCTTATAATGTATTATGATCACAAGCCATAATGCTTAATAAACATGGCTATAATGGGTTATGCATTTTTATAAATATTTATAGCCATGTTTATAATGCCTTATGATTGCATTATAATATGTTATGAATGTGGTTATAGAGTCCTATAGGGATGACATTCATAGAAAGTGTTACCAAAAAAAACATAAAAAAAACTGGTGAGTTAACTTTTTTAGCATGTTAAATAATATGGATTTATAATCATTTTTTGGAAGTTTAAATTGCTGGGATCGTGTTGACCCAGAGAATAAAGAGTGTTACTAAATTTGAGGATAGCAGGAGGGATAAAGGAGAATAGTAACTCATGTTGCCAGATTATTAACACATTTGTACAGATATTTTCTGGGCTAAAAAATAGACAAATGTATAATAACTTTGTTATTTTATTTATTTTAACTGTGTTCTACATCTTCTACAACCAAAGTACCTGCTCTAGTGCAGTAAATCAGGTTTAGATTAATGGTCAGACAGTGTTTAGTTATCAGATATCTGACAGACAGAAGTCAAACTCTGAGATCCTACAGTACATCTCCCGGTTTTTAGCCGATGCTTCACTCTGTAAGTCCTACAGAGCGGCGCGGAGATGAGCTGAAGGTTAAGGATGGGCAGAGATAGCAGTGTTTGGCGTCAGACAGCGCCGCCCGTGTCTCTGCTGAGATTGGTATCGGGGGGTAGAAGCTGACACGTCACATTTCAGAGGACGTTTACACGACACAGCGAATAAATTTTACATAAAGCGTGTCCTTCTCTTCAGCCTGAGAGACAACAGCGCTGATGAAACGCCCGCCGGATCCCTGCCCATCCTTCTCTTTATCCCTCACCCTCACATACACTTCAACCAGCCACCCACACAACCACCCGCACGCCAACCCATCACCCGTCGCCCATCACCCCCCCACTTCTTATTTAGCTAGAAAGAGAAAGCAAACACTGCCCGCGGTGCTCCGGCACTCCGAAGCCGCCCGACAGCTCCTAACAAATGAGGCGGTGTCAGTGCGGGAAATGGGCCGGCTGAGATGATTAGTGTTCCCCTACAATCTGGTAAGGTTTGACCTTTCGGGGTTGCCATAATTCCAATCCCGAGTCAAAGTGAGACGGGGCCAGATGTAAAATGAAGGGTGTTAAATATCTGTCACTCTGCCGGCTTCTGCCTCAAACACCCATCCGTCTCACTATCCTGTATTTTCTTTACTTTCTGAGGAGAAACTCATCCCTGTTTGATCCAGGCTGGAGGCGCTCCAGAACAAATTCCAGTAAAAAATAAAAATGACACTGTCAGGACCTTCCCGCCAACCAATACCCCAATACCCCGATACCTAATACCCTAATAATTGGATGGACCAAAAAGTAGATTTCAAGCCAACACAACAACAACAACAACAACAACAACATCATATGGTTGTTGCTAAGACCTCTAGAGTCGAGTCTGAGTCAAGACCAGGACTAGGACACATTGAGCCCTATTTTAGCGACCTATAGCACTAATTATTTTAATTAAACATGGGTGTGTTTTGGGTGTAATTTGGAATAAACCAATCAATGTACCAGTTGCCATTCCCTCTGCAGTGTGTCTGTGGGTGTGTGTTTAACGAGTGGGTATGTATACACCTGCATAGCTAAGATAGGAAGGTATTGGGTGACTGCTGACTGTTGACTGTTGTCAGGGTTTAAATCAGTTAGTGGAGCACCTGTATTTTCTGTCGCCAAAATAGAAACATGCCTAACTTTCATACCACCACACCCATCTGTGTAGATATATTTCTAAACTCTTATGCTATTTTAACGGCTTGTGCACAAAGCAAAGGGCATCGCAACTTGATTTGCGCAGGGTGGAAAGTGGGGCCCCAAGACTTTTAATAATTGAGTTTTATTCAAGGTCAAGATATGGACAAATCATCATTTATTAGTTGAGTTCATAGAGATTTTAAGTTCACCTCACCTCGAGACCAATAAGTGATTCCAAGTAAGATTAAGACCAAAACGAGACCAAAACTGGGACAAATTAAATCTGAGTCAAGACCTTTAGATGTTGATTTAGAATCAAGACCAAGACGTGTAGTTGATCTTTAGGCGTTGATTCAAAATCAAATACAAGACTTGTAGTTGACTCTGAGCCAAGACCAAGATCTTTAATAGTTGAGTCCAATAAAGACGGATAAAGGGACTCATTGAGTCCAAGTCAAGACCAAGACCTTCAGTAGTTAAGTATAAATCGAAACCGAGACTAGGACAAATCAAGCCTGAGTCAAGACCAAGTCTTTTAGTAGTTGAGTCATCAACAATTTCGATGGAGACTGAGGTGGAACTGTTTCTTAATACCACTGAGACAGAGATGAGACCAAAACTGAGACACATCGAGTCCCAGTCAAGACCAAGACTTTAAGTATTTCATATAGACCAAGATTTTAATAGTTGAGTTGACGTCAAAATTAAGACTCGCTCAAATCGAGTCTAAGTCAATATCAATACACATTTAACAGTTGAGTCAACAACAATTTTGCTGGCGACCAAGACGAGATGGATCCTAAATGACGCTGAGACGGAGATGAGATGAAAACTGGGATCGTAGTACTTTATTATTATTGATTATTTACTCAATTACTCAAATAATTTATGTATTACATGCCATCCATGTGTTGAGACTGTGAGACTTGGACTGTTTACAAAATACATCTTTGAGATTATGTACATATTTGAATGTGTGTTTAAACTAAAAATATTTACATTTCAGGAATTATAATATATATTATGTTTTATAAATAATTTGAGTAATGTTGTATAAATTAAGTAATTGTAATTAAGTAATATTTCATGCAGAAAAAAATAATCTGAAATTAAATGTACTTAAAAAATCTAATGCAGAAAGTTGCAAAACTTTTTTTTTAAGTAAATTTTACTTATCATACATTTTTTTTTCAGTGTAGGTATTTGATAACCTGATGAAGCTTTTTGAGCTTCGTTTCTATAGTAAAGAAGGAAATTGACCCCAGATGTCCATGTTTTTCCGCAGTCAATGGAAGTCCTGAACTGACTTGCTTGTAAAGTGTGTGTTGGAGGCGGTAGAGTGTGTAAAGTTTGGGCATCCTGCCAGTATGATCTGATATCAGCGCTCGCGTCCTCACGCTCTCGCACAGCTGCGTGTTCTGAGGCAACAAAGCTTCTCCTGTGACCCACACAGCAGCAGATTCACAGGGAGATGGACACAGCAGCCCCTAACCTCTGCCAGTGTTAATAGCTTTAAATTATTCAGCTGCATTGGAAGCCAAGCGGGGCGCCGGGAGCCGGGAACACAGCTGAGGAGGGACGAGAGGAGGGCACAGGCAGGAGAGAGACGCCCATTCATATTCACAGCCAGCGCTGGGCTCTCTACAGCCCAGCCAAACACAGCTTAACACAACCTAATTCAATATGACCCAACACAGGCACAGCCTAATGCAATAAAACACAGCATGGTCGAGTATTGCACAGCACAGAGCAACAGATCCCAAAAACTACACCCACTTTAATCCAGCTCTACACAACACAGTTTGACTTAGTATAGTTTAGTATGACATAACCATGTTTAATATAATACAGCATATTTTGACACATCCCATCTAGCACATATCATTTACCACAGTTTAACCCAATACAAACAGACAGCTAATCCAGTACAGTCAACACAGCTCATGCATTGATCAAATCCTACACAGTCAACATAAAGTAGCCTAACACAGATCATATCTTGCAAAATTTGACTCATTATAGCTCAACACAGTTAATTCAATGCTGTGCAATAAAGCCCAACACAACACATCCAGCACAGTCAAAATGGCTTTGCACAACACAGCTTATCCAGCACAGTCAGTACAGCTTGACCCAACACAGTTAGTACAGTACAGCCCAAAACAGCCCACTCAGAACAGTAAAACACCCTTCATTTAGTGATGAGCAATTCAATATATATTCAAACAAAGTTTATCCAACAACACAGCATAGCCCAACACAGCATCAGTAAAATCCTGCACAGTCAATTTAGAATAGCCAAACACAGATCATACCCTGCACAACTCAACCCATTATAGCTTAACGCAGTTAATTCAGTGCAGTGCAACACAACTAACACCAATCATCCAGCAAAGGCCACGCAGCTTTGCCCAACACAGCCCATCTAGCACAGTTAATACAGCTTGGCCTAATATTGTTAATTCAGCACAGAATATTCCACCAAATCTCATTCAGAACAGTAAATCACCCCTCATCCAGTGATATAGTCAAACACAGTTCATCCAACAACACAGCATAGCCCAACACAGTCAGCACAGTCACCCGAACGTATCTATGCTTGGTTGTGCTAGACTGTGAATTGGGTAAAGCTGGACTGATCTAATGAGGAGCGCTCCTGCATGGCTAATTCTTCCACCCATTCAATAGTGCAAGCCTCGCCTGAGCTGCACAGCCACCGGCCGTTTCACAGAGATAGCGGGTGAAATCCTGTTAGCCTCACTCCTGTGGGGTGAATCAGCAGTATCGGCAGCACTCTGTGCTGGATTTCACCCAGTGACCCCCAGCGGCACTCTCCTCTTTACAACACTATTAGAATAAACAACAGCAGCGCAGATCCAACCACAGCCAAATTGCTTCTGCACACAATCAAAGCTTCGAAAGCCGGCCTTCAAATTTAATATCTGAATTCAAAGCCCCCCATTCAGTTTCAAACACTGCCGAGTTTAGCAGCATAAAGGCCTGGATGGTTTTCTGTAAATGTGTATGTATGAGTGTATTCATAATTCATATGTCATTTTTTTTTCTTTCTTTCTTTTTGACTGAGTAATGATATGAAAGCACAGCATAGCTCAATACATCTGCCATTCGACACAATAAAGCCCAACACAGTATATACAGCACAGTCAATGCATAGCCCTGCATAGCCCAAGACTGCTCATATAGAATAGTCAAAACAGCATATACAGCACAGTCAAAACTGCATAGCCCAGGACTTCTCATATAGAATAATCAACACAGCAGAGCTCAACACAGCTTAGATATGTAGAACAGTCAATACTGCTTAGTCCAACACAGCTCAAATAGAACAGTCAACACAGTATATCCTAACACAGCTCATATAGTATAGTCAACACAGCATATACAGCAGAGTCAATACTGCATAGCCCAACCCAGCTCATATAGTATAGTCAACACAGCATATACAGCGCAGTCAATACTGCATAGCCCAACCCAGCTCATATAGAATAGTCAACACAGCATATACAGCACAGTCAATACTGCATAGCCCAACCCAGCTCATATAGAATAGTCAACACAGCAGAGCTCAACACAGCTTATATACATAGAATAGTCAATACTGCATAGCCCAACACAGCTCAAATAGAACAATCTACACAGCATAGGCTAACACAGCCCATATAGCTTATATACAGTTAAGTGTGACACAACATATCCCAATATACAGTAGGTCATATACAACTGGCAATACAGCATAGTCCAACACAGCTAATCCAGTAAAGTGAGAGACAAAATAGCCCAACACAGCCCATATAGAATAGTCAATACAACATAGCCCAACACAGCTCATAAAGAACCGCCAATACAGCATAGCCCAACAGAGTTCATATAAAACAGTCAATACAGCATAGCCCAACACAGCTCATATAAAACCGCCAATACAGCATAGCCCAACAGAGTTCATATAAAACAGTCAATGCCACATAGCTTAACACAGCTCACCCAGCAGTGTCAACACAGCATAGCACAACACAGCTTACATAGCACAGTCAATGCCACATTGCTTAACACAGCTCACCCAGCAGTGTCAACACAACATAGCACAACACAGCTTACATAGCACAGTCAATACCACATAGCTTAACACAGTTCACCCAGCACAGTCAAACACAAAACATCCAGTACACATCCAGTTAAACACAACATATCCTTAAACAGCCTATCCTACAGTGCCAATGTGTGTTCAACACATTTCAAAACAACATAGCTCAACACTGCTCACAAAGCATAGTCATCAAGCCTAGCCCAGAACTGCTGTGTCAGACGTCTCTGTGCATTTGGCTGTGCTAGACTGTGCTTAAAAGAGCTGGACTGAGCTATTAACCCTGTAAATGTATTTGAATGAGTTTTCTTAATTTATATACAACACAACATATCTAGCACAGTCAACACAGCATAGCCCAACACAGTTCATATAACACAGTCAACAAAGCACAGCCTAACACAGCTCATACAGAACAGGCCATACAGCATAGCCCAACACAGTTCATATAACACAGTCAACACAGCACAGTCTAACACAGCTCATACAGAACAGGCAATACAGCATAGCCCAACACAGCTCATATAGCACTGTCAATACAGCATAGCCCAACAAATACAATCCATCACAGTGCCACACAGCATAGCCCAATACAGCTCACCCAGCACAGTCAAACACAAACACATTCAATACAGTTAAACACAACATATCCCTTACTGTGCAAATCAAGCAAATTTCAAAACAACAAAGCTCAATACTGCTCACATAGCATAGTGAGTCATCAAGCCTAGTCCAGAACTGCTGTGTCAGGCGTCGTCTCTGTGCGTTTCGCTGTGCTAGACTGTGCTTGAAAGAGCTGAACTGAGCCAGTAACCTGTAATGTAAATGTTTCTGTATGAGTTTTCTTAATTTGTGTGTAATTTCTTTTTTATTCTTTCTATTTTTTTGTGTGTGAGAGAAGTGAATAAGTGAATACAGCAGGAGTTAAAGGGAAGCGTTTTTTTTATCACGAGTCCCGTTATTGTGCGCATGCAGGAGATACAAGCAGAATCAGGCGTGATTAATTTAATGGGACGGAGGCCGAGTGTGATGATTGTGTCGGCGCTATTGTGTATCATGGCTCCCTCTGTTCTCTCAACATCAGACAACATCCTTTGATTCGTTAATGCCTCCTGTCTCTCCCCTGACAGCCACTCAGGAGAGCAGCACAAACAAGCCAAGATAGACAGCCGACACATTCACAATGGAGAGAGAGAGAGAAAGAGAGAAAGAAAGAGAGAAAGAAAGAGAGAGAACATCATGATTATTATGAAGAAATATAACTATGCATGCAAAGAAGCACTTACCTCCACATATCCCCGTCTTTTTCCCAGCGTTTTCTGCCACATTAGCATTCAGAATATGACACATATATTAATATTATGTCGGAAAAAAATTGTCAGCCCAGTTCCTTTGCATTCCTTCCATCGCAGCACTGCAGAAAATCACACTCTAATCAGCCGCTCGGCGCTCACGGCGTACTCAAGCGCTCCTCGCCGGCTCGTAACGTCAGAAAACGACCACATTACCGAATCATAGCTCCAGTTGTGCGTTCGGCGAATTGAAATATCGTTTTTCACTTTTTAAAAGCATTTTTATATCTTTTATCTGAAACAGCAGCCGGCATGGACTTGCCTTACACCAGCGTTTACTGTGAACGGACCAATAAAAGTGATTTTAAATGACTGGAAATAAAATACAAAAAGTTATCATTTTAGAGGCATAACCGATCCAAAGTAGTACTAAAAAAATGTTTGTGAAGCCTTTTAAAATTCGCTCATTCTCTTCATAAATCCAATTCTAAATCTGATTAGAGCTTATTTATGTCACACTCTAATCAGGCAGTCTGCTCTTATTGGGACTTATGACACACTGGACCTGGATTACACCAGATTTATTGGAGAATGGACCAATAGAAGTGGTTTTAAATGACTGGAAATAAAATAAAAGTTTTTTTTTTTTTTATCATAAAGTTATCATTTTAGAGGCATAACCGATCCAAAGTAGTGCTAAAAAAATGTTTGTGAAGCCTTTTAAAATTCGCTCTGTCTCCACATGAATCCAATTAGAGATCCAAATCCGATTAAAGCTCCATTTATATCACACTCTAATGAAGCAGTCTGCTCTTATGGGGACTTGGTTGATGCACTGGGACTGGTTTAAATCAGATTTATTGGAGAATGGACCAATAAAAGGTTCTGGTTTTAAATTAATGGAAATAAATATATATATATATATATATTTTTTTTTTTTATCATAAAGATATCATTTTAGAGGCAGAACCGATCCAAAGTAGTGCAAAAAAATGTTTGTGAAGCCCATTAAAATTTGTTCAGTCTCTAAATCAATCCAATTAGAAATCAAAATCTGATTAAAGCTTCATTTGCTGATACATTGGACCTGGTTTACACCAGATTTATTGGAGAATGGACCAATAAAAGTTCTGGTTTTAAATGACTGGAAATAAAATAAAATAAATGTATTGTTTTTATCATAAAGTTACAATTTTAAAGGCAGAACCGATCCAAAGTAGTGCTAAAAAGTTTGTGAAACCTTTTAAAATTCACTCAGCCTCGACATGAATCCAATTAGAAATCCAAAATCTGATTAAAGCTTCATTTATATCACACTCTAATCAGGCAGTAGGCTCTTATGGGGACTTAGGATACACTGGACCTGGTTTAAACCAGATTTGTTGGAGAGAGGGCCAGTGAAAGTAGTATAAAATGAATGGGAATACAATACAAACTATATATATATATATATAGTTCAGAAATAAATATTCGGTGGAATAACCCTGGTTTTTAATCAAAGTTTTTTTTTATGCATCTTGGCACCATGTTCTCCTCCACCAGTCTTACACACTGCTTTTGGATAACTTTATGGATAGTTCACTCCTGGTGCAAAAATTCAAGCAGTTCAGCTTGGTTTTATGGCTTGTGATCATCCATCTTCCTCTTGATTATATTATATATATTCCAGAGGTTTTCAATTTTGTTAAAACCAAAGAAACTCATAATTTCTTAAGCAAAGTCTCCTATTTTTTTCAGAGCTGTAAATTGTGCCTACAAAAAGAAATTACATAAAACTCAACACAAGGTTCTCAAAGTTTGATGTGATTTTGCGCTTTACAATTGTACAAAGTAGTAATTTGAGTTACTACTGTAGCCTTCCTGTCAACTCTAACCAGTCTGACCGAGTAGCATCATACACTCTAAGAAAAGAGTACAAAGCTTGTCGCTGGGGCTGTACCTTATATTAAGGTTCAAAAAAGTACCTTTCAGTGAAAGTCCTTTTTTGTACCCATGGTTTTTGTGCCAGTAAAGATTATAAAGATTATAAACATTATCATCAACTAAATATGGCTCAAAAACTTGATGATACAAAATTGTCTGGCTTTCAAATAAAAAATGTGCAATTTAAATATATATTGTTCATTAATACAGTGATGCAGAATACTGAATGTACCCTTTGGCTGGTTAAATGGTACAAATTTGTACTTATTGCTGTTAGAAATGACTTTGTACTTCAGAGGGAACAAATCTGACCCTGTAAAGACCAATATTGTACCTTTGAGGGTACAATTATAAAGAGTGTACCTTCGAGTACAAAAAAGTACTCATATCGTACCTCTGTTTTTTAGAGTGTAGTGAGCTCGGAAGAAAGCTCAGCAACTTAGTTGTTAGCAGCTGATGGCAGGCTGCATGACCGGGATTCAAACCAAAAATCTCCTGATCATAGTTGGCGAAGTTAGACTGCCCCCCTTTCACTCTGTTATAGTGACACTGATAGTTGAGTGTTGAATATTTAGTAGAAAAGGATTTTTTTTTTTTTTTTACGAGTAGATTTTTGTATTGTTTGTAAAATCATTTTTATTTATTTTATTTTTACATTTGTGGCCATGAAAGTAATTGGATCAGTTTAAAGCAATCATTTGTATGGGTAAATGAATAGTTTTGGCACTATAGTGTATATTAATTACACTCTAAATGTAGGTATACAGTCATACAGTCATGCAAACAGAGTCGCCTGAGGTGTGCTTTTGCTTTTGCATACCTCAGGTGACTATGTTTGTGGCGTGCTTGCAGAAATGGCTTCTTTCGCATCACTCTCCCATACAGCTTCTCCTTGTGCAAAGTGCGCTGTATTGTTGACCAATGCACAGTGACACCATCTGCAGCAAGATGATGCTGCAGCTCTTTGGAGGTGCTCTGTGGATTGTCCTTGACTGTTCTCACCATTCTTCTTCTCTGCCTTTCTGATATTTTTCTTGGCCTGCCACTTCTGAGCTTAACAAGAACTGTCGCTGTGGTCTTCCATTTCCTTACTATGTTCCTCACAGTGGAAACTGACAGGTTAAATCTCTGAGACAACTTTTTGTATCCTTCCCCTGAACAACTCTGTTGAACAATCTTTGATTTTAGATCATTTGAGAGTTGTTTTGATGAGCCCATGATGCCACTCTTCAGAGGAGATTCAAATAGGAGAACAACTTGCAATTGGCCACCTTAAATACCTTTTCTCATGATTGGATACACCTGGCTATGAAGTTCAAAGCTCAATGAGGTTACCAAACCAGTTTTGTGCTTCAGTAAGTCAGTAAAATGTAGTTAGGAGTATTCAAATCAATAAAATGATAAGGGTGCCCATACTTTTGCACCTGTCAAAATTTGGTTTAATGCATATTGCACATTTTCTGTTAGTAGAATAAACCTCATTTCAATCCTGAAATATTACTGTGTCCATCAGTTATTAGATATATCAAACTGAAATGGCTGTTGCAAACACCCAAACATTTAGAACTAAAAATGATTAAGATTAATAGGGGTGCCCAAACTTTTTCATATGACTGTATATTTTGATATACACTGAAGTGTGCTGAGATAAAGCGCCTCATTAGGGTTGAGTAGGGAGTAAGTCTGTCCAAACTTCTGACAGTTTAAACAAAGGCAGATATTCATGGTTAAAGCCTGTAAAGGTCATCGTGCTCTGAAACCCCGGTAAGTAAGTGTTGGACGCTGTGTTCCCGGTGTTTCTCTGATGTGTAGAAAGAAAGAAGAAAGGGGGGACAGGACCGGGTGAGCAGGACGGTGGGAGAGGAGGGACAGAAGCTGTGAAAGAACTCCCGCTGGATGTGACATGTTGAGGCCGGGCAGTGGGTGAGCTGTTTCTTTCTAACAACAAACAGAAAAAAAAAAAAAAAAACGGGACGAGAAAACTGTGACATATCTGGAGACAGGCTGCAAAAAGCTTTCAGCTCGGGCCGGGGAGGAACGCTGGAGCCGCCCCTGAACACTGAGCTGCCGTTCTCAGAGGACCTCCTCCAGCCAGCTTCCACTTTACTGCCCTGCAAAAACTGAGAAAATGTTGTGGGCGGAGCTGAGAAAGCAGGGCTCCATCAACACGGCCGGTTCCTCCGAGAGGGGCCGGTGGGAAACACCTTAAGGAGTCTAGAAACAACATCTGTGAGACGAGGGAATACTTGGAGAGTTGACTTCTGGCTGTATCAATAACCAATACTGCAGAAAAGAGCAAGAAAAAGTGTCAAGAAAAAACATATGATAAACCTTGAAGGAATTGTATGATTCTCTGCATAGATTTAAGTGATTCAAGTGATTCAAGTGAAGTCAAGGGTGTTGACAAATATATATATTTATCATCGCTGTCCTTTGAAAAACACATCTCTATTTTTGTCGATTTTTAGTTTACTACATAATTTGAACAGACAAACTGTCCCTTACACTGTGGCAAAATTTCTTGAAGAACAGACCAATAGAAACTCTTTCAAATTTTTTACATTGATTTCCATTGAAAGTTTACAAAGTTTTTTTTTTTTTTCTCTCTCCTGTAAAGTTGCTGTTTTGGAGATAAGTGGTTTTCCTTGGACAGCAGTGATATACAGCTCTGGAAAAAAATAAATAAAATACCCCTTAAAAATGCAGTTTTTTCCTTGATTTTACCAAATTAAAAACCTCTGGAATATAATCAAGAGGAAGACGGATGGTCACAAGCCATCAAACCACCAAGCTGACCTGATTGAATTTTTGCACCAGGAGTAAATAAAAGACAAAGTTATCCAAAAGCAGTATGTAAAGACTGGTGGAGGTGGAGAACATGATGACAAGATGCATGAAAAAACTGTGATTAAAAACCGCCAGGGTTATTCCAACAAATATTTATTTCTGAACTCTTAAAACTTTATGAATATGAGCTTGTTTTTTTCTTTGCATTATTTGAGGTCTGAAAGCTCTGTATCTTTTTGTTGTTGTTGTTATTTCAGCCATTTCTCATTTTCTGCTATAAATAAATGCTCTCAATGACAATATTTTTATTTGGAATTTGGGAGAAATGTTGTCCATAGTTTATAGAATGAAACAACAACACAAACTTCTCAAAGTTGGACATGATGTTTTTTAAGTTACTGTAGCCTTTCTGTCAACTCCAACCAGTCTGACCTCATACCTTTCTCTCCTCAACGAGGAGTCGTGCCTTCAGTCTGAAGAACTGAGGAACACTGGATACATTTTTTTTATTATTATTATTATTATTCCACCATTCTTAGTAAACTTCAGAGAGTGCTGTGGTGAAAATCCCAGGAGATCAGCAGTTCCATCACACCACATTCAAAATCAGTGAGATTTTATGGAATGCAGACCATTCTTACTACTGTAGAAGCAAGGAAGGCAAAGAAGAGGAACTTTGAGAAACTTTGGCTGGAGTTCTGGGCAGCTTCAGGTGATAAAACTTATAGCCAGACAGTCTCCTCCCACTTGCAGAGGAAAGACATATGATGGATAGGAGTTGGAAAGAGTGGGAGGGGCTAGGGTGGTGATGGGATATATATATATATATATATATATATATATATATATATATATATATATATATATATATATATATATATATATATATATATATATATGGACCACAGAGTGAAGGCAAAGGGGACCAAGTGCTAATAAACATCTCTGGGAACTCCTTCCTTCCTTCAAGACTGTTAGAAAACATTTTATTTCAGGTGACCACCTCTTGAAGCTCAATGAGAGAATGATGCCAAGAGTGTGCAAAGCAGTAATCAGAGCAAAGGGGGGCTATTTTGAAGAAACTAGAATATATGCATTTTGTTACGTATACTCCACGTAAACTCCACATGTATTCATTCATAGTTTTGATGCTTCAGTGAGAATCTATAATGTAAATAGTCATGAAAATAAAGAAAACGCATTGAAAAAGAAAAAGGTATGTCCAAACTTTTGGCCTGTACTGTACACTATGTAAGATATCGGCAGTACATAAAGAGAAGTAACTGCTGTAAACCAATGAAATCACTCAATTAGGAAACACAGCGTGTCGTGGAAACGCCAGAGCGTCAGCGTGCGGCGGATAGATGGCACCGGCGCATTCCCAACACTAATATGTGTCAGATTGAGTCGTGTTATCGGCGCTGATGCGACCGCGCCGCTCGTGTAAAGAGCTGCCACGCCGATAAAAGAGGACGCGGCAGAAGAGGCCTCACTTTCCGCAACAAGGTGTTCGCCACTCGCGGGGGACGCGTCGTCAAGCGCCGGCGAGACGGAGCCCACTTCTCCGCAAGCTCCACGCCTCTCATCAACAGTCCTCCGCAAAATAAACACTGACAGTCGCACACATCCAGAACGCAGCTCGCAAAACAGTCAGATCTGATTCTGTCACGCTGAAGCTTTCAGGCCCCCAAGCGAGACACCGGGAGTGGGGGGTGAGGGGGTGGAAGAGAGGGTTGGGGGTTTGAGTCTCTTTGAGATGGATCTTCTCGCAGAAGACAATGATGAATTGCTCACAAAGTTGGGTGCAGAAGCAGTCGCTCAAATCCCACCAGGCCGGATTACTCGGTCTGACGTGCGGCTCTGACTGAGTCTCCCCCCTCGCGATGTGTGGAAGCTTTTATTGGCGCTGAAATGAAAACAGGAAGTTGCTTGGCGATGACTTCCTTGTCCCAGCTGTTGAGCAGATGAGTGGTTCAGAGCTGTTGGGAATGGAAAGTGAGTCACTTAGGTGTCAGAGTGACACTGGGGCTGTTGTTGGAGTGCTGTGGAATGAGTTCACCGACGTGCAAGTCGCATCTTGTGATAAATGACACGTCTGAAGCAAATCTTAAGGTAGTAGAGGTGTTTCCATTAAATCGGCCAGTGAAGAGAAGTTAGATGGTTCTAATAAAGTGGCAAATAAGTGCATGTTTGGAGTAGGTATTTGCAATAAAGTGCATGGATGTAGGTGTTTCTAAAAAATGGACAGTGAGTATAAGCCCAAGGTAGAGTAGATGTTTCTAATAAAGTGGCCAGTGAGGGAAGTTAGGCGTTCCCAATAAAGTGACAAGTGAATGGAACACAAGACAAGTTAAATAGTTCTAATTAAGTGGCAAATGAGCAAAAGCAGAAGGTGTTTCTAATAAAGTGGCCAGAGAGAGGAAGCACTGGAGAAAGGCCAGTGAGGGAAGGTTGGTCTTCCCATTAAAATGGCCAATGATTTAAAGCACAAGGTAGAGTTGGTGTTTCTAATAAAGTGGCCAGTGAGCGGAAGCACAAGGTACAATAGGTGTTTCTAATAAAGTGGCCAGTGAGTGGAAGCACAAGAGAAGGTAGGTGTTTCTAATAAAGTGGCCAGTGAATGGAACACAAGACAAGTTAAATGGTTTTAATAAAGTGGCAAATGAGTAAAAGCACAAGGTAGACAGAGGTTTCTAATAAAGTGGCCAGTGAGTGAATGGAAGCACAAGATAAGGCAGGTATTTCTAATAAAGTGGCCAGTGAGTGGAATCACAAGTGTACAGTAGGTGTTTCTAATAAAGTGGCCAGTGAAGATGAGCACAAGGTACAGTAGGCATTTATAATAAAGTGGCCGATTAGTCGAAACACCAGGTAGGGGGAGTTGTTTCTAATAAAGTGGCCAGTGAGAGGAAGCACAAGGTACAGTAGGCGTTTCTAATAAAGTGGCCAGTGAGGGGAAGCACAAGGTACAGTAGGCGTTCCCAATAAAGTGTCCAGGGAATGGTACAAAAGTCAGGTTAGATTGTTCTAATGAAGTGGCAAAGGAATAAAAGCACAATGTAGATCGGTGTTTCTAATAAAGTGGCCAGGAAGGGGGAGCAGAAAAGAAGGTAGGTGTTTCTAATAAAGTGGCCAGTAAGGGGAAGCCCAAAGGACAGTAGGTGTTTCTAATAAAGTGGCCAGTGAGGGAAGGTTGGCATTTCCAATAAAGTGGCGAGTGAATGGCACATAAGAAAGTTAGATAATTCTAATAAAAAAAGTGGCCAATGAGTAAAAGCACAATGTAGATAGGTGTTTCTAATAAAGTGACCAGTGAGGGGAAGCAAATTGAACAGTATGCTTTTCTAATAAAGTAATGTGACACATTTCCATTGATTGTTTTGTCTAGAGAAGATTTTCTACCAGATTTTGGAGCATTGCTGTGAGGATTTGATGGCATTCAACAATAATGGCTCATTCCATCCAGCTCATTCCATCCAGCTCATTCCAGCCAGAAGTATTGGATGGCGCTCCATCATTCTGGAAAACATAGTTACACTGCTCTACAGCTCAATACTGGTGGTTTTATATCCTTCTTTCACAAACCTGGAATTATGAATGGTACCAATTGGTGGTACCATATGTTTGTTTATCTGATTTAGAGAGTATTACTCTACATTATATATTTTCCAGTGTGAAGATTACTGTGATAAAGTGATAGCAATCGATGTTGGACGTCTGAAACCACGCTCGTAACTGATCTTCAGCATGTACTGACCCTCATTACCCTTTCAGATGTGTTTTGGTGAAGGCACCTTCACATGTTTGTGGACGAGTGAGGCGCGTGTAGACGTCAGACCTTTCCCCACAGCAGAAAACAGGCTGTTTTTTTATATTTTTTTATTGAAGCTGACCTTTAACTAACATTTGACTACAGCTGAAGCTAAAGAGTGAATAATTCATCCTGGGTTAGGAGTCCAAAGACACAGTATTCACGCTTTTATTCCCTGACAGTAGAGGCCTGCGATGACGGATGACCTCTAGTCAGAAGAGGAGGCAAAAATTAACTTACAGTTCACTGTATAATAAAGACTATAGCAGTTCATTCAGAGAATCTGAGCAGAAGAAAAGCCCTTTACTCCACATGTATTCTCTACTGTGATCTACTGGACCTGAATTAGCATTAGCCGTGAAGGATTTGTGCAGTAATTGCATTTATTTTGTATTTTATGCTGCAATCTACCGATTCTTATGTTTTCACTCACTGGACACTGGAGTTTATTTTATCTGGCAAAAAAGCTACATTTTAAGGTGTGGCAAATGTGTTGCAAAGCTTTTCTACCAAGGATGCCACAGCAACCACCCAGCCAGTCCATTGCAACCAGGTAGCAACCACCTAGCACCAACAAAGAAACCACCTAAAATAAAAAAAAATAATTAGCTACACCAGCCACCACTTATTACACCACTTACAAAATAGAAATACTGTAAACGTGTAATACCATAGCAACCACCTGAGATTCTATGACCACAGTCGCGTATCAATACTATAGCAGCCACTTTATAACACCAACACCACAGCAATCCCTTTAGATTTAAATGATTATAGAAATCACCTTGTATTCAAGGGCAACCACACAGAAAAACATGACAGCCACCTAGCAACCACATGATGACCTCCTGTAATATCATAGTAAGCACCTAGCAACACCATAGCAACAACTTAGCAACACTATAGCGACCAGCTAGCGAACCCCTTAACAAAACAATACAATACCAAACAGCAGCCAACACCATGATAATCAGCAGCAACGCCATAGCAACCACTTAGCAATACTATAGCAACCAGCTAGCAAAACTTCAACAATAGAATACAATACTAAACAGCAAATGACACCATGATAACCTTCAGTAATATCATAGCAAGCACTTAGCAACACCATAGCAACCACTTAGCAACACTGTAGTGACCATCTAGCAATTCCTTAACAATACAATACAATACCAAACAGCAAGAAACACCATGATAACCTTTTGTAATATCATAACAATAGCACTTAGCAACACCTTATCAACCACTTGGCAACACTATTGTGACCAGCTAGTAACCCCTTAACAATACAATACAGTACCAAAAGCAAGCAACACCATGATAACCTCCTGCAATATCATCGCAAGCACTTATCAACACCATAGCAACTAATTAGTAATACCATAGCAACTACCATACCATAGAGGCCATGTAGAGCAGTAACAGGTTAGCGACTGGCTATTGTGGGAAGTACTGTATTTATTTTCAATAAAATTTATAATAATAACAAAATCATTTTGATTTTTTCTACTAAATAATGAATTATTAATAATATATTTACATGACGAGGAATCAAAGCAGACCTCTGCAGACTTGTAAATATATATAAAGGGTTGTGAGTTAATTAGTCTGCGTTTGAGGCGTGTTTGCAGTAAAAGCGTGGTTGTGAGGAGTAACACTGGTGTATACGTGTGTTCTGTTGTGAGAAAGCTGTGCACTCTGTGGTGTAAAGCCTCTCAGCGGGGGGCTATCAGCAGAGAGGGAGTATAAACGGAGGGGCCGGCCATGCAGAACCGGAGAGGTGATCAATGGTCACGCTCCAGAGCCTCGGTCCGGATACCGCGGCCGTCCTGACACGCATACTAATACCGCAGACAATGGAAACATTAAAGCTCACCGTATTCACTTTGATATAGCGCTCGGCTCGCACGGCCTCGCCATGAATTATAGAAAAGCCCCTAATCATCCTGTCAGCGAGTAATTGTGCACTATAGCCTCATAAAGCAACAAAATAAAGCACGACGAGAATAATGCACTCCGCACACGCGGCCCGGTACCAGCGCTGTAATACACACGTGTAAATTATATTAACTCTCAGTGATTCGTAAAGCTGCTCGATTTACGTCGCCTGGTACATAAAAACGTCGTCTGATGAACAGCCACAAGTCAACCCTATATGGCCATATACAGTATACATCTCTAATATAATCAAGAGGAAGATTAATGATCACAAACCATCAAAACAAGCTGAACTGCTTTAATTTTTGCACCAGGAGTAAAGCAGCATAAAGTTATCCAAAAAGCAGTGTGTAAGACTGGAGAGGAGAACATGATGCCAAGATGCATTAAAAAAAAAAACTGTGATTGAAAAACAGGGTTATTCCACCAAATATTGATTTTTGAACTCTTAAAACTTGTTCATGAATATGGATATGAATCTGCATCTTTTTTGTTTTTTCAGACATTTCTCATTTTCTGTAAATAAATGCTCTAATTAACAATATTTTTATTTGGAAATCGGGAGAAATGTTGTCCGTATTTTATAGAATAAAACATAAACCACAATGTTCATTTTACTCAAACATATTTTTTCCAGAGCTGTGTGGTGTTGCCTCCTTTATTATTAATTCAAGTCTAGTTTAAAGCTTATTCTGCCCATTTTGTTTCTATTTACTGCCTAAAACAGGGATTCTTTTGTATATTACAATATACTAACATTTGGTAATGTAATAAAAGTACAGTAAAAAAAAAAAAAAACCTATAGATCTCACATACCTTAAGAATCCTTATGTTAACTATGTTCAGAAGTGCCATTGACTTCTCTGGGCTTGGGATCATCTGAGATGGACCATCACACAGTGGAAACTTAGAGTACTATGGTAAGACTTTTTCTAAGCAATGGATGTTTTGCGCTCCGGACCAAACATGAAAAGAACCATCCAGACTGTTATCAGCAACAAGTCAAAAGCCAGAATGCTGCAAACACTACAAAGAAATGGCTGTGGGAAAAAGGGGGTATGGGAATTGTGGTAAACTGAGAAGCTGGTGCTGTACCTACTACAACCCACTTATTGTGATCACTCAGGTTTGTGGAGGGTGGAGTGGGTGGATGCCGGTGTTTCAGGGTGCCTCCGTGTCTATGTTACCTTCTGGCTGTTTTATTCAGAAAAAAAAAAAATCACACTCTGATAATGTTTTACATTGTCGATTCTCCATAAATCCAGATTAAACTAATTAATTTGCCCACCTGTCTGGCCTGATACTAATGGATATTTGACGCTCAGGTAATTTTTTTTATGAGGCTTAAGAATTAATTTAACATATATGCACATTAAAGCAAAGAATCACCTGGAAACGTTTAGTTTTTAACAGATTTTATTTTATTTACTCTGGAGATTTGTGAGGGAAATTGAGACTATTAACTGTTTTTAAAACGATGTATTTCATTGAACACTGATTTGTAAGATTAATATTGTGCTCAAACTAAATGTATGCTTGAACATTTCCTATTTGCAGTTTCCATCCTTTATCTTAGTTTTTTAGCCACAAATAAGGAGATGACTTGATCATGTATGGATGATCCTAGAAAGTTCTGTCCCTCCCAGAAAGGGGTATAAAGATGGTTGTTGAAAGGGAGGTGAGAGCCAGAGCATGCTCTCATCTTTCTGTCCTCTGTGTTTGTGTCATGCAGCCCGACTCTCCTTCCACACCGCCGGACTCCATTTCCCAGAATCCTTTGGCTTATGACGTTACTGTCAGTCGCTCTCCTTCGCCCAATCACGTTAGGCTCCGACGCTCAGACTCACCTGTGTTCTGAGGAAGTTCCGGGTTATGCTGATCATGTTTATGTATTTAAGGCAGCGCTATGTAAACATTCTTCGCGAGGTATTGTCGACTTTTGTTGCATACTAAGCGGTTCTTCTATGTTTTTCTTGTGTGATCTCTCGTTACGACCCTGGTTTTTGGTTTATTGGTTTATGTCTCTGGATTTGCCCCTTTTGGATTTAATGCTTGGTTGGACTGTCTTTTGGTTTCGAACACGGACTGTTTATACGACTACGTCTTTTGTATCTGGTGAGATTATTGTTTGTTTGGCTCTATTGTTTATAACACCTGGTTATCAGCCTGTAAATAAACCAGTCTGTTCATTTTACTCGGCTCGCGTCTCTCCCCTCTATCTGGCGTTACAGTTTGTCTTGTGAACTGTATGTCCTAACACTTTTGAATGTATTTGTCTTTTCCAATAAATGGTCTTTCTTATTACAATGACTGGTTAAAAATGATGGAAAGTGACATTGCATTTGTGACTGGCTCTGTGTGAATAAACACATTATTATCTGTGTTATTATTATTAGTATTGATATTCAGTGTTACAGTGAATTGAGGAGCTTGACAGGTTATTATCATGCGAGACTCATCCCTCAGTGATGACAGCAGTGTGATTAAGTTATCACATTATGTATTCATACAGTATAAGACTCCCTGAGTTTACAGTACATGTGTTTTAGTGTGTGTATATGTGTCAATATTAGAAAATATTACCTAATATTTTTCATTATTTTTGTTTAAACTACAAAGAAATCATATTTTTCAGCTTTTCAACTTTTTTTTTGTTGTCATCAAGTCGAACCAATGACAGCGTGGACATTTTAGTAAAATCCTGGAATTTGATGGAAACGTGGATGAGCTAGAGGTGTAACCATGTTGAATTGTTAATGGTGACTGTTCTTGTTCTGTTTAAAATATATATTTAGATTTTCTAAAATGATGTATTTACCTCAATATTTGTCCATGACAGGATGGACAAGACTTAAGACTAGGTCAATTAATACTAGATTTCTTTTTTTTTTGGATTTTCTCAGTCAGCTTTATGAGGTAGAGTCACCTGGAATTCAGACTTTCAGTTAACAGCTGTGCTGAACTCCTCAAGAGTTAATTACTTGAATGTCTTGCCTCTTAATGTTAGTTTGAGAGCATCAGTTAAAGTAAATTAGTGAAGAGGTAGAGTTACAGGTATACAGTGAATAGTGAATATTTCAGTAATGTTCTAATCCAAAAACTACTCAAAAACTACTTAAAAAACTACTCAACTAAGTAAAAATGAAGGTCAGTCAGTCCGAAAAGAAGATTTTCAAAACCAATCAAGAAAGTATCCTCAACTTCACTTGCAAAATAAGACTTATAAAATGTTATGATAGAACTGGCACTCATCAGGAACACCTCAGGAAAGAAAGAGTATTTTGGTTTGTTTAACACTGTTTTTAAGTTACTACATGATTCCTTATGTGTTCCTTCATAGTCTAATAGATCACTTCACCATTAATTTTTAATGTACAAAAAAAAAGAAAAAAAAAAACCTTTTGACTGTTCATAAGGCATATAATAATTTAGAATTAATAGTGTATTCAAACAAATAAATGAAAAAAAATATAGCTACACATTTTTTTTTTCAATTTAACGTAATTTAAACAACTTCATTGATAAAAAAGCAAAAAAAAAAGTCAAAGAGTTGGGAATTCCATTAAATGCACCAGTTAATAAATAAAACAATAAATTAATATATACATAAATATATAAATGAAATAACACAAGTTTACCTATACAAAAGCTTGCGTTTCAAACCTCAGAAGACACAAACCTGTTCAGATTTTTTGTATGAATGTGTGTGTGTGTGGTGTTCTGGTCCAGACACAGGCCGGGCTGATCTGAGTGGGTTCTCCAGGCTGTGTTATTATTGCCGTTCTCTTTAATCTTAAATGAAATAAAATATATATAATCTGTAGCCCTGCGGAGGAGTGAGGACAGGAGGACAGGAGGACAGGGACTGGGGTGAGGGCGGGGGTCCGGAGCTCAGGGTTGGGGGGTGTATGGGGGTTTATGGGGTGGTTGTCCGGTGCTCAGGGTTGGGGGGCTCTGGTTAAGCAGATTCTGGGAGTGTGTGATGTCGAGCCATCTTCTGTAAGCTGATTGGCTGGCAGGCAGGCGGGCGGGCGGGTGGATGGTGAGATGATTTCTGCAGGATGGATGAAGATTTGCAGGCAGGGATCAGGAGCTTCTGGCTCAGATCGAGATCCTCCTCCTCCCCTCACTCCAGACCAGCACTGCTGATCACCGTGTGAAACAGATGCATTTTATATTTTATCTATAAAATAGTCTGATTTACTATACGAGTCGCATCAAATGCTTTTTTTTTTTTTTTTCTAATTTTTCCCATTTTCTTCCCAATTTACACGGCCAATTACCCAACCCACTCATCAGGACTCCCCCTATCACTAGTGATACCCCAACACACCAGGAGGGTGAAGACTAGCACATGCTTCCTCCGATACATGTGAAGCCAGCCACCGCTTCTTTTCGAGCTGCTGCTGATGCAGCATTGCTGAGCAGCATCACAGCGCTAACGCTCAGAGGAAAACTCAGTGGCTCGGTTCCGATACATCAGCTCACAGACGCCCTGTGCTGCAGACATCACCCTAGGAGTGATGTGGGGAGAGAGCGCCATCTACCCACCCGGAGGGAGCAGGGCCAATTGTGCTCCCTCTGAGCGCTGGCAGCTTGATGGTAAAGCTGCATGAGCGTGGGTTCAAACCTGCAACCTCCTGCTCATAGTGGAAGCGCTTTAGACCGCTGATTGTTTGTATAATATTAACATAAAAAAAAATCATAATGTTCTCAATCTTAGGAAACCATCACCTAATTTGTATAATAATGTTTTTTTTTCTATTGCTACAAACACACATCAAAGACAGAAATCATTTAGTTGCATTTCCTATAGAAATAAATATGCTATTCAATCCACTTTTTATTAACTAAAACACTGATTTAAAAACTGACAAAAACTGATTTACTCAAATTATGTACACAGACAAATTGTAGAAATGTGTGATTCAGTTGGGTTGACTGTGCTGAGCTGATTGTGTTGGGCTGATTGTGCTGAGCTGGTTGTGTTGAGCTAATTGTGTTGAACTGATTGTGTTGAGCTGGTGGTGTTGGGTCAATGGTGTTGGGCTGATTCTGAGGCTGTGTTGAGTTTATTGTGTTGGGCTAACTGTGTTAAGCTGGCTGTGTTGGGCTAATGGTGTTGGGCTGACTGTGTTAGGCTGGCTGTGTTAAGCTGATGGTGTTGAGCTGACTGTTTTAAGCTGGCTGTATTGGGTCGATGGTGTTGGGCTGATGGTGTTTGGCTGATTCTGAGGCTGTGTTGTATTTTATTGTGTTGGGCTGACTGTGTTAAGTTGGCTGTGTTGGGCTGATGGTGTGAAGCTGATTGTGTAGGGCTGATGGTGTTGATCTGACAGTGTTGAGCTAATTTTGTTGGGATGACTGTGTTAAGCTGGCTGTGTTGGGTTGATGGTGTTGGGCTGATTCTGAGGCAGTGTTGGGTTTCTTTGTTGGGAATATTGATCAGTGGAGGCTGAACTGGCAGCAGCAGAGTCTCCTGCAGTTGTGACACACATATTAATGTCACCTGCAAATGATAATATTTGTAATATTGGCAGATTCTGTGTGTACGTGTCAAACTCCAGCGCCGCCGGATTCCCTGAGGAGCCTCTGCAGGAGCTTCAGTACCGCCCGGTTCTGCTCTCTCGCCGCTCTCTCTCTCTCGCCGCCCTCTCTCTCTCTCGCCACTCTCTCTCTCTCCGCTCTCTCACAGCTCTCTCTCTCGCTGCCCTCTCTCTCTCTCGCCGCTCTCTCTCTTGCCTCTCTCTCTCTCTCGCCGCTCTCTCTCTCGCCGCTCTCTCTCTCTCGACACTCTCTCTCTCGCCGCTCTCTCTCTCGCCGCTCTCTCTCTCTCTCTCGCCGCTCTCTCTCTCTCGCCGCTCTCTCTCTCGCCGCTCTCTCTCTCTCGTCGCTCTCTCTCTCGCCGCTCTCTCTCTCTCTCGCCGCTCTCTCTCTCTCTCGCCGCTCTCTCTCTCGCCGCTCTCTCTCTCTCTCGCCGCTCTCTCTCTCACCTCTCTCTCTCTCGCTGCTCTCTCTCTCGCCGCTCTCTCTCTCTCTCTCGCCGCTCTCTCTCTCTCACCTCTCTCTCTCTCGCTGCTCTCTCTCTCGCCGCTCTCTCTCTCTCTCTCGCCGCTCTCTCTCTCTCGCCGCTCTCTCTCTCGCCGCTCTCTCTCTCTCTCGCCGCTCTCTCTCTCACCTCTCTCTCTCTCGCCGCTCTCTCTCTCTCTCGCCGCTCTCTCTCTCACCTCTCTCTCTCTCGCTGCTCTCTCTCTCTCTCGCCGCTCTCTCTCTCTCTCGCCGCTCTCTCTTTTCTCGCCATATCATTATATGTTCATACTGCTGCTAAGATCATCACACACTTGTACTACCAAACACAAACATCAGTCTAAATTTAAAAACAATAAATACAATTTATACATTGTTTTTTTTGTATACTGTACATTTATACAATTTTTCAAAGACCCTATTAATCTAATCCACCATCTTGTAACATGGAGGAAGTCAGGTTTATTTTCCATTATTACAAAATAAACAAACAACAAAACACTAAGAAAGAAGGTTACTGAAACAAACACTAAAAAACAAAGGATAAACTAAAAGACTTAAACAAGCAAAATAAGCAAACAAAGAAACAAACTCAAGAAAACAGACCAGAACACTGTAGACAAAAAAAAAAACATGGCAGATCCAAACAGAGTAACAAGACGAGTTCAAACAAAAAGCACGACAAACAACAAAGGAGCACATGGTGTATTTATACACAGGCACACAATAGGGACACATGTGGAGGTAATGAGGGGGCTGAGTTACAAATAAGACAGGAGGGGTTACAAATGAAAAGGCGGGGCTAAGGCGGAGACAGGACAAAAACACAACAGTAGCACATGGCTGGGAAACATGACAGGTACACAAAACAAGAGAACAGGGGACAGGAGCAGGAAGGAACCAAAAAAAGGAAAGACACTGGAGAGACACAGGCTAAGGTGTGACACATCTGGGTTCTCTAAATTCAATGATTCCTAACTTCTCAAAGTCTTTCAAGAGAGTAAAATGTCTTTATAGAGGCAACAACCAATCACCAAGAGGTACACTACTGAAAAGAGTATCATTATTTACATATCCGCCTTTGAGTTCATTTCTGTCTGTTCAGACTTTCACAGTTTCGCCTCCAAAAAGGAATTATAAAAGTTGGTGGAGTATAAAATGATAAACACATAAATTCACCAGAAAACAAGAAAATAGAATATATAAGAAAAATATAAGCGGAGTCTAGAAATTGTGTGAATAATTGTATGTGTTTTCATATAAACCATGAAACGTAATGAAAAATATTAGATATATTGCGTCGATTGAAAATAATATAATTTTCAGACGCATGATTTGTCACAGTATACAACGTATGTAAATAAACAGTATTATTGTTGCTGTTAATTGTTCCGCCGGTTAAATCCCAGGGTTCCTCGGCTGCGGTTCCGCAGGCAGTGGATTGAGTTGGGTATGATACGGAACTCTCAGCGGAGAACAGATTTCCCCACAACTTCTCATCCTTAATCTCATAAATATCTGTGCTCTTCAGGGACGGTAAACAAGTCGGAGAGAAACAGAGAGAAAGCTGGCTTTTTTTACGCATCACCTTTTTTTTCTCATTTCTTCACTTCAAATTTTAACTAAAGAAAAAAACATAAAAATCCCTCGGTGGATCCGGCGGCCGGTTTAATGGAGCACGGCCTCCCCTGCGTCCGGCAGAGGAATTCATAAGTATAAAAAATGCATGCGGAAATATGATCCGATGGACGTGTCGTTATATACAACTCGGGATTAATCATTTATTTGATGGCCACTCAGAGAGCCGGGATGGCTTCTGCCGTCAACACAGGAAAGCAGCGAGAGCACCGAGTGCCCTCTCCGGAGCACTCCGACTGCTCTTGGAATCGAGTTCTGAGACGTTGTTTGGAGGAAATGAATGAATGAATGAAAGAACAAGTGAAGAAGTGTGCACTCTTTTAGACCACACTTTTAGGCTGGGAGCCAAAGTGCATTTTTAAGAGTACCGTATTTTTGCACTATAAAAATTGCACTTAAAATCCTTTAATATCCCCAAACATCATCAGAGCTCTTTATAATCCTGTGCTGTTATGTATGGATTCTATCAGGCAGAGTTATACAGGGGTTTCAGTAAAGTTTCTCCAGCACCAAGGCTGGAGCAGTATTAGCATTAGCTGCTAAGTGCACTAAGCGCTAGCTCTTTCGCTGTTCAGAGGTGAGTATCGGAATATAGCTTGCGCATTTACCGGGGTAACCGAGGTGTTGGCACATGTACTTTGCGCCAATTTCCATATTATACTCAGCAACCGGGGTGTTATAACATGCGACTCATGCACATGTAACGTGGGCCAAATTTCATACTATATACTCAGCAACCGGGTGATCTACTGTTTTTGTGGTATAGTGGTGATTTGGTCTGTTTTTCTTCTTGTTAAATATTTGAAGTTTGTCCATTTGAAGGACAAGGCTGGAAAGAATGAGTAGATACGCTCTGTAAAACAGCACTATGACTCCAGTGTTGTGATATTTTTCAGCAGATAATCTGGTGCTCCTTATGTATAAATTCTACCAGTCAGGTAATAAGGAGCAGTGAAGACACTCTGCTGAAGTACAGAGTTATACAGGAGTTTCAGGGAAGTTTCTCCAGCACCAAGGCTGGAGCAGTATTAGCATTATCTGCTAACCACGCTAAGTGCTAACTCTTTTGCCGTTAAGAGTTCACAGTATATCAGTCTGTAGTCTGCACATTTACTTTGTTAAAACAAGATATGTGGGACGAATTGCTAGCTAATATCGTCTTGGCTTACCTAAACACTCAGGGTTCCTCAGTGTAGTGCAGTAACCATGGCTATCGCTAGCGGTTAGCCACTAATGCTTATGCTAATGTTGCTGCACCCAGCCTTAGCTGAAATCTGGAAATTTATGCTTACTGTAAATAAATGGAAACACTTTACTCACCCAAACAAACAGTTTTCAGAATAAAAATATGTGTAGATCAATATCCAGTACTTGTTTCACTTTAACATAAAATGTTTTTTTTTTTTTTTTTTTTTTTTTTTAAGAATTGCAGTTTTGTATACTTAGCTTAGCTTTACTTAACTTAGTTATATGATACTCAACAACTTGGGTGTCATGCGAATTAGGCTAATTCCCATATTATACTCAGCAACCGGGGTGTTATAACATGCGGCTCGGGCTAATTCCTATATTATACTCAGCAACTGGGGTGTTATAACATGCGGCTCGGGCTAATTCCCATATTATACTCAGCAACCGGGGTGTTATAACATGCGGCTCGGGCTAATTCCTATATTATACTCAGCAACTGGGGTGTTATAACATGTGATTTGGGCTGATTCCCATTTTATACTCAGCCATTGGGATGTTATAACATGCGACTCAGGCTGATTCCCATATTATACTCAGCAACTGGGGTGTTATAACATGCGGCTCGGGCTAATTCCCATATTATACTCAGCAACTGGGGTGTTATAACATGTGACTCAGGCTGATTCCCATATTATACTCAGCAACCGGGGTGTTATAACATGTGATTTGGGCTGATTCCCATTTTATACTCAGCCATTGGGATGTTATAACATGCGACTCAGGCTGATTCCCATATTATACTCAACAACTGGGGTCTTATAACATGCGACTCGGGCTAATTCCCATATTATACTCAGCAACTGGGGTCTTATAACATGCGACTCGGGCTAATTCCCATATTATACTCAGCAACTGGGGTGTTTTAACATGCGACTCGGGCTGATTCCCATATTATACTCAGCAACCGGGGTGTTATAACATGTGACTCGGGCTGATTCCCATTTTATACTCAGCCACTGGGATGTTATAACATGCGACTCAGGCTGATTCCCATATTATACTCAGCAAACTGGGTGTTATAACAGCGACTTGGGCTAATTCCCATATTATACTCAGCAACTGGGGTGTAATAACATGCGACTCGGGCTGATTCCCATATTATACTCTACTAATTTAATGGTATAATAGTGATTTGATCTGTTTTTCCTTTGTTTCTTCTTTTTATTTTTTTTTATTTGTCTATTTGAAGAACACAGCTGGAGGGAACGAGTAGATACGCTCTGTAAAACGGTGCTGCGACTCCGGTGTTGTGATATTTTTCAGCAGATACAATCTTCTGCAGGAGCGCCATTGACTTTCCTTCACAGTCCCAGCGACCCGCTAGCCCAATAAAATATTATCAATATTTAATTATGTGATTATCCTTTAATACATGGTTGCTTCAGAGAGAGAAATCAAGTCACAAACCTTCACTGGAGGCTTCAGAACAGGATCCAGAGATTAATATACGGAACAAACCTCACAGAGATGCACTTTTGTATGAATAAATATTTGCATTTATTACCTACTGTAAAAATACATATATATATATATTTTATATTAATTTAATTCTAAGAAGATTTTATTCCAAGATACTGTATGTTGGTGCATCTCTATTAATTGATTAAAGAACCACAGCCAGTTTTAAACATTTTTTTGACATTTTAAGAAATTAGTTTATTTTTTTCCTACGTAGTAAATAAAATAGTGAAGTCAAATAGACTATGAAGGAACACATAAGGAATCATGTAGTAAAATAAAAGTGTTAAATAAACCAAAATACTCTGTGAAGAGGCATTTAGGTGCTCTTATCTGGGAAGCTGTTAACTTATGATTTCTGAGACTGGTAACTCGAATATAACTTAACTTCCTGTGTAACAGAGGGAACTCTTGCTCTTTCTTTTCTGGGGTGGTCCTGATGAGTGCCAGTTTCATCATCAGATGTTTTAGAACATTACACAAATAGACCTATTCACTGTATACCTGTAACTCTACCTCTTCACTACTTTACTTTAACTGATGCTCTCAAACACTTTATTAAGAGACAAGAAATTCAAGTAATTAAATCTTGATGAGTTCAGCACAGCTGTTAACTGAAAGCTGGAATTCCAGGTGACTCTACCTTATAAAGCTTACTGAGAAAATTCAGACAAGGTGTGCAAATCGGTCTAATTTAAGCAAGAGATGCTACTTTGAAGTATCTAAAATATCAAACATATTCTGGTTTGTTTAATAGATTCTTTGTTCAGTAAATAATTCCATATGTTGAGAAAATAATTAAAGGTGTGTACAAACATTTAACTGGTACTATAATAGAATATATTAGAATAAAATAGAACAATGAGCTATGAAATGTCCATAAGCTGCAGTACAGAGACAGGAACTCCAGCAGTAAAGGGAAGATACATTCAGAAATCAGGTTAAATTTAATTTCTGTACTCAGTTCCTTCTGCTAAACATCAGTTTAAGGAAGTTCAGAACCGACCCGGCTGTGTGATGAAGGGACATTCCACTGAATCATTGGAATTTCCCCATAACTCAGTGCCTGGGCTCTAAATAAAGTCATTTAGAAAAAATAAGTCAAACAGTCAGATGATAAAACTACCACTGTGACTATATTAAAGGCTATTTTAACTGTTTTAACTGTGAGTTGAGTTCAAATTTAGATATGTTTGGTACACAAAAAAAGAGAGGCACTAGATAAGTTTTATTGATCAGGTTGTAATACTGTAATATACAGTAATTATCCACTTATTCAGCAGGAGCAGATAACAGCTGTTTAATTACTATTTTTTATCTGTTAGCAGTTTTTTCTGTAGTAAAATATTTCACTATCCCACTATGAAATTGTAATCAGTATTACAGTAGAAAAGGGTAAAAGTAGAGCAGTGTTACAGTAGAGCAGCATTAGAGTAGAGAAGTGTTACAGTAGAGCAGTGTTACAGTAGAGCAGCATTAGAGTAGAGCAGTGTTACAGTAGAGCAGCGTTAGAGTAGAGCAGTGTTACAGTAGAGCAGCGTTAGAGTAGAGCAGTGTTACAGTAGAACAGCGTTAGAGTAGAGCAGTGTTACAGTAGAGCAGCATTAGAGTAGAGCAGTGTTACAGTAAAGTAGTGTTACGGTAGAGAAGTATTAGAATAGAGCATCATGGCAGTATAGCAGTTTTACAAAAGAGCAGCATTACAGTAGTACATTGCTATGGTACAGAATTGTTATAGTAGAGCAGCATTAGAGTAGAGCAACATTAGAGTAGAGCAGCATTACAGTAGAGCCATGCTACAGTGTTCCAGTAAAGCAGCATTGCAATAGAGCAGCATTACAGTATAGAAATCTTACAGTACAACAGCATTACAGTAGAACAATATTAGAGTAGAGCAGTGTTACAATAGAGCAGAGTTAGAGTAAAGCAGTGTTCCAATAGAGCGGTGATACAGTAGAGCAGAACTATTGTTGAGCAGTCTAACATTACTGCCGTGCTACTGTAGAGCAGTGATACAGTAGAACAGCATTATCGTAGAGCAGTCTAACATTACAGTAGTGTTAAAGTACAATATCATTACAAATAAGCGGTGTTACAGTAGAGCAGTGATACAATAGAACAGAATTATTGTAGAGCAGTCTAACGTTACAGCAGTGTTACAGTAGAGCAGTGTTACAGTAGAGCAGTGATACAGTAGAGCAGTGTTACGGTAGAACAGAATCATTGTAGAGCAGTCTAACATTACAGCAGAGTTACAGTAGAGCAGTGTTGCAGTAGAGCAGTGATACAGTAGAGCAGTAATACAGTAGAGCAGTGTTACAGTAGAGCAACATTGCAGTAGAGCAGTGATACAGTAGAGCAGCGTTATCGTAGAGCAGTCTAACATTACAGCAGAGTTACAGTAGAGCAGTGTTGCAGTAGAGCAGTGATACAGTAGAGCAGTGTTACAGTAGAGCAGTGTTACAGTAGAGCAGTGATACAGTAGAGCAGTAATACAGTAGAGCAGTGTTACAGTAGAGCAACATTGCAGTAGAGCAGTGATACAGTAGAGCAGCGTTATCGTAGAGCAGTCTAACATTACAGCAGTGTTAAAGTACAATATCATTACAAAAGAGCAGTGCTACAGTAGAGCAGCAGGAGCGCTATTAAAGCTTTCAGTCAGAAAGACGACAGCAGCACACACTGCATTGAGGCCAGAGCAGAGCAGCAAATTGGAGGAAATGTTTTTGTTGTCTGGAAGATATAAATCACCAGTCCATAAATAATTCACGCAGGTGGAGTAATGATTTAATGCGCCTTCAAGCTCTGCATGTTATCTCTCCGTCCAACGTTTCCTTTACTTTCCCCTCATTACAAATTAGACTTCACTTCAGAGTGCTACGTGAACGCAAAGCAAAAGTCATTAACTTTATTACACACTCAATTAAATACTCAATTATTTTAATTACACCCAACACATGATCAATTAAAACAGGCATAATTACTTATCTGCTTCTCCATTTACCACTCTCAGTCATACTGCAGAATTACAGCTATGCCACTTGTATGTCTTCATCACTCCGGTGATTTCACTGAATGTGCTTCTGGATGTTATTGATCCAGTTTTGAGCTGAACTGAATCTGGATTGGTTTTCCTGGTGGAAGAGGATGTTTACTGTAATGTTTAGGATGGGATAGACTGATTGGTTGAAATTCCCAAAGATTGAATAAAAAGTCTGAACCTCCCTAAACAGGACTACTATTAATAATGAGCTATTTCAGACAGTGGGAGAAGACCATTCACTGTGGATTTACCATTACTCACTTTTGCACACTTACTAATACACACTAAGCAATACACATTCACTAATACATATTTACTTTTACATACTCACTATTACACACGGACCAATACACACTCAGCAATGCACACTCACTAACATACTCACTTTTACATACTCACTAATGCATACTATTACACACTCACTAATACACACTGTCCAATTAGTGTAGCTGTGTCACACTAATACACACAGAGCAATACACACTCACTATTAAACACTGACCAGTATACTCTTTGCAATAAACACTCATTATTACACTCACTGTTACACACTGACCAATACACAGACAGCAATAAACACTCACTATTACATACTCACTTTTACACACTCGCTAATACACACTCACTAATACATACTTACTAATACATCATTACTTTTACACACTCACTTTTACACACTCACTAATACACACTATTACACACTCGCTAAAACACACTCACTAATACATACTTACTAATACACCATTACTATTACACACTCACTAATACACACTCACTAATACACACTTAATAATACACCATTACTTTTACACACTTACTTTTTACACACTCACTAATACACACTATTAAACACTCGCTAATACACACTCGCTAATACACACTCACTAATACATACTTACTAATACACACTCACTAACACACATTCACTAATACATACTTACTAATACACTATTACACACTCACTAATACACACTCACTAATACACACTCACTAATACACACTCACTAATACACACTCACTAATTCACACTCCTTATTACACACTCACTAATACACACTATGACACACTCACTAATACACACTCATTATTACACACTGACCAATACACACCCACTATTACACACTGACAATACACAGCCACTATTACACACTGACCAATACACACTCACTATTACACACTGACAATACACAGCCACTATTACACACTGACCAATACACACTCACTATTACACACTGACCAATACACACTCACTATTACACACTGACCAATACACACCCACTATTACACACTGACCAATACACACTCACTATTACACACTGACAATACACAGCCACTATTACACACTGACCAATACACACTCACTATTACACACTGACCAATACACACTCACTATTACACACTGACAATACACAGCCACTATTACACACTGACCAATACACACTCACTATTACACACTGACCAATACACACTCACTATTACACACTGACCAATACACACCCACTATTACACACTGACAATACACAGCCAGTATTACACACTGACAATACACAGCCACTATTACACACTGACCAAGACACACTCACTATTACACACTGACCAATACACACTCACTATTACACACTGACCAATACACACTCACTATTACACACTGACCAATACACACTCACTATTACACACTGACAATACACACTCACTATTACACACTGACCAATACACACTCACTATTACACACTGACCAATACACACTCACTATTACACACTGACCAATACACACTCACTATTAGACACTGACCAATACACACCCACTATTACACACTGACCAATACACACCCACTATTACACACTGACAATACACAGCCACTATTACACACTGACAATACACACCCACTATTACACACTGACCAATACGCACTCACTATTACACACTGACAATACACACCCACTATTACACACTGACAATACACACCCACTATTACACACTGACCAATACGCACTCACTATTACACACTGACCAATACACACTCACTATTACACACTGACCAATACACACTCACTATTACACACTGACCAATACACACTCACTATTAGACACTGACCAATACACACCCACTATTACACACTGACCAATACGCACTCACTATTACACACTGACCAATACACACCCACTATTACACAATACATACTCATTATTACACACTCAGCAATACACACTCACTAATACATACTCATGATTACACACTGACCAATACACACTCAGCAATAAACACTCAAGTATACACACTGACCAATACACACTCAGCAATACACACTCACTATTATACACTGACCAGTATACTCTAAGCAATAAACATTCATTATTACACTCACTGTTACACACTGACCAATACACAGACAGCAATAAACACTCACTATTACATACTCACTTTTACACACTCGCTAATACACACTCACTAATACATACTTACTAATACACCATTACTATTACACACTCACTAATACACACTCACTAATACACACTCACTATTACACACTCACTAACACACATTCACTAATACATACTTACTAATACACTATTACTATTACACATTCACTAATACATACTGACAACACAAAATCAACAATACACACTCACTAATACACTCACTAATACACACTCACTAACACACATTCACTAATACACACTCACTAATTCACACTCCTTATTACACACTCACTAATACACTCACTAATACACACTCACTAACACACATTCACTAATACACACTCACTAATTCACACTCCTTATTACACACTCACTAATACACATTCACTAATACACACTCACTAATTCACACTCCTTATTACACACTCACTAATACACTCACTAATACACACTCACTAACACACATTCACTAATACATACTGACAACACACAATCAGCAATACACACTCACTAATTCACACTCCTTATTACACACTCACTAATATACACTATTACACACTCACTAATACACATTCACTAATACACACTCACTAATTCACACTCCTTATTACACACTCACTAATATACACTATTACACACTCACTAACACACATTCACTAATACATACTTACTAATACACTATTACTATTACACATTCACTAATACATACTGACAACACACAATCAACAATACACACTCACTAATTCACACTCCTTATTACACACTCACTAATACACACTATGACACACTCACTAATACACACTATGACACACTCGCTAATACACACTCACTAATACATAATTACTAATACTCCACTACTATTACACACTGACCAATACACAATTCAGTGTGGTGTTTAAGCATATAAATCACATATTCTAGCAATGGCCACTTTATTAGAAACACTTAAACACTTCTTGTGCTTCCACTCACTGGCTGCCACTTTATTAGAAACACTTGATGCTCTGTATGTACAGTAGGTGTTGCTCCACTGCATTGGTTATACTGCAGGTCAGTTTCTGACCGCAGGGCCGCTGATGGTCAGAGATTATCGGCTCCAGTTCGGTGTTTTTTTTTACGATGTCTTTGAATAAACATGACTCAGATTCATGATCTGATGCGGTTGTGAGCAGGATTAGAGTGGAGCTGTAAACAGGGCGGATGTGCTAAGTGGCTGGGATGGAGCTGCGGTCGAGGGCAGGAGGTTGCAGGTCTGTGCTTCAGGATCTGAAGTGTTTTCTGGCCACATGCTGGAGGTGTAGAGAAACCAGTGAAACGCTGAAGATAAGAGCACGCCATGCATCTGATCCGGCGTATTTGTGATGGTGATATTCCCCTTTATATAGAGATCAAAAGAGCCAATATATACACACATGCTTCTAGCCTGGATGCAGCACATTTATCTAGAGCAGTTGACCACAGCTGGGCTGTAGATCCTGCTAAAGACTCGTAGATTGCTAAATCCAGCATCACTACTGGTCGCATTGATGCTCAATTGGTGAAAAATCTTGGACCAGGCGTGGCTTAGGTGTTATGTGTTGCAATCTGGGTGAAAATGTTCGTAGAAAACCTCTGCAGTTTGTGTACGAGCATTGTCCTGCTGAAAAATGAAAGTAGGAAGCCCTGCATGTATTGCTAATCTCTTAGGGCCCTAATTTAGCAATCTATAATCCACTGTTCAGTTGTGATTTAGGGCGTGTCAGTGTGTCTTTAGTGTCATGAGGGTGCAAAAAGCAAAAAAAAAACTACCTTTTTAAAGGGTTTATAAATGGTTTACAATAAGTTTATTAATGGTTACTAATTAGGTTGTAAATGCCTTAAAAATCATTAATAATCAGTTATAACACATACGTAGAAAGGGCAACAATATAGATGTCTGTGGGTTCACTATTTGGCAAGCAACTGGTCATTTTTGCCCTTTCTATGTATGTGTTATAGCTGATTATTAATGATTTTTGAGGCATTTATAACTTAATTAGTAACTATTAATAAACTATTTGTAAACCATTTATAAACCCTTTATAAAGGTAGTCTTATTTTAAAGTTGTACCTTATTATTATTATTATTATTATTATTAGTAGTAGTAGTATTAAAACATATTGAGAAATGTCTAAGTATGCTGTAAATATACTGCTTACAGATTTATGTACTCACTTAAAATATTTTAAAAGTAGTACATTAATTTTATGCTTTCATCAAATGTTTGAAAGTAAAATTTTTATCATACTATTTAAAAAGTAAAATATTGTAGTGTATTTTAAATAAATAGAGTACTATGAACTACACTTTTAGTTTAATAAAATAAATATATTTAAAAATATAAATGTAGTAGTTTAATTTATTTTCTAAAATGTTGAATTACACTTTTGTAAATTTTTGTACAACATTTTAGAAAGTAAATTAAACTACTACATTGGTATTTTTTTAATATATTTAGGTATTAGATTATTATATAATTTGCAATGTATTTCAGTGCTCTATTATTATAACGAGGACAATATAACAAGAGTAAATTATGTAAAATATCGATCCTTAATACATCGATCCTTAGTGCATTTCTAATATACTTTATTCTGTTTATTGTTGAGTTAAAAATCTGGTTTGTGCTCTGCACTGCGTCCATGTGCATGTGTGTGTGTGTGTTTGATGAGCAGGGGTGTATGATTGATTGTTGACTGTTGTCAGGGTTTTAATCAGTCAGTGGAGCTCCTGTATTTTCCAACCCAAAACAGAAACACGCCAGAAATTTACCTGAAGACACTTCACTTCCATACCAACACACCAAAGCATCAGTGTAGATTTATTTCTAAACTCTGATGCTATTCTAACTGCATAGGTGAAAGGCATAAAAAAGACTGTTCATGGGGTGTAAGGTAGCAATGAGCATTGCGACGCACCTAGTGACGCGTGTTCAAAAAGGGTGTTTCGCTGCCCAGCAATCCAAGGAAGGATTGAAGCTCTCGACATAATTGAAGCGCTCCATACTCAAATCCAACCATCGTCAGATCCTAGAAAAGGCCTGTACTTATCACTAAAGAAAATATCAATAGAATATAGAGCATTATTCACTATTAGCATATTGTATTCAATAAATATATACTGTACATTACGAGTATGCTAAAGTGTGGATGATGTTAAATCGTTCTGGCTGGGTGTCGGAGCTGCCGTGGCGGCGGCGGTGGCGGCTCGTTAGAGTGGTGACAGAAGCGTGTGTGAATATCTGATAGCGGGACTCTGGGCAGGGCCTAATGCCCATTTGAAAAACTCTGAAATTGGCAGAACCCAGTGAATCATAAGACCTCCATAATTGAATCAAGGCTCCGCTTCATGAGCTCTATTTAGAGCCGCCCATGTGGAGACACAGGCCATCATGATGCTGATGTAATCAGTCCATTTTAAAGCCTCGCGCTCCCATTAGGATGCTCTAAGTTGTTTCAGAACACTTTGGCTCCGAGACAGGGCTGCCAAAACAACACCGTCACTCTTATCTGGACGGAGCTGAGGACTGAAGAGTGGGGCTATGCGACGTTTAGACGGTTCTAAAAGCCACAGTATATATAAAGCTCTGGGAAAAAAATGAAGAGACCACTTCAGTTTCTGAATCAGTTTCTCTGATTTCTCTATTTATAGGTTTATGTTTGAGTAAAATGACATTGCTGTTTTATTCTATAAACTACAGACAACATTTCTCCCAAATTCCAAATCAATCATTTAGAGCATTTATTAGCAGAAAATGAAAAATCATGCAAAGAAAACAAGTTCATATTCATAAAGTTTTAAGAGTTCAGAAATCAATATTTGGGGGAATAACCCTGGTGGTTTTTAATCACAGTTTTTTTTGCATGCATCTTGGCATCATGTTCTCTTCCTCCACCAGTCTTACACACTGCTTTTGGATAACTTTATGCTGCTTTACTCCTGGTGCAAAACTTCAAGCAGTTCAGCTTGGTGGTTTGATGGCTTGTGATCATCCATCTTCCTCTTGGTTATATTCCAGAGGTTTTCAATTTGGTAAAATCAAAGAGACTCACCATTTTTAAGTGGTATCTTATTTTTTTTTTTCCAGACTTGTATATAGAAATGTAGAATGCATAGGTATAAGTGGTGGGAATTATTTGGGATATTGGCACAATACTGTAATTCTGTGATACTCTTTAAAAGACACTTAATTAGTTGATTAGTTGAGTCCCCAGTGGTTTGTTAGAGAACACTAGTGAACAAACTGCATCATAAAGAACAAGAAAATCACCAGGCAGGTCAGAGATGAAGTTTAAGTAGAGAAGTTTAAAGCAGAGTAAGGGTATAAAAATATATCCCAAGTTTCGAGCATCCCAAGGAGCACCATCCAACCTATCATCCAAAAACTAACCTGATCAACCATTTTACAACTGTTTCTACAAACATATGAAGAAATGGCCATGGTTCACCCAAACTGACAGATTGAGCAAGGAGAGCAAGAAGTAACTTTGGTGGTCAGAGAAGCAGCCAAAGAGGCCCATGGTCACTCTGGAGGAGCTGCAGAGATGCACAACTCAATTGGTTCATCACCAATTGAACAGGGCCTCTAGAGCTAGGGCATCATATGTGGGTGAATGTGCTATACAGTAGGAATATAGGAAGTCATACAGAACCTTTATGCCTTCACACCCAACCATCCCAACATCATATCTCCAACATGGTATACTAGACCCTCCTTTCAAGAGTTTTTTCACAGTCCTTTGTACAATTTAGTATTCTTTCACTCAAAAGTTGTAATCAAGTAAACACTTACGGCTTTATTAAATCCCAACCATCAAGTTATTTGTACATATGGTACATTATTTATTTGAGTCATTAATCGTATATACATAATTTTTCTGAACAAAAAAAAAAAAACAATTTACTCAAAGCCATAAAGAGCATAAATGGTTTGGGATCTGACTTGTGAAAAAAAATCTAACTCTCAGCGAGGCCCTGGAACGCAGCGGAGCGTTTAAAATGCTGGAGTTAAACCAAAACAGCTTGATGACATCTTAATTGGAACTAATTTAAAACTTCTTAATTAACTTTTTCTTGTTGGAAATGACCCTGAGGGGCTGAACATAAAGTATATGCTGTCATAATTGTGCTAAATGGTCCTTAAATGCTATTAGAATTCTTTTTTACAGGCGTACACTCACTCGTATCGGAGGGTGTTTAATGATTTCTGGGAATTGTGTGTAATTGTAATTGATTGTTGTTGAGTAGTGGAATGTGTTTATGGTGAATGCTGTTTAAACTCTGCTGTATTGCAGTACTGTTCTTATTTAGGGCTGGAACAATACCACCTTTTATTGTCTAATTCTGATACGGATACGAATTAGCACTATACTACCATAGTTTAATGTGTAGTTTCAATGTTTTATGACCAAATTTTCCATAACAAGCATAAAATGATCGCTAGTAGTTTGTCTCAGAAGGTAGCTAGCTAGCTAACTTTCCTATTCCACCTTAAATGGTGCAACAGGCAGCAGAGGCTGCAGCATTTAAGGCGGAGTGGAAAAATAAGGTCAAATAAAAGCGAATCAAAGCTAATTCCAGCTCCCGATCACAAGAATTAAGAAAATTAAGAAATGGACAATAATAATTAATTACTAAACTTCTGATGTTGTATCGGGTGCTTGAAGGGTTTCCCAAATCTTAAGGTGGATGATTTTACCCCTTTCCCTTCTAACTGTGTTCCAAGGGGAAGGGTTACACTCAAAAAGAAGGAGTTGGGGTAAGTGGTAGGGGTGAAATGGCATTGGGCCATATACTCACACTCAATTGTTGAATCTCAATTTGTTGTAGAACGTCACAAAGACGTGTGACGCTCAGTAAGCTCACTAGTGTGTGTGTGTGTGTGTGTACTCCAGCGTGAACAAAGCTACTACTCACACTCTGAGTGATGACTCCATTCTCAGATCATTCTCAGATGGTTCAGGGGGGTGCAGGAGTGAGATTTGTCACTGGGATCAGCGTGACACGGAGGCTAACTGATTCTGCTGTGAGGATCTGGAGAGTTCTGCTGTCGTCGCCATCTGCTCCAGAACACGCCGCTCACTCCATCTCTACACCCAGCTCTGAGACAGCACATCTTTACATCTCAGCAGCTTCAGGTGTGCAAACAGAACCAGAGTTCAGAGTTCCAGCTGATGAGCTCGACCTGCCTCGAGATTTTGGGCGCGTCTGGGAGTGTCTTTGGTATCATGAGGGCACAAAAAACTGATCATGGGTCGGTTAATAAACCAATCAGTGTATCAGTTGTCATTCCCTTAAAGATCTAGGTGTCCTCTGACTTTGCATCTTAACAGTATGTTTGTTTTATTCTTTATTCTTTATAGGAACTCTGACTGTTGACTGTTGTCAGGGTTTTAATCAGTCAGTGGAGCTCCTGTGTTTTCCACAGCCAAGATAGAAACACACCACAGAAATTTACCTAAACGCACCTCACTTCCAGACCACCTCACCCATCAGCATAAATATATCTCTCTATATAATAACTCTGGCGCTATTTTAACAGTGCAGGTACAAGGCATGAACATAGATGGGGTGTAAGATAGCAATGAGCGTTACAGCGCACCTTGTGCATGTTGTGCTATAAGGTCATCTATGTTATTTCTAGGACCCACTTCGGCTTCCCATCGATACAGCCCACCTTAATCTCACATTAAGGTCAATAACATCTAACATCTACCACATCATTTTTTTTTTTCAAAATTAAAAAAATCTACAACTAATTGCATCTAGTGCTAAAAGTGCTAAAACACAGGAATCAACAAGCTAACATTCAACCTAGTGCTAAATCTAACCCCAGATGTAATGCTAATGCTTAGTGCTAATACTGAAGCTGCACAGTAATATCCATAGGGGTAAAATAAAGTTTTTTGAGTAATCCTAACAACCCTCAGGGCCCTATCTTATGCCCTGCGCATGGTGCGTAGTCATGCTCATTGCTATCTTACAGTTAGCAATGTTGCTTATAAATATACATTTGCTGATGCGTGTGGCGGTCTGGAAGTGAGGTGTGTTCAGGTAAATTCCTGGTGTATTGCTATCTTGGCAACTGAAAACACAGGTGCTCCATTGACTAAACACAACCTAGACAGACATCAAGTCAACAAGTCAGATGTTCATTGCTATCTTAGCAATTACACTAGATAGATAGTGAAGGCTAGGGAGAGCTAGTGCTAAAGCTAACTATAGGATTCCACACTAGACCTGGTGCTAACTCTACAGCATCTGGGGTTAGATTGTATTATTATAAATTATGAATATTTGATCAGAATTGTGAGTAAACAGTGGCACTATGCGCCTATGCTTTATTGATTGAAGGTGAAGCTGTCAGAATTAGCGTGAGGCTTCGTTATTTTTGCGTATTTTCTGAAGACGGTTGGAGAGTGTGTGTGTGTGTGTGTGTGGGTCTGCTGGGGCGTCGGTGGCGCTGGTGGGTCTAAATATGGGTGTTTAATGTGGGGCTGCTTGGTGCTGGCTGCTCGCTGGAGACGTGTGGCGTCCCACAAGTGCCAGGTTCAGTCGGATGAGAAAATCATTAATTACAGTTGTGAAACACTCAGGCGCCTCCGCATCGCCACGCCACTCTCTCTAAAACACACATAAATATATAAAAAACACACATAAATATATAAAAAAACACAAAACAGATTATTACACACATCTCAGATAAACACACCAGAATTCACTGTTCCGTAAAAAATATACATCACCAACAAAATCAGAAACACCATGTTTATGACTCCTCGCCAGACAATTTATCAGAAACACCTACCTGCTGTACCTTGTGATTTCATTCACTGAATCATTGGCCACTTTATCAGAAACACCAACCTACCACCTCATACTTCCACTTAACAAATGGCCAATTCATTAGAAACACCTACTAAACAATCTTGTGCTTCCAACCATTGGCCACTTTATTAGAAACACCATCCTTGTACCCTGCAGTTAAAATTACTGAATGGCCACTTTATTAGAAACACCTACCTACCACCTCATACCTCCACTTATTAAATGGCCAATTTACTCGACACTCCTACCTTGTATCTTGTGCTTTCAACTACTGGCCACTTTATTAGAAACACCTACCTACCATCTCATATTTCTATTTGTTGAATGGCCACTTTATTAGAAACACCTACCTACCACCTTATATGTCCACTTATTAAATGGTCACTTTATTAGAAACACCTACATACCACCTTATATTTCCACTTATCAAATGGCCACTTTATTAGAAACACCTACCTAACACCTCATATTTCTACTTATTGAATGGCCACTTTATTAGAAACACCTACCTACCACCTTATATGTCCACTTATTAAATGGCCACTTTATTAGAAACTCCTACTACCATTTAATACTTCCACTTATTAAATGCCAATTTATAAGAAACACCCACCAGTTTGTGCGACCACTCACTAAATGGCCATTTTATTAGAAACACCTATCTACCACCTCATATTTCTACTTATTAAATGGCCACTTTATTAGAAACACCTACCTACCAACTCATATTTTCACTTATTAAATGGCCACTTTATTAGAAACACCTACCTACCACCTCATATTTCTACTTATTGAATGGCCACTTTATTAGAAACACCTACCTACCACCTCATATTTCTACTTATTAAATGGCCACTTTAATAGAAACACCTACCTACCACCTTATATTTCCACTCATTAAATGGCCACTTTATTAGAAACACCTACCTACCACCTCATATTTCTACTTATTAAATGGCCACTTTAATAGAAACACCTACCTACCACCTTATATTTCCACTCACTAAATGGCCATTTTATTAGAAACACCTACCTACCACCTTATATTTCCATTTATTAAATGGTCAATTTATTAGAAACACCTACCTACCACCTCATATTTCCACTTATTAAATGGCCATTTTATTAGAAACACCTACCTACCACCTCATATTTCCACTTATTAAATGGCCATTTTATTAGAAACACCTACTTGCCACCTCATATTTTTACTTATTGAATGGCCACATTATTAGAAACATCTACCTACCACCTTATATTTCCATTTATTAAATGGTCAATTTATTAGAAACACCTACTTGCCACCTCATATTTTTACTTATTGAATGGCCACATTATTAGAAACATCTACCTACCACCTTATATTTCCATTTATTAAATGGTCAATTTATTAGAAACACCTACCTACCACCTCATATTTCCACTTATTAAATGGTCAATTTATTAGAAACACCTACCTACCACCTCATAATTCTACTTATTGAATGGCCACTTTATTAGAAACACCTACCTACCACCTTATATGTCCACTCATTAAATGGTCACTTTATTAGAAACACCCTCCTAGACCCTTATTCTTTCAATCACTAAATGGCCAATTTATTAGAAACACCTAACTTGTACCATGTGCTTCCACTCACTAAATGGCCAATTTATTAGAAACACCTACCAACCAACCTTGTGCTTTCACGCAGTGGCCACTTTATTAGAAACATCTACTCTACACTGTATCTCGTACTTATAGTTGTTTGCCACTTCATTAGGAACACCTGTCTTGTTTCTGAGCACAGGGCTGCTGTTATCCAGATGTACAGCAGTGATGCTGTCAGTGTGTTCATGGTAGTGTGTTTGTCTGACACCTGTGTGTGTGTGTGTGTGTGTGTGTGTGTGTGGTTGTGTGTGTGTGTGTGTGTGTGTGTGTGTGTGTGTGTGTGTGTGTGTGGTGGAATGAAACACATTCTATCTCACCTTATAAAACCTACAGGCTTCTAGACCTGTGGCTTTTAATGAGAGCCATCAGCCCACAGCAGAAACAGCAGGTCATCTCTAAAACTACTCATTATATATAATTACCAAATAATAATTACTTAATAATAATTACTTAGTAGTGAATTACTTAATCATGTACTTAGACTAATGAATCAATGAAACAGAACGATTTTGGACAAGGCTTTGTAATTTATTTAATTTTTATTTCTGAACATTCTATGAATGTCGTTGTGGATGTTTTCTCTTTGGGAAAACTTTGAACATGGCAGTGTAATGTTACAGAACATTCCATGAATGTTATTATGGCAATACCTTCTCTTAACTTTGGAGAAACTCTGAACATGGCTATGAAATGTTTTCAGAACATTTCATGAATGTTACTATGGGAATGTTTTCTCCTAAATTTGAGAAAACTTTGGACAAGGCTTTGTAATGTTTTCAGAATGTTTCAGAAATGTTACTATAGAAACACTTACTATTAACATTGGATAAACTTTGAACATGGTATGTTTTCAGAACTTTCCATGAATGCTATTATGGCAATACCTTCTCTTAACATTGGAGAAACTTTGAACATGGCTATGAAATGTTTTCAGAACATTTTATGAATGTTACTGGTATGGTCCTGGAATGTTACTATGGGAACATTTTCTCCTAACATTAGGAAAATATTCCATCAATGTTACTTTGAAAATGGCTGTGTAATGTTTTCAGAACATTTCATGAATGTTACTATGGGAATGTTCTCTCTTTAAACATTTGCGGAAACTTTAAATAAGGTTGTACAATTATTTTAAACATTTCATGAACATTGCTGTGGGACTGTTTTCTTCTTACTTTAGGGAAAACTTGAAAGATGTCTTGCAAGAGAAGTTTTTTTAAGAACATTTTTATAACTATTATATAACATTTAATCAAATTTGTGGGAATCTTTCGTGTTATCTGGGGTAATAAGCATGTACACAGATTTAAGGCTAGACATTGGACTTTCTTTTCCGCTGGTTATACTGGTGTGTTCAGCAGCTCCAGGTCTGCAGCAGAACTGGTTCTGGTGGATGGTGAGCTGGTGCTCGTTTAGAAGAAGGTGTTTTTCTCACCTTGTAATCTCCAGCAGAACTTCCCGACAGGCTGGGTCATTAGAAGCAGTGTGGCTTTCCGGCCTGTCTGAGTTTTTTCTGTTTTTACTGCTTTCATTCTTTCTCCAGGCTTTTTGTAGAGAATTCTGTCCTCACTGCTGCCACCAGAGAACCTTCATTTCTCTATAAAAGCTGCTCAGCTCAAACCCACAACCTGTCATTACTGTATTTTAGCTCTGTTTTGGTTAGAATGCAGCTGTTTTTCGCAGAAGATTATTTTCGACAGCACGGTACATGACGACTTTTCATATGTGCCATGTATGAAGTACACTTTATGTATTTTTTTTAAGATAAATAAATAATGAAATATTTTTTTTAATGTAATTTAAGTAATTTCTTGTAGTAATTTGGGATTAGTAGCACTTAAAAAGTACAAAAACTAAACTTCCTCAAATGTCCTTATATGGCAACAGTAGTTTATTTTAACTTTTAAATTTTAGAGAGAGAGGCGCAGCACATTTTGCCTGATTTCTCTTGATTAATTATCAGTACATTTGTTGGCTTTAGTGAATTTAATAACATGAATTTTATTACACTTGTCCGACATTTTTTATTAAAACGTTTGAGAGATGTTATTCTGCGCGCAATGCCGCGCGCGCTGTGCCAAGCTACACTTAGCGTGCCTGACATTTTAGAGCGCTGGACGAGATTTTAATTAATGAATTAATGTATTTAATATTTTAATAAATTTGCCCTGGTGATAAGAAACAAATGCTAACATATAGCTTTATATTTCTGTGTATTTCAAATGTTTGAAGTTTTAGATAATTGACGGACAGCCCCACACGCCAGGGTGACAATGTGCTTTATTTTTCAGATATAAAAGTGAAATTCAGTTAAATAACAGCAAACTAAAACACATCAATGTTCAGTCAAAGTTCTTTTCACTTAAAATTTTCCATTACAAAAACTGCAGCATTTGAGTGAAAATAAGCATTTGTTAAAATTCTCAAACAGCAGAATGCCTGTGTCTGCTATATTAAGTTACAGTGATTTAGTCTGTGTACCAAAATAAATATAAATCCTTATAACTGACAGAAATAAATATAACTAATAATAATTTATAGTTACTGTGCAGATTTTAAAGTATATTTTATTTTTATAGTTGATTGCTGAAGGCTCTGGGTGAGCTTTATTTTTCTGTGGTAAAGAAGGGTGACCAATCGCGCAAAGCTTTTTTCCACCGGCAAGATCGAAATATGCCAGAAATTTACCTGAACACACATCATTTCCAGACCACCACGCCCATCAGCGTTGATATATTCCAAAAGTCCAACGCTATTTTAAGGACACATGCAAGACGTAAAAATAGACTGTTGACGGGGTGTACATGGCAACGTGCCGCGCTACACGCCTTGCGCAGGGTTTACGATAGAGCCCTTTGTCTGAATGCGCGAAGCTAAAAAAAAGTTAATTCAGCTGCTAAAGTAACGTGCAGTAACGGGGTGTCAGAAATGGTAACAGCGTTATAGTTACAGTCAGAGTAATTAGTTAGATTACTCCTTACTGAAAAAAGTAACAGCGTTACTCCCAACAGTGGAAATGACCACCCCTGAAATGTACCAAAATCCTGGAAGATACACATCAGTATCTCAGCTTTTTAGTGTCTCTACTGGTTCACCTTTTACAGGCTTGTTGTTTTTGAGCTTCTCCGCCTCTTTGAGAAGAATAAAGTGAACGAGACAGTTAAGGAAATGCAACAGAGCTGCATCTTTAGGCGTCAGTAATAATGAAGGACCCTCTCTTGCGACATGCTGTCTGTGCTCAGGCATGTCCTTTGTTAGACTGGCACTGTTATATTCTCCCAGGATGATGAGTTATCATCTGATCTGCCAGCAGCTTCGGCTCCGGCTGGGATGTAAATAGTGGCTGGAATGAAAGATTGAAGCTCTCTGGAGGAGCAGAACAGCTTTCTCAGGATAAAGCAGGTCTCTGGGTTAGGAGAAATGAAAAGCGCCGGTGAAAGTTCTGCCAGGAGACTCTAAGACTACATTCATACAGCAGGTAAAAGTGACTCAAATCTGACTAAATATTTTTATTTGTATGAGACACAGATTATTCGTTATCTGTGTGAAAAGGTGAATGGCAAAAACACATGGGGCCCTACTGTACACCTATTGGGGCGTCGAATTGCTCATTGCTATCTTACACCCTAAGTAAACTTTACTTAATCTCTGCATACAATATTACCTAAATACAATAACTTAATTTATACAATATTACTCAAATCATTTATGATACATAATATATTATAATTCCTGAAATTTAAATATTTTTCTACATAAAACACACATATATTATGCAGAAATTAAGCAAAGTTTAATAAAAGAAAGGATTGATTCAGTATAAATAAATGAAGTAAAGTTTACTAAAAGAAAGGATTGACTGAAGTTCAGTTCACTTATTTACTCAATGTAACATTTAAGTCTTGAAAGCAAGTTGAAGTTACTTACATTTATCTGAAATTGAATTTACTTAAAAAAAAGCAAATGCAGAAAGTTGCGAAACTTTTTTACGTAAATTTTACGCATTCCTTTTGTTCAGTGTGATTTTTTTGGCGTGTTTCTACTCTTGGTGGTAGGAAATATAGCAGCTTCACTGACTGGTTAAAACCCTGACAACAGTCAACAGTCAGCCGCCCATTCCTCTCTTATCTATGTGGGATCATCAGATATCATCAGATAGAAAAAAACTAAAAAAACTAATAGAAGAAAAAAGCATAGCGCTGTTAACTTGGCCACATACTGTAGTTTCTGGTGCTCACTATTTACTGTATTTAATATCTTTTACCTGAAATAAATACTAAATACTAAAAAATCTCAAACTACACCTAAATGGAATAATAGTTAATGTATTCATTTCTCCACTTGCTTTAATTAAACTCAGGGTGAAAATTCAACTCATATAAAACATCCTGGTGTTTTTATGGTCTCTGAACCCCGACTGAAGCTTTTAGTGGGTTAAACCGGGCCGAAGACTCCGCAGGACCAGAGCGCCATCCGGCTGAGAGGAGGAGGGAGAGACAAATAGCCGCAGATCCAGCGATTAAAGCCGTGTTGTGAGAAGCTGGCATTAATAAGATATGTACATTACAGAGGGAACATCCTCTCAGCTGGAGATGAAAAATTAAAGAGCAGTGGAGAAAGCAGCAGCAGCAGCAGCAGCAGTGCGCCGCCTCCTGAAATAAAGCGCAGAGCCGCCGAGCCGCATTAGAGCTATCAATAAATCACAGAATAAAAGACAACTTTCAGAGGAGAAGAGGCTCCGAGCTCCGGCCCGATGAGTCCGACTCGCTCCAGCCTGCAGGTAAATAAACCCAGAACTCTCAGCTCTGCAGCTTAATCACCAAAACCACACCACAGATCCACTGTTAACACAAGAACAGTGTGTACTGTACACCCAGCACTTAACCCAACACACTTAACCCAAAACACTAAACCCAGAACTCTCAGCTCTGCAGCTTAATCACCAGATCCACTATTGCAGATCTCAGTATTAACACAGGAACAGTGCTTAGTGTACACCCAGCACTTAACCCAACTCACTAAACCCAACACACTAAACTCACTCTCAGTTTTGCAGCTTAATCACCAGCTCCACTACTGCAGATCCACTATTAACCCAGGAACAGTGCTTACTGTACATCCAGCACTTAACCCAACAAACTGAACCCAACACACCAAACCCACTCTCAGCTCTGCAGCTTAATCACCAAAACCACACCGCAGATCCACTATTTACCCAGGAACAGTGCTTACTGTACATCCAGTACTTAACCCAACACACTTAACCCAAAACACTAAACCCAGAACTCTCAGCTCTGCAGCTTAATCACCAGATCCACTATTGCAGATCTCAGTATTAACACAGCAACAGTGCGCACTGTACATCCAGTACTTAACCCAACACACTAAACCCAACACACTGAACCCAGAACTCTCAGCTCTGCAGCTTAATCACCAAAACCACACCACAGATCCACTGTTAACACAAGAACAGTGCTTACTGTACATCCAGCACTTAACCCAACAAACTGAACCCAACACACCAAACCCACTCTCAGCTCTGCAGCTTAATCACCAAAACCACACCACAGATCCACTGTTAACACAAGAACAGTGCTTACTGTACATCCAGTACTTAACCCAACTCACTAAACCCAACACACTAAACCCAACACACTAAACCCAGAACTCTCAGCTCTGCAGCTTAATCACCAAAACCACACCGCAGATCCACTGTTAACCCAGGAACAGTGCGTACTGTACACCCAGCACTTAACCCAACTCACTAAACCCAACACACTAAACCCAGAACTCTTAGCTCTACAGCTTAATCAACAAAACCACACCGCAGATCCACTATTTCCACAGGAACAGTGCTTACTGTATATCCACCACTTAACCCAACACACTGATCCCAACACACTTATCCCAACACACTAAACTATCATACTAAACCCACTTTCAGCTCTGCAGCTTAATCATCAAAACCACACCACAGATCCACTATTAACACAGGAACAGTGGGTACATCCAGCACTTAACCCAACACACTCAACCCAAAACAATCTAAACCCAGAATTCTCAGCTCTGCAGCTTAATTACCAGATCCACACCACAGATCCACTATGAGACCACTTAACCCAACACACTTAACCCAACACACTTAACCCAACACACTAAGCCATCATACTAAACCATTATAGTAAACCATCATACTAAACCATCACACTAAACCCACCACACTAAACCCAAAACTCTCAGCTCTGCAGCTTAATCACCAGATCCACACCACAGATTCAATATTTACCCAGGAACTGTGCTTACTGTACATCCAGCACTTAACCCAACACACTGATCCCAACACACTAAACCCAGAACGCTCAGCTCTGCAGCTTAATCACCAAAACCACACCGCAGATCTTACTGTTAACACAAGAAGAGTGTTTACTGTACATTCAGTATTTAACCCAACACACTAAACCCAACATACTAAACCCACAACTCTCAGATCTGCAGCCTAATCACCAAAACCACACCGCAGATCTTACTGTTAACACAAGAAGAGTGCTTACTGTACATTCAGTATTTAACCCAACACACTGAACCCAACATACTAAACCCACAACTTTCAGCTCTGCAGCTTAATCACCAAAACCACACCGCAGATCCAATATTTACCCAGGAACAGTGCTTACTGTACATCCAGCACTTAACCCAACACACTGATCCCAACACACTGATCCCAACACACTAAACCCAGAACTCTCAGCTCTGCAGCTTAATCACCAGATCCACACTGCAGATCCACTATTAACACAGGAACAGCACTTACTGTACATCCAGCACTTAACCCAACACACTTAACCGAACACCTTGATCCCAACACACTAAACCATCATACTAAACCCACTCTCAGCTTTGCAGCTTAATCAACAAAACCACACCACAGATCCACTATTAACACAGGAACAGTGCTTAATGTACGTCCAGTACTTAACCCAACACACTAAACCCACCACAGTAAACCATCATAGTAAACCATCATACTAAACCATCACACTGATCCCACCACACTAAACCCAGAACTCTCAGCTCTGCAGCTTAATCACCAGATCCACACTGCAGATATTATCCCAGTAACAGTGCTTACTGTACATCCAGCACTTAACCCAACACTTAACTCAACACACTGATCCCAACACACTAAACCCAGAACTTTCAGCTCTGCAGCTTAATCACCAAAACCACACTGCAGATCCACTATTAACCCAGGAACAGTGCTTAGTGTACACACAGCACTTAACCCAACGCACTGATCCCAACACACTTATCCCAACACACTAAACCTAAGACACTAAACCAGCATACTAAACCCAGAACTCCCAGCTCTGCAGCTTAATCACCAAAACCACACCGCAGATCCACTATTAACACAGGAACAGTGCTTACTGTACATCCAGTACTTAACCCAACACATTAAATCCAACACACTAAACCATCATACTAAACCCACCACACTAAACCCAGAACTCTCAGCTCTGCAGCTTAATCACCAAAACCACACCGCAGATCCACTATTAACACAGGAACAGTGCTTACTGTACATCCAACACTGATCCCAACACACTAAACCAACATACTAAACCCAACACACTGATCCCACCCACACTGAACCATCACACTAAACCATCATACTAAAACCTTCACATTGAACCATCATCCATACACTGAACCATCACTAAATCATCATACTAAACCCATCACACTTAACCCATCACACTGATCCCACCACACTTAACCATTATACTGAACACATCACACTAAACCCACAGCACAAAACCTACTGCACTAAGCCCTCTACTTAACACACTGCGCTAAATCTACAATATCTAACTACTGCTCAAGGGCTTGTCTTGAAGACACTGATTTTCTTTTTTTTTCATGCCTGCTATACATTATTGTACCATTGACACCATTAGGAACCTCTACAACTCCATGTTGAAAAGTCTGGTACATTGCGTTACACATGCATCACACAATACTTTTATTTCCTTCTGTATATCATTGCAAGTTGACAGCTCTGGAAAAAAAGACCACTTAAAATGATGAGTTTCTTTAAATTTAACTAATTAAAAACCTCTGGAATAAAATCAAGAGGAAGATGGAAGCTGAACTGCTTGAATTTTTTGCACCAGGAGTAAAGCAGCATAAAGTTATCCAAAAGCAGTGTGTAAGACTGGTGGAGGAGAACATGATGCCAAGATGCATGTGATTAAAATTCAGGGTTATTCCACCAAGGATTAATTTCTGATCTCTTAAAACTTTATGAATGTGAACTCTACCATCATCAATGCTGCTGTAAGATCCTGGTGAAAAATTGATGCAACACTGGATTGAAATATAACTTGTGACGTTGCAGAAGCTTGGTTGAATTTTGGTTGGCACTGTATTTATCAATGGATTTGTGTTATTGATCAATACTTTTCTTTCTTGTGTTTTTCTCTCCAGTGTCCGGGCTTTAAGACTCAAAAACATGATGCATGCTGCTGCTAGCTGCCTGGGACATTTACATGCAGCAGCTAAATGCTTTTACCGGTTATAGCCTGCAGCTAAAGCAGTACATCTGGAGTAATAGTCTTTCTTATTTTCCCCGCAGACCGCACCACCGTTACACCAGCAGAATAACACTGTCAGAGCAAATGTGACAAAAAATCACACCTTGTTTACTATTCCACTAACAAATCCCCAGCATTCCGAGCGGCGGGCGCTATTTATTTATGAGATAGCGGTAAAGAGTGCGCCGTATAAGCAGCTTATTCCACCGTTAACCACTAATAATACTGAAGTAGCTCGTTTAAAAAGACCTGAGAAAAGAGAGAGAGATAGAGAGCAGTCAGGCGAGAGTCCCATCTTCACTATCAGCTCATTATCTCTGTGGCCATGCCCCCCCCCAGGGCAGGTATGCTGACTGCCTGGTGCTTGTTTACAGGGGGGGAGGTGGCTATCTGAGCTCAGCCAGCCGGATTGGGACGCATCATCGCTTCACTGAGTTTTTACACCTTATCTCCGCCCCCTGCTATTCTTCTCGACTGACCCCGCCCCCCTAGTGAGGCCAACAGGGTGGAAATGGTCACTCTGCCCGTATGTGGACCCCCCAATATTTATTATACAGCACCTGAATCCCAGTTTCAGAATCAGTTTCTCTGATTTTGCTATTTATAGGTTTATGTTTGAGTAAAATGAACATTGTTTTATTCTATAAACTACAGACAACGTTCCTCCCAAATCCCCCCCCCCCCCAAAAAAAAACAATCTGGTCATTTAAAGCATTGGTGACACTTTACATGGATGGTCCATTTTATGGCCTTGTTGATGCTCAACTGACATTCAACTAACACTGAATTGAATGTCCATTAAATTGAACTTAAACCTATGTTGAATGTAAATGATTCAAAATAGAACCTAACCCTACACCTAACCCTAACCTTAACCCTTAATCAACCCTAAAATCAAACCCTACACCTAACCCTAACCTTAACACTTAATCAACCCTAAAATCTAACCCTACACCCAACCCTAACCTTAACACTTAATCAACCCTAAAATCTAACCCTACACCCAACCCTAACCTTAACACTTAATCAACCCTAAAATCAAACCCTACACCTAACCCTAACCTTAACACTTAATCAACCCTAAAATCAAACCCTACACCTAACCTTAACCCTTAATCGACCCTAAAATCAAACCCTACACCTAACCCTAACCTTAACCATTAATCAACCCTAAAATCAAACCCTACACCTAACCCTAACCTTAACCATTAATCAACCCTAAAATCAAACCCTACACCTAACCCTAACCTTAACCCTTAATCAACCCTAAAATCGAACCCTACATCTAACCCTAACCTTAACCATTAATCAACCCTAAAATCAAACCCTACACCTAACCCTAACCTTAACCCTTAATCAACCCTAATATCAAACCCTACACCTAACCCTAACTTAACCATTAATCAACCCTAAAATCAAACCCTACACCTAACCCTAACCTTAACCATTAATCAACCCTAAAATCAAACCCTACACCTAACCCTAACCTTAACCCTTAATCAACCCTAAAATCGAACCCTACATCTAACCCTAACCCTAACCTTTAATCAACCATAAAATCTAACCCTACACCTAACTCTAACCTAAAATCGAACCCTACACCTAACCCTAATCTTAACCCTTAATCAACCCTAAAATCGAACCCTACACCTAACCCTAACCTTAACCCTTAATCAACCCTAAAATCAAACCCTACACCTAACCCTAACCTTAACCCTTAATCAACCATAAAATCGAACCCTACACCTAACCCTTACCCTAACCTTAACCTAAACTTAAAATCTAACCCTACACCTAACCTTAACCTTAACCCTTAATCACCCATAAAATCTAACCCTACACCTAACCCAAACCTTAACCTAAGCTTAAAATCTAATCTAACCCTAAACCCAATCCTAAAATATTTAGATAAGCGTTTGGGGTAGAGTTGAATGTAGGGTTATATTCAATAGAGAATCATTTACTTTCACCTTTTAGTTCATTTGCATTTAATAGACATGTAGTTAAATGTTAGTTGAATGTTAGTTGAGCATCAAAGAGGCCATCAAACGGACCATCCAAGTAAAGTGTTACTGAAGCATGTATTCACAGAAAATAAGAAATGACTGAAGTAACAAAATAAAAAAAAAGATGTAGAGCTTTCAGACCTCAAATAATGCAAAAAAAAATGTTCATAATCATAAAGTATTCAAAAGTGTTCAGAAATCAATATTTGGTGAATTAATAACCCTGCTTTTTAATCACAAATTTCATGCATCTTGGCATCATGTTCTTCTCCTCCACCAGTCTTACACACTGCTTTTGGATAACTTTATGCTGTTTTACTCCTGGTGAAAAAAAAAAAGCAATTCAGCTTGGTGGTTTGATGGCTTGTGATCATCCATCTTCCTCTTGATTATATTCCAGAGTTGTTTAGTTTGGTAAAATTAAAGAAACTCATCATTTTTTAAGTAGTATATTATTATTATTATTATTTTTTTAGAAACATTACTTTGGCTACTATACTGCATACTGTTCTGTACTATAAAGTTGTATAGTACGAGTAAGAGTGTAGTATAACTCATCACACACTATGCTATGTTACATAGTAATAAATACTTAATAAACATAAAAGTACTAAATACTCTATTTCTATATGATGAACGTACACTAAAGTACACAACGTACTACTTTTACGATACATTGTAGTTACATTAACATGATAAAAACTATAGTATACAGCAATTAGGTGCTAAATAACATTGTATAATAATTGTACTCTTATACTGCATATTTTACTATAGTAACGTACTAGATCCATGCACTCTATTCAAACACTATAGAAGTGTTTATAATCTATAGCTTAATGTTGATTTTTTCTACATATTGTAATTGACTCTACTAGACTGTACTGTTGGAAAATGCTCAAATATGAATATGAATTATCAATGTATTTATCTGTATTTGTATTAGACTGTATGACTATGAAGTAAAAGACTATGGACTTTATGAGGAGGGTTGTTTTTGGGGTATTTCTTTTGTTGTTGTTGTAGTGTGCTGACATTGTTGTATTTTGTTGTTGCTGTCATTATAATCATTGTTATTATTATTATTATTATTATTATTATTATTATTATTGTTGTTGTTGTTATTATGAGCTTCCTAGGGTGTCCCTTTTCACATGATATAAATGTTAAAAATTTGTTTTATTGTTTTAAACATGATGATGATGATGATGATGATGATGATGATGATGATGATGATGAATGTTATCCAGAAAATCAAACACTAATACTCACATTAAGAATGGGTACTACATACTATGATACGTTAAAGGTACTGCATTATTTGGTATAATAAATATACTTCATACTATAGTACATAAACAGTATTTAAAAATCAGGTGTACAGTAATAAATTGCTAAATGACTTTGTATATTAATAGTACTGTTATACTACATATTGTACTATAGCACCATAAAACATCAAATCCCATGAAGGTGTTTAGTATCTGTAGTTTTATAGAAAGTCAAACACTGATAAATACAGCATAAATACTGTGGTATACAGTAATAAAATGCTAAATAGCATTGTTTATTAAAAGTAATAAACATTGCATCATATAAGGTATTAAACATTGTATTATATATTTTGTACTATAGTACTATAAGACATCATAGAACTATATAGTACTATATAGACATCAGTATGCTTAGTATATGTCAGACTATAGTCAAACACTAATAGTTACAGTATGAGAGGGTGCTACATACTATACTATATACTATTAAAGGTACTACATAATTTGGTATATTAAATATATTACATACTTTGGTACATTAACAGTGTTAAATACTATTGTATACCATAGTATATTGTATACTCTTTATTATATGGTGTACTATTGTACATATATATGAAGGTGTTCAGAGTCTGGCGCTGTCCTTGTGTCTCCGGTTCATTAGTACAGGTGGACGCTGGGGTGTTTGATCAGGTCGTCGTGATGTTGCTAAGACCCGAGCGGACCCAGGAAGCTCTTCCCAGGCAGCCCTCAGTCGGAGGAGCGTCGGAGCGCCGTGACTCGCGGGATAATTACTCCTGCTGCTGATATATAATTTTATATCTCTGCTCGTGTGTAATTTCCCCTAACACTTTTTATAAATGGCTTCTTTTCTGGGTCACCATCTACAGAATAACGCTCAGCGAGAAAATATAGAGTTACAAATGTTCACGCTCGCCTCCGAGGAGAAGCCAATATTGTCATCAGTTTCCAAATTACACAGGGCCCCTCGACGTGGTACCAACTAAACATGCAATCAAATCCTGTACTATTCTTAATTGTAGCAATTACTTCACTCCGCTGAAGAACCCATTCAGGCCCTTCTGTAGCCTCAAGAGTGCAGCTATTTACAGATGTCACACACTGAGCTGAAACATGCCTCACGCCTGCAGAAAATCAAACACTGATTCACACCAACAGAAGGTGCTACATGCACTGGAAAAATGAGGGTATTGCAAAATACATATTTAATGCTACATTAAAGGAACTACGCACTAAAGTACATTAAAGGTACTCCATCCTTTGGTACTTTAAAGGAACAGCACATTATGTTACAGTAAAGGTACTCCATACTTTTATATACTAGAGGTACTTTATACTATGGTAACATTAAAGGTGCAACAACCTCTAGTACAATTGGGGCATGGCATAATACATACTATGTTACATTAAACAAACTCAATACTTTGTTACATTAAATGAACAACACACTATGCCAAATTAAATATCCTCCATCGTTTGGTACATTAGAAGTACTGCATACTACGGTAACATTAAAAGGTGCATCAAATTCTAGTACAATTGGGGTATTGCATAATACATATATGTTACATCAAAGGTATTCGATACTATGGTGGCATTAAAACAAAAAACTCTAGTACAATTAGATATTGCATAATATATAATATGTTTCATTAAAGGTACTCCATACTTTGGTACTTTAAAGGTACTCCATACTTTGGTACTTTAAAGGTACTCCATACTTTGGTACATTAAATGTACTCCATACTTTGGTTCTTTAAAGGTACTCCATAGTTTGGTTCTTTAAAGGTACTCCATACTATGGTAACATTAAAGGTACAACACACTCTAGTACAATTGAGGTATTGCACAATGCATTCTATGTTACATTAAACGGACTCCATACTTTGGTACATTAGAGTTACTTCATACTCTGGTAACATTAAAGTTCACTAAACTCTAGTACAATTGGGGTATTGCATAATACATACTATGTTACATTAAAGAAACTACATGCTATGGAGCATTAAACATACTACATACTTTGGTACATTACAGGTACAGTACTGCATACTATGGCCACATTAAAGCAACAAACTCTAGTACAATTAGGAATTGCATAATACAAATTATGTTACATTAAAAGTACTTCATCTATTGGTGTATTAATGTTACTCCATACTTTGGTACATCAATTGTACTCCATACTTTGGTACATTAATGATACTCCATACTATGGTACATTAATGATACACCATACTTTGGTACATTAATGATACTCCATACTATGGTACATTAATGATACTCCATACTTTGGTACATTAATGATACTCCATACTATGGTACATTAATGATACTCCATACTTTGGTGCATTAATGATACTCCATACTTTGGTCCATTAATGGTACTTCATCCTTTGGTACATTAAAAGTACTCCATTCTTTGGTACCTTAAAGGTACTCCATCCTTTGGTACATTAAAGGCAATCCGTCCTTTGGTACATTAAAAGTACTCTATTCTTTGGTACCTTAAAGGTACTCCATCCTTTGGTACATTAAAGGTAGTCCATACTTTGATACATTAATGGTACTCCATACTTTGGTACATTAATGGTACTCCATACTTTGGTACATTAAAGGACTCAATCCTTTAGTACATTAAAGGCATTCCATCCTTTGGTAAATTAAAGTACTCCAACTTTTGGTACATTAAAGGTACTCCATCCTTTGGTACATTGAAGGTCCTCCATCCTTTGGTACAATAAATGTACTCCATCCTTTGGTACATTAAAGGTATTCCATCCTTTGGCATATAAAAGGTACTCCATCCTTTGATACATTAAAAGTACTTCATCCTTTGGTAAATTAAAGGTACTCCATCCTTTAGTACACTAAAGGTACTCCAAACAACAAACTCTAGTACAATTACGTATTGCATAATACAAAATTATGTTTGATTAGAAGTACTCCATACTATGGTACAGTAATGGTACTCCATATTTTGGTACATTAATGGTACTCCATCCTTTGGTACATTAAAGGTACTCCATACTTTGGTACATTAATGGTACTCCATACTTTGGTACATTAATCATACTCCATCCTTTGGTACATTAAAGGGACTCCATCCTTTGGTACATTAATGGTACTACACACTGGTACACTAAATGTAGTGCATAGTATGGCAGATTTAAGATACTGCACACTATGGTACACAGAAGGTACCATCATTGTTTTGTTGTTTTGTACTGTATACTGCATCATACTATAGTTCTTAAAGCAAGTTATTCCACATTAATCTAAAGTTATATACACAGCAGTAGTGCTGGTTGAATCTAACATTACTGCAGTATTATAATCTCTATTACTGGATGGACTCTGCAGTCTGTCAGAGGGTTCGAGGTCGTGACCTCGCAGTATTGAACCAGTTTGTCTCATAAAGCGAATTTATAAAATTTCAGTTCATTACAGAAATGTCACAGACTGAAGCCTGAGGATCTAAAGCATTCAGCCAGACTGACTACAGTCAGACAGTCGGGCCTACAGTTGTCACACACTATACTCATCACAGAACCACACAAAGGGAGCGAATACAGGAAACAGACAAATCAGTGGAAAAATGACAGACGAAAAGATGAGAATGAAGAAAAGGAATATGAAAAAAAAAATCCACTTTCTTCAAACAATTTCAGAAATTAGGACCAGCATTAGGACCAAGGTTTGTTTAAGGTTTATTATTTATCTTTAGCACACCAGTGAACTGATGCTGGAAACATACAAAAGACAAAAACTAATGTTCTTAATCAATTACGGCTTTGTTTGGGGTGTAGCGTGTAACCATTCCCTTTAAGAACCAGGTGAGCTCTGACTTTGGCACATTCATATCTTAACAGCACGGCATCTTTGTGCGTCTCAGCAGAGACAGATACTGAGCTGCTCGTTCACACTGTGAAGATACACCAGCAGCTCATTTAAGGAAACAGCAATGTTTTTTTTTTTATTTTTTATTCTTTATTCTGTTTATTGTTGACGTAAAAGCTGTATTCATGCTCTGCAGTGTGTTAATTAAGGTTAATTAGTTTTAATTTAACTGTAAAGCATGTTGGAGGGAGCATCATAGACTGGATCTAATTTGATGTGAATATTACTATTAACAAATGCCTCATCATATGTTATATGTAGTAGTTAAATGACATTCTGTCTTCACTATCCTATTGGTCATGTGATTAATTTAACCTTCTCTCAACTGTTAAGCATGATGGAGGGAGAATCATACGTTATATATATATATATATATATATATATATATATATATATATATATATATATATATATATATATATACAGCTCTGGAAAAAAAGAGACCACTTAAAAATGATCTGGAATATAATTAAGAGGAAGATGGATGATCACAAGCCATCAGTTCAAGCTAAATTGCTTGAATTTTTGCCACAGGAGTGTAAAGGCATAAAGTTATCCAAAAGCAGTGTGTAAGACTGGTGGAGGAGAACATGATACTAAGATGCATGAAAACTGTGATTAAAAAAACAGGGTTATTCCACCAAATACTGATTTCTGAACGCTTAAAACTTTATGAATATGAACTTGTTTGCTTTGCATTATTTGAGGTCTGAAAGCTCTGCAATTTTTTTTTTTGTTATTTCAGTCATTTCTCATTTTCTGCAAATAAATGCTCTCAATGACAATATTTTTATTCGGAATTATGGAGAAATGTCGTCTGTAGTTTATAGAATAAAACAACAATGTTCATTTTACTCAAAAAAATATTTATGAATTGCAAAATCAGAGAAACTGATTCAGAAACTGAAGTGCTCTCTTTATTATTTAAAACAGTCATAGTAAAAAAGGATTACAATTTAGTATTGTTCAATAATGTCTTAACATTATTATACACACTAGTGTCAGGTAAAAATTAGGAAAGACATTACTAAAAAAAACAGGGTTATTCCACAAAATATTGATTTCTGATCTTTTAAAGCTTTATGAATATGAACTTGTTTTCTTCGCATTATTTGAGATCTGAAAGCTCTGAATATTTATTTTTTATTTCAGCCATTTCTCATTTTCTGTGAATAAATGCTCTGAATGACTAAATATTTTTATTTGGAACTTGGGAGAAATGTTGTACGTACCAGGAGTAAAGCCGCATAAAGGTATCCAAAAGCAGTGTGTAAGACTGGTGGAGGAAAAGATGCCACTTTATGAATATAAAGTTGTATTATTTGCATTATTTAAAGTCTGAAAGCTTTGCATCTTTTTTGTTATTTCTCATTTTCTGCAAATAAATGCCATAAATGACAATTTACTTTTTTTAGGAATTTGGGAGAAATGTTGTCTGTAGTTTATAGAATAAAACAACAATGTTCATTTTTCTCAAACATAAACCTATAAATAGCAAAATCAGAGAAATTGATTCAGAAACTAAAGTGCTGTATATAGTGGAATGCATCTTTATTAACATGTATAGCCACATTTTTAATGTCTCACAAATGCCTTATTACATGTTATGAATGGGTCTGGGATCAGAGAAAAAGTAAAAATATATATATTATACTGAGATTACAGTAGAGCGTGTGTTATGTTAAGTATTTGGTAATAGAATCAGGAATGGTGAATGAAAGCAGTGTATTGGTGAGACAGGATGCTCTATCTGGAGCACTCTGCTGGTCCCGGTGGAAATCACTGGGCTCTGTTTTCCTCGGCGTCTCGCTCGGGGGACACTCAGGAGTTTTGATGCTGCAGAATTCACCGGGATTCACAGGGTTTTGGGTAAACGATGACATTCTGTATGACATGATGTGTAATCTGTAAAATTGCCATTCAGTCAGCTGCTCACAGAGCAGAAACATCTCCACCACCAGCACAGAGATTAGCACTGAGTAACCTTGGCAGAGGTGAGAGAGAGAGAAGAGAGAGCGAGAGAGACAATACGAGATGGGAAATATGGATCAAAATATTTGTTTCTATAATTAAGTAAAGAAATTTTTTTTTAGCAGTCTAATGTGTTAACGATCAGGAGATTCCCTGTTCGAATCCCGGTCATGCAGCTTGCCATCACCTGCTGGAGCCCTGAGAGAGCACACTTGGCCTTGCTCTCTCTCTCTGGGTGGGTACAGTACAGTAGATGGCGCTCTCTCTTGCCCCTCATCACTCCTAGGGTGATGTGGATCAGCACAAGGCTGCGCCTGTGAGCTGATGTATCAGAACCGAGTCGCTGCTGAGCTTTCCTCCGAGCTTTAGCGCTGTGATGCTACTCGGCAATGCTACAGCATTAGCAGCAGCAGCTCAAAAAGAGGCGGAGTCTGACTTTACATGTGCCAGAGGACCACACCTCCCACTTCTTGCTTCTCCATCTGTCATTCCCATAGAGTCTGGGTTTGGTTGTTACCAGGAGCATTGTACTTGTCTTATTGTACCAAGTGTAAAGTTTGCTTGAGGGGGGATCATGGTTCTGGAAACACTTCTGGAAAAAATGGTCAAAATTCACATAAACACACTGATTAAATTATTAATAAAACAAAATGTATTAAGACACTTTATATAAGAATGCAAATGTCAGCAATCCATGACCTAAAGCTTAAGAGATCTGACAAGACAATGACCCAAAGGATATATATTAATTAGTAGTATTTTTCCATTGATAAACATTGTAGATTAATTGACACTATGTTATTTGAGACATTTTTCATTGATAATAAATTGAAATGTAATGATTAATAATGTTTTAACTAGTGTCAATAAAAAAAAATAATAATAATTGAGACATTCTGTTGTAAGTGCTGCTTTTTAAAGTACCCTTATTGATAAGTGTCACCAAAAAGAAACATATAAATTATTATTCAGTTTTATTTTTTGTTTTTATGTAATTTCTTACCAAATGAATCACAAAATAAAAGTATCCTTCGATTTCAAATTCGAGGTTTCACTTACCTAGCCTAGCCTGCACTGTGGATGTTCTCATAATGCACTTAATAACAGTAATAGACAGTCCATGAATCTATAGATGTGATATCAATCATACAATGTTTTGTTAGTAATCAATGCAAAACTCCAAGACCTTTCAAAGGGTTCACTTACTTTACTTTTTTATATATTACTTACATTTTTTTATTGCAACTCCATTATTTCCTGTATTTTTCCTTTTTTCCATTTTGTCATATAAAACTTTTTAAATATTATTTCATATTTTTTATATTAAATGTTTTATTATTTGCTTTGGGGACATTAGAGCGAGTCAGTTTGGTACACATGTTTTTGGTGGAAAAAAGAATGTTTGACTCATTTAGTTTTCACCTCACAGTTACAGCATTAGCCCAGCCTTCTCACCGCCTCCACACACAGCTGCCTCACACCACTCACACCATTAACACCACACAGCACCTCCCAGCACCTCCCAGCACACCGGCCTGTTCATACCCACCTCTGATTATGAAATATCAGTTTGTAAAATACAACTGACACCAGTAAATCCATGATTCTTTGGATTTTCTTGCGATATATTGAGGATAACATCGTAATATGTGATTCCCATCCCTAATTTACATCAGTAAACATTCATTTAACTAGTGATGTTTGATTAGGGATCACTAGCAAGGTCTATAGAAAGTCTCTATACTAGTTTGGGCAAGTAGTTTAATATCCACAGTGTAATAATGAAGGGTTGAAAAATATATTTCTAAAAAAAAAAAAGTACTCTGATCTCCAAATTAATGACGAACATTACCATTCACAGTCTTTTATAGCCTTTTTAAGATTAGGATAATGCAGCTGTTGGTCTTTATGGAAGGTCACGCATTCTCCACCACTTTTCAAACCTGGTTTGGTATCACGACTGAAAGTCTCGCTCTAAAAATACGCTTCCCACAGTCCGCAGATAAAAGGCTTGCTCAGAACGACGCAAGCCCTGTTGCTATAATAGCAATACACCAGAAATTTACCTGGACACACCTCATTTCAAGAGTACCACATCCATCTTCGTAGATGTATACTTAAGCACCTTTGCTATTTAACCGACACAGACAGAAGCAGTGAAAATAGACAACTAGACGTGAAGTGTAAGATAGCAATGAACATTGCAACATGCAGTTACCCAGACATAGGTTAGATATAGTCCTAGGCTATATGTTCCTTTTTAATGGAAAATCTCAATTCAAAATGCTGTGTAGCTCAAGACTAGGTTTAATCCCTTTCTAGAAAACTGACCCTTAGTGTATTTCTTACTCATACAATCTGCCACACGGTAACAATGGAGGGTAAAAAATACATTTCTCAGATCAAAAAAGCTGAACACTGATCTCCGAATTAATAACGAACATTACCATTCACAGTTTTTTAAACCCTTTTGAGTGGTCTAAATCCGCTGTTGGTCTCTTTATGGATAGAGCCCGCATTCTCCACCACTTTTCAACCCTGGTTTGGTATCGCGACTGAAAGTCTCGCTCTAAAAATACGCTTCCCACAGTCCGCAGATAAAAGGCTTGCTCAGAGCGACGTAAACCCTGTGTTTATTTCCGCAAGTGTGTCTAGCCAAGATTACAGCGGCCGCTGAGCCTCGTGGTGGGGGAAAGTGTGTGTGGGGGGTGCGGAAAGCCCTTTCATTACCTCCCTCCATCTCTTCCTTCTCTTCTCTTCTTCTCTTTCTCTCCGTCTGAAGTAGCGATGGAAGGCCTGACCTCTCTCTGATTACGTTAAAGTTGATGTAATGAGTCTGTGCCATAGATTCGTCTCCGGCTGCTCCTCAGTAATCCAGTGAAACAGTGGCATTACCTGTGTCGTTCAGCCTGATGCGCTCCATCTTCCAGCTTTTAGGAGCTTTTATGCTGATTAAAGCTCGGCTGCCGCCGGCGGAGGAGTGGGATCTGACACTCGGGTGACTGGAGGAGTTCAAGGAAGAGTAAACAAAAGGAATCCCGCAATCCGAGTCCGATCCGAACCAGCAGGGAAGCTCTGCAGTCAGAGAGGAACCTGCTTACGGTATACACTGTAAAATTTCATACGTTGATTTTACATGAGAGTTTGTTGTTTAGTCTTTACTCAGCTGAATATATTTCCCATCATTAGAAATGCCTCAACATAAGAAGGTTGAAGACTAGCGCACACTTCTTTCGATACATGTGAAGTCAGACTCCGCCTCTTTTTGAACTGGTGCTGATGCAACATTCTTATACATCAGCTCACAGACACCTTATGGTGAGTAACATCACTCTAGGAGTAAAGCCAACTGTGTCTCTCAGGGCTCCGACAGCTGGAGGCAAGCTGCATAACCGGGATTCGAACCAACAATCTCCTGATCACCTTTGGACCACTTGACGCAAATATGTGTAGTTAATTTCTACTATTTAAGTTTACCTAAATAGTAAATATACTCAATTTAGTTGAATTGACTTCAAATGGCATGGTAACTATTGAATCCTGGCATCATTTATTTCCAGTATCTCGCCATCAGTGTGTAGTCTTACCAACAAGGGCTAACTTTTCTTGCAAATTTAGTTATTACCCCAAAAAATAAAAAGAGAATGGCAAGTATGTTATTTTCGCCTGAAAATATATGCCTAACTATTGGTTATTCAGGCAAGGACAGCTAGTAATCCAATTCAGAGTTCCTTCATTTAGCTCTTAGCCAGCATGAAATAACCAGGAACACTGTGGCCAAGCAGTCAGATTAACATTAGATAAAATATAAATAGGAAGATAGACCTGGTGCACAAGACTACACATTGATGGTGAGTTAGTTGTAAGGAAAACATCCGTTATACAAATAAATGATGCCAGTAAACAATAAGAAAGATCCGTGGGTTAATATGGTGCAATATTATTTGAATAAGATCTTGAAAGGTTGGAGTGTAGTTTCCTCTTTTTTTAGGAAATTATAACTTTACTAAAATTACATGAGTTAAATCATTAGGATATTATAAAATAAATATATTTCACTGAAGTTATTTGAGCAAGACGGTTCTAGGATGTTGTTAGGCATTAATTTTGATATTTGAACAGCTTGACCATGGTGACGATAGATAGATAGATAGATAGATAGATAGATAGATAGATAGATAGATAGACAGATAGATAGATAGATAGATAGATAGATAGATAGATAGATAGATAGATAGATAGATAGATAGATAGATAGATAGATAGATAGATTCACTATTTAAATGACACAGACAGAAGGCATTAAAATAGTGGTTGGTGTGGCGCTGTGCATAACACCCCTACCTGCCAGTTACCTGAGTTACCCTATCATGTGGGAGACTGGGGTTCAATTCCTGGTCTGGGTGACTGAATGCTGCGCTACACCAATAAGAGATAGCTAGCTAGCTAGCTAGCTAGCTAGCTAGCTAGATAGATAGATAGATAGATAGATAGATAGATAGATAGATAGATAGATAGATAGATAGATAGATAGATAGATAGATAGATAGATAGATAGATAGATAGATAGATAGATAGATAGATTCGCTATTTAAACGACACAGACAGAATGCATTAAATAGTGGTTGGTTGGTGTGGTGCAGTGGATAACACTCCTACCTGCCAGTGAGTTACCCTATCATGTGGGAGACTGGGGTTCAATTCCTGCTCTGGGTGACTGAATGGTGCGCTACACCAATAAAAGTCCTTGGGCAAGACTCCTAACACTATGTAGGCCTTCCTCTGTAAGTGGAATAACCTTTCAAGTCACTCTGGATAAGAGCATTAGATAAATAGGTGTAAGATAGCAATGAGCATCGTGACTGTTCACAGCGTTCCACCCAAACCCTGTGTCTGATTGTAATCTGCATCAGCTGAACAGAAACGCTCAGATCCGAGGCTTTTTCTTTTGGGTAAAAAGCTCTGAAGCGAACGCTGTGTGTGTCTCAGCTGAGACAGCTCATCTGGAGCGTCAGCTCTCAGCTTATTTAAACATCCTCTCCGGGCCAAGAACTCCAAGGCTTTGTTTAGCATTCCGCTAAAACGCTGGACGTGGACAAAAGACGTGACCTCGCTTCACTCTGACGAGAAGGTTAGTCCCTGTTTTCCGAGGCCGGAGACTTAAACACACAGTAGTCCGTCTCTGCTGAGACGGGAGAGTGATGTTTAATTGTGCGTGAGAGAGAGAGAGGAACAAAAGGCCCGGCTCTGATTTGAAGCTTCGGTCAAACACGTTTATTCATTTCACATCAAACCAAAGGACCTCTGCACCTTGTAAATGTAGCAGAATCAAATCAGGACTTCAATGAGCCTTTATCTGCAAACAGAAAAAAATAATAATTAGAGATGGATATCGTTTAAAAAATGATTTACCAATATGATATATTTATTTCAGTAACGATACGCAAACAATACTTTTTCGAAATTGTAATCAAAAAATTCACAAAACAATTAAGTAATAATACACTCGAGGTTCGTTCTGTAACGTGTAACATTGGCACTGCTGGGCGAAATTAAACCACAGTTCCATTATCACTGTTTATTAAAAGATATTAAAGATAAAGAGAAAAAGAACACTCCGCCAGTTAAAATAGTTCCATTGCTGCTCTGTTTGTAGCTGCACAGTTTGGCTTGTAAGCGCTGCATTGTTGCTAGGTTACCTGTATGTGGCGGAGTAATACATGAAGAGCTTCAGTTACAGTGCATTACCGGCTGATAACGGCACTTAAAGAAGGCCTCTCAGCCAATCACACTGCAGGGTCGGTACTAACTGTGCTGTAATAATTATTATTACACAGACAACATAAGTAATCTCATTCTCATACTTTCACCTTTCACCAGGAGAGACTCCATCTTTTAGGATCTTGTTGGGACAGCGCTTTATTACGAAAAAATATCATCGCTTGTGCTTAAACTACAAATAATTTATGGTAGTTCCCTGTGTTTTTTGAGAGGGTGATGTATTTTTTTTGTTAGGTACAAGATAACACCTCACAACTTATGCAGGCAGGCGTGGTTGTTTTAAAACTGTTCCCTGTGGTAACACTTCATTATCAATCAACAGAGAGCAGACAATTCTGTGCTGTTAAGTGCTTTCTGGGCCATTGTTGTCATCTCCTCTTGACAGCATGGACAATTCTAGCCAGATGCCACCGGTCACAATCATTACCATACACTGCACTGCACTGTCCACTGTGGGTGGTAACATAAGCCTTCTATAATGTATTCCCAGTACACAAGTGACACTGTAGATTATAGTATTTAAATTACTCGTAAAAAAGGGCGTCAAGCTGGCTAAGCGCTGCTACTATGATCAGAAGATCGCTGGTTTGAATCCCAGTTATGCAGCTTGCCATCAGCTGCCAGAGCCCTGAGAGAGCATAATTAGCCTTGCTCTCTCTGGGTGGGTACAGTACAGTAGACGGCACTCTTTCCCCTCATCACTCCAAGGGTGATGTGGATCAGCACAAGGCTGCATCTGTGAGCCGATGTATCAGAACCAAGTCACTGCTGCGCTTTGCTACGAGTGTTAGCACTGTGATACTACTAATTACTTAAAAAAATGGGTTTTTGTACTGAATTACTGAAATAAAGTAACTTTTCAATGATTCTTATTTTTTGAGATGCATTTAAACATGTTAAAACAGCAAAACAACTTTTTTCTTTTACTTTTAATAGTGCTTTAGAGGTGCTTGAGCCCATGCTGCTCGGACGGGAAAGTGATGTTTAATTGTGCGAGAGAGAGAAGAACAAAGGGCCGGTGCTGAAATCGTGCGAGAGGAGATGCTTTGAAGAAGCTAATTCGAAGGTTCGGTCTAACACGTTTATTCATTTCACATCAAATACGTTTTTTGAACCTTGTGAATATTACTGGATCAAATCAGGACTTCAAAGCGTCTTTGTGTGCAAACAAAATAATAATGACTAAGGTTTTTTTTCGGCCATCGTTATTTTTGCCTCTTGGCAGTGCAGAGCCCGGCCGAGCCTCCAGATTTATCCAGCTGAGAATAAAAGTAAACAGTGCAGCAGGAAACTATCTCTCGTTTTTCTTCTTCTCTCTTCTTCTTCTTCTTCTTCTTTTTCCCTCCAAACTGAAGGAAAGCATTAACGCAAAACTTACAGCCTGTCCTGTCTCGTTGGACTGCAGTGCTTGAGAGTGTTATCACAGTTTAATTGTGAAAGTATTACACAATTGAAGCAGCTTTTCTTGCTGCAGCTTTGCGGTAGAATCACAAGTGTTGAAGTGTGGAATCCCTGCTGATGCAGCATTTTAATCCTAGTGGAATTCAGGAACATAAACAAACTGTGCTCAAATTTACAGGAAAAAAAAAAACTATATTGGTGTGAAATAAAAAGGCATCTCACATCTCTTATAGTATTAATGTGAGAATATAACAGCATCTGTAGAGGCCTTGGTAATGTGAGACCATTAAACGATAATATGTATGACTTTTGATCCAATATCCTGCATTTTTAATGTTTCTATTATTATTTCTCACCTATAGTTTACTAAATTGTGATTTTATCTTATATACTACAATGAGACCACCTAAAAAAATATGACTTTTTGTGATTTTACCAAATTGAAAACCTCTGGAATATAATAATCAAGAGGAAGATGGATGATCACAAGCCATCAAACCAAGTGTTATCCAAAATCAGTGTGTAAGACTGGTGGAGGAGAACATGATGCCAAGATGCATGCAAAAAAGGAAATTGTGATTAAAAACCACCAGGGTTATTCCACCAAATATTGATTTCTGAACTCTTATTGAACTTATAACTTTATGAATATGAACTTGTTGTTTTCTTAGCATAATTTGATTTATCACTCTCTGCAAATAAATGCTCTAAATGACAGTATTTTTATTTGGAATTTGGGAGAAATGTTGTCTGTAGTTTATAGAAAAAAACATCAATATTCATTTTAAGGGAAATATATACCTATAAATAGCAAAATCAGAGAAACTGATTCAGAAACTGAAGAGGTGCCAGTTTTAAAATAAAATTTTTGATTATCTTTGCTGCTACCATTCAATTGACCATCAGTCATTTATTTTTTTTTTTGTACATTTAATTGGACAGATTTCATTTTCCAGCAGGACTTGGCACACTGCCCACACTTGCAAAAGTACCAATTGTTCTTATATAATGTAATATTAACATTTTCTGAGACACTGATTTTTGGGTTTTCATTGGCTGTAAGCTTAAAATAGATCAATCTGTGTGTAATACATTGATATAATATATGAGTTTCATGTTCATCATTTTACTGAATTACTAGAATAAACTTTTTTTAATGATGACATTTTTGAAATAGTCCTTTTAATTTGTAATACAAGTTATTTAGAGCAATGCAATTCATACTGGTGAATACTCCATGATGTGATCTCCTGATGCAAAGGGCAGCTGGAGGTTTTAAATAGTGTAAAGAAAACAAACGTGTTTGGCTGTTATTCAGTGTTATGAAGGCATTTACTGCACTAATAACAGGATTAGGCCTCGGAGCTTCGGAGCCTCGGATCCGGACTGTGCATCTGCAGAATGGTGAGCGTTTAATCACACGTTTTCACCAGGACGCTCTTTCAGGGTTTACACTCAGAGTTTGATCAGTGTTTCCTGTCTAGACGTGTGCATGTGACTGTGTGTGTGTGTGTGAGACTGTGTGTGTGTGTGACTGTGTGTGTGTGTGTGTGTGTGTGAGCTGAAAGTCGGAGAATAGAAAAGCCAAAAAAGGAGGACTGAAAAGAAAAGATATAAATAACAGTTTTCAGAACACTGATTTGGAAATGATTTGAAAAGAAGCTGGGAGGTCTCTTCTGCTGTGCATGTGCAGCTGAGTGTGTGTGTGTGTGTGTGTGTGTGTGAGCCTGTGAGCTCAGTATTGTCAGCGTTTATGGATCAGTTCCAGATGTTGACTTTCAGAGGGTTATAATGGAGCTCTTTCCACTGTGGCAGAAAGGCGGTTTAATCTGTTAGAAAAGCCTGACGTCTCTCCAGCACACGGCTTCTATTTGTGTCCCAAATCATTTAACCCCATCCGACCTCAGAGATACCAAGACTGCCGCTCCTCTCAGAGATCGGGTTTCTTCATTTTTACCATTTAAAGAGAAAATCTGGTATTTTTTAAAAATATATTTGTAATATAATTCAGTGTTTTAGACCTACTATTACATACTGAGCTTCAAAAATATATACTGTATTTGCACGCAGAACGAATCAACCGACAGGACTTAAACTCAGTGGGTAGTCGAGCCAGACTGTCATGGAGTATCTGGTTGTGGATCATCTTCAGTGAACCAAAGCTACAAAAAAAAACAAAAAAAACAAATGCATTGTTGCAATTTTCTGCATTTGCTTTTTTTAAGTAAATTAAATTTACTTAAAAAAATAAATTTCCCAAAAATATCGCTTATCGCAATAATTTGTGGGACAACATATCATCCACAAAAAAGCTTATCGTGACAGGCCTACACTGAAAATAATGATGAGTAATATTTACCTGAATATTTTTTTTTTTTGCAACTTTCTGCATTTGCTTTTTAAGTACATTTAATTTCTGATAAATTTAAGTAAATTTAAGTTTACATATTGTATAAATGATGTAATTGTAATTAGGTAATATTGTATGCAGAAATTAAGTTTACTAAAAGAAAGGATTGATTCAGTAAAAATTAATGAAGTAAAGTTTACTAAAAGAAAGGATTGATTCAGTACAAATACATAAAGTAAAGTTTACTAAAAGAAAGTATTGATTCAGTAAAAATAAATGAAGTAAAGTTTACTAAAAGAAAGGATTGATTCAGTACAAATACATAAAGTAAAGTTTACTAAAAGAAAGTATTGATTCAGTAAAAATAAATGAAGTAAAGTTTACTAAAAGAAAGTATTGATTCAGTAAAAATAAATGAAGTAAAGTTTACTAAAAGAAAGGATTGATTCAGTAAAAATAAATGAAGTAAAATTTACTAAAAGAAAGTATTGATTCAGTAAAAATAAATGAAGTAAAGTTTACTAAAAGAAAGGATTGATTCAGTAAAAATTACTAAAGTTTACTAAAAGAAAGGATTGATTCAGTAAAAATAAGTAAAGTTTACTAAAAGAAAGGATTGATTCAGTAAAAATTACTAAAGTTTACTAAAAGAAAGAATTGATTCAGTAAAAATAAGTAAAGTTTAATAAAAGAAAGGATTGATTCAGTAAAAATACATAAAGTAAAGTTTACTAAAAGAAAGGATTGATTCAGTAAAAATTACTAAAGTTTACTAAAAGAAAGGATTGATTCAGTAAAAATAAGTAAAGTTTACTAAAAGAAAGGATTGATTCAGTAAAAATTACTAAAGTTTACTAAAAGAAAGGATTGACTCAGTAAAAATTACTAAAGTTTACTAAAAGAAAGGATTGATTCAGTAAAAATTACTAAAGTTTACTAAAAGAAAGGATTGATTCAGTAAAAATACATAAAGTAAAGTTTACTAAAAGAAAGGATTGATTCAGTAAAAATACATAAAGTAAAGTTTACTAAAAGAAAGGATTGATTCAGTAAAAATTACTAAAGTTTACTAAAAGAAAGGATTGATTCAGTAAAAATTACTAAAGTTTACTAAAAGAAAGGATTGATTCAGTAAAAATAAGTAAAGTTTACTAAAAGAAAGGATTGATTCAGTAAAAATAAATGAAGTAAAGTTTACTAAAAGAAAGGATTGATTCAGTAAAAATTACTAAAGTTTACTAAAAGAAAGGATTGATTCAGTAAAAATAAATGAAGTAAAATTTATTAAAAGAAAGGATTGATTCAGTACAAATTAATGAAGTAAAGTTTACTAAAAGAAAAGATTGATTCAGTAAAAATAAATAAAGTTTACTAAAAGAAAGGATTGATTCAGTAAAAATAAGTAAAGTTTACTAAAAGAAAGGATTGATTCAGTAAAAATAAGTAAAGTTTACTAAAAGAAAGGATTGATTCAGTAAAAATAAGTAAAGTTTACTAAAAGAAAGGATTGATTCAGTAAAAATAAGTAAAGTTTACTAAAAGAAAGGATTGATTCAGTAAAAATAAATGAAGTAAAATTTACTAAAAGAAAGGATTGATTCAGTAAAAATAAATGAAGTAAAGTTTACTAAAAGAAAGGATTGATTCAGTAAAAATAAATGAAGTAAAGTTTACTAAAAGAAAGGATTGATTCAGTAAAAATAAGTAAAGTTTACTAAAAGAAAGGATTGGTTCAGTAAAAATAAATGAAGTAAAATTTACTAAAAGAAAGGATTGACTGAAGTTCAGTTCACTCATTTACTCTATGGAACATTTAAGTCTTGAAACTGAGTTGAAGTTACTTAAATTTATCTGAAATGAAATTTCCTTAAAAAAGAGCAAATGCAGAAAGTTGCTAAACTTTTTTAAGGCAATTTTATGGGGAGGGGGACACTGTGTACTCACTAAAGACTAAAGAGGAAAAAGACCATCCAGACTGTTCTCAGCACAACAAGTCCAAGTACACTTCTGGGATGCACCATTAATGGAGAAAAGTACATATTCTAGAGATCTTACAGCAAAATATTCTGCCTTTTTTCAGGGACACTGATGCTTTTTTCAACAATACAATGCACACAACTACATATTGCACACATTACAAATGCATAGCTGTAGAAATATCCGATTTGTCCCCAAATAAGAATATGGCATCAACAATCATCTACTGGTTTATTTTCTGATGTAAGACATGTTCACAGGACAAATGGTGACAGAACAGCACCTGAAATACTTCATCTCACTTGGTCTATATTCCAAATTCTCTTTTAAGAAGATTATAAAAAAGCAATCGGTTTTCTGGAATGTGTTGCCCGGCTGAAATGTAGGAATGGATGTATATTTAAAAAAAAATGTATATTTAAAAAAAAGGTTGAACAGATACAACATGAAACATCTTCAGGAACATCTTCAAAAAAAAAAGAAATAAATCAAATGAGTTCAGTCTTTTGTTGTCATTTCCCATGCTGCCATATACAGTATCGTATCATACTGACAAATATGCCCATTGAAAATTAATGTATTTAGTACAATGCAGATATATTAAAGAAGCTTAGTTAAGAACGTTGTGTCCAGTTCTTTGTATTCAGAGTTTCTGCACAGATTTCAGATTATAAAACATTTTATTAGAATGTTCTAAATCTCAATGTAATTCAATGTGCTTTGGTATTGTATCACCAGGTTCAAAGAAGCTTCTGCTCTCTATATGGTTGTTTGCTCTTTAATTATTTCTGCACAGTTTCATAAAACACTTCTTGTCACCATAAAAGAAGCTATTTTTATTAATCATGTTCATCAGAGGAACAATAAAAACCGCATGAATCCCTATTCATGTGGCAATGTGTGTTTGCTTGCTCTGTCTGGCAGGTTCTTTTCAACAGCAGCTGTTGAAAGACTGGATGGTGTGTTTGTGAACAAATCCTGACCCTGGGCAGAGTCTGGATTGCGACCTTTAGTCGAGTCTCGCCTTTCACTCTTTCTTTATTTCTTTCTTTTCATTTTTTTTTTTACTTTGTTCTCATCAGCTTTTACAGGACTGTGTTCAAACTTTCCACAGCCTACAGAGAGTGACTTTCACTGAAGGACTGGAACAAAAACAAACAGAGGGCTGGGGTTTTACACGGCGTGTATGGTGGTGTAGGGTAGTATAGTATAGTATATGGTAGTTTCGAGAGTACAGTGTAGTGTAGGGGCTCTATGATACTATGGGGTGTATAGAAAGTATAGGGACTAGTGTTAAAGTCTACAAAGAGTACAGGTAATATAGGGTTATATTAGAGTAATATATTGTTGCTGTTCAACAAAAAAAACATATATCTTCATTTTTGATGATTTTTAGTTTAATCCATAATTTGAACAACATCCCTTACACTGTGTAAAATTTTCTTGATGCATGGACCAATAGAAATTCTTCAAAATGATCTGAAATTAACTTATTTTTTGTATTGGCTTCCATTGAGTTAAGTTAAGAAGGATGTGTCTCTCTTCTGTAAAATTGCTGTATAGAAAATAGGGTACCCATTTAAAATAAGACTACCTTTATAAAGTGCTTATAAATGGTTTACAATTAGTTTATTAATGGTTACTACTTAGTTTGTAAATGCCTTAACAATCATTAATAATCAGTTATAACACATACATAGAAAGGACAACAATATAGAAGGCTGTGGGTTTACTATTTGGCAAACAACAGGTCATTGTTGCCCTTTCTACATATGTGTTATAACTGCTTATTAATGATTGATTTTTAAGGCATTTACAACCTAATAAATAACCATTAATAAACAAATTATAAACCATTTATAAACCTTTTATAAAGGTAGTCTTATTTTAAAGTGGTACCAAAAATAGTACAAGCTACAAGGTATAGAAGAAAGTAGAGGGCAGTATATGTTGGTAAAGAATAGTATACAAAATGCAGGGTAGTATGGGGAGTGTATGGAGCATAGAGGAAAACAGGGTAGTATATTGTAATATAGAAGTATTCAGTAATATAGGGGTATCTGGTAGTTTATGCAGTAGAGAGTATTATAGGGTAGTACATGGATTTTAGGGTAGCATAGAAAGTACAGCGTAGAATAGAGTAGTATAGAATGGTATACAGGAAACAGGTTAGTATGGGGGTGTATATACAAGTTATAGTGTAGTTTGGGGTATAGGCTAGTACAAGGCAGTGTATGGAGCATGGTGGAGAACATCGTACTATAGTTTAATGCAGAAGTATGCAGTAATATACAAATATTGAGTACTATAGTGAAGCATAGGATGGTGTAGGGTGGTACATGGAGTTTAGAGTTGTACAGAATAGTATACAGGATATATACAGGGTATGTACTAGTTATTTGTGTGCTTAGGAGTATATGGTCATATATGGCAAATAGAAGATAATAGGGTATTATAGTTCAATATAGAAGTATGCAGCAGCATAAGGGTATTGGTATTGGGTAGTTTATGCTGTATAGGGTAGTATAGGGTAGTATAGAATAGTATACATGGTAGTATAAGGGAGTAGGTGCTAGTATAGTGTAGGGGTATAGGCTAGTATATTTTTAATATAGAAATATGCAGTAATATAGGCATATCGGGTAGTGTAGAGAGCATAGGGAAGTATGGGGGAAAATGGTAATATAGGGTAGTATACGGAGCATAGAGGAGAATAGGGTAGTACAGTTTAATATAGATGTCTGCAGTAATATGGGAGTATAGTAGTAGTTTATGGAGTATAGGGTAGTATAGGGAGCATAGAGAGCGCACGGTAGTATGGGGAAAAAGGGTAATATATATTATTGGGTACTACAGGGAGTATAGGATAGTATACGGAGCATAGAGGAGAATAGGGTAGTATAGTTTAATATAGATGTCTGCAGTAATATAGGAGTATAGTAATAGTTTATGGAGTATAGGGTAGTATAGGGAGCAAAGCGAGCATGCGGTAGTATGGGGAAAAAGGATAATATATAGAGTATTGGCTACCACAGGAAGTAAAGGGTAGTATAAGAGGGTATAAGGTTTTAATATAGCGTAGTATCAGGAGTATAGGGGAGTATATTGAGTTTAAGGTAATAGAAGGTAGTAGTGAGAATATAGTCGAACATGAAATAAATGTATTGAAAGATTGTAAGGTCGTTTACCTTCTTTCTTTTTTTCTTTCTTTCTTTCTTTCATTCTCTTTGTTCTCATCCACTTTTACAGCACTGTGTTCAAACTTTCCACACTCTACACACAGAGCAACTTTTCGCTGCAGGACTGGAAACCAGCTAAAGTCCTGAATCGTGGAGCAAAGAGCCGCAAAGAAGGAGGAGAACCGGCCTGAAAACTTCAGAGTCCCATATGCAGTAAATCAGAGGGGGCTATAAATAGCGCTGTGGACGACTGTAGGAAGATGTGATGTAAGCGATCGGCGGAGGCCAGGGATATTGCGGGCCGGCGTTCAGCCGCAGCTTTGTTAATGACAGACGTGAAACGGCGTCCCGTTCCTCCAGGAGGGCCGCTGGAACCCTCCTGAGCCACGTGAGCACATGCAGTGCTGTAATGATATGTCTTATACATGTATTCCAGTCCTGAGTCCACCCCTACAGCTTTAATTGTGCTACACTCTTTATAGAGTACATACCACCTCTAATAAATGCTGCATTCAGCTGTTTTAAGTTGCTGCTCTCATTGCTGATACAGACGTGCGAATTCACACAAACACGTAGTCTTTAGTAGTGAATGCCTAATAACCTACATAAAATATGAGAGCACTTCAGTTTCTGAATCAGTTTCTCTGATTTTGCTATTTATAGGTTTATGTTTGAGTAAAATTTGAGTAACATTGTCGTTTTATTCTATAAACTACAGACAACATTTCTCCCAAATTACAAAAAAAGATGCAGAGCTTTCAGACTCTGAAAACAAAGTTCATATTCATGAAGTTTTAAGAGTTCAGAAATCAATATTTGGTGGAATAACCCTGGTGGTTTTTAATCACAGGTTTTTTCATGCATCTTGGCATCATGTTCTCCTCCTCCACCAGTCTTACACACTACTTTTGGATAACTTTATGCTGCTTTACTCCTGGTGAAAAAAGGCAAGCAGTTCAGCTTGGTTTGATGGCTTGTGATCCACTTCTAAATTAATTAGTGTGAAAATACTGTATATACCCTAAATGTAGGTATTGTGATAGACACTGAGTTTTTCATTAATTAGGCTAAATATATATATATATATATATATATATATATATATATATATATATATATATATATATATATATATATATTTATGAATAACTCTGGGTAAATCAGCTGCAGTTTCTGCCGTTAAAATCAATAGCGTTATTTAGCTCCTGCTTCATGAAGGACTCTAAGCTCTAGCGGTGCAGACATGCTAATTGACTTTCTGCCTGAGTTGAAATGTACGTTGCTGAGATTGTCTGGAATGTGTGTGTGTGTGTTGGTGTGTGTGTGTTTGATGTTATTCTCAGCCTCTTGTGTAATGCCGCTTATGTCCTGATGAGATTAGCGTCAGTCGGCGCTGGTCTCCACCAGCAACAGAAAACCAGATTTGCGATGAAAGAGTTTCTGAGTAAGAAGTTTATTCAGAGGTGAGAGAGTGTGTGTTTTATTCCGAGGTGTGTGTGTGTGTTTTATTCCAATGGTGTTTGAGGCCGCTGATCATGGCGGCTGTTATTCGGATGGTATCTAAACCAGGCCAGCAGCTCACGCTCTCTGTATTTTTGAGCTTTTCAGCCACATCTGTTTCTCCACTCATGTGCCCAACTATGAGCGCACTGCCCAAAATATGAGCTCAATTACCGTGACACAGTTCTCATTCAGGCATGTTAAAGGACCAGCCCAGGTTGTTTCGGGGCATTTGAGGCATGCTGAGAGAAGCAGACCTGCCGCCAGCTTACTAAACGCCGGGAAATGGGAATGCTAACCTGTTTTACTTTACTCATTTACTCATTTTTTGTGATTTTAAAGGAATTGCATTAATGTTCCAAACTCGCCTCGTAACCCAGTGTCATAACTCACTGAGAGAAGGGGTTTGTTTAGATGAACTCACTGAGAGTGGGGGTTTGAGATTAATTTAGCAAGACTGGGGGGTTGTTAAAGTTAACATATTAATAGTGGGGGTATGAGATTAACTCAATAAGAGTCAGGGTATGAGATTAACTCATTGGAAGTGGGGGTTTGTTTAGATTTACTCATTGAGGGTGGGGGTTTATTTTGATTAATTTATTGAGAGTGGGGGTTTGTTTAAATTAATTTATTGAGAGTGGGGGTTTGTTTAGATGAACTCACTGAGAGTGGAGGTTTGAGATTAATTTAGCAAGAGTGGGGGTTGTTAAAGTTAATACATGAATAGTGGGGGTATGAGATTAACTCAATGGAAGTGGGGGTTTGTTTAGATTAACTCATTGAGAGTGGGGATTTGAGACAAATGTATTTAGAGTGGGGGTTTGAGAATAATTTATTAGGAGTGGGGCTATAATTCATATACTCCCTATACTACCCTACACTTTCTATATTACCATACACAACCCTATACTCATGATAATACTGTATTTGAATGTACAGTACAATATACACCCTATACTACAAAATCTGTATACCGTACACTACACTATGGTATGGTAAAAGAATAAAAGAATCAATCAATCAATCAATTAATCAATCAATAAACAAATAAATCAACTACTCTATACTCCCCTACCCTACACTTGCTATATAACACCCTAAACTACTTTATACTCTCTACACTACACTATACTTACAATACTTCCATATACTTCCTTATACTTCATATGCTACCCCAATACTCACTTTACCACCTTACACTACTTTATACTCTCTATACTACACTGTACTCACTGTACTTTCATATACTCCCTTATTCTCCATATGCTACCCCAATACTACCATATACTTACAATACAAACTTATGCTATACTATACCTTATTGTTATATTCCATGTACTGCTCTTTTCTTTCCTAAACTACCCTATACTACACTCTACACCAGATAATACTGTATACTCCCTTTTGAACTACCCTCTCCTCCCTAACCTACCCCATTCACCCTTAACTACCCTATACTCTTTAAACTAACCTATACTCCCTAAATTATCCTATACACAGTAACCTACCATTTGCTCAGTATACTACCCTACATTATTCTTTACTACCCTAGACTACCATATACTCCCTTTTTATACTGTGTTCTGAAGAGAAAAAAAAAAAAACATATACAACCTCACAAACCTATATATTTCAGTATGAATAGGCCCATTCTCTGGGATTTCTGCTGTGGTTTCAGGCTACCAGTGATGTATAACAACTAGAGAGACGACGATTTGTCTCTGGAGGAAGAAATATTTTATACATTGATATATTTTGACATCATAACCACTTGGTGGCCTGGCTTCCCATCAGTTTCTGCAAAGCAAGTTTGGGTGAATATATGAGGACAGAAGGAAAGAGAAGATGACAGCCATCCATCACAAAGCCCTTGGTCCAGAAATGATATTTAAATTCCAACCCAGCTCTGAAATTGGTGTGTGAGGAGGAATAGATTGGGGTGTGAATTAACAGAGCTGGCCCATACATTCAATCATTCATCACCGCCCTTTCTCTGTTGACTTCCTACAAATGCTAAATGTCTCCTGATAAATATTCAGAGAGCTGTAGTCTGGAAACCCTGACAAAAACTATTGGGTGCATTTATAAAACCGAATGGCGACATGTTGAATTCATAATGGCCAAAGTCTGAAGACTTACAGGCCTGAGACAAGACAATAGATTTGCAGGAAGTGTAGAAATGAAGGTCGTACCCGTGACTGTAATGGACATTTTTCATTTCAATGTAATTAGTGAGCATCTTCTTCTTTTGTGGCAGTTAGACAGTCTTATTGAATTTCAGAAAACTATTTTATTTCCAACCAAGCTCCAGCTTTTTCAGCCAAGCTACAATTTTGATTCAAACACTAAAAAATGTCACAAATCTGAAGTCTTGGATTTGCTCAAGTTCTTTACAGTTCTTTACAGTTCTTTAGATATCATGTTTGGCTTAAACAGTGATCTGACAGTTTTCTTTTACAATCAGTGGTTAAAAGTACCTATTTTAAAGCATGTTTTAAGACTGAATGGCAACACGCAGAATTCATAATTGCCAAACCTGGAAGATGTACAGGCCTGAGACAAGACAATAGATTTGCAAGAAGTGTAGAAATGAAGGTAGTACCTGTCCCCAAAATGCACATTTTTATTTTAAAGTGATTAGTGAGCATTTTTGTCTTTTGTGGCAGTTAGACAGTCTTATTGAATTTTAGAAAGTTATTTAATTTCCAACCAAGCTCCAGCTTTTTTAGCCAAGCTACAAATTAGATTGAAACACTTTAAGACAGCACAAACAAAAGGAATCTCCCTAAAAATTGTCATAAATCTGTGAGAAAAGTGTTGGGTTTGTTCAGCTTAAAAGTCTTTAAACATCATAGTTTGGCTTCAACAGTGATATGACAGTTTTTGTTATCATGTTTTTTAAGGCTGAATGGCTGCATGCAGAATTCATAATTGCCAAAGCCGGAAGATTTACAGGCCTGAGACGAGACAATATATTTTCTGGAGAAGTGAAGGTCGTACCCGTGCCCACAACGGTATTCCTCATTTTGATGTGATTAGAGAGCATCTTATTCTCTTGTCGCAAATTTAGAAGTTGGACAATCTTTAATGTTTTAATTTCCAACCAATCTCCAGCTTTTTCAGCCAAGCTACAATTTTGATTGAAACACATCTAAAGTGTTGGCTTTGTTCAGCTTAAAGTTCTTTAAACATCATGTTTGGCTTAAACAGTGATCTGACAATTTTCTTTCCCAAGCAGTAGTTAAAATACCTATTTTAAAGCAAGTTTTTTAAGGCTGAATGGCTGCATGCAGAATTCATAATTGCCAAAGATGAAAGATTTACAGGCCTGAGACGAGACCATAGATTTTTCGGAAGTGGAGAAGTGAAGGTCATACTCGTGCCGACAAAGGTATTCCTCATGTCGATGTGATTAGTGAGCATCTTCTTCTCTTGTGGCAGATTTAGAAGTTGGACAATCATATTGAATTTCTGGAAATTATTTAATTTCCCGCAGAGCTCCAGCAGAGTTTTGATAGGAATATTTGAAGCCACTTTAAGACAATGCAACCAAAATAAATAAGCCAAAAAATGGTCACAAATTGGAAGTCTTGGATTTGTTCATCTTACAATTCTTTAAACTTCATAGCTTGGCTTCAACGTTGATATGACAGTTTTTGTGATAAGTAATGGCTGAAACATGTTTTTTAAGGCTGAATGGCTGCATGCAGAATTCATAATTGCCAAAGCCGGAAGATTCACAGGCCTGAGACGAGACAATAGATTTTATGGAAGTGGAGAAGTGAAGGTCGTACTCGTGCCCACAACGGCATTCCTCATTTCGATGTGATTAGTGAGCATCTTCTTCTCTTGTGGCAGATTTAGAAGTTGGACAATCTTATTGAATTTCTGGAAATCATTTAATTTCCCGCCGAGCTCCAGTGGAGTTCTGATTGGAATATTTGAAGCCAGTTTAAGACAAAGCGCCAAAAGGGATCTTCCTAAATAATGGGCATTAATTTGTACTCACTCCGGGTACCCTCCGGCTTACTGCCAAATGATTGCTCTGCGCATTTCTTCCGCCACTTTGTACAACTTATTTAGAACAGTCTATTCGGATCTCTCTGAGGCCTCGATTCGCAACACATGCAACACATTGTGTCTACTAATTAACCACTTTAGCTTTTTGACCTTTCACACCAACTGAGGAGCCAATATGGTGCTACTTAGCCCTATCTCACAGACAGGAGAGGATCATTCTGATCCCAAACTGTTCAGCCAGAGACTAAACCAGGCATCTAACAGCTGGTATCTGTCACCATGCTGTCAGGAGGACCCATCAGCCTCTAGGTACCACAGGAGTGTCTGATGTGATAAGCAGGAGGGGGGCCGGCTGGGTGGCCAATGAGGAAGATTGAGCACATAGTGTTTGTCTAGGGCTTGGGGATGTTTTTCTTTCTTTTGAAGTGTTTGGTTTATTCAGCTTAAGGTTCTGTTTGGCATGAATTGGAATGACGATTTGGCCTAAAGAATGATCTGACATTCTGTTTTCTTTACTAAGCAATGATTAAATGTACATATTGAAACTCTTTTTGGCCCAAAGCTGGGTTACACACTTCAAAGGTTTGTGTGGTTATGATGAATGCTGAAATCATAGGCCTGCTGAACGTTTCAGCTCATGATCAGCTTCTGCTGGTTGATGGTATTTTATGGTCAAGACGGTTAAAAACTGGTAATCTAGGTGAAAAATATTCTATATTATATGCTTGTAGGATGCCTGGGTTGGTCATGTTTGGTCATGTCATGCCAGTAATGTGGTTTCTTAGCTTGGGAGGATCCACATCATCTCAAAACATTTTAATATCATTGAAAAGTTACTTTATTTCAGCAATTCAGTTCAAAATGTGAAACTCATATATTTTATAGATGTATTAAACATCAAAGTGATCTATTTAAAGTGTTTATTTCTTTTATTGCTGGTTTTGATTATGGCTCACGGACCAAGAAAACCCAATACTCTGAGTCTTAGAACATTTTAATATTATATAAGACCAATTGGTACTTTTGGCAGTGTGGGCAGTGTGCACACAAGTCCTGCTGGAAAATGAAATCCACATCGCCATAAAAAAGTTGTCAGCAGAGGGAAGCATGAAGTGCTGTTATTTCCTGGAAAGTGTAACAACTTTTATGGAGATGCGGATTTTCTGATTTTCCGGATTTTCCAGCAGGACTTGGCACACTGCTCACACTGCCAAAAGTACCAATAGTTCTTATATTCTAATATTCTATTTTTCTGAGATACTGATTTTTGGGTTTTCATTGGCTGTAAGCAATAATCTGAAATAAGGGAACTTTTCAATTATATTCTTTATTTTTTAGATGCACTAGTATAAGGTGTTATCTTGTGAGTGAAGTCTGTATTAAACTGTATCACTGTGTGTCTTGAGTGGACATGTGTCTGTTTACTGCAAAGATAACAGGGTTAAAGTTGGGGCCTTTAATACATCTGTGATCCCATCACAAGTATGATAAATATGGTTGTCTTGTCTTGTCAGTATGAATTATGAGTGTGTTCAATTCAAGGGAGTGTGTTGGCCAACACATGCAATGTACATATGTAGCTTTCAGATTTTCTAAATAATGCAAAGAAAACAAGTTCATATTGATTCAAGTTTCAAGAGTTCAGAAATCAATATTTGGTGAACCCTGGTGATTTTTAATCACAGTTTTTTTTTCATGCATCTTGGCATCATGTTCTCCTCCACCAGTCTTACACACTGCTTTTGGATAACTTTATGCTGCTTTACTCCTGGTGCAAAAAACTCAAGCAGTTCAGTTTGGTTTGATGGCTTGTGATCATCCTTCTTCCTCTTGATTATATTCTAGAGGTTTTTTTTTTTTTTAAGTGGTATCTTCTTTTTATATTCCCGGTGTGTAAACTCATCTGCAGAAATTGTGAGGGCTCTATATCTGAAGGCGGGCAGGGCTCCGACCTTTTTAAGCTAAAACAATAAGTCATTTCTTTAGTGCACGTCTGGGACCCTCTCGGTGAAGGTAAGAGCGAGGCAGAGCCATGCTGGCAGCAGTTCAGTTCACAGGGGGGTTCCCTGGCGGATGTGGTGCCAGGGGAGGTGGGGGGGTGGTAGATAGTGATCCTGCAGTTTAATCCCCTCAAGGGGGGCGGGGATTAGTGCTAGAGCCCCCGAGGTGGTCATTCTGCCACAGTGTGTCGCGTTCTGCCCAATTATCTCCAGCCTCCAGCTCTGCTAACCTGATCCCCACTAACCCTGCCGCTGAGCCAGTGCTCCAGAGAACAGGGCAGCAACACTAAACAAGCCTCGGCGTTGCCGGAAAGATCCGCCACGGTTTCCTCCAGCTCCAGCGGTATAATATCACCTGGATTCATACAGCTGCTGCTGAGGGATCTTTGGGGATGTGATTTTTTTGTGGAAGCAAATCACAGGTATAAAGAGTGTGTTTAAAATATGAGTAAACATCTGGAGGGATTTTGTCGGAATCGATTTGCTCCCATCTGGAAAGTTTAACTTTAGAAAATCTGGCAACACTTTATTTTAAGGAAACACAAATTAGGCGCTTATTAATGTATTTTTATTTGCTTAATAAAGCCTTAATTAGACATTTATAACTGATTTATTCACCAGTTATTAGGCTTTATTCTGAGTTATTAATTGTGTGATTGCTCCAATTTTTATTCAGTTCTTTGTAGTGTCTAATTAGTGATGAACAGAACCTCACTTTAGAATATAGTACACTTCTTTCATGTCTATTAGTGACTTATTAAGCCCTTATTAACTCTTTTATAATAAACTCCAGCACAGCAATAACCTTCCCAAACTCACATAGATAAACTCAAACTGCTGCCTATTATACACAGTAATAACATGTGGAATAAGCTAATAGTTAATGCTTAATAATCTAATCTGCTTAACAGGGTTTTAACATAACTGTTTATTGTGCTTTATAATGACTAGTACAGCCATTATTAATAATTTCCACATAATAGACATCTAATTAAGCACTTATACAGAATAAAGCCTAATAAATAGTGAATAAATCAGTTACAAATGTCTAATTAAGGCTTTATTAAGCAAATAGTAAAACATTAATAAGCGCCTAATTTTTGTTCCTTAAAATAAAGTGTTACTGAAAATCTCAGTATTTTCAGTATTTCTGTCTCGTCTTTGCCCTGTTTCTCTGTGTTTCCTCTCTGTGCTTGTCTTTCTGTTTACCCGTTCCTTGTGCTCTGGCTCTGTTCATTTGTAGCTCCGCCCCCTAGCCCCAGCTGTTTCCTGTTTCCTGTCCTTGTCCGTGTGTATTTATAGTCCGTGTAATTCTGTTCTCGTTGTCGGTTCTTGTACTTTTTACGCCTGTTATGCTGTTTTCCTGTGTTTTGCTTTGTTCTCAGTGTTCCTTGTTTTTTTAGTTTTGTTTCAGTGTTTTTTTTTGTTTATTAGGTTCCTTGTTTTGTTTTGGTTCAGCGTAACTTCATCAATAACAGATGTGTTCAAAGCTAGAATGTAGTGTTTTTTCTATGTTTCTATGTTTTTTGCAACAGTTCACCACCCTCATGGCCTATCTAAGTAGCTAAGATTTCATTTAGTAGCTTTGATTTGCCTCTCTTACCAGCATATGAGGCTTCTACTGTATGTCATGTGTCTTGACTGCCACAGTTCCCCTGAACTTTCTGAATGAAAATGTCTTCATTGATTTAGATCTTTGGGTGTGGAAGCTCACCACCATCTCCTCATTTTCAATATATTTTCATATTTTTTAAATGTTTTGCATTGTACTGTACATTAATACTAACGTCATCCAAACTATAAAGAAAAAACTAAATTTTAGATTCTTCAAAAATTAGGTCTTCTTGCTTAGATGACAGCTTTGCACATCTTGACATTTTCTCATTTTCTCATCTTTTTTTCATTCCCAGACCTATCCCTGATTGAAAATGTGTTGGGAGAAATTGGATGCATTGTGATAACTCTTCCGCTACCACATGCAGTAGGATGGATTATAATGGGACACCATTAAGAACCCATACACCTTCATGCCAAGATGACTGGCATGTCGTAATACACACTACTTTTTGTATTTCAATAGTAGTTCAATAAATATTGTTCATATCAGTCTAAATGTTTAATAATTTATAGTTTCTGGTGAACCAAACTTATTTGCAATCCCATACTTACTCATGGGTGATTTTTTTTTTTGTGTGTAAATTTATAGTGATATATAGTGTACACCATGAGAGGTACGGTATTATTAGAAACCTTTGCTTCAGGTTCACTAATAATTGCTGCATAAGACAGAGTAGGTGAGCTGTTATCGCTGAAAGTTATTAATAGAGATTATTATTTAAGCTTGGTGGACATCTTCACCTCCTAAATTCGTTTTGTTTGCAGTGAAATACATGATTAATTGGGGTTAATCACAGAAACGTTGCAATTAAAAAAGTTCATCCACCCCGTCAGATGCGGTGGAGATTTTCCTGTAATGAAGCATGTGAAGTGTCTGAAGAGAATAATGATTTATACATAAATCATCAGCTTTAAAGAAGAAGGTTCTGCAGTTTATTATTCATTTATTAAAATAAAACTTTCATGCTGTCTTGAGAGGGGTCAGGATTATTCGGCTGCTTTTATTTTATTCATATCATATTTAGCAGGCGTTTAAGGCCGGGCTGCTTTAAAACGTGTTGTTACAAATCATGCAACTTTCAGCAGGGCTCTGCTGACTGAGGCATATTGATGAGGGTGGAGGGCAGGGTGTCGGTGTGAGGAGGAGGAGGAGGAGTACAGTGAGAGATAAGTAGCTCTGACCTCTTCATATTTTACTCGCTTTTCTCAGGCTCTTGCTCAGAATTAGGCCTTGTCCTTCCTGGACTTTACTGTTCTCAGGCCTTACTCTTCTCAGGTCTTGTTTTTTAAGGGCATCATATTTTTTAGGCCTTGTCCTTCTTAGGCTTTTCTGGCCTTACTTTTCTCTGGTCTTGCTCTTCTCAGGTCTTGGGCCTTGCTCTTCTCTGGCTCTCCTTTTTTGTGGCCTTGTTTTCTAGCCTTGCTCTTTTCAGATCGCTCTTATCGGCTTTGGGCCTTGTCCTTGTCCTTTCTGGGCCTTACTCTTCTCTGGCCTTGTTATTCTCTGGAATCATCATTCTAGGGCTTTGTGCTTGTTCTTTTTTGGCTTTTCGGGTCTTGCTTTTCTCAGGTTTTGTTATTCTAGTGCATCATTATTCTTGGGCCTTGTCCTTGTCCTCCTGGCCTTGCTTTTCTAAGCTCTTGTGGTTCTTAGGTCTTGCTTTTTTAGGCCTTGCTTTTCTCGGTTCTTGTTTTTCTCTGGTCTTGCTCTTCTAAGGCTCTGTTATTCTCAGGCCTTGCTTTTCTCAGGTCTTGCTCTTTTAAGGTCTCATTATACTTAGGCCTCACTCTTATCAGCATTGGGCTGTGTTCTTGTCTTTCTTGGGCCTTACTCTTCTCAGGTCTTGTTATTCTCTGGAATCATTATTGTTGGGCTTTGTCCTTGTCCTTCTTGGGCTTTTCTGGCCTTGCATTTCTCAGGTCTTTTTATTTGTAGGTCTTTTTTTTTCAGGGCTAGCTCTTCTTAGGTCTTGTTTTTCTCATGTCTTGAATTTTGTAGGTCTTGTTCTTCTAAGCTCTTTCTGCTAATGTTATTTTAAACTTATTTCTGTGCCTCATCCTTCTTGGGCTTTTCTGGTCTTGCTCTTCTCAGGTCTTGCTCTTCGCAGGCGTTGCATTTGTTAGGTCTTGCTATTCTCAGGTTTTGCTATTCTTGCGCATCATTGTTCTTGGGCCTTGTCCTTATCGTGCTTTTCTCGTCGTGCTTTTCTCAGGTCTTGGGCCTTGTTCTTCTCTGGCTCTGCTTTTTTGTGGCCTTGTTTTCTAGCCTTGATCTTCTCTGGCCTTGTTTTTCTCAGGCCTCATTGTTATTGGAATTGGGCTTTGTTCTTGTCTTTTGTGGGCTTCACTCTTTTCAGGCCTAACTCATCTCAGGTCTTGTTATTTTGGGTCTCATTATTTCTGGGCCTTGTCCTTCTTGGGTTTTTCTGGCCTTGCTCTTCTCAGGTTATGCTCTTCTAAGGTCTTGGGCCTTGTTCTTCTCTAGCCTTGCTTTTCTCAGGCCTTGCTGTAGAAGGCCTCACTCCTATGAGCATTGGGCCTTGTCCTTGCCCTTCTTGGGCTTACCTCTTCTCGGGCCTTAATCTACTCAGGTCTTGTTATTCCTGTGTCTCACTGTTCTTGGGCCTTGATCTTGCCTTGGACCTTGTCCTTGTACTTCTTGGGCTTTACTTTTCATATGGCTTCTTCTTCTCTGCCCTTTTGCTTCTCAAGTCTTGCTCTTCTCTGGCCTTGTTTTTCTTTTTCTTTAGCCTTGTACGCACCTGTTCTGACTTGATTGATTTTGTTTTTGGTAGGAGGTCAGTCATAACATTTTTACAGAGATAAAATTCAATAATGTAACTGCAGTGTTAATGAGTTTCTAGTGGATTGTATTTTCTTGCAGAGTCTTATGCTTTGGCCTGATCGAAACAGTGCTTCACTGTGCTGTCACTTCCTGTTAAAGACCCTGCTATGTGTAGTCGTGTAGACCATGCAGAGGACTTGCTGCCCTAAGAGCAGCAGATATCTACTCAGGGCACATATGTTCAGTATATGTCAAAATTATAACATTATTCCACAGTATTTAGAACATATATTTATTTAAGCATTTATTGCATTCCTGTTTTGTTTGTCAAGCCACTCTCATTTCTATTGATGGTTTTTCTTTTTTCCAATTACTTTTTGACTCTTGCTATGGATGAACCACTTTTAAATCCATAAAGAACTATAAGTTGGTAAAGAACCTTTACACGAACCAATACATATATTTTAATATTTCTTTAATATCTGAAACAAACATGGCCCTTCTATGGCATCACTCTTAGAACCCTTTTTATCACATTTATTTGTAAGAGTATATCGTTATTGTCCAATGAAAAATACTCATCTCCAAAACAGCAAATTTGCAGGAGTCAATGTAAAAAGAGTTAATTTCAGGTCATTTTGAAAAGTTTCTATTGGGCCGTTAATCAATAAATTTTGTCACAGTGTAAGGGATGGTTTGAACTAAAAATTGACAAAAAAAGTGTTTTTTTATTGGACAGCGATGATATACATAATAGACAATGCTACATTTATTTTATATCACGTTTTAAAGGTTTTAGAAGATTTTAAACATCTGAAGCTCATTTTAGCTCTTTCTTTCCGGGTGGGCCAGTGACGGGAGCGGGTGGTCCCAGTCCCGCTGGGCCGAGCCGTGCCGCCGCCACTGGTAGTAAGTAATTGCAAGAGCTTGTCTCAGAGAGATGCACTCTGCGCAGCAGCCTGAGGCGAAAAGCCGAGTCGCAAAGTCATTTTTCACATGAGAAATGTCGGTAGTACGCTATTCCGTGTCATTATCCTTTGTCTGTTGTCGAATGAAATTGAATGAAGCTAGCCATAACGGGGCCCTGGTGTACCATCCCAACACACACTCCCGGATAGGTGGACCGGCGCAGTGTGTTTGAAATCTCGGGTGGTGCATTAGCCGAGCCGGAATTGTCTTTTTTCCATTGCCTTCATTTTCACACTTGCTTGGCTCGCCTTATTTGTTCGGCATTGCATAAAGATATAATTGGTGATCACTCTGGAAATCAGGCAACCACGTCCAATCCCCTCCTGATGTGAACATCCCTTAAACGCTATAGAGAGATAAGGGACTTCTGCTGCTGCCGTGCCAGATGTGGCCAGTAACTGCTTCCATTCACTCAGTAAATTTCTGCAATTCTGTCTTATTTATCGGTCTTTGTATTGCAAATTTTTCTCTAATTTTGTCTCATTTTCCCCACAATTTGGAAGGCATTGCGTGAAAGCACACTCTACTTTATTTTTAACTGCCACCAATCAATGCACCATCACCATATTCTGTGAGGAAAGCTCTGGTACCTCAGCTAACAGATGCCTGTGCCAGCCAGACTTAGCCCCAGTCATAATATTCTATCCTACAGTTGGTCACCAGGGGAGCTCACTAAAAAAGAGTATGAAGAATCTTGACCTAGAGGGAGATTATGTAGAGCTCCTCCCCTTTCATGGTGCATATAGATAGTTTCTAGATCAGGGGTGTCCAAACTTTTTTTGTTGGGGGCCAGAAGGAGAAATATATTTGAAGTCACGGGCCACAGACTCTGTAATAAAACAAATAATGAAATATACCACTTTAAATAATACTTTTTCCTGATTACTTTCATTTACACATGATTTTACTTGACTTACTACCTTTATCTATCTTTGACAGTGTTGTGTAAACTAAGATTTTTCAAATTGATGTTTAATTTCATGATGTCACTTAATATTAAACTCCTTAATTACGGCAACTTTTAGACTCTTTTGTCCTTTTCCTGCGCTACAACTGAACATTCACCCTTTTTAGACTCTTTGGCCCATTTTTCTGCTCTAAAACTGTGCACACTCTCTGCTTTTAGACTCTTTGGCTCGTTTTTCTGTGCTAGAAATGCGCACCCTCTCCGCTTTTAGACTCTTTGGCCCGGTTTTCTGCGCTAGAAATGCGCACCCTCTCCGCTTTTAGACTCTTTTGCCCTGTTTTTCTGCGCTAGAAATGCGCACCCTCTCCGCTTTTAGACTCTTTGGCCCGTTTTTCTGCACTAGAAATGCGCACTCTCTCCGCTTTTAGACTCTTTTGCCCTGTTTTTCTGCGCTAGAAATACGCACCCTCTCTGCTTTTAGACTCTTTGGCCCGTTTTTCTGCACTAGAAATGCGCACTCTCTCCGCTTTTAGACTCTTTTGCCCTGTTTTTCTGCGCTAGAAATACGCACCCTCTCCGCTTTTAAACTCTTTGGCCCGTTTTTCTGCTCTTACACTGCGCACACTCTCTGCTTTTAGACTCTTTGGCCCGTTTTTCTGCGCTAGAAATGCGCACCCTCTCCACTTTTAGACTCTTTGGCCTGTTTTTCTGCGCTAGAAATGCGCACTCTCTCCACTTTTAGACTCTTTGGCCCGTTTTTCTGCGCTAGAAATGCGCACCCTCTCCGCTTTTAAACTCTTTGGCCCGTTTTTCTGCTCTAACACTGCGCACACTCTCTGCTTTTAGACTCTTTGGCCCGTTTTCTGTGCTACAACTGAGCACCCTCTCCGCTTTTAGACTCTTTGGCCCGTTTTTCTGCACTACAACTGACCACTCTCTCCGCTTTTAGACTCTTTGGCCTGTTTTTCTGCTCTACAACTGCACACTCGCCTCTATTAGACTCTTTGGCCTGTTTTTCTGCGCTACAACTGCACACTCTCTCCTCTTTGGACTCTTTGGCCCGTTTTTTGCGCTACAACTGCACACTCGCCTCTATTAGACTCTTTGGCCCGTGTCTGACACCTAGCGTTCAAACTTTGAATCTCACATTATAAACACCTGCTTAACAGCGGCCCAACTTTCATTCAATCTGTACTACTGCAATCAATATGTTACTTTTCCGGTAGTTGCACTGTTATTACATGTTTGTTAACATGTAATTACACGGTTATTACAGACACTTATTATAAAATAGGAAAAATAAAGACTTTAAATATATTTTTCTTGCAAATCATCATTGTAAATGTACATACGGAACCCTTGGCTTTAATAAATACCTCATGAAGAATGGTTTATAAGAGTGTGTGTGCTGTGAATGTGAATGTGTTAGTGTGAGTAAATGAATTAATGCTGTTTAGCAGTGTATTGATGCCCTTGACCCTGTGGTTAACCCCGCGCTGTTGGTCTGAACGCTCAGGTTAAATCAGCATTATTACCATGCTGACCTCCTCGTGCCGGAGCTGGACGGTCAGTACAGAGCGCTGACCCCGGGCCCCTGGCCCCACACTGTGCCGGGGGCCGCCAGGATAAAGCAGCTTTTCTGTAAATCCGTCAGAAGGGCTGAAGGCCTGATCTGGATACGGACAGTGAGGATGAGCTGAGAGGATGCTCTTGTTTGGTTTTAAAAGAAAAAAAAAACATATTTTACACAAGGATAGCGCCATGCTAACACCCCCCCCCACCCCCCCTCCCTCGTTCCCTACCCTCCAACACAAGCAGTAAGCAGCTTTAGAGGTGAAAAACTGCAGAGCAGACAAGAATGACAACAAAACAAGCTTCTAAAAGCTACGGAAGATTACGCTAAAGCGGTCTACACATGTCAAACCAACAACAAAAAAGCTTTATCTTTAGCCACGCCCCCCTCCTACTCCTATTCGTCCACTCCATCCACGCTGGGGCATGCTGCTGTACCTGTTAGCATTGAAGCTCTAACCTCTACTAGGCTAACCTGCTCCAACCCTTCCGTGTCAAGCCCAGATGATTTGTCGGTTAGCATTAGAGCTTCGACCCTGATGAGACTGGCAATTAGCATCACAGCTAACCATCTCCAATCTCTTGAAGCCCAGCTTATGTGTCTGTTAGCATCATGGCTAACTTGCTCCAACCCAACCTTGTCAAGCCCAGTTGATGTGTCTTTGATTATTACAGCTTATACCCTGCTGAGATCAGCTGTTAGCATCCCCGCTAACCCTCTCCATTCTCTCCAAGCTCGGCTAATGTGTCTGTTAGCATTGCAGCTTCTACTTTGCTGAGGCCGGCTGTTAGCATCACAGCTAACCCTCTCGAATCCTTCCAAGCCCAGCTACAGTGAGTGTCTGTTAGCACTAAAGCTCTAACTTGCCCTGGCAGTTAGCACTGCAGCTGTTAGCACTGCAGCTAACCCTCTCCAATCTCTTGCAGCCCAGTTGATGTGTCTGTTAGCATTGCAGCTTCTACCCCGATGAGACCGGCTGTTAGCATCCTAGCTAACAATCTCCAATCTCTTGAAGCCCAGCTGCTGAGTCTGTTAGCATTGCAGCTTCTACCCTGCTGAGACCAGCTGTTAGCATCACAGCTAATTCTCTCCAATCTCTTGCTGCATTTTTATGGATGCATTTATTGGCATTGCATGGCCTTTCCTATTTCTTAAAAACAAATAATATATATATATATATATATATATATATATATATATATATATATATATATATATATATATATATATATATATATATATATTAAGATAACTTTACACTTTTAATTTAAATAGTACCAAGACAAAATGAAAAAAAGGTCCTGAATAAAATCGATTAAACAAAGAATCTTGCGTTGTATACTGATCTGGTGATTCTAGTGCAATGTTAGTGGGAGGTTGACATGGCTCTCCAAACCATCACTTGTTGTGGATTTCATTTTCCAGCAGGACTTCACACACAGTACTTGACAAAAGTACCAATTGGTCTTATATAATATTCTAACTCTCTGAGATACTGATTTGGGTTTTTTTTATATTGGCTGTAAGCCATAATCATCAACAATAAAAGAAAAAAACAATTTAAAAAGATCTCCCTGTGTGTAATACATCTATATAATACAGCTCTGGAAAAAAGAGAATAAGAGATCGCTTAAAAAATGATGAGTTTCTATGATTTTACCAAATTGAAAACCTCTGGAATATAATCAAGAGGAGGATGGATGATCACAAGCCATCAAACCAAGCTGAACTGCTTGACATGCTTTTTGCACCAGGAGTAAAGCAGCATAAAGTTATCCAAAAGCAGTGTGCAAGACTGGTGGAGGAGATCATGATGCAGAGATGCATGAAAACTGTGATTAAAAACCACCAGGGTTATTACACCAAATATTGATTTCTGAACTTTAAAATAAATATGAACTTGTTTTCTTTGCATTATTTGAGGTCTGAAAGCTCTGCATTTCTCATTTTCTGTAAATAAATGCTCTAAATGATAATATTTTTATGTGGAATTTGGGAGAAATGTTGTCTGTAGTTTATAGAATAAAAAACAATGTCCATTTTACTCAAACATAAACCTATAAATGGTAAAAGCAGGTATCTTAAATTCTCCCAGAGATGTATATGAGTTTCATATTTTGCATATGCAGTAGAAGTGTATTATAAGGTGGATCTATTACAGGGGGTTGATATGATGTTGTATTTTTTATACTCTGAGTTCTGCTGTAGTTCTGAGCTGATCCGGGTGGAGTGCAGTTGATCAGAGAGCTGGAGTTTCTGCATTTCTGCTTGGGCACGTTCAGCTCTGCACTGCTTTATCTAAATTCTCCTCCAGGTTCTGGTCCAGTCACTCCATTTGAATGCTGGGTTTTGTGTGTGTGCTGTAGATTGGATTTGGAATTACACTTCCTGTCCTGTTGGTTTTTCTCTCCCGGTGTTTCGGGGTTTCCGTCCTCCGCCGGCTCGGCTGCGTTCAATCTGCGCTTTGTCTGCATCAATAAATAAACAATTCATATTGGACCGGTGGAGAGTAAATACTGGCATCAGTTATCTGCCTATGAAGAAATCTCACAGACACAGACGCTGTCACTGCTGATTAATCAATTATAGAGGGGAGAAAGTTCATAAATTAATAAAAAAGAAAAAATATAAAACACCCCTCTTTTTCTTTTTCTAATCCATCATAAAAAAAAACATGTTCTCTCGACTTTTAGAAATTAATATCCAATTCTCAGCCTGTGATTCATCCAAGCAGCAAAAAAAAAAAAAAAAAAAAAAAAAAAAAAAAAAATATATATATATATATATATATATATATATATATATATATATATGATATATACTATAATAGAGTACATCCCTACAAAAATATGAATCTGCAATGAATTTATTTTGTTTTTATGACTTTGTGGATAGCAGAACAATAAAGCATTTAACCAATTGGAGATTATAATAACTTATAATTGTTAAAAAATATAAAATTTCACCACATATACTCAAAATAATGCACATTTTCACCACGTAAGCATACGCTTATGCACAAGAGCACAACATCACATACAACACACTAGTAAGTGTGTAAGTGTATATTTAAATCTTTTACCACAATTTCTTTCATTCTAATTATAATCAATTTTAAAGGAGAGAAATTTAATAATAAAAAAATTAATATATAAAAGACCCCTCTTTTTCTCCTTACAGCTGTAAAAAACCTGCACAGAAATGAATACAGTATCTAACTCTCAGACTGTGATTTATATGAGAATCAATTATAATATACAGTTTACTCTTATACAATATATCCCTCAAAAACAGAAATCTGCGATGAATATATTTTGTATTTATGTATTTATGTGGGGACTAGAACAAAGATGATTTTATCCTATTGGAGTTTACGGGGACATTTAACTCACATATACCCAAAATTATGAACAGTATCACTACATAAGTATACACTTATGCACAAGAGCATAATACACACACAACACACTAGTTAGTGTGTAAGTGTATATTTATATCTTTTCCCACAAAATCTTTAATTCTAATTATAATCAATTTATAATTGAGATAGTTCATGAATAAATAAAAAAACAACAGAAATAAAACACCCTTCTTTTTCTTCTCACAGCAGTAAAAAACCTGCAGTCGCGCCGTTCAGTTTGATAATCCATCGTAAACAAGAAAAAATATAAATAAATATTTTAGACTCTTAGAAATTAAGACAGTATCTAATTCTCAGTCTGTGATTTATCAAAGCAGGGAATAAGAAATCAATTATAATATATACTCTAATACAATATATCCCCACGAAAAAAAAAAAAAAAAAAAAAACAGAAATCTGTGATGTATTTATATTGTATTTATGACTTTGTGGGGACTAGAACAATAAAAACTTCTACTGATTAAAGTTTATTAGGACATTTGACCCACATATATTTGTGTCTTTATGGGGACCAGCATTATGACAATGTGGACCTGGCTTGCAGGGCCATATGATATACTTCCGCTTTTGTTCTCATGCATGTATTACTACATTCATTAATGTGTAAAGTTGGGTTTTATTTTGTTGTGTATATGTGTGTAAAATATTCCTAAAAAACTACTATACTACCATAAATATGTTCATATTTCAATTATTTTTCACTCTCCACAAGGGTTATATGTGGTGTTTGCTTTTCTTGCACTTAAATAGATGGATAGATGGATGGATGGATGGATGGATGGATGGATGGATGGATGGATAGATAAAAAATAAATAAATACAAATCTGTGATGAATTTGTGTATTTATAGCTTTGTGGGGACCAAATACTATTTCACCTATTGTAGTTTGTAGGAACATTTAACAAACACACATATACACACAATGATGCACAATCACCCAAGAACACAATTGTATCACATATGTATTTGTGTGTAACTTGTCCCTACAAACCACAACATGTCCCCACAAAGACATATAACACACCCACATACATATATACAGAACTGTGTGCTGTTCAATAAGTACTGTTCGATTTTTGCACTTATATATATATATATATATATATATATATATATATATATATATATATATATATATATATATATATAACTGTATAAAGATGTTATGTATTGTGTGTATATGGTTGCCAACATTTTCTATAACTGTCCCAAATTCTTGATTAACAGATAATCAAGATAAATAAAAATATATATAAATAAATAAATAAAGGTATAAAGCATTCCTCTTTTTCCTCTCACAGCAGTAAAAAAGCTGCACAGTCACACCGTTCAGTTCAGTAATCCATCGTAAAAAAAAAAAAACTCGTTCAGACTCTGGAAATTAATATCCAATTCTCAGCCGGTGATTTATCCGAGCAGGGAATTAGAAATATATTATCCTGGCAATGGAGTGCCGGAGTCTCGGCCTCGGCATTCATCACGGCGCCCGATCCTCGGCTGCGAAAACAAAGCCTGAGTGAAAACCTTCATTCTGCTCCTCATTTGTGCTAAACACCTACTTACACGCCAAAGGGCTTAGCGGACGCCGGTGACGGCTGTGTTTCAGAGCGCTTTAATGTGTGTCGCTTCAAATAGGCTCGCTAATGAGCCGAATGAATGGATACAGAATTAGGTCACCTGTCCAGAATTATACAGTTATCAGAAGCAGCAGAGAAAGAGAGAGAGAGAGAGAGAGAGAGGAATCGTTAGCCGAGTCTGTTGTGGGAATTCGTTACGACATCCCGCTTTTTTGGGCGTGATCCATTTCTGCAGACGGGAGAACAGAGGAAAATGTTTTTTTAAGACTTTTATAAATCTTACAGAATGATCTAAAAGCAACGAAATACTTTAAACTATCCAGACACATATAAAAGAACACATAAGGAATCATGTATGGTAGTTGCTGGTAACTCTGATGAATTTATCCTGTAAAACAAATGAAACTCTTGCTCTTCCTTTCCTGGGGCTGATGAGTGCCAGTTTCACCATTATAACATTTTTGATGGTCTTTGTGTTGACTGCACTTAAAGATACTTAAAAAAAGTTCTTGAAATTCTTCTTTTCAGACTGACTGACCTTCATTTGGTTCTTGCTTCTCATAATATGAAATAGAACATTACTTAAATACTGTAGGGCTACTCACTGTATACCAAACTAACATTAAGATGTTTTTTACCAAATTTTACCAAATTGAAAACCTCTGGAATATAATCAAAGGAAGATGGATGATCACAAGCCATCAAACCAAGTTGAACTGCTTGAATTTTTGCATCAGTAGTAAAGCCATAAAGTTATCCAAAAGCAGTGTGTAAGACTGGTGGAGGAGAACATGATGCCGAGATGCATGAAAAAAACTGTGTTTAAAAACCAGGGAACTCTTACAACTTTACGAATATGAACAAGTATTGTTTTCTTTGCATTACTTGAGGTCTGGAAGCTCTGCATCTTTTCTTTTTCTTTTTTTGTTTTTGCTATTTCAGCCTTCTGCAAATAAATGCTCTAAACGACAATATTTTTATGTGAAATTTGGGAGAAATCTTGTCTGTAGTTTATAGAATATCGAAGAAATCATTTTACTCAAACATAAACCTATTACTAGTAAAAAAACAAAAGCAAAAAAACATAAGCAAAAACTTATTTAGAATCTGAAGTGGTCTCTTAATTTTATTTTTTCAAAGCTGTATATTTTTTAAGAAATGTGAGAAAACAACCAAGCAACCAGACCACATCTTCATCTTCATGTTCTCTTGACAGTGCTGAAGGTAAATCAATCGATAGTTTGATTGATTTCCTTGAAAAAAAAAAAGTCAGATCAGCATTTATTATATCAACCCGATTTTTTAATCCTGCTCATTTTTCTCTCTCCAGGGTTCAGGACATCAGTGAAAAACTGCAGCTGAAAGATTTGAACAGGGGGCTTTTAAAAAACTCTGCTTTTTCAGGTGACACCACAATGCAGAGGTTTTATTTTGGATTTTATCTTCTTTTGCTTTTTTTTTTCTTCATCATAAAACGTCTAGACTGAAGCGTCCAGCTCTCCGGCCCAGAAAACCTCACAGGTGGAATAAAGTCAACAAGCCTCTCAGTGGGAATCTTCTCTGGACCACAGAGATCTGATGAGGAAAGCAGAACGATTGTAGAGCAGAAGATAAAAATAGACTATAAATCTGTTCAGAGCTTCCTCACCCCTCATCACTCACACTGTTCATCCTCACCACCAGGTTCTGCGGGGGTTCAGTCCACTCTAGAGCCTCTTTAAAAGATTATAAACATGCTTCAGTACATTCAATGCATTATTAAGCCCTTTATTACACTCTTATTAAGCCTTAATAAGCCAGTAGTTGGTGGTAAGTTAGTAGTTTAGTATGTTGCATCTTGCAAAGCATCATTTGTCTCTAAGATACTGTAGGCTTTTAATATGTTGGCAAACAGTTTTTGGATTTTAACAGTAGGGAAACCCTTGTGGTTGGTGTCATATAGGAGCAGAAATCGTATTTTTAGAGCCAAAGACATATGAAATTACAGCTCTGGGAAAAAAAATAAGAGACCACTTAAAAATGACAAGTTTCTTAGATTTTCCAAATTTAAAAGCTCTGGAATATAATCAAGAGGAAGATGGATGATCACAAGCCATCAATCAAAGCTGAACTGCTTAATTTTTTGCACCAGGAGTAAAGCAGCTTAAAGTTATCCAAAAGCAGTGTGTAAGACTGGTGGAGAACAACATGATGCCAAGATGCATGAAATAAACTATGATTAAAAACCAGGGATATTCCACCAAATATTGATTTCTGAACTCTTGATTTCTAAAACTTAATGAATATGAACTTGTTTTGTGCTATTTTTTTATTTAGAATTTGGGAGAAATGTTGTCTGTAGTTTATAGAATAAGACTACAATTTTCATTTTACTCAAACATAAACCTATAAATAAAAAAACTCTTTAATTCTTTCTGTATATCAAAGCAGTCTATTGGATGCTAAGGTCTATCCTAATAAATTGCTTTTCCATACCTTGAACCAAACTGGAGCACATAATGAAGCTTAATAAGAGCATTATAAAGTCTCCCTTTACCTTTTAAAGTCTATAGTAGCAGGACTCTCCTCCTGCTTTGTTGTTTTTATGAATCTAGGTATATCTAAAATATAAAATGACTCTTTTTTTTTACTTTATACTTTAACAGTGCACCTTTTAGCGATGTCTCCTCTCATATCCATGCAAACACACACACACACAGCGCTCTTTCTCTCCCCAACAATAAAGGCAGGTTTTATTGCGGCGGGTTTACCTGAGGGACAGAACCTCTTTATCTGTTCCCCACTCAGCTCTTCAGCAGAACCGGGTCTGTAATAAAGAGAGAGCAGCTGAAGCTGGGGAAGCAATTAAGATGCTCCAAATTATAAAGAACATACTCAGCCTGGGACACAAACACACACACACAAATACACACACACAAATATATCCAAACCCATCATACCACACACACACACAACAACAACAGTGTTCCAAACCTGCTGTCTAAACTCTGGAGATAGAGGTGACAGTTCCATTACTGCAGACATATGAGCACGACTGACGCTTTCTCCTCAAACCTCCTCAAATATGTCAAACAAAATATGTTGCTCGTGTGTTGTGTACAGTAGTAAAGTTGTAAGTGGTATTAGTGCATATAGTAAATCTATATTGTAGTAGAGAAGTGGGCGGAGCTTCTGGTGGACATGGTGAACATAAGGCTTGTGTTGTGTACAGTAGTAAAGTTGTAAGTGGTATTAGTGAATATAGTAACTCTGTATTGTAGTAGAGAAGTGGGCGGAGCTTCTTCTGGTCATGGTGAACATAAGGCTTGTGTTGTGTACAGTAGTAAAGCTGTAGTAAAGTGGTACTAGTGAATATAGTAACTCTGTATTGTAGAGAAGTGGGCGGAGCTTCTTCTGGACATGGTAAATATAAGGCTTGTGTTGTGTACAGTAGTAAAGTTGTAAGTGGTATTAGTGAATATAGTAACTCTGTATTGTATTGTATAAAAGTGGGCGGAGCTTCTTCTGGTCATGGTGAACATAAGGCTTGTGTTGTGTACAGTAGTAAAGTTGTATTAGGGAATATAGTAACTGATTAAATGTAACTATTGTAGATGATTATGTCTTACAGCCAATAAAAACGCAAAAATCAGTGTCTCAGAAAATTTGAATATTTTATAAGACCAATTGATACTTTTGATAGTGTGGCCACAACCAATATGCAAATATATGGTGCTAGGAGCATTATGGGAAAGCTGATGATTCAACACTGTAGAAAGAGCATTTCAAAGTTTTTAGGTTGAAATCCTCTGAACTCATTTTATTGAGTTGTACTGACCGGAAGGTTTACTCAACCTAATAATATTAATTCTTCTGACTAAAACACAAAATTACCATTTAAAAAAAAAATAGGTGTTGGTTGCCAGGTCTCAGTGTTGTAGGCTGTAAGAGCAAGTTACCTTTGTTCTTTGTTCTTGGTGATCAAAGTATGTTGGCTATTCACTCGTTACAGAGTTCACTCTTGTGCTTTTCCAGTGTTATGCTGTCAGAATTGGCTGTTCTATAAAAGCTAAATATGTTAAGAATACCTATATATTTATTTATTAAATAAACTAAATTCTTTAAGTCCACAATACTTGAAAAAAAAAACTGTTGAGTTAATTAAACTATTGTTGTGTGAATTGTATGTTTTTACAACTTAACTGAGTTAAGGCAAAATGATGACTTGACTGAGTTAAGTCGAGCCAATGAATATTTTTTTACAGTGTATTTTATATCTGCAGGTCCCTCACCTGAGATCAGACGAGGCTGTTTTTCAGAGTTTAAAGGATGTAGATTTTAATTGAGTTTGTTTTTCTCAGATTCTTCCTGTCTGACCTGGATTTGAAGGATGGAATCAATAACTGAAATATCAAAGCTGTGCGAGCGAGTGAGCGAGCGGCTCCAAAGACTAATGAATATGCGGGAGAAAAAGGAGTCGCTGCTGTCTTTTACTTCACAGGTGTTCATTTCTGAATTGATTTTCTTACAAAAGTATAAATTAGACGTGCTGCACTTTTATTAACACTGCACTCCTCAGATCAAAGCCAGCAAATCAAACAAACAAACAAATAAACAAACACAAAGAAACAGAAGAGCTCCTTCATATGAACAGGTCCTGATAAATCACAGCTTATCTAACAGTGTGTTCAATTACTGTTTAAAGTTGAATACACACAAAATAATTAATAATAATAAAAAGAAATCATGTAGAAAGTTAAAAGTGTTAAACAAACCAAAATACACTGTTTCTGAGGGTGGTACTGATGAGTGCCAGTTCCATCTTAATCTTTTTGATGGTCTTTTACGAAGTAAAGTCATTTTTTTATTTTCTTAGTTGAGTATTCGTACCATAATATGGATTAAAACATGCTCTCAAACACATTAAGAGGCAAGAAATTATAATTAATAACTCTTTACGAGTTCAGCACAGCTGTTAACTGAAAACCTGAATTCCAGGTATAAATTGTGTTCAACCTTTTGACTAGTACTCTATGTAACGTTAGATTAAATGGTTAATCAAATTTCATTGCAATTAATATTCATTTGTTGATAAATATAGTTATTTGATGCATGCTCACAGACAATTACAGACACAGTCTTATAAATGGTTACAATATGTTTATTAATGTTTATAATTTTAGGTCAAATTAAAATTGACATATTAATAACTATATATACTATATACTATATATAAAATTTTTACTGAAAATCCCCTTTAAATGCTAAAAATACATAGAGACCCAAAATGTCACAGAAATAAAGTTTAGAATGACTAATTTAATAAAATAAATATTATTTAAATAAGGTTCTTCATTAGTGTTTCTAAAAAAAAAAACAATAAAGTTTTTTAAGGGATTTCAGCAAAGTAAATATATAACTATGTAACTATATAACTTATCGATTCATACATTAGAAAAATGTATGGGGACCTAAAACACAGCAAAGAAATTATTACTTTGAATAGAATTATAATCATTACGTTTCTACATTCACTATTTTATTTTTACTAAATAAACTGTTAAAAACTCAATTCAATCCAATTATGTTACTATATAACTGTAATAATCACTAACATACTAATTGATAATGCTCAATTTGCTGTTTATTGAAGCTTTATTTTATCATAAAATGTAACGAAAACAGGACACACAGAAGGATGTGTATTCTGCAGTGTAATCTCAGCTCTGTATGTGTAATTACATTGTAATTATATTGTAATTAGAGTGTAATTACACAACCACCTCATAACCATACAAAGGTCTTGAAAATGGTTAAAATATGTTGATTAATGGGTACAATTTAGGTCAAATTAAAATGAATTAGGACAATCATTATTAACTAAGTGACTTATTAGTATTAAAAAATAGTGTTTTTAAATGAACCAAATCATTTAGGAAGGTAATCAGTAACTACATAACTAAGTAACAATATAACATATGGATTTGTTCAAACATGTCTATTAATGGTTATAATGAAACATATATCAAAACATAGCAAACAAATTAATATATTGAATAGAATATGACGTTTTTAAATTTACTATTTTACTGAATTTACTGAATTATTAGAAAGGCGTTTACTTCGATTATGTAACTTTGAATCTTTATTGAAGCTGTATTTTAGTCTTTAAAGTGTGATTAAAACAAAAGGATGTGTATTCAAAAGTGTAATCTCAGCTCTGTATGTGTAATTACATTGTAATTACTGTGTAATTAGAGTGTAATAGAGGTGTAAAGTGATCTGAGTTGAAGGAAAATGAGATGAAAGGCTGATAAGCTCCAGTTTAAGAGTCTCAGCAATGAAAACAAAGACGTCTCACAGACTGAGATCAGACTGAGCCCGAGCGACGGACGGCTGAGGCTGGATAAAACCGTGATTAGAAAGAGCTGGAGGGGGGAGGAAACTCATACAGAGTGAAAACATATCCTTACTTAATCCCCACTCCGCCCCCAGGGGTCAGAGGTCAGACTGAGACCTGGCCTGGGTTCTGCTCTGATTCTGAAACTGATACACTGCTGCTTTAGTCTAAACAATAATACACCACTTACAGAAACAGAACGCTCTAAAACCGAACCAGAACTCTCTAAAACTGAACCAGAACTCTCTAAAACTGAACCAGAACTCTCTAAAACTGATCCAGAAGTGTGTAAAACTGAACGTTACGCCACTATTTGACTTTATTTTTGTTTATTTGTTTAATAAATAAACTGCCAATAACTTGGCAATTTAAATGGAATTGTTATGAAGGCAATAAATTTCAATTATGTAACTACAATATATACCTAGAATAATGATCATAACTAGCATACTAATTGATGAGGCTTAGTTTGCTGTTTATTGAAGCTTTATTTAATGATAAAATGTAACTAAAACAGAAAGATGTGTATTTTGCAATGTAAGCTCAGATTTGTATGTGTAACTACTGTGTAATTACTGTGTAATAACAATGTAATTACAGTGTAACTATAGTGTAACTGAGGTGTACCATTTACCATTTTTTGTCTGTTACTGAAAATATTGATAACATTTTCACTTTTTGACTTTTTTTTTTGCGTTTACTGAATAAACTGCCGATAACTCAATGAATTTAAGTAGAATTATTATAAAGACATTCGGTTTCAATTATATAACTACGATATATAACTATAATATTAATAATCACTAACATACTAATTGTTAAAGCTTAATTTGCAATTTAATTTATTGAAGCTTTATTTAATAATAAAATAAAGTGTAACTAAAACAGAAGGATGTGTATTCTGCGATGTAATCTCAGATTTGTATGTGTAATTACTGTGTAGTTACAGTGTAATCACAGTGTAACTACAGTGTAATTGAGATGTTAGTGATCTGAGTCTAGCATTTTTTGTCTTTTTTGGTATTGTTTCAAAGAGTAACTCATGTAAAATATGCACCCTTTAAATAATAGTAATAATAATGAAAAAAAAAAAAACATATGGACACGAGTTATATTTTAGTTCTGTTGTTTCTTTTACTACAAAAGTGCAAAAACTTGAAACTCTTTTTTCTCTAAATTGTTTAACTGCTGCGGTTCTACGGTAGAGTCTTATTTGCATATGGTTTGACTGTACCTGCCCGTGTTGCTGCTATAATTTCTGCATTATTCAGAGAGCTGCTTTGTTGTGTGGTGAAGTGAAAGTCATGGGAGGAGAAATCGAGCCTCCGGAGCGATTAAAACAATGGCCCAGCGAGTCGCGGCGGCGTTGACGCAGACTGTCGGAGATGTTGACGGAGGCGGTTCATTGTTTCTTTTGAAAGCTGGTTCTGAAGATCGTGCTCACCCCATGGCTACCAATCCACAGCAGCAGCTGCGGCTTCTCTCAGAGCGCGGCTAATCACAACTTTAGCTCGGCTGAATGGTTGACGACGACCTTGCAGTTTTCTGGGTCTCGGCAGAGCCGGGCCGGGCGGAGGTGAGATGTTGGAGCATTATTTTCTCTACACAAGAAAAAATAACTATTGAGGATTGGCAAAAAAAAACAACTTCAAGTGAAGCTTTGAAGAGCGACCTTTGAATAGTAAAAGTTGAGCATTTATCAGAATTTATCAGAATAAACTTTATTGTAGGGTAGTTTACCTCCTGGTGAGAGATCTTTTACTGCTTGATATGTACAGGGGTTGGACACTGAAACTGAAACACCTGTCATCATTTTAGTATGGGATTTTAGGTTTTATGGCTAAATTGGAGCAGCCTGGTGGCCAATCTTCATTAATTGCACATTGCACCAGAAAGAGCAGAGTGTGAAGGTTCAATTAACAGGGTAAGAGCACAGTTCTGCTCAAAATATTGCAGCAATGCACACAACATTATGGGTGACATACCAGAGTTCAAAAGAGGACAAATTGTTGGTGCACGTGTTGCTGGAGCATCTGTGACCAAGACAGCAAGTCTTTGTGATGTATCAAGAGCCACAGTATCCAGGGTAATGTCAGCATACCACCAAGAAGGACCAACCTCATCCAACAGGATTAACTGTGGACGCTGTAAGAGGAAGCTGTCTGAAAGGGATGTTCGGGTGCTAACCCGGGTTGTATCCAAAAAACATAAAACCACGGCTGCCCAAATCACGGCAGCTCAACTCTCCAGTTTCCACCAGAAATGTCCGTCACCACAATAAATTATTGTGCTCTAAAACCAGGTGTCTGGGTTTAGGGGCGGGGCAGGGCAGGAGGGAGAGCTGTTTGGGCTGAGCTGTGTGCCTCTGATAGTGTTGAAACGCACATAGGGGTGGTATTATTGACTGACTGACTGACTGATTTGCATATAATGCAAAACACACTATCTTCACCTAATGCACAGTTGAACCTGCAAAAGCACAAAAGAGGTGGAAATTAACGCAATAAAGGCATATTTTAAAAGGTTAGGAAAGTTTTAAGAGTTCAGAATTCAGTGTTTGGTGGAATAACCCTGGTGGTTTTTAATCATAGTTTTTTTATGCATCTTGGCATCATGTTCTCCTCCACCAGTCTTACACACTGCTTTTGGATAACTTCATGCTGCTTTACTCCTGTTCAGTTTGGTTTAATGGCTTGTGATCATCCATCTTCCTCTTGATTATAGTGTGGTGTGCCAAAATTTAGTAATGAATCTTTGTTAATCTCAGAATTAGTGAAGACAAGTACAATAATTCTGATGATGCAGAAATGCACCAGTAAACTGCCCCCGTCAGGGGTATTTAGAGTGACATTGCTTTCTTTCCCAGCTGCTGATATCAGAGCGGGCGTGGAATCCTCCCGAGCACCTGTTAGAGGAGATGCTGTCGGAATTGGCTGATATGACAGACTGGCGCTCCTGACACATTTCCTCAGACATCCATGACATCCGACGCTATGAGCCAGCCTGATGGGCAGCGGCCGGATCTTATCGGCCAATGGCTATCAAGAACTACGACAAGCCTCTCTATCTCACAGCAACACATTCCCCAGAACTGGGTCCTCGGGTGGGGGCGGAGGGGGTGACAGAACAGAGCACTCACACTCAGGAGAAAGCGTTTTATCACTGAGGAGATGCTTTATATATCTTTAATGATCTAAATTGTATAACATGTATTGAATACGTATTTTTTAAATAAAAAACAAGTAAATTATACTAATTGAAGCATCACCTGTTAGAGGCACTAAATATTGAAAGAATAATTTTTAACACTTTCTATGAATGTCATATTTATTAGACTCTATAACTACATTCATAATATATTATAATGCATTCATAAGGCATTATAAACATGGCTATAAATATTTATAAAAATGCTTGTGATCATAATGCATCATAAGCTATGCTTATGATATACATGTTAAAATAGTATATATCTACCATTAATAATCTAGTCCCAAAATGAAAGTCTGTCACTTTACCTAGAGCACACAAAGACCTGTTATAATACATTATAATTGACTATAAGTAATACTATATTCAAGACAAGTATAATACATGAGTGGTTAAAAATATATTTATAGGATTACTGAGGGTGTGTTTATAAGTTGGAAGCTTTTTTAGTCATGATACACGTCTACAAGCAGGGACTGAGTTTCTTGGCATTGATGTATAACAATGTAATGTGTTATAACACAGCTATTAATGCATTATAATCACAGTTTATGATGCATAATACACTATAGTTTATAGTTAAACTACGCTATAGTTTTATAGTTTTATAGTTTTATAAATATGCATAGCCATGTTTATATGATGCCTTATGAATGCATTATAATGTGCTATGAATATGTTTATAGAGTCTTACAGAGATTACATTTGTAGAAAGTGTTACCAGAATAATTAGCAATGGAGTTAGCAATGAACAGAGGTGGAAAAAGTACAAATAAATTGTAATTAAGTAAATGTACCTTTACTTTGTTAAAATTCTACTAGTAAAAAAAGTACCCATCTAAAAATCTACTCGAGTAAAAATAAAAAGTACTCAATTTAAAATGTACTTTGAGTAAAAGTTATAGTTACTTTTAATTATTTGATGTAAAAAAGTAAAAACAAATTATAAATAAAATCGTTTTTAATGAACTATTATTCCACATAATAATTTGGACCTTTCAGGCAGTATTTGTTCAGACCACCCCATAAAACAAGTGGTATAGGTTTCTATGATCCACTATTCTATGATTTACTATTAAAAAGTTATTGACATATAGGTGACTATAAACTGTAATTTTATAGTTTTACAGTTTATTATTATTTTTAAACTTGCAATTGCTATGCTTTAACTGCTATTTTCCTGTTTTTTTTTTTGTTGTTTTTTTTTTACATTTAAGCAGATTGTTTAATGATAAAAGTACTTACACCACATGCTTTCTCAGGTTTGATGTAGAAGTTCTGAAAGCTGACAGCTCTGTCCGGGGGCGGGACACATTTTGTATTGCATGAGGACGTTATTGCCTCGTTATTCCACGCGTGAGCATCCGTGCTCAATTTTTTTTTTAATTCGGACAATTGTTTTTTTTTTCCCCAGCATTTATTTTTTACTCAGTAATTGGGAGTTTTTCTAATGTAGCAAAGTAAATTACTTGTGTCAAAATGTACTTAAGTAAAAGTAAAATTACCTATTTTAAAAACTACTCTAAAAAAATGACAAATTACTCATAAAATCTACTCAATTACAGCAACTTGAGTAAATGTAATCCATTACTTTCCACCTCTGGGAATACTATAATAGTGATAATAATGGGAAGGTGTTTTAGTGTAATCTATAATATCTGTACAGTATCCAGGGTGTATATTATTTAACTGTGCTATTGTTTATTATGAGACTCTGAGTTGTGGAGAGGCCTGCGCTGTTACTGTCATTATTATATTTTTATAATAAGTGATGTAGAGCAAAAACAAATAAAGCAAGCCAGATTTCGCTGGAATTTTATGTAATATTTATTCCACTGCTATAAAATATCCTAGCAAAGTAATTCCACATTGCTGGTTGTTAATGCTGCTGGCAGGACAGCCTGAAAATACTGAAGCGTTTATCTGACTTATCTTTCTGGCTGATCTAATAAGTCGTAACTCTTAGCCGTATCTGAGGAGAGCAGAGTCAGAGCCAGTGTTTGCCTGAGCAATTTTATGATTCGAGCTGGTTTTTCTTTTTATTCAGTATATTTGCCCTTTTTTACACCTCCAACACCTACCTACACCAATTACACAAATAACCATGCAGTCGAAGCGATGGTGCCCTACAGATTTAGACTGTGTTCTCATAAACACAGAGTTTTAGACTATTAAACACATGCATAGCACAGTTGTATTCAGTGAAATACAACAGGAAAATATGACAGAAACCTGCAACTACTAACTGGGGTTGCATATAAAGCCCATGCCATTTCCTTTCACCTGTCTTCCAATCACTCATCACTACATCAAAAGCTTCTTATATGGTCATCAGGTTATTTAACCCTTTGAACTCTAGGCTGTTTTGGTGTGTTTTTTTTCTCAGTTTTTGTTTTCAGTTCTCTCTCTTTCAGGTCTTATAACACAGTAATTATATCAGACAGACACATGCCCTGATCTCTTTTACTCCAGAAGCCATACAGCTTCTCAAAAATATAATCATTTAAAATAAAGTAAAAGGAAGCAGAATTGTTATATTTTCCTGGAACTGATCATGTTTTGGTCAAAATTTTACCAAGCGCCTGTTTTTTTTATGTATAGACTTTAAATATATTCACACCTAAGATATATTATTTAAAATAGTTAGACTAGAGTGCTTATGAGTTGAAAGCATAAGAATATTGATGATGATTTGAGTTCATTGCATGGCTTATTAATTATATCTTTGACAAAATACATGGAGAAACAGCATCAGGCGGAGTTATTTTTCTTGATAATCAATAATCACACCTCTAGGATACATGTACATACTAAAAACCTGAATCTCCTCTGAAGAGTGGCATCATGGGCTCATCAAAACAACTCTCAAATGATCTAAAAACAAAGATTGTTCAACATAGTTGTTCAGGGGAAGGATACAAAAAGTTGTCTCAGAGATTTAACCTGTCAGTTTCCACTGTGAGGAACATAGTAAGGAAATGGAAGACCACAGGGACAGTTCTTGTTAAGCCCAGAAGTGGCAGGCCAAGAAAAATATCAGAAAGGCAGAGAAGAAGAATGGTGAGAACAGTCAAGGACAATCCACAGACCACCTCCAAAGAGCTGCAGTATCATCTTGCTGCAGATGGTGTCACTGTGCATCGGTCAACAATACAGCGCACTTTGCACAAGGAGAAGCTGTATGGGAGAGTGATGCAAAAGAAGCCATTTCTGCAAGCACGCCACAAACAGAGTCGCCTGAGGTGTGCTTTTGCATTGCTTCTTACATTGCGACTTCAACATCCTCAGATGTCAGTAGACATTATTTATGTCAGAAACTACATCACATAAAAATATATTTCTTTGTTTTTACACTAATCAAGTTCCAATAAGCTCAAATAGCTAATCAAAAAGAAAAAAAAAAAATGCATGCCATGCAAGAGTTCGGGTCGTAGGAGGTTAAACATTAAACATGGCGCTTTGGTGACGTTACGCACAGTATATTCAATGTATATCCATCCGTTCTCACAAGATATCACCTCACAAAGTATACAGGTGTGGGAGTTCCCAAGATCTGAACCCCCTGAGGTTAAAACATGATGTCAAACACGTTTACACACTGGTGTGCCGTGACTTTTCGTATTCTACTTGCATGTACCTGTGCTAAGTTTGCAAAAAAACTTGAGTTGCGTTGAGTTATTTTGGAATAATTCATAAACTCTAAAGCACTTCACGCTATAAAGCATTCTCTCCTGCCTTTCCTCCACCACTAGACACTAATCCACACAGGAGCATAGCTTCAGGAGCTGTGTGTGTGTGTGTGTGTGTGTGTGTGTGTGTGTGGGTGTGTGGTATAAAGTTAATTGAGACTGTAGGAATGAGGGTGTTTAAGCAGCAGAGAATGAGCTGCAGTGAGTTCAGTGTGTGTGTGTGTGTGTGTGTGTGTGGTCCCAAGACTGTCATTTACACACACTCTGATACACTACTACATCAGTACACACACCCACACACACACACACACACATTGCACATTTCTCCAGCATAGCCCACTTCTATTACTGGCACAACAGAGTGAGCACATTTCATCAGTTCTGCCCGGGTTCTGCCCGACATTGCAAAAAATCATCTGTCCTGGAGAAAGAAATCGTCTTAAACCTGCTCAATATATCTAATATTTCTCATTGTGATGCTGTTATAAGAATATCTTAAGATTAATAAATGTATTTGTGTAGATATCTGTACAATCTAACTTCAACTACACTAATTTACATGAATTTATGTATAGATTTGTATGTCGTGGGTCTTAAAAACAAAAGTTACCGTAGGATTTAAAGGGGAAAAATGATGAAAAACGTACCTTTCTGTGAATCAACAGAAAGAAGGAAACCTCACCCATCAGCCCCCACCAGAGCTACACCCACTAGATATTCTAGTTGAAAAAAAGAAATGTTGAACAAATTTCGGTCTGCTGGTTAAGAATCTCAGACTATACACAGCAAAATTAGCCAGTAGACTTTGTCTGAGGGAGGGATCTGCACCTACTGTCAATGGCAATTCAGCAGATGAGGGAGATCATTTGTAAGAACTTTTAAATAATAAGTTTTATTCTTCTATCACAGTTAGGCATGAACTAGCTTGTTCGTGTTTTAAACTTGAGGAAAATCACTCAGTCTCCTCTAGAATATTGGTTTCCCTGAATAGTTATTTCTGATGATTTTCAGAAGGATATCATTTTGAGTCATGGATCCATTATTTTATATTAGGCAGGTTCTTTTTTTGAGTCTAATAATCCTAACAACGTTCCTAAGCGATGTTCTTAATCATTTTACATATTTTATGTCTTGACCCTTGGTTTCACTCAGTAGTTCTTCCTAATATGGTAGGAGGGTTCATTGTGTTGAGTATTGGACACACTCAGAAGTTCAATCTAATGAATGGGCTTGAGAAAAGTTATCGTTTTGAGTCTTAGGTCCCAACTGTGTTTGTTCTCAATCATCTCAAAGGATCTTCTTCGTTTTAGTATTGGATCCTCTCAGTAATCATGTCCTCCGACTCTCCAGTCTCATTTGTCCTTCCAATGAGTCTTGGCTCCACTCAGTCCTTATTTCCTAATAATCTTAGGAATCAAAACTCAAAAGTTGACTATTTATAAGTGTAGAACTTCTTTAAGATCTTACATTGAAAGTATGACTGAAGAGAACCTTCATAAGATCCTTGGGAAGAAATACTGAGAGGAACTGAGACTCAATAGTAGAATCTACACTGTAAATCAACAATTTTATGTAAAATTGGATACTCCCATACACTAGGTTATTATAAATTAGGTGAACATTTGTTGAAATGTATACATTCAAACAGAGACCTTTGAGTTGAGTCAACTTATAATAACTAAGTTTAGTCTGTTCGGACAAACATTTTGCATTTTGGGTGTGTCCTCCAGTGTGTAGTCATTTCCCCCGAGGCTAAATTTGGTAAACTTGTAGATCATATATTGTGATTAAATGTCTGGCCTCTAAATTTACCGTTTCCAAGCTTACAGTGTGAATATTTATAATATAAGTATTTAAGCAAAATGGACAGGAGTCAACATACTTGTTTATTTGGAAGACAAGCTACTTAGTAAACAAATGAATTGGCAAATAAATTGGTATAAAAAAACTAAAAAGTTAAATGTACTTCCCTTTTAGTTGTAATAACGTGATGTCTTAATTTATGTTAACTCAAGTTTTCATTACCCATTACTTATTTTTTTTACCCATTACTTAAGGCAACTGTTTTGCTCATTTTTTTTTAAAGTAAATTCAACGTATCAGTGTACATATGATTATTACGGATGATTACTGACAGAAATCAAGACTTAACATAAGGCAGAAACCCTGAAAGAAATCCAGATAAGAGGACATCTTCAGAGGTCTTGTGGAGAAAGAAACTGGGACACAATTGAGGAACGTTCTTTAAAAATACTTTTAACTAATGCTCAAAAAAGTAGAACCTCCTCAAGAACTTAAAGTTCTCTGGAAGAGTCCAGTTCTTGACAGTTATTGGCAAAAAAAAAGGTCTAGACAAAAGGTTAAATACTGAAATATGATTATGAAAATACTCCTAAACGAACATAAGAACATCTCATAAATACACCAGATTAAAAATGATTTACTGAAGCATTTTTATTATATTACAGTTCTACTCTTCATTCCTCTGTTGTTGTTGGGGGGGTGGTGTTTCTTGGTGGGTTTTCATAAAAAGTGAAGTACGCCTGCCCTGTCAGCTATTAAAAGCTCCGCCGCTCCACGGTGGGACTTTACGTCAGATTGTTCCACCAAGCGAAAATGACTGCTCATCCTGAGGGACGGGGATGCGCCCTGTTGCCATGGATTTCATATTATGTGACAAACTATCTCTACTTCTGAACAGATCATCGTTCTTTTGTTACTTTTACAAAGAGCAGGTCTCTTCCGCAACGCCGGGACGATGCAGCCAATAACGAGGGATTAGCTTTTCCATTATTACCAATTAATACTTACCTCGGCTCTTCCTGAATCAGAAAATCAATCTGTATTTTAGCAAATAATACAGCCGCTAAACAAATAACGCCAACATACAATGAGCTCTTTAGTTCACTGGAACACAGTGTAGATGCTTTATTCCCTAAAATACAAACATCAATTCTCTTTAGAGTCTTTTTTGTCTTCATAGGATTGGGATTTTCTTTTTTGAGTTTTGGTTCCACTCAGTACTTCTTCCTATTGATCTTAAGGATCTTCTTTGAGAGTATTTTAGCAAAGTTCCTAAGCGAGGTTCTCCTTTTAACTCTTGGTTCCACTTAATGTTTTGTCTAATAATTCACTACATCTTCTTAAAGATCTTCAGAAAGATCCTTAGAAGAGTCCTGGATCAACTCCTTTATATTAGGCAGGTTCTTCTTTGAACCTATTAATCTTAGATACGTTCCTAAGCGAGGTTCTCCTTTGAGTCTCTTCATCTTTTGGAAGGTTCTTCTTTGGACTCTTGGTTCCACTTAATGGTTTTGTCTAATGTCTAATTTGTGTTTTCCTCTTTTGGACAGGCTCATTTTTGAGTCTACTAATCTTAGATAAGTTTCTAAGGGAGGTTCTCCTTTGAGTCCCTTCATCTTTTGGACGTTTCTCCTTTGGACTCTTGGCTCCACTTAATGATTTTGTCTAATAATGCAGAGGAGTCTTGGTTCCATTCAGTGCTTTTTCAAAATGATCTTTAAAGGGATGTCATTTTGATTCCTGGATCAACTCTGTTGTATTAGGTAGGTTCTTCTTTGAGTCTACGAATCTTAGGGAAGTTCTTAAGTGAGGTTCTCCTTTGAGTCTTTTCATCTTTTGAATTCTATAATAGTGGGTGGCGATTTAATGACCATAAGAAAATATGGGTCCAGTTGATAAGCCCTGCACTATAGGGTGAAACTCCTCCATATACTTCCAAATGCAATACATCATGTATGTAATGTAATACATATAAAGAAAATGGAAGAATTTCATGAATAGAAATCATAAAGTTGACACTTTTCCAAACTTTTCATAAACATTTTAAAATCAATACATTGCCCTCAATGTTTTTAGACAGTAAATAAATGGTTTTACAGCAGAGAAAATTGGTATCATGTACATTTGACCAATGGTTATTCTTGTGAACTTAAATAATGATAAATAATAAGAAAAAGAGCAATTCTAACAGAAAAACGATTGGGTTCCTACCATTTCCAGGGCTTGGAATAACTAATAATTGTAGAATCTTGTAAAACTAGTAAATTCAGAGCTGTATTTTCTGTTTTAGGCTCTTATTTTAGGTATGAAGACGGCAGCAGAGGGCAGTTGTGTGATTATTATTGGTGTAGAGTGGACTATAATGGAGCGCTGCGATTGTTTAGGCTGGGTAATCTGCTCTTTTGGCGTCGGCCTCCGTTTGGAAGCGTCTGTAAGTGTGTCAGGCAGCTGTCCTGCATCTGCTGCTGTTCTCCTCCACAATCTGTCCTGTTATCTCAGAGATAACAACCTGTAATCAGCGGCAGGGCGGAGGGTCCCGCCGACCTGTGGCTGTTCCGTCTACGGTGGTCTGGACGCGGCGTGGCGGAGGGACCCTCCTCTGCTAAACGACTCCAACAGATTCAGTCAATTCCAGTTCCGTCTGCACGAACCTCTCAGGACCTGTCCTCGTTTTGTTGTTCTACATCAGCATACAGATGCATCCTGGGCCTCAGTTGTTTTTTCTGAACGGAGAGAGAGAGAGAGAGAACTGGACGGCTTTTTTGAAAATGGACATTTTTGCATCATGTGGCCACAAAAAACGGTCATTAAAATAATTCAGTTTGGTGAAAAAAGTAAAGAATCCTGATTGATCTCAAGATTACCCACGATTCAGGCAATCATCCAAGACATCTTAAAGAATAAAAACAACTGAATGGAGCCAAAACTGAAAAAAAGGATACAGTATCTTCCAAAAGATAAAGAGATTCAAAAAGAAGAAGCTCCTTGAGATCACTGGTAATAACAACTTAACTTAAGCCAAATCCTAAAATGAGAAACCCTTAAAGATCATTGGGAAGAACCTCCGTTATACAATATCTTTAAAATATACAAGTTAGTGGAAGCAATACTGAAAAGAGAACCTCCTAAAATAATGGAATTCAAAGGCAACCTATCTAAATTCAGAGCTTTCAGACCTCAAATAATGCAAAGAAAACAAGAAAATAAGTTCATATTCATAAAGTTTCAGGAGTTCAGAAATCAATATTTGGTAGAAAAAACTCTGGTTTCTATTCACAGTTTTTTTTCATGCATCTTGGCATCATGTTCTCCTCCCCCAGTCTTACACACTGCTTTTGGATAACTTTATGCTGTTTTACTCCTGGTGCAAAAATGCAAGCAGTTCAGTCTGGTTTGATGGTTTGTGATCATCCATCTTCCTCTTGATTATATTCCAGAGGTTTTCAATTTGGTAAAATCAAAGAAACTCATAATTTTTAAGTGCTCTCTTATTTTTTTTTTCCAGTGCTGTATTTAGCATATTAAAATGCTGGTATTAATAGAAGTTGATTGATTAATTCATTAATTCATTGACTGATTTATCTTCATTATCACTGCATCCATAATCCCAAGCACAGATAATGTATAGCTAAAAGACGTAATGATACTTTTATACCAGAGGAAGCACTTGCTGACTCGCTGACTGACCCTGATCAAAACCACCAATAGGATAAAAAAAATCAAACGTCTGAACGTTCCTCACATAATTATCTAAAGCACAGCGTGAATAATTCATGAGCTGGACATCCCTGAGATCTTCATTTAGCGGAAAATAAAACACAATGATTACGGCGAGGCCTTGGATTCACACCTCATTAAATTCTGCAGAAATCAACCCGACCCCGGCTGCATCCTTAATCCCCCGAACCGGAGACTGTCGGAACCGGCCGGACACGTCCACAGTTATTACAGCCACTTTAATATCGATTTATTATAAATTACATCATCTGAAAGTCATTTATACTCAAATTACATTCAAACTGTGGCAATTTCCAAACTACTTACAGGTTCATTCTGTCAACAGACAGCCCCGGCCATTTTATTGGAAATAGCATCCTTGTTTTTCCATTCACTGGGCACTTTATTAGAAACACCTAGTGTACCTTGTGTTTCCATTCGTTGGCCACTTTCTACCTTTTGCTTCCACACACTGGCCACTTTATTGGAAACACCTACATACTGTACACTTGTTCTATTTACTGGCCACTTTATTGGAAACACCTGCTTACTATCTTGTGTTATCCACTCACTGGCCACTTTATTAGAAACACCTACTTACTACCTTTTGCCTCCTCTTACTGGCCACTTTATCTGAAACATCTACATTTTCTTGTGTTATCCACTCACTGGCCACTTTATCGGAAACACCTACTTACTACCTTGTGTTATCCACTTACTGGCCACTTTATTAGAAACACCAACTTACTACCTTTTGCTTCCGCTTACTGGCCACATTATCTGAAACACCTACATTTTTCTTGTGCTGTCCACTCACTGGCCACTTTATTGGAAAGACCCACTTATCTTGTGCTTCCACACATTGTCCACTTTATTGGAAACACCTACATACTGTACACTTGTGATTCCACTCACTGGCCACTTTATTGGTAATACCCACTTACAGTCTTGTGCTTTCATTCACTGGCCACTTTAATAGAAACACCCTACATCCTTCAACTTTAATATAAATGCCCACTTACTATCTTGTTCTTCTACACAATGGCCACTTTATTGGAAACATCTGTTTATTTCTTGTGCTATCCACTCACTGGCCACTTTATTGGAAACACCTATTTATTTCTTGTGCTATCCACTCACTGGCCACTTTATTGGAAACGCCTACATACTATACACTTGTGCTATCCACACAATGTCCACTTTATTGGAAACACCCACTTATCTTGTGCTTCCACACATTGTCCACTTTATTGGAAACACCTACAAACTGTACACTTCTTCTTTCAATCACTGGCCACTTTATTGGAAACAACTACCTATTTTTTGTGCTATCCACACACTGGCGACTTTATTGGAAACACCTACTTACAGTCTTGTGCTTTCATTTACTGGCCACTTTAATAGAAACACCCTACATCCTTCAACTTTAATATAAATGCCCACTTCCTATATTGCTCTTCTACACAATGGACACTTTATTGGAAACACCTTCCTATTTCCTGTGCTATCCACACACCGGCCACTTTATTGGAAACACCTACCTATTTTCTGTCCTATCCACACACCGGCCACTTTATTGGAAACACCTTCCTATTTCCTGTGCTATCCACACACCGACCACTTTATTGGAAACACCTTCCTATTTCCTGTGCTATCCACACACCGACCACTTTATTGGAAACACCTTCCTATTTCCTGTGCTATCCACACACCGGCCACTTTATTGGAAACATCTACATACTGTACACTTGTTCTGCAACTTATTGGCCCCCTTATTGGAAACACCTTCTTACTACATTGTGCTTCCAGTCACTGGCCACTTTATTGAAAACACCAATATACTGTACACTTGTTCTTTCAGTCACTGGCCACTTTATTGGAAACGCCTACTTAATACCTTGTGCATCCACACACTGGCCACTTTATTGGAAACACACACATGGGGCACGATACTATTTACTATAGAATGACTTTTAGCACATCTGTGTTTTTAAGACTGCAGTTGGACTCAGTTACAGGTCTTGACTTTGTTTTAAAAGCCCGACCGCATGACCGCATCCTGTCCAGCTGTGGTTGGACGGGGGATTGGCCGAAGGGGGCGGGTCACGCCTGGCCGGTCGTAGGCTCCGCCTCTGCCCTGATGAATAAAGTCAACGGGTAGTCAGAGCTTGTGGGAAACGAGGTCAAACACATTGTGAAGATTTTCTCTGGTTTAATTTGGTTCTCGTGTCTGTGTGTTGGCCCTGAAGTGCTAACAAAGCCCAGGGGAAGCCGTAAATAAGACGGAGCGCAGGAAGTGCCGAGCTTTTAATATAAGAGGAAGCATGTTCTCTAATGGAGGAGAACACGAGAGCGCCGGCTCCAGTTACCCACGGCTTTCTGCAGAGCCTAACAAATAACAGCGTGACTAAATACCCACCACTGCTACACTGATTCCACACACTTTACTCACAGCACACAAAACACTCTCCCCCGGCCACTTTAACAGAAACAGAAACAGAATATTATGAACTGGAACAAAATACAGTATATTTCATGTTATGTCTGTTTAGCTTCATTTCATTCATTAATATACAGTACCAGTTTATATAGACCAATTATTTTCCACAATGTTCCACATTGTATATCCAGAGTTTGGATTGTCCAAACTATGGTAAACCAGAGTATGTTTTTGATTTTAGATTTTTGCTTAGATAATAGGTTTGCTTTATGAGGTAGAGTCTCCTGGAATTCAGGTGACTCAACTAAATAAAGAAAAAAATGGCTTTAAGAAGAAATAAAGGTCAGTAAATTCAAAACATTTTAAGAAATTTAAAAGTATTCTCAAGTGCAGCTGTAAAAAAAAAAGACCATGAAACTGGCCGTCATCAGGACCACTCTAGAAAACAGTTCTCATTTTCTCTTTCTGTTTTCTATACTTACTGTGGCACAAACAGACAAATAATATTAAGATTTAAGAATCAACTTCTCTCCTTTTTATCTAGTTTCAGGTGTGTTTTATTTTTCAGGTGGAAGTTTTGTGTGAAATTGTATCAATTTTGGCTTTTGTTTCATATTTCAATAATTGTCTAGGAAAAATACTTTCAAAAACTAATCAATGTTTCCAATAGTTTTAGCTTTGACTCTATAGTATACTATGCTATATGCTATGGGTCCCTATTTCAGTGATCTGTAGTGCACCGCTCAATAGTGCACTATTAAAATACACCTTTATAAAGGTGTTATAAAAATGTTATAAAAACATTGTTATAAAAATACACCTTTCACAATTCGAAACACAAAAGGCGTGAATTAATTCTCCTATTTAATCATGGGTGTGTTTTGGGCTTAACGTGAACTAAACCAATCAGTGTGCCAGTTGTCATTCCCTTAAAGAGGCAGGGGAGCTCTGACTTTGTCATGTTCGTATCTTAACAGAGCAGCACTTTTGTGTGTCCACACTGTGAAGATACACCAGCAGCTCATTTAAGGGAACAGCAATGTTATTATTTTCTTTATTCTGTTTATTATTTAGTTTAAAGCTGGGATTTCCTTTTGTCAGGGTTTTAATCAGTCAGTGGAGCACCTGTGTTTTCTGCACACACCAGAAATTAACCTGAACATACCTCACTTCCAGACCATCGCACCCATCAGTGTAGATTTATTCCTAAACTCTGATGCTATTTTAATGGCGTGGGGGCAAGGCGTGAAAATAGACTGTTTGATGGGGTGTAAGATAGCAATGAGCATTGCGACACACCTTGTATAGGGTGTACGATAGGGCCCTAAATCTTTTCTAAGGATGTTAATGCATTGTTCAACAACACAAGGGGAAAAACAAATGTATTTTAAGTGTCTTTTTTGAGTGTAGTTTTGTTCTTCGTTTTCATACAATGTTTCTAAAACCTTCTTTTTAAAAAAAATAAATAAACAGTGAGAAGAACATTGGAGCCAAATGTGGTGTAGGACTGTATCCAAGCCAAGAATAATAATAATAATAATAATAATAATAATAATAATAATAATAATAATAATAATAATAATAATAATAATAATAATAATATATATTTTTTCAGTAACACTTTCTTTGGATGGCATCTCTATAAGACTCTATAAACATACTCATAACACATTATAATGCATTCATAAGGCATTATAAACATGGCTATACATATTTATATAAAAATGTATAGTTCATCATAGCCATGTCTATTATGCATCATGAACTGTGATTATAATGCATTAATAGCTGCGTTTATAACATGTTATACATCAATACCAAGAATCACGACTAAAACAGCTTCTAACTTATAAACACACCCTTAATAATCCCATAAATATATATTTTTAACCACTCATAAATTATTCTTGTCTTGAATATAATATTAATTATAGTCAATTATTATGTATTATAACAGACTTTCAGTGAAGAACTAGATTATGAATGATAGAGATATAATATTTTAACATATATATTATAAGCACAGCTTATAATGTATTATGATCACAGGTCATAATGCTTAACAAACATGGCTATAATGGGTTATGCATTTTTTTCATAAACATTTATAGCCATGTTTATAATGCCGTATGAATGCATTATGATATGTTATGAATGTGGTTATAGCGTCTAATATAGATGACATTCATAGAAATTGCTACCATTATTTCTGCTGTAGGAGAATGCATGTATAATTAATCTTAGCTTCTTTGTTATTTATTTTTTTATTGTAAACAATCTCCAGTACCCTATTTTTTTTTTTTACTCCGACTGTTATTTTAATCACTCTACTGATCTGATCCGACTGATAGAAGTTGTTCCTGGTTCTGGTCCGGATTGTCGTTATCAGTTTTATCTCCGTTGCTCAGCAGATCGTTTGATTGGTGATGAATGAGTATGCTAATCTGGTTTCTCTGCAGACGTGGGAACTTTTATCCTTTTTTAATCCTTTTTCTTTTCTGTGACATCAGTGCAGTGGACCTCTGGAAACTGCTGGACTCTCAGAATGGAAAAAGATGAAACAATGAAAATCTGTGTTGGGATCAGAGGAGCATGTGCTTATTTTCATATCGGACCGCATCTCTGGAGGCGTCCGTCCCTCCTCTCGCCAAGAGAACCGCGCAGAATTCCAAAGCAAATACAATCCAGAGAGGGGAAAGTGTTGAATAGCAAATATTTTCACTCATAACTTTGCATTTTTGAGGAGATCAGATCTGGGGAAACTTTATTTTCCTCACTTTGCTGCTTTCAGTTTTAATACAGTGGAATTAAACTACTTATTTCAATTGCTTTTTAGCAATCAAACATGGTATAGAATTGTAGATGAGTTTGGTAACACTTCCTATGAACCCTGTATTCATAATGCCTTATGAATGCATTTATAATGCATTTTACGACATGCACAATACCTTATAATGACTGTAATAAGCCTGTATAATAACTCATAAGTACTTACAGCGACATTCATAACACATTATAAATTACAAATGTAAGGGTTTATAAAGAAAGGGTGTATAATGCCCTAATAATATCTTTTCATAAGTACATTGTACAATGTAGCGTTTTAATGCACTATAACACAGATTTGGTGTAATGCATTATAATATGCAGCTATGATTTTTCAAATTAAGCTTTGGTAACACTTTCTATGAATGTCACCTCTATAAGGCTCTATAAACACACTCATAACACATTATAATGCATTCATAAGGCATTATAAACATGGCTATACATATTTATAAAAATATATAATTAATTATAGCCATGTTTGTTATGTGGCATGAACTGTGATTATAATGCATTAATAGCTGTGTTTATAACATGTTATACATCAATACCAAGAAACTCCAAGCTTGCAGACTTTATTGTGACTAAAACAGCTTCCAACTTATAAACACACCCTCAATAATCCTATAAATATGTTTTTAATCACTCATAAATTATTCTTGTCTTGAATATAATATTAATTATAGTCAATTATAATATATTATAACAGGTCTTTGGGCGCTTTAAGTAAAGTGCCAGATTTTCATTGTAGGACTATTATATGCTATTTTAACATATATATATATATATATATATATATATATATATATATATATATATATATATATATATATATATATATATATATATATTAGCAGAGCTTATAATGTATTATGATCACAGGTCATAATGCTTAACAAACATGGCTATAATGGGTTATGCATTTTTATAAACATGTAAAGCTACGTTCATAATGCCTTATGAATGCATTATAATATGCTATGAATGTGGTTATGGCGTCTAATAAAGATTACCGAATTTTCACCTTATTCTAAGTAATTTAAACTCAAAATAAGCACAAAAATCACCAGTCAGTTCTGATTCTTGTGCACACATTTAAAGACTTTAAGACTTTGTTACTAAAATTACTAAGATTTATTACTAAGATTTGCTCACCCCATTTTTTAACCCCACAGCTTTTAAATATACTCCTTTTAATTGAGGTAAACTGCCAGTGTCACACCTTAGCCTGTGTCTGTCTCTGTTTTCCTGTCTTGTTTCCCTAGCCATGTGCTTTTTTGAGGAGCACATGGCATTTGTTTTGGTTATCCTTTTGTCTCCGCCCCAGCCCCACCTTAGCCGTTAGTGTTGTAACCTCTTGTCTCATTTGTAACCCCGCCCCCTTGTTAGCTCCCACAGGTGTCCCTTATGTTTGCCTGTGTATAAATACCCCATGTGCTCCTTTGTTATCTGTCGCGCTTTTTGTTTGACCTTATGCTGTTACTCTGTTTAGATTGTGTTTATGTTTTGTTTAGCCTCAGACCTGCTGTGTTTTTTGTCTTCAGTTTTCAAGGTTTGCTTTATGTAGTTTATTTCTTTATTTGTTATTTTGGCTTGTTTGTTTCAGTATTCTAGTTTGTCTTCTGGTTCATAGTGTTTTGTTTTAGTTACCTTTTTGTTATATTATTCCATAGTGTTTTGTTCTTTGTTAGTTTCTTAATGTCTAATAAAAGTGACTTGCGTTTGCATCCGGCCTCCTCCTCCATGTTACAGCCAGATATTAGCCAGTTAATATACTGCTATATGCTATAATATGCTGCTCTGTGCTGTTTACACATGCAGTATGTTCAGCATTCACTGTTCACAGCATGCATTGTTTATTGGTTCGCATTTTGGTGTGTTTAGGTTCATGCCTGTGTGAAACCAAATCAAGGAGAGACGCTCCAAATAAACAAATTGTGTGAAATTGCCCAAATGCAAAAGACATAGTGGCCTAATTTTTTATTTTTTTTACATTAACACCACAGCAACCAGCATCCAGCAATAACATCCCCACCCAATTGGCGACTAAGAAACATGACTGAAGCCTAATGACAGTTTGAATGCTCGAATGTCCCAATACTTTTATTGATAAAGTGTATTTTAAGGTGGACTATGGGTTTTTTTAAATTCCAGGAAAATCTTTATTGCCTTTTTCACTTCTCTGGCCACGGTTTGATTGATGCTGGGCTCAGAATGGAAGGGTTTAAGCCATGGCAGATGGCCGAGAGATAGATGAGATTTCTACAGACAAATGACCAACAAAAAGAGTCGTGAGCCCACTGACAACAGCAACCTCTCGGCCAAACACCCAGAGCCCAGAGCGATTCATACTGGTTCAGTTTTGCCGCCTCCATCTGCAGAGTGCAGCGTTGCGCTGAGCCGGGCTGATTTAGCAGTCACGGTGTGCAGTCTGGGCTGAAGCCCATCTCCAGAAGAGCGGTGTCCAGCGCCGTGTAAACACAGACAGTCTGAGGACGCGCCGCACGCCTTTATTTAGGGCATGCGCTCGGGGGCGTGTACGGGAGGGGAGGCAGGCGTGTTTGAAAGCGCAGGTGATGAAGATTAAAAAGCATCATGAGAATGATATCTCAGTCCCAGAGATAAAAATGATTCAAATTAGAGGTAAACAAGACCATACATCACCGTCCTGGTGGGCTTCAGCTGAGGGGCCTGTCTTAAAGGGCCGGTACCAGATAAAAACGGCTTATTTAAAAAAGAAAAATCTAATTCTAACACATCATAAAACTGTAAATCGTAAATATTAAACGAAACATTATTTCATCAATAATTTGTGAAATTTAGTTTAATTACTGTATTTGTCTGAAATACATCACTGTAAGCAATACAAAATCCATACAGATATGATCATAATTAGCCAATCAGCTTACAACAGCTTAGCCACACCCACCTATTCATCCTATATTTGTTTAGCTCCACCCACTCTGAGCCTAAAACAGTAGAGCGCCACCACTTTGGCTTTTTTTAATAAGTAGAAGTTTAAACACTTTCTCCACCTATTTGTCACTTTGAACGCTGCATGGTTGATAAGGTGTTTTGCTATGTTGGTACTGTAAGTGATTTAGTCACACCCACTCCCAGGATACAACAGTTTAGCCCCACCCATTCTACATATAAGAGTCAAACCCCATCTACTCAGTCTACAGCAGTTTAGCCCCACCCATTATTAATACAGCAGTTAAGCCCCACCCATTATTCAACCTACATCAGTTTATCTCCACCCATTATTCTAATTATTGCTAAGTGGTTCCTATGGTATCCCTGTGGCTTGTGGATGCTGGTTTGGTTGTTATATATTTATATATTTTTGCTTTTCTTGGTAGTTGCTTTATTATTCCAGGTTATTTCTATGGTGTTGGTAGACGATCAGGTGGCTGACTGTATCACAGTTTTACCACTGAGTGGTTGATAAGGTGTTGTTATGTCAGCACCGTAAGTGTTGTGTGTCTCAGCTTTAGCAACTGATTGCTGGGTGGTAGTGTTATGTTATGTTGTTATGTTGGAAATGTAAGTGTTGTTTATCACAGCTTTAGCAACTGATTGCTGGGTGGTAGTGTTATGTTATGTTGTTATGTTGGAAATGTAAGTGATGTTTATCACAGCTTTAGCACTGAGTGCTGGGTGGTTGATAAGGTGTTGTTATGTTGGTAGTGTAAGTGTTGTGTATCACAGCTTTAGCACTAAGGGATGGGTGGTTGATAAGGTGTTGTTATGTTGGAAATGTAAGTGTTGTGTACTTTGGCTTTAGCACTGAGTGCTGGGTGGTTGATAAGGTGTTTTTACGTTGGCAATGTAAGTGTTGTGTATCTCGGCTTTTGCAGTAAGTGCTGGGTAGTTGATAAGGTGTTGTCATGTTGGAAATGTAAGTGTTGTGTATTTTGGCTTTAGCACTGAGTGCTCGGTGGTTTATAAGGTGTTGTTATGTTGGCGCTGTAAGTGTTGTGTGTCATGGCTTTAACATTGAGTGCTGGGTGGTTGATAAGGTGTTGTTATGTTGGAAAAGTAAGTGTTGTGTATCATGGTTTTAGCAATGAGTGCTGGGTGGTTGATAAGGTGTTGTTATATTGGAAATGTAAGTGCTGTGTATCACAGCTTTAGCACTGAGTGCTGGGTGGTAGATAAGGTGTTGTTATGTTGGAAACGTAAGTGTTGTGTATTTTGGCTTTAGCATTGAGTGCTGGGTGGTTGATAAGGTGTTGTTATGTTGGAAATGTAAGTGCTGTGTATCACAGCTTTAGCACTGAGTGCTGGGTGGTAGATAAGGTGTTGTTATGTTGGAAACGTAAGTGTTGTGTATTTTGGCTTTAGCATTGAGTGCTGGGTGGTTGATAAGGTGTTGTTATGTTGGAAATGTAAGTGTTGTGTATCACAGCTTTAGCACGGAGGGCTTCTTGAAACAGTAATGAAGGTTCCCGCCTCCTTCTGAACAGCGTTCTCAGACTTTCATGAGCATCACAGTGAGATGTTTCTGAACCGAGTCTCCAGCTTTTCTCTGTAAGTGCGGCCCGGTGCCGGAGGCATGCTAATCAGCCTGCTAATCACTGCCAGTCGTTAATTAGGATTCTGCAGGAACACAGAGCTGTCACCTGCTGGAGTGAAGGGCAGCACCCACACTCCTAACTCTCTAACTCCACTCACCCCAGTTTAAACCAGAGCGTGGAGCATGAAGCTGGAGCAAAGGGTGGTTGCTGTGGTCTCTGAAGTGCTTAGCCTAGCGGTGGCTGATGTTATAGATATATCACAGTACTTAATGATAAATTAACATGAAAACAGAATTCAATAAGATGAAATTGTCTTTGCTGGGCGGTTGCTATGGTGTTGTTTTTTTAATATTTGTGGCAAAACATTTTACATGGTTTTACACGGTCTCGACTGCCCCTATAAACCCTCCTGAAAGACCTGAAAGAGATTGGTGTCAGGAATCATATGCGTCTTTGAGCAATTTGGTTAAATTGCTCATGAAAGTACTTCAATTTCCCTCATCTGCTGACTCGCCACAGACTGTAGATACAGATCCCTCCCTCAGACAAAGCCTACGGGCTAATCCTGCTGTGTAGTGGCCGAGGTTCCTTAACCAAAATAACCAAAATAATCAAAATGACCAGTAAGACGGGTCTTCAACTGTTTGAGTGGGTGAGGGGTTGTGCCAGAGTGGTTCTAAGAACAGCTTAGTTGCACATCTTAAATGGTTTGCAGTTTGCAGAATTATGCATTATGCATTAATAAAAAAGCTTCCAACTCATAAACACACTCTCAAAATTTTCTAAATATACTTTTAACCACTCCTAAATTATTCTTGTCTTGAATATAATATTAGTTATAGTCACTTATAATGCATTATAACAGGTCTTTGTGTGCTCTAAAGTAAAGCGCCAGACTTTGACTCATTGTGGGACTAGATTATTTTAACATATATATTATAGCACAGCTTATAATGTGTATTACGATCACAAGTCTTAATGCTCAATAAACTATTATATATGCTTAATAAATATTAATAGCCATGTTTATAATGCCTTATAATATAATAAAATATAATAAATGCATTATAATATGTTATGACTGTGGTTATAGAGTCCAATAGAGATGAAATTCATAGAAAGTGTTACCATAAACCCTTTTTAAAGGAGTCTTGTTTTAAAGTGTTGCCCCCAATTTTTATATACTGTATAATTTTTTTGTTGCACATCCTCAGTTCATTCACTTCCACTAACACGCTACATTATCAGAGGTGTTGTAATAATGTCTAGTTTCTTCTATCTATTAATGGTTTCTGTTCAAACACTTTTGCCCGAGGGACGACGGATAAAAAACGGAACAAATCAGGAATCAACGCTCCAATCAACGCCGCAAAACGGTCAAGAGCGAAAACGCGGCGCTAACAATTACGGCCTGACATGAGCAATGGCTTGTTTTGAGTCGGGACATTGATCCGTGTAAGAAAGAGTCGGGTAAAGGTTGCGTTTTGTTCTGTTTTAATCATCGTCGCGGGCGTGCGCACCGACCAATTTCCTCCTGTTGGGAAGCCGTGATGAAATATCCACTCTCCGCCATTCTTTATCGCCGAACAGGCAGCGGATCAATGTTCACAAGCAAATGAGAAACATCATACACCGTTGGATTTGGACGCCGGCCACTCTCTCGTCTCGTCCACCTCGTTCCGACTTAAACAGCCTTCAGAAGCTGTTCTGAATCACCGGCCTCGACCCGAATTAAAGACAGAGCGGCGCTAAGCGCTAGCACGCCGGTTAGAGCTAGCGTTTGAGCTAACGAGGATGACCCCCCCCCGTCTGCCGCGAGTCATGTTCGAGAGGTAGGTCTTCGCTTTCTTGGACGCCGCACATAACGGCAGCTATTAGCGCTAGCGGCAGATTAAATGAGGGGAATCTGTGGGAACGGGGAGCGGACCGACGTCCCCGCGGTGAGTCCGTGTCCTCCTACAAGGAATTCCAGGACCCGTGATGGATTCACCTCAATTAGCCTTTAATTAAACAGCTCATTAAAATCTTATTTGAGTGATGTAAAGGAATGCGTATATATATTTTTTTGGTGATTAAATAACGGAGGAGACATAATTAAACTTACAATCCATTAAAAAGCCAAGGAGTGACTGTGCCCAACAGCTGGTCATCAAGTCAAACGAATGGAAACGAGGAAAAAGATCTCATTACGGAAGACAAAGAGTCTTTTTCTTCCGCTACAAAAACATCTTCATCTCCGCACTGAGGGATGGGCTGGCTTACTGAGTGCGCAGGAGGAGGATTGTGTTGGAAAAAGGGTTTAGTGGAGAAAGAGCATCAAATCATATGATCTATCCATCAGATTTTATTGTATGAGGTTTTTACAACTAAACAGCTGAATCTGCTTCTGAGTCTATAGTGAATCAGTGGTAGAACAGTAGAAATGTGCTCACAGACTCTTAGAGTACACATTTCACTTCTGTTTCTTTATTATATCTTTTTGACAAATGTTACCATATTATGCAAAAATCATTTTTTACGTACGTTCCTTTTGTATTTCCACTTGGGTCTCGACTAAAAAGAAGCTCCTAAAAGAGCTAAAAGAGATTGATGTCAGGAATCATATGCTTCTATGAGAATTGCTCATGAAAATATTTGAATCTTCCTCATCGTCTGACTTGCCGCAGACTGTAGTTACAGATCCCTCCCTCAAACAAAGTCTGCTGGCTAATCCTGCACTGTACTGTTAGAGGTTCTCAATCAAAATTACCAAAATTACCAATATGATGGATGTTCAACTGATCTAGTAGATGGGGGTTATGGGAAAGGGGACTTCGTCTGAAAGAGGGATCTGTACCTACTATCTGTAGAAAGTCAGTGGATGAGGGAGAAGTAAGCAAAAGATGCCTGATTCCAAAATGACGAAAATGGTGGATTTTCAGCTGTTCTAGTGATTGAGGGGTGGTGCCAGGGTTTCCTTATTGTGACGTTATTTTGGTTGAGAACTTGGACAGTACACAGCAGGATTAGCCAGCAGACTTTGTCTGAGGGAGGGATCTGTTATTTACATTTCCTTCATCTTCTGACTTGCCATAGAAAGAAGGTACAGATCCCTTCCTCAGACAAAGTCTTTGCATTTGTTCTATGCAGGTTTCCGTAATGTGAAGGTATTCTTGTGATTTTGGTAATTTTGGTCATTTTGGTTAAGAATTTCGGACAGTACACAGTAGGTTTAGCAAGCAGACTTTGTCTGAGGGAGGGATCTGTTACTTACATATCCTTCATCTGCTGACTTGCCATAGAGAGAAGGTACAGATCCCTCCCTCCGACGAAATCTATGCAGTTGTTCTATACAGGTTTCCTTGATATGACGTTATTTTTGTAATTACCTTTGTAATAACATCACAAAAATGCATGAAACCACTCTGGCACCATCCCTCACCAGCTAGATCAGTTGAAGATCTGGCATTTTGGTCATTTTATTTGAGAACCTTAGAACAGCAAACTATGTCTGAGTGAGGGATCTGTACCTACTGTTTGTGGTTTGTTCAAGTCAGCAGATGATGGATGATGATGATCTTTTTCTTTTTAACAATGAGTTTTGTGTGTTTCTATCTATGCATTTAGCACAAGCTAACACTTATCTTGTAAGGGTAACTGGTGAAAGGTATTGCTATCCACTACGCAATACAAACAATGCAGAAAATCAGTATCGTCCCACAGTTCCAGCGTCTGTCGGTGTTATAAAGATGCTCAGACTTCACGTATTTTTTTAATTTGTGTGAAGCTGCAGTGTGAGGAAGCGTCTCTCGGTCGGGCGAGGTGGCACTAGCGTCTGCCGCTCTGTGAGTGGCACTTTAATGGCGAGGTGTGTGACAGGCAGTGTGGGAGCCTTTTTCTGAAATGAAAATGAGTTTGAGTGTGACTTTTCCACAACCCTATCATCTTACAGGTAGCGCGTGTGATAAGCGGCGAGCTGCTTTTGAAGTTTGGGCTAATTATTCCGCGACTCTTCTTTTACATTTTTTTTTTTTTCCTCCTCGGATTCGGAGGGAAATAATTGGAGTAAATATTCTCGTTCTGTTCGCTGAGACTGGAAGGCTGAGTTTACAGGCTGGCTAAGGTGAGCCCACCAAATCTGTGGGACTGGAACGCTTCCACCATGCCATCCAACGCTTTGGGAATGTGTGTATGAGTGGGAATGTGTGTATTAGTGTGTGTTAAAGTGTGTGTGTGTTTGTGTGTGTGTGTGTTGGGCGATGCTAGAACAGCCTCGGTTCTCCTCCTGGCACCTGTTTATTAGTGGGATTGCGTAGGAGAGAACAACACTAACTCAGCGGCTTCCTTTCACTTCCCACAGCTTCCTTCCACTTCCTGCAGCTTCATTGCACTTCCTGCAGAACCTCAGATCCTCGTCGTGCCTCACCATGTCTCCAGTACCTCATGAAGCCCCTCCCCCTCCTGTCCACTGTCCGTATCGATCAGAACTCAAACCATTACAATCCAATCAGTCAGTCCAGCACTCAGCTGCTCAGCCACTTCTGTAGAGGACTTACACACACACATACACACACACACACACACACACACACACACACACTTATACACACACTCCGGAGTACACACACAGAAGTTATTTCCATTTTTTCTCCAAATTGAAGCTACATCTACTTACATTCACTCTGTGATAAAGTCTCTTTTTGATTTTGCGTCTCTCTTGTCTGTCTTTGTGTTTATTCACCCTTTGCACGTGCCCTGTGTGTTTGCTGTTTCTCCTCCCCTGTTGCTCACCTGTTCATTTGTAGCTCCGCCCCCTGGTTCCAGGTATTTCCTGTCCTTGTCCGTTTTTGTAAATAGTCCCCTTGTCCCTGTTTTCCACCGTCCGTGGTGGTATTTAATGTTCTCTGTTTCTTTAGTCTTAGATTTTGTTTCTTTGTTGTTTATTATATACGTTTCCAAGTTATCGCTCTCCACCTCTCATTCCTGCTCCCAACCGGACACTCATTATTAGGATGAAACTGGCTCTCATCAGGATTGCAGCAAGAAAGGGAGAGCAAGAGTTTCCTCTGTTGCACCATATGAGTATTTGATATAAAATATCTGAGAGAAATTATATTTTTTCAGAATCTATTGCAGTAAGTTAACAGTAGGGAAAAGTGGTATTTTTTTGTAAATAATTTACAGTTTATCTTTTTTTTTTTTTTTACAGCACGAGTAAAGGTGACCTCGGAGGCAAATCTGTGTGTCAGGGTTTAAAGAAACCCTGTAATAAATGTAAAAAAAATCAGAGAGAATCCCGCGCTCTGCTCTCTCAACACATCTGTCAGAACATCAGAATTCAGACCCAGCCTCGGGTTGAAAGTCAAAGCTTCTGCTTCTGTTTTTTTTATTATTTTATTTGCAATAAAACCCACTTTTAGGGCCCTTTCGGATCGCCCGTCGCTGCCGGTGTGAAATATATTTTATTTTATTTTATGGTGCGTTTGACACATCTGAAATGCAAAATGTTATAAGTGGGATTTATACATGCAGCAGGTGGAAGTGCTGCTGCTGCGGCAGGTGATAAATTGGCGGAATCAGAGGGTAGAGCTCACCTTCCTGCGGGCCGAGAGCTGCTGCGCTGCATGAGAATGAGGCGTTTCTGCATTTACGTCAGGCTGGGTTTAATTGCTGTACTGTAGTTTAACTGTCTTGGTTCTCGACTCGCAGCCGGCCAAGAGGGAGGCGTCTCAGAACACACACAGCGGAAAATATTACTAATGAATTAATTACAATAAAAAAACTCATTATTGTACTTAATATCCAGCTATCCAAGATACAGCAATTCAGATACAATTAAATTTTATTTCTATAGTGCTTTTTACAAGAAAAGAAAAGCAGCTTCACAGAGAAAACCAGGTCCACACCTCTTATGAGAAGCACCACAGAGATGCCAATTTTTATGGTGAAACAGTGGCAAGAAAAAACTCCCTTTAAGAGACCTTGGAAGGAACCAAGATTCAGTCAGAGGAACCCATCCTACTCGGGTTGACCCTATCAGTAGAATCAAATAACAAACAACAAACAAATAACAGAACAAAATGACAGAACAGATAATTAATGTGAAGTTTAGCTAATGTAACAGTACAGATAATTAATGTGAGCTATAGCTAATGTAACAGTACAGAGAATTAATGTGTAGCTATAGCTAATGTAACAGTACATATAATTCATGTGTAGCTATAGCTAATGTAACAGTACATATAATTAATGTGGAGCTATAGCTAATGTAACAGTACAGATAATTAATGTGTAGCTATAGCTAATGTAACAGTACATATAATTCATGTGTAGCTATAGCTAATGTAACAGTACATATAATTAATGTGGAGCTATAGCTAATGTAACAGTACAGATAATTAATGTGTAGCTATAGCTAATGTAACAGTACAGAGAATTAATGTGGAGCTATAGCTAATGTAACAGTACAGATAATTAATGTGAGCTATAGCTAATGTAACAGTACAGATAATTAATGTGGAGCTATAGCTAATGTAACAGTACAGAGAATTAATGTGGAGCTATAGCTAATGTAACAGTACAGATAATTAATGTGGAGCTATAGCTAATGTAACAGTACAGATAATTAATGTGGAGCTATAGCTAATGTAACAGTACAGATAATTAATGTGGAGCTCTAGCTAATGTAACAGTACAGATAATTAATGTGGAGCTATAGCTAATGTAACAGTACAGAGAATTAATGTGTAGCTATAGCTAATGTAACAGTACAGATAATTAATGTGGAGCTATAGCTAATGTAACAGTACAGAGAATTAATGTGGAGCTATAGCTAATGTAACAGTACAGATAATTAATGTGGAGCTATAGCTAATGTAACAGTACAGAGAATTAATGTGAGCTAATGTAACAGGTACTAATTTATAAAAATAAAAATGTGATGGGCACTAACTATAGAGCTATGGCTAATATAGAAGCAGATACTGAGTGTGTTAACGTTGATCAGTGCAGGGTTGCAAAGCTGGAGTACAATACAGTGAAGAGCCATGGTCATGGTCATTATAAACAGTATATGGATGATCACAAGCCATTAAACCAAGCTGAACTGCTTGGTTGCATTTTTGCAGCAGGAGTAAAGCAGCTTAAAGTTATCCAAAAGCAGTGTGTAAGACTGGTGGAGGAGAACATGATGCCAAGATGCCTGAAAAAAAACTGTGATTTAAGAAAGATTTTGGACCCTATTGTACACCCTGAACATTGTGTAGGGTGTACAATAGGGCCCAAAATCTTTCTTCTTGTTTCATCTCTTTAATAATTAATAAACCTTTATAAACAGCAGGAAATTCAGAGTTTTAGATTTCCACGTCCAACTTTTCTGAGCTAGGCCGAACTTCGACGGCCCGCTGCTCAGGTAGTGTGGCGCCGTAGCCGATGGCAACCGTTTCCATCACGCTGAGCCTGTGCCTGATGTGGAGGAGAAAATGACTGATGACTATCGCCTATTAAAAGCACTGGAGCACTGACCCTGAAAGGAGCAGCGGCTGCTCGGCGCCGGGACCACCCCGCTGATCGGAATCTGTGTGAATTACCGCCGCTCGGGCCCACAGCGCCGCTCGCACACTGCTAATTGGACTCGGGGAGCACAGGTCTGAACAGGTGTGAGTGATACAGCTGCACCTGAGCTGCACCGTCTGTCCAAGTCAGGCGCTGGAGACAGGAGTTTACACACTGCTGCTCGGAGTCACTGAATATGTGAGTGTAGAGGAATTTATACTGATTAATACGCACTTACATATACATGATACTGCAGATTATTTCATAAGAACAGCTGTGCTTTTATTTCAAGTGATAAGATAAAAGTGGTTTGAATCCCGGTCATGCAGCTTGCCTTCAGCAGCCGGAGAGCCCCGAGAGAGCAGAATTAAAAAGGGTGGATTCAGTAGATGGCGGCGCTCTTTCCCCACATCACTCCTAGGGTGATGTGGATCAGCACAAGGCTGCGTCTGTGAGCTGATGTATCGGAACCGAGTCGCTGCGCTTTCCTCCGAATGCGCTGTGATGCTACTCGGCAATGCTACAGCATCAGCAGCAGTTCAAAAAGAGCCGGAGTCTGACCTGATGACATTGCTATCTTACACCTAGCAAACAATCTACTTTAATGTCTTGCACCTGCATCGTTTCATTAGCAACAGCGCTTGTGAATATACATACAGTCTGAAAACAAACTTATGATCAGTTAAGAGATTTATTAGTATATAAACTTTTTGAATGTTTTCGAGCCACGCAAGGTGTACTTTTCCTGTCGTTAAAATAGCAAAGACAAACTGAGACACTCTGATGACTGACTGTTGTCTAGGTTTGTTTCAGTCAGGGGCGCACCTGTGTTTTCTGCCACCAAGATAGAAATACACCAGAATTTTACCTGAACACATCTCACTTCCAGACCACCATGCCAAACCATCAGTGTAGATTTATTCCTAAACTCGTATGCTATGTTAATAGTGTGGGCGCAAGGCGTACAAAAATGTACTGTTGATGGGGTGTAAGATAGCAATGAGCATTGAGTTCAGCTAAGGCTTTTTTTTAATGATTTAAGGATATTATGGGCTATAGGTGGGGAAATATGTCCAGTCAGTCCCTTTCAAATCTTTCTTTGAGGAACATAGTTAAAAAGAAAATCTCATGCATTTGTTACAAACGTTGAACCTTAGTGAGAAATGAAAGCGTTTAGTGGAGGTTCCTCATGATTACAATGATGATTCACCTGTTTGAAATCACATCATTATCACATTTTTTTGTTTTGATATTTGATTTTTGAGTTTTAGGTTGCATCTTTTTTTTGAGACTTTTACTGTTGCCATTAACTTTTCTAAAACATCAGTTGAGACTCAGCTTCGGACAACGCCCAACTCTACACCACCAAACTGACCTCCGTATATTCAATCTACCTGCTCAAACAGCGCACCAGGTGGAGGTGGGCATTGGTGGGCCTTGGTGGGGGCTGTTGGAGGGCTCGGAAAGGTGGCGGGAGGTGGATTAAATCTTGGCTCAGTGCCAGCATGCCCCAAAACGTCGTTCCGTCGCTGAATCCGGCGAGCCGTTCTGCTCCCACAGCTTCAGTCCAAATCTCATGCATTTCAACTGGCTCTCGGAGAGAATCGCAGCGGCTCGGCTATAAAGCGACTTTCTCATTGTCACTTTTATTGTACCAATTTTGCTAAATGTGCCGTAAGCTCGGGAGAATTATCGGAATATTCCTCTCAGCCTTAAATCCCTCCTGCTTTTTTTCTCCTCAGACAGAAGCTCCAGACATTAAGAGAAGCTGTAGATACAGTCGGTTTTGTAGGAAACGGTTGCTGGGCTGATAAATCCACTTCTCAGATCCAGTTCTGACAGGATGACGAACGGCAGCTCTTATAAAACAAAACAAATTTCGTTATGAAAGACAACAATCAACGCAAACCAGCGCCCAACTCAAATATCCTCACATCCAGCTTCGCTCTACGTGGCCAAACTTTCTCAGGCTGATGCATGGGAGCGTTGGAGTGTAGCTGTTGGCAACAGTTTATATAGTTCTGTGCTTCAGTCCGATGGAAATTGAAATAACATAATCAGATATGATAAAGAACAGGATTATTTATACTGTAGGGGATACTGCTCTGGCTCTAATGATTAGATTGGAAGAAACTGGCATATTTCTCTCTCTACAGCCCATAATATCATTAAACCGTTCAAGAAACCTAAGCTAAGCGATGATAAAACCACATGAACAACAGATTAGTGACAGTAGGTACAGATGCCTCCCACAGAAGAAGTCTTGCTCTGTACTGTCTGAGGTTCTCACTTTTCTACAATACAGAGGTACTATATTCACTAATACCACTTACAACTATAGTGGGAGGTAATATAAAGTTGTTAGTGGTATTAATGAACATAGTAACTCTGTATTATAGTAGAGAAGTGGGCGGAGCTTCTGGATGGACATGGTGAACATAAGGCTTGTGTTGTTTACAGTAAAGCTGTAGTAAAGTGGTATTAGTGAATGTAGTAACTGTATTGTAGTAGAGAAGTGGGCGGAGCTTCTGGATGGACATGGTGAATATAAGGCTTGTGTTGTGTACAGTAGTAAAGTTGTAAGTGGTATTAGTGAGTATAGTAACTCTGTATTGTATTGTAGAGTAGTGGGCGGAGCTTCTGGACATGGTGAACATAAGGCTTGTGTTGTGTACAGTAGTAAAGTTGTAGTAAAGTGGTATTAGTGAATATAGTAACTCTGTATTGTAGTAGAGAAGTAGGCGGAGCTTCTTCTGGACATGGTGAACATAAGCCTTGTGTTGTGTACAGTAGTAAAGTTGTAAGTGGTATTAGTGAATATAGTAACTCTGTATTGTAGAAAAGTGAGAACATCAGACAGTACAGAGCAAGACTTCTTCTGAAGGAGGGATCTGTACCCACTGTCCACAGATAAGGGGGATGTAAAAACTTTCAAATAATAAGTTCAATGCTTCTAGATGCATGAATTAGCTTAATTTAGCACAACCTAACACTATGCATGATAAACACTTAGTGTACACAGCTTATTTGCATTAAAGTGACAGAGCCCTTAAATGGCTTATTCTAAAATAACTTTTAGGAATAGAGCTGGTTAGATCTCTTTATCTTTATGTAAAAGTGATTTTGTGTAAAAACATAGAATATAAACCTATTCTAACGTATTTAAAAAGAAATATAATATGTTTCATTTAATAAATGAATGAATAAATGAAGTTGAGCAGATAAAACATGAAATATCTTTGGTTTTGAAAGTAAACGAATGAATAAAACAAAGAAAAAGGAAGAAGAAAGAACTTCACCCGCCTCTCCCTCTCCACCCCACCCTCAATAATCTGCTAATCTGCATATATTGTGAAGGCTGTTTACCTCTGCGACGCCGTCTGAGGGCGAAGTAGCACTAATTGAAAAGTATCCAGGTAAAATGGGTCACGGCGGCTGATTGAAAGTCAGCAAACAGAAAGCTCTTATCTCACAGCAGCTGTTTACCTTCAATGGAGCGTTTACTCAAACCCACCGCAGGCCGGCGTCTTCTGACTGCGTGGCCTGAATTCAAAGCTGGGCAGCTGGGGCTCTTCCAGTAGTTTATCCCAGTACAGTGCCGAGATTTACTGGTACTTAATTAATCAGGGTGAAACGGTGAAGTGAAACGTAGCACTCCACTGACCATGACCTTCAAAGTCATGTAGAGGTCACAGCTCTCACGTTTCTGGTGTTCACAATGTATACACCGGTCTGGAAAAAGAAGTTTCTCTGATTTTGCTATTTATAGGTATATGTTTGAGTAAAATGAACATCGATGTTTAATTCTAGAAACTACAGACAACATTTCTTCCAAATTCCAATAAAATAAAAATACTGTCATTTAGAGCATTTATTTGCAGAAAATGAGAAATGTCTGAAATAACAAAAAATAAATAAAGATGCAGAGCTTTCAGACCTCAAATAATGCAAAGAAAGCAAAAATTTCGGTCCCACTTTATAATTAGTGTCCTTAAGTACTATGTAGTTACATGGTAACAATCCATGTAACTACAGTGTAACTACTGATGAAGTACACATTGTTACAGATTAACTACAGAGGTACAGGTTATGTAATTACACATGTGTATTAAGGTTAATTTTGACTTGTGTAAGTACACATGTGTACCAGGGTGAGTGTACTTACACATGTAATAGAGCAAGTGTACTTACACATGTGTAACAACGTGTGTGTACTTAAATATATGTAAAAGTGTGTGTGTGTGTGTGTGTGTGTGATAAGTTGAGTATAAACTTAACCAACAGCTATTGTTTAGTATGTGATTAGGGCTGATTGAGTACACACACATTGTTACACATGTGTAAGTACACTTGTTCTATTACATGTGTAAGTACACTCACCCTGGTACACATGTGTACTTACATAAGTCAAAATTAACCTTAATACACATGTGTAACTACATAACCTGTACCTCTGTAGTTCATTTGTAACAATGTATATTTCATCAGTAGTTACACTGTAGTTACATGGATTGTTACTGTGTAACTACGTAGTACTTAGGGACACTTATTATAAAGTGGGACCAAAAGTTCATATTCATATAGTTTAAAGAGTTCAGAAATAATCAATATTTGGTGGAATTACCCTGGTCTTTAAGAATCTTGGCATCATGTTCTCCTCCACCAGTCTTACACACTGCTTTTGGATAATTTTATGCCTTCCAGTATACCCATGCCCATGAATATACCACATCCACTTTCAAAATTGCTGTGCATAAATGTGTATTGTAAGTTTTCGCACATTTATTTGGTAAACTTCAGCAATTTACTGTACTATATCCATTTCCACTGTTGCATTACACTACTTTCTAAATCCTTGTCTATGATTGGCTTACACCCATTTCAATAGATACACTACGCCCATTTCAAGGGTTTCACCACACTGATTTCTATGATTATGCTACACCCATGTCTATAACATATGCTACACCCAGTTTAACTGAGTTGGTTGCTTTGGTATGATGAAGAAAAAAAGGTTCTATATAAGGATGAAAACACGTTATTTTACTTGTATCTGTAACAATAGTGTAACCCTTTCTGATGGTATGAATCCATCTACAATAGTTCTTTCTCCAATGTAAAGACCATGCAAACATTCTGATTGATATTTAAATCGCCATGTTTTTTTTTTTTCATTTATTTATTTATTTAGAAAATATGTCAGGTTTAGCTTCATCCAATATGTCAGTATTTGCATCAGAACAAAAATAATCATTGTGAAAAGAAATCAAAAATTAAAACCTTTGCCTCAGGACCATTTCACTGCAACAAATCCAATCACATATAAATTGTTCATAAGAAAGTATTAACAGTAATTGCCTCGGACACACACACTCACACACTCACACACACACACACACTCACACACACACACACACACACACACACAATTTCCTTGTGCTCCTGAATTCCCTTGTAGGCAAAAGTAGTCTAAAGTCAAAGCACAAACGCCACACAAAGCAGGTAAACATAATAGAAAAAAATAATTCAATCATCTTACGCCGACCACGTGGGAGAAAAAAAAATACAGACTAATTAATTAAAAATCAAATACAGCCTGAGCTGAAATAGTTTCGTACTGCAGAGGATGACAAAATAACCTTCCCAAAGCTCCCGAAATGTTTGTGGACATGTAATTTTTAAGTCTAAAGAATTAATTAACCTTGGAGTTAATGAAGAAAATGCAGTTAAACACTTTTCTGGGCGAGCTCTGGCAGCAAGCGTCGCCCGCTGTCCCGGCATTCATTAAGAGCAGTCTTTAAACGGCGCAGGAAAACACATGCTGCGCTCCAGCGTTACATTTACCATGGAGTTGCAGCATTATGGTTAAATAGTCTGATCATTTTACTCTATTTCTAAACACCTCCAAACATTTTTTTTTACATATACATTTTAATCACTTTATAAGGAAGGAAGGATTGGGGTAACTGGGGGTAACTGGGGTATTGGTACATGCAGCTTTTCCTGATTCCCATATTATACTTAGCAACCGGGGTGTTGGAACATGCGGTATGCCTCGATTCCCACGATATACTCAGCAACCATATTGTTGGCAACTGTGATGTGTCCCAATTCTCATATTATACTCAGCAACTGGGGTGTTGGCACACGCAGTGTGGCCCAATTCCCATATTATTCTGAGCAACTGGGGTGTTGGCACATGCAGTGTGGCCCAATTCCCATATTATACTAATGAACTGGGGTGTTGGTATATGTGAAATGGCCCAATTCCCATATTATACTCATGAAGTGGGGTGTTGGCACATGTAAAATGGCCTGATTCCCATATTATACTCAGCAACTATGGTATTAGCACATGTGTTATGGCCAGATTTCCATATTATACTCAGCAACCGGGGTGTTGGCACATGCAGCAAGGCCTGGTTTCCATATTATACTCAGCAACTGGGGTGTTGGCACCTGCGATATGGCCTGATTCCCATATTATACTCAGCAACCGGGGTATTGGCGCATGCAGTGTGGACCAATTCCCATATTATACTCAGCAACCGGGGTATTGGCACATTATCCTTAGCATCCAAGGTGTGGCACCACTGGATCAGCATCGATTCCCATATTATACTCGGCAAACAGGATGCTGATATAAGTGGCTTGGGCTGATTAATGTAATATACTCTGTTACCAGGGTGTTAGCACATGCAGCTCGGGATGATTTTCATATTATACTCAGTAAGTGGGGTGTTGGCATCCGTGGCTCAGGAAGCTTGTTTTATTATTATCTTGCAACAGGTTGTTGGCACATGTGGCGTGGCCCTGTTCCCATATTATACTCAGCAACCGGGGTATTGGCACATTATCCTTGGCAACCAAGGTGTTGGCACCACACGATGAGCATCGATTCTCATATTATACTCAGCAACCAGGGTGTTGGGACATGAAGCTCAGGCCGATTACCATATTATACTCTGCAACCGGAGTATTGGCACATTATCATTGGTAACCAAGGTGTGGGAAGATGCAACTCACACAGACTGTCGTTTTAAAGCTACCTACCGAGGTGTTGGCCCATGCAGCACTCTGCCTGGAAGTACCTGGACGTATTTGGTCCAGAATTGGGCCTAGATTTAGACTGGTACCAGGCAGACTGGACTGTAGAAGCTTCTGAATTGCTCTTTATTTGTATACTGGGAGAGTATACTCACTGGGCTCACTGGTCTTTAGGCTGCACTGTAAACTCAATGAAGGCAGTCTGAGACATATGCCTGGTCTAGGAGAAGGGCTTCTGGGCTTAATTTTTTAGAAGGAAATGGGAATGGAACCACGTGTCCATGCTCCTATACAGTCATTGGTTTGTAGTGTTTTCAGTGCACTGCTTCAACCCCAGTTCAGCTCAGTCTTGGTTTATATTGTCAGATTGAAGTTTTAAAGTAGGAGTTCAGGCTGCAGTGGAGGGCGGCGTGACGTGGAAAGTGGACATATGGAGTCTATTAGCCTCCCCCTCACTCGTATTCTGCCAAACGTAAGACTGAGCTTTAATTTACAGTGTTTAAGTTCGCCAGCAAAACCCAGAGCACAGAATTCAAACACAGAGACCACAAACAGCAGCATTTAACCAGCAACTACAGACCTATGAGTTTCAGCCACATAAAAAAAACACACATATACATTTCTGTTCTCAAGTCAAGAACACTGCTTTTGAGAGAATCTGCCTGTAATTAACTATATACAACATTAGAATAAAGCTAAATAAATATAAAGTCAGTAACAAAGAGTAAGAGTAGAGTAAAACGGGGGAAAAAAATAAGACACTCATCAGTAGTCAGCAAGAGTGTCTACCTGTAAATAATGCTATATACCACTGGAAAAAAAATATATATATATATATATATATATATATATATATATATATATATATATATATATATATATATATATAAAGTCAGTGGTCAGTAAAGTATTTACCCGTATTTAACACTTTATACCATTAGTTTAAATAAACCTAAATATACATAACATCAGTGGTCAGTGAGAGTGTCTACCTGTAATTAACTCTATTAGAACATTAGAATACTAAACCCAAATAAACATAAAGTCAGTGATCAGAGAGAGTGTCTTAATGTAATTAACTCTATATAACTTTTGAATGCTAAACCCAAATAGACATAATAAAACTAAAGTCAGTGGTCTGTGAAAGTATATACTGGTAAATAACTTTATATAACATTAGAATAAACCCAAATAAACATAAAATAATGTCAGTGGTTAAAGAGAGTGTCTACCTGTAATTTACTCTATATAACATTAGAATAAGTAAATCCAAATAAAAATAAAGCCAGTGGTCAGAAAAACTGTCTACCTGTTATTAACTCTATATAACTTTTGAATGCTAAACCCAAAAAAAAACATAAATAAAGTCAGTGGTCAGTGAAAGTATATACTGGTAATTAACTTTATAAAACATTAGAATAAACACAAATAAACATAAAATAAAGTCAGTGATAAGTGAGAGTGTCTAAATGTAATTAACTCTATATAACTTTTGAATGCCAAACCCAAATAGACATAAATAAAGTCAGTGGTCAGAGAGAGTGTCTATCTGTAATTAGCTCTATATAACATTAGAATACTAAACCCAAATAAACACATAAATAAAGTCAGTGGTTTATGTGAGAGTGTTTACCTGTGATGTGTGTTTATGTGTGAAGGTATACACTGGTAATTAACTTCATATAACATTAGAATAAATCCAAATAAACATAGATAAAGTCAGTGTTCAGTGAGAGTGTTTACCTGTAATTAACTCTATGACGTTAGAATAAACAAAAATGCATTTTTTTTTTTGGAATGTGTTTTTTAATTAAAGCTCAGGTAAGCTGGCTGTTCCAGTACTTTTGGCCAGTTTTGTGTGTATATATATATATATATATATATATATATATATATATATATATATATATATATATATATATATATATAGAGTGGTATAAAGCTCTGTAGGCTGTAGTTAAACTCCGCTGTTCTCAGCACAGTGCTGACGGAGTGATTTGGCAGTGTGGCAGGTTGGCATGCTGCTCACCGCGCTCCATCAGGGCTGTAAATATCAGCATCCAAATACATTCACACCTTTGGAAAAGTGGAGCTAGCTTGAGCGTGGCTAATGTCTCCAACAATGGGAGTTGCGGCTCGTGTTGGTTTTAACATTTAGAATTAATAATCTGAAATAATTAGATGGATGATCTGTGACTGTAATTAGCAAATTACTCATAAATGGTAAACAGTACAGAAGCTCGGCTCTAGCGCCAGACGATTCAGGCATTTTGGGATTTACTTACCTGTAGATCCAAAAGCCAAAAGTGTTAATTCAGATATTAACCATTAGTTTCCTACAGGTTTACTATACTATGCTACTTTCAGATCACATAGCAGAGTAATGTGGTGAATTTACAGATAATGTCCATTCTGTAAAAATAATATATATATGCGAATATATTTATATATTTCCCTTAAAGGTCACAGAAGGTGATGTTGTGCTTCAGGTAATGGAAATAGAAGGCTATAATTTATGTTAACCTGCCCACACAGCATGTGTTTTGCTTCTAACTGCTAGACAAACAAGATACATTAATTTAATTATATTTTTCTATTCTAATACACTTTTTCTCTCTGGTTGCCAGAGAAGTAAAAGAGTTGACACTGGACATTGGAGGAGAAGGGGACAAGTGAACTCTGAAAGAGTAGGGGACAATGAACATTGGAGGAGTAGGGGACAAGGGGATTCTGAAGGAGTAGAGGACAAGTAAACTGTAGAGGAGTAGGGGACATGTGGTCTCTTAATGAGTAGAGAATGATTGGACTCTGAAAGTGTATAGGAAAAAGGGGACTCTAAAGGAGAAGGGGACAAGTGGACTTTGGAGGAGTACGGGACTTGTGCATATTAGATCTGTCATACACCCTGTGTAAGGTGTGTTCTTATGCTCTTTGCTATCTTACACCCTATCAACAGACTATTTTCACACCTTGTGCCCGCACCGTTAAAATAGTATCAGAGTTAAGAAATAAATCTACACTGATTGGCGTGGTGATCTGGAAGTAAGGTGTGTTTAGGTATATATATATATATATATATATATATATATATATATATATATATATATATCTGCCGTGTTTCTATTTTGGTGGTGGAAAATACAGGTGCTCCACTGACTGATTAAAACCGTCATCAGTCTCTTAGCTGAACTTTTACATCTACAATAAACAGAATAAAGAATAAAATAACATTACTGTTCCCTTAAATGAGCTGCTGGTGTGTGTGTGTGTGTGTGTGTGTGTGTGTGTGTATGTGAGTGTGTGTGTGTGTGTGTGTGTGTGTGTGGCGTGCAGAAAAGTCGCCGTCTCTAATCTATAAACTAAAGAGTTCAGAGTGTTTAGCAGCGTTCTGCTCTCTGATTCCGTGCAGTGCACACACACACACACACACACACACACACACTCAACATACACACACTTACAACAGGCTCCACAGGACCACCCAAACCCTACTATTTTTTTTTCTAAGATATACTTCCTTTCAGCCTACAGCAGTTTAGCTCCACCCAATATTCAGCCTACAGAAGTTTAGCTCCACCCATTATTCAGCCTACAGGAGTTTAGCTCCACCCAATATTCAGCCTACGGCAGTTTAGCCCCACCCAATATTCAGTCTACAGGAGTTTAGCTCCGCCCATTATTCAGCCTACAGGAGTTTAGCTCCACCCAATATTCAGCCTACAGAAGTTTAGCTCCGCCCATTATTCAGCCTACAGGAGTTTAGCTCCACCCAATATTCAGCCTACAGAAGTTTAGCTCCGCCCATTATTCAGCCTACAGGAGTTTAGCTCCACCCAATATTCAGCCTACAGAAGTTTAGCCACACCCATTATTCATCCTACATCAATTTAGCACAACCCATTATTCAGCCTACAGCAGTTTAGCCCCACCCATTATTCAGCCTACAGCCTACAGCCGTTTAGCCACATCCATTATTCAGCCTTCAGCTCCACCGTTTATTCACCCTACATCAATTTATCCCCACAGATTATTCTGCCTACAGCAATTTAGCCCCACCCATTTTTCAGCCTACATCAGTTTAACCCCACCCATTATTCCAGCCTACATCCGTTTAGCCCCACCCATTCTATCCCTGAACTTTGAAATTATCCTTAAGTGCAGTCACCACAAATACCATCGAAAAAGTGATGGAAAATGATGATGAAACTGGCACTCATCAGGACTGCCTGATGAGAGCAAGAGTTTCCTCTGTTGTACAAGACAAGTTTATCCGAGTTACCAACCACAAGTTAACCTAAATACTTTACAGAGTATTTTAGTTTGTTTAACACTTTTATTTATTTATTTATTACTTTTAAGTGTTACTGTATGTCTTTATTTTTGTATATTTAGTCTTGTTTATGCCAATGAATTTTTGGCAGTTTAGGCTTATCTGTTTTCTGGTATCAGACTTATAAACGCAGTTATAAAAACCGTCTCTTTAATGTTTTATGAGTGTTTTTCTGGTTTGTAAAATGATGAAACTGTTATCTGTGAGTCTCATGAGAGAGAGAGAGAGAGAGAGAGAGAGAGAGAGAGAGAGAGAGAGAGAGAAGTGCAAGGTCTGGGTTTTTACTGCTGTTTTTAAAGCGTTCTCCTCCACAGGACCTCCGAGTGCTGGAGTATTTGGGGGTTAAGTCTGAGTGGGTCAAGTGCTTTGCTCCCTAATTGACCTCTGACCTCTGGAGCGCCGGGACTACAAGTTCGGCCTTTAGTGAGAAACATGCAGTTAAACGCTCCGGCATCAATCAGACTGATGAAGTGTCGGCACTTCAGATTCCATGTGTGTGTTTCCCCGAACTTGTCTCACACTCCCTCTCCCTCTCTCTCACACACACACACACACACACACACGCACACGTTTGTCTTACTGTACCTGTAAGGACCTTCTATTACCGTACTTTAACCGTAACCTTAACTGTAACCTCAGCAACCAAAAGTAAATCATTTCATTTCTTTAGTTTTTCAACTTAAATCACAAAAGAACAGACAAGTTTGTGAGGACTGTGTAAATGTACCTACAAGACAACATATTGCTTTCTTGATTTTCACTTTTATTAGGTAAGGACTAAGGAGTCCCCTCATTTTCATAGCAACAGCTGAGCATTTACAATAAACAGGGACTGAAAAGGAAGAAAAATATATATATTCAATCACCTTTAGACAAAAATAATAAAAAAAGCAATATACAAACCTAAAAAAAACAGGTTTGGAATAATGTGGAATAAATATCTAATTTATATGTAATTAATTTAAAATTAAAGCAAAGTAACAGTAAGTAAAGAACAGGAATTACAAAAATTATGTAAATAAAAAAGTCATAATTGGGATAAAATTAAATTAGTATAAATACATTAAAAACAATGAAAGTTAAAATACAGTTAAAACTAACAAAAAATCAGTCAAGAAAACTAAAATCTAGTTAAAATATATATATGAAATAAAATATTCATTATTAAAATTACAGTGTTAATAAAAATGGTTCTAAACAAATAAATAAATAAACACATATATACAAATACTCTCTCTTTTTCTGCATGAAATAACAAAAAAATATGAAGTATAAAAGTAGAGTCTTTTAGTGTCTGTTTAATGGAGTTTGTAGACAGCAACATTTATTTTTTTTTTAATTGTATTTTTTATTTGTATCATTATACTATATCTATAAAACAAAACATTTACTATTAAATAAGTAAAGAAAATTAAAATGCAGCTAAAGCTTGCTATTAAATAATATAAATGAGATTTAATGTAAAATTTAAAAATAATAACAGTAGTAATACAAGAGAAAGGTTAAAAAATAATAGTCACACACACACGCATGCAAGCACACACACACCACACACACACACACAACACACACACTCTTTCCCGGTGTTTAAGTGCAGCAGAAGGAAAATAGATGCCTCCTGAAAAGCTGCAGCTGTTGCTACATTCCAGCAGCGCCTCAGATAATGCCTCTTAACAGACTCCGCCGTTAACCGCTGGCCTTTTTACCAATACAGAAAAGCAATCACAAAAACAATTATCCACCGGGATATGATAAAGTAGGCAATTTCATGCCCTGCTGCGTGAGTTGTCGGCCGCTAGTCAAGCTGATTTGAAAATCGCAGCTGTATATCAACTTTATTTTGCACCTGAGCATCCTCAAACATTCCAAATGTGTGTGGACAGGGCTAGCTTAGCCTAGCTGATAGCGTATTAGCGTCCCGGGGAGTGTGTACACGGGAGAGAGTGAGGCCAAGCATCTTTAATCACATCCACATCCGTCTACTGCACTTACTGAGCTTCTTCAGTAACAAAAAAAAAATCACTGCAGCACTTATACTGTTCAATATTCTCATTTTTTACACCATCATCCAAACTTTATATAGCGCCTGACACAGATATACAGCTCTGGAAAAAATTAAGAGAGCACTTCAGTGTACTACAGACAACATTTCTCCCAAATTCCAAATAAAAATATTGAAATTTAGAGCATTTATTTGCAGAAAATGAGAAATGGCCGAAATAGCAAAACAAGATGCAGAACTTTCAGACCTCAAATAATGCAAATAAAACAAGTTCATATTCATAAAGTTTTAAGAGTTCAGAAATCAATATTTGGTGGAAAAACCCTGGTTGGTTTTTAATCGCAGTTTTTATGCATCTTGGCATCATGTTCTCCTCCACCAGTCTTACACACTGCTTTTGGATAACTTTATGCTGCTTTACTTCTGGTGCAAAAATTCAAGCAGTTCAGTTTGGTTTGATGGTTTGTGATCATCCATCTTCCTCTTGATTATATTCCAGAGGTTTTCATTTTGGTAAAATCAAAGAAACTCATTATTTTTAGGTGATGTCTTATTTATTTCCAGAACTGTGGCTAGCTATAGCAGTGGAGTGCTAAAGTTCAGCAACCTACCTGCTGCTGGTTTACTAGGAAACTTTAAAGCATATTTTATCATATGTCTTTAGAAAGAGGACAGGGTTTATTATTGTCCCTTCCTAAGTTTATTTGTGATGGGGAGCTAAAATGAGCTTTTATTAGCTTTTATTTTATTTTGTTTTATTTTTTAGTCATTGTTTTTATGTTTCTTCTAAAAAAAGTGACTTTAACATATTGAAACTACACCTAAAACTATGGTAAAATAGTGGTAATTATAATTTTTAACAAGGAAATACGCAAATTTGTGGGTTTCTTTGGTTGTTTGTGCCGCACCATCTTGTCAATGATTTTATTAGCTCTCTGTTTGGATCCTTGTTTATGTAAAGCTGGATTAGCAACACACAGAGCTGAGATATGATTGGATGGCTGACAGTTGACTGTTGGTTTTAATCGGTAAGTAGCGCACCTGTGTTTCTTGCTACCAAGTTAGAAACATTACAGAAATTTACCTGAACGCACCTCACTTCCAGATGACCAAACCAAACCATCAGTGTAGATTTATTCTACTAAACTCTGACACTATTTTAATGGCGCATTGACAGGGTGTAAGATTGTACCCTACAACTGTATGCGTAGCTTAATAAATAAATACATAAATAAATAAATACTGCCCATATCAGTCTAAATTAGATTTTTTCTATTATTTATCATTCCTGGTAGCTTTTATCTTCCTTCTATGTAACATTAAAACCCTATTCTTGCTCTTGGGTGTATATGTTTTTGAGATATGCACTATAGGGACCTTCAACGATCATTGCTGTCTCTGTCTCTTTCAGATAAAGCAGGGATACGTGTGGTATTGCTGAATTCAACCTCGACGATTGATTGATGGCTCTGTTTTAATGCGAGATGATTGAGTCTGCTGAAAATAAAAAGCCCACGGGGGACTAAACACATGGTAATGAATTCCCGCAGATGTAAAGCAGCCAGCGTTTGATGGCGTACAGTACGACGGCACGAGGAATCGTACGCTGTTTGTACGTCTTCAAGGACGGATCGTCTGCCTGTGTTTAGAGAAGAACCTCTCCGTCCGTTACGTTTCTGAGAACCTTTCAGCTGAGAACCAGCACGAGGGTCCTTCACTGAACATCACCACACGTAAACATCTCACAGACCCCGTCACTGTGGTCTCCTCACTGTATATATATATAGTTTCTGAGGCACTCAGGTATCTGAGCTGTTGTTTGTATTAAAGAGAAGAGAAAGAGGAAAAAAAATCAAGACCAAAATTGTCGAACAAACCCAAACTAGGTTCGAAATTAAAAAGGACATTTTATGCAAAACTCTCCACCAGAGCCTCACCCTTTCGAACTTCAAAAAACACCATTTCAGTCTGTTGGTTGAGAACCTAGTACACAGCAGGATTAAACAACAGACTTTTTCTGAGGGAGGGATCTGTACCCAATTGCTCGAATTGTTGCTGCTGGATGCCTAAACTTCCTTCAGGATCAATAAAATATCCATCCATCCATTCATCCATCTACTAGTTTAAATGAAATCACATAAATTTGATAATATTTTTTTTTTACCTGGCACATGGTTCTGCCTGGACTGCCTGTAAAAACTGTTGACTGGGATTCTCGCCCCCTTGTTTTCAATCAATTGAGTGTAATGTTGCCATGTGACCACTAGATGACATTGACAGTGGGATTCTCGCCCCCTTGTTTTCAATCAATTGAGTGTAATGTTGCCATGTGACCACTAGATGACATTGACAGTGTCTTCATATGAGGCCAAAGGGTCAATATTTAAAAAATTAAGTATCTTAGTACAGAGAAGAAGAAATGTACCATATTTTTTTGCACAGTAAGGTGCACCAGATTATAAGACACATTATGTGACACTAGTAAGGAACAAGGGTGTCCCTTCTAATTCAACAGTTCTTGCCTCACACTGGGTGGTGGTGGATTAACTACGTTAAATAAAGCTAAGCGCAAGTAAAAAAAAAAAAAATCAAGTCAAATGAGTGTTGAATGTTGATCTACAAAGATTTCTCTCCTAAAATCTGTTTTTTTTGGGTGAGTAAAGTGCTTCAGTTTATTTACAATAAGCTTAGATTTCCAGATTTCAACTAAGGCTGGGTGCAGCAGCATTAGCATTAGCGGCTAACCTCTAGCTTTAGCGGAACATAAATGCACAAAAGCCAGGGCGATATTAGCTAGCGGTTTGTTTTATATAGCTTGTTTTAACATGGTAATCGTACAGACTACAGGCTGATAATACTGACCTTTGAATGGTAAAAGAGCTATCGCTTAGCATGGTTAGCGGCTAATGCTAATGCTGCTCCAGCCTTGATGCTGGAGAACTAAACTGAATAAACCTGTATAACTCTGTACTTCAGCGGCATGGCTTTACTGCTCCTTAATACCTGACTGGTAGAAATTAATACACTGTCGATTTTTGGGAAAATTAAAGGATTTTATGTATGCCTTATACTCCAAAAAATACGGTAGTGACCCCAAAGGTTAAAGTAAAGCTGGCTACAGTTTTGAAGTAGTAAGACATTGGTTATATATCATTTTATAAAGTTGATTCTGCAGATCTGTAGGACTAATGCATTTAACATTTTATCACATATTTTTCACCGTGGATCTAAATAAAGAACTCAGATGTGAAGAACTCTCCAGAAGACTCTTCAGGGCTGTGATTGTTCCTGCGCTGACTCTACACAGGTGGTTATGTAGGTGGCAGGTGGATCCGCTGCCAGTTTGTTTGCGGTTAGTCACCATCGCCAGGCTTTTTCTGGACTTCAATCCATCCAGCAACATCCCACCTGCTCCCGGTTCTGCACCGCTCTTCACACCCCGGTACGAACCCAAGCCGGCGCCGGGTCTCGGATCTCCCGTCTTCACACGTCCGCTTCTCCTCTGCTTCACACGCCGGCTTTTTATCGCATTTCCAAACGAGCGAAATGAGTAATGGCTGCTGTTAGCGATGCATGAGTAGACTCCGCTGAAGGGAAGCGGGCGGCGGCTTTAATAAACAGTCCGATAAGACGCAGTAAATCCTGACCGCAGCTTTTTTCCTTTTATTCGGGAAACCTGTTACAGGTGTTTGGCCTTAACCAGACACATCTGGGCGGCTTCCCCCACGAAAACACTTCCAGACCTGTTTGCTTGTGAAGGTAAACACAGCAGCGGGGGGGGAGGGTTTGGATGCTGCTCAAACCTGAACGAGGAGCAACTCTTTATTTTTCCACTTTTTACCAAAGTACCTGTTTATAGGGTCAGAAGTGCAGCGGTAAACAGTAAATAATGTTCCTTTTTTTTTTCCTTTTTTTTTTACAACAAGGCTACGACATCAGAGTGGTGCTTCACATTAATAACACTGTGTGTCTTTGAAGAAAAAAACAAATGTAGACAGACAGACAGACAGACAGACAGATAGATAGATAGATAGATAGATAGATATATCAGAAAGCAAACAGACATTTATATAGAACTATTATATAGATAGATAGTTCGCTGGATGGATAGATAGATAGATAGATAGATAGATAGATAGATAGATAGATAGATAGATAGATAGATAGATAGATAGATAGATCATAAAACAAACAGACATTTATGCAGAACCGATAGATAGGTCACTGGACGGAAGGATGGATGGATGGACAGATAGATAGATAAGAGACATTTAGACAGAAATACAGAAAGACAGACAGATAGGTAGATAGATCAGAAAGCAAAAAGACATTTATATAGAACTGATAGATTTTCGCTGGACAGACGGAGGGATGGACGGACGGATGGACAGACAGACAGACAGATATATAAGACAGACATTTAGACAGAGAGGCAGACAGACAAACAGACAGGCAGATAGATAGACAGAAAGAAAGAAAGAAAGAAAGAAAGAAAGAAAGAAAGAAAGAAAGAAAGAAAGAAAGAAAAACAGACAAAAAGATAATAGATAGATAGAGATATACGAAGAAGTGATATCTGTATATTTTTCTGAATTGCTGCACAATAAATGATTGATTGATTAATGGCTCTTTGTTAATATAAGATTATTAATTATTGAAAAGAAAAAAAAATGGATAAAGATTAAAGCTGAATAAGCAAAACTGATAAAATACGTGTTTCTAGAGTCGGAACCGCAACAGTAAATATGATAAGTGGATTCTCTTTGCTGGTAGTAAACAGTAAATATTGGTGTTTTAGCCAAAAAGACACATCAGTCAGAGTGTTGTTGAGAGCATTGCTGTATTGATTTTTTAAAAACACTGAAAATCAAATGAGGTCTTACAGTAAGTCTCTGAAATCGCAGAGATCACCCTGCATATGTTTCTACCCTGCATAGTTTTTATTATTATTTATTTTTAAAGAAAGATACAGAACTTAAAAAAATGAAAACAGAGCATTTATCCCATGACAGAACCTTAGAATAAATAAAACTAAACTGTAAAAATTGTACAAAAGAATAAAACAAGGGGAGGAAAATGGAGAAAAAAGGTAAAGAAACATCAGTACTTACTCTTATGTCATGTATTTTTAAGTATACTGAGTGTGTATTGTTAATCAAACATTTAGCAATGTTTTGAAAAAGTAGCAGAAAGGTTAAAGTTATTGTTACAGTAATAATGTGACATAATAATGGTGTGCTGCATCACAACATTATTAGAACGTTAGTTGTAATGAATATTGACTTTATGGAAACATTAAAAGTAACATTAACAAACATTAAACATCCAGAAAACTTGATATTGAACTTTATGTGCCTTTATTTCACGTTATGGTCAAAACGCCCCCATGATTGATTAAGATTGTGTAATTTGTGAGGTTTCTTAGGTGTGCAAGGTGTATTTGTTGCACCCTTACGATAACAAAAATACGCCCTATGTCCAACTGCACGATGCACAATTGAAATCTCCCCTATAGATCACTAATATAGCCCTAATAATAGGCCCTATAGAACCAACCTACACCAAACGGGAGAGTTAACCTCCTAAGATCCGAACTATTGCATGGCATTTATATATATATATATGTATATATATATATTTTTTTTTTCTCGCTTTGCTATTTGGGCTAACCTGATTAGTTTAAAAACAAAGATTTTTTTTTTTTTTTTTTTTTTTTTACATGATGTCCACACATGTGGACGTTAGTTTTATATTTTGATAAAACACATTGAAGTTGCAATTAGTAATGATGTTTAAAAACAAAAGACTAACACAAAATTTGAAACACAAATTGTGCCCCTTTGAGCAATATGGCTAATTTGAAGTGCTGAAGTGCTCATTTGATTATTACTTTCCTGTATTTACTGTTCATTTACATTTATGAACAAAATCCAAACTGTAATGTGTCAAACTTTTCTGACACCATCAGGCCCTTGTAGAGGTAAATTTAGTTTTTTTGGTCTAGATAACCCAAAATCTGATGTCCACACATATGGACACTGGGACACTTAATGTAGTTTAATGAAAGTCAATGTAAACAGAAATTTTATTTAAAATGATTTCTGCAGGTTTGTTTTTACATAAAGAGCACAGAAATGTCAAAATGAACAAAAAAATGTTCAAAACGTGGAAAAAATAAGATTCATACTGTGTTATAAAGTGTTTATAAACACAGTTCTGGGGTCCGGAGGTGAGGGGAAAGCTGCTGTAGATGTTGTAGATGTTTTAGATGTTGTAGATGTTTTAGATGTTTTAGATGTTGTAGATGTTGTATATGTTGTAGATGTTTTAGATGTTGTAGATGTTGTAGATGTTTAAGATGTTGTAGATGTTGTAGATGTTTTAGATGTTGTAGATGTTTTAGATGTTGTAGATGTTTTAGATGTTGTAGATGTTGTAGATGTTTTAGATGTTGTAGATGTTTTAGATGTTGTAGATGTTGTAGATGTTTTAGATGTTGTAGATGTTTTAGATGTTGTAGATGTTGTAGATGTTTTAGATGTTGTAGATGTTGTAGATGTTGTAGATGTTTAAGATGTTGTAGATGTTGTAGATGTTTTAGATGTTTTAGATGTTGTAGATGTTGTAGATGTTTTAGATGTTGTAGATGTTGTAGATGTTTTAGATGTTGTAGATGTTGTAGATGTTTTAGATGTTGTAGATGTTTTAGATGTTGTAGATGTTGTAGATGTTTTAGATGTTGTAGATGTTTAAGATGTTGTAGATGTTTTAGATGTTGTAGATGTTGTATATGTTGTAGATGTTTTAGATGTTGTAGATGTTGTAGATGTTTTAGACGTTGTAGATGTTGTAGATGTTTAAGATGTTGTAGATGTTGTATATGTTGTAGATGTTTTAGATGTTGTAGATGTTGTAGATGTTTTAGATGTTGTAGATGTTTAAGATGTTGTAGATGTTTTAGATGTTGTAGATGTTGTAGATGTTTTAGATGTTGTAGATGTTGTAGATGTTTAAGATGTTTAAGATGTTGTAGATGTTGTAGATGTTTTAGATGTTGTAGAAGTTGTAGATGTTGTAGATGTTGTAGATGTTGTAGATGTTTTAGATGTTGTAGATGTTGTAGATGTTGTAGATGTTGAAGTTGTTAGAGAGTAAAGTAAAGTTCTGAGGTTTCTCTGTAGAGCAGCTGAAAGACGAGCTGGTCCTCCTTAAAGTGAGCCTGGGGCCGCCCCTCCTGGATCCGACCACAAATTGTTTTTTTATTAAAGCCTGTAAATCTATTTCAGTACTGCGTAGCACAGTCCCGACCCAGCACGGTCCGACCGCCGGGCCTCTTACAGAAACACTCAGCAAAAACTTCACTAAATACAACAGTTACAGAGCTTCATCTTATAGAGAAGGGTGAAGAAATGTTGGGTTTACTTGTTTAGAGAAAGAAAACAGAAAGAAAGAGTTACAAAGGTCAACGTAGATAAAAATGTAGTGCAGTTTACTTAATTAATGCAAAATTAATCATTTTACCAAAGTTTGGTGTCAACCTAGTGATTTTATTTATTTTATTTTATTTTAAGTATTTATTTAGTGAGTATTTAGTATTTAGTGATATATATATATATATATATATATATATATATATATATATATATATATACACACACAGAAAAACACCAGTAATTAATCAGAACTCAGGTGAGGCTGATCTAACAATCAGGTGCTGATTGGCTGGACAAGTCAGTAGGGGCATTGGAACGCGTGACAGATGTAAACACAGTGCATTTAAGTATTTGTTTTTAATTTCAGTATAATTAACATGGAAAGTACATACTTTTAACATTTGAAATGATTACATACTCAAATACATACTAAACATGCTATTTTGGAACAACTTATGGCAACTTAAATATATTTTATTTGTAATTAAACTATATTTAAATACAAAATAAAAGCTTTACATTGTGCTTTTGAGTTCTTTTTTGTAAAACTTCTGCAAACATAAGTAGATTTAAGTTAGTTTTTTTTTTAAACATCATATTTAATACACTTGAAGTACATTGTAAATGTATACTGCAAAATGTACTACTTTACATTTTGATGCACAGTGTGATTAATCACAATAATTCAAAACCCTGTTGTAAATATAATAATAATAATAATAATAATAATAATAATAATAATAATAATAATAATAATAATAATAATAACAACATATAAATTACAATTGCTGTAGCTGGTTAAACAAATAAATTCCTCTATTTATAGTTGAATAAGTTTAATTTAGGTTCCACCATCTTTTAAAAACTCAACATTTTAGAATTTCACATTGTATAAATGTTAACATTCAGCAGTTTAGTATTTGTTAGGTTAATATAACATTGTAATGTTGGGTTTTGGTTACCAAACTTGCTTGGCGTTAGACCTCACGGCCTACTTTCTTCCAGATATCAACATCTGTAGACGTTGGTGGGCAGCTGGAAAGCAGCAGACTTCAAACACCAAACATGACTGTGTTTGTGGGCTGCATTCTGGGTAAATGAAAAAAAAAAATCTGTATTTCATGTTTTGCCAAAGCTGCTCCTTTAAAAGCCTCCATCTGCATACACCCCCTCGCCGCCTCCCGCCGCCGCCCGCCACGTCTACCCTCTATTCACGCTTTAGGGCCAGTTAATTGGTTCAGCACTGAGCTGTTAGAGGCAATTACTCTATAAAAGCGAATGAGGAGGGCGCGCTATAAACCAAAGCGTCCTAATCCGGCAGAACTGCTAGATTGATACCAGACTTGAAAACAGACGCACGTGGGAGCAATTAGCTCGGTAATGGGTTTATTATTAGAGCCGAAAGACTCGGAGCCGAGCCCCGGTGAAGGCTTAAGAAAGAAGACAGCGGCCCTTCAGACTAGATCATGTTTACAGGGCTTACTGAGCTTTGTTTAAATACATGCGCAACTTTCCTGCTGAACTGCTGCTGCTTTAAGAAAAATAATCACCCCTCGCGTCCCTCAGCGGCAGCGACCCCCAGAAAAGAGTTCGGAAAATAGTTTGGAAAGTCTGATGTCACCGGGCTTCGCTCCACATGTGAGCTTTCTGGGTTTATTTCTTAGGGCTTTCTGTAAAAATGCACAGTAATAACAGAGTGAAGCACAGCTGCGGTGGAAAAGTCTCTGAAAAGATGGTAAAAAAATGTAGAGTAAAACTCCAAAAGAGCCAAAAATCTCTAAAAAGCAAGAAAAATAGACAAATGTATGTGTGAATGAAGAACAACAGAACTGAATAAATACAGAATAGAGATAACCAGAATGTGAAATGGCTTTTACAATGTAATAGAACTAAAAAATGAGTTCAGAAAAAAGTCTGATGTCACTGGGCTTCGCTCCACATGTGAGCGAAAAATGCACAGTAAAAACAAAGTGAAACACAGCTGTAATGGAAAAGTCTCTGAAATGTGAATTAAAACTCTAAAAGAGCCAAAAAATCTCTAAAATGCAAGAAAAAGAGCTGAATGCATGTGTAAATGTAGACAACAGAACTAACTACAATTAAATAGAACCGAATAGAGCTGAACAGAATATAAAATAACTGACAGAGACAAAATAAACCTGAATAGAGATGAATATAATGGAAAATAGTTTAATAGAAATGAGTAAAGCTCAGTAGAATTGAACAGAACCAGAAATGTGAGCTTTCTGGGTTTATTTCTTAAGGCTTTCTGTAAAAATTCACAGTAATAACAGAGTAAAACAGCTGTAAAACTGTGCAGCTTCATAGAATAATAGTGTTGAGAAAAAAGAGCCAAAAACCTCTAAAAAGCAAGAAAAAGAGCCAAATGTATGTGTAAATGAAGAACAACAGAACTGAATAAAACTGAATAAAAAAAACTAAACTGAATAGAGGTGTATAGAACCAGAGCTGAATAGAATTCAATAGAACTAGAAAGGAGTCCAGAAAATAGTTCGGAAAGTCTGATGTCACTGGACTTTGCTTCACAGTGAGCTTTCTGGGTTTATTTCTTAGGGCTTTCTGTAAAAATGCACAGTAATAACAGAGTGAAGCACAGCTGTGATGGAAAAGTCTCTGAACTAAAGCGAGGTGTATAGAACTGAATAGAGAGAGTTAAATTGAATAGAACTAGAAACTAGATAAGAAAGTAGTTCAGGAAATAGTTTGTAAGAGAGAAGTGAAAGATGGAGAGAGAGAGGGAAAGAGAAGAGAGAGAGAGAGAGAGAGAAGAATGATGGCAGCAGTTGAATAAATAATCCTGGCGCTGGTTTGGGTTTAGCTGGTATATCAGGCTCTCTCGGTTCTGTTTCATTTACTTTTATGGAAGAAAAATGCAGAACCACAGAACCGAGTCCGACCCACCCAGAGCGTAAGCGCCTGCGGTCAGGCCCAGTCACCGTCCACAGACCACTTCCTGTCCAACGGCCAATCAGAACACAGCAGGAAATCCACACCACATTCCTCCTTCTTTATTCAGCTCTATTTATTTCCACTGAGTTCTGTTCAGTTCTATATAGTTCTCTTCACCGCCGCACAATTATATTTACCTCCATTTGCTTCTATAGAGTTCTGTTCACTGTTTGGCTTATTTCTATACACCTCTAATCAGGTGCTTCCTGTTAAATTATACTCTGTTTGGCTCTATACAGTTCTCTTCAGCTCTATTCAGCTCTGTACAGTTCTCTTTAGCTCTATACAGTTCTCTTCAGCTCTATACAGTTCTCTTCAGCTCTATACAGTTCTCTTCAGCTCTATACAGTTCTCTTCAGCTCTATACAGTTCTTTTCAGCTCTATACAGTTCTCTTCAGCTCTATACAGTTCTCTTCAGCTCTATACAGTTCTTTTCAGCTCTATACAGTTCTCTTCAGCTTTATACAGTTCTCTTCAGCTCTATACAGTTCTTTTCAGCTCTATACAGTTCTCTTCAGCTCTATACAGTTCTCTTCAGCTCTATACAGTTCTCTTCAGCTCTATACAGTTCTCTTCAGCTCTATACAGTTCTTTTCAGCTCTATACAGTTCTCTTCAGCTCTATACAGTTCTCTTCAGCTCTATACAGTTCTTTTCAGCTCTATACAGTTCTCTTCAGCTTTATACAGTTCTCTTCAGCTCTATACAGTTCTTTTCAGCTCTATACAGTTCTCTTCAGCTCTATACAGTTCTCTTCAGCTCTATACAGTTCTATTCAGCTCTATACAGTTCTCTTCAGCTCTATACAGTTCTCTTCAGCTCTATACAGTTCTTTTCAGATCTATTCAGCTCTTTACAGTTATTTTCAGATCTATTCAGCTCTATACAGTTCTCTTTAGCTCTATACAGTTCTTTTCAGATCTTCTCAGCTCTTTACAGTTCTCATCAGCTCTATACAGTTCTTTTCAGATCTTCTCAGCTCTATACAGTTCTCATCAGCTCTATACAGTTCTCTTCAGCTCTATTCAGCTCTATACAGTTCTCTTCAGCTCTTTTCAGCTCTATACAGTTCTCTTCAGCTCTATACAGTTCTCTTCAGCTCTATACAGTTCTTTTCAGATCTATTCAGCTCTATACAGTTCTCATCAGCTCTATACAGTTCTCTTCAGCTCTATACAGTTCTTTTCAGATCTATTCAGCTCTATACAGTTCTCTTCAGCTCTATACAGTTCTTTTCAGATCTATTCAGCTCTATACAGTTCTTTTCAGATCTATTCAGCTCTATACAGTTCTCTTCAGCTCTTTTCAGCTCTATACTGTTCTCATTCAGCTCTGTACAGTTCTGTTCAGCTCTATATAGCTCTATACACTTCTATTCAGCTCTATACAGTTCTCTTCATATCTATTCAGGTCTGTACAGTTCTATCCAGCTCTATACGGTTCTCATCAGCTCTATAGTTTTCTTCAGTTCTATTTAGCTCTATTCAGCTTTATACAGTTCTCTTCATATCTATTCAGCTCTATACAGTTATCTTCAGCTCTATACAGTTATCTTCAGCTCTATACAGTTATCTTCATATCTATTCAGCTCTGTACAGTTCTATCCAGCTCTATATAGCTCTATACAGTTCTTTTCAGCTCTATACAGTTCTCTTCAGCTCTATTCAGTTCCATTCACCTCTGTTCAGCTCTGTTTAATCTATAAAGCTCGGTGCCGTTCGGTAGAGTTCTATTCGCATGGCTCTTTTTAGAGTTTTTTTTTCTGTTTTATCGTAACTCTATCAATATTTCCATGCATATTTTAGGGAGTTGACACTATAAAACACTGATTTCAGTTCAATAGAAGCTGGATATTCTACAGTGCAGCTTTGTGAACACACTCCGTCAGTATAACATGACCCAGCTGAGCACTCTGAGATTATCTCATATCTTTTATTTGGTGATATTCTGCATCTGTGTTATTTGTTTTTTTCTTTGTTTCTGTAGGTTTATTGTATTGTGAGAGTCCATTCTTACGATTTATTCATTCTCATTTACAGTGTTTATAGAGCTTTATTTTTTAGTCACAGCTGTGCTTCACTGTGTTATTACTCTGCATTTTTACAGAAAGCCTCAATAAATACACTTAGAACTCTTGCTGCAGAGCAGAGTGAAATCAGATTTAAATAACTTTTTTTTTTCATTTAGTCTGTTTAGTTTAGTTCACTGTTGTTACATTCAAATGAACTGTATTCAGTTTTATTCAACTTTATGCACCTATTGATTAATGAACATTCATACATTAGATTTGTCTTTAAATACACTGATTATTAATGTAATGCTTAGTATACTTTAATCACACTTTTTTTGCACATTTCTATACATTTCTATTCACATTTGTTCAATTCTATTACGTTCTATTCAGACCTATTCAATTATGGTCATCTCTGTTCAGTTCTGTTCAGCTGTTTTCATGCATCAATTTCATACATAAAACAGTGTTGCAGAGAGTTTTAGACAGTTTTATACAGCTGTTTTACTTCCAGCTTTTTAGACTATTTGGTTTTATTTCTTTCTGTTCAGTTTTGTGTAGTTCAATTCAGTTCTATCTGCTTCTAAGTTATTTTTATACTATTTATTTTTAGATTTCTATTCAATTAAATTCACCTCCTATCAGATATATCCTCTTGTTGAGACCCTGCGTCCTCATAGGGGGGCATTACATTTAAGCTTTACTGTACCATGCTCCTTTTTTTGGCACATTTGTTTTTTAAACCTTGACCCTTTGACCTCATATGAAGAGACTGCCCGTACCCTCTAGTGTCCAATGACAATATTACACTCAATTAATTGAATATATGAGGGCAGGAATCCCAGTCAAAGGTTTTTACAGCCAGGCCTGACAGAAACGTGGGTCAGATAATAATCTCATCCAATTTCTTTTTTTTCCCGTTTGAAAATAGTTTATTTACTTACTGTAGGAAGCTAAAATTATTTTGTTTTTGGACTGTTAATGGGTCCTTCTGATCCCAAATGGTAAAAATATTTTTAAATGATATCATAAACTACTGTCTCCATATGTGGAGATAGAAAAAGAATATGTGGAGAGAAAAGAAGAGAAGAAAAGTATTCCTGTACAAGAACAGTTGAATACATTCGTTAGATCCTTTTAATCACAAATTTAAGAGAAATTAAAAGTCAAAAAGTCTGGGTCTCAGGAGGATACACTGAAAAAAATGAGGCGTAAAATTTACTTAAAAAAAATGCTTTTTTGAGTAAATTTAATTTTAGGTAAATTTAAGTAACTTCAACTCAGTTTCAAGACTTACATTTAACATAGAGTCAATAAGTAAACTGAACAATATTACTGAAATGTAAATATTTGTAGTTAAAACACACATGTAATTGTTTACAAAATCTTAAAGACTTATTTTGTAAATCAAGTCTCACTGTCTCAACACATGGATTGCATTTAATACATTCTATTTAGTTTTAGTGTACCAAAAATTATGTATTACATGTCATCCATGTGTTGAGTGTAATATGTTTTTTTTTTTTTTTTTTTACTAAAAATATTTAAATTTCAGGTATTATAATATATTATGTCTTATAAATTATTTGAGTAATATTGTATAAATTAACTAATCCTAATTTCCTAAATTTCCTAATATAAATAAAGTATCTATCTATCTATCTATCTATCTATCTATCTATCTATCTATCTATCTATCTATCTATCTATCTATCTATCTATCTATCTATCTATCTATCTATCTATCTAATTGTAATTAGATAATATTGTATGCAGAAACGAAGTAAAATTTACTAAAAGAAAGGATTGGCTGAAGTTCAGTTCACTTATTGACTCTATGTAACATTTAAGTCTTGAAACCAAGTTGAAGTTACTTAAATTTATCTGAAATTCAATTCACTTAAAAAAAGCAAATGCAGAAACTTTAAGTAAATTTTACTCGTCATTTTTTTCAGTGTATAATATTATGTGCAGCTCAATTCAATAGTAGTCAGTTCTGTTAACCTACATACAATTTGGCTTTTTTTCCTGCATTTGAGATTTTTTTTTTTAGTTTTACTCTACGTTTTACTCTATAAGACTTTTCCAACAGCTGTGTTTCACTCTGTTATTACTCTGTATTTTTACCCAAAGCCTTAATGACCAGAGTTCAGTGCATCTTAGTATTTTAAACCCATCCATAGTCCAGTCTAGTTCCACTTTGTACTTTACAATACTGAAAGTGGCCACTATTCTGTTTATCATAATTGAATCACTGACCGCAGATCAGTTTTAATATCATTGCGGAAGGCAAGTCGCTACAGGCCTCAATCTAATAAGTGAGATGCCGGCAGTCTTCAGAACATGATGAAATAAATTGCATTAGTCTCTTCATTCCAGCTAGTTGTCGGAGTCAAGACCTCTCTGCTGTTTGCTTTTTTATTTATTTATATAATAATGTATTTATATTTCTTCTGTACTCAAGCATGCATAATCTAGATGGCATCTAGTGTCGGGAAATAGATAGAGATAGGACTGGATGCTGAAATGACCGTAAATTGACTTTTTTATTTTTTTAGCATGAGACAAGAAACAACACTTATCTGTGCATCGTTTAAATCAATTTAAAACATTTTATGGTTTAATCAATCAATACAAAGCAAACACGAGTAGATACAAAAAGCACTTTGAATCATTGTTTTTTGTATTTGACATTTTAAGGTTAACTTTTTTAGTTTACTTTTAGTTTACTAAATAGTGTGAACATTTAAACCCTTTTTTTAACACTGTTTCAAAATTTGTTGAATAAAGGATCAATATTAATTATGCAAAATTACTAGAAACAAATTGTTTTATCCATTGACAATTATTTTTGTACTGTTTAATCTCTCTCCTGTAAAGTTGCTGTTTTAGAGACACATATTTTTCACTGGAAATGGACTTTATTTAGCATGAGACATAAAAGATCACTTTTCACTGCATAATTTAAATCAACTTAAAACATTTTACAGTTTAATCAATCGATAATAATCATTCACCAGTGGATATAAAGTACTTTGAGTCATTATTATTCAGTGTGGAGCACTGATTGGTTAATTTTGACATTTTTAGGTCAATGTCTCCATGTTTCTTGTTTACTTTATTTTTTGCTAGATAGTGATGTCATAAGTGGAACCTTTAAAGGAATTATGTGTCATTTTGATGTCATCAATGCTGTCTTTCACATTGGTCACACTTACATTGTTTTAAAGTTTGCTAATGAATGGATCCATATACTATATATTTTGTGAAATCACCTGAAACAAACATCTCTCTCCTGTAAAGTTACTGTTTTTGGCCAGTGATTACAAAACACATGAATTACCAAAAAAAAAGTAATTTGTAAAGTTTGTATTGTTGTTGGCTATTTGAGTTTATTTGCTCTCAACAGTAAGTTAAAAAAGTGAGAATGAACAGCATGAACAAGCTTTTCATGCTTTTCACTCCAAAGTCTTTAATCTGTTTTTCTTCAGCCGTTTAGAGGTGAACTTGCTGGTGTTTTTTGGGTCATTGTCCTGCTGCAGAACCCAAGCTTGATTTAGCTTGAGGTCCTAAACAGATGGACAGACATTATCCTCCTTCAAGATATATATATATATATATATTTTTTTTTTTTTTTGTTAGACAGCGACATTTAATTTATTTATGGTTCCATTTATCACAGAAAGTCTTCTAGATCTTGAAGCAGCAAAACAACTCAAGGCCATCATACTACTACCACCATGTTTTACTGCAGCTATAGCCCTATCTAGACAGGATTAGTTTCTCAGGGGGTTCTGGGGTAATTTTCTCTTTTATGGGGGTTTATTATCCTCTGTGATTTTATTCGCGTCTGGAACGACCATGTATGTGTTTTTTTTTTGTTTGTTTGTTTTTTTTTTTCTCAGACATCCTCTGAGAGAAAAGTACAGGCTGAATTATCCACTGTTTTTCACTGAACTCCTAAAAAAAATTACAAACTAATTTCAGTCCGGTCCGGACACACGAGTTTCATCGCCACACGTTTAATAAAATAGCTATTTGTCCACTGCCGCACACCGTAATTACAGTTCAGGGCTCGTGTTTCCACGGAGGTCCATGTTAAAAACACAACAGCGAGTGGAAATGGAGGAGCTACTGAACGGAACAATGTCATATGACCGAGAAAGCCTAAAAAAAAAAACTAACTGGTCCTCCCTGTTTTTATATTTCAAAAGTCCAGATGCAAGAGTTTAATCACTAAATAATTATTCACTACAGGAATCATTGAAGCTCAGCTCGCTGGGATCACTGAATCATTTTAAACTTTTAGTTTCTAATCACCATCAGAAAGCCTGTGACTGTTTAAATGTATTTTTATTAGTTTATCTTTTTCTCTTATTTTTTATATTTTAATTATTTTTAATTATTTTTTTATTTTATTTAATTTTAATGTTCATTTTTCATTCTAGTTCTTAGTTCTATTGTTCATTTAATCACTTATCATTTTTAACATTTTACTTTACTTTTATTATTATCTATTTACTTATTATCTTATTATCTGTTTATTACTATTTACTTTTATATTTTATATTTTTTTTTTACTTTTTATGTGTTAATATTTTTTTTATATATTATTTTAGAATTATCTGTTCCACACATATATTTTTATTAAATGTTGATTTAAAATGAGTACTTATTTATATTTTTATAATTGTTTACAATTTATTTCTTATTATTTCTAAATTATTATTAAATGTGTTTAATCCCTTTGCTGTTATAAAAGCTCGGCAACATTGTAAATGAGGGTCACCCTCAATGTTTTTTCCCCGAGTGAAAATAAAGGTTGATTGATTCATTGAAATAGAAGTGTGAAATATATATTTTTATTAACAACTTTTTTTTTTCTTTAATGCCATATAAGTTTTACTTTAGATGTAATGAGACACACCTTTCATAAAGTTCAACTTTTGTCTCATCAGTCCACACAGAGAGTATTTTAACAAAATTCTTGAGGATCAAGTTCTCGCAATCATCTTTATCATATACATAAATACATTTTCATTTCATGCCACTTATTATAAAACATACCGTATATAATAGGAATTCTACTGATGCATTAAAACCAAAAGAGCAGAAGATAATTTATATAATTCCTGATGTCTGAGCGACCGCACGCCTCATCCTCCTCGCTAATTTATCTGTGATGTCGCTCGCTGTGCGTCTTCGTGTTGGTAATTATGGTAGCTTGGCTTGTAATGTATTGTAGATTTGCTTGGCGTGACATGTGAAGAGCGTAAGGTGCGGTTTAATAATTCAGAAACTCACTATGTCGCACGATTATGAGTCTATAAAGGCTGCTGACATTTGGATATCTGCGGCGGCTGCATACAGAAGGAGCTCCTGCGGGTTCAGACGCTGAGTCCTGCAGAACGTATTGAATTTTTAACTTTGACTTTTACAGCTCATGACTGTGCTTTTCTGTTCATATATACAGCTCTGAAAAAAAAAAAAATGAAGAGACCACTTCAGTTTCTGAATCAGTTTCTCTGATTTTGCTATTTATAGGTTTATATTTGAGTAAAATGAACATTGTTGTTTTATTCTATAAACTACAGACAACATTTCTCCCAAATTCCAAATAAAAATATTGTCATTTAGAGCATTTATTTGCAGAAAATGAGAAATGGCTAAAATAAAAAAAAAAGATGCAAAGCTTTCAGACCTCAAATAATGCAAAGAAAACTAGTTCATATTCATAAAGTACTAAGAATTCAGAAATCAATATCAATAGTTTTTTTAATGCATGTTCTCCTCCACCAGTCTTACACACTGCTTTTGGATACCTTCATGCTTTTCACTTCTGGTGCAAAAATTCAGCAGCAATGTTATTTTATTCTTTATTCTGTTTATTGTTGAGTTAAAGGTCAGGTTTGTGCTCTGTAGAGCAAAGGATTGGGCGGCTGACTGTTGACTGTTGTCAGGGTTTTAATCAATCAGTGGAGCTCTTTTGAGCTTGTTCTGTATTTCCTGCAGCCAAGATAGAAACACGCCAGCATATGCATATGTTACAACGACTATAGAGGTAAAAGCTTTTATAAATTCTTCAGAATATGTGTGAAACAGTGTGAATGAGATCTGAAACAGGGTTCAGTGGCTCCACTTGTCATTTTTCTGCCGTTTCAGTAAATTAGTATTAAGTATTAAGAATTAATCAGTATTAAGAGCACTGCTACCGCTGCTGTTTCCACTGTTCGTGGTTTACCTGCAGTAAATCGGCCAATTACACTCCCGGAGAGCCGGGTTCGAGCTTGGGGTCGGGCGGGCGGTGTAACGAGCTGGCGGAGATGGAGAGCGATGAGTCAGCGGGGTAGACGGGCGCTGGCTGATGATGTAAACAGATGTAAAAGTGAGGTGCTGAGCCTCGGGGAAGCTCTATCAGGCCGGACGGTAATTAAGAGGCTGGTGGTTCGGCCCGGCGCGTGATTGATATGCTCGCGGCTGGTTTTGATGAAATCTCTGGCTGAGGCTGAGCGGAGGATCGGGAGATACAGATAAGCAGAAAGAGAGAGATAGAGAGAGAGAGAGAGAGAGAGAGAGAGAGAGAGAGAGAGAGAGAGAGAGAGAAAGCTGTTAGACTGTTAATGATCTAGAAGCTCTAGAAACTCTTTAACTTTTAAACACACCACTGTTCCATTAAACCAATCCTACAACCTCAATTCCAATAAGTACAATAAATGATTTACTAATCCTTTTCAACCTAAATTCATTTAAATACACTACAAAAACAAGATATTTAGGGCCATATTTTAGTATTCTTTGGTGAACCTCTCAATTGTGAACCATGCGGCTGGATTTATAGGGCGTGTTGGTGAATCTTTTGTATTGTGAGAGCACCAAAAATATGCCTTGCGCAGCTAGAAAAACACAAAATGCATGTACTAATTCTCCTAATTAATAAACTATGTTGGTATGTTTGGGGCATAACATAAAATAAACCAATCACTGTGCCAGTTCTCATTACCTTTAAGAGCCAGGTGAGCTCAGACTTTGGCACATTTGTATCTTAACTGTGCATCTCAGCAGAGGATACTGACCTGTGTGTAATTTACTCATATAAATGTTGAATGTAAGTTCAAGCATATAAAAAACATGTATTTCTTTGGTATTTTTACTAAAATAGTAAAACAAAATGTGTTTCTCTGCAAAATAAGTGTCTCTAGTTGACTATTACTGTGCAGTTACACATTAACAAACATGTTATAACAGTATGACTGAGTACTACTGATTAGGTAAAGTACAGATAGTGCATATTAACTACAGTTGTACAGGTTATGTAATTGGACTAATGTGTGTGTGTGATATATAAGTTCTCCTTTTTTAATATTATAAATTATTATTCATATTTTATCAAAGGAAGATAGAAAATATATTCTGCTTTGTACAACTGTAATTAAATCTGGAACAATGCATACTTCACAAGTTGTTACACAGTTATTACATGATTGTTAATACGTAACTAGCTTGACAGGTGACAAATATATATATTCAGTTTTGTCACTCGACAGTCGTATTATTGTCAATTTAAATTAATGCTCTTAAGGTCCAGTCTGGCTGACCCACATGGAAACAACAGCTTTAGTCTTTAGCTTTTTAGCTTAGCATGATTGGACTAAGAGAAGAATTAAAGGTCTGACATATATATATATATATATATATATATATATGTATGTATGTATGTATATATACATATATATATATATATATATATATATATATATATATATATATATATATATATATATATGAAGAGTTTGATTCCAAAACGCGATAAACGCCATTTTTTTTTAAATGAGTTAGAGCCAGAATCAGAATGTTATGTGACCACTCTTGAAAAGCCAATATTTAATTTTCATCAAAACGCCACATCCGACGTGTAATACTGCCCTGCTTTCTCTCTTTCTTTCCAAAACGCGACAAACGCCAGTCTTGATTTTCCGCAGTAGGCCACATCTCCACTCATCCAATCACAGTGCAGCATTCCACGAGCTATCTAATGTAAACATTATAACACGCGCGCTGTTGAGCCGGCATTTCGTGTAGCCAACTTTCACTTTCGTTTTTCACTCACAGAGTCCGCGATAATGAACGGTTTTGATGGTATAGAGGAGCCTGTTCGTGAAGCAGCTATTGAAAAAAAAGAGAAAGCCATCAAAAGAGTCTCATGTACGTGAAAAGGTAATGAAAATGAGGCATTCAGGAGGGGGGAAAATGCCCGCTGTCATCTGCAGTTCACACACACACACACACACACACTATACACACTATACTACACCACACTACACTACACTACACTACAGCACATGAATGTAACGTGATTTTGGGGATTTTATAGTGTTAATGTCTTGTTCGTTAATGAAATTTTGCACTTTTTCGAAAAGAAATGTTTTGAAATTTGTGTTTTTAGGCCCAATGGTTAAACTATTATATTCAGATGTACAATTTACTGTTATTTATTATTGTATTTTGCACATTTTCAGTGAAAAAAAAAATTCTATTAATGCCAAAGGTTATATACGACATTTTGAAAAAAAAAAATATGGCATGTATTTATTAATTATTTGTAAAATTCGCTAAAGAAAACCCTTTTTTACTCAAATTGATAAAAATGGATTTATAGCGTTTTGGAACCAAACTCTTCATATATATATATATATATATATATATATATATATATATATATATATTTATATATATATATATATATATATTTATATATATGAACCTTTAAATTACATGTGTTTGATTGAATGTGATACCTTGGACTTTCTTTTCTTTTCTCATATTTTTTTTTTTTTTTTTTGGTGATATGGTGATGTCACTAACGACTAACGACGAGTCTTATCCAATCAAGTCTTAAAACAAAGAAGCACATTAAAAACAGCTTTTCACACCCCCTGCATAAATATACAACAATTACGTGCTGGATGATGTGAAAAACAGCTCTCCTGTTGCTGGTGATGAAGCCCAGCTGCGAGTCATTACACCGCTCTGTTTAAACTCCTGGTTCCCCACGTTCTACCCTGTGTTATCCTCAGCCACAACACAGCGTATTATATTACAGTGGATTGCAAAAGTATTCATACCCCTTGAACTTTTTTCACATTTTGTCACCTTACAACCACAAACACACAAAATAATTTTTTGAAGAGATTTTAAGACATAAACCAACACAAAGTATTGCATCACCACTAAACCAATCCTACAACCTCAACTCCAATAAGTGCAATAAATGATTTACTAATCCTTTTCAACCTATATTCAATTAAATACACTACAAATACAAGATATTTATATATATATATATATATATATATATATATATATATATATATATATATATATATATATATATATATATATTTTATATTAATTTATTTTAGCAATCTATAGCACAACCTTCAATTGTGTGTTGTGCAGCTGGATCTATAGGTCATGTTGGTGAATCTTTTGTGTTATCCTCAGCCCAAACACAGCATATCATATTACAGTGGATTGCAAAAGTATTCATACCCCTTGAATTTTTTTCACATTTTGTCACCTTACAACCACAAACACACAAAAAGATTTTTTAAAGAGATTTTAAGTCATAAACCAACACAAAGTGTTGCATCATTTTTTACTTTTAAACACACCACTGTTCCACTAAACCAATCCTGCAACCTCAGTTCCAATAAGTACAATAAATGATTTACTAATCCTCTTCACAAAGTATTGCATAATTGTAAAGTAGAATGAAAATGATAATGCTGTTTTTAAAAATTTGTATCATATAAAAAACTGAAAAGTGTGATTCAGCCCCCTTTATACTTTTATTTTACCCCTAAATAAAATCCAGTGCAGTCAATTGTCTTCAGAAGTCACTTAATTAGTTAATAGAGTCCAATTTAGTCTCAGTATAAATACAGCTGTTCTGTGAAGGCCTCAGTGGTTTGTTAGAGAAGACCAAAGAAGACCAAGAAGGAACTCACCAGACAGGTCAGAGATAAAGTTGTGGAGAAGAAGTTTAAAGCAGGGTTTAGGATATTAAAACATTGATTAAAAAACACTGTTCAATCCATTATTCAAAAATAGAAAATGTATTCTACACCTGCAAACCTACCAAGACATGACCATGATCCACCCAAACTGACAGATCAAACAAGGAGAGAGCAATGTTCAGAGAAGCAGCCAAGAGGCCCATGATCACTCTGGAGGAGCTGCAGAGATCCACAGCTCAGGTGGATCAGGAGAATCTGTTGACAGGACGACTATAAATCATGCCTTCCATAAATGTGGTCTGTATGGAAGAGTGTAAAGAAGAAATCCACTGTTGAAAGAAATTGAAAGACATAACAAGTGTTGTTTCTACAGCAAACATGTGAAAGAAGGTTCTGTAGTCAAATCAGACCAAAGATTTTTGATTGCTTGGCCTAAATACAAAGTGCTTTGTGTGGCTGAAAAGTAACACACTGCTCATCACCCTGAACACACCCTGATCCCCTCTGTGAAACATGGTGGTGGCAGCATCAGCACCATGCTGTGGGGATGCTTTTTTCTTCAGCAGGGACAGAGCTGGGAAGCACAACAATACAGAACAATCCTGGAAGAAGAATACCTGTATGAGGCTGTAAAAGACTTGAGACTTGAGGGAAGGAGATTCACCTTCCAACAAGACGATGACCCTAAACATACAGCCAGAGCTACAATGAAGCTATAATGGTTTAGATTAGAAAACATTCATGTGTTAAAATGGGGAAAAAATCTTAAATCGCATTGAGTTTCTGTGGAGAGACATGAAAACTGCTGTTTTCACAGGCGCTCTCCATCCAACCTGACTGAGCTTCAGCTGTTTTGTAAAGAAGAATGGGCTAAAACATTTTCTAGATGTCTCTAGATGAAGAGACCCAAAGCTGGCAGAGACAAACCCCAAAGCTCTTACAGTTGTAATTGCTGCGATTGGTGGATCTACTATAGTATTGATAAAGGGGGGATGAATACTTTTGCACGTCACACTTTTTTAAAAGATTTTTCGGTACCACTTTAAAATAAGACTACCTTTATAAAGGGTTTTTAAATGCTTTACAATTCGTTTGTTAATGGTTACTAATCATTAATAATCAGTTATAACACACACATACGTAGGAAAGGGCAACAATGACCTGTTGTTTGTCAAATAATGAACCCACAGCCATCTTTATTGTTTTCCCTTTCTACGTATGTATGTGTTATAACTGATTATTAATGATTTTTAAGGCATTTACAACCTAATTAGTAACCATTAATAAACTAATTGTAAACCATTTATAAACTCCTTATAAAGGAAGTCTTACTTTAAAGTGGTACCGATTTTTCTTTAATAAACCTTTTGATCAAAAAATTAAAAAAACTTTTTTATAGTCCACCTCACACCATTATGCAATATCTTGGTCTTGTCTTGGTCTATCACTTAAATAAAATACAGTTAAGTTTGTAAGGTTGTAAGGTGACAAAATGTGCAAATTTCAAGAGGTATGAATACTTTTGCAAGCCACTGTACACTGCATGCTGGGGATATTTCAGTCGTGCTTTTGAAGTCATCACCATGCATATCACTCGTGTGCATTCTTCAGCATGGCCTACAAATAGGATCCCCCGGATTGCGTTTTTCCCCGTTTGATCCAGAGCTCTTAAGAAACAAATTCGCGGATCGCATTTCCAATATTAGCGTTTAATGCAGGTGCGTCCTCGCCTCCTCGCCGAATAATGCGCCGGGGTTTCGGCGCGGGTGATGTGCTGACATTTGCAGCCGACGCCGGCTATAGAAATGCAAATGTAATCTTCCTGTCCTCCTTCAGGTCCTAATTGTTCCCAGCTGCACTCCACTGTCGGGGATGAAACCAGTACGAGCTTATTTCAGAACCCAAGCCCAGACTGGAGATCCTCCCCTCCTCCCTCCCTCCACACACACACATATCGGTTAACTGTTTGTGGCTGGCGAGAAAACAGAAAACAGATCAATGTCCCCACGATGCCATCGAGCGCTAATCCCGGGATTAGCCTGAAGGTCATCTGGGGAGCGTTACAGAAATAAACAGGACTGCAGTCCGACCTGCTGCAGGGCTTAGAGTTCAGAACCTCAAAAACAAACAGTATCAGTCCTAAAAAGTAAAAAAGAAACAACTACAGGGTTATGGTTAGTCCTTTAAAGGGTCTTTAGTATAGGTCATACTTCTAAACAGAGAAACAGCTCTCTAAAAAATAAGAGAATAATAAAAAAATGGTGAGTTTCTTTGATTTTACCAAATTTACTATTCAACTGATCATAAAATTCAAAGTAGAATTATTATGCAAAGCATTTAATATAAAACATCACAAAAAAATCTATCACATGTACTGAGAATATGTACTTAAATAGAGTTTTTAATCTAATTAACTTACTAAGTTACTTAAGTTACTTAAGTAATACTTTAAAAATTATTTTAAAAAATCTAATAAAAGGGCAAATGATAAATGTTTATTTATTATTAATAAAAGTAATTCAACTTATCCAGGCTTAGATTGTATGATTAATGGTTTTTATTTCATTTCTTTTCATTTTATTTTTAAGAATATAACCAGTCCCAAAATACACTAAATATGTTACAATTTAGTTTTTATTTAGTTGTTTTTCATTTATGAGATTCAAACCTCATATATATATATATATATATATATATATATATATATATATATATATATATATATATATATATATATTAAATTGATACAGATCTGGAAAAAAACAAGATACCACTTTAAAAAATTATGAGTTTCTTTGATTTTACCAAATTGAAAACCTCTGGAATATAATCAAGAGGAAGATGGTTGATCACAAACCATCAAACCAAACTGAACTGCTTGAATTTTTGCAACAGGAGTAAAGCAGCATAAAGTTATCCAAAAGCAGCGTGTAAGACTGGTGGAGGAGAACATGATGCCTGAAAACTGGTTCTTGGGTTATTCCACCAAATATTGATTTCTGAACTCTTAATTTTTTTTATATTAGTATAAACAAGTTTTTTTGAGGTCTGAAAGCTGTTTAGCTATTTTTCATTTTTCTCACTTGAGGGTTTTCCAGCATGAACAATCTGTTAAAGATCACCCACAGCATCTCAATCAGACTTCATTTTGCTTTTATTGAGCCATTCTGAGGCTCATTCAGGTCAGTGTCCTGTTGCAGAACCCAAGTACACCAGAGCTCAAAAAACACCAGTCTCAAAAAACAAATGGACAGACATTTTTGCTAGAAAGCCGAATTCATGATTCCATCAATTGCAGCAATTTATCCATCACTCTACCACCACCAATGTTTTACACTCAGTATGATGTTCTTTTTTTAAAATTAGTTTGTTAGTTTTGCGCCAGATGTAACAAGACACAGACCCTTAAAAAAGTTCCAATTTTGTCTCGGCACTCTAAAGAATATTTTTATTCAAAGTTCTGGAGATCATCAAGATGTTTGTTGGCAAATATTAGATGGGCCTTTTTGTCCTTTTTGGTCAGGAGTGTTTTTATCTTTTATCTTTTTTTTTACCTCATGGAGAACATTTTTACCCAGTTTCTTTCTTATTACTGGATCATTAACACAGACCTTAACTGAGGCTTTAGTAAGACCTGCAGTTCTTGTTGTTATGGTTGTTCTGGGTTCTTCTGTGACCTCCTGGATAAGATGTTCATGCCCTTTTGGAGTAATTCCTGTAGGCTGGTCACTCCTGGGAAAGTACACCAGTGTTTAATAGCTTTGTCTGTGGTTTGCTGGAGAAGCAAAGCTTTAGAAATGATTTTGTAAACTAAACAATGTTTTTTTCTGCTGTTCTACTATTCTTCTTTTAATGTGGCCTGGCCTACTTCTAGTTAACCTTTCTGCAAATCCTGAAAAGCCGCAGAAGAAGATTAGATTTCTCTATCTGTCACTCACACTCTCCAACACAAACCACCACCACCAGCATCATCATCATCATCATCACTAACATCATCATCTGACCTCATTTTACACAACTTAGCCTTTAAAGCTCGAGCCGATCGAGGCATCGGAGGGAAAAAGCTGTCCAGGCTAATCTGCAGCCTCGTCCAATTTATTCCTGGAACAGATTCATTAACGAGATGTCCGCACTCTTTAATTAATCCTTCAGATATGTCGGGATTTAGATGTTTACATACAAACAAAATCTCTAGAAGCAGAAAGCTACAAGCGGCTAATCGGGAATTAAGCACAGAGCTGGTGTCTGTTTGACGGCGGTAATCAGCGGCGGGTCGCGACGGCGGAAAAAAACGGCGGAGAATAAACGAGTAAACAGAAAAAAACGAGTTACAGTCGGGAAAACTGATGAGTATTCCTGTTTTAGCTTGATCTAGCTCATGAATGCGCCGTTTAAATCCCTGTCCGCCGGCGAAAAAAAAAAAAACAACGTCATCGGAAAGAGAAAGAAAAAACAGACGAGTGGCCGCGTCCATCGTCCGGGACGCGCATCTTCATTAACGGCCAATCAGAATCCAATTACAGCTCCTATCGCCGCCAATTAAAGCCGTTTGCGTTTAAACGCTACTGTAGGGTGAACTATTTCCAATCACCGCAACGCTTCATTATCGCTCTGTCAGAATCAGCCGTTGGAAAATGAAGTGTGGCGTGTTGGGGGGCTTTAGATTTCCCGCTGCGTTCTCCCCGAGGTCTGTTTACCATAAACTCCGAGGGAACGGCAAGCGTGGCAAATACTGAAATAAATTAATAATAAAGCTGCCAGATGGACGGCGGACAGTTAACCAACAATCGCCCAGAGACATCATCCAGAGCGTCCAGAGACCAGCATGACGTAAAACTCTATCCTGCTACTCTAGGATTAGGATCTGGAGACCATTTAAAACAACCTTCCCATGAAGCTTGAGGAGCAAAACTGGTCAACCAGCATTAGAAGAAATAATATCATACACCCTGTCAACAGTCTATTTTTACGTTAAAATAGCACTAGGGTTTGGCTACGTCCACCCAAAAGAGATCAGACCGATCAAGACCGAAAAGTAGCCAAGAGGTCACTCCCATGGTCACTCTGGAGGAGCTGCAGAGATCTACAGCTCAGGTGGATCAGGGTAATGTGTCCACAGGATATACTAAGTCTTGCACCTGACAAATCTGTTTTTTTTTTTCTACAGAACTTCTACAGTCTTGCTATAGGTAGAAACTGTGTTGTTTTCCAGGTGGTTGCTAGTGTTTAAATGTGTGGTTGCTATGCACCAGAATATACTGTACTAGTGCATCTCAAAAAAATTAATGTCATTGAAAATAACTTTCTTTTTTTGTTGAAGATTATGGTTCACAGCCAGTGAAAACCCAAAAATCAGTGTCTCAGAAAATTTGAATATTATGGGCAGTGTGCCAAGTCCTGCTGGAAAATGAAATCCGCATCTCCATAAAAGTGGTCAGTAGCAGAGGGAAGCATGAAGTGCTGTAAGATTTTCTAGGAAAACAAAACTGCACTGACTTTAGACTTGATAATAAAACACAGTGGATCAACACCAGCAGATGACAGACATGACTCTTTATCCAAACCATCACTGATTGGTGGAACTTCACACTAGACCTCAAGCAGTTTGGACTGTGTGTCTCTCCACTCTTCCTCCAGACTCTGCTCCCTTAATTTTTCAAATGAAATTTAAAATTTACTCATGACCAGTGATGGTTTGGATAAAGAGACATGTCATCTGCTAAGCTTAGCATCTGTCTTGTAGTCCTTCTGGGCTCCAAGCTGTCTCCATCTATCAAATGTATCAAATGCATTGCCAATATTTCTTGGTGTTTTACTATTTCTGGTCATGAAGCTTTTCAGAAGGATGTAGAGAGCCATTACATTGCAGGAATGATCATACCAAGACAATCAGAATATTTCCTTCCCTCCCAAATCTTACTGACGGCTGCTTTAAATCAAAAACAGCTGGTCGCGAGTTCCAATCCGTGTATGGCGCTCCTCACTCACACATTAAAGAGTCGTGGACCTGCTGCCTTCTCTGATATCCCGGCTCTTCACCGTCCTCTACCTCTATAACCTTCAAAAATGTATAAATCCCACAGTTGTAATGGAAAGATGGGGTGATATGAAAGTTTGGGCTTTGGCGATACGGCTTAGTGAAGCTTGTGCTGACAGTTCTGTACCTGTGTGGAAGAGTCCGATCTGACATTAGAGCTTTTAGACGCTTCTGTCTGGAGCTTTTAGCTTCACGTTTGAACTTTAAAAGATTAGGCATGAAACTAAACACTGCATCAAACAGCTACAGTTTAAAATCACAATTAGTTTAAACTCAAATTAAATCTGTTTTAATGTAAAATAGGATATTTCTAAATGTTAATCAACTATTTTTTAAAATTAGATAAACATGTGTGGAAAATAAAACATTCAAACAGAGATTTTAGAGTTAAAATAAACTCTTTTCCTTTGACTTCTTTTTGCATACTGGGTGTGTCCCCCAGTTTCTGACACTCACCATCAGTATGTAGTCTCTTCCCCCAGGCTTCCTTAGGTAAATGTGTAGATCATATACAGTATAGTATTCTGATTAATTGTTTGCACTCTGTGTTGTAGGCTATAAGAACAAGCATCATTTTCTTATACAGTATGCGTTTAAACTAAGCTAGGGGTATTTTAAATCTGTATTTTACTTAAATGAAATAAAAAAGGGAACACTATTTTCCTGATCATAAAATTAAATGTAGAATCATTATGCAAAGCATTTGATATAACACAAACATAAACATCTACAAAATGTACTTACAATTTAGGAAGAATCATGAAAAGTTTTTAATCTAATTCACTTAAGGTTTCAGTAAAAAATACTTTAAAATCTTAAGGCAACTAGTTTTCAACTTATCCAGGCTTAAGATGTATAGATACAACTCTGAAAAAAATAAAATAAGAGAACACGTAAAAATGATGAGTTTCTTTGATTTTACCAAATTGAAAACCTCTGGAATATAATCAAGAGGAAGATGGATGATCACAAGCCATCAAACCACCAAACTGAACTGCTTGAATTTTTGCACCAGGAGTAAAGCAGCATAAAGTTATCCAAAAGCAGTGTGTAAGACTGGTGGAGGAGAACATGATGCCAAAATGCATAAAAAAACTGTGATTAAAAACCACCAAGGTTATTCCACCAAATATTGATTTCTAAACTCTTAAAACTTTATGAACATGAACTTGTTTTCTTTGCATTATTTGAGATCTGAAAGCTCTGCATATTTTTTTCTGTTTTTTTTTGTTATTTCAGCCATTCTTTTTTTATTTTCTGCAAATAAATACTCTAAATGACAATATTTTTATTTGGAATTTGGGAGAAATGTTGGCTGCTCATCATTTTTCATAGTCTTTACCGCGACAAGTTTAATGTCCATCTTCACTCAGAATCCATCAGCAGTGTCTTCACTCTAAAAACTATCTCACCTGTCCACTCCCCTCCATCTGCTCTGGTTTATTGATCCTGATGGTGTGAGAAATCTTCTGTTTGTTTGTTTCTCTCCTCCACTTTCCTTCCCACATCATCAGAAGAACATTAGGAGGCTGGATCATTGCCTCTTACTTAATTTCCAAATATAATCAATAGCAATTGGATTAGGGCTCTAAATATATATCTATAACAACAGCCGGGAACATGATGCATCTCTCGCCATCAGAACTGCTAGAGCCTTCCAATTATTCTCAGCAGACATCGGGTTTATATCGATCAGCCGTAAACCTTATATGGGTCTCTGGTGAGGAAGACATATATGTATCATACGGTCGTTAGCACACAAAAGATAATCTATCTACTGTACGTTCATTGCCATAAAATGTAAAATACCAGACCCCAGGATGCTAAAAAACTGGCATAAAAAAGTGTACCTCTTGGTGAGAGACTGTTGAATTATATTAATGCTTCAATGAATTAAATGAATTCCAGCAGCCATATTTGCCTTTATTAGCTAAATTCATTTGCTAGAGTTGTACCATCTTTATCAATGAATGAAGACTCTGTTTGGGACACAACAGCAGTTGGGTTTGTGTGTTAAAAATGTGTTTAAAAACTAAAGCAAATACAGTATAGAGAGAAACAGATATAGGACTTCAGTTTGTGATTATTATAGAAATACATAGTGTTCTATATGATCAGTGGAGCTGAAAAAAAAAAGTATAATGTTTGGTTATAATGTTATGCTTCACATTTTGAGTTCATGTAAGATAAACTCAAATAGATCTGTTTGAATGTATATTTGAATGTTTATTTGTTTAAATGTTTATTTGTTTGAATGTTTATTTGTTTGAATATTTATTTGCCCACTTAACTCAAAATAGTTGAGTGACGTTAGGAAATATCCAATTTTTTTTACATAAACAGTCAAATTGAGCAGTTTTAAAGTCTGAAGATCTAGGAAAAAATGTTAAAAGTGTTTTGTTTTTTTTTTTCGTATGAAACCTCTTCTGCTTCTGCCTTAATTAGTGTAATTAACATATAATACGAGAATGGTACATCTCACATATTTGCAAAAACTAAGACAAAATTGCAATGTTATATGTTTCAATGTTTTGTAAAACTATTGTGTTTTATATGTTGCTCTTTCAAAAGTAATAAAGTGTTTTGATATATTGATAGAATGGCGTCGAGTGGTCCAGCGGTCTAAAGCGCTGGAGCTATGAGCAGGAGGTCGCAGGTCCGAAGCCCCCCTCATGCAGCTTTGCCGTCAAGCTGCCGGCGCTCAGAGGGAGCACAATTGGGTGGGTAGATGGTGCTCTCTCCCCATCACACTTACAGGTGGCGCCGGGCGGCAAGAGGCTTCTGTGAGCTGATGTATCGGAACCTAGCCGTTGTGCTTTCCTCCGAGAACGAAAATGGGGAAAAAATCAGAAATAAAATATTAAAAAAAATAATAATAAAAAATAATAAAATAATAATAATAATAATAATAATAATATTGATAGAATAATTAGTAATGAAGTTATTAATTAAATATTCACACTGCTTTTTAATTTTTTTTTTGTTTGTTTTTCATGCATCTTTTTCGATAATAAATGCTGATATGTTTTACAGTTTGGAATAAAAGCATTTTTTGGGTTTAAAAATTCTAAATAATAAATTATAATAATAATGATAGAATAATTCATAATTAATAATTAGTTATTCATTTAATATTTACGCTGCTTTTTAGGGTTTAGGGTTTTTCTGTTTTATGCATCTTTTGGATAATTAAACAAGCACCAACATCAAATTGATCTTGGAACACCATTGCTCTTCCTGACAAATGAGCATAATGTTATTTGAGTTGAGCCAAACTGTGGGTTTACAGTGTTGACTGGTAAATACATATAAGTGAGTGTGTGAGTGTTTTTTTTTTTTTTTTTTTTCGGCTTCACTTTGTGTATTCTGTCCGTGTCTATCACACTCACTCCTCTGACAGGTCATGATGGACTATGTGCTAAAACGTTAGCTCCCCCCGGCCGCTAGCAGCTCAGCTATTGCTCCATCAGCGGCAGCAGCAGCCGGCCGTGATCATAATGCAGGACAGATGCAGCGCGGGTGCCTGAAAGGCTAAAAGCTAACTCTGACGCCCCGCCACTCATTTAATGCGGTTAGCTGTAGTTGACAACAATCATCAGAAGTCTCCTTGAGGCGAGGCGGAGGAAGGTGAACTGTCTGCCTCGCTTCTCTCACTCATTCATCAAGCGACAGCGGGAGGCACGCAGATAGCTCTTATCTCCACCCTGAGCTGCTGTAATGCGGCGTGAGGGAGAAACAAAGACAAAAAAAAAAAAAACACAGAAATAAAACAAAACAGGAGCTAAACTGCTGAACAGAACTGAGAAAACAGCATCCCCTCACCCCACCACTCCTCTAATTACCCACAATCCCCCGCGCCGAGGTCAGGAACGGGTCAGGACCGCTAAACCCTCCGCCTGTTTATTGTGTCCACTTGGGCTTTATATTTTGTAATTGTTGATTTTTGAAGAGTCCATGACCTGCTTGAACCACCTGTGCACAATGTTTATTCCTGTTCAGTGAATTCAGTATAAAATATATCTCTGCTTATATGTTTTACACTTTAAAATGAGAAGAGAATTTCTGGAGTTTACAAACATTGATAACTCATTAATAAGTTATATTATGTTTTAAACTTTAGAACAAGAGCATTTCTGGAGTTTATAAATGTTAATAACTTTTTAGACACTGCTGATATGTTTTAAACTTTAGAATAAGAGCACATCTGGGGTTAACAAACAGTAATATAAATTATATTATGTTTTATATAACTTTAGAATAAGAGCATTTCTAGCATTTCTGGGGATTATAAACATTAATAACTCGTTAATAAGCACTGATATATTTAACACTTAAGAATAAGAACATATCTGGGGTTTATTAACGTTAATAATTTGTTAATAAACGCTAATTTGTTTATATTTTGGAAAAAGAGCATTTCTAGAGTTTGTAAATGTTAATAACACATCGCTGATATGTTTTACACATTGGAATAAGTTCATTTCTGCAGTTCATAAATGTTAATAACTTGTTAGAAACTGCTGATATGTTTTACACTTTGGAATAAGAGCATTTCTGGAGTTTATAAAAGTTAAAAACTCATTAATAAGCACTGATATGTTTTACACTTTGGAATAAGAGCATTTCTGGAGTTTATAAATGTTAAAAACTCATTAATAAGCACTGATATGTTTTACACTTTGGAATAAGAGCATTTCTGGAGTTTATAAATGTTAATAACTCATTAAAAAGCACTGATATATTTTAAACTTTAGAATAAGAACATTTCTGGAGTTTATAAATGTTAGTAACTCATTAATAAGTGATGTTATGTTTTATACTTTAGAATTATAGAATTTTTGGAGTTTATAAAGATTAATAACTCGTTAATAAGTTGTATTATGGTTTATACTTTAGAATAAGAGCATTTTTGGGGTTTACAAACATTAATAACTCATTAATAAGCACTGATATGTTTTACAATTTGGAATCAGAGAATTTCTGGGGGTTTATTAATGTTAGTAACTCATTATGAAGTGCTGATATGTTTTAGACAATGGAATAAGTTATTTTTTTTGTTGGGTTTTATAAATGTTAATAACTCATTAATAAGTGCTTATGTGTTTTACACTTTAGAATAAGAGCTTTTTTGGAGTTTATATATGTTAATAACACATTAATAAGTGCTGATATGTTTTAGACTTTAGAATTAGAGCATTTTTGAAGTTTGTAAATGTTAATAACTTGTTAATAAATGCTAATATGTTTTACATTACATTTTGGAATAAGAGCATTTCTGGTGCTTTAGTTGAACTATTTTATGATATTAAGCTTAATTTAGACTTTTCCATTTAATTCATACAATGCATGTAACTTTATATTTTATATATGATATAAATTCTTCTTTTAACTGTGTAATTTTATTTAATGTACAGTGAATTATGCATTAAATTAATGTGTAATGAATAATTTAAGGATGAGTTTGGCCTCACTGTAAATAAAGTTCTGGTTTAGTGTTTGGTTTAGTGTGTAAGTGGACCGTGTGTGTGTGTTTATAGGGGGGGGGTCGAGTGCAGACACTTAATCCCGCTGCCCCAGAATTCCCCCAGAACACAGGCGGGTCATTGTGAGCGGGCCGGGCTCATTATGGGATGGCGTGGGACCCTGTAGAGTCTTTTGTTTCCTGGTTTTGTTTTTCTATTTTTATCCAAACTCTTACTCTGATTCTCCTCCTGACTGAAGCTCTGCGCTCCTGCTCATCAGCGAGAGGCGGAGACTAATTAATGCAGCCTTCCTCATTAATTATGCATGCGATAACGAGATTATAAACCTTATTCAGGCTTAAACTACTGGGCGGTTAAAACACTGGAGTGTGAATGTTATTTTATAATCAGACTGAACTTATGAATGAATAATACAGCTTATATTATGTTAATTAAAGTTTATAAAAAAGTCTTAATACAATAATAAAAGCCTTACAGTGACCCACATTCCTCTATAAAGTTCTCTGGGTTCTCCATCTGTCAGGGTTTTTTTTTAGTCGTGCATCTCAAAAAATAAGAATATTATAAAAAAAAAAATACTTTATTTCAGTAATTCAGTTCAAAATGTAAAACACATACATTATACAGCTCTGGAAAAAAAAGTATAGACCACTTCAGTTTCTGAATCAGTTTCTCTGATTTTGCTATTTATAGATTTATGTTTGAGTAAAATGAACATTGTTGTTTTATTCTATAAACTAAAGACAACATTTCTTTCGAATTCCAAATAAAAATATTATCATTTAGAGCATTTATTTAGAGCAGAAAATGAGAAATAGTTCAGAAAGAGTTAAAAAATAATAATATTTGGTGGAATAACCCTGGTTTTTAATCACAGTTTATTTCATGCATCTTGGCATCATGTTCTCCTCCACCAGTCTTACACACTGCTTTTGGATAACTTTATGCTGCTTTACTCCTGGTGCAAAAATTCAAGCAGTTCAGTTTGGTTTGATGATCAGCTTGTGATCATCCATCTTCCTCTTGATTATATTCCAGAGTTGTTGTTTTTTTTTTTTTTTTAATTTGGTAAAATCAAAGAAACTCATCATTTTTAAGTGATGTAAGAGCATTCCTAGAGTTTATAAATGTTAATAACCCATTAATAAGTACTAATATTTTTTTTTTACTATTTGGAATGAGAGCATTTCTGGGGGTTTATAAATGTTAATAACCTATTATGAAATGCTGAATTGTTTTAAACTTTAAAATTAGAACATTTCTGGAGTTTAAAAATTTTAAAAACACATTAATAAGTGCTGATATGTTTTACGCTTTGGATTAAGTTAATTTTTCGGGGCTCATAAATGTTAATAATACAATAATAAGAACTGATATGTTTTACACTTTAGAATAAGAGCATTTTTGAAGTTTAATAACAAGTTAAAAGCTTGTTAATAAATGCTAATATGTTTGGAATAACATATATCTCATTTTTTGTCCAGAGCTGTATAGATGTATTGCACACAGAGTGATCTTTTTAAGCGTTTATTTCTTTTATTGTTGGTGCTGATTATAGCTTACAGACAATAAAAACCCAAAAATCAGCATCTCAGAAAATAGGAATATTATATATATATATATATATATATATATATATATATATATATATATATATATATATATATATATATATATATATATATAAGACCGATTGGTACTTTTGGCGGTGTGGGCAGTGTGCCAAAATCCTGCTGGAAAATGAAATCTTCCACATCTGCATAAAAGTTTTGTCAGCAGAGGGAAGCTGTAAGATATGAAGTGCTGTAAGATTTGGTGGGAAAACAAAACTGCACTGACTTTAGACTTGATAATAAAACACAGTGGATCAACACCAGCAGATGACAGACATGTCTCTTTATCCAAACCATCACTGATTGGTGGAAACTTCACACTAGACCTCGAGCAGTTTGGACTGTGTGTCTCTCCACTTTTCCTCCAGACTCTGATCCCTTGATTTCCTTTAAATAAAATGTAAAATTTACTGATGATCAGTGATGGTTTGGATAAAGAGTCATGTCTGTCATCTGCTGGTGTTGATCCACTGTGTTTTATTATCAAGTCTAAAGTCAGTGCAGTTTTGTCCTTTAAAAATTGTGTTGTTGTTTTTTCTTGTGTTTTTTTTTTATTTCTCTCGCTGTCCCACTTGTCCTGGTACTTCCTGGGATGCAGGGTGTGAGTGTACCAGTCCCGTCCAGGATTTCATCATGTCTCAAGCTGCTGGAAGCACCTAAACAACCCTGCTGTTCCGCCCAAACCCTCATCAATATTTCACTGTTTTTTCTCTCTGAAACCCAATTAATTACCATACGACTCAGAGAGCCGAGCTTTTACAGATTACAGGTAATAAAGAGATCATCACATGCAGGAACCTGTATAAAGGTAATATAAAGGTTCTTCACTTGTTTGTAAAGCTCTGAATAAAGGTATAGTAACACTTCAATAGAAAGAAATAATGGGCATCCTGAGGTAAAGCCTGAAGAGTCCAGTATCTGCTGGTTATCTATGTACAATGTACTAATGTACTAATCAATGTTTAATTCATAAGTAGTAATAAAATCAATGGTTTGATATAAAATCATGACTTAAAATACTAAAATAAGTTAATCAAAGGCTTAATAAAGTATTTATTGTCCTGTTTTTTCATAACGGAAATCCTGTTGTACATGTAATTTGGGTACAGAACCTTGTAAATACAGAAAATATTCTATATTTATATTCTAGGTAATTGTTAAGATGTACTGTAGTAGGTGACTAGAAGTAGAACTTTGATGCCTCAGATCATTGGTGCCAAGTGGTTGCTATGGTACCCCATGATGTTGGATGGATGTATAATAGTATAATCAAAAAGGTGTTTAAAATTTAGGAATCAATTCAAGTTACTTATTTTCTGTATTTGACATGTACTAAACATAAAAATACCCAGCAAAGGTTAAGGTATTTTCACTATATTTCATTTTTTCCTGATAATTGTATTAAAGCTCCAAAATATACACTTTGCTATGCTATGTGAGAGAATTACATAAATAATTAGTTTTTTCTACAGCTTTTAAATAGCATTTAAAACAAAACTACCCATGGCTGTTTTGATGAATAGAATTATGTAACTTTATACAAGATGCATTTTATCGTGAATATTATTCTATATTTGTGGATAGTTTTAGAACTTTACCACATTTTATTAAGCATCAGTTGTAAAGTTGGGAAGAGGTAGAGTTACAGGTATACAGTGAATAGTGAATATTTGAGTAATGTTCTAATCCAGATAATGAAAAGCAAGAACTAAATAAAAAAAAAAATACTTCAAGAAATGAAGGTCAGTCAATCTAAAAAAAAAAAGACCTGGCATGAAGGAACTGGCACTCATCAGGAAAGCACCAGGCAATATTACATGCATTTATCGTTAGTATGAGGATATATCACTGTTGAGAAATCAATATTTGTTGGAATAACCCTAGTTTTTAATCACTGTTTTTTTTTTTTTTTTTTTTCATGCATCTTGGCATTATGTTCTCCTCCACCAGTTTTACACACTGATTTTGGATAACTTTATGCTGCTTTACTCCTGGTGCAAAAATTTAAGCAGTTCAGTTTGGTGGTTTGATGGCTTGTAATCATCCATCTTTCTCTTGATTATATTCCAGAGGTTTTCAATTTGGTAAAATCAAAGAAACTCATCAATTTTTAAGTGCTCTCTATTTTTTTCCAGTGCTGTAGATAAATATATACTATATAACTATTATTTACTGGTCCTTTCCTGAACACTTCTAATGCCAGTGTTTCCAAAGCAGATTTTTCAAGAACCATCAACTAAAAAAATGATTAGCAACAGCAAAATCAGCTGAAGGTTTTTTTTAGAAAGCCAATATTCTTGTTATTAAAATGTGTAATGTGAAAACAAATAATGAGATTAATGATTACTATGTGAATATCGTAATACAGCAATCTCATTACAATAAGCTTCAATCATCACTACTGCAGATTACAGAGCGCTGTTTTTAATTTCATTTCTAAACAGATTAAAAAAACACAGAAGAAATGCGATTGAGTCGTTTCCAATATTCATTAGGAGCTTTATCAGGGAATTGTGGGTAATGATGTTTTTATTCCCTCTGGGCTGTTCAGGCTGTTCTGCAGGTGGAACAGATCTGGTTCTGCTGGTTCTGGTTTGGACTGGGTGGAGAAACAGGAGCAGATTTCAGTTCTTATTTCCTGTCTGGCGGAAGATCGGCCGCTGCTCTGTCTGGAGTTGATTTTTAGCTTCATTGATAATCTTTTTTTTTTTGTGGGCGGGGCTTAGCATGCTTCAGATCCCTGTGCTGGATGAATATATTAGTCCTGGGAATGTTGGGCTGTTTTTGGTTTTACGTTCTGTTAGAGAACAGCTAACCCAAAAACGAAACTGTGTTGCTATGGTATAAAAGGTATTACTATGGTAATAAATGGTAGTTACTATGGTATAACAAGTATTGCTATGAATAATAAATGGCAGTTGCTAGGGATAAAAATGGTAGTCACTATGGTATTCCCGGTTTTGCTATGGGTAATAAATGGTAGTTACTATGGGATACTAGGTATCGCTCTGGGTAATAAATGGTCATTGCGATGGTATACCAGGTATTGCTGAGGGTAATAAATGGCATTTGCCATGGGTCATAAATGGTAGTTGCTATTGTATAACAGGTATTGCTATGGGTAATAAACAGTAGTTGCTGTGGTATAACAGGTATTGCTATGGGTAATAAATGGTAATTTCTATGGTACACCAGGTTTTGCTATAGATAATAAATGGTAGTTGTTATGGCTAAAAAAATGGTGGTTGCCATGGTATACCGGGTATTAATATGGATAATAATCGGTAGTTGCTATGCTATACCAAGTATTGCGAAGGATTATAAGGGGTTGTTGTTATGGTATACCAGGTATTGCTGAGGGTAATAAATGGCATTTGCCATGGGTCATAAATGGTAGTCGCTATTGTATAACAGGTATTGCTATGGGTAATAAACAGTAGTTGCTGTGGTATAACAGGTATTGCTATGGGTAATAAATGGTCATTTCTGTGGTACACCAGGTATTGCCATAGATAATAAATGGTAGTTGTTATGGCTAAAAAATTGGTGGTTGCCATGGTATGCCGGGTATTAATATGGTTAATAATCGGTAGTCGCTATGCTATACCAGGTATTCCGATGGATTATAAGTTAGTTGCTATGGTATACCAGATACTGATATGGGCATTAAATGGTAGCTACCATGGTTAATAAATAGTAGTTGCAATAGGTAATAAATGATAGTGGCTATGGGTTATACATGATAGTTGCTATGGTATACCAGATTTTGCTATGGATAATAACTGGTAGTTGCTATGGTATACCAAGTATTGCCTTGAGTAATAAATGGTAATTGCTATGGTATACCAGGTGTTGCTGTGGAGAATAACTGGTTATTGTTATGGTATACCAGGTATTGCTATGGGTAATAAATGGTAGTGGCTCTGGGCTTACTACTCTCAGTTGCTTAATGACTGCTTTATGGTTGCTGTCTGGAGTGTTGCCAGGTGGTTGCTGTGGTATAACAGAAACGGCTTTAGGTTTGCTAGGCACTTACTCACTTGTTAACTTTGGGGTAAACTTTGTGATTGGATGGCTGTTACTGGTGTATTGTGTACTGAATGAATGTGTTAGATATGCCTATTGTATTCAATTCTAATGGAAGTGTAGGTTATGTGGTTGCCAGGTAGTTGCTAAGGCAGTTGCTTAGTGGTTGTTGGGTAATTGCTCAGATATACTGCATTAGATGACTTAAAGTACTACTTTGATGACTCAGGTGGTTGCTGTGGTACGCCATGACGTTGGATGGATGTCACTATTGGATGCCATCATAATGTCAGACTGTCATTGGTCCAGTAGAAACAAAACAGCCAGAAAAAAGCTTCTTTAACGAACTCACTGTAGGCCGTACCCAGTCAATCCTCACTGAGATCCCAGTGGTACTGTATCTACAGCGGGGTGAGGCTCCATTCACTGGGGCCGCGAGGCTTCTCTAAATCAGAACAGCATGCTGGGTTGAGTCGAGTTCAGCTCAGATGAGATTTATGCTGAGCTGTCAGTCAGCAGACCCCGGCAGTCATGTGTCATTCTGTAAGACAAGGCAAGGCGAGTTTATTTATACGGCAAATTTCACACACTGAGGTCATTCTGAGTGCTGCACGTTACGAGGGGGTGAAGAACAATGGAAAAAATATATATATTTCAACAGGAAAACTGTAGAAATTATCTTTAAACGTGTTAAAATAAAAATGTTATAAAAGAAAAACTACAAAAATGTCTAAAATGAAGTGTTATAAGAGTTTACAGTGGTTGTTATGGTGTTTGGAGTTTGTTTTTTGTTTGTATTTGAAACTCTGGAGGAACCCCTTAAGTTGTTGCTTAAGGCAGTTGCTTTGGTAATCCAGGGGGTTCCTAGGATGATGCTAGATGGTTGCTATGGTATTGTTGGGCGATTGTATGGCATAAATTATCTTAGGTGGTTGTTTGAAATAAAAACTACAAAAATGACTGAAATTAAGTGGTAACAGTGGTGTTACATTTATGGTGTTGATAGGTGGAACTTGATTGTTGGTGGTTAATAAGGTGTTCTTAGGCAGTTGCTTTGATATCCCAGGTGGTTATTTTGATGTTGCTAGATGGTTGTTATGGTATTGTATTATGGCTATGTGTAGTTACTGTGGTACAGCAGTGTCTCAGGTGGTTACTAGTTAGAGTGTTGCCAGGTGGATGCTGTGGTACGTTCTGTAGTGGTATATGGCATCCCATGTGTTTTTTATATATATATATATTTTGAAACTCTAGGAAACTCTAAGGAACACCTTAAGATGTTGCTTAAGGCAGTTGCTATGGCATTCCAGGTGGTTCCTATGATGATGCTAGATGGCTGCTATGGTATTGTCATGTGGTGGTTTGGCATATTCTATTTTATATGAGTGTTATGGTGTTTTTAGCAAGGTGTTAAAAGTGATTATTAACCTGATACCAAAAATAGTCCAATATTATTTTATAAAAGGTATAGACAAACCCCCTTATTTAAATACACACACACACACAGTTTCCAGTGTATTACACTGTAAAGTTTCCCTCTCTGTTCTGTCACGACTGATTGCAGCCGAGCGCCGCTGATTTGCATACTGACACAGTGCACCCGCTCGGTTTATTAATATATTTCAATTTAACTCTGCTTTTATTCACTAAACTCAGTCTCTGAGTCCACATACAACTCCAACCCCCACTGACCCTGCAGACCACCAGAGCGGCTTCACGATTCACAGTTTTCACAGCTGCTTAAATATATAAATATATAAACCCAGTCAGTGTCTGGTGTAATAGTGTGCAATTACAGCAGGAAGACAAGTTTCTTAATCTTAATCCTAATTCTAATCCTAAACCCAATCCAAACCCAAAACCTAATCCCACCTTTAAACCTATCCCCAACCCTTAACTTAATCCCAACCATAATTTTATCCCCAACCCTAAAACCAATCCCAACTCTAAATATAATCCCAACAGTAAACCCAATTACAACCCTAAACCCAATCCCAACCCTAAACCTAATCCCAACTCTAAACATATCCTTAACCCTAAACCTAACCCCAATCCTAAAACAAATCCCAACCCTAAACCCAATTACAACCTTAAACCTAACCCCAAACCTAAAACTAATCCCAACCCTAAACCTGACCTCAACTCTAAACATAACCCCAACCCTAAATCTAATCCCAACTCTAAACCTAAACCCAACACTAAACATAATCCCTACCCTAAAACTAATTCCAACCATAAATTTAACCTCAACCCTTAATCTAATCCCAACCCTAAACCTAATCCCAACCCTAAACCTAAACCCAACTCTAAACATAATCCCAACCCTAAATCTGATCCCAACCCTAAATTTAACCTCAACCCTAAACCTAATCCCAACCCTTAACATAATCCCAAACCTAGAACTAATCCCAACTCTAAACCTAACCCCAAACCTAAAACTAATCCCAACCCTAAACCCAATTGCAACCCTAAACCTAACCCTAAACCTAAAACTAATCCCAACCCTAAACCCAATTGCAACCCTAAACCTAACCCCAAACCTTAAACTAACCCCAACCCTAAACCCAATTACAACCCTAAACCTAACCCCAAAACTTAAACTAACCCCAACCCTAAACCCAATTACAACCCTAAACCTAACCCCAAACCTTAAACTAACCCCAACCCTAAACCCAATTACAACCCTAAACCTAACCCAAAAACCTTAAACTAACCCAACCCTAAACCCAATTACAACCCTAAACCTAACCAAATTCTGAGCCTACCATCTGTGAAATAATCATAGACTCATCAGACCAGGTAACATTTTTCCAATCTTCTATTGTACAGTTTTGGTGATTCTGTTTGAATTGTAGCCTCGGTTTCCTGTTCTTAGCTGCAGGAGCTGCACCCGGTGTGGTCTTGGTCTTCTGCATGCTGTAGCCAGCATCCACCTCAAGGTTGTGCTGATGTTTAGAGATGCTCTTCTTCTGCAGACCTCGGTTGTAACGAGTGGTTAATTGAGTTACTGTTCTCGTTCTATCAGCTGGAACCAGTCTGGCCGTTCTCCTCTTATCTCTGATCTCCGGCATTAACAAGGATGTTTTCAGATTACTTTTTCAGATTTATGTTAGCATCATGCAAATCATGCAGCTGACAAAAAAAACCCCTCCATTAGGCTCCACTCTGAAGCTGTGAATGGTTAGAAAGCGTTAGTGATGGTTGAGGATTCTGTAGAGGCTTCAGCATTCCTCACCACGCCTCCGTCTCTCACATCAGATGAGCTTCTGAAGTTCTGGGGCCTGATAGCTCTGAGTGCGGCTAAATTATCTGCGGAGGCTGAATAGTTCAGAGATAACAATAAAGAGGGCGACGGGTGAGCGAGTCGCCAGGGAAGACACAGCCACGCCGCAACCAAAACGCTTTGAAGATCCCTAAGAACTTTTTATTTCTTCTTCTTCTTTTTCACCTCCTTCTTCTGCAGCCACCCTGGAGATCATTTCCTCACGTTCAAAGTCGCATAGAATTCCCCGGTGCAGAACTGATGGCCTTTTAAGTACAACTGTAGCTTTATCTACTCTTTTACCGGCTGAGATGGACACAAACAGCACAGAGGCATATATATATATATATATATATATATATATATATATATATTTATTTATGTATGTACATATATATGTATGCATAAAAACTTTGGACACACCTCTCTTTTCATTCAGTGTGTTTTCTTTGCTTTTATGATTGTTTTACCATATGAATTTAATATTGAAGATTATAATAAAGCTATACAGGAAAACATGCAGAATTATTCTGTAAACAAAAAGTGTTAAACAAAGCAGAATATGTTTTATACTTTAGATTATTCAATTCTAAGTAGTAAGTTTTCGCTTTAAGGACTGATCAGCACACAGTCACAGTTAACAGTTAATCAATCAATATTTTATTCACTCTATATCACATTGAAGTTGAGTATTTACAACTCAAGTTTCATAAACAAAACAATATTAAGGAAACAGTAAAATCACTGAAAAAAAGCAAACAATATAAGATTTAATTAAAAATTAATAAAATCATTCAGAATCAAAGGATAAGCAGATGTGCTGAAATGTAAAGCAAAAAAAATAAATAAATAAAAAGAGATAAATATAAAAAGTATAGAAATAAAAAAAAATAAAAAAAATAAAAAATCAAGTAGCTAAAAATAACACAAAGTTTATAAAGACAGAAGACAGAGATTAAATATAAATAAAAGAACAAAATGAAAGAAATGAAAAGGTAACAGGCCAAAAATAAAAGAGGGACAAATAAATAAAAGGATGAAAATAAATAAATGAATAAATATGAAGATAAAAGACAAACTCAAGCCAAACAGATACAGGCAATAAATTGCAGAAAATTCTATAGGAAATAAATCCCACGCATTGCTCCAATATGAAATGACAATAACTTTAATTTATGAAGATATCGCAAAAAAAAAAAAAAAAAAAAAAAAAAAAAAAAAAAACTTATCGGGTAATTTTGGACACACTTATGCATTATGATTACTGGATTAATAATGAATCTGGATGGTTAAATGAATAAGGTCAAGACAGAGTAAGGTAAGCATCCAAAAAGATCTGAGGATTGATAGTATAAATGAGTGAGGTTAATTTTCACTTAGTTTACACAGCTCAATATAAAAGCAGTAATAAACTCTTTTATAAACTGTAATAAACAATTTATAAACTCTTTATAAAGGAGCCTTGTTTTTTAAGAGGTACTGTAAAATGTAATGTGATGTTTGAAGGTGAAGAATCATTGAAAATCCAGGAAATTATATAGGAAATAAATGTGAGATATTTTGACTATAGACCTATAGAAGCTTGGGGTGGGTATACAAATATTAAAAATTTGTAAAATGCGTAAAAAGAAAGTTAAAAATTGAAGTGGCATGATATTAATTACATGTTTTATGAGGAATGCTTGGTATATATATATATATATATATATATATATATATATATATATATATATATATATATGACAAAAACTTTAATTTATTGCAAAAAAAAAAAAGAATAAAGTCAAGACAAAGTAAGGTAAGCATCCAAAAAGATCATTTTGACAGTATAAATAAATAGGGTTAATGTTCACTTAGTTTACACAACCCAATATAAAAAAGCAGTAATAAACTCTTTTATAAATTGTAATAAACAATTTATAAACTCTTTATAAAGGAGCCTTATTTTTTAAAAGAGGTACTGTGTAAACTGTAAAATGTAAATTGTACCCCCACCTCCTGTACTCCAGTACAGTGTATCAGCTGGTGCACTTATACAGGATATAATCGGGTCGTAATGCATTATGAGCCGTATCTTTATGAACAGAGCATCAGGTGTAATATTAATACCCTGAGTCCGGTGATGCTGAGTCACTACAGCTCCTGTAGTTCTCTTAGGGCCGGGCTGTAATTAAGCTCAGCAGAAAGTAGCAGGTGTTGATTTGGAACGGCTTCTTTCGGTAACCTCTGCGCTCCGGCGGCCCGACTGCGACCCGGTTAATTAATACCTCGCTGCAGGATAAAGAGTGATGTAATGTTTGAGGAGCAAATCAAATCGGCGTGACGGAGTTAACTCACTTAAGCACACATTACTCCTCCAGCAGAAGATACATGAGGGCGAGAGGCTGAGCGGGGAGACGCATTGTGGGTAGGAGAGGGACGTAACCTGATTAAGAAAGAACTCCTTTTCCTGTACGCATCGCGGCTGATGGATGAAATGGGCCGACGTGCCCGTTACCCGGACCCTCGGATTAGGCTTTCCCGGAATACGCTGGCGATTGTTCCCGCCGATTGTAACACTCGCGCGTTCCCGCAGCTCTTTAAAAAGTAACCCGATCCGCTCGGCCCGGGCTTTCGGCCCGATCCTCCAGCCTTTTAACTTCTGATGTCTGCGCTGGTGGGGAGCGAGAACGTCTGAGAGGAGATGGAACACGTCGTTCAGGGGTTTGGGGCGAGCGAGCATCCCGGAGAATGAGAAAGAGAAAGAGAGAGAGAGAGAAAGAGAGAGAGAAAGAGTACTTAGATGACCGGTGGTGAGATTTATGAACAAGAATTTTTTCCATATTTGTTCTCTGATGGGTCAAACCTGGCAGGTCGGCTTTCACAAGACCAGTAAACACCATTACATCCACAGACTGAGTTTCCACTGAGGGCAAAACTAGACACACCCACCCACCCAAACTCCTCCCCCTCACAGAGTATAAAAGTATAAAATTTATCAAGCCATAGACATCCAGTACAGAGATGTAGTAAAAAAAAAACTTATAGAAAGACTTAGAAAGTTTTAAAACATTGTCCACACCACTGCTTAGCTGCGAATACAGTCATGATGTTATGTTAAAAATGTTAGGATGATGAAACTGGCTCTCATCAGGACCACTCCAGGAAATTTAGTGCAAAGGAAGAGCAATGATTTCATACATAAAAACATAGTTAATTATATTTTTCCATATTTATTTTATATTGATGGGTCAAGCCTGGCAGGTCGGCTTTCACAAGACCAGTAAACACCATTACATCCACAAACTAAGTTTCACTGAGCGCAAAACTAGACATACCCACCCACCCAAACTCCTCCCCCTCTCAGAGTATAGAAGTATAAAGTTTGGTTGTAGACATCCAGTACAGAGGTGTATAAGGTTTAATAGATATATAGTATAGATACATTGAAACAATATTTATTAGCAGTCAAAAGTCTGGTTTTTTTGCCATTTACTATCCTTAGCTTGCAAAAAAATGTAAAAAAAAAATTAACTCTAGTAGAAAAGAAACTTACGGTGAAACTTTTAAAGAGTTAAAACATTGTTTGAAGCATTGTTTACACCACTTCTTATTCTTCTGCTTAGTCTTTTTATACGATAACTTTGAGAGTATCCTCAAGCGCAGTCACGAACACAGTCAAAGACATTATGATGATGAAACTGGCCCTTATCAGGACTAACACAGGAATAAAAGAAAGAGCAAAGAAAGAGCAATCATTTCATATGTAAACATGGGTCAAACCTGGCAGGTCAGCTTTCACAGGACGAGTGAACACCATTACATCCACAGACACACTGAGGGCAAAACAAGACACACCCACCCACCCAAACTCCTCCCCCTCGTAGAGTATAAAAATATAAAAGTTATCAAGCCATAGACCTCAAGTACAGAGGTGTATAGGGTGGCACACCCAGTGTAATAGATATACAGTATAGATACATTGAAACAATATACATTAGCGGTCACAATTTAAGATCTACAGGTTCTGAAAAAAATGTAAAAGATAATCCATTGTACACAATTTCAAGGAAAATGCCAGAGCCAAAACCCAACCAATGCCATGTGGAGTCTACACAAGAGACTTTAGTAGAAAAGAAAGTTACAGCGAACATTTTGAAGAGTTAAAACATTGTTTTAAACATTGCTTACTCAGTTTTTTTTCAAAATAGGAAATTTTCAATAACTTTAAAAGTATCCTCAAGCGCAGTCGCAAATACAGTCAAAAACGTTATGATGATGATGATGAAACTGGCACTTATCAGGACTGCCCCAGGAAAGGAAAAGCAAGAGTTCCCTCTGTTGCACAGGATCTCAAGTTCATCAGAACAGATCCCCAGAGAAGAGCCACCTAAATACTTCACATTTAGAGTATTTTGATTGTTTGTTTAATGATTTTAAGTTTTGTATGTGTTCCTTCATAGTCTGATAGACGACTTCAGCATTTATTTACTTTGTAGGACAAAGAATAAAACATAAAATCAATGAATTTTGAGAAGGCGTGTCCAAGCTTTTAACTGGTACTGTATTCATATAAAAAAGGGATACAAATCTAAAATGCTTCCTCTGTTCTATCTTTCTGATGCCAACTGTAATTTTTAGGCTATAAAAGTGGTTGTGTTTTCCCTTCTTCTAAACATGGTCTCCACAGCTGTTCCTCTGATGAAGAATGGAGCGAGTGAGTTAGATAGTGAGATTAAAGATATCTCTCTTATCTCTGCGCTCGAGTTAGCGTATCTGATGCATGTTTATGTAATAAGGAGACATTACGGAACACATGTTCTTGTCGCAGTGTTGTTGGGGAAGGCAGTGTGTATTACCCTGGGGAGCCGTGTAACTGCACTGCATCCTGGAGAGTAGATTAATTAAAACCTAGACTGCACAAGGAAATGTGTAAATCTGCACTAATTAGATTTTAGCCGGAGAGAAGCTGTGTAGCCTCGGAAATGCCACCACCAGACCAGTGTAACCGAAAAGAGAAAGAGATTGCATGTAATAAAAGGCTTTTAACAAGGAGACGTGACTTTCTGTTTAGTTGGCTCATCATGATCCATCTTTGCTCTTCTTCCTGATCTTCTACAGCATCGTCTTCACCAGCATTATCATCATATACAGCACAGGCCAAAAGTTTGGACACACCTTCTCTTTTTCAATGCGTTTTCTTTATTTTCATGACCATTTACATTGTAGATTCTCACTGAAGGCATCAAAACTATGGATGAACAAATGTGGAGTTTTAATTAAGGGAAAAGTATTGCTATTTTATTCTTTATTCTGTTAATTTTTTTGTTAAAAGTTGGGTTTTTGCTCTGCAGACGATTGACTGTTGACTAGGTTAGTTTCAGTCAGTGGAGCACCTGTGTTTTCTGCTGCCAAGATAGCATTACTCCAGAAATTTATCTGAACACACCTCACATCCAGACCAAAATGCCCATCAGTGTAGATTTATTCCTAAACTCTGATGCTGTTTTAACGGCATGGGCGCAAGTCATGAAAATAGACTTATATAGATGGGGTATAAGATAGCAATGAGCATTGTGATGTGCCTTGCGCAGGATGTACGATAGGGCCCATGTACTCTAAATGTAAATGTATCATATAGTTAATGCTTATTTAATTTTTTATATATATTTAATTATATATATATATATATATATATATATATATATATATATATATATATATATATATATATATAAATATATATATATATTAGACAAACATACGCATATGTATCAGAATGTAGGTATTGGAGGTCTCAATGGAGATCTGCTGCTGTATGGGTCACTGATGGCACTTCCTATTTGACTGTTCATTTAAACAGCAGTATCAGCGAATGAATAACCTCTCCTGAAGTATAGGGACAGAAGGGGGGAGAGAGACACTGTGTTAAAGTGTCGTCAGAAGAAGAGAGAGAAAGAGAGAGAGAGAGAAAGAGAGAGAGAGAGAGAGAGAAAGATTCTCTACATTACTCTCCCCCGACCAGCACAGCAGTGAGGATATCCAACAGCCTTCAGAGAGCCGACAATGACCTACTTCAGAAACAGTGACATGGAACACACACATATCTACACACACACACACTGACACACACACACACACATACATATACACACACATGTAAATTGCATTTACTGCAAATATATGAATAAATTAAATGTAATACATAAAGCAAATGGACCAATGTATTTTTGCCATCCATCTATTTGATCATTCAAATACTTAAATAAATATAAAGAAAGACAGACATATACATAGAACAGACAGACAGACAGAACTGAAAGATCAACAGACATAAATATATATATATATAGATAGATAGATAGATAGATAGATAGATAGATAGATAGATAGATAGATAGATAGATAGATAGATAGATAGATAGATATGAAAAAGACATATAGATATAACCAATAGATAGATAGACAGTCAGACAGACAAAAAAAAAAACAGAAAGGCAGGCAGACTGGTGGGTAGGTAGACAGACAGACAGACAGACAAATAGATAGATAGAACTGAAAAAGGCATATAGATTAAACCAATAGGTAGATAGACAGTCAGACAGACAGACAAAACAGATAAGCAGGCACACAGTTGGGTAGGTAGGTAAGTAGGTAGACAGATAGACAGACAGACAGACAGACAGACAGACAAAAAGACAGACAGACAGATAGAACTGAAAAAGACATAGATAGAACCAATAGGTAGATAGACAGTCAGACAGACAGAAAAACAGATAGGCAGGCAGACTGGTGAGTAGACAGACAGACAGACATATATAACGGAAAAAGACATATAGATAGAAACAATAGGTAGATAGACAGTCAGACAGACAGAAAAACAGAAAAGCAGGCAGACAGGTGGGTAGGTAGGTAAGTAGGTAGACAGATAGACAGACAGACAAAAAGACAGACAGACAGATAGAACTGAAAAAGACATAGATAGAACCAATATGTAGAGAGACAGTCAGACAGACAGAAAAACAGATAGGCAGGCAGACTGGTGAGTAGACAGACAGACAGAGAGACAGACAGACATATATAACTGAAAAAGACATAGATAGAAACAATAGGTAGATAGACAGTCAGACAGACAGACAAAACAGACAGACTGGTGAGTAGACAGACAGACAGAGAGACAGACAGACAGATAGAACTGAAAAAGACATAGATAGAACCAATATGAAGAGAGACAGTCAGACAGACAGACAAAACAGACAAGCAGGCAGACAGGTGGGTAGGTAGGTAAGTAGACAGACAGACAGACAGACAGATAGACAGATAGAACTTAAAAAGACATATAGATAGAACCAATAGGTAGATAGACAAACAGTCATAATAATCATAATAAACCTCAGAATGAAGCTCATTTCTTTCCGCAGTGAGGTCACAGAGAATGCTGTCTGCATTGACATTACAGTGTTATGGCATGTGTCATAGGTTCTCATAAAAATCTCATAACCTGCTAAATGAAACTCACATAACGGCCAGATAAAATATATTTAACATGTGGTGCATTACAGGGTCACGCCTGTATGAGCAAAGCCTGGGACAAGAATAACAGAACTGTACGTCACATGACATCAGAGTCACTCCACAGGAACAGCTTTATAGCGGCTATAATATACAGTACGATACACCAACCAAGCAAAACATTATGACCACCTCTTCTCCATTCAGTATTCACCCATTATTTCAGCTCTGTGTACACTGTGTGGTTCTACGATAATTTTCAAAATATTGACTCAGTTCCATCTCTAAAATATGCGTTATGATCAGGAAATAGTGGGCTGGTAAAAAGAATTTTTTTGAAAAAAAAAAAAATATTGTCCACCACAAATACCATAGCAACCTTAGGAACCACCTAGCAACACCATAGCAATCTCCACAGATTCTATACCAATACCTTAGCAACCACCTAAAAGCCACTTAGCATCATCAAAGCTACAACCACATATATACCTTACCAACAATTTAGCAACCGCCTAAAAACACCAAAGCAACCTCCACGGATACCATAGCAATGCCTTTACAAACACCTAGCAACCACTTAGGAACCCCATTGCATTCCAAAATGGATACCATAGCAACACCACAGCAACCAGCCACGAAAAATAGATTTTATTCTCTAAATTGTGAAAATGAAATCCAGCTTAAAGAATGTTGATTGCTAGTATTGCCAGAATCAACCAAAAATCTTGTACCTCAATTTATAGCATCTACGTATAATATATATAATCCATAATACCTTAGCAACCACCTAGCAACACCTTAACAACACTTAAGCAACCACCTAGAAACACCATGGCAAACTCCACGGATTCTATACCAATACCTTAGCAACCACCTAAAAGCCACTTAGCATCATCAAAGCTACCACCGCATATATACCTTACCAACACTTTAGCAACCACCTAAAAACACCAAAGCAAACTCCTTGGATTCCATATCAATTCCTTTACAAACACCTAGCAACCACTTAGGAACACCATAGCATCCACAACGGATACCAGTGCAACACCACAGCAACCAGCCAAGAAAAATAGATTTTAGTCGCTAAATTGTGAAAATGAAATCCAGCTTTAAGAATGTTGATTGCTAGTATTGTCAGAGTCAACCAAAAACCTATAATAGATACCATAATACCCATAATAGATACCATAATAATACCTTAGCAACCACATAGCAACACCTTAACAACACTTAAGCAACCACCTAGCAACACCAAAGCAAACTCCATGGATTCCATAGAAATGCCTTTACAAATGCCTAGCAACCACTTAGCAACGCCATAGCATCCACAATGGATTCCATTGCAACACCACAGCAACCAACCAAGAAAGAGAGATCCAGAAATCCAGAATAATGAATGTTGAATGCTAGTATTGCAAGAGTCATGCAAAAACCTTGTATCTCAATTTTGATTCTCTTTTCTTTTTTTAAATGTATTTACTTCTTTTGTTGTTCTTTAAAATTGTGTAAAAATGTCATGATGATCCAAATACAGTAGCTTGTGACAAAAAAATAAATAAATAAAGGCAACCAGGTCTAAAGTGCTGCCACTATAACTGCCCTCCAAACATTTATACTACATCTAATCATGCAGTAAATCACGGTATTGTTCCCGCTCAGTGCCGCTCACAGCTGTGGAAGTAGACTGTCGCAGTTTCTGGGTCAAATAGAGACAAATCCCCTGATATTTCCATTCTGCTCGACTTCTTTTATGGTGTTGTCGTATATATTTGAGGCAGGTGTCAGAAAAAGAGGCATCAATCACGGCGGTAATACCGCAGTTTAAAATACAGCGTGTCCTCTGAACCGCCGGCGCTAAAGCCAACGCAACATTAGTCTCTCTGAGCTCGCTCTGTAATTGCGACTTCAAAGTGGCATAAAGACTCTATAATAGGTACGCGGCGTAGAGGGTGAGCGCTTGACCCTGGAGACTAATTTTAAACGTGGAAAAGAGCAGCAGATTAATGTCCTCAATGTGTAGCTAGCAGGAGCCGAGACGGGCTGAATGAGAGCGTTCTGTAATTTAAGAGTAAAGCGCATTTAGAGCGTGACCCGGGCGCAGCGTGGAGTCCGAAACGCCTGAAACCCAAAGCTCCACACTGCAGGAGGAACAACAGTTTATACAGTAACAGAGTAAGACAGAGCAGAAATGTGTTCTGCAAATTCTTGACCTCACACTATAGAGAAGAATATGATATATCACTTACAGAACCATAAACCTGAAGCACAGCCAGTCTAATAACAGTAATAGCTACTGTAAGATATACTGTATACTGTATTTTTTATTTTTTTTTTAAAACACTGACCCTTTGGCTTCATGGTCACATGACAACAGTACACTCAAATTATTGAAAGCAAGAATCCCAGCAGGAAGCCCAGTCTAAAGTTTCTACAGCCAGTCGAGAGAGAAACATCGGCCAGGTAAAAAAAAAAAAAAAAACATCCAATTTTATGTTTGAATCTAATCTAGTATTTACAGTAACATCTCCAGCTTTATATGGTTGGCATGATGACTAATTTTAGCAATAATATAAAGCCTCAACAATGGTAAAAAATAAACTACAGCCTCCACATTGCAAAAACTACTTTTTTTAGACTTACGTAAAATCGTAATATTTTGAAAAATATATATATTTTATAAATTGTATTAAATTTATTTCTATATTTTTTTAAAGAAACAAAAATATTTTAAGAAAAATAATAGAAAATAATTCTAACAGAGGATAAACGAAAAAAAAAATTGTGACAAAAAATTATATTTTATTGTTATATTTTTTTTATAATATTTTAAGCACTTGTAATATTTTAAGTGATTTTCTTTAATATTTTCAGAAAAAAAACTCTATAAATAATATGTTGAGAAAAAAAGCCAAAGATATTTTTAAAAACATATTTCAAGAAAAAAATGCATATATTTCTCATAATATTTTTCAATGCAACCATTCATAGTGGAGCCATGTGGCTTTAGTTTATCGTTCAATCCATATGACATAGAGCATTGGGGACTTGGTTGGTGTAATAATGGTGATGAAGACATCGAGTGCACTGTAGTTCGAGTCCTTCAGGATCAAACATTGTCCAATTATATGCCATGTTTAGCAGTATTGGGAAGATTTTTAGCTGAATGAGCAGCTTTTCAAACACCTTTAATAGTTATTAAGCTTGTGTGAACCAATCACGACCTATTATTACCACAGACAACATACTATATAATCTCTATCCTAAGTTATTAGAAGGTTCAACTTAAAGATCTCAATTTAACGTGGAAATGATTCAAAACCTTATTGATTTGAGTTCTATGTGAGAAACTATATTTGGGTTTATGTATAACAGTCTCAATTTCTTGGGTTCAGTGGAACAGTGGGATTCTATGGTAAAAGAATCTGTTCTTCAGTGGTTCAGTCTCAGATTCTCAGGTAATGAGAGTAGTTGTAATTCATTACTTTTCACCTCTGGGGTCGTCAGAATCAGTCACCCCACCCCCCCACAGCTGTAACACCCCCAGTATGAAACACAGCCTCCATTCTGGTGTTAATGGTGGGTCTGGTCTGGTCCGGTGGGGTCGGGCAGGATTGCTAAAAAAACACAGGCGTTCAGCTGCAGATAGGGTTCCATTCTTCCTCTCAGCTAAAACCCCGCGACTGAAACCCGAACTCTTCCTCCCGGATTCTCTTTCTCAGACTGTCTCAAACAGGCTGCGGATTTTCAGCCCAGACCTACATTACGTCTCCATTCCATCCAGATCTGAAACTGCAAACGGTTAGGATTTCAAAGTAAAAGCAGGACAACAGGCCTCTGTTAGCACGAGGCGTCGCTATGAAAACAATTTAATCACTGCAGCGTAACCCAAGAACCCGGGGACCTAAGGAACTGAGGACTTGAGGACCCAAGGAACCGATAACCTGAGGACCTGAGGAACTAAGGATTTAAGGACCAGAGAAACTGAGCACTAGAGGACTTGAGGACCTGAGGACCTGAGGAACCAAAAAAACCTGAGGACCAGAGGACTTAAGGACCCGAGGAACTAAGGATTTGAGGACCACAGAAACTGAGCACTTGAGGACTTGAGGACCCAAGGAACTGAGGATTTGAGGAATTGAGGACCAGAGGACTTAAGGACTCAAGCAACTGAGGACCCGAGGACCTGAGGATTTGAGGACCTAAGGAACTGATGATTTGAGGATTTGAGGACCTGAGGACCAGAGGACTTGAGGACCCGAGGAACTGAGGACTTGAGGACCTGAGGACTTGAGGACCTGAGGACCAGAGAACTTAAGGACCCCAGTAACTGCGGATTTGAGGATTTGCAGAACTGAGGACTTGAAGACCTGAGAAACTGAGTATTTGAGGACCCAAAGACCTGAGTATTTAAGGACCCGAGACCCAAGGACCAGAAGACCTGAGGATTTGAGGACCTGAGGACCCAAGGAACTAAGAACTTGAGGACCCGAGGACTTGAGGACCTGAGAAACTGAAGACTTGAGGACCTGAGGACCAGAGAACTTAAGGACCCAAGTAACTGCGGATTTGAGGATTCGCGGAACTGAGGACTTGAGGACCTGAGGAACTAAGGACTTGAGGACCCAAAGACCTGAGTATTTAAGGACCCATGACCCAAAGACCTGAGGAGCCAAGGACCAGAAGACCTGAGGATTTGAGGACCTGAGGACCCAAAGAACTAAGGACTTGAGGACCCGAGGACCCAACGACCCGAGGACCAGAAGACCAGAAGGCATAAAAGTAGTCTGTTGACGAGGTGTAAGATAGCAATGATCACCCTGCCAGTGTTACGCTACTCTCTGAAGAATGGCGGGGACAGATTAGTGTCCTCCTGGGCGTCCACTGTGTCCACTGCGCACCGGAGTGAATTATGTAGAGGATTATTTTTCAGCAGTGGGACGAGTTAATTCTGCGTCTGTTCCTGACCGTTCTATCATGTTCCGCCCCTGCGTTTGAAATAGATACGTACCTGAAAAGGATGAGCATGAGAGAGAAGGAGAGAGAGAGTTATACACGCTGCGCTGGCGACAGTCTGGTGGGGTGGCAATGCAATCCCTGTGCTCAATACCCAGCGCCCAGGAGAACAATATGAAATATAAGTGTTTGCCTGGTGGGCTCTCGCAGAGCAGTCAGAGGGAAACAAGAGGATCTTCTGAAATTAGATAAGATAAAAAGCTTCAATTTGTTCCGTACTGATGTAAGCAAGCTTTTCCAAAGTAATGAAAAAGATGGCACTGTCGATTCACCAGGATTATTACATCTGCCCTCTGCTGAATAATAGGGGGGAAAAATTCACAAGCACTGGCAACCGATTTAGTATTATAACAGGAGTCTGGAAATTTGAGTTTGGCTTAAAGGATAGAGAAAGGATAAGAGAATTGGGGAAAACTGTATGACTGTAATTGGGGAAAACTGTATGACTGTAATTGCAGAAAGGCTCTAGTACCCTGTTAGAAACCTCTAGCCTGAATACAATACCATAAGATTTACCCACAGATCTCGGAGCTTCAGTCTGTAGATCCTGCTGAACACTTCATAATTATTGGCACCCCTAGTTAAAATGTGTTATAAAAGCTTTAAAATAAATGTAATTTTTATCGCAGAATGATAATCTCACTCTGAAACTTTATTAGAAAAAATAACCTTCAACTAAAAAAAAAAACCTTAAAAAAAATCCTGAATAAGGAATAATTATTTTTAATAAAGTGACCTCAATTATTCCACAATTATAGGCACCCATGACAGTTTCTTCTCTTTCGATTTATGCTGTAGGTCGCTGGAGTTATCAACCCATATCAATGGTTCCATAAATGCTAAACAATGCTTAAAATGAGAAGGCCAAGAGTGGCCGGCCGACCAAAATTACTCCACAAGAAGGGCATGGACAACTCATCCATGAGGTCCCAAAAGAGCACAGAACAACATCTAAAGAATCTCACTTCCCTCAGTTAAGGTCAGTGTTAATGATTCAATGATATGATCAGGGCATAATGTGCTGCTTTTTGAGATATTTTATCTGCTTCATCTTGTCAGACAGGTTCTTATTTCAGTGATTTCTTGATTCCACAGGTCTGGCAATTATTGGCACCATAACAATTTCTTGGAAATAAATGTATTTGAACATTTTATGTCATTTCTACTGTAGTTTATAATGTGGATCAAAGTATCTAGGCACCTTTAATTAGCAATTCACTGGGGTATAAATACAGTACGGCATTACACAGAGACCCATTTCTCTTACTCACCCTTAAACATGGGAAAGACAAGAGAACACACCATTCAGGTAAGGCAGATGTGTGTCGACCTTCATAAATCAGGCAACGGCTACAAGAAAAACATCTGATGCAGTGACAAACAAGCCTGAAAGAGGACGTAGTGTATCTCACCACCACTCACAGTGAAAAGGATGACAGGCGGAGTAAAAAGTTCTCCAAAGCTCACTGTAAAAGAATGAAATCAAAAGGTGGCATCTTGGGGTTACAAGGTCTCCCAAACAACCATTAGGCGCTATCTACATCCAAAAAAGCTGTTTGGGTGGCTTGCAGCACAGAGAAATCCTTTTCTGAGTTATAATCATATGGGTAAATGGGTTAAGTTTACAGAGTGCATGGACAAACTCATCCATGAGGTCCCAAAAGAACCGATTAAAACATTTAAATAACTGTAGATCTCACTTGCCTTAGTTAAAGTTAGTATTTAAAATTCAATAATACGAAGATTGGGGCATAATGTATTACTTTTTGAGTTTTTATCTGCTTCATGTTGTCAGACAGGTTCTAATTTAAGTTATTTCTTTATTCTACAGGTCTTGCAGTGATCAAAATAGTAAAACCCAACTCAGATTTCCAATAAAATGTGGTTAATCACAATTATTTGGGGACTTGAGGACCCGAGGAACTGAGGACTTGAGGACCTCAGGACCTGAGGCACTGAGGACTTAAGGACCCGGGGAACTGAGGATTTGAGGACCTGAGGACCAGAGGACTTAAGGACCCGAGGAACTGAGCATTTGAGGACCCGAGGAACTGAGGATTTGAGGACCTGAGGACCAGAGAACTTAAGGACCCGAGAAACTAAGGACTTGAGGACCCAAGACCCAAAGACCTGAGGACCCAAGGACCAGAAGACCTGAGGATTTGAGGACCTGAGGACCCAAGGAACTAAGGAATTGAGGGCCCGAGGACCCGAGGACCAGAAGGCAGGAAAATGTCCTGCCTCTGTTGACGAGGTGTAAGATAGCCCTGATCACCCTGCTATTTGGGAGGCTTGCAGCACAGAGAAATTCTTTTCTGAGTTATAATCATATGGGTAAACGGGTGGAGTTTGCAGAGAGCATGGACAACTCATCCAAGAGGTCCCGAAAGAACCGATTATAACATTTAAAGAACTGTAGATCTCACTTCCTTTAGTTGAAGTCAGTGTTAATGATTTAATAATAATAAGATCGGGGCACAATGTGTTACTTTTCGAGACCTTTTATCTGCTTTATGTTGTCAGACAGGTTCTAATTTAAGTGATTTCTTGATTCTACAGGTTTGGCAATAATCAAAAGTTGTAAAATTGAACTCAGATTTTCAATAAAATGTGGAAAATCACAATTGTTTATATGTATGTATATGTATTCAATGCTTTTCTTACTGTATAGTAATAACCTGATTCTCACTGCACACATTCCAGTGCAGCAATGCCCGGACATGTTCCACCAATGACAAATAAACCTTCAACTGGACTTGACTTTATTGATTATAGTTTGAGCCAGAAATCCCGGGCGCTAAGCGAGGCTGTGGCGTATATACGGCGGCGCACGGCCGGTTTAATGAAACGATATTGGCTCCCGCAGCCCCTGAGACACGTGTTTAAGAGGAAAAAGGAGAGGAAATCAGGTCATTCCCTGCTTAAATTGAACATGCTCCACTTCCTTTTTTTTTCCCGGGTAAGACGTGAAATTCCGTTCAGTGTCTAATATCTGAAAATCACTGGATATTTCATCGACTGTCGGCGGTTTATTGCACTGCTGTCGCAGGGGCACATCACGGGGGACATCAGCCATCCAGACTGACCACCGGTGAGTAATTCAACACTCCAGAGAAAGGATTTTCATTACTGACCAGGAGTTACACACAACACGCCAAGACTCTCCCACAACTGCACACAACTGTTATAAATAGGAGAAAAAAGAGAGGTTTAAGCTTGATAACATGGCAAAATCACCTAAAACTAGTGTTGGTACTGCCAAAAATGCATACCATAGTATTTTTCAAGATTCTGTCAGTTTCACTGTACATCACAGTATTTTTATTATTTTTATTATTAATTTTTAATATAGGTTTGTAAGGTACTGTACTGTTAAGAGTACATATAATCAAAACACCAATGCTTTAAATTAAGGCTTTGGATAGTATTGGGTTTACTTTGTCCCACAAAATTATATACACAATATATGAAAAAATCAGACTCAGAAAAAAACAGCTGAAGAATATAAACAACAGAACTTAAAAAAAGACATGCTAACAAATTTAACACAGCTCCCTTTACAAAATTAAATATTTTAATAAATAGTTCCATAAACACTTTAAACAAACCTAAAATACTCAGTGTTTAAGTATTCAAAGAGATATTTCTTAAAAGTTATATTGCACAAGTTAGATTTAATAGTTAGCTTTCATATTGATTTACTATATGTTATTCCTGTAGAAGCCATTAGAGGCATTACGGTAAATAAATCAGCTACAATTCCCTTCTTTCTCCAGTTAACAAATACATTCAGATCATCAGTAAAGCTAAAGTATCAATAAATATCAATTAAAAGGGCTGAAGTTACTTTTCTGTGTTACTGGGATAAAAACACTTATAAAGTAGAAACAGCAGCAGGAGCTGTTCAGATTTCTCTGTAGGATGGAGTTAGACCAGTATATAGAACAGGTATACCACCCAGCATTATCATAAACCCAGTTATTAAAGGCTTTAGGACTCACTAAGAGCTTCTATTCACAAATAGAGAAAACATGGAAACCTTTTCAGAATTACTCCACAAGGTCATGGCCAACTCATCCAAGAGGTCGCAAAACAGAAACCCAGAACAGAATTGAAATAACTGGAAGCCTCACTCACCTCAGTTAAAGTCAGTGTTTAAATAATGATTAAATAATAAGAAAGATAACTGATAATAATGATCTCTCTCTTTGGTAGAGTTTCAAGGCAAAAAAAGCACAAGGTATGTAAAAAAGAAAAAAAAATATGCGCTGTTCAATTCTTGTATGTTAGTGAACAAAAAAAAAGAGAGCCAGAATATGTTTTATATAGTTTACATTCTTCAAAAAGTAGCACCTCTTGCTTATATTAGACAGCTATACACATCTTGGCTGGATTTTGTCAGTCATCTTTATTGAGGTAGAGTCACCTGGAATTCAGGCTTTCAGTTAACAGCTGTGCTGAACTCATCAAGAGTTAATTTCTTAAAGCGTTGGACATGAACAAGTAGCTGCGCTGTTAAAATAGCAAAGTCAGAACAATATATTTTGAAGAGAATGGCTCATAGAATTGAAAGTGACACTGGGAAAAGGGTTTTTTGCATGTTACGGCCATAAAACATGCCCATGATTATTTAAGAGAGTGGCATGTCGAGCCATGCAAGGTGTACTTTTCCCATCATTATGATAGCAAAGACACATGCGTACATCCTTAATCAAGCTGCACTAAAATAGAGCCCTAAACGTTAAATCCCATTGTGGAGCCAAGTGGTCCAGTGGTAAAAAGTGCTGCCACTATGATCAGAAGATCGCTGATTCGAATCCAGGTCATGCAGCTTGCCATCAGCTGCCAGAGCCCGGACAGAGCACAATTGTCCTTGCTCTCTCTGGGTGGGTACAGTACAGTAGACGGTGCTCTCTCTTTCCCCTCATCACTTCTAGGGTGATGTGGATCAGCACAAGGCTGCATCTGTGAGCTGATGTATCGGAACTGAGTCGCTGACGATTCTAATCAGCAGCAGTTCAAAAAGAGGCGGAGTCTGACTTATGTCTGGGGGTCTAGGGGGAAAGAATTACATTAAAATAACAAAAACTACATTATCTAAAGCCACAAGAGGTAAGACATTACTCTACAGTGCAGCAAATGTTAACAAAGCAGTCCGTATTTATTCTGCGCTGTGTAATAAATGGAGTGAAATATGATATTTGATATAAATGCTGGTTAGATTAGAATCTAATGCCGTGAGAAATGTGTCTGAGATGAAGTCGGAGGAGGAGGGAAGGTAATATGTGGTAATATGCGTATTAATATTTTAGCAGAGGCGTTTTTTTTTTTTTTTTCAGTTTGCACCGGGATTACACGGTCGTATCCAGTGTGTATTTTTCGCGTTCGTTTTTGTAGACGTCTGAAGCAGCCCTGAGGGAACGGAGTGATAGAGCGAAGGAGTGTATTAGAGGAGTGCTACATTGATTCGGGGCTTTTGGTTACGTCCCCCGGGACGTGTGACTGTGTTCCAATTACTGGAGGACAAATCGCCGGGCGTAAAGTTTACGTGTTTATGCAGCACGATAAGAGCGTAAAAAAAAGAAAAATGAAAAGAATAAATGATGCCATATATTCATATATAAATCTGTTGAATAGTTGATTATAATTAGCTGATAACACATCTGCAGTGGGGGAGGTGTACGTACAGCATTTGCCGCAACAAAAAGTTCAGATATGTATTGCTTATATATATATATATATATATGCTTTTACTGTATATAAAGTGCTACAGATTTAATACCACAATAACCTACTGTGTGTCATTACTAACCAAAAACTATAAAAGAAAATGCTAAGAACTTCTTTCTTGTCAGTTCTCTTTTCAATTCTTTCAATTCTTTATATCAAACAATAAACAAAACAATCAAATAAAAACTGCACTACATATAAAGAAGCACACTGTGCCAACTGTGAAGCATGGTGGCGGATGCATCATGCATTGAGGTTGTGTTGACATTGACACAGGCCTCCAGTTACACAAAGCCAGTAATGGCAAGACAGCGACCAATAGAGCATGAATCGAACAAGCTGAGAAGCTGAGTAGGAAAGAGAAGTAGGTAAGAAAGAAGAAGATTATTTTTAATTAATATTAAAATAATAGTTTATGATGATCTGAATAAATTGTGTACAGTACCATTTTAAGATCAATTCAATCAAGCCAAAACCTAGTTCTAATGTTAACATACACTGAGTCTGTATCTGTATCGTATTTTTCGGACTATAGGGCGCACTACTTAAAATCCTTAGATTTTCTCAAAAAATCTACCTCATAATGCCACTTATAATCCAGTGTGTTTCATGTGTAAATTCTATAAGTTGGGTATTAAGGAGAAGTAAAGCCACTCCACTGAAGCACAGCGTTTTAAGATTTTTTGTGAAGTTTCTCCAGCACTAAGGTTGGGTGCAGCAGCATTAGCATTAGCCGCTAACCGCAGCTCTAGCTCCTTCGCAATTCAGAGGTGACTACTGTATATTAGACTAGGCTGACCATATTTTCATTTGGGTAAACCAGGACACCTGGGAGCAGGGGGGAGGGCGACAACACCTGATTTGCATAATACATGTTTTTGAAGCTGTAAAGGATTAAGGTTGTGGGAGTAAAACAAGTGAGTAAAAAACATCCTAAATATGTTAAAAATTTTACATATGAACAACATCTGGTGCTTTTTAAATAGGCCATCAATTTTTTACAATAACTTCATTTTTACGTGAATTACATAAATGAGTTTTTTGGCGTGTTCTTAAATGTTATTATAAGAGCAGCAGTTAGCCAGAAGTGTTATTTTTGTTATTTTAGGGTTTTTGTTTGTTTTATTTTATAGTTTTTTTAAGTTTTCTTTATTTTTGAAGCTATCATAGACAAATTGTTCAATGGTTCAATAGATATTTAGCTTATTACACTGTCTACATTCTGATTAAGAACAGGGCTGCCCTCACTGACGCGACTCAGGGATTATGTCACACGCAGTGCCGTGCGCAGTGCCCTAGTGCCTGTAAATTTAATGGTCCAATGAAGGTAATTTAAAAAAAATTACCTTCCTCACTTTTTGAAAAAAACCCGGGACGCCCGGGACAGGACGTGAAACACGAACATGTCTCGGGAAATATGGACGTTTGGTCACCCTTAGACTATAATCTGCGTCTTTGCCGTGTTAAAACAAGCTACATGTGAAGAATCGCTAGCTGATAGCGCCCTGAGTTACCGGAACCCTCAGCATTCCTCAGTCTCGTGCTATCAGGCAGCATTTATATCCCACTAGTGCTGTAGTTAGCGGCTAATGCTAATGCTGCTGCACCTAGCCTTAGTACTAGAGAAACTTTACTGAAAACTCACCCTTAGACAACATACTGAAAATCTAAGCTTACTGTAAATAAATGATAATTCTTTGCTCACCCAAATAAACAGTTTTCAGAAGAGAAATCTGTGTAGATTAACATCCAGCATTCTTTAAACAAAATTCAATTTGAAAGAAAATGATAACGTTTGATTCAAGTAGTACAGCACGTAGATGTTTCATTGTTTTATTAATTTATTAAAATAACATTACATTAATTCAACTACTACTCACAATACACTTTTTTTTTTTTACAGTGAAGCCAGCACAGTGGCTGGGAATGATGGTGAATGGCAGCATCTGGCTCAGACTGTCCATGTGTAGAGACAAGAGACCCAAATTTCTCATCCACATTTAAAGCAGGAGATGCCACATACATATCCCCTTTCTGGCTTTATTCATGGGATGTGGCATAAGTCACGGGACTGTGCTAGATCACAGTGAAGTGTTGCAGTGTTTCCCTCCCACAGTCTGATCAGCCTGACCTTCAGTCAGGAGTATAATATCAGCTGTATTTTTATCTTAAACATCTCTGTGATCCTCCAGCCAGCGCTGATGAGTCACCCGCCGTCAGACCCATTCAAAGCCCTCTAACACTTCATCAAATGAACATTACAGCCCATAATATTACCGCCCGGCTCGGCTCCTCCGACTCTAATAAAAGAACGGGGTATAAAAGAGAGAATAAAAGCCCTCCTCTTGATTTCTGCGAACAGAGCGCGCTCTCCCGCCGCCCGGACCCGCCTACGTCCGACTGCGCCGGGTTATTGTAATATGCCCTCTCCATTTAGATAATTGGTTGTGAATTAATTAGCTGCTTTCGCTCCGAAACGCTGCTTTATCCTGCGTCTCCTTCCCTCTGATCACTGTAATTATTTAATGGGGTTTAAATAAAGTTCTGTTCTGAGAACTGGACCGATCCGGATCTCTAGAGCGCTCGCTTTAGATCAGGTACAGTCGCATGACCTCTTTTAATTTCCATCTTATTTCTCTTTGTGAAAAATGTATTTTTATTATACAGCGCTGATAAACACTTAGTTAACTAAATAAATGTTGGCAGGAATGCATATACAGGGGTGGGACAATGAAACTGAAACACCTGGTTTTAGAGCACAATAATTTATTGTGGCGATGGACAGTTCTGGTGGAAACAGGAGAGTTGAGGTGCACATTGAATTCTGCCGTGATTTGATCAGCCGTGGTTTTATGTTTTTTGGATACAATCCGGGTTAGCACCAGAACATACCTTTCAGACAGCTTCCTCTTACAGCGTCCACAGTTAATCCTGTTGGATGTGGTTGGTCCTTCTTGGTGGTATGCTGACATTACCCTGGATACCGTGGCTCTTGATGCATCACAAAGACTTGCTGTCTTGGTCACAGATGCTCCAGCAAGACGTGCACCAACAGTTTGTCCTCTTTTGAACTCTGGTATGTCTCCCATAATGTTGTGTGCATTACAATATTTTGAGTAAAACTGTGCTCTTACCCTGCTAATTGAACCTTCACACTCTGCTCTTACTGTACGTGGTGTCTGGCTTGAATTGTCCATGCGTACAGAAAAACAATTAAGAAATTCATCTTTCCCCTTATCAGACTGCAGACTGTGTCATGTTCTTGCCTGGTTTTTAGCGTCTCTATGGTCTTTCTCTGTGTTTATTTTGTTTTTCCCATGTCTCCGCCCCTGTGGCTCACCTATTCATTTGTAGCTCTGCCCCCTTGTTACCCTGTCCCAGGTGTTTCTTGTTTCCTCTTCTCTTCTGTGTATATAAATGGCTCTCTATGTTCCTGTGTTCCTCGTCCGTGATTGTATGCTGTGCTTGTGGCAGTCAGGTTTCGTGTTCCAGTGTTTTCTATGTACTCTGTGTTTCTTTTTATTTTAGTTTCTCGAGTTCCTTGTGTGTTTATTCATGTGTTTTTAATAAATTCTCGCAATCTCCGTCCATCTTCATGTCTCCTTCCATTTCTGTCATTCCGACATTTCCGAATTTGTCTGAATGTTTTATTTTGTGTATTTATTTTTTTTCCTCAAAACAACTAAATCCACAATCAAAATTTTAAGAATAAAAAGAAAAAGGTTAAAAAATATATAGAAAATATAGATTTTTTTACATTCTTAACTTGGTCTCTGTATTATTTTTTCCAGTCATTGCTTTGTTTTTTTTTTATTGTCTGTGTTTTTTTTTTTTTTTGTGTATTTTGCTGCTGAACTGTAAGCTATAGTTATAAAAAGGCTAATTAACTAGCGCTAAGCAGTACCTACTGGGCTTGGATTATTAGACTTATTGAGTCTCCGCTGTTCAATTTAGGTAATATTTACTCAAAATATTGGGTGAGCAGATTCTATAAGTTAGATACAGTCTATAAAAGTCTATGGGCCCAATTTTAACGGTCTATAGGCGAGGTGTCGGTGTGTCGTTGGCAACATTAGAACGCAAAAAAAAATATGTCTTGTGCAGCTCAAAACATGCAACAGGCATGTACTAATATACTAATCTAGATTTATCATTTAATTACCATCACATTTAGATAATGCTTCACACAGCATGAACACGCAGGACAGTATACTCTTCGGAGACTTCTCTATCCTCTTCTGCGCTGTTAAGATACTAACGCGCCAAAGTCTGAGTGTACCTGCCTCTTAAAAGGTATGGCAACTGGTACACTGACCGGTTTATTTCATGTTTGTTACGCCTGAAACACACAAACTAAATCCTAAATTAATGTCTTGTCTATAGGCTAAAATAGGGCACTATATGTTAAATGCTTATGGGCTAAAAAACATTCCTCACTTTCTAAACAGCTCCATGTGCAACGTAAAATGGAATAAGCCAAATAGAATTTTGTTTAATATAGTATAATAACGTAACAGTAATGGAAATAATACGTGTAACAGTTTTACAAGTTGGATTATTGTGTAATTTATTATTTATTATTTTTTATTTTTTTTACCACTGGGATGAATTGTCTCGAGTGTTCCCTCTACCTCAGACCCGACTACGCCACTGTTTCCGCTTTAGCTGCAGTTCTGAATAGATGTGTTTAAATAACCGGGAGCCTGGAGGTCCGGGGGGATTAGGATCCTCACCCTGACTAAAAGACTGAGTGCTTTTCTGACCAGGCATTTCCGCTGGCTTCCTCTACAGGAAGAGCGGGTCCTGAAGTCCGACCTCCTCCGGCTGAATTACGGCTGAACGGACCTCAGAGAGTTCAGGACATAAAATCAGCTAAACGCTGCAATAAAGATCCAATTTCTGCAAGAAGCCAGAACACACTGAACCCGAGGGGTCTGCACCCGGTCCCCTTTCACTGCCGTAACAGTAATTCATAGTGGATACAGGGTAATCAACAATACTTTGTGGATACTGACCAATTATACCATAGTATTTATTACAGTTCTAAAGATCTACAGTGGATGGTGAACAATACAGAGTTATTACTGATTAATAATGGATGGATGGATGGTTGGTTGGTTGTTTGGATGGTTGATTGATTGGTTGCTTAGTTACATAGATGAATGGATTGTTGGTTAGTTAGATGGGCGGGTGGGTGGATGGATGGATGAATGGATGGATGGATGCTCCCTAAAAACAGGTTAAAGAAGTGTACCAGCCCCCAATGGTGACCAGAAAACCATACCTACACTTAAAACCCTACATCTACTGCATTTATCTCATAACAGCGAGCCGTCTGAGGAGAGAATACCCGTGTATGTGCTGTTTTACTGCTCTGAGAACATCACTTTTCTTCTGATCCCAGCCTGAACCATGCTGGAGATATTGATCCTGAACGTTGTAGTGAAACAGTGTGAACACAAAACATCTACACACTTCTACTCAGTTGTAAAAAAAATAAAAAAAACACTTGTACAGGTGACTATTTCACTATACTGACCTCTAAAAAAAACATACTGCAAAGATTTAAAGAAAAGCTATTAATCAGCCTCTATTATTTATTATTTAAAATCTACTATTAATTATTAGCTGTTTTCTATGAATGATTCAGTATTCAGTATTTATTACGCCTTTTTTAGTATCCAGTATGATTTCTCCTCTATATGTTATAGGGGTCTTGGACCTTCCACTTAAAATTATTCATCATAAATGATGAGTTTATTATTTTGTAATGTAGACTACTATGAGATACTCTGTGTCTCCTATACAGTCCATATAAGTTGGCACACCCGTATTAATCTTAATAATTTTTAGTTCTAAATATTTGGGTGTTTGCAACAATTGATCTAAAAACAAAGATTGTTCAACATAGTTGTTCAGGGGAAGGATACAAAAAGTTGTCTCAGAGATTTAACCTGTCAGTTTCCACTGTGAGGAACATAGTAAGGAAATGGAAGACCACAGGGACAGTTCTTGGTAAGCTCAGAAGTGGCAGGCCAAGAAAAATATCAGAAAGGCAGAGAAGAAGAATGGTGAGAACAGTCAAGGACAATCCACAGACCACCTCCAAAGAGCTGCAGCATCATCTTGCTGCAGATGGTGTCACTGTGCATCGGTCAACAATACAGCGCACTTTGCACAAGGAGAAGCTGCAAAAGTGATGCCACAAACAGAGTCGCCTGAGGTGTGCTTTTTCATATTTTTGCATGTGCAAAAGTGTGGCGTGCTTGCAGAAATGGCTTCTTTTGCATCACTCTCCCATACAGCTTCTCCTTGTGCAAAGTGCGCTGTATTGTTAACCTATGCACAGTGACACCATCTATTCAGTGTCCATTATGAATCATTTGGCATCCTCTTTGTATTAATTGATATCCAATGTGAAATATTTTGTTTCTACCATGAATAATTTAATGTCTCCCCATTATGAATTTGTTTGAAGTATCCATCCACTATGAAGTATTCTGTATTTGCCATCTAGTATGAATCTTTCAGGTATGGTTTTATGGTCACCATTGTTGGCTGGTACACTTCTTTTAACTGTTTTCTTTTAGGAAATATTTGTCCAAAACCAATAAAAAACATAATGTGATGAATTGTCAAAGCTGGGGGTCAGTTCACATACAAGCCAAATGTTCCTCAGTGGTTCCTGGTGTGATCAGGGCATGGTTACAAGTTATGAGGCCTAACATGTTTAGCTTTGCCATAGCACCCCCTTTAGGCCAGCCTGGCTCATGTCATGCACTTGAGTAGCAGGGTCAAGTGCTATCATATGGCTAAGTTTCAACCCTCTAAGCTTTATGGTTTCTTCTGGTCAATTACTTCTATGGCAGAAAAAGAATAATAATAAATATAGCTGCAAGCAGCGATTTATGGTGTTCGAGCAGTATAGGCCAAGGAGGCCCATTAAGGCCAGTTAGGCTTAAAAAAAAGTTTTTTTTTTCTAGGATCATACTGTCCTAACATGTATTTATAGAATGGCAAATTTTTATTTAACCACACCCCCTTTTGTCATATCACTATTTTCTCATAGAGGCACTTATAGATTACAGTAGTTTATTATTTTTTTTCTGTAGTTGAGTATTTCTTGCTTCTCCCAAGGATTTCTCCTGTAAGGATGGATCCTTTTTCAGTATTCAATAATAGACCTGATTATGTGCTTGATTATGAAGTTCTGAGCAGAAATGAAGGTCGTTTCAGCATCTGTAGACCAGGATTTGTACTGTATTTCAGTCAGTGTTTACTGAAGTTTCACTGTAGCGCTGCTATAAATACCAGGTGCCTAAGAGTTGGAGCTTCATCAGCATTAAAGCTGAGGTTTCTGTGACGGCACTGACTGATTCCTTCACACTTGTCAGGAACTGACACAGCCAATCTGAGAAGATCCACTCTGTTCCTGCAGATAAACGATAAAACAATCTGTCCACCCTGGACTAGAATAGTTCTATCACTTCAGGGTTTAACTTCTAAAACACGGGGAACAGTATGAAATGTCAATGTGATAATGACTTAAATTTACAAGGTTATAGGTATTAATATGCAGGTGCACCAGAAGGAAGTGTGGGATGGCAAAGGAGTGAAAGAAAAAGAAAGATGAAAGAAGAAGAAATTAACAGGACTGATACATTAATAAATATTCATACTGCTATGAGCAATATTTATTTAGTTATACATAAAGACAAAAGTGTGTAATCCATGTGTAACACAGGGGGCCATTAATTAGTTAGTTAGGTAGTTATTTAGTTACACAGATGGATGGATGGTTGGTTGGTTGGTTGGTTGGTTGGTTAGTTAGTTAGTTAATTAGTTAGTTACATAAATGGATGGATGGATGGTTGGTTAATTAGTTACATAGATGGATGGTTGGTTGCTTGGTTAGATGGATGGATGGGTGAGTGGGTGGATGGATGGATGAGTAGATGGATGGATAGTTAGATGGATGTATGGGTGAGTGGGTGGATGGATGGATGAGTAGATGAATGGATGGATGGATGGTTAGATGGATGGATGGATGGATGGTTAGATGGATGGTTAGATGGAAGGATGGGTGGTTGGGTGAATGAATGGATGTATGGATGGATGGTTGGTTGGATGGTTAGGTGGATGGGTGGGTATTTGGATGAATGGATGGATGGATGGATGGATGGATGGATGGATGGATGGATGGATGGATGGATGGTTGGTTAATTAGTTACATAGATGGATGGATGAATGGATGGATGGTTGAATGGTTAGGTGGATGGATGGATGGTTGGGTGAATGAATGGATGGATGGATGGATGGATGAATGGATGGATGGTTGGTTGGATGGTTAGTTGGGTGGGTGGGTATTTGGATAAATGGATAGATGGATGGATGGAAGGATGGATGGTTGGTTGGTTGGTTGGTTGGTTAGTTAGTTACATAAATGGATGGATGGTTGGTTGGTTAGTTAGTTACATAGATGGATGGATGGATGGCTGGCTGGCTGGATGGATGGTTGGTTGGTTGGTTGGTTAGTTGGTTAGATGGGTGGGTGGGTGTGTGGATGGTTGGTTAGTTAGTTACATAGATGGATGGATGGATGGATGGTTAGTTGATTGGTTAGTTGCATAGATGGATGGATGGATGGATGGATGGATGGATGGATAGATGGATGGATGGATGGATGGATTGATAGATGGATGGATTGATGGATAGTTAGTTAGTTAGTTAGTTAGTTAGTTAGTTAGTTAGTTAGTTAGTTAGTTAGTTAGTTAGATGAATGTATGGGTGGATGGATGGGTGGATAGTTAGTTAGTTAGTTAGTTAGTTAGTTAGTTAGTTAGTTAGTTAGTTAGTTAGTTAGTTAGTTAGTTAATACAACTTTTTTTGAATGGGCTGGTAATATAGTTAGCTGGGTTTGCTTGAGGCTCCCAAATGCCTTGAGATGGCCCTGTTCATTACTAGCATTGACTGTTGTCTAGGTTTATTTCAGTCAGGTATAAATAAAATAGCAACATGCCAGAAATTTTCCTGAACAACCCCGCACTTCCAGACCACCATGTCCATCAGTGTAGATTTTTTCAAAAACTCCAAAGCTATTTTACAGTAATGGCATGTGCGCTAGCAGTGAAAATAGACTGTTGAGGGGGTGTAAGATAGCAAAGAACATTGCAAAGTGTATGATAGCAGATGTTCTTTGACGATGAGGCTATTATATAAGGTCAGAATCCATATGTAACACATTGTTTATTCATATATTTACCAAACATTCTGCTCTTTTCTTTAATAAAATCTTCATCAAAGGATTTCCCTTGTAATTTGTGTCGTAAGATACCTAATGCATGAATTCCGCGGCTCAGGGACCCAGAACAGCCGCCTGCCAAGAAGCAGCACCGCCATAATAATTCAAAGCGAATCCTTCGCCGGCTCAGTTGAAACAGGTAAGAGGCGTTTTATCTGAACTCATCTGTCCTCAGCTCAGCCCGAGCGTCTCGGAACCGCAGAGACTCCGGGCTTTAGGCTACGGCGCTCTGAGCCTCCTCAATCCCCCTGCGTTTGATTGGAGCCTTCTCGCCGGAGTAAACGGATCTCCTGCCAGGCTTACGCTGCCCAGACAAGGCCACTGTCTCTGTAGCCTCCGGCTAGCGCTCAGCTACTGACGCTGGAGCGGGAGGAAGGAAAGCTGGCTTTACCAGGAAACGGTAACAGTACTGAAACAGTACCGAGACATTTCAACACCGGGCCTGAGCTGAGGGAGCTATTAAACAGGCTTATAGGATTTCTTCTTCTTCTTTTTTATCTTTATCTTATTGGTGGAAAAAAAACACAGATATCTGTATGTACAGAATACCTAAAAGGCACACCGGATTATAAGGCGCACCATCAATGAACATCTACTTTATGGTCTATTTTCAAACATAAGGAGCATTGAGTAACACTAGTTAGGATGCATACATTGAAGTGAGCAAGAGAGTCGCCATGTTTCTCTTCTAATTGAGCAGCTGAGGGAAGCACCTAAGTAAAAAAAAGCTATTTTTTATAAAAAAATATTTTATTTCAAAGTCAAATGAGCACTGGATATTAATCTACACAGATTTCTCTTCTCAAAACCATTTATTTGGGTGAGTAAAGCACTAACATTTATTCACAGTAGGCTTAGATTTCCAATATTTTGTCTAAGGGTGAGTTTTCAGTGAAGATTCTCCAGCACTAAGGCTGGGTGCAGCAGCATTAGCATTAGCTGCTAAACGTAAATGCTGCATAATAGCACTAAACTGAGGAATTCTGAGTGTTTCGGTAAGCCAGGGCGCTATTAGCTAGCGGTTCGTCGCACGTAGCTTGTTTAAACACAGCAAACATGCAGACTACAATCTAATATAATTGCCTCTGATGACAAAAGAGCTAGCACTGCAATTAGCGGTTTTAATATAGATGAATAACATATATTTAAATATAAAAAATAGGAAAATCTAAATAAAATGACCACAGAAAATAACGCACCAAACGTAAAGAATTTATAAAATGTAAAATAAAGAAAAATATTAATTATAGTAAATAGTAAACTATGATCATATGGATAAAAAAACATAAATAAATAATTGAAATGCAATAAAAATGCTAATAATAATAATACAAAGGATAAACTCAGTTAAAACAGGTTTAACAGGTTATATTTACATAAACTACATTGTATAAAATGCATTTGATTTGTACATTAGCTTTTTCCTGTGCTTTTACATTTACACTGTTAGACCCTAAGCATTAAACATATCCATGGCACAGAAATGCATTTATTTTGCATTTGTTTTGACAGTATAAAAAAATTGCACTACAGAGAAATGATAAATAATAATAATAATAATAATAAATGCACTAATTTTTTTTGTGTTATATTTGGTAGTATGACCTCACACACAGCACTGAGAAAGGGCAGAGCGGTGTGAGGGTAAAGACGTGGCGCGTTAAGAGCTGTAGAGGCTGGTGGATCATCCTCGCCCCGGGAGGCCGAGCCTCCTCCGGTTTAATTGTCTTCCCCCAACAAAAAGCGCTTGACCTTCATCGCTGGGTGTCATAATGATTTGCTGCCGCCGCCGCGGTCTTCATTTTTTCCCTTCAGCGGGGGAGAGGGGGGGGACGGGGAGCCTAATTGCAGTCAAAACAACAAACAGTGCCATGTTGACAATCAGGCCTTATTAGATTCCTGCCTGTGTTCCCCCTTTCCCGGCGTTCGCGGGGAGGCCGAGGTGGAAGCCCATTAATATTCACAGCTTCCCAGCGCTTTATAAAGACCCTAAATGGGGAAGGAAGATTGCCACGTCTGGTGTAACATCACCGTCGGATGTAGAGCTAATATAAAAAATATATATTATATAAAAAAAAGAGAAATATAAAGGCTATGGGCAGTTTTAGAGCCGATGCTTCTGGGTGAAATGTTCAGAAACTTATATGTTGACGACGCACTAATTGATATACAGGTGGTCAGAGTCAAACCATGTATCAAAAAATTTATATATATTTTTGATCCTTTTTGTACTCATAAAGAATACATTTTATATGCATTCAAGCTTAAATAATTACAAAATACACATTGCAAAAAAAAATCTTCTACAGCAAAACGCTAGAGTTGAAATTTTAGAGGTTCTTTTTGACTCAAACAGTCGAGAGTTGATTTTCACACCATAAGTGTAATTTTATCTCGTTTAACACTCATTAAAATGTCTCTTGTAAAGAAAAGTTTATTTAAGTATATATTTACTGCATTTAAGTATACATGTATTTTTTAAAATACATACTTTTATCACTAACATTAATACATACTACACTATGCATACTAAATGTACTGTTTTGAAAGAACAACAATGTATGGCACTTAATTGTATACTTTACTTGTAAATGATTTATATGCATTAGCATTGAAACATAATTTTCAATACATCTGCAGTCTTTGCCAATGTATTTTTGCAGTGCAGTACACATTACATATGGAATTTTGCATGAATGTAAGATCACAGTCAGATGTAGAGCATAAAAAACAAGATTTCCACTGTACATATATAATATAGGAATGGAAGACTGCAGTGTGTAGCATATCAAAATGGTGGGCTGTAGAGCATAAAAAATAAAGATAGTGAGCAGAAAATTTAATATAATATACCTAAAAAGTGGCAAAAAAACAGTACATGTTTTATATAGAGTAATGTCACCTGGAATCCAGGCTTTCAGTTAACAGCTGTGCTGAACTCATCAAGAGTTAGTTACTTGAATTGTAAAGTAGTGTTGTAAAGTAGTGTAATGTAGTTTACAGTTGTAAAGTAGTGAAGAGGTAGAGTTACAGGTATACAGTGAATAATAGCTCTATTAGAGTAATGTTCTAATTCATATTATAAGAAGAACTACTCAAATAAATAAATAAATAAAATATGTGGCTCCTTTATACAGGGTTTATACACAGTTAATAAAGGAGTTTATTAATGAAACACAACACATAAAAATAAATAGAAAAAACAACACTCAACATCTAATATATAATATAGTCAGTTTAGTCATTCAATATTCAATAGTCAATTCAATAAGTTATTAACAGAAATGTTAATGATGACTGATGGAAAAGACAAAATAATCACTATTTGGTATATGACAATCCACATTTGCCCTTTCTATTTATTATTGTTGTAACTGCTGACAAATGGTTTATAACCTAATTAATAAACTATGTATAAACCCTTTAAAAAGAAAAAAAAATTGTACAATATTTACTTTAAGAAACAAATAATTTAAGAAGGTCAGTCAATCTCAAAAAAAATAATTCAAAAACTGAAGATACTTTCAGTCACAAAAAAAAGACCATGAAAAATGTTGTTATGATGGAACTGGCACACATCAGGTCTGCCCCAATAAAGGAAACGCAAGGAGTTACTACCCTCAAAAACCGTAAGTTAGAGCCCCCTTTGATAAGAGCACCTAAATGCTTTATTTTGAGTATTTCCAAGTACAAACTGCAAAAAAAAAAAAAAAAAAAAGAAGTATTACACAGCAAAAACTACTTGATTTTCACTTGTTTATATGATACTACACTTTTGCCCTTTCTATATATTATGTGTTGTAACTGCTTATTAATGATTTATAACCTAATTAATAACCATAAATCAACTATTTATAAACCCGTTATAAAGGAGCCTTATTTTAAAGTGGAACCATATTTACTTTAAGAAAAAATCATTTAAGAACTGAAGATGCTGAAAGTATCTTTAAGTGCAGTCACAAAAAAAGGCCATGAAAGGTGTTATGATGATGGAACTGGCACTCATCAGGACCGTCCCATTAAAGGAAACACAATGAGTTACCAGCCTTTTGGTTTGTTTAACACTTAAGGAAGGAAGATTGCAGCATCTGGTGTAACAACACTGCTGGATGTAGAGCATAAAAATGGTGGGAAATAAAAAAAATGAAAGCCTATAAAGGGTCTGGGCGGTTTCAGATCAGCCCCAAGGGATGATGGGAAGGGATGAGCCATCAGATCACCTGGATGCAACGCTTGGAAGGCTGTATCTCTGCGGTTAATTGGTTAATGGTGTCACGGTTTGTAATTGTACCACAGCACTGTTTGTGAGTAATACAGTTAACCAGCTCTAACACACTTTTTCAAGGCCAGCAGGAGAAATTTAAGCAATTTCCCGTCTTTCTCCGAGCTTCACCGCGCTGCCTTTAATTGACTATATCAGATAGAAGACCAGTTGCACATCTGGCGTAGCCTAATGCACACGCTCCCCAGCCTCTTGTTAAAGCATAATAGAGTTATTGACACCTGTCTGGCAATTAGCGTAATTGAATAATACCCCTACAAGGAGCTTTCCAATGAAACAGTGAAACACTGAAACCTCCGCAGTGCACCGAATCGCAGCACCGCGGGGCGAGCCATATCTGATTAAAGTCCTCCAAATTGTGTTAGGAGACGAGAAAAGGGCAGTTTTAAAAAGGCAGAGGAATATATTTGAGTGTGTATGTGTTTTTAACTCTTCGTGGGGACTATCGGACCCAGATATATAATGGAAATATAATGGAAAACTGCTTTATTCTAAAATTACGCTAAAATACTATTATTATACCTTATACTCAATTGTTAGGATAGTTTAAAAAGCTTATATATATATATATATATATATATATATATATATATATATATATATATATATATATATATATATATATATATATATATGAATGTAATCTTTATCTCTACTGTATAGGGAAGAATAGGGAAGAAAGATGGTGGTATCTGGATTATTATCACCAAAATAAATAAATAAATAAATAAAAATTGGAAAACTAAAACTAAACTACAGTAGTTTGCATTACAGAACGCAAACCAAAAAAATAATAATAAATAATAATATATAAAATAAAAATAAATAAATATATAATATATATGCTGATGACGTTAACGTTAAATTGCAACTGCTGTCTGTAAACTATAAACTTTAAAATATATAAACAAAAAAATAACGTTACAGTTTCCAGATCAATCTTCTGTGTAATAGCACTTCATTTTTAAGTGAATTAATGACTTGTTTGCAGTTTTCAGGTTGCAAAAAGGTGTGGAATATGGAGCTACACTAGTGTCAATTTCCTCCATACCCAATGCCCTGAGGTATTATAATACATTAAATAAAAAATAAAAAAACGCTAACTCAATACAGCTGAGTAATGTTTAAAAAAAAATACCCAATAAAAAGACATTTGGGTTCCAAATAATTGTGGGTTTACAGTGTAAGGTTAATTTTTGATCTCATCCACAGAGATTCAGGTCAGAGTTAGATTAGACTTTTATTTGCATTTGAACTTCTTGTACAAAGTTCAGATCAGAATATACAGCTATGGAATAGATTAAGAGACCACTTCAGTTTCTGAATCAGTTTTGCTGTTTATAGGTATATGTTTGAGTAAAATGAATCCATATTTTGTGGAATAACCCTGGATTGTTTTTAATCACCGTTTTGTTTTTGTTTTTTCGTGCATCTTGGCATCATGTTCTCCTCCACCAGTCTTACACACTGCTTTTGGATAACTTTATGCTGCTTTACTCCTGGTGCAAAAATAAAATTTAAGCAGTTCAGTTTGGTGGTTTGGCGGCTTGTGATCACCCATCTTTTTGGTAAAATCAAAGAAACTCATCACTTTTACGTGGTCTCTTATTTTTTCCAGAGCTGTATGTATATATAAATATGTGTGTGTGTTGGAGAGGTCAGGCAGACGTTGTATCTCTCGGTGGAGGAGCTCAGTCTGACGCTCTGCAGCCTGTTAGCTTAAGTGCTGCTCATTTGCATATTTGCCTCTCTCTCCCCCAAACTGCGGCCCATTGAGACCACGCTCATATTGTTCTGATTCTGTCTGGTGGAACCGAGAGCAGAATGTTCTGGAGCTGGTTAAAGTGCAGAGCTCCACTCCACTCCAGCTCTGCTCTCCAAAACCAGCATTAAAACAACAGAGGAACTGTTCCACAGTAGGGGGGGGGGGGGGGTGGACTGGGGGTAATGGTTCCAGTGTGTGAACACAAAAACACACACACTTATATACAGGGGTTGGACATTGAAACTAAGACACCTGTCATTTTAGCCTGGTGGTCAATCTTCATTAATTGCACATTGCACCAGTAAGAGAGTGTGAAAGTTTAATTAGCAGGGTAAGAGCACAGTTCTGCTCAAAATATTGCAATGCACACAACATTATGAGTGACATACCAGAGTTCAAAAGAGGACAAATTGTTGGTGCACGTCTTGCTGGAGCATCTGTGACCAAGACAGCAAGTCTTTGTGATGCATCAAGAGCCACGGTATCCAGGGTAATGTCAGCAAACCACCAAGAAGGACCAATCACATCCAACAGGATTAACTGTGGACTCTGTAAGAGGAAGCTGTCTGAAAGGGATGTTTTTCACGGCAGAATTCAATGTGCACCTAACTCTCCTGTTTCTACCTGAACTGTCTGACCACAATAAATTATTGTGCTCTAAAACCAGGTTTCAGTTTCATTTTCCAACCCCTGTATATATACACACACATATATACACATACATACTCTCCAATAGCTGGAGAACATGTACAATATTGTGTATTATTAATCCCATAGGAAACAAATCAATAACACCACTATCACACAGATCAATACTATCCCATCAAAACCATCAAAAATTAATATATACCTTCTTTTTGAAATGTCAAATGTCACATGACCTGGGACTAGCGTCCATGAACACTACACAGATCTGTGGGATATATATATATATATATATATATATATATATATATATATATATATATATATATATATATATATATGGTGTGTTTTTGTCTGTGTGTGTGTGTGTGTGTGATGGGGGTCTCCTGCATTGAATGTAGATGCGTATGTATAATTTTTATGATTTCGGCCAAAGTTGTTAATTTATACAAGACAATTCTAGGCAGACACCGCCGGTCACCATCATTACCACCCGCAGTGGACAATGCAGTTTAATACTTAACTTCAAATAATATAGTGACTGAAACATCCCATACACCTGGTCCCACTATCAGGTCTCACTCCAATTCCCAAATATGTCATCACCGGGCCTTGCCATGAGCACACTGGCCTCACTAGACAACACCTCACAACTGATACAGCTTTGGGTCATGTAAATGCTGTATTTGTATTTCATTTGATTATTTGACATAATCATTAAAAGAGCTTCAGAATTGCTAGGCTGATTTTTTAATTACTGATTTATAAACATTTTTGTATGGATATTTTACAGATATTTTATTTTATTGATTGTATTAATATTTTATATTATAATCTTTTTGGAAAGCAACAACTCACAGTTTCTCACATCCTCAGAGAGTTCTTTGCCATGAGGTGCCATGATGAATATCCAGAGTAGCCAGTAGGAGAGAATTGAACCCAAAACTTACGTGACACCAGGGAGGGACAATGAAACGTCATTATTAAAAATGATCACATTAACATTGTCATTTGTACATATCTGAAACATATATGTATAAAACATATGCAATATTTGCTTGAGAAACTTTCTCTCTCTCTCTATATATATATATATATATTCCTGCCACAAATGGTCAGCAGCCGGGCTATAAAGCACAGCAGAAATGTGAGTTTTTGAACACGTGTTGTACAGAAGGTCGTGCTGTTGGGGATGGCTGCATAAATAACTGTGACACGTCTCTGGCACCGGGAACTCTGGGAAATCTGGGTCATGTGCTCACGCTGACATGCTGTAATACGGATCACACGAACATGCCGTCTAATGCACTGCCCTGTTCCTACAGACGAGATGCCACGGCTTTGATGAAGTGTCCGATAAACGAGCGCAACACTTTCCATATGAGTCTGGATCTGATCAGAACCCCAGATTCTGCTCTACAGCTGATCTGACGTCAGAACCCAGTCCAGAGATTTACAGCATCAACTACAGCCCAGTACTGTACATCTGCAGAGTGCAGCTGTTTCCAATAAAGTGGCCAGTATTTAGATTTACATGTGTTAGGTGTTTCTAATAAAGTGGCCAATATGTAGAAAGGTGTTTTTAATAAAGTGGCCAGTATGTAGATTTACATGTATTCGGTGTTTCTAATAAAGTGGCCGGTATGTAGATTTACATTTATTAGGTGTTTCCAATAAAGTGGCCAGTATGTAGATTCACATGTATTAGGTGTTTCTAATAAAGTTGCCAGTATGTAGATTTACATGTATTAATTGTTTCTAATAAAGTGGCTAGTATGTATATTTACATTTTTAGGTGTTTCCAATAAAGTGGCCAGTCCGTAGAAAGGTGTTTCTAATAAAGTGGCAAGTATGTAGATTTACATTTATTAGGTGTTTCTAATAAAGTGGCCAGTATGTAGACAGTTGTTTCCAATAAAGTGGCCAGTATGCAGAAAGGTGTTTCTAATAAAGTGGCAAGTATGTAGATTTACATTTATTAGGTGTTTCTAATAAAGTGGCCAGTATGTAGACAGTTGTTTCCAATAAAGTGGCCAGTATGTAGAAAGGTGTTTCTAATAAAGTGGCAAGTATGTAGATTTACATTTCTTAGGTGTTTCTTATAAAGTGGCCAGTATGTAGACAGTTGTTTCCAATAAAGTGACCAGTATGTAGAAAGGTGTTTCTAATAAAGTGGCAAGTATGTAGATTTACATTTATTAGGTGTTTCTAATAAAGTGGCCAGTATGTAGACAGTTGTTTCCAATAAAGTGGCCAGTATGTAGAAAGGTGTTTCTAATGAAGTGGCAAGTATGTAGATTTACATTTTTTAGGTGTTTCTAATAAAGTGGCCAGTATGTAGACTTACATGTATTAGGTGTTTCTAATAAAGTGGCCAGTATGTAGACTTACATGTATTAGGTGTTTCTAATAAAGTGGCCAGTATGTAGACTTACATGTATTAGGTGTTTCTAATAAAGTGGACAGTATGTAGATTTACATGTATTAGGTGTTTCTAATAAAGTGGCCAGTATGTAGACAGTTGTTTCTAATAAAGTTACCAGTATGTAGATTTACATGTATTAGGTGTTTCTAATAAAATGGCCAGTATGTAGATTTACATGTATTAGGTGTTTCTAATAAAATGGTCAGTACGTCGAAAGGCGTTTCTAATAAAGTGGCAAGTACGTAGATAAGTGTTTCCAATAAAGCGGCCAGTGAGTGGAAGCACAAACTATAGAAAGTGATTCCAATAAAGTGGCCAAAGTGTTTCCAATAAAGTGGCCAGCGTGTGGAAGCAAAAGCTATAGAAAGCATTTCCAGGAAAGTGGCCAAAGTGTTTCCAGTGATGTGGGCAGTGAGTGGAAGCGCAAGCTAAAAAAAGTGTTTTCAATAAAGTGTCCGAAGCACAGTGTGATGGGTGTTTCCAATAAAGTGGCCAGTGAGTGGGAGCGCAAGCTGTAGAGAGTGTTTCCAATAGTGGCCAGTGTGCTGTTACTGTACTGTACTGTATACAGTATGAGTAGCTGAACACTAGATTTGTGCCAAATCTACATTTCTACATATAGACATGTATTGTATATCATATACAGTCATAGTTATTTAATTGTTTGCTTGTTTGTTTGTTTGTTTGTTTGTTGGTTTTGTTTGTTAGTTAGTTGGTGCACAAACACAACAACAACACCTGAGCCACATTCTTGCATAATGAGTCAGAAACATGCGGTTTGGTGCTGCACTCCTCCATCCTGTCTCCCGGCGGAGCTGCACTGTCAGGGTGGTCCAATCCAATCTGCTGCAGGCTTTTATGTCGGGTCACACGCTGCACCCGCGCTCCATCACTGTCATGCGGCGCTGGGATGCGGCGGCCTGCATGCATCCCTGCATCCAGCAGCTTCCTGCGCACTCCGCTAAAATATTCCTGCTGCCGCCGCCGCCGCCGAGCTACAGAGCAGCAGCCCAGCCAGCAGGAGCGTACCAACACACACACTACACACACCATACACACTATACACACTACACACACACACCCCACAGCTATAAACAGCAGCCCTCAAACCCTCAGAACCAACACAACACACACACACAGAGCCTGAATACCAGCTCAGGAAACAGAAACCAGAATACCATATCCCAGCATGGGCAGCATGTGTGTAATATTCCTCATTATGATGCTGTTGAAGAATATAATATACTGTAATATACTGTAGCGTTATAAGACTATCCACTTGTTTATACAGCATTTATACTCTCACTATTCACTTTTTTGCTTATTTTAAGTCATTTTCTGAAGGCATCACCTTATAGTTTACATAAATAATGTATATAAATTGGTATTTTGACTGTTGGAACTGTGAGGTCAATCCCTTTATGTTATTGCTGTAGCCTGAAAAAATGTGGATTTGACATTAAAATATGACAATATAAATATGACACAAAATACCATTGTTTTAGCCTTAATTTTCTGATATTTATATCTGGATCTGATAAACCGTTCTGAAGATACTGTAGCACCTTCTGTCTGAACCTATCCATTTTTCTTATGAGCAAAAGTATTGGAACATTTGACTATAAGGTCACTGTGTTTTGAAGCCCATGTTTGTCCTAAAACATTGATTATTCAAACCAAAAAAAAACAATTATTTTTTTCTGTGCAGACTGTGCATTTGTAGTTAGAGGAGGAAGCAGCCTGAAAATCAAAGAGCTATGAGGGTCTATGGGTAAAAAACAAGCAATTGTAAATGTGAATCTCCTGAAGAAGAAAGTCGTCACTGGTGTACTAAATAACAGGTAATAAACAGATAGACCAAGGAAAACCACAGCAGTTGATGACTGAAATATTGTGTGTTCTGTACATCAGCAACAACCTCTAGAGGTCAGGAGTGAAGAAAACAGTACAGTACAGAGGCTTTACCAGAAGATTAAAACCACTATTAAATGAAGTTTAATAGGAAGACCAGGCTGGAATTTAACAAGAAGTACAGAGACTAAAGCCGGTGGACTGATTATGAGCTGATGAGACAAATATTGATCTTTACTAATGTGATGGAAAAGCTAAAGTGCAAAGAAAGAAAGGATCTGCTCATGATCTCAAACATACCAGCTCATCTGTGAAGCACAGTGGAGGTAGTGTCATGACTTAAGCATGAATGGCTCATTCTGGGACGGGCTCATTAATCTTTATTCGTGTAAAGTAAACTCAAAAGTCTACAGAAACATTTTGTCTGCGAATTTAAACAAGAAAGATGAAACCAAACGGATGTTATTGGAAGATCTTTCATCATACAGCAAGATAATGATCCAAAACACACTGGAAAAGTCTGGAAAATCATCACAGAAAGAGAATACAGAAGGTTATTAATGTCACTGGGTCATATGATGCAGTTATTGCAAGGGATTGTTGCTGTCCTATGAAAAACAATTAACTCCATTTTTGTCGATTTTGAGTTTACTACATAATTTGAACAAACAAACAGTCCCTTACACTGTGGCAAAATTTCTTGATGAACAGACCAACAGAAACTCTTCAAAATGACCTGAAATAAACTCTTTTGACATTGACTTCCATTGAACGTTTACAAGGTTTTTTCTCTCTCCTGTAAAGTTGCTGTTTTGGAGCTGTTTTTCATTTGACAGCGACAAGAAATACACCTTAATATTTTAATGCAAGCAGAATTTCCACAAGATTTCTATCTAAGTGTATCACCAATGGTACCACAGTTTGAGAACCACTGCTCTAAACATACAAAAATATAAATATGTGGGAGCAGGGCCGCTGCTAAGGTTTTGGAGGCCCTAAGCATAACTGGTCAGGGAGCCCCCCCCCCCCCCCCCATCCCCCCCCCATCCCCCCCCCCCCCCCCCCCCCAAAAAAAAAAAAAAAAAAAAAAAAACACACACACACAAAAGGTTTACGCGAAATTTTACTATTTATTAAATTTACACATGTAACTGTGAATATTTACAACGTTATAAGTAAGGCCAATAACAGTGAAGAACAGCACAAGAGTACTATTTATAATGTATAAATAATAAATGAAACGATGCATGTCTATTTTAAGCAGTGGACACGTCATTTACACAAGCCAGCCTTAAAGGTTATGAAATTATCGTTTATATTCGTGGTGTATTTATATCAGCCTGTCAAAATCTATAGAGCTGTCTGATCCTGCTGTCATACAGACCATTTGGATAGTGCACTGACGGCATTAGTCAATAGGTAGGCTACTCTGTTTATTAATTTTTTATTAAAGTCACTAAAAATCTTCAAACTACACTACTACTATTTGCAAACGTGCCACGTGCCTTGCAATACCCAGATTAGTTTCTAGTTAAGCGTTTAAAGCTACCAATTCAGCAAAGCCAACGTAACTAGCTCAGGCAACACCACTGAACATGAAGTAATCAAAAGTATTTAAACCTTTATCATCGAAGTTACTCACCAGAAAGGGATGCATGGGCCTCATCTTTCTGCTTCTTTTTCTTCTTCTCAGCTCCAGACTCAAACCGTCGCTTCATAGTTGAATTACCATTTAGTAGCAACTTCGCGCGGTGAACTTGTCTCCTGCCAAACTCAAGTAGCGTTGCTACTTTAGTTAGGACTAAGGTTGCCAGATAAGTTACGATTTTTCATCCTATTTGTTTATTTTATTTTAAGTTTTTAACTTACACAAATATTGCACTGGACAAGTTTTTGTATAGAATGGCCACATACACTTTAAAAATGGTTAAACATGCGCAAGATTTAGCGCCTCCATGCATTTTTTGATTATTTATTTGACTGGAAAATGTCACATCTGGCAACAACCAACAGAGCAAACCGAGTCGTGCCATTTCAGGCAATAGGGGTGGGGGCATTATATTATGCACAAAAATAATAACGTGCCGCTTTTAAGTAGTAGAGTAGGTGCCCCATGCAATGTTTAAAGACAAAAAAGATGAGTGTATCATAAATAATTAACATTGGGTTTTAAATTTAATAATGTCATAATTTCAACACATTTCATTCTCAGTCAATTTGGCTCCCTGCAACTGCAAAATGGTTGAGGCCTAACGCTGGCTGCGTTGTCTGCGTATGCAGAGCGGCGGCCCTGTGTGGGAGCAAAAAAAAAAGTGTGGGAGCTTCCTTCACTCCAGTGCAGAATAAACCGGGAGAAAGCTGCCGTTTCTCAGGCTGGTTCACATCTACATATTGAAAGCTGTTCTCAGCTCGGCTGCATGTTTGAACTGTGTGCTGAAGTCGCGCAGGTGCGCAGAGTCTTTGAGGAATAAGCCGGGTTTGATTTGAAGGTGAAAATCAGAAGTCATGAATCCTCCGCAGTTTGAAATGTGAAACTCTTTCCGAGCTGGAGGAGAGCAGTGGAGTTCTGCAGCTCCGTAATTACCTGTGGGTCTCGGCTGCAGATGGTGTTTTACCCTCCCGCTAAACAAATCTGAGATTGCAATTCTGTCTGTATCTGAATAAACATACTGTACAGAAACACCTGTGGAGAGAGTCAGCAGACCTCGGGTAAACTTCGCCTCGCAGGATCTGGAGTAAACTAGTACTTTGTAAACTATCTCAAAGCTGTAAAACCTTGAAAAATGCAGAAAAAAAACTTGCTTCACCATATTTTAAGACAGACTATCAATAAAAGTCTATTTTCTATCATTTTATTTCAGATTTTTATCCAGTTTTCTCCTCAATTTACACAGCCAACTCCCCAACCCACTTATTAGAACTCTAGGAGAATGGACCACGCCTCCTCCGACACATGTGAAGACAGACTCCGCCTCTTTTTGAGCTGCTGCTGAGTAGCATCACAGCGCTAACACTCGGAGAAAAGCGCAGCGACTCGGTTCTGATACATCAGCTCACAGATGCAGCCTTGTACTGATCCACATCACCCTAGGAGTGTACCCACCCATAGAGAGCAAGACCAATTGTGCTCTCTCAGGCCCCCGGCAGCTGATAGCTGAAGCTGCATGAACAGAAAATGAACATTTATTTTCTGCTCTATTTTCATATATATATAAGGAGGGTGGTGGTGGGGATTAAGATAAGCTAAGTAAACAAAACTGCAATGCTTCTAAGTCAAATGACAAACACTGGATGTTAATCTACGCAAATTTCTCTCTTTAAAACTTTGTTTATTTGGGTGAGCAAAGCACTTCCATTTAGTTCGTTTTTACAGTTAGCTCAGATTTCTGAATTTCTCCAGCACTAAAGCTAGAGCATTAGCATTAGCCGCTAACCGCTAGCCACCCTACAGCGCTACACTGAGGAACCCTGAATGTTCCGATAAACCGGGGCGATATTAGATAGTGGTTAATCTCATGTAGCGTGTTTTATCAAGGTAAGCATGCAGGCTACAGTCTGATATACTCGCCTCTGATGGAAGAAAGAGCTAGTTCTTAGCACGGTTAGCTGCTAATGCTAATGCTAATGCTGCTGCAGTCCCAGTGCTTGAGATACTTCACTGAAACTACTGTATAATGCTGTACTTCAGCCAAGAGGCTTTACTGCTCCTTAATACCGGAATGGTAGAATTCATGCATAAGGTGCACTGATAATTTTTTGGGGAAAATTAAAGCATTTTAAGTGCGCCTCATAGTAATTAATTTTACACCAAATAATAAATCTAAATAGCTTTTTTTTCGAGAATTGGTATTTCCTGATCTTGTGCATGGAATTCTCAAACAAGCTTTACACATGCATTTCTGGGCAAGCTGAGAGAAGCTAGGGAACTGATTGGCCACATAATGTCACACCTACCAGAAATAACAGTGACTGGATACTGAATTTTCGGTCCAAATTTAACAACAAATGTGCAAATAAGTTACTAAAACCCAAACATACATTAAGACAATTGGTTTCCTCATAGCGTTCCTTTAACTTGCAAGGTTTTACAGTTTTTTTTGTTGTTGTTTTTTTGCTTTTTTTTTAATTCTGCATTTCAGATGCACTTATTCTATAGTTTGTTTGATTTTATTTTTATTTATTTGTTGCATTAGCCTTTCAGTTGTTGGCTACATAAAGTGCAGATTGAATCTACTTCTATAAACAGGATACGGCACTGATTTATAATACAATAATAATACGATTGGGACACAGCCTGTGTTACTCAACTGGAACCAAATGTCTTCTGGGAAAGCTCCAGCTCTAAAGCCACCGCGCCGCTCTTGAGGTTTCATGAATAGACAAAGCAGGTCATTTATACATCAGTGACCTCAGACGCTCTTCAGCTGACTGACCCTTCAGACCACAGTCTGCACACTGTTCTGTGTGTCAGTGTTGAGTCACAGACTGACTGACTGAACGCCATCGCTGCTCAGAAAAGATAAACATCGCTCTGAAGAACAGGCCGCTTTATCTTCTCCAGGGTTCAGAGCAGCTCTGCTGAAGATGGGCTGAGGTGATTTTGTGATGCCAGATTGTGGGTATCTGTCTGTCTGTGTGGGAGAAGATGAGCAGGTAGAGATAATACAACATACTGCTCATCTGTCTGATTCTCAAATACTGACCATCTGGCTTTTAACATTTACACTACATTTACACAGGGTCTATTATTAGCTGTATTAATATGTATATTTCATATATCCATCCATCCATCAATCTATACATTGGAGCAGAGACATTATTATTAGTTTTAGTAATTAAAGTACAGTACAGTAGCCTATACATGGTACTACTAGTAGTAGTAATAGTAATAGTAGTTATAGTAGCAGCAGTTATATTATCTTGCATTATCTTATTTTATTTTATTAAATTTAGTAGTAGTAGCAGTAGTAGTAATAGCTATAGCTCAAAAGCAGTAGTATTAGTAGTACTAGAAGTAGAAGAAGTGGCAGTAGTACTTGTAATAGTAGTAGTAGTAGTAGTAGTAGTAATAGTAGTAGTAAAATAATATTATATTAGTAGTAGTAGAAGCAGTGGTACCAGTAGTAGTTGCATATATGTTATTAATAGTATATAATACTAACAATTGTAATAGCAGTAGTAGTAGTATATTAGTAGTAGTAGAAGCAGTAGTATTAGTAACAAGATATTAGTAGTAGTAATAGTGATAATAAAAGTAGTATAGTCAGAGTAATATAATGATAGTAGTAGTAGTAGTAGCTGTATATTAATAATAATAATAATAGTAATAGTAATAGCAGTAGTAGTATATTATTATTATTATTATTATTATTATTATTAGTAGTAGTAGTAGTAGTAGTAGTAGTAGTAGTAGTAGTAGTAGCGGTATATTAGTAATAATAATAGTAATAGCAGTAGTAGTATATTATTATTATTGTTATTATTATTATTAGTAGTAGTAGTAGTAGAAGCAGTAGTATTAGTAACAAGATATTAGTAGTAGTAATAGTGATAATAAAAGTAGTATAGTCAGAGTAATATAATGATAGTAGTAGTAGTAGCTGTATATTAGTAATAATAATAGTAATAGCAGTAGTAGTATATTATTATTATTATTAGTAGTAGTAGTAGAAGCAGTAGTATTAGCAGTAGTAGTAGTAGTAGTAGTAGCGGTATATTAGTAAAAATAGTAATAGCAGTAGTAGTATATTAGTATATTATTATTATTAGTAGTAGTAGTAGTAGTAGTAGTAGAAGCAGTAGTATTAGTAACAACATATTAATAGTAGTAATAGTGATAATAGAAGTAGTATATTAGCAATAGTCAGAGTAATAGTATGATAGTAGTAGAAGTAGTAGCAGTAGTAGTAGATGTTTAAGCAGTGGTAGTAGTATTAGTATAATAGCAGTAGTCATAGTATGATAGTACTAGAAATAGAAGCAATGGTAGTTGTAGTATTAGTAATAGTAGTAGTGGAATATTAGTAGTATAATAGCAGTAGTCAGCGTAGAAGTATGCTAGCAGCAGTAGTATTAGTAGTCATAATAGTAGTAGTATTTAGAAATATCATTTAACATTTTAATTGGTCTTTAAGCAACCACACATTCTTCTTCTCTTAGTGTTAGTGTTAAGAGTTCCCATAAAGATAGAATAACAGATTTGAGAGTGATCTGACAGAGTGATTGACACTCTCTGTATCTGAGTGATGGACATGTACGTGTCTCAGGTGAGATACTCAGGTGAGATGCTCAGGTGAGGTATCTCAGGTAAAGCCACTGCAGGGTTCTTTCATGTCTTATGTCTCTGTTTTAACTGTCTTTTTTTCTGTTGGGTTATGCTTCACCTCTTTCTGCTTCTGTAAATATGACTTTTCTTTTTTTTTTTTTCGGAAGCGATTTTCCTGCGTTTTGCCGGAGTCTCAGGGGGAGGACAGGGTGACACGAGCAGGTCCGGGAACAGGTAGAGCGTGCAGCAGCTGCACAATAACCTCTGTCTTCCAGAGAGAGAAAGAGAGAGAGATAGAGAGAGAGAGAGAGAGAGAGAGAGCAAAGAAGTGTCTTGTAAAAATCGAGAGAACAAAAGAGTTCAGTTGTCCAACAATGTTTAAAAAAAACAGGAGATATTTACAGAACACTGCTGCAGCCTCGACCCGCAGCTTCTGTTGGGTCTGGAGGTGGATAAAAAAGCATCCAAGCAACTTAAAACCATCTCAAAGGCTTTTTATAAAAAAACAGTAGTCAGAGAAATAGTATGACAGTTGTACAGCAGTAGTAGTAGCAGTAGTAGTAGTAATCTATTAGTAGAAGTAGTAGTAGTAGTAGTAGTCTATTAGTAGAAGTAGTAGTAGTAGCAACAGTAGTGGTAGACATAGAAGCAGCAGTAATAGTAGTAGTAGTAGTAGTAGTAGTAGTCTATTAGTAGAAGTAGTAGTAGTAGCAACAGTAGTGGTAGACATAGAAGCAGCAGTAATAGTAGTAGTAGTAGTAGTAGTAGTAGTAGTAGTAGTCTATTAGTAGAAGTAGTAGTAGTAGCAACAGTAGTGGTAGACATAGAAACAGCAGTAATAGTAGTGTGCAAGTTGTGAGGTGTTATCTTGTGAGTGAGACTGAATCATCCTGGCCATGCTGGTCAATCATGTTGGTCTTTAAGGTCAAAAAGCTTGGTAAAAAATGGTCATTGCTGGTCAACCAACCATGGCAATGTTGATCAGTGCTGGTCAAGTAGCTTAATGTAATGCTTCTAATGTTACTCGCTATGTTGCTAGTCTGTTTCTTCAAGCATGGTCAAACAGGTCTACTAATTTGCTGATGCTGGGCATGGTGGTTAACCAACTTGGTCATGATGGTCAACCATGTTGGTCTTCATGGTCAACAAACTTGATTCGCTGGCCATGCTGCTCAACCAGGTTGGTCTTTAAGCTTGGTAAAATTGGTCAATGCTAGTCAATCATTGTGATCATTGCTGGTCAACCAGCTTGGTCATGATGGTCATGCTGGTCAATCATGTCAATAATGTTACTTTCTATGCTGCTTCGTCAAGCATGGTCAAACAGGTTTACCAATTTGGCCAACGCTGGTCAATCAGCCTTGCTGATGCTGGTCAAGGTGGATAACCAACTTGATCATGATGGTCAACCAGGTTGGTCTTCAAGGTCAACAAGCTTGGTAAAATTGTTCAATGCTGGTCAACCTGATTAGTCAACGTTAGTCAACCAACATGGTCCTGCTGGTCAATTAGCTTTGGCAATGTTGATCAGTCCTGGTCAACTAGCTTGGTAATGTTACTAATGTTACTCACTATGCTACTCATTCTGCTTCATCAAGCCTGGTCAAACAGGTCTACCAATCTAATTTGGCCAATGCTGGTCAACCAGCCTTGTTGATGCTGGTCATGGTGGATAACCAACTGGGTCATGATGGTCAACCAGCTCAATCATGCTTGGTCACATACAGTATGTCTACCAGTCCTGGTAATATTAACCATTTTTTCAAACAGATTTGCCAAGCTTAGACACTTAGCTTAGCCAATCATGTGGCAGCAGTGCTATTCAAAAAGTCATGGAAAGCAATGCAGGAAATTCTGATGAGGGCAGTATGGATGTGGTGTAGATCTGTATGCACTGATCTACTGGGCACAATTATACACAGATTTGCCTTAGCATTGGAAGGTTAATCACTAACAGACCTGTCAGAACAATAAAAGCGATAACAGTGACAGTTTTTCTCCAGTCCAGAGCGGGAACACGCCGAAACCCCAGTGAGGATAAGCTCAGGTCAGTCCGAGTTCAGCAGAGATTTCCATTCCGCTGGAAGATTTAACACTCAGTGGAGATAAATGAGGCTCCTCGCCTCTCTCGGCCACTCTAATCAAATATTCCGCAGAGACTTTTCATTTGAATAGCGGAGTGCTTGGACAGGGTTTTCCGAGGGCGCGGACTGTAGAGGTTTGTTCTCCTTGAGCGGTCAGAGAGAGAGAGCGCAGAGGGTTACAGTGAAGTGCACTCATGCTGGGGACCGGACTACTCCACCTCGCATCGAACGTCAGGACTCATCAGCCAACACGAGTGGAACGATCGACTGGAGCTCCAACCTCTCACTTCCTGCGAGCAGAACACACAAAAAAAAAATAAAAACACATTACAGCAAAATAAAGAACTCCCTGACCACCCAGATCTACAGGAAGGGCAGATAGTTTATCTACACAATCACCCCATCACACACTCCACTGACTGACAGAATATGAGGGGAATTTGTTTATAATACACTGAGCCTCTGCTGTAGACGCTACGCTAACTGAACTCACTGCCTTACTTACCGTATAGGTACACTGTGTACAGTAACATCTATCTATCTGCCTGCCTATTTCTATCTATCTATTGGTTATATCTATATGTGTGTTTGTCTTTCTGATATTTCTTTTTAATCTATCCATCTGTCTGTGTGTAGGTTCTGTATGTATATATATATTTATATATATATATATATACTTCTGTTCTATCTGTCTGTCTATCTATCTGTTTAACTCACTATCCATCCATCCATCCATCTGTTGGTTCTATATATATGTGTATCTTTCTGTGTTATCCGTCTGTCTATATCTATCTGTCTGTCTTTCTGTTCTATCTATCTATCTATCTATCTATCTATCTATCTATCTATCTATCTATCTATCTATCTATCTATCTATCTATCTATCTATCTATCTATCTATCTATCTTACCATCCATCTATCTGTTTGTTCTTTATATATATATATATATATATATATATATATATATATATATATATATATATATATATATATTTCTGTTCTATCTGTCTGTTCATCCGGCTGTTTCTTAGTCCATTATAGACTATATATATATATATATATATATATATATATATATATATATATATATATATATATATATATATATATATATATAGACATATATACTATATATATATATATATATATATATATATATATATATATATATATATATATATCTGTCTTTCTGTTCTATCTATCTATCTATCTATCTATCTATCTATTAGGTTCTATATAAATGTCTGTCTTTCTGTTCTATCTGTCAGTCTGTCTGTCTTTCTGTTCGGTCTATCTATCTATTTATCTCTCTTACTATCCATCCATCCATCCATGTATCTGTTTGTTCCTGGTTGTGCAGTATTTGGTTCTATCTGATTATAGTCAGGCATCACTATGGAAGCCTCGTGGGGTAAGTGCTTCAGTGCTTTTTTCTCAGTGAGATACTGGATCCATCTGTTTGTCTCTAAAACAAAATAAAGCCTGCATCTTGCATGTATATGATGCCACTTTCTCACTGCAGTTAATTTATTTATGTATTGGTTTATTTATTTTGAGATGACCTGATAATAAGAAAACAGTCTAATTTGCTTCTCTTTGTTGTTTTAGTCTGAGTCTGTGCAGGAAATCTAATAGTTTCGTCGCGTCATATCAGTAGAAAGTGACTCCATGTGGTGAGACGGCACTAAATGAATCGTAAACAGTTCGCTTACGTTTTCTTAGGAGGAATATACTGAGTGAATGGTAATTGGATTATAATTATAATTGAATTATTAATGGTTCAGCCACAGAGAGGAATTTGAATTAAAAACAATACCATTTCCCATATGGGCTGGGCTTTCTTTTAACTTCAACACACACACACACACACACACCATGGCTTCCTGCATCAGCATAAACACTGAATTCACATTCCACTGCTCCAGAGTGTCTTATTACTCCGTATTTCTCAACATCCGGCCTCACCACACAAATAGCGCTGATCGCTCTGCCAGACCACAGCTAAAATACCACGCACCGAGCGCAGTTCATCCAGAGGCATGCTGGGAGCTGGAGAAAAGAGCGTTTTTCTGGCTTTGGGTTTAGCTGGAACAGTTTGTGCCGAGTTGGAGCGCGAGTGGGAAAAGCAGCCTTTTGAAAGCAGCAGTAATGACAGTTTTATTTTCTTTAGTAGCGTGTGAGAGACTTCACTGAAATCCGAGTTCAGACTGGAATCTGACAGCGACAGTTCAGCCAAAATACAAAGTTCCAATTTTCCCCTGAAATGTACTCAATCAACCGAAAGGTGTTTAGTGCCTGAATCATCGGACGGCTTAGCCGTCCCCTGCTGACGACAGCAAATGTTAAGAAATTTAAATAAATTAATGGATTCAACAGATTTTAGACCACTGCTCCATTTGCATCTGTAGATATCTATCAGCTACTGTCGACCAGTACATGTCTACCATCTACCTCCAACTGTCTACCACCAATTGATATGATGCAGACCATCTACCTCCAGTCAATAGATGACTACCATCAATCAGTAGCTGACTAACAGCTGTTGGCAACTACTTGATACCTAATTTATACCTAAAACCAGCTACTGTCAACCAACTGATGGTTACCATCATCGACCAACCAATAGATCCCTGTAAAGAACCTTCCACCATCTGATGCCAACCAGAAAATCTTCTATTCCAAATGTTAGTTGCAAAACTTCAATTGCCAACCTGCAGATACTCCCACTGTCTACTACCAACTAGTAGTGAATGCCTACCATCTACGTATCTTCAACCAGTAAATAGCAGTGGTCACTTGCCATCTACCTACTACTGTATACCACCAACCAGTACAAGCCTACCATATGTATATCACCAACCATAAGATGTTTACCATCCATTGTCAACTGTCTACTATTAACCAGTTCATGCTTATCATAAACTAGTAGCATTTACTAACAAGAAAATGCCTTCTATCTACCACTAATCAATAAAAAAACTATCATCCATCACCAACCATTAGATCACCTACATCCTTGTGTCTACCAGCAGCCATCTAATTGCTATAGCCAGCCAGTAAATGTCTATCATCTACCTCAAAATAGTAGATAATTTACCTCCAACTGTCTAACACCAAACATTAAATGCCAACCAATCAAAATCTGCTTGCAACCAGTAGATGCCTACTATATGAACTAGATTCCTTCCATCTACCACCAACCAATAGCCTTTTAATCATTGCCAACCAATAGAGGCTTTCCATCTACCTCCTTCTGTCTACTGCCAACCAGTAGACGATTTCCATCTACTTCCTTCTGTCTACTCCCAAACTGATAGATCATTTACCTCCAACTCTCCAGCACCAAATAATAGATCCAAACCAACCAAAATCTATTTGCAACCAGTAGACGCCTATCATATGTTGCCAGCTGGAAGATTCCTTCCATCTACCACCAACCAATAATTGTTTTTTGTCATTGTCAACCAGTAGACGCTTCCACTCCACCTCCTTCTGTCTACTACCAACCAGTAGATGCTAGATGACAAAATCCAACCATTAGATACTGTTAGATCATTTACCTCCAGCTGGTAGATGCCTTCTGCCTACAACCAACCAGTAAATGGGTATCATCCATCATCAACCTGCAAATGCTTACCATCTACCTCCATCTGGTAGCTAAAACTAAAGAAGTAAACTTTAGACAGTAAAGTGTTTTGGCTGATGGAATATTTCTGAGGAACTAAATCAGATATATCTGATTATTCCAAACTGACACTTTAAAGAAGATCTGGAACTTTAAGTCTGTGCAAGTGAAGCTTTTTTTCCATGGAAAGGGAATCTCAACTTCTCATGCAAGGCGGTGAAAGCCGCAGTGGCGGGCACACCGCTGCGATACTGTATTTGAAAGTCTAATTGGAAGCAGGAGAAACGGGAAAATCCATCGGCGGCAATGCCAGCGTTAGCCGTGAGCCGTGTGAAGGCGGTATTGACACAGGAGGAAACTGTGTGGAATTCCCTCAGAAGATTATGCAGCATAAGCCTGCGTGGCTCGGACTCTGTGTGTTTGGCAGAGTGGAACTCGGGCGAGAGAGAGAAAGAGAGAGAAAGAAAGAGAGAGATATTGAACAGGACTTTTTAACAGATTGTCTTTTTTCCCCTCATTGATCTGCAGTCAAGCTGCCAGAGAGAGCGCCGGCTCTGTATATTCAACACCTTACTCTCTACCGGAGAGCGCGAGAGACAGAGAGAGAGAGAGAGAGAGAGAGAGAGAGAGAGAGAGAGAAGAAAAGAAAGGGTCAAAGAAAAAAAGAAAGGATTAAAAAAGCAAAGAGAAAGAGAGAGAGACTAGTCAAATTCATCTGTCTTCTGCCAACCAGAATATGCCCAGTATCTATTACCAACCAGCAGATGTCTACCATCAACCTCCCACTGTCTTCCACTAACTGGAGGATGTCTACCATCTACCACCAACCAGTAAATGTATTCCATCTACCACCGACCAGTAAATGACTATTATCCATCCTGAAACCAGTAGATGCCTACCATTTGCCTCCTATGGTCTACCAACAACCAGTCATTGCCTATCATATATCAGCCAGTAGATGCCGACCATCTGCCACCAAGCAGTAGATGCTGCCAAACATCTACCATCAACTGTTTATAATGTCTACAATGTATCATCAACCATTATATGGCTATTATCTATCCCTTATTTGTAGATGCATAATCGGTTAATATATTTTACTCTCTACCAATACCCAGTAGAAACCTACCACCGCCAACTTGACGAAGCATACCCCCTGCAATTATTTTTTTATTTTATCTAACTGTAGATGCCTCCAATCTGTCGTCTACCAGTAATAAGCAAATAACTATTATCAATTGGCAGCCAGTAGATGCCTAACATCTACGTATCCACTGTCTACCAATGACTGGTAGATGCCTAATGTTGACTGCCAACCATTAAATGCCTACCGTTGACCACCTACAATCTACCACCAACCAATAGTTAATGCATATTGTCTATCATTAAGTCATTGGCTAATGTTGACCACAGAATAGATGCCCAGAATATTCTTCCAACCAATGGATGCCTAGAATCCAGCACCAGTCTTTTTTTTCTAACGTTTACTGGAAAGTGCCTGCCAGTTACAAGCAACCATCACATGCTGCCTACTGTCTACCACCAACCGTCTTCCAGTAACAAGTAAATGTATACCATTGTCAATCTGTTTACTGTCTAGCATCGACCAGTAAATGCTTATCATCCATCCCCAATCAGCAGATGTCTGCCATCTATCTATCTATCTATCTATCTATCTATCTATCTATCTATCTATCTATCTATCTATCTATCTATCTATTACTGTCTTCCACCAATTGGTAGGTTGTAGGTTCCTAATGTTGATGACTAACTAGCAGAGGCCTATCATTTACCTCTCAAGAGAGATAAAGAGATAGAAAGAGAGAGACGGAGATTTAAAGAGTGAGAGAGAGAGCAAGCAAGAGGAAAAAGAAAAGGGAGCAACAAAAAAATGATAACTTGAGAGGTAAAGAGAGAAATACAAAGAGAGTTGAATTGAAAGAGAAAAAAGAACAAAAAGAAAACAAATGGGCAGAGAGAGAAAAAAGAGAGAAAGAAAGAGAGATGGAGATAGAGTGAAAGATTGCGATAGATAGAAAGAGAGAGAGAGGAAAATGAAAAAAGGGAGCTAGGAAAAAGTGAGGACTCAACAGGTAAAGAGAAAAATACACAGAGTTGAAATGAAAGAGAAAAGAAAATAAACAGAAAAGGAAAATGGGCAGAGAGAGAGAGAGAGATAAAGGGGAGAAAAGAAAAATGGAGCAAGTGAGAACTAGAGATATAATACAGAGAGAGTTAAAATGAAAGAGAAAAGAAAATAGAAAGGAAACGAGAATGGACAGAGAGAGGGAGAAAAAAAGAGAGAAAGAGAGATGGAGAAAAAAAGAGAAGACGAGAGAGAAAGAGAGAGACAGGAAAAGGGAGCAAGGAAAAAGTGAGAACTAGAGTTTTAATGAAAGAGTTAAAATGAAAGAGAAAAGAAAATAGAAAGGAAAAGGGAATGGACAGAGAGAGGGAGAAAAAAGGGAGAGAAAGAGAGATGGAGAAAGAAAGAGAAGACGAGAGAGAAAGAGAGAGAGAGAAAAAGGGAGCAAGGAAAAAGTGAGAACTAGAGTTTTAATGAAAGAGTTAAAATGAAAGAGGGGAATGGGCAGAGAGAGGGAAAACAAGAGAGAGAAAGAGTGATGGAGCGAGAAAGAGAGGTAAAAAGAGAAAGAAAGACAGGAAAAGGGAGCAAGAAAAAAGTGAGAACTAGAGAGGTAGATTGAAAAATAGAGAGAGTTGAAATGAAAGAGAAAAGAAAATAGACAGAAAAGGAGAAAGGGCAGAGAGAGAGAAATAGAGAGAGAGTAAAAGAGAGAGAGAGAGGGACGGGGCTGCTGAGTGGACCTGGCATTCGGCCTCGTTTGTTGGAGTGAGCTGTCAAGACAGAGAAGTCCCCGGGGTGGACCTAAAAGAATGCAATCTCTCTTTGCCTCTCTCTCCCTCTCTCTATCTCTCTCTTTCTAACCCCCATCCGCCCGCCAGACCGAAAAAGGAGAAAACAGTAAAATCCTTTCACTGGCTGTTTTATAGAATTGAGGTAGAAATAGCCCCTCGTCTCTACAGTTCAGCAGGTCACCAACTTATACTCACATACTGCCTGAACCACACCTCTTTATGTTGGGTAACGCTTTATAATACAGCCCGCGTTTTAGAGGGTAAAAACACTGTACACTACATATTACAGCCTGCTTCCTGATGTTTCTGAGTAATTACTGAGTAATTACTGTGTAATTACTGTGTAATTACAGAGTAATAACAGTAAAAATCAGGTGAGGCGTGGGTTTATTAACCATTAATATAAAACCTTGTGGTTTCTGTGTATTAATGTATTATTTATTTATTTAAAATCCCAGCATTCCTGATTGTTATTGTATTTTAGTCTTGACATTACAAACTATACGTTTTCTTCCCACTCTACTCCACCCTGACTGTTTTTTTCGCTGTTGAATTCTCATCTTCTTTTTCCAACTTTTATTAGATTTAGAATAATAACTTGACTTTTGAATGTGACTGGAAAGACTGTTCATAACTGCCATGAACAAAAAGCGAAATGATTATATAGTATTTTATATTGAAGAATCATTAAAATGTAGTTTTTTTTTTGTAAACAGATTTTGTTTTGTTTATTTTTTTTTTCCTTTTTCTTTTGATATTTTGACTAATACTTTTTTGCACTTTTCACCTGATAAAAAAAAAAAGTTTTGTTTTTTTTTTGTCGGTGAGTAAAAGGAAAAGAACGTACTGTAGATGTTTCCAGAAAAGCAGTCAGTTTGATGGCTGACGCTGAGTGAATCAGGATCTCTCCGTATGTTTTGGGACAGATAGCATCATGATCTTGTTAGCCCGCCCCCCTCTGAACTCCACTCGCTGTCAATTTCCAGGCTTTGTTTCCAGCCAGCAGGGGGGGTGCGCTTGGTTGTTTTCAGTGGGAAATGGAAACTCCGGGGCCGAATGAGCAGCCAGATCAATTCTGGCCCACCTCTCATGCTTCAGGTGGGGTCTACCTGTCACCTTTTTTGCTCTCTTGCTTCCCCAAACAGCTTCCCCGAGCATCTGGCCCTTTCTCCACGGGGATTCTGGCAGCGGTCCATTCGGCCTCGGCAGGATTGCCACGGTCTCTGCCACACTATCAATTTATATCATATTAACTTTTCCCAAGCAGCACCAGGTGCTCGATTAGGACACAGGCCGTGGGCCAACAGCGAGCCAGAGCCATTCAATAAATCATTCTCCATTAGGGGCCTGCTAGCCTCCCCTCGCTCAAACACTCGGCTCCACGCCGCCCCGCTGACGGAGGAACCGTCCGAATCCACTTTTCACAAAGGAAACAACAACAGAAGAAAGTTTCCCATGCAAAAAAAAAAACAGCCTAACACCACACCAGTCCTACCCCAAAATGAACTCGGTTTATATGTCACAATATCTTCATATTCATAAAGGTTTAAGAGTTCAGAAATCAATATTTGTTGGAATAACCCTGGGTTTTAATCAGATTTTATGCATCTTGGCATCGTGTTCTCCTCCACCAGTCTTACACACTGCTTTTGGATAACTTTATGCTTTACACTCCTGGTGCAAAAAGTTCAAAGATTTGAGCAGTTCAGCTTGGTTTGATGGTATATATCAAATTTGGTAAAATCAAAGAAACTCATCATTTTTAAGTGCTCTCTTATTTTTTTCCAGAGCTGTATCAGAGACTGTAGCTCCACCTCAGTGAATATATATCAGTGAATATATTTATATATATATATATATATATATATATATATATATATATATATATATATATATATATATATCACAATACCTACATTTAGAGTGTTATTTATTATTATTATTACTTTCAGACCCTGCATCCACTACAATGGACATCATGTATTGTCCTGATTTTAGATGTTTTGTAGCATATAGCACTATTTTAAGAGACCATGACCCAGCCAATGAATGAGTTTATAAACCAAATAGTAACTTGGCTCCACCCACTGCACTGAAAAAAAATATATATTTTTTTACAAATCTACTGTGGTTTAGAACACTTTTTAATCATGCTTTTTGCTTTGTAGTGTTTAGGAATTATACAATAAATAAAATATTACACATAGGCTTCCAATGCAATGGAAATAAAATAAAAACGAATAAATATTTTAGTTAACTGCATATACTTGCTATATAGATTGTATAGTAGAATATGCATTACAAACACTGGAGATAATTCAGGTCTGAAAGGGTTAGTATAAAGTATATATTCATCCTAACGAGAGTGCATCCGTATCTGTATCCAGAGCTTAACAACAATAACAACACTCTACAGCAGCGTTTCTTTTTTGGACTATTTTAATTCCCTGTCATGGGCTGCTTTCAGGTAACGCCTCTCGTTAATGAAGCAGACGGAAGTCCTGCTGATTCTATGAGGGTTCTTCAGATGTCCTAATTAATACAAACCGATATGCACAAAGAGCCGAACACCGCGGCAGCCGACGAATCAGCCGCAACAGCCCACAGCAACAGCTTCACACAGCGTCCAGCCTCAACAAGTCCCACCTCAGCTCCACTAATGCATTAAAATGCGTTAAAAGAAGCGTAATGATCGCTGGTTTGAATCCCGGTCATGCAGCTTGTCATCAGCTGCCAGAGCCCTGAGAGAGCAAAGTTGCACTTGCTCTCTCTCTGGGTGGGTACAGTAGATGGTGCTCTTTCCTCTCATCACTTTTAGGGTGATGTCGATCTGTGAGATGATGTATCAGAACCGAGTCGCTGCGCTTTCCTCCGAATGTTAGCGCTGTGATGCTACTCGGCAATGCTACAGCATCAGCAGCAGCTCAAAAAGAGGCGGAGTCTGACTTCACATGTGTCGGAGGAGTCTCCTTGTGTTGTGGAATCACTAGTGATAGGGGGATGAACAGCTGAGTAATAACTAAATAAAATCGGACAATTGGGGAAAAATAAGAGAAAATTAGAAGTAAATCTAAAAATAAAAAAAAAATACAACTAAACAGTTTCTCCATTAATTGTGTTCATGTGTTAATGTTGTGTTGACAGCACAAAAAATATCAGTTCGTGTCCAGATACAATTGTCAGGAATACCCATACCGTCGATAGCCAATGAAAAACAAGTATCTCCATTTTTTCTATATTTATTCTACTACATAATTTGAACACACAAACTTTGAATAGACCAATAGAAAGTCTCCAAAATGACATACATGAAATAAATCAATATTTTTTTTACATTGAATTGAAAGTTAAGAAAGTGAAAAAGTGAAAAGTGAAAAATATCTCCCCTGTAAAGTAGCTGTTTTAGAGATACATGTTTTTTAATTGACAGTGATGTAAATATTAAATGTTAAATATTTGGAAAAAAATACCACTTAAAAAATATGAGTTTCTTTGATTTTACCAAAATAAAAAAAAATCTTTGGAATATAATCAAGAGGAAGATGGATGATCACAAGCCATCAAACCAAACTGAACTGCTTGAATTTAAAGTTATCCAAAAGCAGTGTGTAAGACTGGAGTAGGAGAACATGATGCCAAGATGCATGAAATAAACTGTGATTAAAAACCACCAGGGTTATTCCACCAAATATTGATCATTTCTGAACTCTTAAAACTTTATGAATATGAACTTGTTTTCTTTGCATTATTTGAGCTCTGAAAGCTCTGCATCTTTTTTTTTATTTCAGCCATTTCTCATTTTCTGCAAATAAATGCTCTAAATGACAATATTTTATTTGGAAATTGGGAGAAATGTTGTCTGTATTTTCAGAATCCCATACCAGCTTTAACCCCTGTTTGCTGTTTTTTTTTTTTTTTTTTCTCAGGACTCTCAGAACTGAGTCGTCTATCATCCCTGTTCCCCCTCCTCAATAAACCCGGACTGAAGGGACTGAAGGAGCTGAAGGGGCTGAAGGGGCACCCAGGCTATAATTAAACTGGGTCCTTCAGGTCAGAGTCCACGGCCTATAAACCCGAGACTCCTCAGGGTAAACAAATAATCCCGAAGTGAAGCGTTTACGATCCGGACTCCGCATAAAACAACACGGCGCTCGCAGAAATAGTGGCGTATTCATGAATGGCCCACATATGCTCCCATAAAAGGCATCAAAAGGGCTTATTGTCCTGCCTGACACAGTCTCTGCTTTTTATAGTCCGGCTCAGACGCCCCCAGACGGGCCTTTTTTTTCCCGGCCTGACTTCCCGCGCTATTAGGAAGTGAAGCTACGAGACGTAACACAGGGCTTTATATTTTATAATTTACAGTTTCAGCTCCGGCTCACGCACCAGAAAACCTGATCCCGCCGCGTAATTGTAGCTGACAACGCAGGATTGTTCATCTGAAACTTCACAATTTCCTTTAATAGAATTCAGCTGCTGCCGTTTCCTGAAGAACCTGAGACCCAGTGTTGTTCCACCGGGAACGCTTCCAACTCAAACAGGCCGGGCTGTCAGACTGGGAGAAATGGGACTGGAAGGTGAGGCTAGCGAGAGCGGCGAGGCCGGGAGAGGGCCACTGACATTAACTTCAACTCGGAGGAGATTTTTTGCAGACTGTTATTCTACACTTTTCCCTCTTGCACGCAGTCTAAACACTCTGGAATGTGGGTGATGCTCATTCCCAACTGCTAGCGTGGGTTAACGGGGGTTAACCTGATCTGGAGAGATTCATACTTACATTTGCTTAAAAGTCTCATTCCATCATTTTTAAACAGTGATGGGAGTAACGGCGCTAAAAACAATGGCGTTTCTAACGCCGTTACTCAGTAACAAGTAATCTAACTAATTACTGTAACTAATAGTAACGCAATAGTAATGCAATAGTAACGCAATAGTAACGCAATAGAGTATTTTTACTGGTAGCTAGTTACTTATATATATAGTGGAGTTAGTTTTTTGGAAAAGTAACTAGTAACTATAACTAATTACTTTTTCAAAGTAACGTGCCCAACACTGTTTTTAATTTTTTTTTTAAACAGACTAGTTGTGTCTGTAGGGTTGCACCAATACAGATACCGAATCGGTGCCGGCGCCGATACTGGCACTTACACACAGTATCAGTATCGGCAATAGGTATCGGCCGATACCATTTCCGGGTTTTGTTATGCGGGAGTAAAAAATAGCAGGGTAAACTACTGCAGCAGCTGCCTGCCTTTCTACTCAAACAGCAAACGGTAAACAACAAAACCTGAGTAACCTGCTAACCGAGCCGAACGATAACGCTAACCAAGCCGAACACTAACCAAGCCGAACGCTAACCAAGCCGAACACTAACCAAGCTGAACGCTAACCAAACTGAACGCTAACCAAGCCGAAAAGCTAACCAAGCCGAACGCTAACCAAGCCGAACGCTAACCAAACCGAAAAGCTAACCAAGCCGAACGCTAACCAAGCCGAACGCTAACCAAGCCGAACGCTAACCGAACCGAAAGCTAACCGAGCCGAACGCTAACCAAGCCGAACGCTAACCAAGCCGAACGCTAACCAAACTTAACGCTAACCAAACTGAACGCTAACCAAGCCGAAAGCTAACCAAGCCGAACGCTCACCAAGCCGAACGCTAACCAAACCGAACGCTAACCAAACCGAACGCTAACCAAACTGAACGCTAACCGGGCCGAACGATAACACTAACCGAGCCGAACACTAACCGAACCGAACGATAATGCTAACCGAGCCGAACGTTAACGCTAACCGAGCCGAACGCTAACTGAGCCGAACGCTAACTGAGCCGAACGCTAACTGAGCCGAACGTTAATGCTAACCGAGCCGATCGCTAACCAAGCTGAACGCTAACCTGGCCGAACGCTAACCGAGCCGAACGATAACGCTAACCGAGCCAAACGATAAGGCTAACCAAGCTGAACGCTATCCAAGCTGAACGCTAACCGAGCCGAATGCTAATGCTAACCGAGCAGAACGATAACGCTAACCAAGCTGAATGCTAACCGAGCCGAACGACAACGCTAACCGGGCTGAACGATAATGCTAACCAAGCCAAACGCTAACCGAGCAGAGCGCTAACGCTAACCAAACTGAATGCTAACGCTAACCAAGCCGAACCCTAACACTATGGAGCTGGATTCCTGCCGTCCACCATCTCCTGGTGAGTAACGTTAACTTTACACAATGCAGATCTGAATACATGAGCCAGCTACCTAAATAACCATCTGAATAATAAATACTCACCAGAGTAACAGTCTTAACCTCTTAACGCGCCCAAATATCAGAATTAATAACCTATTAAATATCTGAGACTTTGAGAAAACAGAGAAGTCCAGCTTTTACTTCAACAAAACACAGAATAAAGAATAAAATAAAATTACTGTTCCATTAAATGAGCTGCTGCTGCATTTTTACAGCGTGAACACACAGGTCAGGATCTGTCTCTGCTGAGACGCACAAAAGCGTCGCACTGTTAAAATACGAACGCGCCAAAGTCTGGTTCTTAAAGGGAATGACAACTGGTACACTGATTGGTTCATTTTACTTTACTCCCAAAACACACCCCTCCTTATAATAAATTACATTGAAATGACTATATGCTATAGCAACGGCATGCCAGTATATATATATATATATATATATATATATATATATATATATATATATATATATATATATATATATATATATATATATATATATGGTGAATACAGTAGTTTGAATAGTTTAGATAGTGAAGGTCTGCAGTTCACACTTCAGTCAGTAAGAGTATTTCTGCGGAACTGACAGTATCCTGTATGAATCCTGAAGGCTTGACCTTTCTGTTAGTATAAACACACACACACACACACACACACACACACACACACACACACACTGAGAGCACTATTTATAGAGCAAACCACTGAACACACTGCGGCTGGTAGAGTTTGTTTACAGGTTGCTGTGTTTATTTACCCAGTCCTAAAGATTGGTAGTTTTAAAGATTAGTTTTTAATCGTAAAAATATTAAATACTATAATATTTAATCTGCTGGAGGATAAGATTTCACACACTTCAGTTCTACTGTTTTAGGTGTAATATGTGGTTTCAGGTCTCCAGTCAGGTTTGGGCAGAGTTGAGGCAAATGTGGGAAATATGATGTTTAAAAAAAAAGAATTGCAATATATATATATGTTTATATCAAATTTTAAAAAGTGATATTTCTTCATTGTTAAGGACATCGTAAAAAAAAAAAATACAGTAAATCTTAGAGAAAAAAATATTTATTGTTCAACTCAAATTGTAATGTTTTATTTTTTTTTATTAAATTGTAGGAAATCTTAGAACATTTTAAGATCCATTGCGATTTTTTATAATTGTATTTTTAAATCTGAAAAAAAAAGAATATATATATATATATATATATATATATATATATATATATATATATATATATATCAATGTATTCTTACACCCACAATGCTACACTGCCCCCCCACACAATCACACACTGCAGCCGCCAGCTCCAAAATAATTTATGCTGATTATAAATGATTAATTAGTTCAATCACACATGTTCTATAATTACAGACAGACAATGCTCTTCCCCTCTTTAGCTTTATAACCAGCACACTGATTTAATGTCAGTCTAAAGCTAGTTAAATGTCTCATCAAAAAACAAATACATTAATAATCTCCAGGATGATTTAGGGTAAAAGCAATATATCACTTTTTTTTTTTTTTAATAAATAAAACCTTTTTTTTAGGAAAAAATATATATTTTGATTGTTTTAATCAAATATTATAGAATTTTATAGTTCAAAATTCTATACATTGAAATTCTTCAAACATTGTTCATGACCTTACAAGGAAACATTAGATAATGTGATTTTTTAAATAAATTCTTACAATATTAGAAAAAATCTTACAATTATGTCAATAAACATGCAAAAATGTGACGTAGTGTAATTTTCTCTTTTTTTCCGTTTTATTAACCTGTGATCTGTAATATGTTTTTTTTTTTATTAAATTATAGTTAATTTTAAGAAACATCTACGTATTGTGATTTCGTTTTTTAAATCAAATTTGAGCAAATGTTTAGGAAAATTGTGAATAGAATTAGAATTAGAATTTTTGTAATCATTTTTAAAGGGTCTAAATACAAAGTACAACACCGCCCTCTAGAGGCCAGGGTTTTAACACAACACTAAATGAAGCACCTACAGTAATAGTGTCCGTGATACATCAGCTCACAGACGCAGCCTTGTGCTGATCCACATCACCTTACTAGGAGTGATGAGGGGAAAGAGAAGAGTGCCATCTACTGTGCCCACCCAGAGAGAGAGCAATGGAGAGACCAATTGTGCTCTCTCTCAGGGCTCTGGCAGCTGATGGCAAGCTGCATGACTGGGATTCGAACTGACGACCTCTTGACGATCATAGTGGCAGCACTTTAGACTGCAGGGCCACTCGAAGCCCGTCTTTTATTTATTTATTTTTTTTGCGAAGCTTAATTAGTACAGTCGCACCTGTTCTATAATTACAGAGAAACAGTGCTCTTCTTCTTTAGCTTCATGGCGCTAAAATGTCCTGCTAGCACGCTAGCTCGCTAACGCCGTGTTTATAATGGCTTGTTTAAAAAAAGTAGCATCTTAATTGCGCTGTGAACGTCTGGCCGTCTGGGCTTGTAAAGAAGTGGCTCGTGTCCTTGAGGCTTTCAAAGGCAGGGGAGCTTTTAAATTAGCGTTCTAGCATTAGCATTAGCATGGAGCTCGTAAAAACCTCTCGTTTTGAGCTGATATGTGCAGCAGAGGCTCGTGCTGAATGTATAATTAGCGAGGAGTCTGTAGCCCTGTCAGCAGCGCCAGCGCTAACGCCCGAGTCCCGGCCAACCTGTAATCTGAAACGGTGCGAACAATCCCCGTTTCAGGAGCGCGGGAGCGACGTAGCGGCGTAGTGGGGGAGGATAGGGAGGTGAATGGAGTCCATTGTGGACTTTCTGTCATCTGTGTAGCTTCCTGAGGGGAACCGCAGCAGAACCGGCCGTATAACTTTACAGAACAGCATTAATCAAGATAAATTACTGTTTCTGTTAATGGAGCTAAAAGCTCTGCGTGCATTTAAACATACTGCAGCTGTAAAACACTAGCAAACAGCTCGCTTCTTATATTTTATATATTATTTTATCATAATTAATAGATTCTTCTTTTTGCATGCATTTGTAGAAGCCTTTAAGCATGAAAGTCTTTTATGTTTATTCTTACTGGCTTGCAATTAATAGTGAACAATTTTTTATTTTTTATTTGATATAGACCCATTACATAATCATATTTATTATTTATACATTTGCTTTTAGTTATAATTAACCATAATCATCCACAACATCTTGTGTGGACTTAATGTTTTAGTTTTGACTGTGTCAGAGTTGAATGTGACAGGGTTGAATATAACAGGGGTGAATGTGACAGGGTTGATTTTCTCAGAGTTAAATGTGATGGGGTTGGATGTGACAGAATTTAATAAGTCAGGATTGAGTTTGCAGTCTGTCTTTAAGAGACATGTGCGTTGTCATTTCTGCAATAGTGATGTCAAAGGAACAGATATATTATATTTATAGTGCATGAATTGAATGCTTTTTGGGGATGTGTTTTGAAACTGAAATTTCATGTAATTTATTTATTATTTAAGAAAAAAATAATATCTGCTTAAAATAGAAAAAACATATTGTTGTATGCAACATTTTGCCAAAATTTGAACACTGACATGCTGTTCAACCAATAAGAAACCAAAAACATTTATCTATGGATTGTGATAAACCAAATGAATTGAATACTGATCTGAGCTGCTTTGTTTGTTTTGGATTTTAAAGGTCATTGGAGTTGAAAAATCATTATTCATGGCCATCCTCATTATTTCAGTTCACTCAAGAACATCTTCTATAACTCAAATGGTATAAGATGACGTCAGTCAGGAACACTAGAACACAGGAACATGCAGGAAGACGTATTGACAATCAGTGCTGGAGTGTGCTGGAGTGGAAGCGGTGGGGTAGGTGGGGAAGGTGAGGTGGTACACATGAGTGGAGATGTTTCTGATGGCTCAGGGGAACAGTGAGGGGGCAAAGGCTGGGGAGTAGTGAGTACAGTAGCCTCCCGGACCACCTGAACCACCTGCTGGGGAAGGGAATAAAACATAAGACCATATAAAAACACATAGGAATCTCCTAGTATGCTGTGTGTCTTATCTCTCCAAGCTAAAAGCTAAAAGATATCCATATAGTACGAAAACGTCTCTATATACTGTAATATTGGTAGTTTTTTGGGGTGTTTTATATGGAATTAAACATTTTACAGGTAGTTCCATCAAATACCATATACTAGAGGTTTCCTTGTATATAAATAACTTTTTTTATAAACAAAAAGCATCAATTTATACAGTCAAATGGTTCTTTTTCATAGTTCTACATAGAACACTTACCCATCATCCTCTAGTCCAAACAACTACTGGGTCCTAAATATCTCAGAGAAAGATAAAAATACTATAACAGGCTAAATACCAACCAAGGAATGCTGAATTAGAAGGGGAAAATGGCCACACCCTTGTTCCTTACTAGTGTCACATTATGTGCCTTATAACCTAGTGCACCTAAATTATGTATGGGTCTTTCCACCCAATGGGTGCCATTTGCTTTGTTTTTAACCTTTTTCAGGCAGCTTTACTTCTTTTTTACTTCGTTTTTAAACCAAAGATGGTAACAAAACTCATGTGACATTTAAAAAGCATGTTTAAAAGTCCACAAGTCCACTAATTCCTTTGATTTTCTCTCAAAAAAGTCGTCATTTTAAATAAATGTTTGACTGCATGTTTAAATAACTGATATTTTGACAAAAAAAATCACATCTGTTTCTGGCACTCACTCCTGTTACTTTTTATGTTTTGAGTAACAGGAAACTGAAGTAACAGGAATGAGCTCTTTTTAAAGCACAGAATGAGCAAAAACATGATAAATAGCTACAGTAAATGGTGGCTATGCTAATAGCATGAGGACACATGAGCACATTTTAGAGATTTTCACAAAATTTTGTATTTTAAAAATAAACAAATAAATAAGAATGTAAGAATGAATTCAGGTAACATGAGTGAGTGTTGAGATTGAGCTCCTCAGTCATTACAGTTACAATGAGATTAAATATACAGAAAAAAAAAACACTAATGAGGGAACTTAATTTTGGTCTTCCCATGATCTTCAGAAGAACCAGACGATGTCACTTCCTTTTGTAGATGTGACTTGTTCCTGTTGTAGAATGTTCCAAATGTTTCAGATGATGTGTTACGGTAACAGGACTGAGTGAAACCAGAGACACAGGGACACAACTGAATTTTGTGTTTTTTTTTTTACTTAAATGTTATGGATTTACTATGAAAAAAAAAAAAAAAAAAATATATATATATATATATATATATATATATATTTTTTTTTTTTTAAAGCATAGATGGGATTTGAAGTCCCACAACAATGCAAAACAATATGTCTGAAGGATTTTAATAATTATATTTCATGGTAAAGTTTATAGTTAAAGAGTGGAGATTCTTTCAGTATTCTAAGTGGTTTTTAATAATGCTTTAATTACATATTTTACTTTTGCAGTTAGGTCAATTAGGTACAAGACACCTATGCTTATGCTTAATAATAAAATGTATTTTAAAGTTATTTTGTGTGCACATTTATACATGTAATTTCCTGGGGGCAGAAATGGAACTCATTCTGTGAAATGACCTGTATTGGAATTTGCAGCCTTTATCTAAGACAAAATATATAATTGTCATTTAATTAAAAGCTAATCTTAACAAGTCAGTTTCAGACTTAACTTAAAACACTGAGACTCTAAACTCCTGAACATTTTCTTGAAGGTCATTCTTCTAAATTTAATGACAAGCAATGACAAAATAATATAAAACCAGTCAAATAAAACAAATACAAATACAGATGATTAAACTTTCTGTATTTTCTGAGCGCTGTTTCTATTGCAGAGAGAAAAGAGCGAGTAAATCAGCCTCTCCTGCCTCTGCTCTGTTTTTGTGTTGGGCTGCTGGTTTCTGAGGATAAAGTCATTGGACGTCCACGCCTCGGTGAACATGTCACTATTACTGTATCTTTCCCTGAGAAACGCTCACCCCCGCTGCAGAGAGGCGACCTGGGACAGACCTTCACCATGTGGCCATTACTGAGGAATCAGCCTGGGAGGTCATCCTGACCTCCGGACATTACGGCGGGTACTGACAGAGCGGGACGCATCAACAGGCTCCGCCCCGCTGCCACTTCCACCGCGCTCGGGTAAAAATAGACACCAGTGCTGCCTCTCTAACAGCAGAGCTACGGAACATTGCTTCCACCAATCACAGGGTTTAGATACAGAGTAGAACCTTCATTATACATATAACAGCAATAAAACTCCCAATCAAATCAATAATAAATTAGATTCTGATCTGAGTCCAAGCAAGTAAGGAATCATGGAATAGGTGTTCCTAATAATGTGTCCAGTAAGTGAAAGCACAAGGTAGTAGGTGTTTTTAATAAAAAGGCAAAAAAACGGAGATACAGTAGGTGTTTCTAATAAATTAGCAAACCAGTAATTGGAATCACAAGGTTATAGGTGTTTCTAATAAAGTGGCCACCCGTAAGCGGAAGTACAAGGTAGTAGGTGTTTCTAATAAACTGGCCACCAGTGAATGGAAAAATATTCTGTAGTTGTGGATAGGTGTTTCTAATAAAGTGGCCACCAGTAAATGGATGTACAAGTTTAGAAGGGTTTCTAATAAAGTGTCCACCAGTAAGTGGAAGCACAATGTAGTAGGTGTTCCTAATAAAGTGGCCAGTGCTGAAGGACACATTATTGCAGGTGTTTCTAATAAAGTGGCCACCAGTGAGTAGATGTACAAATTTAGTAGGTGTTTCTAATAAAATGGAAAATAAAAAGAAGATACTTTAGGTGTTTCCAATAATGTGGCCACCATGAAGCAGAATTACAAAGTAGTAGGTGTTTCTAATAAAATGGCCACCAGTAAGTGGAAACATATATTGTAGTTGTGGGTAGGTGTTTCTACTAAAGTGGCCAGTGCTGAAGGACACATTATTGGATGTGTTTCTAATAAAGTGGCCATCAGTGAGTGATAGCACAAAGTAGGTATGTGTTTCTAATAAAGTGACCAGTGCTAAAGGACACATTATTGCCAGTGTTTCTAATAAAGTGGCCACCAGTAAGTGAAATCATATACTGTAGTTGTGGGTAGGTGTTTCTAATAAAGTGGCCACCACTGAGTGATAGCACAAAGTAGGAAAGTGTTTCTAATGAAGCAGCCAACGAGTATGAGTATTTTGCATGGTGTTTCTGTTATTTTGTCCACTTTACAGTGCGTTAATTAATTAGCAATGATAAATGAAGTCTTTTAGACGTGATTTTTGTGAGAAAAAGTAACTTTCGCTTCTTCTACATTCAATTAACCGAGACTCTGTGCCCTCTCGACTTTCTTCCCGAGCGGCGGTTCAGATGGAGCCGGTGATAAATCGCGAAATCTGTGATTAAAGGTAAAAATGACGTTAGAGAACAGGTGACGCCTAAAAAAAGCAATCCGACGCTCGCCCTCTAATTTCCTGTCTGTGGTGAATTAATAATATTTTCTCCTCAGGTGCCATTCAACCAGGAGCTGGATGAGTTCCGTCTCCGGGTGGTGAAATTAATTGGACGTCTAGCTAAAAAAGTAAATAAGACATACCTTCATCCTAATGACTGCAGAGAGACGGAGGACAGGATGATAAATTAATTGAAAATCAATCAGCTTGCTTGATGAAAGGGCCTTTTTTATTATCCATAACAAGCCAGGAACAGCATCAATAATGGAGGGGATCGGATGTCGCCGAGAGATCCAGAGATAGAGCGCCGTCTAGACCCGGCTGTCTGCTCGGCCTCTGTACAACACAGCTACAAAACGCTGCTTACACGGACAAGCCAAAAGTCATGGGACCGCAGCACGGTGTGTAAATAGATCATGAAGGGTTCTTTTAGGGGGTTTATGGCTTGAGAAGGCCTGCACCTATCTACACAGTTTTAAGGTGTTCCAAAGTTGTGCGCTGGGAATATAGAACAAAAGGTTAATATTTCCACCCATAGTCTGTAGTAATGATGGTTACCGGCAGCATCCGGCTTAAATTGTCCATAGAAGGAAATATAAGAAATCTAGGTGAACTGTTCGTAAAGTTGGTAAAGAACTTTGGTAATAGGTACCTTTGAGATAAAGACTAATAAAATGATGTGTACTGTTCATTTCTGTACACTTGATAGAGAAGCAGGTGTCCCAATACTTTGTGTCAATAGGTACCTTTGTGGCAAAGGATTTGAAAGCTATGTGAATGGTTCATTTTAGGGTAGTTGGTTAAGAACAAAGGTGTCCCAATACTTTTGTTAATAGGCAAAGGTTAAGAAAACTATGTAAACTATTTGATTTTGGCTGAACTGTTCATTATTGAGTGGTGGGAAAAGAAAGCAGGTGTCCCAATACTTTTGTTAATAAGAAAAGGATCAGACAACTAAGTGAACTGTTTATTTCAAAACAATTGATAGAGATAGCAAGTGTCCTAATACATTTGTCCACAGGTAGTTTTCAGGTAAAGATTCAGAAAACTACGTGGACGGTTCGTTTCAGGGCAGTTGATAGAGACAGCAAGTGTCCCAATACTTTTGTTAATAGGGAAAAAATCTGAAAACGACGTGAACAGTTCATTTCAGTGCAGATGGTAGAGAAAGCAAGTGTCCTGATACTTTTGTCCATAGGTACTTTTAACGTAGCGGCTCAGAAAACTATGTGAACTGTTCATTTTGGCAGGGGTTTCGATACTTTTGTTAATAAAGAAAGGATCAGAAAATGATGTGAACTGTTCATTTCATCATTTGTTTATAGGTACTTTTAAGTAAAGGCTTAGCAAACGATGTGAAATGACCTGTTTATTTTAGGACACTTGGTAGCGGAGATATGAACTGTTCAGTTCAGTAGTTGATAGAGAAAGCAAGTGTCTTAATACATTTGTCCACAGGTAGCTTTCAGGTAAAGAATCAGAAAACGATGTGAACTTTTCGTTTCAGAGTAGTTGGTAGAGAAATTAGGTGTCCCAATACTTTTGTTAATTGGTACCTTTGAAGTAAACTTTCTGAAATCAAAGTGAACAGTTCATTTCCGGGTAGTTGGTTAAGAAAGCAGGTGTCTTGATACTTTTGTTAATAGGGAAATGTTTAGAAAACTAAGTGAACTGTTCATTTCAGGGCAGTTGATGGAGAAAGCAGGTTTCCCGATACTTTTGTCCATAGGTAGGTTTCAGGTAAAAGCAGAAAATGATATAAACTGTGTGATTGTGGGTGAACTGTTCATTTTGGTGCTATGGGTGGGGAAAGCAGGTGCCCCACTAGTTTTGCTAATAGGAATAGGATCAGAAAACTATGTGAACTGTTCATTTCAGCGTAGTTGGTAGGGAAAGCAAGTGTCCAAATAGATTTGTTCCAATACTTTTGTCCATAGGTAGTTTTCAGGTAAAGACTCAGATAACTAAGTGAACTGTTCATTTCAGGGAAGTTGATGGAGAAAGCAGGAGTCTCTATACATTTGTCCATAGGTAGTTTTCAGGTAAAAGCTGAGAAAATGATATAAACTGTGTGATTGTGGGTGAACTGTTCATTTTAGTGCCATGGGTGGAGAAAGCAGGTGCCCCAATAGTTTTGCTTATAGGAATAGGATCAGAAAACTATGTGAACTGTTCACTTCAGGATAGATGGTAGGGAAAGCAGGTGTCCAAATACTTTTGTCCCAGTACTATTGTTCATAGGTAGTTTTCAGGTAATGGCTCAGAAAGCGATGTGAACTGTTCATTTCAGGGAAGTTGAAAGAAAAATAATTAGGAATGAGATTAGACAACTAAGTGAACTGTTCATTTCAGGGCAGTTGGAAAGAAAGTATGTGTCCCGATACTGTCATCCATAGGTAGTTTTCAGGTAAAAGCTCAGAAAATGATGTGAACAGTGTGATTGTGGGTGAACTGTTCATTTCGGTGGCGTGGGTGGAGAAAGTGCTGGATCGATAGAGGTGTTTTAGCTCTACACTCTTAAAAACAGAGGTACGATATGAGTACTTTTTTGTTCTCAAAGGTACACTCTTCATAATTGTACCCTCAAAGGTACAATATTGGTCTTTACAGGGTCAGATTTGTTCCCTCTGAAGTACAAAGTAATTTCTAACAGCATTAAGTACAAATTTGTACCATTTAACCAGCCAAAAGGTACATTCAGTATTCTGTATCACTGTACTAATAGACAATATATATTTAAATTGCACATTTTTTATTTAAAAGCCAGACAATTTTCGATCATCAAGTTTTTGAGCCATATTCAGTTGATGATGATGTTTATAATGTTTATAATCTTTACTGGCACAACAAACATGGGTACAAAAAAGGACTTTCACTGAAAGATACTTTTTTTGTACCTCAATATAAGGTACAGCCCCAGCGACAAGCTTTGTACTCTTTTAAGTACAAATCTGTACTTACTTTTCTTAGTGTGTACAGGAAAAGAACAGGTGAAAATAAGCTTATCCTGAGATATTAAGGCCGCACTCTGGTGGCATTTAAAAAAACAGCATGCGTTTCACAAATGCCAGACTTTCAGCATCACACAATAGATCTCATCTGGGCGGCGTGTGAGAGAACCAACCAACAGCATCCCATCCTTCAGCTCTCTGCAGAGAAAAGTCCCCGTACCCTCGGCCAGCGGGGCTGGAGATACGGGCTTTTCAGCACCGACGGAACTGGGGAACCAGGGAACCGGGAAGAGCCGCTCTGATTGCTGGAATATGCTGATCTCATTACAGGCCGCGATGCTGCTGTTTGTTTCCGTCTGCTTTTTTGACTCACCTGATCAAAGGAAGCTCTTACGTAACACGGGAGTTAAATCGCTGCGCGGGGAAGATTATGTTCTATGTTTATTTAATGGTATCCTGTCACATGACATGCATATATTCATGATCGTGAGCTCGGAGGATAATGAAGGCATTGTTTGGGTAAGCTTGAGTGTTATACATTCAGAGTTGCATGCTTTAGATCACTCTGGTGAGGCAGTGTGTAGATTAGTGAGCAGAGTCACTGGTAGAATAGAATTTTAGTAAAGATAATAAAGTTGTATGAAATACAATCGAGTAAACTCTAGGAGGAAAAGTCTTTTGGTAAATGATTCAACTTAAATAAACTTAAATAAACAATTCACACTTTGTAACTTTCAGTTCTTCTAGACCATGCATCTTTCCTATTGGTTTCTCACATAATGGGCGTGTCCCACAACAACTAACTCAACATCAGTACATCCCTTTTGTGTAATCAAAGAACGCTAAAAAGACGAATCAGAAACATTTCTATGTTTCTACACTTTCTATTTGGTATCTTGATATATTAGACTTTAATTCAGTTTAATTAAATTTAATTCTTTAATTGATTAATTTAATCCTTGTGTTCCCTCACTCTCCGGTACTGTGTGTGTGTATGTGTATGGAGGAGCTGCTGGATAAACCAGCTACTGCTCCAAAGATTTTGAACACCTTAGCAACACCTAAGCAACCACTACATATAGCATAGCAAAACCTTAGCAACCACTTAGTAACACTATAGCAACCACCATGGACACTATAGCAAAACACTATAGCAACCACTTAGCAACCCTATAGCAACCACTATGGATAGCATAGCAAAACCTTAGCAACCACTTAGTAACACTATAGCAACCACCACGGACACTATAGCAACACCTTAGCAATCACTTAGCACTACGGACATCATAGCAAAACCTTAGCAACCACTTAGTAACACTATAGCAACCACCACGGACACTATAGCAACACCTTAGCAATCACTTAGCAACACTATAGCAACTATTGGTCAAAAGTTTGGACACCCTACACGTCCAGAGCAACCTAGCGTCCATAGCCATGCCATGCGTTTGAACATTGCGTAACAACGTGCAAACACATTTTAATCTGAATACATTACCAAGCAACACCATAGCAACCTCTTATCAGCCACTTAGCAACACTATAGCTGTCAATTAGAAACTGATTAGCAACACTATAGCAACCACAATGGTTACCATAGTAACACTTTACCAGCCACTTAGCAACACAATAGCAACCACCATTAACACCTTAGCAACACTATAGCAACCACTATGGATAGCATAGCAAAACCTTAGCAACCACTTAGTAACACTATAGCAACCACCACGGACACGATAGCAACACCTTAGCAACCACCTAACAACACCCAAGCAACCACTTAGCAACATTATAGCAACCGCCGCAGATACCATAACACTAACACTTTAGCAAACACCTAGCAACTGCTTAGCAACCAGCTACGTATCAGCACTGCAGTCACACTCACACTCAAGTTTATAAAGTATGTTTTACTGCTGTAAATTAGGTAACAGTGTGGATTTAATCAAACTTCTAGTTTATTGAGCTATTTTGGGTAAATGTTACACAATTAACTTCTGTTATATTTCTTAACCCGTATGAATAATGTTTTACAGAGTGTTTGTTCTTGTTTTTTTTTTTTGTCTGTGTAGTAGATGTGTTTCTGCTCGGCTCCTGGCAGCCCTGTGTGTAATACCTGTGACACCTGGCGAGCCTCAGGTCATCTCTCTCTATCTGAGACTGCAGCACAGGTGCACTGATGACATCATCCAGACACCGAACACCTGCACGACTCCGCCGTACACTGGAGTGTGTTACAGCACCTCTCCAAACAGCACATCACACATATAGAAAATTTAAAAATGTAAGAAATGTTTTATTTAACCATTTATTAGAAATACAAGACAATTAGCAATGCGTTTCGGCACTCAAGCCTTCATCAAGGTTAAAATAAAACTAATAACATCCCTGTTTTTAAAACATACGTGATTACAAAGCAACCAATTAGAAAACTCCAAGTATTGAAGGTCAAGTAGAAGATCTAGCTAACTAGATTTAATACTCAGCAGAGAACAGAGCAAACTGAGGGGTGTTGTTACTAGAAAGGACAGGTGGAACCAATCAGTAACTGGGGGAGTGGGAACGCCACAGCATCACATGATTAGCTGAGTCAGGGAAGTCCAGTGTGAGTGGATGCTGGGAAGTGGAGTCTTTGTTGAGTTGTTCAGAGTCAAGAGCAGACAGACTAACAACTAAAAACAAATCAATATCAATTAAATTATCTTTAAGCAAAATAACTAAATATTAGAATGTCTAATTATAAAGTTCCAAGTAAACATGACTTTTTACTAAATTTGAAGCAATGATTAAGCTAAAATCTATAAGTTATTTGCTTAATTATATTTTCATGGTATGTTGATTTTATGTAATAATCTAATTCTAACTCTCTGAGATCTCTGAGTTTTTGAGATTTAATTGGCTGTAACTTTTCAATGGTATTCTAATGTCTAATTTCAGATGCACTATTCATATATTTAAACGATTATTAAAATAATATGTTTATATGCATGGCAGTTTCTCTCTCTTGCTCTCTCTTTCTCTCTCTCTAAAGCATGTCACACACTAGCTATTTTATAAGAAACACCTGATGAAGGTCTAGAGGATGTCTAACACAAACTGTGCGTCGACAGATGGCCCACTGCTATCCAACCCAAATCTAACACTCGCCCACCAGCCAATCACAGGCCTCCGACTGCAGTAATTAATTGGACAGGCGGGTGGATTAGGGCTGGATCCAAAGTCAAGCTCTGCAGACGCAGGGTTGGAGAACTCTGCTCTAACTGTACCCAAGCCAGGTGGAGCTGGAAGGGAGGGGTTTCCAATAAAGTGGCCAGTGGAGTCACTGCGGCGCTCTGATTGGGCCACCACCCACATAATATCTGGTCAGTGTGGTGGTCCCTTTTCATTAGAGGGTAGAGAGGGGCTGATCAACTGTGCAGCAACAGATGGGCTACAGACACATGAAATAAAATAATATTATACAATATCGAATGTGTCAAAAGTTTTAGAACAACATTTTCTTTCCATTTTTTTTTGGTGCAACGATAAGCAGTAAACTTACTACTGTGTATAGGGCATTAGAAAATAGAATACCACAGCAACCACTTAGCAACCCACTACAACCACCTGAAATTATATAGCAACTATCTAGTATCCACATTGCTATCACCATGCAGAAATATGATTAAAAAACACCTAGAAACAGCATAGCAACCACTTGAAACACTACAGAAACCACATAGCAATCATATAGCAACACCCAACATACCTCAGCAACCACCTAATGCAGCTTAACACTACACTAAGTCTCATTTTCTACTATAAACAGAAGTCTACTGTACAGTTAATCGTGAATGCACCGTGTTTTTCAGCGAAGACTATTTGCAATATGCTGTGATCATTGCTGTACGGATTTGATTGTATTCAATGACAAGAGCTTAAGTAAGTTTAGGGTGTTTGTGATGCTGATTTCTAAAAAAACACCATACCTCATCCCTATGTTACTCAAAAGTACAGGATACTGTTCCATCACTCCAGAGAACACATTTTTTCCACTGCTCCACAGCTCAATACTGGGGGGTTTATACCCCTCTATAGCTCACTGCTGGCTTTAGACATGGTACCAATAGGTTCATCATGTTTAGTCTTCAGAGAGTCCCTCTGTACTGGCGATAGTTTACTTCTACAGGGACTAGACCTTTCCTGAATGAGCCAATGGGCTAAAATACACACACACACACATATACACACACACACACTGCTTTTAGAAAGAGGAAAATCAATAGGAGCAAAAGGGGTAAACCTTAAGAGTAAATTAGACTGAATTCAGACTGGACAGCGAGCGAGCATGCTTCTTTAGCAGAGAGTGAGAGAAAGAGAGAGAGAGAGGGAGAGTGAGATAGAGAAAGAGAGAATGTGAAAGAGTGAGAGAGAGAGAGAGAGAGAGAGAGAGAGAGAGAGAGTAATCATGTGAGGGTTGAGTCTATAATCACTGGGATAAACAGTGACATTCAAGTGGCTCAGACTCAGACCTGATTAGACTGTTTTATCTCTCCTGTACCTTTGACATACCTCCTCCCTGGATCACTACCACTCTCACTTCACCAGCCTGAATCACTCTCACCACCCCGGCCTAAGGCACTCTCACCACCCCTGGCCTAAAGCACTCTTATCCCTCCTAGCCTAAACCACTCTCACCCCCCCCCCTGCACTAAAGCAGTCCTCCCCTGGCCTAAAGCACTATCACCACTCCTCTGCCTAAAGCACTCTCACCCACCCTGGCCTAAAACACTCTCACCCCCCCTGGCCTAAAACACTCTCACCCCCCCCTGGCCTAAAACACTCTCACCCCCCCCCCCCCCACCCCCCGGCCTAAAACACTCTCACCCCCCCTGGCCTAAAACACACTCTCATCCCCCTGGCCTAAAGCACTCTCACCACCCCTCGGCTTAAAGTACGCTCACCCCACCTGGCCTAAAACACTCTCACTCCCCCTCTGGCCTAAAGCACTCTCACCCCCCTCTGGCCTAAAGCACTCTCACCCCCCTCTGACCTAAAGCACTCTCACCCCCCTCTGGCCTAAAGCACTCTCACCCCCCCTGGCCTAAAGCACTCTCACCCGCCCCCCCCCCCCCTCGGCCTAAAAGCACTCTCACTCCCCTGGCCTAAAACACTCTGACTTCACCAGCCTGAATCACTCTCACCCCACCGACCTAAAGCACATGGCCTAAAGCACTATCCCACATTCCCCCTGCTGGCCCAAGTCACTCCCTCCGCACCAGTCTAAATCACTCTCACCTCCCCCTGGCCTAAATCACTCTCACCCGCCCCCGGCCTAAAACACTCTCACCCCACCTGGCCTAAATCACTCTCCCCTCCTCCTGGCCTAAATCACTCTCACCCCCCCTGGCCTAAAACACTCTCACCCCACCTGGCCTAAAACACTCTGACTTCACCAGCCTGAATCACTCTCACACCACCGACCTAAAGCACATTCACATTCCCCCTGCTGGCCCAAGTCACTCCCTCCACACCAGTCTAAATCACTCTTACCCCCCCGGCCAAAAAGCACTCTCACCCCCCCCGGCCAAAAAGCATTCTCACCCCCCTGGCCTAAAACACTCTCAACCTTCCGGCCTAAAACACTCTAACCCCCCTGACCTAAAGCACTCTCACCCCCCCTTGGCCTAAAGCACTCTCACCCCCCTGGCCTAAAACACTCTCACCCCCCCCCCCTGGCCTAAAACACTCTCACCCCCCTGGCCTAAAACACTCTTACCTGAATCCTGAATCACTCTTATTATACCAAACTAAAACACTCAGCCTGCTGGTCCTAATTACTCACTCTGCTGGCCCAAGTCGCTTTTACACCATGGCCCAATTCACTCTCACCTCAAACACTGCTGCTCATCTTCTTCTCATCATCATCATCTTTATCTCACCATTATCTTAATTTTATCACCAAATCAATTGAATTTCCATTAATGATGCTCTAGATTATAGTTAGTGTAAATTTAACAGGTAGATATTCTTACTGCCACTGCCTATTATGTAGTTCATTCTAATATTATATAGAGTTAATTACAGGTAGACAGACGCTCACTGACAGTGTACATTATATAATTATGTGGGGTTATTGTAATGTTATGTAGATTTCTACAGGTAAAGAGTTGTATATTACGCTCTGTCTTTATGTATAGTATTGTTGCTGAGAGTTCTTCAGGATGCTGAGCCGTGGTTGTAGAGTATCTCTGCACTGTTTAAAAGCTACCTGAGTGGTTAAGTGGCTGCAGTAAGGAGCTGATGATGGCTGTGTGTTCTTTTGTGACAGATATTGATCTTCTGTGGCCTTTAAAACGCTGGAGTGTGACACTGCTCAGCGACACATGGACACCGCCACAGTCCGGCTTAAATACACCGCAGGCTTCTCCGAAAAACAAATAGAGCTCAGAAAAGAGAAGCCAAACATCAGACAGATTTTTCTTCTTTTTCTTTTTTGCTCTTATCTCTTATTGGATTTCAGCTTTAAAATCACAAAATCCTGAAGTGATACAACTGATCTAAACACATCTGAGAGATTAATCATTATTTTATCACAGATTTCAGAAATCAGTAATACAAAAGGACAAAAGATTAAAAAAAAAAAAAAAAACCTTATAAAATCCTCAGTGAGCAAACCGAAGGCAGTAAGGCCGTAAAAAAGTCCTTCAGAGCTGGAGAAAGAAACCTTGGAATGAACTAAAGGTGTTTCTCTATACCAAGAAAACTAAGAATGGTCACTTTCCAAGAACAACCTCACAGAAGAACATAAGAAAAGAAAAATGCAGGCCTTATTGATATGCTTTGAATTGTTTTATTAGCCATATAAAATTATATTGCTATAGACTATAACTGTAGAAAATGTGTTTCTGGTTAGTCACTATTATCTGAAGCTAAGAAAACCCAACGTTTCAACATTCAAGGCAACTTAATTTACGTAATTTGTTAGATTTTTGAGTTTGAGAATGATTTTAAAGTTTTGAAGAAAACGACCAACAGCTGTGCCAAATACAAATCTTTAGTAATATGTATAAAAACATGTAAAAAAATCACTTACAAAATTTTGAGTAATTTAAGTTATATGCAATGTGTACTGTAACTCATATAGAAGGTGCAACACTTTATATTTGCAAATTTTGTAAATTAACAACTGGGAATTGGGAATTTATGACTAATATAAAAAGTTCTGGAAAACAAAATTAAGAGACAACTTCAGTTTCTGAATCAGTTTCTCTGATTTTGCTATTTGTAGGTTTATGTTTGAGTAAAATGAACATTGTTGTTTTATACTATAAACTACAGACAACATTTCTCCCAAATTCCAAATAAAAATATCATCATTTAGAGCATTTATTTGCAAAAAATACATGAGAAACGGCTGAATTAACAAAAAAAGATTACTCCATAAAGAGGAAGATGGATGATCACAAGCCATCAAACTGAACTGCTTGAATTTTTGCACCAGGAGTAAAGCAGCATAAAGTTATCCAAAAGCAGTGTGTAAGACTGGTGGAGGAGGAAAACATGATGCCAAGATGCATGAAAAAAAAAAAAACTGTGAATAAAAACCACCAGGGTTATTCCACCAAATACTGATTTCTAAAACTTTTTTTATGAATATGATATTTTTTTTGCCATGAAAACATTCTGGAAGCATTTACATCTCAAATGATGACATTTTTGAGCAGCTCAATGTCTTCTGGTATAAAGACAAATAATATCATGTGGCTGTCTCCTACTATAACTGTGTTATAACAAGTAAAAAGGGAACAGAAAAAAAATGGAGAAAAACACAATTAAAACCATATTTTTTTTTTTCACTGTGCACTCCTGTGCATAAACCGTGGTTATTTCTCTTTGTTTGTTTGCTTGTTTTTTCCTCCTCACAAAATCCTGTTCACCTCGCTGCGGTTTGGAACGCTGCCCTCCTCCAGCGCTGCTGTGTTCTCTGGACCAGACACATTACACTGGTTTAGGAGCAGGACTGGGAATAGGGGGGAATCTTCCTTCAGAAGCACAGCCAAGCCCTGCTAACACACTCTCATCAAAGCCTGCGCCGAGTGGACTGGTGCGGTTCCAGTGTATCTCTGGCACGCCGGCCCGGCCCGACAGGTTATCTGCGGAGAGGAGGAGATAATTAGCTGGGCAGAAGCGTCTCGGGGAAAGAGGCGATGCTAATCCCGGCCAGAAGAGCCGGTATCTGCGGATCCATGCCGAACTGTCACTCAGCGCGGCGCTCGGGTCTTATTGACAGCCGGGCGCGTCTCTCCGGCACAACACATTCATCTGGGCCGCTGCCAGCGCTGACGTTTTTGGGTTAGCGCGCTCTTCCTCTCCGACGCCGAGTTAAGAATAGGGTTCTGGGGGTGCGGCCTCATTATGTACATCATAACGTGCCGAGTGCTTCACAAAGAGCTGCTATTATCTCTGTTTATCTCTTCCTCTCTTCCTGACAAAACGGAATCCGGTCGCCGCCGAGATCACAGAGCATCTCAGGCTAAGCGCTAATCTAGTGCTACAGCTAAAGAGGGAGATAGCACGCTCTAAAAAAACAGTGCAGAAAAACAAGTAAAGGAAACTGAGAAAAGTGCAAGAGCGCAAACCTTAGCTGAACACCGGGGCAAAGGATTACGCTCGCTAGAAATCTTCAGTTAAGATAACAATTTTTTCTCACTGAAGCATCAAAACAATGAATGAACACATGTGGAGTTTTATGTACTCAACAAAAAAATGAGCTGACCTCCACAGTCACCGGACCTGAACCCAATCCAGATGGTTTGGGGTGAGCTGGAGCTTCACAGAGTGAAGAAGGCAAAGGAGCAACAAGTGCTAATAAACACCTCTGGGAACTCCTTCCTTCAAGACTGTTGGAAAACTTTTTCATTTCAGGTGGCCACCTCTTGAAGCTCATTGAGAGAATGAAGCCAAGAGTGTACAAAGCAGTAATCAGAGCAAAGGGGGGCTTTTTTGAAGAAACTAGAATACATATATTTTTTAAAAGTTATTTCACCTTTTTTGTTAAGTACATAAAACTCCACATGTGTTCATTCATAGTTTTGATGCCTTCAGTGAGAATCTGCAATGCATATAGTCATGAAAATAAAGAAAACGCATTGAAAAAGAGAAGGTGTAAAAAAATGGTAAATTAACATCCAGCGCTAGTTTTAGACTTTAACAGAAGGTATTTTTTATTACATTAATGTTTACTTAGTTTAGCTTTACTTAACTTAGTTACTCCCCCTCACCATCACCCAGTGGTGAGACCTGCTAAATTAGATTTAGTATCATGAGGGCACAAAAAAATATGCCTTGCGCATCTCAAAACGTGCAAAATACATTGAACAAATTCTCGCGAATCATGGGTGTGGCTAATTTTGGGCATAGCACTAAAATAAACGGTTAAAATCAGTGCATCACTTGAAATTCCCTTTAAGAGGCAGGTGAGCTCTGACTTTGGCGCGCTCGTACCTTAACAGGGATTGGCTGAGTCCGAACATGTGATGTTGTCAGGTGCATATTGGGGATTGTAGTTCTGGACAGGAGTATGATTGTCAATGACTGGAGGGAAAGGCGGAGTTAGTGTAGCGGGCTCAGTGGTTTAATACCTGGTGCTAATTGAGATGTTGAAATATTTTTAATTGGGCGCCAGTTATTAAATTAATTTAATTAGATTAATTAATAAATTAATTAATCAAATTAATTAATAACACAAGACATCTCAGGGTGTGGTTTCTACAGGTGACAGAAATTTTCATAACCAAGTTATCCAGAAAAACACACTGAAATTACAGGTTTTGTAAAATAAAAGTATTTTATTAAATCACACAGATATGAGTAAATAATTCATTAAAAAGTACTAAATGTAGCCATTACATATCAAATCATAGTGTAGAATGATAAATGAGAAATAAAAAAACAAACATGTTATAATGCTGATATGAAAGGAATAAAGATTAATAGAACTATAAAGTGAATATTTCTAAATAAGGGTCTAAGGCATTTTAAGTCTACGAAACCAATTCTTATTTCCACCCAAGACACTCAAAATGAGTCATCTATACTAAAGACGCTCTATTAAAGACCTGACCCAGACCATGACCAACAGAACACCATCTGCCGAAAGATTAAACCCAGCTCTGCCTTACTCTGAGTTGTTGAAGTGGGCCTTGGTGACGTCCGCCTGGGTTGGTCGTCTGATGCTTCACCCCGAAAAAGGATCACGTGAGCCTGCCTGCAGGGTGGGTTGACTTCCTGTGTCAGCACGGAGCCCCATGAGAACCCACAGGGAAATCCCTTCGCTCTCAGCTGGCTTGCTGGTGGCCTCCGGACCGCAGGTTTCTGGGTTGGATCTGGCGGATCTCTTTTTCAGCTGTACTTTAGCTAAACTTAGATGGAATAATGCTTGGCTTCGTAGATTGTAAAATAACCTTAGATATTTTAACTAGGATAGCTAAGATTAATATACTTGAAGATTAAATGCGCTAGTCTAAGAAAACTAACTTAAGATGACTAAACTAACAGTCTATCCTTTCTCCATCTCTGGGCTCCCTAACCTCTCTCCTCTAACTGTTTTCCTCAACTCATCTTCTCCAACTCCTTCTCTAACTGCTCTGACCTGAACTGCAAACTCCTCCAACTGAACTCAAACTGTGTCTGCCCAGTTTACTATTAGACTCTGTGGCCTGTTTGGCCCTTGAGCTCCGATTGGCTCTGTGGCCCAAGTGTCTGTGTTTTGATTGGTCTAGGAGCAATTTCAAACTTTGGTGGGGATTCACAAAGGGCCATAAAACCCCCCCTCGCTCACATGGTCAGCATGCTTCAGAATTTTTCTAATAGATCAAACCAAAAGAAAACTCAATTAAACAGTGGATCAAAATACATTTTTCAGCATATCAGTTTGTGATGATAAATTCAGGAAACACAATCTTACAATTGAATCACAATAAATGTAATATATATATATTGCCCACAAACAGTTTTGTAATACTCAAGATAATCTTAGAAATACAATGATGGATGGTACTCTGTCAGAAAGAGATCAAGAGTCATGATATTATTTAAACCCAATTAAATCACTTAAAAGAAAATACATGATTAAACCACTGATAACCAAATAAAGCTATATTATCAAATGCTAATTAAACCTTGTTGATTCAGACTTGAATGTGTAGGAGAATTCAATCAGGACACATCCAAACACATATACCATATACCAGACACATATACCATTATTTAGTAAACATTCTATAAAACACCTTTTTTATATAGTCAATATATATGTATTTTAAGCAAAATCTTCTTAGTGAGAAATTCCTCCCCTCTGCTGTGTTTAGATAAGCGGCTGTCGTCGGAATTTACGACCGTGGGGGAAGTTGGTGAAGTTGGTGCTGGGAATGTAATTTCCAAGCTAAGAGCATTCATTTTAACTTCATGAATCTTATTTCTAAGTGGTTGCAGAAAGCACAAACCCCTAAATTGGTATAATATATTTGGTGAATTTACAATTTCCAAGGCATTCATTAAGTTTTGAACCCTCTCTCAAGTCCCGTAGTCCCGTCCTTGTCCTGGTGATTGTGCTGTTGGCAAAACCACAATTGTGCACAGTTCCAGATGTTTAAACATTAACGGTCCTAAATCCAGATTTACGACTGACAGCGTCTGAAGGAATGTCAAAAAAGAATTTAAAAATGTTTACCCTGACTTGCATTTAGGGTTCTCGAGCGAGGCTGAGTGAAGAAATAGTCAGGAAATGTCATTTTGAAATTTAAGGCTGTTTGAAAAAGATAACTCCAAGGCTTTTAGAGTGTTCTGGGGGTTGAAGTTCCTTATAGACCATAAAGTGGGGGTAGTATGTGTGTGTGTGTATGTGTGTGTGTGTGTGTGTGTGTCCAAGCGATGCAGGAATCCTCTGTTTAATCCACTACATTCCCCCCCCATCGATCGATGGGCCACTGGACGTTGGGTCATCGGTCGATGTCAACGTGGATTTCTGTAGACAGAGCATGTTAGGGTACATCTTTCATGCAATTGGTGTCCTGTTGGTCATGCTTTCTTAAGACAATCTACTACAAGGTCGCTGACAGAGTTTTTGGTCTAATGGATATACAATTTCTCTGATGATCAGTTTTTTTTTTGTTGTTGTAGCTATTGGCTTTTGGTTCTGAATAGAATAGTTAATTTAATGTGATAGTGTGGCAACAAGCATATGAAAGGGTCACAAATAGTTTGCTAGCTATTTGTTCCTTTATAACTTTATCAAGACAACCTACCCATAAGGTATGCTTCAATAATTAGCCACTACTTAGTCAACAATTGAGAACAATATAGCGGAGCAAACGTAGTCAGAAGGGAAACAAAATATGTTTTGGGCACCTGAAGAGAAGAGAAAAAAAAAATTGGCACCCCCCCTTCTCCATGTATTTATTATACTGCTATGCTAATGGTTTGAGATGGTGATTCAAACACTAGGTTTAACAAAATATCCAATTTGTTGTGAGTTATGCTACTTGGATAGGTGAGTTCCAGACAGTGAATGTGTGGTACGTTCTCAATTTAACAATTGCGTCAGGTCAGAATATGGTGGACAATGAACACTCAGTGTGTCTAGGTATTTATCCCCGTATTATGATTTAACCTAGGGCATTATTGGTCCCGACTCGTCCCATGGGGCTTTTGCATAGTTTAATTGGGTTACAGTGAACTTGTTTGAGAATCGGTTTAATAAAACACTGACGATGCGGGATTTGGTTCCAGATGCGAGGCAGTTTGTCTGCCCCTGCATGAGGACCAAACCAATGAGACCTGAGCTCGCAAATTGTTTTGCCAGTGCTGTGCTGGGACCTCACCAGTAGCTTGTCAGCAGTGTAGCACAATGGTTGGTATCCAAGCGTGCTTTTTCCCAGTTTTGGGTGTTTCCGCAGTTCTCCGCTAGAACGGTGAGATATACCAACACCTGAGAAAGTGTGGTTCAGCGAAAAAGTTGTGGCCTGAGCCATTTCAATAGGGTCTGGGGGACGTCCCCCCCATCTGGCAAATGCACCTGCCACGGTGATGAGATGTTTGTTCCTTCGAACAAATTTCATGAGTCTTTCGACCCAATCCATTTGTGGAATTGGCCATACACCACACAGATCTTCTGAAGATTGGGGCTGAAAACACACTAGCCTTTTTCCAACAAGTGGCAGATATGTCAATTGTGGGAATGCTCGGTGTGTTTTCCCCATCATTTTGTGGTCCACCCATGGGTGATCGAGGGCCTGGGCTAGGCTCTCCCCCCCATGGCTCTGAGGCACCACGAATGAAGATGAAGCGTGTGTATCTGGGGCATAAACAAACAGGCCCTTGAGCATCCTGAAAGACGCACAGTAAGTGGCAAGTGGATCAAGGTGAAATGCCAGTGTTCTGAAAGAAGTGTTGTCACATGCACCAATTGTCATGTTAACTTTCCATTTGATCTGAGCATTCCGAAAAGCACATCCATCTGTGTAGATGGTGGGAATGTTTTTACATTCATAAGAATCCAAGGGACTGTGTTTGTCTGGAACCACTGGTGCAGGAACAAGAAGAGAACAATCCTTTTGGTGCACGAACAGAGGATCACAGTTAGTCCGTGGCAAGGAACCTGCAGGTGGTCTGTGAACAGCTGACTTGTCAGCCCATGGAACAAAGATTTCACCGTTGACCGTTGTGTTAAGAGTGAATGACTTTCCAGCTTTTGGGTTGTACTCATCTACAGCCGTAGAGGGAGTCAATGCCCATGAACAGGTGTTTTGTTTTAGAATCATGGTAGGGGATTCTGAGGATGGTGGTTTCAGAACCCTGACAGTGAGCTTCTCATTGATTCCCGTGGAATTTGAAGGTTCAATGAGCTTGTGTGGCTCAATGTTGCTAGCAACATGATAGCATTGAACTCTATCCTGTGCCTTAGGACAGGGCAGGGGTTCGCAAACCTGTGCCCAGATTCTACGATGCTGAAAGTCAATCAATGGTTTGAACCGGTCAAGGAGGTCTTTGCCAAAGAGCAATGGGACGTTCTCCAATGGAGAAATGTGAATTGGATGGGTGAGGCTCATTGGACCGATGGCAACGTGCACCAGGGCTGCAGAATGCAGAGTGATACCAGTGTGCGAATATGGTTGAAGGTGAAGAGCACACTTTTTCAGAGGTATCTTTTTGTTGTTTCGGCGGGCTGTCGCCCTCACCTGGTCAAAAAGTGAATTTGACATCAGAGAAATGTCTGACCCCGTGTCCAAAAGAGCTTCATACCCGAACACATCTTCCAGCCAGGTGGCTAGGTAGAATTTTGGTGTTGAACCTTTCTCGGTTAAGAAACCCAAGAATTGTTTAGGTGGTGGATCCTCCAGGCTGAGGAAAGAAGCTTCCTCAGTGTGGTTGTTTTCAGCGTCTGGCTGTACAACCAAGGCTGCATTGGAGTGGATGGATTTCGCACCCCCCCAAGCAGGTTGATCTGGAGCATGGACAATTGGCAAGAATTCAGATTCAGCATTGTCCTGCTTGCGTATTTCGTTACGAAATTGTCTGAGCAGACTGCCGTCTTTAGTGCTCAGGTTAGTTGGATATGTCTCATGCTTGTGCCCTTTAGGTGGACACCAACGTTTGTGGTGCTTTGGGCTCCTTCTCCTGAGCGGAGATTGAAGTTTGCTGGAGCTCTGTGCTCGAGCATGGTGCTGTGAGTGTTTGCCATTCCAACTGCGTTTTATCCTACCTTTCTTTCGATAGGAGGGCTTTTGGTCACTTTGCTTGGCCCAATGTAGGGACGAGCGACGCCAAGAGTGGAACACTCTCTGGTTTTTGTGGTTTAACTGGGTCTTAGGTGGCATCGGAGCCTTGTGTGCCCCTTTTTGCTTGACGTGGGAGGACTGCTCATTAATTATCAGGATGTCATTTGACTCTGATTTTTTATTAATGTTTTGTTGGAACTTAGCAAATCCTCTGAGAGCCAAATCACGCAGCTGCCGGCTTGTTAGCGTACGAGGGCAGGCTGCGACTCCAAAAGAGCGACTGGTGGAGGGATGGAGGTTTCTCACGAACAATGTTTTGAAAACTTCCTCTTCCTCCATTCCAGGCTCATTTCTATAGCCGAAATAAGCTAGCCTGAGGCGGTGATAGTACTGTAGGGGTGTTTCCTGGCGACTCTGCTTAATTGCAAGAGCTGCAGCAAGGCCGGTTTGAACAAGGTGGTTGGAGAACTCATTCTCCAAAGCCTTGCAAAGAGCAGGATAATCTCTCTTAACCTGGGGTGGTTGGCGCTCAATGAAACGTCCAACTTCCCGACTAGAGGACACCTTAATGAGGTAGATTTTATCATTTACCGTGGCCTTGGGGAAACGGCGTAAGAAGAAGTCAATGTCGCGAAGATACTGGTGGACATCATTAGAACCGTCCGGTTCTGGTTCAAAGCGTGGGATGTTACGCGCAATTTTGTCCAAATCTCTATCAGAGGGTGCTTGAGGATGCACAGAGGTCCCATGTGGCTGGGAACGCTGAGTGAACCTTGGTTCTACTGGCGCTTCAGCACCTTTAAGGGAGACTAGAGGGATTGTATTTGTGGATGGTTGTTGCCTAGGATCCGGAACCCCAGGGGTTCCTGATTTACCAGCTGGATTGATGGGGGAGTCTCCCTCCATCATCAGCTCAAATGTTAACTCTGTTTGGTCTCGAGTTAATTTGACTGCATTGTTAGCATGTGCTAATTCAGTTTGTAGCTCAACCTGTCTTGCAATAGCATGTTTTAGTTTTTCCTGTGACTGAGCTGCAAGTTGGGTAGCTATGTTGGCTTCCTTTTGAAGCAGCTGCACTTCGGTTTTTAGGTCTCTTTGGTTCATTTCAGACTGTACAGTTTTGTTCTCTAGGTCTGCAACTCTATCATTTAAAGTCACAATCTCTGCTTGGAGATTTTGAATGGTTTTGGAGGAAGCAGCAAGTTGATCCTGTGACAACAGCAGTTGTTTCCACAGTATTAGGGAAATCGGATCCACTTGTTGCTTGCCCTCAAGGATTTTAGATACACACTCATTGAGGCTTTTGGCAATTAGTGCATGGAGACCCCCACTGTCCATTTGTTGGACTGGGACGGTAAGTCCTGGGGGTAAACCAGCTGTAAGCTCTAAAAGAGCTTTTTCGGTGGCACACATTTTGATTTACGTAAAGCACGTGGAATCAAACAATTTTGATGACAAACAAGTTTATTTTATGTTCGAGTCAATTAGCATTGTGCCTTTTCTAAGAAGAAAATCTGTTAAAAGTGGGCGACCTAAGGTTACAATTAGTAGATTAATTTTAAAAGAATAGTTAGATTTGTTGTCAGTGATGCTAGTGAACAGTTTAATAACTGTAGGGCACTATACACAATGTCTAAATCTAAATATGGGTATAGTTATTAACTATGTACAGGATGGGAGAATTTAACTATGTATTAAGCACAGGTGTGCTGGGTATATGGTTGAGTAACTGATAACTGGATAGGTTTTTTTTTTTTTTTTTTTTTTTTTTTTTTTTTTTTTAATGGTTAATTAATTAATTAATTTCAATCAGTTATTAATCATTGATCTTAATCGATCAATAATTAAGCTTAATTTATTTGAAGATGGTTGAATTAAATTGAAAATAATTAATTAACAAAAATTTAATTAACTTTACTTAATCAAATTGATTAAAATGACCAGTTAATTATTTTATGTTGTGATTAGTTACTCAATGGAGATAGCTATTTAGCTTGGTTCAATGTAACATAAAGAGTAATGTTTGAGAGAGCAGACCTGAAACTTAAATTTAACTATTTAATATAAACCGATTAAATTAATGCAGTTATTTGTTTACTTATTTACAAACCATTTAACCAAACCACAATGCAAATTCCCTTTATTAACTTAACGAAAAGTTTGTTTGAAATTGGCACCCTCTGGCGACAGAAACTCTAAATGCACTCTACAGGATGATAGCAATTACACAAGTACAACACCAGGTGGCGACACAGCTATGTGGCTAAGTGGCTCCCTCTGGTGGTCAAACAAATGAGATGCACCTTTCTGCACTGTATGCAGTTACCCAAATCAAACACCAGATGGCGATGTGGCAGTGTACCCCCCCTAGTGGTGAGGGGTAGTAAAACACCCTTTGAGTTTGAGTGTAAATAGTCAGGCTGTCCACCAGATGGTGGCAGAGGCCGACTGGTGGGAGTGGTCACACCCACTGATGATGCCACGTTAAGGACCGCCCCTTGGGTCTGGGACCTGGTCAGCAGATTTGACTGACTCAGTCGACTGTGAATAGCAGAGGAGAAGGGCACGGCTGTCCGAAAGTTTAACACAGCAGCAACACACTTCACAAGATGAGCAAAGAGGATTTACATCCTGGCGTGGTTAGTTTAATCACGCACACAATAAACTTCCTGCCACTCAGGGTGGTGTTACGTAAAAGTTAGCTACTCTTTTACGCACGTGGAAGTGTCCAGTACTGCAGGATTTTACGGATTTCGCGCAAAAACCGGCAGTTTTAACTGGAGCGCGGAGTCGATGAGCCGGAGATCCGCGACTCAGACCTGCGCGAAGGCCTTATCAGATCAACACTGGCAAAATATGTCTATTTTACCGGAAACAGTTCGAACTTTATGTAAGTACACACGTATATACACGTATATACACCCGGGTTTAAGGTTACCCACACACGGCGGTGTGTCAACCAAGCTTATTTTACAAATAAGCGTAATGTTTTCAAGAGCGCTCGCATACCACACACACACTGTACACGTTATACAGACAAACAGGGCACACACAGCGGGGGACTGGCCAGTCCTGAATTGTAAACAAAAACACGTGTAGAACATGTGCGTGTGTTTCTAACACGCTGGGTTTATGCAGTTAACTCCAACTAGGCCAGCTAGCCAGCAGCTAACGCATTTAATAATAACAACAAAATACACTTTATTCTGCAACTTACAGCGCTATTTTCTGGAACTGGTTATGAAATGTGTATATATTCTGGTCTCGCGGCGGAGAGCCAATAAGAATATAATCCTGCCCCACGTTGGCGAGCCAATTATGTAGCGGGCTCAGTGGTTTAATACCTGGTGCTAATTGAGATGTTGAAATATTTTTAATTGGGCGCCAGTTATTAAATTAATTTAATTAGATTAATTAATAAATTAATTAATCAAATTAATTAATAACACAAGACATCTCAGGGTGTGGTTTCTACAGGTGACAGAAATTTTCATAACCAAGTTATCCAGAAAAACACACTGAAATTACAGGTTTTGTAAAATAAAAGTATTTTATTAAATCACACAGATATGAGTAAATAATTCATTAAAAAGTACTAAATGTAGCCATTACATATCAAATCATAGTGTAGAATGATAAATGAGAAATAAAAAAACAAACATGTTATAATGCTGATATGAAAGGAATAAAGATTAATAGAACTATAAAGTGAATATTTCTAAATAAGGGTCTAAGGCATTTTAAGTCTACGAAACCAATTCTTATTTCCACCCAAGACACTCAAAATGAGTCATCTATACTAAAGACGCTCTATTAAAGACCTGACCCAGACCATGACCAACAGAACACCATCTGCCGAAAGATTAAACCCAGCTCTGCCTTACTCTGAGTTGTTGAAGTGGGCCTTGGTGACGTCCGCCTGGGTTGGTCGTCTGATGCTTCACCCCGAAAAAGGATCACGTGAGCCTGCCTGCAGGGTGGGTTGACTTCCTGTGTCAGCACGGAGCCCCATGAGAACCCACAGGGAAATCCCTTCGCTCTCAGCTGGCTTGCTGGTGGCCTCCGGACCGCAGGTTTCTGGGTTGGATCTGGCGGATCTCTTTTTCAGCTGTACTTTAGCTAAACTTAGATGGAATAATGCTTGGCTTCGTAGATTGTAAAATAACCTTAGATATTTTAACTAGGATAGCTAAGATTAATATACTTGAAGATTAAATGCGCTAGTCTAAGAAAACTAACTTAAGATGACTAAACTAACAGTCTATCCTTTCTCCATCTCTGGGCTCCCTAACCTCTCTCCTCTAACTGTTTTCCTCAACTCATCTTCTCCAACTCCTTCTCTAACTGCTCTGACCTGAACTGCAAACTCCTCCAACTGAACTCAAACTGTGTCTGCCCAGTTTACTATTAGACTCTGTGGCCTGTTTGGCCCTTGAGCTCCGATTGGCTCTGTGGCCCAAGTGTCTGTGTTTTGATTGGTCTAGGAGCAATTTCAAACTTTGGTGGGGATTCACAAAGGGCCATAAAACCCCCCCTCGCTCACATGGTCAGCATGCTTCAGAATTTTTCTAATAGATCAAACCAAAAGAAAACTCAATTAAACAGTGGATCAAAATACATTTTTCAGCATATCAGTTTGTGATGATAAATTCAGGAAACACAATCTTACAATTGAATCACAATAAATGTAATATATATATATTGCCCACAAACAGTTTTGTAATACTCAAGATAATCTTAGAAATACAATGATGGATGGTACTCTGTCAGAAAGAGATCAAGAGTCATGATATTATTTAAACCCAATTAAATCACTTAAAAGAAAATACATGATTAAACCACTGATAACCAAATAAAGCTATATTACCAAATGCTAATTAAACCTTGTTGATTCAGACTTGAATGTGTAGGAGAATTCAATCAGGACACATCCAAACACATATACCATATACCAGACACATATACCATTATTTAGTAAACATTCTATAAAACACCTTTTTTATATAGTCAATATATATGTATTTTAAGCAAAATCTTCTTAGTGAGAAATTCCTCCCCTCTGCTGTGTTTAGATAAGCGGCTGTCGTCGGAATTTACGACCGTGGGGGAAGTTGGTGAAGTTGGTGCTGGGAATGTAATTTCCAAGCTAAGAGCATTCATTTTAACTTCATGAATCTTATTTCTAAGTGGTTGCAGAAAGCACAAACCCCTAAATTGGTATAATATATTTGGTGAATTTACAATTTCCAAGGCATTCATTAAGTTTTGAACCCTCTCTCAAGTCCCGTAGTCCCGTCCTTGTCCTGGTGATTGTGCTGTTGGCAAAACCACAATTGTGCACAGTTCCAGATGTTTAAACATTAACGGTCCTAAATCCAGATTTACGACTGACAGCGTCTGAAGGAATGTCAAAAAAGAATTTAAAAATGTTTACCCTGACTTGCATTTAGGGTTCTCGAGCGAGGCTGAGTGAAGAAATAGTCAGGAAATGTCATTTTGAAATTTAAGGCTGTTTGAAAAAGATAACTCCAAGGCTTTTAGAGTGTTCTGGGGGTTGAAGTTCCTTATAGACCATAAAGTGGGGGTAGTATGTGTGTGTGTGTATGTGTGTGTGTGTGTGTGTGTGTCCAAGCGATGCAGGAATCCTCTGTTTAATCCACTACATTAGGAACTACAGTGTCCATATCAGGTGTGACATTATCATGTTTCACTACATCCCAAGTTCAGTTCATGCAGGAAAACTCCTTTAATAAATGAAATAAAGTGAAGCAGATAAAATATGGAATATACAATATATCAGGTGAATACTGTCTACAATAAAATAAAAGCCTAAAAAGCTTTTAAAAATAGCATTTTTCATACTGTCTCATCTTTTTTATGATTTTAAGTCAAAGCTCAGTCACTTATAGCAGTTAGAATCAGAGCTCAGGGGTTTTTAACGTCTGTTTTAACGCAGCACTCCGGCGCTGAGATACGGAGGATTGGACGTTTCGGGTAAGATTCATTATGTCGCCGGTGGAATTCATCAGTCCCTCTGGATCCACATATAAAACCTACTGACCCTTAACGAGCTACTCGAGTGCTTAAGTGCAGGCCGTAAAAACGCTGCAGGTTCTTCAGACGTTCTTTCCCTTCCTTCCACAGTCATTGATCAGATTTAGCTCTGCTGGAGCTTTAAAGAGCCCATATCCCACAATCCTGCTCAACAATAAGGAATGTATGGAAGTACTTATCAAATAAAAGTAAAACGAGTTTCTTATATGTACTTTGACTTTTGTTTGGTTGCAATCAGTATGAACCCAAGATATTTAATGTTTTATCTGATCAGATACACGTCATTAATTAATAAACATACATTCCTGCAACACATTTTACTAACAAAGTTGCAAAGTGGGCAATTTAGAGCTAGTGTCAGTCCTGTCTACATGCCACAGACTCTTAGTTCACTCACCAAAGACTCAACTTCCCAGTATGCACCTGCGCCAAACTTCCCGGACATGCCTGATCAAGTGACGCTTCAGTGATCTAACTCTCCAGCCTTCTAATCATTCACACCTGGTCCTCCTAGCATAAATAGCCCCCTGTTTCTGTTCATAGTTGCCCATTATTGAAAGAAGAGAAGAGGAGGTAGAGGCTGAAGATGAGGAGCAGAAAGAAGAGAAGAAATAAGAGAAGGAGTAGAGGAGAGGAACTAGAGAGGGAGAAGGGAACAGGAATAGGAGCAGAGAGAAAAGGAGAATAAAGAAAAAAAGTAGGCAGAAGGAGGGAGGAGAAAGAGGAAAAGGAGGAGAAAGAAGAGCAGAAGTACGAGGAAGAAGTGGAGAAAGCTGAGGAGAAGAATGAACAGCAGGAGGAGGAAGAGGAAGAAGATGAAAATGAGGAGGATGAACAGCAGGAGGAGGAAGGAGAAAGGAAGAGGAGCAGGAAGAGGATGAGTAGGCAGAAGGGGAAGAGAAAGGGGAAGAGTGGACGAAAGAAGAGCAGGAAAAGAATGAGGAAAAAGTGAAAAAGCTGAGAAGGAGGAGAGGAATGAACAGCAGGAGGAGGAAGAAGAAGAGGAGGGTGAGGAAGAGGAAAATAAGGAGGATCAGTAGGAAGCAGGGGAACGGAGGAAGAAGAGAAATGAGAGAAGGATTAGGAAACGAAGGATGAGGAACTAGAGGAGAAGAAGGATGAACAGAAGGAGGAAGAATTGGAGGAAAAGGAGGAAGAGGATGAAGCAAAAGAGGAAAAGAATAGGAGCAGAGGGAAAAGGGCAATATAATAAGGAAGAGAAGGAGTAAGAAGGGCAGAAAAAGAATGAGGAAGACGTGGAGAAAGCAGGATGAGGAGAAAAAGAGAAGTTTCTAAAATAAAAATGCAGTATTTTTTTACATTAACTGTTTTTCAGGACTGAAATGCAGGAATAGGTGAACAGTATATTCATAAATGAAACGTTGAAAAGTTGAAGAGATAAAATATGAAAAATCTTTGATTCATACTTTCTGCAATCTGCAAACTGTTAAAAACACTGTTTTATTTTTTTATTTTATGTCAAATTTCTCTTTGTCTCTGATTTCTCACTCTCACTTATCAGTAGGTGAGTTTGAGGTAATTACAGAGTGTGATAAAATCAAAACATTATTATGAAACCACCAAAACTGTAAGACGTTTGAAAGCAGTGCAGCTTCAGGAGGTGTAAACGTGGTAATACTCTCACACTGGGTTTACTAAAGCGTGTGGAGAAGAGTCTGTTAGAATCCTGTAAATCTCGCCGCGTTATCCCGGCGCTCACGCTGCGCTCAGAACAGAGCTGATGAAGGGCGGAGATTAATTAGATTATTAGCTATGCGTGCCTACATTTGTTCTGGTACTTCAGGATCTTACCAGAGGGCACTGCCACACTGAGACTTCAGCTAATCCAAACTGCGGCATCACCCGCCTGATAAACTCAGATCCCACAGAGCCTTCCCATAACCGCAGGAAACATGGCAGCTCTTCAGGGGCGCAGGGTGGAGGAGGAGGAGGAGGAGGAGGAAGGAGAACAGTAGAGAAAAAGAGGTGGAGGAAGAGGAAAAGAGAGAACAGAAATTAAAAAAAATTGGCTACATACAAAGGAGAAAGAGGAGGAAGTAGGTGAAGGGAAAGAAGAATAGAAAGAGTAGGATGAAGACAAAGAAAAACTAGAAGGAAGACAGCGAAAAAGGAAATAGTGGAGGAAGTGAATGAAGGGGAAAAAGAGTAGGACGAAGAGGATATAGACAAAGGGAAAAAGTAAGAGCAAGATAGTGAATAAAGAAAAGGAGAAATAGGAGGTGGAAGAAGAGGAGATAACAGAAGAGGAAGAAGAGGAAGAGAGGGAACATACAGAGGAGAAGGAGAAGGAAGTGGAAGAAGGGGAAGAAGAGTAGGAAGAGAAGGTTGAAGGTAAAGGAAAAACGTAAGATGAAGAGTGTGCAGAATTAGAAGGAGGATAAGGAAGAGAAAGAAGAGGAGGATGAAAAAAGAAAAAGGAAATGGAGGCGGTGAGGAAATTAAGAAGGAGGTGTAAGAGATGGAGGAAGAAGTGGAGAATGAAAGAAGGAGGAGAAGGAAGAGGAGAAGGGGGTGCAGGAGGAGGAGCGAGAGTAGGTGGATATGGAAGAGGATGTGGAATAACAGAAGAAGAAGAAGAAGAAGAAGAGGAGATGGAAAAATAGGAACAATTAGGAGAGGTAGAGGAAAGGTAAGAAGAGAAGATGGAAAAAGAGGAAAAGGAGGAAGAGGAGGAAAAGAAATGTGAATAGGAGGATGAAGAGAATGAGAAGAAGGGTAAGAAGAAAAGCATTAAAAAAGGGAGATGGATGAAGAAGAAGACTAAGAGTTGGAGAAGGAGGAAGTGGATGAAATAGATGGGTAAGCGAAGAGGAAGTGGAGCTGATAGGGAAAAAAAAGGAGGAAGAAAAAGAGAAGAGGACGTAGAAGGAGAGCAGCGAGATGGTAAAGAGGAGGAAGAGTTTGATATATGTATTGGAGGAGGCATGTTCTGGTCCTTAGTGTTCTAGTGTTGGAGTGTTGCTTCTGATATGAGTGGGTGGATTAATTGGCTCTGCTAAAAATGTAAAAAATTCTAAAACATTCTATATAGCAGTGATAGTGTATAATTCTATTTATGCATCTCTACAATTCGTATCATTGTTCTGTATTAAATTAAATTCCCTTTACTAAGAAACTGTAAATAACCTATATATGACAGGTGTTTCAGTTTCATTGCTCAACCCCTGTATATATATATATATATATATATATATATATATATATATATATATATATTTGAATTTGTATTTCACTTAAATTACATCAAAGAAAATACTAAATACAGATCTATTTAATTTACTTATAATAAAATTCAAAGTAGAATTTTAAAAAGGAACTTATATGACAGAAAAATAAAGGGCAACTGTTTTTCTCAAATAATTTAAGTAAATAATTTAAGGGACCGTCAAACAATCAAGTTGTGTCACACCTCTTGTCTCTTCCACACTCTACCATGCTCTACCTGCGATCTCCAGCTTCCGGACTACGATACCCAGAATGTACCTCAACCTGACATCATGCATGCACATGATCACATGACACAGCACATGGCACTACCAGTAAGTCTATCACCAGAATATTGATCACACCTGTTTACCTCCATATATATATATACACTCTCACTCCAGTCACTCCCTGTTAAGTATTGAAGGTTTATCTCTCTATAAAGCGTTATCTCATTGCCCGCGTTTGCCTAAATGTTACGACTTTTTTTACTATTTTTTTCTGTTCCTTCGACTATGAGTTTTCCCTGCTCTTCAGTGCAGAGGTCTGCAAATTTCTGCTAAATCCATCTCTACATACCTTCAAACTTCATTTGGCCTTTAGATTAGCTCAACTTCCAAGATTTACAGGAAATTGTATGCATTTTTTTTTCAGCAAGACAATGCGAAACCAAGACATGCTGTAAACATTACAGAGTCTAGAATTGGCTAGAATTCCCTCTACTGTTCCATTGTTTTATGAGATTGTGTGATAGATTTGATAAATTACAATTCCAATGGCACTTACCAAGAATTCTTTCATTCTTTCATTGAGTCTGTTTTGATGAGAATGGGGCATCTGATCATCGACAGAAAGGCTTTATTTATTGCTCAGCTAATAAACTCAGGCGTTATTAATTATTCACAGACTCGGCCTGTGGTTCAGTAGAGCCCTTTTAGCCTCAGGCCTGGTTTTAGGATAGCCGATATCAGAGCGGCGGCGGCGCTACAGCTATCACTAACAGCATCGTTACTCGCCGTACGCTCCGCTGCCTGAGCTGCTATTGTTTAAAAGGGAAATGAAGGATGAAGGCTGTAATTAACACTGGCAGAGCTCACAGCGAACATCCACACCGACCGTCCACAAAGGCCAACGATCTGTCCAAATACAGAGCAATGAAACGGTGAAACGAGAGGCACTGTAAAAAAAAAAAAAAAAAAAAAAAAAAACATTAGCCAAAACTAGACAAAATACAGCTCTGGAAAAAGATTTAGAATCAGTTTCTCTGATGATTTTGCTATTTATAGGTTTATGTTTGAGTAAAATGAACATTGTTGTTTTATTCTGTAAACTACGGACAGCATTTCTCCCAAAAATAAAAAATGTAATTTACAGCATTTATTTTCAGACCTTAAATAATGCAAAGAGTTCATATTAAGTTCATATTGTCACGTCTGGTGCTGTTAGCTCCTCTGTCCCTTCCACACCCAGCTCTAACGGAGGTTCTCAGGTCAACAACTACATTACCCAGAATGCACCACCCGCTGACATCACGCACTCACCTGGTCACGTGACACCTCACCTGCTTCCTCCCGAATACTGATTACTGGCACTATAAAAGAGCACTCCACACAAACACCCACGCCGCGTATTGTAGGTTCTCCTCATTACAAAGCGTTCTATATCTCTTGTCTCTGTTTATCTCGTGTATGACCTTGCCTTTGTTTTTCTCGACGCCGATTATTGCCTTTGCCTCTGATTTTGGATTGCTTGTGTATTACCTGGACTGTGTTTTCACTACTGCCTCTTGGATTACCTCTGACATTGCATCGTGTATGAACTCTGGACTGTCTCTCGTTTATGGTATGGTTTTGTCTTCATTGCTCTGGTTATTGGTGATTACCCATTTTTCTGTATCGACTACGTCTTACATCTGTTTATTTTATAATAAACACAAATTTATCAGTATCTGCACGTGTCTGTATTCTGTGCTCACCATGACACATATTAATAAAGTTTTAAGTTGTAAGTTCAGAAGAGTTCAGAATTAATATTTGTTGGAAAAATCTTGGTTTTTATTGACAGTTTTCAGTTTTTATGCATCTTGCCATGTTCTACTCCACCAGTCTTACACACTGCTTTTGAATAAATGTATGCTTTACATTCAGGCAGTTCAGTTTGGTGGTTTGATGGCTTGTGGTAATCCATCTTCCTCTTGATTATATTCCAGAGGTTTTAAATTTGGAAAAATCAAAGAAACTCTCTCTCTTATTTTACCAGAGCTGTATATATGAATTATGAAGGTCTGTCAATTCAGTAACATATTATTATTTTTTTAACTAATACTAATTAGTACTGTATCTGTACCTCCAAGCCAAGAAGCTAAAGGAAGCTAAGGCAGCTAGCTAAACATCTGCTTTAGGACGTCACAGAGCCTCAGTGTTGGACGGGAATCACATGCACTACATGCTTTCATGATGAATAATTTCATCTCACAATGGTGATCTGTCACGAGTGCTCCCGCTTTGATTCCTCTCTAATGGTCCAAATGAGGGAATGAACAATGTCCCCTCAGCCCCTCCCAGCCTTCAGCTGTGTGGAGGCTAACATTACGGCTCAATAAAGCAGCTGTGTGTTTAACGCTAATATGCTAACATGCTAATCTAATGCTGCATCCAGAACCAGGCCTGAGAGCAGGATAATCGCCAAAGCCTATATCTACACTCTACAGACTATAATATAGGGTTAATCACACGTTTCCTATAAAATTAAAGGTATTAAAAAAAGGGTTTATCCTGGTTTAGTTGGAGTGCATGCATTTAAAAGCTACGCAATTAAATTATCCAGTAGATTTAGAGTATTTCACCATTATTTCTCTTTATTTGTTTTTTTTAAATGTGTCAATGCAGTTTTAAGAAAAATACTATTTCAGTAGAATACATGAATTGTCTGAGATTGTAGCTTGAAATTTTTATAAAAAAAAAGATATAAATTTAAAAGGATTCTGGTAAAAAGTAAGCCAGTCGGTTGGTCAATCTGTCTGCCTTCCTTCCAGTCTTTTTGCCCGTCTGTTCGTTTGTTTATCCATCATTAAGCCATCTATCTATCTATCAATCAATCAATCAATCAATCAATCAATCAGTTGGTTGGTCAATCTGTCTGCCTTCCTTCCAGTCTTTTTGCCCATCTGTTCGACCGTCCATTCATGCATCCATTCATCCATCCATCATTAAGCCAGTTGGTTGGTCAATCTGTCTGCCTTCCTTACAGTCTTTTTGCCTGTCCGTTTGTCTGTCCATCCATCTATCCATCATTAAGCCAGTTGGTTGGTCAATTTGTCTGCCATCCTTTCAATCTTCCAGTCTTGTTTGTCCATCCATCTATCCCTCCATCATTAAGCTATCTATCTATCTATCTATCTATCTATCTATCTATCTATCTATCTATCTATCTATCTATCTATCTATCTATCTATAAGCCAGTTGGTTGGTCAATCTGTCTGCCTTCCTTCCAGTCTTTTTGCCCATCTGTTCGACCGTTCATCCATCCATCCATCCATCCATCCATCCATCCATCCATCCATCCATCCATCATTAAGCCAGTTGGTTGGTCAATCTGTCTGCCTTCCTTACAGTCTTTTTGCCTGTCCGTTTGTCTGTCCATCCATCCATCCATCTATCCATCATTAAGCCAGTTGGTTGGTCAATCTGTCTGCCTTCCTTCCAGTCTTTTTACCCATCCGTTCGACCGTCCATCCATCCATCCATCCATCATTAAGCCAGTTGATTGGTCAATCTGTCTGCATTCCTTCCAGTCTACCAGTCTTGTCTGTTCACCTTCCTTCCTTCCTTCCTTCCTTCCAGCCTTTTTGCCCGTCAGTTCGACCGTCCATCCATCCATCCATCCATCATTAAGCCAGTTGGTGTAAGGATTTGATTGAATTCAGTTACAACAGGGAATTAAGATGTTGGGTGATTCATATGGGCTCCATCTCACCTCACCTCATCTCATCCCCAACTCCTCAACCGCTCAACTCAATCCCTCTAAATAGTATCAGACCGAGCTCCATCATTTCAGAGAACACAGAACACAGTTAATCTGTGTTCCCTCGTGTCTCTGATAATAACCTGTTGTGATATTCTAATATCAGGTCTGTGATCGTGTTAAACTGTTACAGATTCATAAAGACGGCGGGCTCATGAATTCACAGCGAGAATGATTTCCACTCTGACCTTCAGAGAGTCTCTGTTCTGCTGTATAATATAATTCAGTCCAGTCTTTAGTTCTTTAACGGACTGAAAGCCCGGTCCTCTGAAAGCCATTCACACCGCGGAGAATAGACGGCACGTTCCGGGCCGAGCCGACGCTCAATGAGTTTCATTATCAGAGCCGCGTGAGTCACTTCCTGCCTCTTCAGGATCCAGTTGATCAGAGTAAAAATAGACACGTTTAGTCTCGGGGAGTATGAGCACTTCACACAGTCCAAAAATCACATCAAAAACCAGTATAAACATTAATGATATGTCTACTGTTTAACTACTGTTTAACCACCTATAGAAACAAACAATTACATTTGATAGATGGATGGACGGACTGACGGATGGACAGACAGACAGATAGATAGATCTAACTTTTAGACAGGTGTCCAGTCAGTTAGTTTGGTTCGTTGGTCAGTCTGTCTGCCTTCCAATTTGAAGATATTATTTTTTATTAATCTTATTAATCAGTCGGTTGGTCTGTCTATCTATAGATTGGTAGGACAATTGGTTGTGTTGCCTGTCTGTCCTTTTTCCAGTCTATCTGTCAGTCAATCAATCTATCTATCTGTCTGTTTATCAGACAGACAGTCAACCAGTTGGTCTGCCTATTTTTGGATTGGTAGGACAGTTGGTTGTTCCGTCTGTCTGTCAGACTGTCCTTCTTTCTTTCAGTCTGTCTATCTATTGGATAGGTGGTCAGTCAGTTGGTTGGTCTATCTATCTATCTATCTATCTGTCTGTCTGTCAGTTGGTCTGTCTATGTTTGGACTCGTAGGATAGTGGGTTGTTCCATCTGTCTGTCCTTCTTCCAGTCTATCTATTATCTAGTCTTTCTATCTATCGGACAGGCTGTCAGTAAGTTGGATGGTCTATATTTCTGTCTGTCTGTATATCTATCTAGATAGGTAGGTCAGACAGGTGGCCAGTCAGTCGGTTGGTCTGTCTATCTATAAATTAGTTGGACAATTGGTTGTCTATCTATCTATCTATCTATCTATCTATCTATCTATCTATCTATCTATCTATCTATCTATCTATCTATCTATCTATCTATCTATCTATCTATCTATCGCTATGCCAGTTGGTCAAGTTGTTTGCTTTCTCATCCATCTGTCTATCCACTATTGATTGGTAGGTCAGTAGGTTGCGAAGTCTGTCTTCTTCCAGTCTTTCTGTCTGTCTGTCTTTTGGACAGGTGACTAGTCAGTTAGTTGGTTGTTCTATCTATCTGTCGATTGGTAGTCATTAAACTGTTCAATCTATCATCCAAACAGATGGATGAATCCATTCATCAACCATACTGTAGGCGTATGGTCATCTGTTAAATATTTCATGTATTTAATCCAATCAGAACCTGTCTTGTATTATTTTCCTCATATCTGTCAGTGTGTGTTGGGTGTTTATGGGGTTTTTATATAGTTAATGCTGTTTTACACCATCTGTCAGTTCAACTGAAGATATTAATTTCTTTACGATGGAATAAACTCACCTTTCACACACTTTACCACCGACTCACGCTATAAATTCAGCGCAGATCCTCACTTCTCTGCTGATTCTGATCTATTCGTTCTGAGTGGGTTTAACTGTTGGCTTTCCTGCTGCCAGTTATTCTCCTCAATCTAGCGCATTAGCCGTTAGCGGAAGATCGCGTTTATCCTCGGCTCGACTGCCGCTGAGAACAAACAGTGTTTTTCCAACTGCAACTGATTCTCGCCCAGGAAGCTGCTGGCATCCACCAAACCCCACCGCCACCCCGACTGAGACCCTGGCACTGCAGACCGGGTACATTCCGAACAGAACTGAATCATACTGAGCTCTGAGGGGCTCGGATCCAACATATAACACGGATTTAATTATCAATAACAGGAACTTTCCTCACTCTCAGCCTTCACTTACACTTCACTGATGGGCTGCATCCGGGAGGCACATAACCATGTTATAAACTCTTATAAAACCTTCTATAAACCTTCCTTTTTGGCTGAAAAATATTTGTATATAAACTTTTATCAGTTCTGTTTTCAATATAAAAGTGATGGTTATTTTGCAAGTTAAATTAATACATCTGTTTTGCAGCATTACAGCGCTAACACACTCGGAGGAAAGCTCGGCGACTCAGTACTTCAGATACAGCAGCTCACAGATGCAGCCCTGTGTTGATCCACATCACCTTAGAAGTGATGAGCGGAAAGAGATGAGTGTCATCTACTGTACCCACCCAGAGAGAGCAAGAGAAAAAAACATCTGTCCACCTCTCTCAGGACTACGGCAGCTGATGGCGAGCTGCATGACTGGGATTTGAACCAGCAATAAATCAATCATATTGACGGCACTTTAGATTTGAACCCTTTCAGACCCTGCGTCCATTACAACGGACATCATGTATTTCCTTTATTTTTTTTTGTCTGTTTATTTTGCACATAACACTATTTGAGAGCTGTTGTCCATGGGAATAGACTACGAACCAGCCAATGAACACGTTTATACGCCAAATAAACATTAACTTGGCCCCGCCCACTCCACTGGAAAAGCAGTAGCACTTAAGTAACAGTAGTGCTTAATTAATAGAGGCATTTAAAAAAAAAAAAAATATGTGATTTAGAATGCTTTATATATGTTTTTTTTTTACTGTTTAGGGATGGTTTATGAAACAAAAAGGTCAAGATGAAATACAAAATATTACACAAAATGCAAAAAAATAAAAAGTATATATATTTATTTTTTGCTATATAGATTTTATAGTAGAATATTCTTCTTTTCTATGCATTACAGCATTCTTACTATTTTATTTTATTCATCACTGGAGATATTTCAGGTCTGAAAGGGCTAAAAGAATACCAGAACAAATGTTATTAACATGGTTTATGCTTATTTTTTACAGCAATTTCTTACAATCTTACAACACACCAATATGCGTTTGATTCTGGACTGTTTGTTTGTGTCCGTCTGTAATGAAGTGTTCACTCAGGTTGAAGTGAAGGGCAGCAGGTGTGTGGAAAATGGATTTACGAGGTTGTGGCGCTGCTGCTGGCACTGCTGCTGCTGTGGTCTGTCTGAAGCAGATTCTGACTCTGATCCAGCTCTGCTCTTCAGTACGGACCCGCCGCGGTGCCCCGAGTGCCAGGTTCAGCCCGTCGATCAGAGCGGAGCTGCCGGGGAAGGATCCGGCTGCAGGCTGAGTGAGTGATAAGGCTGGTGGGCACGCCCTGGCAGCTTGCCCCCCATCACCTCCCTCAGAAACGGCGGCGGGCGCGGCGGGCAGAATTACGCCTCGGCATCTGGATGCAGAAATTCATACGGCCGGTCATCAGCATGCAGGCCAGGTACGCCCGGCTCACCTGCGCTGATCATTAATGCGCCGCTACCGCCGCCGCAGCCGAGCGCCGTGCCAGCTGTCATAAGCAGGGCCACACACACACAAACTCATACACACATTTATACACACACACACACACACACACACACACACACACACTCGCACACACACACACTCCACCTCCTGGCCACTTAGCTCTGAGGGACATGTTTATCTGTTGACACCACACGAAGTCTACAGCAGCTCCTGTCTGCAGACTGGGCTTAATTGAGAAAAACAACCAAAAACAAGCTATTAGAGACAACATTATCTTCACCTTCAGCTCCTAATATCCAATCTGTGCATGCCGTGTCACTCATTACTGCCCCGTGTCCTGCACACCGCTCATCTTCCCGCAAGGAGGACGGCTGCTGCACGCTCTCCAACACTCTGAACCACGGTAACACATCGATCTTTAGATTAAAAAAAAAAAAAAATGTGGATAAATCTGTTTTTTTTCAAGTGAGCTTTTAGCCGATGCTCCCAACAGGCTTACAATGATAGGGACATAGAGTTGACCATGCAAAGAAATGGTAGTTTTTACATCAATAGCATGCTCAAAGTCGCTCCAGACCTCACTGGTAAAATTCTGAGGGTTTTAAGATTTAAAATGAGGCACTGAAAGCTTTAAAAGCTGGAATTCACGTTTGAATTTACATGGAAATCAGCTATCACTAGCACTGTAAGCCGGTTGGGAGTATCGGCTAAAAGCGCTGTGCTTTGGAATGCGACGGAAAAGTGGAATTGGGCTATTTGACAGAAGTTTGTAGTCGTTATAATGTTTTAAGACAAGTAGTAGTAGTGGTAGTACTCTGCATCAGTAGTTCAATAAGTCAGTAGGCAAGCATTTCTCAAGGATTCAAGGAGATTTTATTGTCATTCGCATCACATGTGGTACATGAGGTGGAACGAAATTGTGATCTCACGATCCAGTTTTACACCCAAAGAGCTGTTATTAATAGATATATAGATAAAAAAAGAATACAATAAAATAAATAGAATATACAAAATAGATAGATAATTATCCCAAGAATAAAAAAAATAAATAGAGAGTAGAAGGTTCAGCAACATGAAGTCCAGAGTGCAAGTGTGCTATAGCAGCATGATAATGTGAATTAGAGCAGTGGAGATAAAGTGTCTCAGTGCAAGTAAAGTGACCATGTTGGTAAACAGTAAACAGTAATTTGTCCTTGGTGTCAGTGCAGTGTGTTGTTAAGTGGAGTTTAGGAGTCTTACAGCTTCCGGAATGAAGCTGTTTCTGAGTCTTGTTGTTTTGCACTTAATGCTCCGCAGCCTCCGGCCTGAGGGGAGTGGGACAAAAAGTGCGTGTGCTGGGTGGGTGGGATCCTTCCTGATGCATAATAATTTCTATAATAATTTCTATAATTTCCCCTGAGGGATCAAAAAAGTATCCTGTTTGACCATGCTTGATGAAGCAGCATAAAAAGTAACATTATTGACATAATGGACCAGCATGACCATCATGACCAAGTTGGTTCTAGCATACATAAGAAAAATAAAATAATTTCCTACAAAATCTCATAGGAAACAGCATTTGAAGTATGTACACGTGCAATATGCCAATAAAAAATTCCAGAAACATATAGGGGAGGTGAATGGGTTAATATAGTGCTCTATTCAAGGTTTTTAGTAGCTACAGGTATTTAGTCAATACATGTCTTTCATATGAAATTGAAAAAAATATTAAGGAAAACAAAACAAGAAACTAAAGAACAAACACAAAACTAGACAAAAATAACGATCAGGAAACAAACTTGGAACACCAGTACTAACTAAAAACGAGAAACAAAAGAAGAACCGACACTGACACTGAGACAAAGGGACTATTTATACACATGGGCGAAACAACAAAACAGGAAACACCTGGGGACAGGTAACGAGGGGGCGGAGCTACGGATGGGAAATGACAGGAAAAAAAGGCAAGGATATGACAAAATTACACGAGCTACACCTTTAGGATATTATAAAATAATAATGTTCTGTTTTTTTTTTACAGTGATGGATTGTAATTACTATGAAAAATTCAGTGAATTTTAAAAGCCATATTAAAAAAAATGCTCTGTGTTGCTACTTTTGGGTAGTGTACCTCCTGGTGAGAGTTCATTGGCTGCTGGACATGCCTGTACAACACAATCCAAAACATTTTTCAGTTTAGTTTACAGAGATTAGGAGTGAACTGAGTGAAGAAGGATGGTAATTTTGCATTTTGACAAATTGTCCGCTATGTTGGTCATCCAATCACCAGCTACTGTTGCCCTTGCTTTAGGAAAATCCTGAATTGTACTGTATCGTCTGTATTGTCCACTAAACACCAGCTCCAATCCAATCAGAGGCCACGAGCAACAAGACCGGCTCACTAAAAATACACTATAAGCCTGTGAAGATGGTCATCTCCAGCGCCGGGTCTTTGAAGTCCGCGGTACCGCTGTAGCGTCGCGGTAGATGAGGCCTGAAGCAGACAGAAGAAATAATGAGTATTTTGAACGACGGTTTGCTCCATCATCGCACCAATCAGCGGGATAAACCCGACACGGCTGCAGCGCAGGAACAGCGTTCACATCTTTATTATCACGGCCTGCCGAAGACGAGCGCAGCCCGACAGACGTTAAACATCTGCTGTGACGTTTTACTACCACCGTAAATAATTGTGTGTAATTGGACTATACAAGTGCCTATAAATGTCAAGTCATCATATTCAGTGTTTAAATCAGGAGCTGGCAGAGCTTAGTTAAACAATACAGCTGAATATAGTAGTGTTCTCATAATGCAATATAATGCAACTATAAAATATGTTATAAATCATGTTATAACACATTATAACAGCTTTAAAAGAAGATACTGTAATACATAACAGCTCTGAAAAAAAAAACAAAGAGACGACTTTAGTTTCAGAATCAGTTTCTCTAAATTTTGCTATTTACAGGTTTATGTTTGAGTAAAATGAACATTGTTGTTTTTTTCTATATCATTTACAGCATTTATTTGCGAAAAATGAGAAATATCTCAAAAAATAATGCAAAGAAAACAAGTTCATATTTATACAGTTTTAAGAGTTCAGAAATCAATATTTGTTGTAATAACCCTGGTGTTTTTTAATCACAGTTTTCATGCATCTTGGCATCATGTTCTCCTCCACCAGTCTTACACACTGCTTTTGGATAACTTTATGCTGCTTTACTCCTGGTGCAATTCAAGCAGTTCAGTTTGGTGGTTTGATGGCTTGAGATCATCCATCTTCCTCTTGATTATATTCCAGAGGTTTTCAATTTGGTAAAATCAAAGAAAAACATCAGAATTAACTGATCTCTTATTTTTGATTAAACCTGTTTGTATTCGTGGTTTGGTTTAATATGACCTATTGCATGGCGTCCCACAGGGTTCTATTATAGAGCCTTTTCAATGTAGGGTGGACTGCAGTTATGAGGAGGAAGAAATGTAAACAACTGTGCTTAGACATTTCAAGGGGATTTAAGGTGTTAAATGATACAATTTAATTGTTTTTAAAGACAGACAGTGGTCACTATTTTAGCGACCTATAACGCACTGTTCAATTGCATATAATGCAGCTGGATTTAAGGCATGTTGGCTTTTCTTTGGTATCATGAGGGCACAAAAAATACGCCTTGCGTGGTTCAAAACACGGAAAAGGCATTTATTAGTTCTCGTATTTAATTAATCATGGGTGTTTAATTTTGGGCATAACTAGAAAAAAATCAGTATGCCAGTTTTCATTCTCTTTAAGAGCCAAGTGAGCTCTGACTTTTGCGCATCTCAGCAGAGGATACTGACCTGCTATTGACTGTTGACTGTTGTCAGGGTTTTAATCGGTCAGTGGCGCACTTGTTGTGTTTTCTGCCGCCAAGACAGAAACACACCAGAAATTTACCTAAAAACACATCTCACTTCCAGGCCACCACACCCACCAGTGTAGATTTACAGTATTCCTGAACTCTGACTATAATTTAACAGCGCAGGAAGTAAGGACCCTGTGTCCTTATACTGAATCAATTCCAGCCACAGCGAAGAGAATTCCACTCTCTCTCTCCAGCCAAAGTAAATATCAGTATAATTTAAAGCTGAAATTAATATCCCCCCCTCCTCAAAGCCTCCCTCTCGTCAAGACCTGGCATCCATAATCATGTCATCAATCACCCACTGTCCCGACTCCCCTATTTCTGCTCCTCGTGGCGCACTGCACGTCAGTCCAGCGGGTTTCTTCAATCAGACGCCTGACAGCTGAGAGAAAGGGGAACACTCCTCTCACAAAGGAACCCGGCTCGGCTGCCAGCCACTCGCGCAACACTCAGCTGCCGATTCAACGCCAGAGTTGTCACCCCACCCCTCTACACCCGCCCCACCCGCCGCAGTCTGGCGGAGTGCGCCCACGCCGACGAAGCCCTGCAGCTTCACGCCGTGAACCGACTCACGAGGGACGTTTCATCAAGGCCTCGGGCCTGGTCCACAAACGCTCCCTCAGCGCCGCGGAATACTGACGCTAACAGGTTGGAGCGTTCAACAGCCCGGTGATGCCGCCCAGTGGTGGCGCTGCTGCACCTCTACATGTTTCTCCCTTTACTTACGGTGTAACTTCTCAGGATGAACCAGTACGTTCAAATTACTTACCGGGTACTTACCAGTAATCCTACTGGTGCTTTAACTGTAGGTACTGTGTAAACATGAAGAACAGGAGAAACATCTACTTAACTTACCGCCACTTATCTTGTACTTTCCCAACACTCATGGTGTAACTGTTCTCTATAAATCATCAATACACAACACTTATGGGGTCCTACTCTCACATCCTTGCACGTCAGCTGTTTCCCCAGGTGTTTCCCATTTCCGTTTCCCTCCTTGTGTATTTATACCCCTGTATTTCCGCGTTTCCTTCGTCAGTCCTTGCACTTACCTTCGTTGTCTTGTCTATTCCACGTTTCCATGTTCTCCTTCTTTATTGCACCTAATTGTTTCTTGTTTAATTTCCTCGTTTATTCTTGTTTTTATTTCATTGTTCTGTTTTTTTTAGTTTCTAGTTTGTTTTGCTTTATTTCTTTGTTTGTTTCTTGGTTTATTTGTTTTTTTATATTAAATAAACAACCCTTTACCTGCATTTGCATCCACCCCACGTCTCCCTCCCTGATCATCATCGATGATAAAACACGATAATATTTATATGTTAATATATTAATTTAATTATGTTATATATATATATATATATATATATATATATATATATATATATATATATATATATATATGTATATGGTTCAGGGTCTTCAGTCCCTTTCCACTTATGGTGTTTTGTTGCACACTTTGTCCTGTACATTTTTTTAATAACTCCTGGTCTGAAAATATAAATAAACCCACACCTTACCTGATTTCTACCCTTTTTACTCTATAAGAACACACAACTGGGTTGTATTATGTAGTGTACAGTGTTTTACCATTCTTACTCTGTAATTACACAGTACTTACCCTCTAAAACACGAGCTGTATTATAAAGCATTACCAAAGTTTAGTAACTTAATTTAGTCATTCCTACACTGTAATAAAGTGCACTGTAAGTTTTACAGCAATTACAAATTGTAAAATTGACTGTGTAGAAAGATTACAGCACAAGTTAAGCCAATACGATACTGTAAATTAATAGCTATTCATGAATCTCACTGTAAATAAACAGTAAAATTGTTAAACCCATTGACTGGAAACATCTTGAAACTAACTGATAATCCTAAAAGTTCACATACAGCTCTGAAGAACAGATCTCAAATAATGCAAAGTTCATATTCATAAAGTTTTAAGAGTTCAGAAATCAATATTTGGTGGAATAACCCTGGTGTTTTTTTTCATGCATCTTGGCATCATTTTCTCCTCCACCAGTCTTACACACTGCTTTTGGATAACTTCATGCTGCTTTACTCCTGGTGCAAAAATTCAAGCAGTTCAGCTTGGTTTGATGGCTTGTGATCATCCATCTTCCAGAGGTTGTCAAATTGGTAAAATCAAAGAAACTCATCATTTGTAAGTGTGTTTTTATTTATTTTTTCCAGAGCTGTACTTTTGCCACTCAAAAATATGTACTACTGGATAATTTTCCTGAATGAATAAATGGTCAAATGATTTTTTTTTGTCTCATTTGTTCAATTGGCATCTCTTTTTCTACTTTAAGGACTTATGTGTGAACCTTATGATGTCATATGAAGTCAAATGTATGCAGAAAAATATAGAACATTTTAAAAAGGGTTCACAAACTTTGAAGCCCCACTGTATAGTGCAGTATTAATCGTAGTAGTAGTAGTATATTAGTACTCGCTCTGCTGCTGAGCCGGTGATGTAATATACTGTAGATGTAGCCCATAATAGAAAAGAGGTCTGAGATATGCAAGATGTTACCTTTCTCAGCTTTCTCTGCTTAGCTAGCTCTGTTTACCGTACGCCCCTGCCTGACAGGATTATGGGTAATGAAATGCCTTTGCGTTTCAGCATGTTCCTCTTATTCCGGCCGTTTGGAAAGAACACCTTTTATTAGAACACCATCCATTTTCCTGCGTTCCTCCTTAATCCAGTGAAATTTACTCTGTGCTGTTGATCTAAGAGCAGAGGGTTATTAATGGGCCCTGCCGACTCAGCAGAGCGCGCCGAAACCAAACTCCGCCGCACAATTACAGACTAAAAAAGGAGGAAGATCAGCAGTCTGAGAGACTCAGCGCCGGTGTGTCGCCGTAAATGTCAGCGTTCATGCTAATTGATCAGAATATCGATTTCTCTTTAGTTTGGTCGGACGATGCTGTCGGATTGACAGAACCAGGAAACTCTCCCGTCAATCATTTCAGATATTTTCCAATATTTCAGCCCCAGACACCTGGCTGAAGATGCTCCACTCACTTCACCTACAGAATGATAAGAGATAATTGCCAGGTTTTTAGAAGAAGTGTGGTTGTATGATACCTATTTAAAGCTCCACTAGGTAGGATTGAGATTTTGTGCTCGTGGGCTCCCCCTACAGTTGTAGAGTGTAATAAATGTTACAGGCGGATTAGTTTCTCTTCCTCGTTTTCTGGCTTTCACAGACATATTCGGTCTCTTTCCAGCTTCTGCCAGAGCGTCTGTGTGTTAGTTTGTAAAGAATGAACCAGCAGTCCTTAGACTGTTAGAACTAAAGGTCGGAAAGCAGGGCGCAGTTCTCGCGAGCGTTGGTTGCGGCCGCCTCAGAAAACTTACAGAGTCTGGTTTGAGCTCAGAGGAGCTCCGGCACAGACACTTCTTTAAAAAGATCAAAAATTAAGGAAATCCTACCTAGTGCTGCTTTAACCCTTGTTTGGGGTTTCATTTTTCATCAAATGATACTAAAAAAAATGTTCTAACTCAAACTCATTGGCATTAGCTCATTTTTTGTGAAAAACATATATCAAAACACATTTTCGATAAACACACACTGTACACCCGCCACCCCCCTCCCCCAACCATTTATATTACATACAGTATATTTGGCCAAGGGCTAATAAACATTGCTTCATTTGTAAATTTGAAACTAAACAAATTTTCTACTCATATCTTGAGTTTAATTCATTTTCTTTTACATTTTATTAAAAAACTAATAAAAAAAAGAGTAGGACTTTTTGAAAGAAATGTAACATAAGAAAGGTAAAGGGCAAATATTAACCATGTAAGCTGTTTATATTGCTTGCAATTTAGGTGAAGCAAGCATGTGTAAAGCATTTTAATTCATCCAACTGAGCTTCAGGTATTTTGCAAAGAAGAATGGGGTAAAAATCTCATTCTCTAGATGTGCAAAGCTGGTTGAGACAAACCCCAAATTACTTAATTGCCACTTTGTTCTACTTTACAAATACGTTGTGTTGGTCATTCACTTAAAATGTAAATAAAATACATTTAAATTTGTGATTGAGAGGTGACAAAATGAGAAACAAAAATTCAAAAGTAAAATCTGCTGGTACTGCTTGAGAATATTGGAGCTGCACTGGGTGGATTGTCATTATAGAACTACATTAGGAACCTCTACAACTCCGTCCTGAGTATATTGTCAGTATACCATGTTTTTGTTACACATCTGTTACACATTTAGCAATGAGTGAATATTCTCTATATATACTCTAAAAAAGAGGTTCTATGATAATATATACGCTGAGACTGAGCTACAGAGTTTCTGGTTATAGACTCTCTCCTCTGAAACTAACACTGTAAGGTTTCTGAGGGTTCCACTTTGGGAGGAGATCATCCGAGCCCAGTCTGATCCACCCAATCCCAGCAGTAAATCCAAAATCGGTCTGGAGCTCCAGTCAATTCCTACGAGGCTCCACGCGGCTGCCGGCCGCCCGGGTCAGCCGGCCCAGACGGGCCGATCGATGGCGACAGGATACAGGTCTCTCCGCTTTCAAACAGTGGGCTGAGCTTGTGGTCAGGTTCAATTGGGTAATCAATTACCAATTTCACTGGGCCTCATATAAGATGCTCCAGAGAGCAGATAATCAGCGCGGTCTGATGAGATGGCGATGGCGACAAGAGAGACTCCCCGTCGCTATAAGAGCCTCTCTGTCACTGCTGATGAGAAAGAGGGGAAAAAAGAAGAAAAGAAAAAAAAAGGAAAAAATGATGAAGCCCCCTAGAGGCCAAATGCATCAGTGCATATCTATAGTCTCAGAGTAAGACTGTAGAAATATATTCATTTGGATTCTAAAAAAATAAAATAAAATCCAAATACAGGCCAAATGCTGCCATTTAGGTAAATCTATTTTCTTGATCAAAGAAAATTTAAACATAGCTGTAAGAAAGTGATAAAAGGAAAAATGAACAAACTGATTTTAAAAAAATCAAGTTCTATCTTATTTAAAAAAGGAATAATTGTGGGGCCCCCTACAGGCAAAGTCCAGCAATGCATCCACCTGTCTTGGCCTACGTAATCTATAGAAATGCGATTTCTTTTAATGGCTTTATTAGTGAGTCTGTTAATCTATATATCTATCTATCTATCTATCTATCTATCTATCTATCTATCTATCTATCTATCTATCTATCTATCTATCTATCTAAAAATAAAAATGCAAGGCCCCCTAGAGGCCAAATGCTGCGATGCTGAGTAAATATATGATAATGTATTTTCTTGACCAAAGGTGGGCCAACTGGGCATCCCAATCACCATGAAAACCTCTCTATTACAGCTGTAGTAAAATAAAAAAAATACTAATACTAATAAATAAATAGAGAATAAAACAAGGCCCCCTAGAGGCCAAATGCTGCTGTGCCTGGTAAATTTATGGAAATGTATGTTCTTGGCCAAAGGTGGACCAATCGGATGTCCCAATCACTATGAAAACATCTCCATTACAGCTGTAGAAAGTGATAAAAAATAAAAATAACAAGTCAATAACAAGTAAATAGAGAATAAAACAAGGCCCCCTAGAGGCCAATGTGTTGACGTGCTCCCCAGTCTCGGCTTACTCTAAATGTATGGAAATATATTCATGTCATTGAATTCTCTTGACCAAAGGCGGTCGAGCCCACTAGAAACGGGTCAACTCTCCGCCACTTCTGTAAAATTGAAAGTGAAGAGAGAGAGAGAGAGACAGTAGAAATTATTCGTATCGCCCGCGCCGGCTGATGCACTCCATCTCGGAGAGTGATAATTTGCTGTGGACTATGGAGTCAATGCGCAGGTATGGAGTGCAGCCTCGCTGCTCGTGTTAATGGCATGAAAATATATGCAATCACACATTCCGTTCACTGTCATTTACCAGAACAGTGGGGAGCGGGGTCACGAAAGAAAAGGGAAAAAAAAGGTGAAAAAGGGAAAAAGGAAAGAAAAAAAGAAGAAAAATCTGGATTTCCGTCTGGCACTAAACTAATATTGGTGGGTATATAGCGTCTCCAGCTGAGGCTTACGGCTCCCTAAAACGAAAGCCGCAGCAATAGAGGTCGCATTGTTTTGGGCCCAAGGCGCTTCCTCTCGCTTTGGGTTCAAAGAAGCAATTCAGATGAATCAAATAAGTACGAGTGCCGTTTCCACGTGTGCAGATTGAATTTTAATCAGTGTGACAACTGCAGTCCCCGAGGACTTTGATTGAGTGATTGCAGTCAGAGTGTTGATTATCTTCACAACGGAAAAGTGGAGGAAATCCAAGAATATCTCCACGCTTCCGACTCGCTGTCATTACACAGCGGACGCCGGCCGTGATTGGCTTGTATCGGCTTTAAACAGATGGTGGAGATGGCGTTTCATTCGTGACACACTCTTTAAAATGTACTTTTCCCTCATGTATCGATTGTTTTAGCGATGCTATGGAAGAACCTCTCCTGGTTCTGGGAGACGAGAACCTTGTTGATGATATACCTTGTTGATAATCTTGAAGAAAAGCAAGATTTTACTGTGAAGCGTTCACATTACAAGCCACAGCAGAGCTCAAATCCGATTGTTTTTTGCTCAGATCTGATTTGTCTGTCTTGTCGGTATACATTCACTGTAAAAGTAAGTGATCTGTATCTGTGTGTAATGTGAACAAATCTGTCCCTGAAACACTGTCTCACATGCTGCACATTGATACCTGTATGAATGCCTCCTTCTTCACCAACAGTGTGTTTTTTATGGTCTTTGCAGTGACTGCACTTTCACTGCTTCTTGCAGTAAATGTATTGATATGTTTCAGATTGATTGGCGTTCATCTTTTAAATTCTTAAAGTCATTTTTTCTTTTAAACTGGAGAACATTTCACAAATTCCACAACTTGTGTTCTTTAAAGAGAAAATTAATCCTAAACTATATACAGTATATATATATTTTTTTATTAATAGCTGAAATGTGTTCCTTTGAAAAAATAAAAAACAAAAAAATAAACTTTTGTTGTGGTCATTTCTGCCTCTGCATTGCGGAATAGAGGATGATGTGTCACTTGCATTATGGAAAACAGTAAATCCATAATACCACCCCTCTGCTGACTTCCAAGCTAAGCAATACAGTCTCCCTGCTCATGCCCCACCCCTAAACCCATACATCACCCAGTGCCTTCCCAAACTACCCTTGCAACTTTTCTTTAGCATTTTTTTTTTTTCAAATTTGAGCTGAAAGTGGTGTCAACAAAAATCAAGGGTAGTAACAATTTAATAAAATCCCAGAGGGGTTATATACTTTCGCCACTCAAAAATATGTAATATTGGATCATTTTCGTCAATTAATAAATGATAAAATTTAATATGTTTGTGTTATTTGTTTCTTTACCTACTTTTCTAAAATCCGGTAAATTTTTAAGTCATATTTATGCAAAAACAACCCAGAAACTTCTGGATTTTTTGGATTCATAGCATAGAAATAAAAACTTGTCTGATTAAAAATCTACTGTATAATCAATCTGCAATCAACAAGCTGTGCTACTCTATTTAGCCAGGCTAGCAAATTCTTCTAGAAAAGTCTGGATTTTTGTTTCAACAAACATTGAATCAACACAGTAAATAAAACGCTAATAGTGTTGGAAAAATGCAGCAAAAGGCTGTTTTAAAACAAAATCTGCTACTTTAAAGTGACGGAACAGCTTTGACAGGTTATCTTAACCTTGGAAACGCTGTGAAATAAGAAAAAGAAAGTGCTAATTAAAATGTATCTCATTTGTGATAATTAGCTGTTATCTGCGCAGTATATCTGCAGAGCAGGAGGAGCAGGGGCTGTTCTTAGATGCCGCGCGGTAAATTAGCTGCACCTCTCCGGCTGATAAGTGTTACTGCTCCACAGGCCCTGAAAATTAGCAAGTGCAGACATCAGTGGAGAAGCTGCACGGCGAACGCGGCGACAGGAACAGCGTTCCCGCAACATCTCGACTCTGCAGACAAGAAGCCGCCTGCAGATCAAACCGCCGCCGCGCTCAGATCCACAGCTCGCTGTCAGACTGCTCAACCTGCTTATAGCACAGAAATAAAAACACGTCTGATTAAAAATCTACTGTAAAATCAATCTCAAACAGCCTGAGATCCGTACACAACAAACGCTGTTAGCCTTCAACATGCTGTGCTACTCTATTTAGCCAGGCTAGCAAATTCATCTACATATTCAAAATAACTATGAGGGCATCAAAGCAGCAACAAAAATCTCGACATGTAGTTAGCATCATGCTAATTGGTTTGCTTCAACATGAGCCTCTGCCTAAAACTAGTGAAGCGCCTGCCTTTACAGAGCAATAAACGTAACAGTAGCATGGAACTAATACTAGTAGCAGATTGATGTAGACAGGAGTAGACCAGAGTAAACTGGAGTAAACTTTGGTAGACTGGAGTAGACTAGGGTAGACTAGAGTAAACTGGAGTAGGCTGGGGTAAACTGGAGTAAACTGATGCAGACCAGAGTAGACCAGAGTAAACTTGAGTAGACTAGAGTAAACTGATGTAGACTAGATTAGACCAGAGCAAACTGGAATAAACTAATGTAGACTGGAGTAGACCAGAGTAAACTAGAGTGGACTGATATAGACTGGAGTAGACTAGCGTAAACTGGAGTAAACTGATGCAGACTAGAGCAGACCAGAGTATACTGGAGTAAACTGATGTAGACTAGAGTAGACCAGAGTAGACTGGAGTAAACTGATGTAGACTAGAGTGGACCAGCGTAAACTGGAGTAGACTGGAGTAAACTGATGTAGACTAGAGTAGACCAGAGTAAACTTGAGTAGACCAGAGTAAACTTGAGTAGACCAGAGTAAACTGGAGTAGACTGGAGTAAACTGATGTAGACTAGAGTAGACCAGAGTAAACTTGAGTAGACCAGAGTAAACTTGAGTAGACCAGAGTAAACTGGAGTAGACTGGAGTAAACTGATGTAGACTAGAGTAGACCAGAGTAAACTTGAGTAGACCAGAGTAAACTTGAATAGACCAGAGTAAACTGAAGTAGACTGGAGTAAATTGGATAAACATTGTAGACTGGAGTAACCAATGTAACCGGTAGTACATTGGGGTAGACCAGAGTATACCAGCTTAGACTAAAACTAGACTGGAGTAGACAGGAGTAAATTAGATTAGACTGGAAAAGACCAGTGTAAACTGTAGTAGACTGAAGTAAATTGGGGTGAATGGTGTAGACTGATGAAGACAGGAATACAATGAAGTAGACTGGACTAGACCAGAATAGACTGATGTAGACTGGAATAGACAGGAATAGGCCAGATTACAGAAAAATAAACGGTAGTAGACAGGGGTAGACCACAGTAAACTGGAATAGACCAGTGTAAACTGTAGTAGACTGTAGTAAAATTGGGTAAATAGTGTAGACTGGAGTAAACTGAAGTAGAATGGAATACAGTGAAATAGAACATAGTAAACCAGATTGACTGATGTAGACTGAAGTAGATTAATGTACAGTTGAGTAGACAGGAGTAGACTGGAGCAACGGACAACGGTAGACCATAGTAAACTGGAGTAGACTGATGTAGACCGGAGTAGACCAGGGTAAACTTGAGTAAACTGATGTAGACTGGAAAAGAGTGGAGAAGACCAGAATAAACTGGGGTAGACTGGAGTAGATTCGGCTAAACTGGAGTAGACCATAGTAGACAGAAGTACACTGGGGTAGACTGGAGTAGAAAGGAGTAGACCAGATAACAGCAGAGTAAACTTTAGCAGGTGGATTGGACCAGATTAGACTGTAGTAGAATGATGTAGACTGGAAAAGACTGGAATAGACCAGATTACAGCAGAGTACACTTTAGTTTACAGTGTAGACCATAATAAACTGATGTACACTGGAGTAAACTGGAGTAGACTGGAAAACACTTGAGTAGACTGGACCAGACCAGATTAGACTGATGTAGACTGGCACAGACCGCAGTCAGTTGATGTAGATTGATGTAGACTGGAGAAGAAAGGAGTAGACCAGATTACAGCAGAGTAAACTTTAGTAGACGGGGTATACCATAGCAAACTGGAGTAGACTGATGCAGATTAATGTAGACTGGAGTAAACTGGAGTAGACTGACATAGACTGGAGCAGACCAGAGCCAGTTGAAGTAGACTGATGTAGACTGGAGTAGAGAGGAGTAGACTAGATTGCAGCAGAGTAAACTTTAGTAGATGGAGTAGACCAGAGTAAACTGGAATAGACAGATGTAGACTGGTGTAGACTTGTGTAGACTGATGTAGACTGAATTAGATTGATGTAGACTGGTGTAGACTGATGTAGATTGGTGTAGACTGATGTAGACAGGTGTAGACTGATGTAGACTGGATAAGACTGATGTAGACTGGTGTAGACTGATGTAGACTGGAGTAAATTGGAGTAGACTGATGTAGACTGGAGCAGACCTGAGCCAGTTGAAGTAGACTGATGTAGACTGGAGTAGAGAGGAGTAGACCAGATTACAGCAAAGTAAACTTTAGTAGATGGGGTATACCACAGTAAACTGGTGTAGACTGATGTAGACTGATGTAGACTGGATTAGACTGATGTAGACTGATGTAGACTGGTGTAGACTGATGTAGACTAATGTAGACTGATGTAGACTGGTGTAGACTGATGTAGACTAATGTAGACTGATGTAAACTGGTGTAGACTGATGTAGACTAATGTAGACTGATGTAGACTGGTGTAGACTGATGTAGACTAATGTAGACTGATGTAGACTGGTGTAGACTGATGTAGACTAATGTAGACTGATGTAGACCAATGTAGACTGATGTAGACTGGTGTAGACTGATGTAGACTAATGTAGACTGATGTAGACTAATGTAGACTGATGTAGACTGATGTAGACTGATGTAGACTAATGTAGACTGATGTAGACTGGTGTAGACTGATGTAGACTGATGTAGACTGATGTAGACTAATGTAGACTGATGTAGACTGGTGTAGACTGGAGTCTAGTGGTTTATCTGGTGCTCTGTCAGCAGTATCCTCTCAGAAACACACATTAACCTCAGTATCAGCTGTGTATGAAGTGATACAGCGAGGACAGGACGAGTGATGCTGCAGTGACGGCTGTACTGATGGAGAGTGAAGCGTTTTTTGTCCTGCAGAACAGATTCTGGTGGTGCTTCTGTCCTGATGGGCTCATGTGTTAAAAAGTCTGGTAAAAATGGAAAGCATTGTCTGCCGCTGACAGAAGACAGGAAGTACAGCGTGAGGATGCAGCTCTTATTCTAAAGAGCATCAGAGAACATCAGAGCAGGAGGAACACTGTGCTTCTGCTCAAACATCTGAGCTCTGTAAATGCCAGTAATTATGCTTTCGCATGGAAAAGCAAATTCCAATTTATATCCCTCTTTGTCTGCAGGTAACCTTCAAGCAATGTCTTATCAAACAACAGCTATACCACAGCAACACCTAGCAGCAGCCTAGCAACACTGTGGGAACTGCTTAGCAACACATTGGCATTGATATTAATATAATGTTTACTGGAAACTTAATGGTATTTACACTTAAAACCTTTAGTTTAGTAACCTTTAGTTGTCAGATAATCTATTTTTCTTCGTCAATTTAAACAATAATTCCACTTACTCTTTTAGAAACTTACTCATAGAAAAATGAAAGGGAAAATTAAATGCTACTGAATAAACAGTATATAACAGAGATCAAATAATAAATCAGAATATATGTTGAACATTTGTGCACAAGGTAGCTTGGGGGAAAGTGACTACACACTGATGGTGAGTGTTAGTCAGAAACTTGGGAACACACCCAGTATGCAAATAGATTGTGCCAATAGAAGCAGCCATGGCAACCGACAAAATATCATCAGAACTCTAGAAAAAAAATAAGAGAGCACTCAAAAATGTTGAGTTTCTTTGATTTTACCTAATTGAAAAGCTCTGGAATATAATCAAGATGAAGATGGATGACCACAAGCCGTCAAACCAAACTGAACTGCTTGAATTGTTGCACCAGGAGTAAAGCAGCATTAAGTTATCCAAAAGCAGTGTGTAAGACTGGTGGAGGAGGAAAACATGATGCCAAGATGCATGCAAAAAAAACAGTGATTAAAAACCACCAGGGTTATTCCACCAAATATTGATTTCTGAACTCTTAAAACTTTATGAATATGAACTTGTTTTCTTTGCACTATTTGAGGTCTGAAAGCTCTGCATCTTTTTTTTTTTTCAGCCATTTCTCATTTTCTGCAAACAAACAGAAATGCTCTAAATGACATTTTTATGTGAAATTTGGGAGAAATGTTGTCTGTAGTTCATAGAATAAAACAATGTTCATTTTACTCAAACATAAACCTATAAATAGCTAAATCTGAGAAACTGGTTCTGAAACTGAGGTGCTTTCTTCCAGAGCTGTAGAAGAAAACGAAAAGCGAAACATTGCTGTCCAATGAAAAACAAGTATTTCCATTTTTCTGTGGATTTTTAGTTTACTACATAATTTGAACAGACAAACTGTCCCTTATATTGTGCCAAATTTACTTGATAAATGAACCAATAGAAATACTTCAAAATAACCTGAAATTAACTCTTTTTACATTGACTTCCATTGAAAGTTTAGAAGGTTTTTTCTCTCCCCTGTAAAGTTGCTATTTTGGAGATACTTGTTTTTCATTGGACAGCGATTCTACAGACAAGAAATTGGAAAAATAAGCTTTCTCTTGCCATGTCCTGTGCTTTCATTGGCTGAGGCAAGTCTCTATAGATCATCATAGATCACTACAAACCTGTTTCAGTCTTCCAGATTTCGAGATTCCAGCTGGTCCAGATATTAAACCTGCTAGATATTTGACTAGACTTAGACCAGACTAGACTTGACTGAGCTTATCACTCAGATCAGGTTGACCACTATGTCCAACCATCTGATCATCTGATTAAAATCCAACCTTTAGCTATTTGCAAAATCATGCTGTGTCTGTTGTTTCATTGCATTTTATTGCAATTCATGGCAATTTGAATCTTTTCTTCACTGGAAAAAGAGAAAAGAACGTAAAAGAAAAATACACAGTATACAGTATATTCCTCACTCTATCCTCTCTTACAATCCTACAGCTTCTTTTGTACATCGTCGAGTAAAAGATATAAAACCCCACGGCGTCAGGATCGGGTGGGTGAATCAGCAGAGTGACATATCTGAAATATTTGCTGAAGTTCAGACCTTCACCTCACGAAACGTGTCAATCAGAAATAAGCTCACTTTCACACGTCGGGATGAGCTATCTGTCCAACATCAAAGCAGCTATTTTCAACTGTACACAGGTGTGAAAGAGTGTGTGATGGTCTGAGATGCCAGATTGAAGACCACCAAAAATAATCGATCTTCCCTTTTACCTTCCACTGGACACTTTATTAGAAACACCTACACTGTGAACACATAAGTTGTTTGAACTGAAATAAATTAAGTCTGTTTTACAAAAATATATATTTTTAAACAATACTCCACTATTTTGCATACTGAGTGTATCCCCCAGTTTCTGACACTCTGGCACCGTCAGTGTGTAGTCATTCCCCCCCCCAGGTTGCCTTAGGTAAAACTTGTCGATCATATATTATGATGATTAACTGCTTGGGGCAATGAAATGGAAAAACTTAAGTTAGCATGAATTTACGACGACTAATAACTTTTTTTTTTTTTTTTAAGTTGATTTAACTGTTGATTTAAAAGTTGAGTTGAGTTTACTTAACTTTTTTAAGGCAACCAATTTTATCGAATTCTTTTACGTAATAAGGTTATTACAACAAAAAGGAAATTTGATTTAACTTGTTTTATATTTGCTAAACCAATTTATTTGGCCAAAAATACAAATCTACAAATTTTATTGACCTGATCATCACATTCAAAGTATAAAATACTTTTAACCTTAATTTAAAAACTTTTGTTTTCTTTTTTGTTTTTTTTTTTTGAGTTTCCCCACAACTTTCTAATAAAGTCAGCTAATGCATTTCCAGTGCCCCTTTAATTTGCAATTCTTGGCTATTAAAAAAAATCTACAAAATGCATTTTTTGGAGTTAAAACAACTAAATGTAATCATTTGAATGGCTTGTCTCATACACTTAAAGATTAACATTTGTCTAAATTAATACAGTATTATAAATCACTGAAAATAGTTTTGATAACTTAATTAATTTGAGGCAACGAATTAGCTCAAATGATTTAAGTAGAATTAACTTAGGATGATATTTCTCGATGGCTACCTCCCCCCTTGCTTTTTTATGTAACGGTTGACTGCCTGGCCACATTGTTGTAGGTCATATGAGCAAGTTACCATATTTTTATGCTTTAATTTGCATTAAAACATAAAAAACAAACGTGGACCCTTTTATCCACACTTCACACACAATACAGACATTCATTTTAAAATCAATGATAATTTTATGGTAAGAATGTTTTTATTAAATATGTTGTAGGGATTCGAGTGGTCCAGTGGACTAAGGCGCTGCCACTATGATCGGAAGATCACTGGTTCGAATCCTGTTCATGCAGCTTGCCATCAGCTACCGAAGCCCTGAGAGAGTACAGTTGATCTTGCTCTCTCTGGGTTGGTATAGTACAGTCGATGGCGCTCTTTCTTTCCCCTCATCACTCCTAGTAGGGTGATGTGGATCAGTACAAGGCTGCGTCTGTGAGCTGATGTATCAGAACCGAGTCGCTGCTGTGCTTTCCTCCAAGTGTTAGCGCTGTGATGCTACTCGGCAATTCAAGGAGATTTTTTTTTTATTGTCATTCGCATCACATGTGGTACATGAGGTGGAACGAAATTGTGATCTCACGATCCAGTTTTACACCCAAAGAGCTGTTATTAATAGATATATAGATAAAAAAAGAATACAATAAAAGAAATAGAATATACAAAATAGATAGATAAATATCCCAAGAATAAAAAAATAAATAGAGAGTAGAAGGTTCAGCAACATGAAGTCCAGAGTGCAAGTGTGCTATAGCAGCATGATAATGTGAATTAGAGCAGTGGAGATAAAGTGTCTCAGTGCAAGTAAAGTGACCATGTTGGTAAACAGTAAACAGTAATTTGTCCTTGGTGTCAGTGCAGTGTGTTGTTAAGTGGAGTTTAAATGCTACAGCATCAGCAGCAGTTCAAAAAGAGGCGGAGTCTGACTTCACATGTCCTTGTAAATACTTTAAATGGTTTTAAAGAAATATGTGTGGATTGTTTGAAAGACAAAATCATGGGTTTATAGTGTCATGCATCAAATGGTTAAATTGGAAAGAAGTGGTTCTTAAATTCTGATTTGTTTTGTGGTTTCAAATTTGAAAAAAAAAATGGTTTTAAACTATTTTTGAAAGAAATAAGAGCAAGTTAGCATTTTAAAATATGCTTTAATGCAAAAACTTTACTGATATACTAGAGAGAAGACCCAAAGTGTTCTGATAATGTCTTAATTCAACCTTTTTAAAAATTCAGTTTTGTATAACATGAGACTTTTGAATAAACAAATTTCAGGACTGATCAAAGTAAATAGTTGTTTATTTCATTACAGTCTGTTCCTCCATCTCTCAGAAGCTAATTATTCCTCTTTTCTCCTGCAGTTTTTGGAGGCTGGTGAGGGAGATTCTGATTGGATCGTGGGGGAGGAAAGTTCTGAAGCTGGTCTGAAGAGAAAGTTATAAATCTCGGGACGGTTTGTGTGTTTCTGTGGTTTTATTTCTGTTTAATTAGGATTTAGAACAGTTTAATGGTATATAAAGCACAGAACACCAAGCCTATGAATTTCCATCTGTCTGATTCTGTCTGCAGCTGCTTTACTCTTTCCACTGAATCCATTTATTATCATAAGTGGGATCAGCTTCCTGCACATAGTAGCAGTTGGCCACTTTATTGGAAACCCCATATTCGTAGCTCTAATTTGCAGCTATATAGCTGGATTCAGATAAAGTGGCCAGTAAATAGAAAACACTAAAAGTTTGGTGTTTCTAATAAAGTGACCACTGAGTTTAAGTACAAGGTGGTAGGGGTTTCCAATAAAGTGGCCAAAAAGTGGAAGGACAAGTTAGGTTGGTGTTTCCGATAAAGTGTCCACCACTGAGAGGAAACACAAGGATGTAGGTGTTTCTTATAAAGTGGCAAAAGAGTTCACAAATAAGGTAGTAGGTGTTTCTGATAAAGTGGCCAGAGAGTAAAATACACACAAACAATATAGACTGGGTGTTTCCAATAAAATGGCCAGTGACTTGTAACACAATATAGGTATGGTGTTTCTGATAAAATGGCCAGCTACAAGAAAGTAGGTGTTTCTAATATAGTGGCCAGGCCAGGGAGTTGTAACACAATATAGGTGGGGTGTTTCTAATAAAGTGGCCAGCTACAATAAAATAGATGTTTCTAATAAAGTGGCCAGCTAGAGGAAAGAAGGTGTTTCTGATAAAGTGTCCAGCTACAAGAAAGTAAGTGTTTGTAATAAAGTGGCCAGTGAGTTGTAACACAACTTATTTTGGGTGTTTCTGATAAAGTGGCCAGCTACACGAAAGTAGGTGTTTCTAATAAAGTGGCCAGCTACAATAAAATAGGTGTTTCTAATAAAGTGGCCAGCTACAGGAAAGTAGGCGTTTCTGATAAAGTGGCCAGCTACAGAAAAATAGGCGTTTCTAATAAAGTGACCAGCGACAAGAAAGTAGGTGTTTCTAATAAAGTGGCCAGCTAGAGGAAAGTAGGTGTTTCTAATAAAGTGGCCAGCTACAGGAAAGTAGGTGTTTCTAATAAAGTGGCCAGCTACAGGAAAGTAGGTGTTTCTAATAAAGTGGCCAGCTAGAGGAAAGTAGGTGTTTCTAATAAAGTGGCCAGCTAGAGGAAAGTAGGTGTTTCTAATAAAGTGGCCAGCTAGAGGAAAGTAGGTGTTTCTAATAAAATGGCCAGCTATAAGAACGTAGGTGTTTCTAATAAAGTGGCCGGTTGAGTGTACAGTAAATGATGACGTTGGGTTGTTTCTCTTCAGTTGTCTGAAAGTCCAACGTTTTAAATCCAGGCCGATAGTGATTTTTCTACACAATGCACTAAATCGTGGCTGGTGTTTGGTATGGGGTCAGCAGTGGTCAGTGGAATGGCAGCGGTGGAAAGCTTTAGCCCACACCCCCGTGCCCTGAGGTCACTTCCTGCTCCATTAGAACGGAGCTGAGCTGGCAGTGTGTTGTTGGAGTGATTGAACGACAGAGTTGGAGGCTGTGGAGAGTCGATGGACTTTACCACCCTCTTCATCACTGCGGACACTTTCTAACTTTCTAACATCGCTGAATTTCCTTCTTTACAGATTTAAAGATTTCAAATAATGCTTTAAGAGCAAGATACCATTTATTATGTTGCAAAGTTTGACTTCATACAGGTTGAGATCTGCTGTTCAGTAATGCTGTGTGGGAGGAGTAACTTGACCATGTAATAAATAATAAATCTGCATTTGAATGTTCATTTGTTAGATTTGCTCAAGTTACTTAAGCATTTTGATATGCAATAAAGTTGGGTTTGTGATGCATTAACCAAACAAAGCAAGAAAATTATTCCGCTGTGGGGGCTATTATTCTCAAATTGAGATACATGGAACACTGGTGAATCTTCCCAGGAGTGTCCGGCCTACTGAAAATACTCCAAAAGGGCAAGGTCAACTCATCCAGGAGGTCGCAAAATGACTCAGGACAACTTCTAAAGAACTATCTTTAAAGTTCTGTATATTTAAAGCTTTTATTCTATTAGGAAATACTTGTAAATATGTATGCAAATTGTTACATATTTTCTAAGCAGATAGAAAATATTCTTTTTTTTAATTTTATTTTATAAGACAAGGCAAAACCACAATTTCACAATCGAGAATGCGTGTGGAAAAAAAGAAATTAATTGCAGTACACCTGAAGATGTTTGCATGAATATTGGGACAACATGTTTTTTAAAATGCAGAAATTAATATTTATTAATTAAATATAAGAGTCTACAGGGGTTGAACAATGAAACTGAAACACCTGTCATCATTTTAGTGTGGGAGGTTTCATGGCTAAATAAGAGCAGTCTGGTGAACAATCTTCATTAATTGCACATTGCACCAGTAAGAGCAGAGTGTGAAGGTTCAATTAGCAGGGTAAGAGGTTTGCACAGTTTTACTCAAAATATTGCAATGCACACAACATTATGTGTGACATACCAGATTTCAAAAGAGGACAAATTGTTGGTGCACGTCTTGCTGGAGCATCTGTGACCAAGACAGCAAGTCTTTGTGATGTATCAAGAGCCACGGTATCCAGGGTAATGTCAGCATAACACCAAGAAGGACCAACCACATCCAACAGGATTAACTGTGGACGCTGTAAGCGGAAGCTGTCTGAAAGGGAACATAAAACCATGGCTGATCAAATCACAGCAGAATTAATGTCCAACAGAACTGTCCGTCACCACAATAATTGATTGTGGTCTAAAACCAGGTGTTTCAGTTTCATTGTCCAACCCCTGTATGTGTAAATATAGATTCAGAACACCTCTGACCCTGTATATGATGATGAGGAAATGTGAATTAGTAACAGAGTGTACAGTATAAGGCAGGGACTCTGCGGTATTGGCTGCTCTTCTGAAGCCGCCCATCAGCAGGAATGAGCTGGAGGGCTGGTGGCCCAGCAGGACGTAACACCTACTGAAGAGCTCCAATAGTGGAGGAATTCCCAGCTCAAGCTCAGCAGATCAGAACCAGAGATCCAGAGGGAGCTCACAGCCCAGCGGGCAGCGCCGAGGGAGAGCATTCTGGGATTGATTTCCTCTCTCAGCTCAGACACCAGCTTTCACTAGAGCAGCAGATACAGAACAGGCTGCTGCTGCAGAGCTCAACCATACTGAGAAAACTAGATACAACCAAAAAAGACCAATAAAGGACATTATATAGGGGCCATTTCCAAAATTACTCTGAATCTAATAACACATATATTTAACTAGTTAATACATGTACTAGTCAATCTCAGGCAGCTTTCCATAATTTTATACAAGTTTTCTAATCTGAAGTCCACTAATTCTTTTGATTTTTCTCTCAAGAAAGTCTTTATCTTAAATAAATGTTTGACTGCATATTCAAACAATTGATATTTATGACAAAATATAAAAAAAATAAATAAATCACTCCTGTTACTGTCACTCACTCCTGTTACTTTTTATGTTTTGAGTAACATGAATGAAAGTAACAGGAATAATTATACTGCATGGTAAAGCTTATAGTTTTTTCACTGTTCTAATTAGTTATTATTAATGCTTTTAATCATACTTTTAATCTTACCTTTGCAATTATGTACAAAACACTATGCTTGATAATAAAATTTATTTTAATCTATATAAATTTCCTGTTACTTCCTGTTACTTTTTTAAGTTTTGATTAACAGGACTGAAAATAACAGAATAGAGTCTTTAGCATAAAATTAGCAAAAACTTAAAAAATAGCTACAGTAAATGGTGGCTATGCTAATAGCATGAGGACACTGAGCACATTCTAGTGATTTCCTCAAAATTTGTATTTAAAAAAAATAAACCAATACGATCTAAGAATTAATTTAAGTAACAGGACAGACTGAGTGTTGAGATTAAGCTCCTCAGTCATCGTTACAATAAAAAAAAAAAAGCTAGCTAGCTACCTTGTGCAAGCAGAGGTGGGTAGTCCAGGTGCAGAATGTACAGTGCTGTTAGCCAATCAGAGATGACATGTTTGCATGTATGAATACTCATGAGCAAGAGCCGAAATTCGAAATTGATTGTTCCCTCCGTTCACTCCTCCACCGGACTAAAGCAGTGTTATATTGGATCACCGGAGCACTTTTAATTTTTTCACAAAAACCAGCTCACATGGCATTTATTCAATCTGGAGAACACAACTAGACTGTTTAAAATGAATAAAAAACAATGGAATTACACTTTTAAACTCAAATGCCATGTTTGAATGTGAATGTAAAGAATTTGTTGTTAAAATACAGTATTCCTGCAGAAATCTCATAATGAACAGTATTATAAATAACAAATTTACTTTACAAATTGATCTGGTGTGTACTGTATGTGTAAATGTGTGGTATGCATGTAAGTTTGTGTGTATATAAAATGAATTATATGACTGTGCCCAGATATGGATTACCAGGTCTCTGTCCTGGGTAAATGGTGTAGTGCTGGATGAAGTCCTCCAGGTGGACGGTGGTTGTTTCTGGTTGAGAGTACGCTGTGCGCTATTGGCTGCTGCTTCTCACTGGTGTCTGGTTGAGTGCTAAGTATGAATGTTTGTGTGTTTTTAGAAAGGCAATATATGAGTTGAGCTTCATTCATTACCTGCTCAGGTACATTGTGTACTATATTTTGAGTATGTTGGTAGTGTATAGTGTGTAGTTAAACTGCACATTTGCTATGATGTCTTTTTCCTAATTTCACGTTTAAATGTAGAACATGACCATACATGTTCACCATATTAAAGTTGTTTGTGGGTTCATAGTTTAGGTCAGCTCACTAGGTGATAAAATAAAATCATAGTTGAAACATTACTATCAGTACTGTATTCCCATCACCTGCTCTGATTGTTCTGTACATTTCCGTACCCTCAGAGCTGTTTCAGAGCTAAACCTGCAGAGTCTCGGCGTGTCCTCCAGACGCCTCAGTGTTTCTATTAAAGCTGCAGTCTGTTACCAAACACTGAGGTGGACCTTGAGCAGACAATAGTTGTTTCTACATGAGAAACTCACTTAATCACAGCCGGCTGCCAGTTCTGCCGAGTATTCCTCTCTCTGAGAGGCTGGGTGAGGAGAGAGAGGGTGAGGTTACAGATTGTTAGCATTGACATTTCGAGCGTGAAGCCCGTCCACTTCATGCTCACTCACGACTCTTCCCATCACTGTGGAAAATATGTACGAACAGAGCATGCCTCAGGAAGTTAAATTCTACTAAATATAAATATAAAAATATAAATAAATTGTACCCAGGGATGTTTGTAACATTTGTGTGAATATGTTTGGTACGTTTTGCACGTAGAGTACTGTATATTACGATTGAGGGGCTCCCGTCCACTGGAGGTGCTGGTTTTCCTAAATACACACAACTTATAAAAGACGAATGTGAAAACACAGTAAAAATTTCCTTGAAATTTTACAGGAAGTTAAAGAGGCACTAAACAACCTGAAGGGAGGGCTAGTTTGGGAGAGGCACTGGGTGATGTATGGGTTTAGAGGCAGGGCAGGAGGGAGAGCTGATTGGCTGAGCTTCAGCAAAGTTTTTGCATGAATGCACTGACTGGAGAAGCACTTTCAATTTGTTTAAAAATCTACTGTATATTACGATAAAGGAGCTCCAGTCCACTGGAGGTGTTGTTTTGCTAAATACACACAACCTATAAAAGAGGAGTGTGAATACACAGTAAAGTGCTGCTAAAGCTGCTCTCTACTGCTCTACTCTGCTTTACTGGAGCTTATGAACACAAATTCTTGAACAGAAATGGAATAAAAATATAAATGTTAAATTCTAGTTAAGTTTACCTTTAAGTTTACGTTAAGTTATGGTTAAAGTTACACAGTAAAAAAGTTTCCTAGAAATGTTACAGGAAGGTAAAGAGACCCTAAACAACCTGAATGTTTCTGACTACATCCTCAGCTCAAATTTGAAAAAAGGGTTAGTTTGGGAGGGGCACTGGGTGATGTATGGGTTTAGAGGCGAGGCAGGAGGGAGAGCTGATTGACTGAACTGCAGCAGCAGAAATGAAAATTGATGTTGATGTTACAGTTGGAATAAGCAAAGATATAAATGCAAAAAAAAGAAACCTGTTAACTGTTAAACATGGTGGTGGGTGCATCATGCTTTGCATTTGTGTTGCAGTCAGTGACACTGGAAATATGGAAATATTTTAGTTATAGAGGGAAGATAAGGACAGAATTTAGCTATAAGAGGGTTGGTATAATGTGGGAATCTTATTGGTGGAGAGCAGCATAGTGACCTAGACAGGGAACTAGACCCCCAGCATACCACAATATGTGGTAGTTCACTAGTAGGTGATGGTGTTTTTCACAACATTAGTACAAAAGTTCATATTTTCTTTTAAATCCTAAAAACAAGCAACAAATATGAGAAATAATTTGTTGTTATAATACAGTATTCTTACAAAACTCTCATAATGAACATTAATATAAATATTGACTACACTGCAGCTGTTTAGGAACGTTGTGTACTGTATTTTGAGTATATTGAGCAGTGTGTGGTTAAATTGCACGTTTCCTATGATGTCTTTTTCCTCATTTCAGTTACTAATACCCTCCTATATAGTGAGTTTGATGGTGGAATTAAGTCATTTGGCTCCAATTATGCAGGTCTATTATCCGGAGGCCACATTCCAGAGCGATGGATGTGTTTCTGGATTGCGTTTTCTGCGGTAAACGAGCCGAGCCGGACACATTAAACCATGCTCTCTTTCTTCCACTGAACCTCTGGAGCTGGATTTATTTTATAGAGGATCAATCTGCGTAAGTCAGAGGAAGAGAGAGAGAGCTGAGGGACTCAGGTCTTTGGCTGTGAAGTGATTCTGCATCAGTGGTAGTTGGAAAAGAGGCGGAGTCTGATGACTATCGAATAAGGCATCTCGAAAAACAACACATTATGCCCTAATCTGAAACGTAAGTAAGTCATTAACATCTATCAGTCTGAAAAAATGTAACAAAGCTATTTCTATTTCTTGCCATCAGCTGCCGGAGCCCTGAGAGAGCACAATTGGCCTTGCTCTCTCTCTCTGGGTGGGTACAGTACAGTAGATGGCGCTCTCTCTTTCCCCTCATCACTCCTAGGGTGATGTGGATCAGCACAAGGCTGCGTCTGTGAGCTGATGTATCGGAACCGAGTCGCTGCGCTTTTCTCTGAGCGAAAAGAGGCGGAGTCTGACTTTACATGTATCGAAGGTGTCATGTCTGGTGCTGAAAGCATGTCTGAGTCTCCCACATCCAGCTCTATCTGCGATTCCCACAGTAACAACTACAATACCCAGAACGCACCACTCCATGACACAACACACACTCCCGATCACATGACACATCACATGACACCACCAGGAAGTCCCGAGTACTGATTATCCTCAGTATTTAAGGACCATGCTCACGCTCACACCTCACAGAGTATCTGTTTGGTAATTCTGACAATACAAAGCGTTTCTCTTGCCCTTGCCTTTATCCGTGTATGATCTTGTTTTTGTTTTCTGCAATGCATGCAGGTCCTGAAATGGTTAAACGGCTTAAAATCTAAGAAAAGAGATACATTAAAAACATGCTTTATTACCTAATACAGTAAGAAATATATTTATTTAATATTAATATATTTACAAAAAACAGTTCATGTTGGCTTTGTTATTGGTGAAAAGGAAAGGAACATTTTAATCATTTAATCATACAGAAATGTACTAAATTCTTAATAATCTCTAAAATCTATAATATATTTACAGTGATGTTATTGACACTATATGACTCTGTAACATGTATTAGCATGCTGTAAAAGCTGTAAAATCAGTGTCTAATTTCAGAGTCTAATCTCTTGTCCTTGTTTAAAGGTAAAGGTAATCTAATTTAGTCATGTGTTGTATGTTGTGTTGTGGAAAATCCTCTTTTTAGGTAATTAATTCAGTTTTTTTTTTTTTAGTTCAGTTTTTATAACTGCTCCTTTAAGGGTCAGGAATATTAGCGGTCAGTCAAAGCGAGTAACATTAACATAAGAATGTAATAAAGGGCTGAAAAACGTCCTCTTTATCTGTCCGGTTATGCTTGGGCAGGTAATTTTCCCTCCCACTCAAAGGTCAGATTAATCAGACGCGCAAAGTTCACTAGGAAACCTTGTGCCCTGTCAACCGGCGCATCATAAACGATCAATTTAGCATGAGGTGGCGGGGGGAAACATGGACGCGGGATTAGAAAGGTCAGCGAGGATAGGGCACCTTGGGGAGCGGGCCGGCGCTGGCTCGGATAATAGCCTTAATGAAGACGTAACATGGCCAGAGCTTCCGTAGGTCAACGTGTGACCGGCATGAAAATGAAGTGCTGCAACAACTCGCCATCCATCTCTCCACACCGACACTTCCTCCAGCCAGAGATCCTCAGATAGTTATGTATGAATATTGAATCACGCTGGGTTTTTCTCTCTCTGTGGGAAACAGGTCAGAGGATGGACTCGGCGGACAGACCGCAAGACCTGCAGGACATCCTGAGCGTTATATATATATAATTTAATACATCACTGTAGCTCCTACATTTACTAGTGCATCATGAAAAATGAGAGTATTATTGAAAAGTCACCTAATTCAGTTCAAAACATGAATATATATATATATATATATATATATATATATATATATATATATATATATATCCTGACAGACAGACAGACCACAAGCAGTTCGGGCAGGCAAACGTGTCTCACCCTCTCTCATCCTCAGTACTGGAGCTCCTCAGGGCTGTGTCCTAAGCCCATTGCTGTATTCTCTATACACATATAACTGAGATCAAATTCCTGGAGAAGTGGTGCCAGGATAACAATCTCCACCTGAATGTCAGCAAAACGAAGGAGCTGATTGTGGACTATCATTCTGTCTATATTGATGGAATAGCAGTTGAAAGAGTGGAGGGTTTTAAATACCTTGGTGTAAACATCTCGCAGGACTTGTCATGGAGTTGTCATATCAACACTGTGGTGAAAAAAGCTCGCCAGCGCCTCTATTATCTGAGACGTCTAAGGAACTTCAGACTGCCTCGCAAACCTTCTACTCTCGCACAACTGAGAGCATCCTCACAGGGAATATCACAACCTGGATTGGGAACAGCACCAAGCAGGATAGACAGGCGCTTCAAAGGGTAAGACGGTCAGAAGAGCGTTGCACCAAAATGGAGTTTCCTGACATGAAAACCATCTATAAGAAGCGGTGCTTGACCAAAGCCAGGAAAATTGTGAAAGATCTCAGTCATCCCAATAATGGACTGTTCTTTCTATTACCATCAGGAAAGCGCTTCAGAACACTGAAATCTAATACTGAGAGAATGAGGAAGAGTTTCTTTCCATATGCTGTTCGATACTGAACATTTTTACAGGTATAAATACACTGGACCTTTATTCACAGTAATGTGGACATGTATATATATATATATATATATATATATATATATATATATATATATATATATATATATATATATATATATACAACATATACTCACACATAAACACACACACTTATCTCTGTTATGGACTTTTTAAATTATAATTTAAAGTAAATGTTATCCTTTTTTTTGCATGTATGTGACAAATACATTTGAAAGTTGGATTTAAAATTTGAAATAACTTCAACTCAGTTAAGTAAGTGAATTGAACTTCAGTCAATTCTTTCTTTTAGTAACATTTACTCAATTTCTGCATACAATATTACCTAATTACAATTACTTAATTTATACAATATTACTCCAATAATTTATGATACATAATATATTATAATTCCTGAGATTTAAATATTTTTAGTTAAAACACACATTTCACTGTCTCAACACATGAATGGCATGTAATACATTATTTGTACTATACTAAAAATAATGTGTTACATGCCATCCATGTGTTGAGACAGTGAAATTTGGTCTGTTTACAAAATAAATCGTTGAGATTATGTAAATAATTGAATGTGGGTTTTAACTAAAAAAAAATTAATTTCAGGATTGATAATTGATGATTTCGGCAGTGTGGGCAGTGTGCCAAGTCTTCTGCATCTCCATAAAAGTTCAAAGTTAGCAGAGGGAAGCTATAAGATATGAAGTGCTGTAAGATTTTGTGGGAAAACAAAACTGCACTGACTTTAGACTTGATAATAAAACACAGTGGATCAACACCAGCAGATGACAGACATGTCTCTTTATCCAAACCATCACTGATCATCAGTAAATTTTACATTTCATTTGTAAATCAAGGGATCAGAGTCTGGAGGAAGAGCTGCTTGAGGTCAAGTGTGAAGTTTGGAAAAATACAGTAGTTTATAGAATAAAATAACAATGTTCATTTTAATCAAACATAAACATATAAAAAACCTAGTGATATCAGAAAAAACTGATCATTTTTACCTGGTCTCTTAATGGTCTCCAGAGCTGTATATATATATATATATATATATTCTCTCTAATAAATTAGAAATAAGTTTAGGCCCCAGACATGTCCAGTCTGATAGGCTGTGTTTAAGTTAATAGGAAAACTGGATGAAATTGATTGATCTGTTCCTTTATGAATATATTATCAGACTGTAGAATAAACACAGGCATGTCGACACATGGCCCAGAAAAAAAAAACGACTCCATCAGAAAATGATTATGAATGATCTATTACCAATCGCTGTTCTCCCAGAAGCTGCTGCTCCTCATATAAAACAGGTCAGAGCATTAAAGCCTTTCAGCTACTTTCACTGCATTTCTATTAACAGCTCAGCTCTCTCTCTCTCTCTCTCTCTCTCTCTCTCTCTCTCTCTCTCTCTCTCTCATAGTTGCTATCTATTTATCTCTCTCTCTCCCTTACTCTCTCTTTTTCTCACTTGCTTACTCTCTTTCTCTTGCTTTACCTCTTTACCTCTCTCTGCCTTTATATCTTTTTCTTTCTTTCTTTCTTTCTCTATCTCTGTCTGTCATTGTCTCTTTTTTACTCTCTTTCTCTCTTTTACTCTCTCTTTCTCTCTCTCTCTCTTTCGCTCTCTCTCTTGTACTCTCTCTTTTACTCTCTCTCTGATTATCTCTTTCTCCTTTTCTCTTACACTCGCTGCCTCTTTATCTCTCTCTCTCACTCGTTCACTGTGTCTCACTATCTCTTTTTCTATTTTTTTTTTTTCAATTCAAAGAAGCTTTATTGCCATGGCATTAGTTATTACAGTATTGCCAAAGCATTAATTAATTAAATGATTAATTGAGAAAAAAAGAACAACAATTGATCAATTATAACATATACATAAACTTTCTCTCTCTCTCTCTCTCTCTCTCTCTCTCTCTCTCTCTTTCTCTCTCTCTTAAAATAGCTTTAGCGGCACGAATTGCAATTAACAACTTTTGCCAAAGCAATAAAAAAAAAATAAGCTAATATTCAAAAGGTAAAAAAAACACAATAGAAATAAAAAATATATATTAATATATCTAACTTTTAAAAAGTAAATCTCTCTCTCTCTTGGATTCTCTCTCTCTCTTTTTCTCTCACACTCGCTATCTCTTTATCTCTCTCTCACTCACTCTCTCAATATCTGTTTTTCTCAATCTCACTTTTTCTTGCATTCTCTCTTTCATTCTCTCCCTCCCTGTCTCTCCTTTATGCTCTCTCTCTCTTTCTCTCCTTCTCTTCACACTCTCAACTCAATCTCTCTCTTGCTTCACCTATTTGTCTCTCTATCTCACTCGCTCTTTCTCTTTCTTTCTCTCACACTCGTTATTTCTTTATCTCTCTCTCCCTCACTCTCTTGCTTGCATATTCTCTCTCTTATACTCTCTTTCACTCTCTCTCTTTATCTCTCTCTTTCTCTCTCGCACTTGTTATTTCTTTATCTCTCTCTCTCTTCCACACTCTATTGCTTGCATTCTCTCTCTCTCTTTTACTCTCTCTTTCACTGTCTTTCTCATTATTTCTCTCTTTCTCTCTTACACTCGCTATTTCTTTCTCTCTCTCTCCCTCACTCTCTCGCTTGCATATTCTCTCTCTTTCACCCTATCTCTTTATCTCTCTCTTTCTCTCTTACACCCATTATTTCTTTGTCTCTCTCTCCCTCACTCTCTCGCTTGCATATTATCTCTCTTTCACTCTCTAATCTGTTTCACTCTGTCTCACCCTCACCCTCTCTATCTCTTTCCCTCTCTCACTCTCTCTTACTCTCTATCTCTCTTTTTCTCTCTCTCATTTCCTCTCTCCCTGTCTTTCCTTTTTCTCTCTTTCTCTCCCTCTCTTCACACTCTCAACTCTCTTATTTGCCCAATCTCTCTCTTGCTTCACCTATTTATCTCTCTATCTCACTGTCTCTCCATCTCTATCTCCCTTTTTTCTTGCATTCTCTCTCTCTCTCTCTCTCTCAGTTTTAAATTGAATGCGCTGCTGCTGAATCTCATCGCCATGAATAATTTACATGTTTAAACAGAAAGCCCACATTTCCCTCAGTATTTGTTTTGTTTTCTTCCTAAGGGCCAAAAATGACCTCCGTTATTGTCGGGACGGGTCCAACCACCTTCATCATGCCCCCCCCCCCCTCCTCCCCCACCGCCACCTCCGTGATCAGCTGGAGCCGGGGCTCAATTCTCTCATCTATCGGCCTTATTAATATAATATAAAAATAAATACGCCACCGCTGTGCAGCCGGCACTCCAGCAAAGCCCATTCATTCCCTCCACCACTCGACCACCCAGAGAGAGAGAGCAGGAGAAAGAGAGAGAACAAGAGAGAGAAAGAGAGAAAGAGAACAGAAGAGAGAGAGAGATAGCAAACCCTTATTACCACAGTAAATTATTACTAAACAGTTATAACACATTAATAATTGGACTATTGTAACCTGTTGCTGGCCACCTCACAATCATTTAACAATCCCATATCAACCACCTGAAATATCACAGTAGCTTCCATTTTTTTTACAAAGAAATGCCCTAGCAACCAAAAAGAAACCATTAGTATCTACCTAGAGACAATATAGTAACAATATAGCACCCACTTAAGCAACTACATATTAATCATATCCAACACTGTATCATATCAATTGCCTAGTCAATATAAGTTACCTAGCAACCCATTCCACCTTTGATACCAAAGAAACTCCCAATTAATCATGAAAAAGTAACATCCTAGCTGCTCCACTTAGCAACCACCTTGTGTACTATGCAGCCAACACCCAGCCATGCCAAAAAAAAAGCATCTGGCAACACCATAACAACCATTAATTAACTCCATTAGTAGCTACATAGAAACACCATAGCAACCACCTATTGGCACTTTAGAACCAACACCACCAACACTGTCTTAGATATTGTAGCAACCACCTAGCAAATTCAATATAAATCATATAGCAACACCATAAGAACCACTAAACAACTACATTAGTAGCTACATAGAAACACCATGATAGCCACCTATTATCACTTTAGAACCCATTCCAACAACACTATTTCAGATATCATAGCAACCACCTAGCGAATTCAATATAAATCACCTCACAACACCATAACAACCATTAAGCAACTTAATTAGTAGCTACATAGAGACACCATAATAGCCACCTATTATCACTTTAGAACCCATTCCAACAACACTATTTCAGTTATCATACCAACCACCTAGCAAACACCATGGCAACCACTAAGTAACTCCATTAATAACTATAGCAACCCCTTATTAACACTTTAGAACCCACTCCAACAACACTAGTTCAGATATCATAGCAACCACCTAGCTTAAATTCCATATAAATCGCATAGCAACACCTTAACAACCACTATGCAACTCTATTAGTAACTGCATAGAAACACCATCTCAGATCCCATAGGAGCCACTTAGTGACACTACAGTATGGCAACCACATTTAATAGCATGACAATGAGAAAATGAGAAGAAAAAACATCTGGAACACCCTAGCAACCACCTAGGATGTGCAAGAGCTTGCTGTAAATGGTTTATAGTGTGTTTATAATGTAAATTAATAGGAATGTATTAATAGTATGTTTATTAAAACAGTTAAATATGATAAAATATAATTGTAGACTTGCTGTATGGAAGTGAAACTCTATACACACACTCTTCACTCCATGTACAGCCTATAAACACACACACACACACACACACACACACATATCATGACCTGCTGTCTGTCTCCCCATCTGCCAAACACACTGACAGCTGTGTGTATATACGAGTGTGTGTGTGTGTGTATGCTCTATATATATATATATATATATATATATATATATATATATATATATATATATATATATATAAATAACCTGTGGTGGTGTAAAGCGCTGGTGGTGTATCAGAGAGCTGTTGGTTGTATCTGGGCGTGAGCAGCTGATGGATGTCATGGTGTCTGTCTATCAGCTCTCCATCAGTTAGACAGCGCTGTCAGTGAGACAGCGAGCAGCACCGAGTGTCCTCAGACAGGGACGAATCTGACACAACACTGTCGTCAGCATCGCTACGGCTCTTCTGATTGGTTCTGGGCTCGGAGAACGGATATGTTCATTATCTAGTGGATACAGCTCGGATTCAGTTTCTGAATCAGTTTCTCTGATTTTGCTATTTATAGGTTTATGTTTGAGTAAAATGAACATTGTTTTAATTTTATTCTATAAACTACAGACAACATTTCTCCCAAATTACAAATTATATTTTAATTTAGAGCATTTATCTGCAGAAAAAATGAGAAATGGATAAAATACTGGAACAAAAAAAAGATGCAGAGCTTTTAGACCTCTAATAATACAAAAAAAAAAAACAAGTTCATTTAAGTTATTCATAAAGTTTTAAGAGTTCAGTAATCAATATTTGGTTTGGTTTTTAATCACAGTTTTAATGCATCTTGGCATCATGTTCTTCTCCACCAGTTTTACACACTGCTTTTGAAAAACTTTATGCCTTTACTCTTGGTGCACAAATTCAAGCAGTTCAGTTTGTGATCATCAATTTTCCTTTTGATTATATTCTAGAGGTTTCCATAATTCTCCTAGCTGGAGGTCGCCATCAGATCCCAATGTGATTCCTGTAAGTCCAGATTTTACATTCATGACACCACTTCAAACAAAGATGACGGACAGCCTAGATCAGGGGTCGGCAAATAAGTTTGGCCGCAGGCCAGATATTTTCCAAGCCATTATGTGGCGGGCCACAAAAAAATCTGTTTTGAAAAATAAGGTGTAATGGAATGAAGTGCTACAGACTAGTAGCTCTCCAGCCCAGAGGGTTGTTGAACCCAATTGCAGAACAGTTGATCTCAAAGCAGATAAACCCAAGAAGAAAGGAAAAAAAATAAATAAATAAACACACCGCTCCTCACGCAGGTTCAAACCCGTATAGTCAGGGTCGCTTTCCAATACACCACCACTGCCCCGGCTACTGAATTGTGACGCGGCTGGGAAAAAAACACCATTATAAGGAGATAGGGAAAAACGAGAACGGGCAGAAACAAAAGTCACATTGAGTGACACAGAGAGAGAGACAGGGGAGGATGGTAAACAAAAGCTCACCAGAGAAGCATTTTATTTTATATATATATATATATATATATATATATATATATATATATATATATATATTCGTTCATTACTGTTCAAACAACCTCACGGTCCAGATGTTTCATGCTTGCAGGCCGCATCTGGCCCGTGGGCCGTCTATTTCTGACCCCTGGCCTAGATGATGGGCAATTTGTTAAAATTACTATCCGGTTTCTCTCAGTCCAGTGATGTAAATACAAAATCTGTTTTTAAATTCATCATAGAGGCATGTCTAGCAGTCAATCATCTCTCACCAAGAGGTACACTGAGAAACTTTATGAGGCAGCGAGGGAGATCCAGGATCTAATCAGACCACACCTATTATTATTTATATTTTTTATTATTTTATTTAGCCTTTATTTAACCAGGTCGGTCCCATTGAGACACAATTATCTCTTTTTCAAGGGAAGCCTGGCCAAGACAGCAGCCTAAACATCAGTTTCAACATTTAAAACAGACAGTTCACAGTTAAGCCATAAAACAAAAAATCAAACAATAAGGAATCAAACAGTAATGTACAATATACAGTCTGGATGGGTCAACATGGTTGAATAACAGGACCTTCACACAAAACATGAACAGAAACAATAATATATATCTGTATATATCTGTATATATACAGATATATCTGTATATATACAGATATATACTGTATCTGTATATTTACCTACTGAGACGTAACTCCAATAAAACTCATTTTAGTCAATATCAGTGAAGGTCATTTACCTGTATCTGTAACACAAAGAGCACACATTCAAAAAGCTGTCCTGTAGACGACTTTCCTGAAGTTAATTTCTAATTATGCTTTTATCTGAGTATCTAATCCAGCTCTCTGTGCTAATCTCAGACATCCCTGCGTTCTGGAGGATCTTAAAACGTCTCTCAGATTCTCACGTAGTAAAGTTTTAAATGAACTCCATTATAAAACTAATTGCTTGAAGCTTTACCTGCACTGATTATCTTCACTGGACTCATTAAAGTTTGAGTTCTGTGATGAAAGTACTGGGAAGGGTACTAAAACAAAATTCATGTTTTATTATAAAGGAGGTCTTAATATGATACAATAAAAAATAAAAAAACTACTACTATTTATAATAATATTATTAACTTACACATGTAATAGAGTAAGTGTACTTACACATGTGTAACAATGTGTGTGTACTTACATATATGCAATAGTGTATGAAAAGTTGAGTATAAACTTATACAACAGCTATTGTCTAGTATGTAATTAGGGCTGATTGAGTACACACACGTTGTTACACTTGTGTAAGTACACACACACATTGTTACACATGTATAAGTACTCTCACCCTGGTACACATGTGTACTTACACAAGTCAAAATTAACCTTAATACACATGTGTAATTACATAACCTGTACCTCTGTAGTTACTCTGTAACAATGTGTACTTCATCAGTAGTTACACTGTAGTTACAGGGATTGTTAACATGTTACTACATAGTACTTAGCGACACATATTAAGGATTTAAATGTGCACCGTAAAAGTAGTTACAAGCTATTTTTCCAACATGTATTTTGACAAGTAGAATTTTACATCATCACATAATACTGTATCTTCTCCCCTGATGATGTATAGAATAGATATTAATATTTCTGTAAGTATTATGTAATGTTAAAGGTTGTGAAGGCTCAGTGTGTGTGTGTGTGTGTGTGGTCCAGCCGTACGTAACACAGCAGCTCCAGGGCATTCCCACCGGTAATGACTGTCCTTTAGCCTCCAGTACAATCCAATTTACCCTCATTCCCCTTCATATCCTCATGTCAAGTAACTGAAATCAATTTCTTTACCATTAACGTCAGAACAGGCCTGACCCCTCAGCTAACTAAAGCATTAAGAGCTAATTCTCTATTAGCCAATAGCCCTGCCGCTCCTCAATCATTCTGAGGAGTAATAAAGTTCAGGAGATTAAGAAACACCTGAGAACATTTAATTACTGCTTCACTCACTGCTTTACACTCCGCCTTCTTCAGCATTGTAGAATTTCGTAAAGAAAAGTTACAAATTATTATATATTCTTCATGAAATTCCACAACGCAAAAGCAAATACCATCAAAAACAAAAAGGACATGATGGAACTGGCACTCATCAGGTCCGTCCCAGAAAAGGAAGAGCATGAGTTACCTCTGGGGGGCTGTTAATTTGCACTTTCTGAGGTTGGTAACTCTGATCAATTTATCCTGTACAACAGAGGTGGTGGTCCCGATGAGTGCCAGTTCCATCATGTCCTTTTTATTTTCGATGATCTTTGCTTTTGCATTGTGGAATTTCATAAAGAAAAGCACACAGTTTTTGCACATTATACATTCATTTCACACAAAACAATGGGTTAAACTTCCTAAACAAACTATCTAAACTAATTATTTAGTCAACAAAAAAAAAACGTTAAACCAACCAGAATATGTTTCATATTTCAGATTCTTAGAAATTTTTGCACATCTTGACTGGTGAAGAGGTAGAGTTGGTATACAGTGAACAGCTCTTAAGAAGTGAAGATCAGTCAATCTGAAAGTCAAATTCAAGAAATTGTGAAAGTGTCCTCACGTGTAGTTACAAAAAAAGACCATCAAAAATGTTGTAATGATGAAACTGGCCCTCATCAGGACCACCGCAGCAAAGGAAGAGCGTGAGTTACCTCTGGGGTGCTGTTAATTTGCACTTTCTGAGGCTGGTAACTCTGATTAATTTATCCTGTACAACAGAGGTGGTGGTCCTGATGAGTGCCAGTTCCATCATGTCCTTATTTTTGATGATCTTTCATGAAGAAAAGCACACAGTTTTTGCACTATACACATTTATTTCACACAAACAATGGGTTAAACTTATCCAAACTATCTAAACTAATTATTTAGTCAACAAAAAAATGTTTAACAAACCAGAATATGTTTTATTATATCTTGACTGGTGAAGAGGTAGAGTTGGTATACAGTGAACAGCTCTTAAGAAGTGAAGATCAGTCAATCTGAAAGTCAAATTCAAGAAATTGTGAAAGTGTCCTCACGTGTAGTTACAAAAAAAGACCATCAAAAATGTTGTAATGATGAAACTGGCCCTCATCAGGACCACCGCAGCAAAGGAAGAGTAAGAGTATTGTGGTTTGTTTGTCACTTTTAAGTTACTTCATGATTTAGTGCAGGAAAACATAAAATATTAAATGGGAAGGTTTTACATTTTTTAGTATATATACTGTATGTTTAACAATATACAGTAAACGGCTCTGGAAAAAAAATAAGAGATCACTTCAGTTTCTGACTCAGTTTCTCTGATTTTGCTATTTATAGGTTTATGTTTGAGTAAAATGAACATGGTTGTTTTATTTTATAAACTACGGACAACATTTCTCCCAAATTCCAAATACAAATATTGTCATTTAGAGCATTTATTTACAGAAAATGAGTAATGGCTTAAGAGCTTTCAGACCTCAAATAATGCAAAGAAAACAACAAGTTCATATTTATAAAGTTTTAAGAGTTCAGAAATCAATATTTGGTAAAATATCCCTGGTTTTTATTCTCAGTTTTCATGCATCTTGGCATCATGTTCTCCTCCACCAGTCTTACACACTGCTTTTGGATAACTTTATACTGCTTTACTCCTGGTGCAAAAATTCAAAATTAGCAGTTCAGTTTGGTTTGATGGCTTGTGATCATGGCTTGGGATTAACTCATGATTTTTTATATATATATATTTATATATATATATATATATATATATATATATATATATATATATATATATATATATATATATATATGCTCAGATGGGACATTACTGTGATGAATTAATACAGAATTACAGTATTTATCTGTATAATCAGTTGTTTTAAAGGTTCTGTTAAGATTCTAATGGTTCTTATCACAGTCTTCCAGGTCCTTGCACTCTTTCCGGATTCGCTCATCCTCTTTTCCGTCGCCTTAATTGTGTTTTCAGGTCTTTTGCTCAGTCTTTATTTTTTATTTATGCGCGTTTTATCGCTGAGCAGGGCTGGATACGGGGGGTCGAGTGCGCGGGTCGAGATTCGCCCATTATTGGAGTTATAAATAAACTGTTAAAACCCTCAGAGCTGTTAGCGCTGATGGAGGTGGAGAGGCGGCAGAGTGATTTCAGACTCGACTCTCATCACACAAAGCCTCGCCATTACACACAGTTCACAGTTTCCAGGATAGGTGGAAAAGGCGGAATATGATCAGAGCAAAGTTTATTTCCATACATATTTCATGAGGATTGGGGCGAGTGGTAGCGGATACAAATGCATCAAATTCCAGACAGGAGTGAGGGGCAGGGTTCACAACTGCAGTAAAACACTAACCGGTTATCCTCCAGCAAAACCCATACTGCTAAATATACTCTCGTTCAAGATAACATCTGTGAAACACAACCCAAAAATCAGAAAGAAAACATAATTTTTTTTTAAAGTTCTATACAATACCAGCTTTTTTTACTACATAGTAAATGAATAGTAAAGTGATTTATATCAGACTATGAAGGAACACATAAAGAATCATGTAGTAACTTAAAAACAGTGTTAAACAAACCAAACAAGATACTCTGTGAAGAAGCATTTAGATGCTCTTATCTGGGGAGCTGTTAACTTGCGGTTAACAAAATAAACTTATCCTGTACAACAGAGGAAACTCTTGCTCTTCCTTTCCTGGGGCGGTCCTGATGAGTGCCAATTCCATCATGTCTTTTTTTTTATGGTCTTAGTGGTGAATGCACTTGAGGATACTTTTCTTGAAGTTCTTGAAATATTTCGTATTGACATATTTTTTCTTAAAGTCACTTTTTTTCTTTACTTAGTTTAGTAGTTTTTACTTCTCATAATATAGATTACAACATTACTCAAATAGAGCTATTCCCTGTATACCAACTCCAAATACCAAAATGTTTTGTTGCACATAACACTAATTAAGACTTGTCTTTAATTAGAATAGACCATAAATATGCCAAAGAAAGAAAAAAAAGCCAATGAAATAACAGCTTATCCCCGCCTACTGCACTAGGAAAAAAATACAAATAAATAACAGCACTAAAGACAAAGAGTCAAATTAAAATAGCATTTTTTTTTTCACAAATTGTATTTAATGTAGACCATTGTTTCATGTTCATTTTAATGTTTAGGGAAGGCTTGTGTTTATATTGACTAAAAAGGTATAAAATCTAAAATAAAAATGTCAAACACAGGTTTCCAATACAATTATATTATTATTATTATTATTATTATTATTATTATTATTATTATTATTATTATTATTATTATTATTATTATATATAATTATATGTATATCTATATTTATTATTATTATTATTATTATTATTATTATTATTATTATATAATTATATGTATATCTATTATTATTATTATTATTATTATTATTATTATTATTATTATTATTATTATTATTATATGTATATCTATATTTATTATTTTTATTATTATTATTATTATTATTATTATTATTATTATTATTATTATTATTATTATTATTATTATATATAATTATATGTATATCTATTATTATTATTATTATAATTATTATTATTATTATTATTATTATTATTATTATAATTAAAATTTAGAATTTTAATTTCCCCTCAGGGATCAATAAAGTCAAAAAGATAAAAAAGAATCTATCTATCTATCTATCTATCTATCTATCTATCTATCTATCTATCTATCTATCTATCTATCTATCTTATTATTATTATTATTATTATTATTATTATTATTATTATTATTAGATTTTTTTTCCAACACTGGTGCATAATTCAGAAAGGATTAAGAGGCAAGAAATTCAAGTAATTAACTCTTGATGAGTTCAGCACAGCTGTTAACTGAAAGCCTGAATTCCAGGTGACTCTACCTCATAAAACTGACTAAAAAAAATCAACATGTGAAAAACTGTATAATCTAAGCAAATGCTGCTACTAAATAATTCTGTATGTTTTTCATCACAGTTTGGATGACTATAGCATTAAATTGCAATGCAAAACATTTTTTAAACAATTAAAAAAAAAAACAATAGAAAACGACCTTCTTTGGCAGCCATGCCTTTGTAATGTATGCAGCATGTGGTTTTGCATTGTCTTGTTGCAAAATGTATGAACATCCCTAGAAAAGATGGTCTTGGATTGGTCTTAAGTTGTGTTTTAAGGAGATATAGTACTGTAGTTGATGACTAAAACAAATCAGAGTATTTCTGTGAGTTTGAGTGAAATTCTACTTTTTTTTCAACTAGAATTTTTTGTGTCAAAGCTGGAGTGATTCTGGTGTTTTTGGATGTTGGTTTTTTTTTGTATTCTTTTTGTTTTTTGTATTTGTGCTGGAACTCAACAAGAGGTGATGGGTGATGGTGCTACTGGCTGGAAAATGAAGCTGAAAAGTGGGTGAAATTAAATCGTAAGTATAAAGTTTGATTGCACACCGGCGCTCCGGGTCGTAACGAGGAGGCAATGTTAAATAACGCCGCTGTTCCCGAGCCCAAAGGTGCTGAACACACATGATTAGTCTCAGAGACGGGTTATCAGCGCAGATAAGGACCGGTCTCATCTCTAATTCATACCGGAGCGTAAAGAAGCTGCACCGAGCGCAGTGAGATGATGCTGTGATGATTTGTGTTGCGTGTAATTGCAGGCTGGTGGCGGAGGCTCTTGTCACGCTGCGGCTGGAAGTGAAGAGCGAGGGCCGGGTGCTCTGCGCCCACGCTGCTGTTTACCCGCTGGAGGGCCAATCAGTGTGGCAGCGGCCCAAACACAACCTTTATGTTCTTTACAGGCACCGGTACATCTCTCAGAACCGCAAAGCAGCATATACACACTCATATCACTCTTATTACACACTGATTTATCCTTCATCTGCTGCTCATCTTCATCCTGCGCATCATTTCCTTACAATACAGCAAAAACTATAATAAAACCACTGCCAGGTGAAATGATCACATGACTGGTCTGCTTAGCAACAACATACTGTAGCATAGGAACCACGTAACAACCACTTAGCAAGACCACGACAATCAACTTGGATACCATAACATAAGCAAGACTATGGTAACCACTTTTGAAGACCATAACAAACCATCTGGGAAACAATGGCAACTTTACAACACCACAGCAACCAATGTGGCGCCATACCAACCATCTTGAGGAACCACTTGGCAACACCATAACAACACCCTAAGAACATAATAGTGGTAACCTGGTAACCTCTCAGCAAGCCCATACCAACTATCTGGGAAACCATAGCAACATAACAACACCACAGCAACCAATAGCAGCCACCTAATAGCAATGTAGCACCTACTTAGTTACACCACAGCAACTAACTTTTGCACCATAGCAACCACCCAACAACTACTTAGAAACATTACAGCAACCAACTTGGATACCACATAACAAACAACCAAAGGACACCAAAGCAAGAATATGGCAACCACCTAGCAAGACCATAACACCACAGCAACCAACAACCTAACAACATCATAGCAGTAATCTGGCAACCTCTCAGCAAGACCATACCAACTATCTGGAAAACCACAGCAACCAATAGCAGCCACCTAATAGCAATGTAGCACCTACTTAGTTACACCACAGCAACCAACTTTGGCACCATAGCAACAGCCTAAGAACCACTTGGCAACACCACATCAACCAACTTGGATACTATATCAACCACCTAACACCATTGCAAGAATATGGTAACCACTTAGCAAGACTTAACACTTAACAACCATCTGGAAAACCATAGCAACTCACTTTGTAATTACTTTGCAAAACAATAGCAGCCACCTAACAGCAATGTAGTAACTACTTAGCTAACAACTTGGCTCCATAGCAATCACCTAACAATTACTTAGCAACACTACAACAACCAACTTGGATACAGTTTTAGCCACTTAACAACCACTTGGCAACACCACAACAACCACTTAGCAAAGGCCATGGCAACTACCTGGGAAACCACAGTAACTCACTTTGTAATCACTTAGCAAATCAACAGAAGCCTCCTACTACCTTATAGAAACTACTAAGTTACACCACTAGAACCAACTTTGCCACCATGGCAACTACCTAACAACTAATTGGCAACACTACAACAACCAACTTGGATACCATTTCAACCACCTAACAACCACTTGAGAAGACCACAAAAACAACCACTTAGCAAAGGCCATGGCAACCACCTGGGAAACCACAGCAACCACCTAACAATGCCATTGCAGTAACCCAGTGGTCACTTAGCAACAAAGTTTCCTCTATATAATTTATCATACATTCTTTATTCCAGCGCCAAATATATACTAGTATTTTAATAAACACCACAAATATTTCTTACATTTATTATTTTATTTACATTTAAATATCCACTATAAAAACTTGTGTCTTAAGAAGAACAAGTGCGATTAATCTCTGTTATCTCATTGAATATTGTTCTGATTAATCTGATTTATTTTTAAATTGATGTGACACCACTATTAGACAAATAAGAATGTACATATTCATGTAGAAGCTTTGAATACATTTCGAATTAAAAGTCTCATCGGTTATAAATAAATTAGTTAGGCAGGATGACGAGGATGTGAACCCGTTTACAGGCTCTGTGGGAAATGTAAGAGAAATCTGATTAATTAGCGCAGAGCCTTAATGAGCATCTCTTAATTCGGAGTCGGCGAGGAGGCCGTGACTGACCGCGTGGTGGGCAGAGGGGAAAAGGGTAATCAGTCCATTTTAGAAGCGGCTCTACAGGCGCGGCAGTTTACTAACGATTCTGACTTGGCCCCGGGCCATTTTAAAAGGATTCACCTACGGCGCGCAATCAATGCGCGGGCCTGGCAGGACGCTGCTGCAGGAAAGTTGCGGCGCAGTGGGTCCTCAGGCTAATTGCGTGTCATTGTGGAGAGTCGGCGAAGAGCCGGAGAGAGTAAATCAGATTTGGGCCCTGATGACTGGGGAGGAATCCGCCTCACATAAAGAGAAGCGGATCAATAGGAGGCTCAGGAAACAGGAAGCGCTGATGACGTTACATAAGGAATCTTTCATAAGCGTCCGTGACCTGAAATCTATAGCATCCCGCCCACGACGCGCAGCTTTACGCCGTATATGGAAACTAAGCTGCAATAAATAGACAGATTTGAATTTAGCCGTTTCCAACACAGTTATACCACCAGTCTCTACACCTGTAGCACCAACGCTTACACAAGCTCAGCTTTCTAATCGATGGCAGCCAATCAGAACAGTGCTGGTTTGCATATAGCAGACAGAGTAAAGGAGACAGAAATAAAACAAAAGAGAAACGAAAAACCCTCAGGCAATCCTCAAGGGTTCCTTAGTAAAAACCATTAGTTATACTGTATAACCCCAGCATGGTTATAGAACAGTGGTTATGCATTGGTCATGCCATGGTTCTACTACAGTAGAATAATGGTTATAAAGTTTTGTTTATAAAACTGATGTGGTTATTGAATGATGAGCATAGAATTATTACACGGTTAGAGACTGATTTTTATACAGAACAATGGCATAGTTCTTTAGGAAGAAGAAGAACAAACTGGCTCTAACAAGGACAGAAAAAGGAGTGGGAGGCCCTGATGCACAACTGTGCAGGAATGAATTTATTTTTTTTTCAATATATGACATTTGATGATTAGTTACATTTATAGTAGGCTTTAAAAGTATTAGAGAAGACAGAACAGTGGTTATGCATTGGTCATGACATGGTTCTGCTACAGTAGAATAATGGTTATAAAGCTTTGTTTATAAAACTGATGTGGTTATTGAATGATGAGCATAAACTCATTACATGGTTAAAGACTGATGTTTATACAGAACAAAGGCATAGTTGTTGAACAGTGGTTATAGAACCATAACAAGGTTATAGAATAATAGGTATAGAAACATGACATGGTTATAGAATAACCGCAGCTAAGTTGTCGAATGATGGGTATAGAACCATGACATGATTATAGAAAGATGGTTATGGAAGTATGACATGTTTATATAATGATAAGTCTAGAAACATTACATGGTTATATAATGATAGGTATAGAAACATGACATGGTTATAGAATGATAGGTATAGAAACATGACATGGTTATGGAATGATGGGTATAGAAACATTACATGGTTATAGAATGATAGGTATAGAAACATGACATGGTTATAGAATGATAGGTATAGAAACATGACATGGTTATAGAATGATAGGTATAGAAACATGGCATGGTTATAGAATGATAGGTATAGAAACATGACATGGTTATAGAATGATGGGTATAGAAACATTACATGATTATATAATGATAGGTATAGAAACGTTACATGGTTATAGGATGATAGGTGTTGAATCATTACATGGTTATAGAATGATAGGTATAGAAACATGACATGGTTATAGAATGATGGGTATAGAAACGTTACATGGTTATAGGATGATAGGTGTTGAATCATTACATGGTTATACAATGATGGGTATAGAACTATGACATGGTTATGGAAGGATCATTAAGGACTAAAGAGATAATAAAAAAACAATCGTTAAAAAAAAAAAAACAATCGTTCAAGAAGTAGTGTGTGGTTATAGAGTGATGGTAATAAAACAATGATATGATTATAGAGCCAAAACATGGTTATAGAATTATGGGTGCAGAACAATAATATGGTAAGAGAACACTGTGTATAGAACAATGATACGGTTATAGAAGAATGATGTGTATAGAACAATGATATGGTTATAGAATAATGATATAGTTATAGAAGACTGATGTATATAGAGTAATGACAAGGTTAAAGAAGAATTATGTGTATGGAACAATGATATTTGTTTAGAATGGCGTGTATAGAGCATTGATATGCTTATAGAAGAATGATATGGTTATAGAAGAATGATATGCTTATAGAAAGATTTGTATAGAACATTGATACGGTTAAGGATTGATTGATATACAACCATGACATAGTTATACATAAACATAAATGGTTATAAACTACATATATATATATAAACTGACTTCCACTGAGACTCAATAAATACTCAAAATAACCCCTACCCCTGTAAAGAACACTAAACATGTCTTGACTTCTTATGGTGTTGCTTGGAGGTTGCTAGAGTATTGCAATAGTGTTGTTACCTGGTTGCTATGGTATCCAAGCTGGTTGCTGTGGTGTTACTATAAGTACTTGCTACAAAGTTGATGGTGGTTGATATGGTCTTGATAGGAAGTAAGTAGTTTATTGTGATTGGATTGCTAGGTGGATGCTATGGTTTCCCAGAACAGTGGTTAAAAAAAACATGATATGAACATTGATTTGGATGCTTTTGGTTGACCTTTTCCTGATGAACCATTCTTCTGATTGGTGGAAATTCTTTAAAAATGCTTCTGTGTTGCAAGGGACATGACAAAAGTTATGGGACATAAGGAACCCTCAGTAGAGCTGCTCTGAGGGCAGCATGGTGATCTGCATGGGCTACATGGATTAAAAAGCTCTCCTGAGATGTTTGAAGTGTAAATATGGAATGATATCTCAGTCAGTTTAGTCTGTGAGTTTAGTTTAGGAGAGTAAAGGTGAGGTAGAGGAAGCTTTGCAGTCAGGTACTGATGGCCTGAATACCTGAGATCCTTCAGGGAATTGAGTCTGTGTGAGGAATGGGCTGATTATTCCACAGTGCTGGTGGCTTTAAAACAACCACAATTTATTATAATGCATTTTTCCCACCTCTACTGTCACACTAATAAAACATAGTGCAGGTTTACTGTATGGACAAAAGTATTGGGACGCTTACACACGATAACAGCAGGAGATTTTACTGTATGAAGCTATAGTACAGGAGATTTTATGCTGTTAGATTGTTGTCTTATTTTATGATTGTATATTACGATTATTTACGATTTTTGTTAAGATTTTTTACGCTTTTTTATGATTTCATGGTGATTTTATTTTAGATTTTGTTTTTGTATTTTATTTTTAAGATTTTTACGATTATTACTATTATGATTTTTATGATTTTTTGCAACTTATTATAAGTTATTTACTAAAAATCCCTTCAGAGAGAAGAACAAACTGGCTCTAACAAGGATAGAAAAGGGAGTGGGAGGCCCTGATTCACAACTGTGCAAGAATGAATTTAAATTATTCTTTTTTTTATATATGACATTTGATTATTAGTTACATTTATAGTAGGCTTAAAAGTATTAGAGAAGATAAAACTTCCTCCAAATGCAATGGGAGACACTAGACAAACATTGTTAAGAAAGACTAGATTTAAGGTCTTTAAACACTTTTAAACTTTAAACATTTCTGGTAATGAGACAAAACAGTTTATTCCAATGATATACTATTATTATCCAGATAATGTTTATTACATTTCATTATCTTTTTCAGAAGCTCTCTGGTATTGTGATTTTTATTGTGAGTTAATGCATTGCAAATGCCGCCTCGTGCACACTTTAAACCATAGCATGTATAATGGACTTTTTAAGATTTTTTGCAAAAAATGACCAGAAATGTTTTATAGAGGTATACTTGAACATATAGTGCAACATTTTATTATGCAGCTCATTATTATTAAGTTATGTCAGATTAAGAGTTTAGTAAAAATCCCTTCAGAGAGAAGAACAAACTGAGAATCTAACAAGGACAAAAAAAATGGGAGTGGGAGGCCCTGATGCACAACTGTGCAAGAAGTAACATTGCAATGGGACAAAGAGGTTCATCCCAATGATGACTATTTTCATCCAGATAATGTAGGATGCTATTGTTTATTATCTGCACTTCATTTCATTATCTTATGACCAGAAATGTTTTATAGGGCTATACTTAAACATATAGTGCAACCTTATAAGTAAGTGTCAGATTAAGAGAGAAGAACAAATTGAGACTCTAACAAGGACAGAAATGTGTGAGTGGGAGGCCCTGATGCACAACTGTGCAAGAATTAACATTGCAACGGTACAAAGAGGTGTATCCCAATGATAGAGTACTTTAATCCAGATAATGTAGGATGCTATTGTTTATTATCTGCACTTCATTCTCATTATCTTCTTTAGAAGCTCTCTGGTATTGTGATTTATGCTCTCTCAGGCCTGGATTTGGTCATCTTAACCTGAACGAGATGTTTATTTTCGAGCGCAACAAGATATCAGACGGGTCCTCCACCATTACCGAGCGAATAGATCACAGTGTACGCTATTTTTCGCTAATGAGTGGCACGCTATTCATCACGCCAGTCTCCAATTACACCAGAATGTTATTCAAGAGCAAATCCATGGCCTGAGATTCCGAAGCGCTCGCTGATCTCCAGCCGTGGAGGGCGGTGAGGGTGGTAAACACCGGGGAACGAGGTTTTCGCCCAGGCTCGGTTTCTTTGTCTCGGCGTAAACCGGGCTCGGCTCGGCGCGAGCAGCAGAGGTATTAGCATTTAAATGCAGTGTTTGAAGTATTTGTAGTGGCACCTGGCCTCTCTGCGTGCCGAGTCAATCAATCTCTGTTTGGTATCATGCCCTCTGCGATGAATTGCCTTGGAGAAGTCGTGATGGAGGGAAAAACAAAGGCGAGGCAAAGAGCGAAACTCTGAAAAACTGTTCGTATAGCGCGAGAGAAAACAAACGAGAGGAAAAAACGCCGTCACCCCTCAGACGCACTCTCTCAGAAAGCTACTCAATCACATTAGATCAAACCCCAAACCACCGACAGGCCCGGGATCAGCTTTAACCGAGGCCTAGTCCTGCATTTAAATATCTCACGCTGATTTGTTTATGGCTGTGTCGAACATGAATAAAACATTCGTTCCAAATTATGCGTTTTTGTTTTTCGCGTGTCATGACTGCGAGGCTCTGTTTTTTCCCTCTTTTTTAATAGATAAATAAATAAACTTGTGTTAATTCATCTCCTGAGCGTCTCTGCAGCATTAAAACATTTAATTAAATACTAAGGGGTTTTTTTTGAGATTCTTAACTTTAATTTTGTAATAATCAAGGAATAAACAGTAATTTTAGCCCATAAAGCCATAGCTTTTATTTAGCACCATATTCAGTGGACAGGCAATTTTTACCCAGAGAGAACCAGAGAATTTTATTCAGAATTTTGTGGTGGATAGTCAGAGTTAAAGCTGTCAGGAGATGATGCGGAGGAAAGCTGGACAGTACAACAGGAGGGTGAAGTTTATATCTGGGTCTCATGAGAATATTATTCACCCTCTGCTTTAGTTTTGCTATTTTATACCGGTAACATAAGGTCTCTCCACCAAATTTGGTGCACACTTTGTATGGAATTACTTACAAATTTCGCTTTTCAAAAAAAAGGCATTAAAGCCTATTTTTGTATAAAGGCCTATTGTTATGTTAAGAAAGGAAGGATACGTAGTGTAACATATAGGAAAAATATCCTATATTTTATATCAGACAATGCTTTTGATTTCTCCCTTCAGAGAGTAGAACAAACTGGCTCTAACAAGGGCAGAAAAAGGAGTGGGAGCCCCTGATACACAACTGTGCACAAATATTCAATAAACATCTTTCTACATATAGTATATATGCCCAGTGTCAATAGCTTATAAACTGATTATACAGTGTTCCTATAGGGTACAGCTTTGGAAAAGCCCACATCTGTAGAAGTTGTGAGGTGTTATCTTGTGAGTGAGGATGAGTGAACACTTCCCAACGTGCTCATGGCAAGGCCAGGTGAATTATAGGAGTTAAAGCTAGAACTGAGACTAAGTGCAGATGGATTTTTGTACATTTATACATTTTCTGAAGTAATACATCATATAAAGCTGATACTACCACACAAAGTGGACAGCACAGTGCAGTGGGTGGTAATGATGGTGACCGGCTGTGTCTGGCTAAAATTGTCCATGCGTACAAGACAAGGAACTCTGGCAGAAATCACAGATCAGTGCAGCATTGTTTTTTTTTTTTGTTTTTTTTTAGCTTCTTTAGCTTCTCCACGGCATTTGTCAAAAGTCATGGGACACTACATTGCTATATATACTTTACTAGCGTGATTAGATTTTAATTGGTGCAAAGATCTCACAGGGGTAAATTTAGCGCTTATTACCTTAGAGGTGTTTGTTTTCTCTTGCTTTCTTTTTTTTTACATAATTTTGACGTTTATTGAAGAAACTGAAGGCCCTGTATAATTATCACAGTTCACCGACGACTTCGCACATATACGGGATTCTGTAACGTCAATAACCACCTTCCTCCTGAGTGTGAAATCTGCAGTGTATGACCTGTCGTCGCGTCAGCGTGAGAAACAGTGAGCGAGAGAATGTTCGTAATTGGTTTTATGACACTAATTTGACAGAAATGAACACTTTCTATTCATTGTTCACCAGGAAGTGGAACAATCTAATCAGTGGGAGGCTGTCTGATTAGAGGAAGCTGATGATGACGGTGTGACAGCGGACCGTGAGAGACGCATATGTGTGTGTTTGTCAGATTCCGCACCAGCGCCTTCCAGAAAACATCCCTATAAACAGCCATTTGCATGTGTCACTCACTGCGGAGCGTCCGATATATTTATCATCATCAAAAATATAAGAAAATAGTTGCATCCAGAAGGAAGTGTGGGATTGTATGTCTGTACAAAGTTAAATAAAGTTACTACGAACAGAAGTATGTAATTCATGCAGATGTTTTAGCTTGTAAAGAGCTGTAGAGGTTCCTAATGGAGTCCTGTGATAATCTATACCATGCATTTTGAATATTCTCTCGATGTTTCAGCATATTTTGAAGTAAGGATGGAGTCTAGATAGGGTGCATTTACATTCTGTAAAGAAAGATGACTATTCAAAGTGAAATATTGAAAAAAGAAACTCATCAGGGAGCAGCACAAATTGTTTCTAACAAGGACAAGAAAGGAAATGGGAGACCCTGATGGACAACTGTGCAAAAATACTGTATAAAAATTGTAGAGTGTACAGTTTGAGACAAAGATGTCTCACAGTTTGCACGATGCAGGTGTTTGGTTTTGATCCAAATATTTCACAAATATATATATATATATATATATATATATATATATATATATATATATATATATATATATATATATATACTGTATATATATATATATATATATATATATATATATATATATATATATATATATATATATATATATATATATATATATATTTTTTTTTTTTTTTTTTTTTTTTTTTTTTTTGCAGTATTGAGATTTTGGAAGACTATAAATAAAAAACAATATAGGGAGTATATAATAGGGTAGCATGGAGTGAATATAGGGTCGTAAAAAGTAGTACAGGGAGTATAGAATAGTTTAGCAAGTATGTGATAGGGTAGCATAGGGTAATATAGAGTAGTATAAATAGTATAGAATAGTATAGGGAGTATATGCTAGGGTAGTATAGGGTAATATAGAGTAGTGCAAAGGGTATAGAATAGTATAGGGTATATATGATAGGGTAGCATAGGTTAGTATAGAGTAGTATAAAGAGTATAGAATAGTATAGGGTGTAGATGATAGGGTAGCATAGGGCAATATAGAGTAGTATAAAGAGTATAGAATAGTATAGGGAGTATATGATAGTGTAGCATGGAGTACTATAGGAAGTATACGGTAGTATAGAGTATTATAAATAGTATAGAATAGTATAGGGAGTATATGATAGTGTAGCATGTAGTACTATAGGAAGTATAGGGTAGTATATAGTAGTATAAGGAGAATAGAATAGTATAGGGAGTATATGATAGCGTAGCATGGACAACTATATAGAGACTATAGGGTATTATAGAGTAACATAGAAAGTGTAGGCCACTGTCGTACAGGTAGTATAGCATGCTAATAAGGTATATAAAGAGTACAGGGTAGTATAGAAGGTATAAGGTAGTGCAGGGAAGTAAAGATGAGTACAACGTTGCATATGCTAGTATAGGGTAGTATAGGAAGCTATAGTGTACATAGAGTAGTATTTTGAAGAAAAGTGGAAAGTACTGGGTATACATGGAGTGTATGTTGTATAGGGAAGTATAAGCGAGTATAGAATTCCATAGGTTAGTATAGAGTTATATAGGGAGTTGACACTGGAATATATGGAATATAAGGGGAGTTCAGGGAGTATAGGCTAGTATGGTGTTGTACAGGGATTATATGGTACTGCTGGGTTGTTTACAGTAGAATAGAGTAGTATATGGAGCATAGGAAGTATTGCATAGTATACTGAAGAAAAGAGGAAAGTACTGGGGTATATGAGGAGTATAGGGTTATTTAGGGTAGTATAGTGTAGGGAGTATATTTTTTACTTTAATATTGTAATAACTTATTTATAACATATATAAAGCTTAATTTCTTTTCAACTATAGACTTCTTTGTGTGTGTGTTGTTGTTTTTTTTATCTGTTAATGGCTGTGCATTAGTATCTTCTGCTCCCTGCTATTTACTCTTACCAAAATGTGTTTTCTGCATTATATAATAAACGCAACACTAGGTGAGGGGTGTTAGAACCCATGGGTTTCTGATAATTTATGCGTTGTTAATGCTGCCGCTTATACATGGTGAGAAAGTGCTTGATGACAGTCTGTGTGCGGCTGCAGTGTTAGCAGTGTTAGCAGTGTTAGCAGTACAGTCCAGTGTTCCTGAACAGAGCTGAATCTGATAATATACTGATAGCTGTAATGTACTCTGATAACTCTGCACTTATTAGTGTGATTGCAGTAATGCAATCACAGTATTGATCTTCTTAAGTCTTATTCTTCTTCTTCTTCTTCTTCTTCTTATTATTAGTGTGATTGCAGTAATGCAATCACAGTATTGTTCTTCTTAAGTCTTATTAGTGTGATTGCAGTAATGCAATCACAGTATTGATCTTCTTAAGTCTTATTCTTATTATTATTATTATTATTATTATTCCACCTGTTTTTTGTCCGGTTAACTAGTGCCGCAGTTTTCGAAATATCGACTTCGTTCAAAAGAGAAAACGTGCGTCCATATCGGGAATGGTGGGCTTGTATACAGCTTTCCGATCGGACTTACGTTTTTCGTAAAAACTTCGTAAGTACGCGTTTTTTTGCCCATTGAAAATGAATGGGCAGAACTTTGCACGCCCGTGGACGTCGCAATTTTTGAAATACGAAGATGAAACCAATTGAGGACCTGTAGAACTTATTGAGCTCTTTCCGAAAATATGCGTTACGAAAAGTTACGACGTACGGATTTCGTACGATTGTCGTACGAAGTGGCCCCATTGGAATGAATGGGGCCAATCGGAGGACGGCAGCTAGATCGAAGGACAGGTAGCTAGAACTCCAGTACTGTGAGTGTATGGAGCAGCTATGAGATAAAACAGCATTAGGTCAAAAGTTTGGACACCCCGGCCCCCCAGTACTGTGTGTAATGGAGCCACGGGTCAAAAGTTTGGACACCCCGGCCCCCCAGTACTGTGTGTAATGGAGCCACGGGTCAAAAGTTTGGACACCCCGGCCCCCCAGTACTGTGTGTAATGGAGCTATCGGTCAAAAGTTTGGACACCCCAGAGCCCCAGTACTGTGTGTAATGGAGCCACGGGTCAAAAGTTTGGACACCCCAGAGCCCCAGTACTGTGTGTAATGGAGCAACTGGTCAAAAGTTTGGGTACCCCGGTCAGCTCTGCAATCACACTCGCAGTTTCTGTAGGAACTGCAATCTAGTTCTTCTTATTATTATTATTATTATTATTATTCCACCTGTTTTTTGTCCGGTTAACTAGTGCCGCAGTTTTCGAAATATCGACTTCGTTCAAAAGAGAAAACGTGCGTCCATATCGGGAATGGTGGGCTTGTATACAGCTTTCCGATCGGACTTACGTTTTTCGTAAAAACTTCGTAAGTACGCGTTTTTTTGCCCATAGAAAATGAATGGGCAGAACTTTGCACGTCCGTGGACGTCGCAATTTTTGAAATACTAAGATGAAACCAATTGAGGACCTGTAGAACTTATTGAGCTCTTTCCGAAAATATGCGTTACGAAAAGTTACGACGTACGGATTTCGTACGAATGTCGTACGAAGTGGCCCCATTGGAATGAATGGGGCCAATCGGAGGACGGCAGCTAGATCGAAGGACAGGTAGCTAGAACTCCAGTACTGTGAGTGTATGGAGCAGCTATGGGATAAAACAGCATTAGGTCAAAAGTTTGGACACCCCGGCCCCCCAGTACTGTGTGTAATGGAGCCACGGGTCAAAAGTTTGGACACCCCGGCCCCCCAGTACTGTGTGTAATGGAGCCACGGGTCAAAAGTTTGGACACCCCCGAACGGCCAGAGCAACCTAGCGTGCATAGCTGATTGATGTATTTGCACGTTGCGTAGCAACGTGCAAACACCATTTAATCAAATTTATGCATATACATCACCTAGCAACCACCTAGAAACACCATAGCAACCACCCTGGATACCATAGCAACACCTTAGCAACCGCCTAGCAACACCATAGCAACCACCTAGCAACCATCTAGCAACACCTTAGCAACCACCCCAGATACCATAGCAACACCTTAGCAACCGCCTAGCAACACCCTAGCAACCACCTAGCAACCACCTAGCAACACCTTAGCAACCACCCCGGATACCATAGCAACACCTTAGCAACCGCCTAGCAACACCCTAGCAACCACCTAGCAACCACCTAGCAACACCTTAGCAACCACCCCGGATACCATAGCAACACCTTAGCAACCGCCTAGCAACACCCTAGCAACCACCTAGCAACACCTTAGCAACCACCCCGGATACCATAGCAACACCTTAGCAACCGCCTAGCAACACCCTAGCAACCACCTAGCAACACCTTAGCAACCACCCCGGATACCATAGCAACACCTTAGCAACCGCCTAGCAACACCCTAGCAACCACCTAGCAACCACCTAGCAACACCTTAGCAACCACCCCGGATACCATAGCAACACCTTAGCAACCGCCTAGCAACACCCTAGCAACCACCTAGCAACCACCTAGCAACACCTTAGCAACCACCCCGGATACCATAGCAACACCTTAGCAACCGCCTAGCAACACCCTAGCAACCACCTAGCAACACCTTAGCAACCACCCTGGATACCATAGCAACACCTTAGCAACCGCCTAGCAACACCCTAGCAACCACCTAGCAACCACCTAGCAACACCTTAGCAACCACCCCGGATACCATAGCAACACCTTAGCAACCGCCTAGCAACACCCTAGCAACCACCTAGCAACAACCTAGCAACACCTTAGCAACCACCCCGGATACCATAGCAACACCTTAGCAACCGCCTAGCAACACCCTAGCAACACCTTAGCAACCACCCCGGATACCATAGCAACACCTTAGCAACCGCCTAGCAACAACTTAGCAACCACCTAGCAACCACCTAGCAACACCTTAGCAACCACCCCGGATACCATAGCAACACCTTAGCAACCGCCTAGCAACACCTTAGCAACCACCTAGCAACCAGCTAGCAACACCTTAGCAACCACCCCGGATACCATAGCAACACCTTAGCAACCGCCTAGCAACACCTTAGCAACCACCTAGCAACACCTTAGCAACCACCCCAGATACCATAGCAACACCTTAGCAACCGCCTAGCAACACCTTAGCAACCACCTAGCAACCACCTAGCAACACCTTAGCAACCACCCCAGATACCATAGCAACACCTTAGCAACCGCCTAGCAACACCTTAGCAACCACCTAGCAACCACCTAGCAACACCTTAGCAACCACCCCGCATACCATAGCAACACCTTAGCAACCGCCTAGCAACACCTTAGCAACCACCTAGCAACCACCTAGCAACACCTTAGCAACCACCCCGGATACCATAGCAACACCTTAGCAACCGCCTAGCAACACCCTAGCAACCACCTAGCAACCACCTAGCAACACCTTAGCAACCACCCCGGATACCATAGCAACACCTTAGCAACCGCCTAGCAACCACCTAGCAACCACCTAGCAACACCTTAGCAACCACCCCGGATACCATAGCAACACCTTAGCAACCGCCTAGCAACACCCTAGCAACCACCTAGCAACCACCTAGCAACACCTTAGCAACCACCCCGGATACCATAGCAACACCTTAGCAACACCATAGCAGATACCAGCCAGCACTGCAATCACACTCGCAGTTTCTGTAGGAACTGCAATCTAGTTATTATTATTATTCCACCTGTTTTTTGTCCGGTTAACTAGTGCCGCAGTTTTCGAAATATCGACTTCGTTCAAAAGAGAAAACGTGCGTCCTTATCGGGAATGGTGGGCTTGTATACAGCTTTCCGATCGGACTTACGTTTTTCGTAAAAACTTCGTAAGTACGCGTTTTTTCGCGCATTGAAAATGAATGGGCAGAACTTTGCACGCCCGTGGATGTCGCAATTTTTGAGATACGAAGATGAAACCAATTGAGGACCTGTAGAACTTATTGAGCTCTTTCCGAAAATATGCGTTACGAAAAGTTACTACGTACGGATTTCGTACGAATGTCGTACGAAGTGGCCCCATTGGAATGAATGGGGCCAATCGGAGGACGGCAGCTAGATCGAAGGACAGGTAGCTAGAACTCCAGTACTGTGAGTGTATGGAGCTGCTATGGGATAAAACAGCGTTAGGTCAAAAGTTTGGACACCCCGGCCCCCCAGTACTGTGTGTAATGGAGCCACGGGTCAAAAGTTTGGACACCCCGGCCCCCCAGTACTGTGTGTAATGGAGCCACGGGTCAAAAGTTTGGACACCCCCGAACGGCCAGAGCAACCTAGCGTGCATAGCTGATTTATGTATTTGCACGTTGCGTAGCAACGTGCAAACACCATTTAATCTAATTTATGCATATACATCACCTAGCAACCACCTAGAAACACCATAGCAACCACCACAGATACCATAGCAACACCTTAGCAACCACCTAGCAACTGCTTAGGAGTGACCTACCAACCACTTAGCAACACCATAGCAACCACCCCGGATACCATAGCAACACCTTAGCAACCACCTAGCAACACATAGCTGATTGATGTATTTGCACGTTGCGTAGCAACGTGCAAACACCATTTAATCTAATTTATGCATATACATCACCTAGCAACCACCTAGAAACACCATAGCAACCACCACAGATACCATAGCAACACCTTAGCAACCACCTAGCAACTGCTTAGGAGTGACCTACCAACCACTTAGCAACACCATAGCAACCACCCCGGATACCATAGCAACACCTTAGCAACCACCTAGCAACACATAGCTGATTGATGTATTTGCACGTTGCGTAGCAACGTGCAAACACCATTTAATCTAATTTATGCATATACATCACCTAGCAACCACCACAGATACCATAGCAACACCTTAGCAACCACCTAGCAACTGCTTAGGAAGGACCTACCAACCACTTAGCAACACCATAGCAACCACCCCGGATACCATAGCAAAACCTTAGCAACCGCCTAGCAACACCTTAGCAACCACCTAGCAACCACCTAGCAACACCTTAGCAACCACCCCGGATACCATAGCAACACCTTAGCAACCACCTAGCAACACCTTAGCAACCACCTCGGATACCATAGCAACACCTTAGCAACCGCCTAGCAACACCCTAGCAACCACCTAGCAACCACCTAGCAACACCTTAGCAACCACCCCGGATACCATAGCAACACCTTAGCAACCGCCTAGCAACACCTTAGCAACCACCTAGCAACACCTTAGCAACCACCCCGGATACCATAGCAACACCTTAGCAACCGCCTAGCAACACCCTAGCAACCACCTAGCAACACCTTAGCAACCACCCCGGATACCATAGCAACACCTTAGCAACTGCCAAGCAACACCTTAGCAACCACCTAGCAACCACCTAGCAACACCTTAGCAACCACCCCGGATACCATAGCAACACCTTAGCAACCACCCCGGATACCATAGCAACACCTTAGCACTGCCAAGCAACACCTTAGCAACCACCTAGCATAACCTTAGCAACCACTTAGCAACACCTTAGCAACCCCCACGGACACCATAGCAACCGCCTAGCAACACCCTAGCAACCACCTAGCAACGCCTTAGCAACACCTTAGCAACCACCCCGGATGCCATAGCAATACCTTAGCAACCACCTAGCGACGCCTTAGCAACACCTTAGCAGCCACCCCAGATACCATAGCAACACCTTAGCAACCACCTAGCAACACATAGCTGATTGATGTATTTGCACGTTGCGTAGCAACGTGCAAACACCATTTAATCTAATTTATGCATATACATCACCTAGCAACCACCTAGAAACACCATAGCAACCACCACAGATACCATAGCAACACCTTAGCAACCACCTAGCAACTGCTTAGGAAGGACCTACCAACCACTTAGCAACACCATAGCAACCACCCCGGATACCATAGCAAAACCTTAGCAACCACCTAGCAACACCTTAGCAACCACCTAGCAACCACCTAGCAACACCTTAGCAACCACCCCGGATACCATAGCAACACCTTAGCAACCACCTAGCAACACCTTAGCAACCACCTCGGATACCATAGCAACACCTTAGCACTGCCAAGCAACACCTTAGCAACCACCTAGCATAACCTTAGCAACCACTTAGCAACACCTTAGCAACCCCCACGGATACCATAGCAACCGCCTAGCAACACCCTAGCAACCACCTAGCAACGCCTTAGCAACACCTTAGCAACCACCCCGGATGCCATAGCAATACCTTAGCAACCACCTAGCGACGCCTTAGCAACACCTTAGCAACCACCCCGGATACCATAGCAACACCTTAGCAACCACCTAGCAACACATAGCTGATTGATGTATTTGCACGTTGCGTAGCAACGTGCAAACACCATTTAATCTAATTTATGCATATACATCACCTAGCAACCACCTAGAAACACCATAGCAACCACCACAGATACCATAGCAACACCTTAGCAACCACCTAGCAACTGCTTAGGAAGGACCTACCAACCACTTAGCAACACCATAGCAACCACCCCGGATACCATAGCAAAACCTTAGCAACCGCCTAGCAACACCTTAGCAACCACCTAGCAACCACCTAGCAACACCTTAGCAACCACCCCGGATACCATAGCAACACCTTAGCAACCACCTAGCAACACCTTAGCAACCACCTCGGATACCATAGCAACACCTTAGCAACCGCCTAGCAACACCCTAGCAACCACCTAGCAACCACCTAGCAACACCTTAGCAACCACCCCGGATACCATAGCAACACCTTAGCAACCGCCTAGCAACACCTTAGCAACCACCTAGCAACACCTTAGCAACCACCCCGGATACCATAGCAACACCTTAGCAACCGCCTAGCAACACCCTAGCAACCACCTAGCAACACCTTAGCAACCACCCCGGATACCATAGCAACACCTTAGCAACTGCCAAGCAACACCTTAGCAACCACCTAGCAACCACCTAGCAACACCTTAGCAACCACCCCGGATACCATAGCAACACCTTAGCAACCACCCCGGATACCATAGCAACACCTTAGCACTGCCAAGCAACACCTTAGCAACCACCTAGCATAACCTTAGCAACCACTTAGCAACACCTTAGCAACCCCCACGGATACCATAGCAACCGCCTAGCAACACCCTAGCAACCACCTAGCAACGCCTTAGCAACACCTTAGCAACCACCCCGGATGCCATAGCAATACCTTAGCAACCACCTAGCGACGCCTTAGCAACACCTTAGCAGCCACCCCAGATACCATAGCAACACCTCAGCAACCCCCTAGCAAAGCCTTAGCAACCACCTAGCTACGCCTTAGCAACACCTTAGCAACCACCCCGGATACCATAGAAACACCATAGCAAAACTTTGCATCTACCTAGCAACACCTTAGAAACCACATAGAAACACCATGGTCACCAGCACGTGTGTTTTTCTGTAAATTGCATACATTTAATGCAAAAATTAGAATGTGACTATACACAGTAGACAACAGTAGATGATGACATACTCATAGTAAAATTAAAGCACAGAAAATATGTTTTGTGAAGCAGTAAAAAAAATGTGTGAAAAAATAATTTATCTTTATATGTTCTTAATATATTTGTTGGCTAGCTAGCTAAATGGTTTCTTATTAGTTGACTTTAGTAGTAATAGGAAATTACTGTATCTAAGTACTTAAAATTCATAATCTGATTTATTGTGAAGGTCAGTCAGTTTGGGGTGCTGCAGGTGCTTGAACTTGGACAGTTGATTTTGAAAAAAAAAAAACACTACACTTGCTGGTGATTGGCTGAGTGTATTTTTCAAATAAAAACACAGAGAGACCCAGACATAACAAAGGGGGGGAAAGCCCCCCTCTCTCCTGTACATCTGTCTGGAATTCACAATTTTCTCTCAGATTTGATCAATGCCACTGAGGTGACTGGATCAGAGATATCTCTTGCTTTCTTGCTTTTTGACAAACCCCACGTTTCTTCAACTGAATCCAGACTTTCTACAACCAAGACGAGGCCTGATTTCACCCAGACATTGGACTTCTGTCTTTAACTTTAAATATCTGGTGAGTCAAACTAACATTAATTTATACAAGCCATGTGTTAACTCTGCTAGCTAGTAAACTTCTAATTAGCTAAACTATCTTGCTTTAGACTTATAGATGTTTGGATAATTATTTTGTGATTTAAAACTGTAACTAATCTTGATGAAAGCTGGAATTTTGTACAAAGCTATGTAAGGTTTGTACCAGTAGAACAGGGTCTAATGTGTTAGCTGGGGTAGCTAATGTAAGCTACTAATTTAAATTTTGGTAGCTGGGTAGCCTCAGCACACACAATCAAATTAAATGGACATTACCTTGAGAAAATTGAAGGAGTAAATGGGCTTTAGCTTGGCATTTTCCTAATGTGATGTATTATAAGTTATAACTAGCTAACCTAGCTTTAATTTCTAAGTTATAAACTAGCTAACCTAGCTTTAATTTACAAGTTATAAACTAGCTAACCTCGCTTTAATTTATAAATTATTACTAGCTAAGCTAGCTTTAATTTATAATTTATAACTAGCTAACATAGCTTTAATTTATAAGTTATAACTAGCTAACCTAGCTTTAATTTATAAGTTATAACTAGCTAACCTAGCTTTAATTTATAAGTTATAAACTAGCTAACCTAGCTTTAATTTATAAGTTATAACTAGCTAACCTAGCTTTAATTTATAGGTTATAACTAGCTAACCTCGCTTTAATTTATAAGTTATAACTAGCTAACCTAGCTTTAATTTATAAGTTATAAACTAGCTAACCTCGCTTTAATTTATAAGTTATAACTAGCTAACCTAGCTTTAATTTATAAGTTATAACTAGCTAACCTCGCTTTAATTTATAAGTTATAACTAGCTAACCTAGCTTTAATTTATAAGTTATTACTAGCTAACCTTTCTTTAAGTTAACTAGTTAGCTAACCTAGCTTTAATTTCTAAGTTTTAACTAGCTAACCTAGCTTTAATTTATAAGTTAAAACTAGCTAACCAAGCTTTAATTTATAAATTATAACTAGCTAACCTAGCTTTAATTTATAAGTTAAAACTAGCTAACCAAGCTTTAATTTATAATTTATAACTAGCTAACCTAGCTTTAATTTATAAGTTATAACTAGCTAACCTAGCTTTAATTTATAAGTTATGACTAGCTAACCTAGCTTTAATTTATAAGTTATAAACTAGCTAACCTCGCTTTAATTTATAAGTTATAAACTAGCTAACCTCGCTTTAATTTATAAGTTATAACTAGCTAACCTAGCTTTAATTTATAAGTTATAACTAGCCAGCCTAGCTTTAATTTATAAGTTACCTAGCTTTAATTTATAAGTTATAAATAACTAGCTAAGCTAGCTTTAATTTATAAATTATAACTAGCTAACCAAGCTTTAATTTATAAGTTAAAACTAGCTAACCAAGCTTTAATTTGTAAATTGTAACTAGCTAAGCTAGCTTTAATTTATAAGTTAAAACTAGCTAACCAAGCTTTAATTTATAAGTTATAACTAGCTAACCTAGCTTTAATTTATAAGTTATAAATAACTAGCTAACCTAGCTTTAATTTATAAGTTATAACTAGCTAACCAAGCGTTAATTTATAAATTATAGCTAGCTAAGCTAGCTTTAATTTATAAGTTAAAACTAGCTAACCAAGCTTTAATTTATAAGTTAAAACTAGCTAACCTAGCTTTAATTTATAAATTATTACTAGCTAAGCTAGCTTTAATTTATAATTTATAACTAGCTAACCTAGCTTTAATTTATAAGTTATAACTAGCCAGCCTAGCTTTAATTTATAAGTTACGACTAGCTAACCTAGCTTTAATTTATAAGTTAAAACTAGCTAACCTAGCTTTAATTTATAAATTATAACTAGCTAACCTAGCTTTAATTTATAAATTATTACTAGCTAAGCTAGCTTTAATTTATAATTTATAACTAGCTAACCTAGCTTTAATTTATAAGTTAAAACTAGCTAACCAAGCTTTAATTTATAAATTATAACTAGCTAACCTAGCTTTAATTTATAAATTATTACTAGCTAAGCTAGCTTTAATTTATAATTTATAACTAGCTAACCTAGCTTTAATTTATAAGTTATAACTAGCCAGCCTAGCTTTAATTTATAAGTTACGACTAGCTAACCTAGTTTTAATTTATAAGTTATAAATAACTAGCTAACCTAGCTTTAATTTATAAGTTAAAACTAGCCAGCCTAGCTTTAATTTATAAGTTATAAATAACTAGCTAACCTAGCTTTAATTTATAAGTTATAACTAGCTAACTATGTAGCTAACTAATCCCTGGTTCAGTCCTCAAAATGGACGCTATACATATATATATATATATATGTATAGGGGCCATTTTGAGGACTGAACCAGGGATTAGTTAGCTACATAGTTAGCACTAACACAACAGCAATACTGGTTTTGGTACTTAAACTTCTTGTCGCCCACTCAAACACACATGCTCACACAAAACCTCACACACACACACACACACACACACACTTTCAAACACACATGCTGTCTGTCTCACTTTCAAACACATTCACTCACACTCTCTAAAATACACCCTTTCTCAAACACACAATGTCTTTCTCAAACACACACAGTTTTAAACACACACACACACACACTCTCAAACACACGCACACACTCTATCTCTCAAACACACACACACTCTCTCAAACACACACACACACACACTCTCAAACACACGCACACACTCTATCTCTCAAACACACACACACTCTCTCAAACACACACACACACACTCTCAAACACACGCACACACTCTATCTCTCAAACACACACACACTCTCTCAAACACACACACACACACACTCTCAAACACACGCACACACTCTATCTCTCAAACACACACACACTCTCTCAAACACACACACACACACTCTCAAACACACGCACACACTCTATCTCTCAAACACACACACACTCTCTCAAACACACACACACACACTCTCAAACACACGCACACACTCTATCTCTCAAACACACACACACACTCTCTCTCCCAAACACACACACACTCTCTCTCAAACACACACACACACAATCTCTCTCAAACACACACACACACACACTCTCAAACACACGCACACACTCTCTCTCAAACACTCGCACACACTCTCTCTCTCAAACACACGCACACACTCTCTCTCCCAAACACACACACACTCTCTCTCAAACACACACACACACAATCTCTCTCAAACACACACACACACACACTCTCAAACACACGCACACACTCTCTCTCAAACACTCGCACACACTCTCTCTCAAACACTCGCACACACTCTCTCTCCCAAACACACACACACACACTCTCTCTCAAACAAACACACACACTCTCAAACACACACTCTCTCAAACACACACTCTCTCAAACACACACTCTCTCAAACACACACTCTCTCTCAAATACTCGCACACTCTCTCTCTCAAACAAACACACACTGTCTCTCAAACACACACACACACACTCTCAAATACACACACACACTCTCAAACGCACACACTCTCTCTCTCAAACAGACGCACACACACTCTCAAACACACACACACACACACTCAAACACACACACACTCTCTATCTGTCAAACACACACACTCTCTCAAACATACGCACACACTCTCAAACACACACACTCTCTCAAACACACGCACACACTTTATCTCTCAAACACACACTCTCTCTCAAAAACACGCACACACTCTCTCTGTCAAACACACGCACACACTCTCAAACACACACACACACACACTCTCAAACACACGCACACACTCTATCTCTCAAACACACACACTCTCTCAAACACTCGCACACACTCTCTCAAACACACACACACTTTATCTCTCTCAAACACACACACACACAGACTTAAACACACACATGCTCTGTCTCACTCTCAAACACACTATGTCCCATTCTCTAACACACACACACGCTCAAACACACACACACACACACTCTTTCAAATAAACACACACACTTAAAATGCCTGTCTGTTGTAGGTATCAGGGTTAGATTAATGTTATGTTATTAACAAAGTGAAATGATGACCAAATCTAGCAGTATTGCTCAACATGTCATGGCCTCTAAATACCCCTTTAAACTGTAAACTAATTTGTATTAAAGAAATGTGCTTGTATTTGCTTTAGAGAAGTGCAGATAAGGCTAAATAATTTTGCAAGGTTATTTTGTTGTTTGTTATGAAGTATAAATACTTAACGACTAAGTACCAAGGGTTGTATAAATGTCATATTTGCATTGCTTTGTAAGAGGCATACATTTGTCGTTCATTCGTGCTGTGTTCTTATTTGCAGATTGCAGGCAGGTTGGTGTTGTGGGAGAGAGAGTGGTAAGCGTCGACTGATTGCAGAGTCATTTTGCTGTATTGTGTTCCTGTTCACAAACAGGAATACTGGTAAGTTATATCCATATTGAGGTGTTTTGTTTACAGGTTATTGTTTGCGTTTTTGATTAAGGTACATTGATTTAGCTGTTATTATATATCGTTTTCCAAGAAATTCACTCCCAAAATGCCGCGAAAGAACAAAAGATCCTGTGCAAAAAAAGAACAGTGGAAATTACGTACTGAACATTTAGTTGATACTGTTGAGAAAGCTGTGAGCAACAACTGTGAAACTGCAATACCTATTTCACCTAAAGCCTCCTCCAGCCAGTCTGATCACAGGATTTCAGAGCAGAACAAAGGAAGTCAAAATAGGGATAATAAAGCTTCAGACAAGAATGACATCATGTTCAAAAGCAGTGAGGGACCTGTCAGTAGTAACAGTACATCCTATAAAGAAACAGACGAGATTTCGGTGAGAGCCTCATACAGTCAATCGGATTACAGGTTTTCAGAGTACACCAGAGGAACCCAATGTGTGGCTAATTCATTGATGTTTCTAGCTCACCTGAATGAGAAACAACACATAAACAGAGACTGCTTGAATTGCATCTTAAACAGAGGAGACAAGTTGTACGGTCAGATAAGACACAGATTAGAGGATGAAAACAGGTTTATTTCTAGGTATTTGAATTTTGATGATCTCCCAAACACAATTGAAACTGACTCAGGGCGTTATGTTGTGAAGAAATCCAACCCAGTCGGTGGATTGTTACTGCAAGATGCACCTGAAGACTGGCAAAACTTTTTGAATCTGTCACTTCGTCTTGAAGGTCTTGGAACTGAATTTTCACAGGCCTTGCTGATCATTGGTGGTTTGTGTGTAAGTGTTTTCAAAGATCGAAGTGGGCGGTATGGGTTTTTTGATCCACATTCTCGAAATGCAAATGGATCATGCTGTGACAAAAATGGGAAAGCAGTGATGGTTACTTTTCACTTCGTTTCTGATCTGGCAAACCGACTGATACAGCTCTTCTTCTACTCTCTGAAGTTAAAAGCACACAACGAGTATAACCTGCTTCCTGTCTGCTTTGAGAGAGAAATATCTGAAGACCTCAAAATGGGAATAATGTCAACAGAGAGTGAACCAGGTGTGGTACAGGAATCCTCCATGCTGCCTAAGGTGTCTATTAGACTAGATAAACTTCGGAGAGAAAAAGTTGCAAAGAGACTGACAAGACTGGAGATGTCAAAAAGGAACCAAGAGTTGCTAAATGAAAAAGAACAAAAAAAACTGAGAATGTCACAGAGGAGGAAAGATGCTGATAAACATAGATACAGGCTTCTCTCTTCAGAGAAGACGGCCAGCATCAGAGCCCGATATAGTGAAGACTGTGCCTTCCAGTTAAGGCAAAAACAGTACATCAGGGGTCGGTATATTAATGATCCTTCTTTTAAGCAAAGACAAAAAGAGCACATTAAAGACCGTTACAGGAAAGACCCTGCATTTCAGCAAAAACAAAAAGAGCACATTAAAGACCGTTACAGAAAAGACCCTGCATTCCAGCAAAAACAAAAAGAGCACATTAAAGACCGTTACAGAAAAGACCCTGCATTCCAGCAAAAACAAAAAGAGCACATTAAAGGCCGTTACAAAAATGACCCTGCATTCCAGTTGAAACAAAAAGAGCATATTAGAAGCCAGTATAGAAATGACCCTGCATTCCAAATGAAAAAGAAAGAAATTGTTAGAGGCCGCTATAGAAATGACCCTGCATTCCAAATGAAAAAGAAAGAAATTGTTAGAGGCCGCTATAGAAATGACCCTGCATTCCAAATGAAAAAGAAAGAAATTGTTAGAGGCCGCTATAGAAATGACCCTGCATTCCAAATGAAAAAGAAAGAGAACGTTAGAGGCCGTTATAGAAATGACCCTGCATTCCAAATGAAAAAGAAAGAGAACGTTAGAGGCCGTTATAGAAGTGATCCTGCATTCCAAATGAAAAAGAAAGAGAACGTTAGAGGCCGTTATAGAAATGATCCTGCATTCCAAATGAAAAAGAAAGAGAACGCTAGAGGTCGTTATAGAAATGACCCTGCATTGCAGCAAAAAAAAAAAGAGCACATTAGAGGCTGTTATAGAAATAACACTGCATTTCAGCTGAAACAAAAGGCTTATATGAAGGCACATTTTAAAAAGCATTATGAACAAGATGCAAGGTTCCAAGAAAGGCGCCGTATGTCACAAAGCCGCCATTTTAAATTGAGACAAACCAAGGACCTCAAAGCACTGCACAGCATACGATGTAGCAACCGCATAAAGGAGAAATACAGGAGCATTGTTGGCTTCACTACAGGACAAGTCAACAGAGAACTTTCTGAGCCAACTACAGTCCAACGTACCAGTGATACCCAGTCAAACCAACTGATACAACAGGCACAATCACTGTTTGCACTAAATGTGCAGCAAGGACCAATATATATTTGTACTGTCTGCCACAGATGCTTATTTGCCAACCAAGTGAGGCTGTGTGCGTCTTCAAACTACTCTAAAGACCCTGAGCTTACAGCCATGTGCTTAACAGGAACATATGTCCATGTATGTGAAGACAGCTGCAGAGATCAAGGCGAGTGTGTAATGCCTGAAAGGAAGGAAGAGTGGATTTGCCATAGCTGCCATGAAAACCTAAAGACTGGTCATCTGCCATCTATTGCTGTATCAAATAACCTTGAGCTTGACCCTATTCCAAATGAATTGCAAGGGCTAAATGTTCTTGAGAGACACATCATTGCAAAGTTCATACCTTTTGCAAAAATCATTGCTCTTCCAAAGGGACAACAGCGTGCTATCCATGGAGCAGTGGTATGCGTACCTTCTGAGGTAGAGTCAACTGTCCAGTGTTTACCCAGACCCCCATCTGAATCACAATTACTGAGGGTGAAGTTGAAGAGACGCCTACAGTACAAAGGACATTTTCAGTTTCAGAATTTGGACATGAAAAAGGTCAGAACTGCCTTAATGAAATTAAAGGAAATTCATTCTGAGTATAGAGAAGTGGCTGTACGAGAGGAAGAAGAAGATGAGTACCTGGAAACAACAGAATGTGCAATGGGGGAGAACGGTGCTGAAAGTGTTGCTAATGATGGCTGCAGCAACAATGAAGAAAATGCAGAGGGAGGTTCTGATTCTGAAAATACATCTGACAAACTGGAGGACAATGTTGCTAACAATGTCTGCACCAACCAAGATGATGGTGCACATGGTGGTTCTGACGATGAAAATGCATGTGACGAACAGGACAACAGTGTTGCAGGAAACTATGGGATTGCTTTTGATTCATGCCTTCAGCCAGCTGATGTTGGTCAAGAAATACTGTCATTTGGAGACAATGTTTACTCAATTGCACCGGCAGAAGGAAATCAACCAGTCAGCTTTTTCAAAACTCCAAAGTTGGAATCCATGGCATTTCCTGTGCAATTCAACACAGGTAGGAACACATTGGATGAATCAGATCGACCCAAGAAGATTTCTCCAAGCAGATATTTTAATGCAAGGCTGTTCAGCGCTGACAACCGTTTTGCCATGGACACCAATTACATTTTCTTTGCTCAGTTTGTGGCAGAAATGCACGCTGCTATGTCAAGCATGTCCATTCAGCTGCGCAAAGGGAAAGCGTTCACAAAGGATGGACGAAGAATTACATCACGAGTGTTGCAAGACCAGCGTGAGGTGCAGAAACTTGTTCAACATGGGGAAGCAACAAGATTCATGCAGCCCTTAAGAGGAACACCAGCTTTTTGGGAAAAGACTATGAGGGACCTCTTTGCATGCTTACGACAATTAGGATTGCCTACGTTTTTTTGCACTTTCAGTGCTGCTGAAATGAGGTGGCCAGAGATCATTGGAGCCATCAAGAAGCAACAGGGAGAAACTGTGAACTTCTCAGAATTGGACTGGTCCACTAAATGCGACATCCTTCGAAGCAACCCTGTGACAGTCATAAGACTCTTTGAAAAGAGAGTGGAGGCTCTAATGAGAGATTTGATCTTGTCACCTGCACAACCCATCGGTGAAGTAGTGGACATGTTTTACAGAGTGGAGTTCCAGGCCAGAGGGTCAGCCCACATTCACTGCCTGTTCTGGATTAAGGATGCCCCAAAGTTTGAGGATGATCCAGATGAAAAGGTTTCTGCATTCATTGATAAATACATTTCATGCCAACTGCCTGATGAAAAGTCAGACCCGGATCTGCACAATATTGTGAAGGAAGTCCAGTCTCACAGCAAAAGTCACACAAAGTCATGTAAAAAAGGAAAAAAACATTGCCGTTTCGGGTTTCCAAAGCCACCCGTGAAGTCAACTTTCATTAGCAGACCAAGACCATCAGATCCAGATGGACCAAACCCAAATCAACAAGCAAGAACAAAGCTGAAGCCTGTTTGGGATTTACTACATGACTCAGCAGCTTCATTTCAAAGCACAGATGACATTCTTGCTAAATGCAATATGACTTATAACGACTTCTCTCGTTATCTTGAGATGACAACGGATTCCAGTGCTGTGATGATGAAACGTGACCCCAAGGACTGTTGGGTTAATGGCTACAATCCACACTTGTTGAGAGCATGGAATGCAAATATGGACATTCAGTACATTCTGAATCCCTACAGCTGCATCATCTACATGTTGTCATACATAACCAAGGCCGAACATGAGATGAGTGACTATCTCAAACGAATTGTTAAGGAATCAAGCAAAGACAATTCATCAGAGCTTGAGCAGATGAAAGAAATCATGCAAGCTTACTCCAAAAACCGGGAGGTCAGTGTGCAAGAGGCTGTCACCCGTGTGTGCAGCTTGAAACTGAAGTTTTGCTCACGCAGCGTAATCTTTATTCCTACAGACGACAATGCAGTGAAGATGAGCCTACCGCTGAGAAAACTGGAGACAAAGGATCCAGATTCAGATCAAGTGTGGATGGCTGGATTGCCAGAAAAGTATAAAGCCAGACCGGAAACTCCTGAATTCGAAACAATGTGCATGGCTGATTTCGCATCCAACTACAGACTTGTCTATGGCAGACAAAGTGGTGGTCCAAATGTCATTCCACTTCAAGATAATATGGGATTTATACAGAAGAGGACCAAAGGCAAACCTGCAGTCATTAGATATGCACGTTTTTCCCCAAAAAAGGACCCTGAAAAGTTTTATGGAAGTCTTCTTAAGGTTTACCTCCCCTACAGAGATGAACATCAGCTGAAGATACCACCGTTTAATTCTTACCAGTTCTTCTATGAGAGTGCATGTATCAAACTTTCTGGCTCTGAGTCAATAAGGCCTGTGTTTGAAATTGTGAATGACAATAGAAAGCGATATGAAAAGGACAGTGATGCTATCGAGCGTGCAATCGAGGACTTTGAAAAAATTGGACCCACTGAGGATGCATGGGCCAATTTTGCTCCAAATACAGAGCTCATTCGAATTGAGACCATTTCAGAACATCAACCAATGGATCCAGCTGAGGATAAAGAGCAAGATGATGTGCCAGAATACAGAAAAAATTCTGAAAGAACAACTGCAGTGCAGCTTGCCGAGTGCCCAGCACTGAGTAGTAAGGTTTTACGGCAGATGTACCAAAACCTAAATGAAACACAAGCAGCTGTGTTTTATAAACTAAGAGACTGGAGCTTAAGGCTTGTGAATGGCGAAAGGCCAGACCAGTTCTTTTACTTTGTCACTGGTGGAGCCGGAACTGGCAAATCTCATTTGATCAAGTGTGTCTACAATGAAGTGACCAAAATTCTGAGAAGATTGCCCAGTATGGATGAGCTGCATGACCTATCAAGGCCAACTGTCCTACTTACCTCTTTCACGGGAACGGCATCATTCAACATTTCGGGAAACACATTGCATTCAGTACTAAAACTTCCAAAGAACCTGAAGCCACCGTACCAAGGACTTGGAAATTCTTTGGATGAGATGAGGATCATACTTTCAAATGTTCAAATCATTGTTATTGATGAAGTTTCCATGGTTTCCAAAGAGCTCTTTGCATATGTGGACCAAAGGCTACAACAGATTAAAGGCAGCAAGAAACCCTTTGGAGGAGTGTCGGTGCTTGCTGTAGGTGACTTCTTTCAACTACCACCAGTTGGAAAGGCTAAGGCCCTGTGTGTCTATGAAGACAACACAATGGACATTTGGAAAGACAATTTCCATATCGTCACACTGGAAGAAATCATGAGACAAAAGCAGGATGCCCCATTTGCGGAAATGCTGAACAGGCTTCGTGTTAAGAAGAAGACCGAGCCATTACTGAACTGTGACAGAGCTCTGCTGGCTACGCGCACCTTTCCCAGGAAGGATGACTGTCCACTGGATGTGTTACACATTTTTGCCACAAACAAGGAGGTGGATAAACACAACAATGACACCCTTTCTGCACTTAGTTCCGACATAACCCGTGTTGATGCAGAGGACCATATGAAAGATGACCGAACAGGAAGAATGGTACGGCAAGCAGCTCCGTTTCAAGGCCGCAAAGGAGATCTTCCAGACTCATTGTTGTTGTCAGAGGGTGTACGTGTTGTCATTACACGTAATATAGATACAGGAGACGGTTTGGTTAATGGAACTTTTGCAAAGATCTCACAGATCGTCAAGAAGACTGACACAAAAGGCAATGAATATGTGGATTTAATAGGATTGGAGTTGGATAACCCTACTGCTGGTGCCAAGAGACGCAGTCGAATCCCTGGGAGTCCTGACAATGTTGTTTTCATTGAGAGAGTAGAGGAGCGGTGCAAGAGAAAGGGACTGGTACGTTGTCAGTTTCCTTTAAAACTAGCATATGCCTGCACGTCTCACAAAGTACAAGGCATGACTTCATCATCAGCTGTAGTATCTCTGAAGCGAATTTTTGAACCAGGAATGGCTTATGTAGCCCTCAGCAGGACCACCTCTTTGCAAGGCCTACACATCATCGATTTTGAAGAAAAGAAGATTTTTTGCAACGAAGAAGTTTTGAATTCACTGGAAAGCATGCCTAAAGCAAACGTTGAAACGGTCATGCCACTTCTGATGCATGCTAAAACAAATGCCAGTGACTGTTTAACTGTGATTCACCACAATGTGGAAGGTTTACATTGTCATTTTGATGACATGCGAAAACACCATGAGATCTGCTTAGGAGATATTTTGTGCTTCACTGAAACCCACATGTTTGGATTGGCCGTCCCAGAGGAGCTCCAACTAGAAGGCTACAACATGTACAAGCGGAACAGACAAGTCTCCTATAGCAGTTTTCCACAGTTGGCAAACCAAAAAGGTGGTGGTGTTGCAATATATGTGAAGAATCATATAAATGCCCAGGTATTGCAGTATGTAATGGGCGTCACTGACATTGAATTTCTGGCCCTCAAAATCAGAGACCCTGTACAAGCTGTTGTAGCTGCTATTTACAAACCACCAAACTACAAGACAGCAGATTTTCTTTCAAATCTAAAGAGTCTTTTGGATGCCATAGATATAATGGATCAGGACCATGTTATCATCTGTGGGGATTTCAATGAAGATCTCAGATCAACAACTTCAAAGTTCATCTATGACTTATTCACAAGAAGAGGATACACACAGCTCATACAGGGAGCAACAACTGAGAAAAACACTTTGTTGGATCTCATCTTTACCTCTCAACCACAAAAGTGCTTATCATCAGGAGTTTTGCATTCATATTATAGTTACCACAACCCCGTCTATGCAGTGATCAAGGAGTGATTTCATCAGAGGAACAATATGTTGGAATTGCAGAAGACCAATAAAAGGAGCAAACCATAAGCGGCCACAGCTACACAGAAGAACGTACTGATTGAATTGTAATCAGCCACAGCAACACAATAGAACATGCACAGGATTTGTATAACTTATAAATGCTCTCACAACAAACAAGTCTCACTGGAATCAAATGAACACTTACAACAAACAGGAACTAAAACACAAAATAACAAACCAAAACAAGTAAAATAATTAATAAAAGAATCACACAATTAAGGTTTGTGCCTAACTAAAAGCAAGAGAATAAAAATTAGGCCAGAATGGATCTGTTCTGTAGTTAAAATCCATTTGGAACTGGCGACACTGAGCATGCATATATAAACGGTGCCAGTGGGCTCGGTGCAGCCTGAGTTTGCCAGGGAGGCCAGAATGGATCTGTTGTGTGGTTAAATCCATTTGGAACTGGCGACACTGACTACATATTATTGGTGTCAGTGGGGCTCCGTACAGCCTTAGTCGCCAGGGAGGCCAAAATGGATCTGTTGTGTGGTTAAAATCCATATGGTTTTGGTGGCAATGAGTATAATGTATTGATGTCATGTATTGGGCTCTGTATTATGTTGTCTGGTTGAAATCCAAAAAAAAACGTTCTGTAAATAGTTCTATGCATTTTTCCCCAAAATTTACATAAAAAATCTTGTATTTTGCAAGGCCCAAAAAATCAGTTCTGTAAATAGTTCTAGGCATTTCTTCCAAAAAATTACATACAAAAAATCTTTCATTTTGCAAGGCAAAAAATTGTTCTGTAAATACTACTATGCATTTTTTTCAAATGTTCCATACCAAAAATCACTTGTGAAATCCTTCACATGTGCAAAAATAAAGTTTAGTTTTGTAAATAGTTTTGTATTTCATACAAAAAAATTGAAGGCAAAAAATAAAAATATTCAGTTCTGTAAATAGTTATATGCAATAATTCTATGTTGTCTGCGTGTCTAAAAGTTTGTATTGTTTGTCAGTTTACACTAACCTTGTCCTTGTCGTGTCATACTAACATCCCACTCTTGGCCTGTACCTTGACGTGGTGAGTGGGCTTTAAACAAAAGCAGGCCCCGTTTGTGTCATCACAATAACACATTAATACTATGAGCTGAATAACTTCACTCTTTTTCACCAGGTTCTAGGGGTGTAAACCAGTACAGGCAGGTATTTGCATCAGTATAGTATATGTTTTTTTTTCCCTAATCATGATTAAAACATTCTAATAGCTAACTATTTGAGAAAAACTCTAAACACTACTCGTAGTGTAATGTAGTTTGGTGCTGATTATAGCATTATAGACTTATAGCATTTCTGATAAATCAAAAAATTATTGCAGGTTTAACATTCTGCAGGACTCTTAGATTAAAATTTGATAAAACAACTTGCCATGACATACATGTTAAGCTACTATGCATTTTTATTTCTATTAAGGCCAAGAGTTTAATATAATACTGTGAGATAATTGTGTTTGTGTTAATGAGCTGTATATAACATCTGCATAACTGGATATCATTTTTTTACAACAGTGATTATTAAAATGCGTGATGTTCTTGGCCAAGTTGATGGAGAAAGTGGTAAGTAATCTCTTTATTAAAACTTCTACCTGTACTAGTATAGATCATAGCCATAATGTTTCTATGATTAATAATTAATTAATTAATGCTACATCACTGTACAAACACAGATTCCCCAAATTATGTGAAAATAAAATTGATACCATAGCAACACCTTAAGAACCGCTTGGCAACCACCATGGAAACCATAGCAACACCATAACACCCAGCCATGAAGCAGCACTGCAATCACACTCGCAGTTTCTGCAGGAACTGCAATCTAGTTACAGAATAATATTTAGTCTGATTCAGGTGAAAATGGACAGTTCCTGAATTACCTCCCAAAATGTGCATCAGAAAAGTCTTTGTACCTGATGAAAAAAAAAGCGCTGGCAAAAGAACTAAAAGAGCTGAGTGAATTATGGTGTTAATTCAGAGCTGATGGTCAAATTATGCTGGAAATAAAATTACATAATTTACTGTAATACAACAGCTATTCATCTCTATCAGTAATATGAATCAATAGACTCATACAGTCTCACTTACATATAGTAGAACACTGACTGTATAGCTTGTGCTTTCACTGAGTGGCCACTTTATTAGAAACACCGACTACAATCTTGTTTTAGACTCAGTGGACACTTTATTACAAACATTTATTGTATACCATAAGCTTCCACTGACTGGTGGCCACTTTTTTTTAGAAACACCTACTACTCCCTTGTGTTTCCACTCATTGGCCACTTTATTAGAAACACCTACCATATGTCTTGTGCTTTTACTAAGTGGCCACTTTATTGGAAACACCTAGTGTACGCCTTGTGCTTTTACTGAGTGGCCACTTTTTTGGAAACACCAAACTTGTACTTGTGCTTCTACTTACTTGTGGCCACTTTATTAGAAACACTTATTGTATATCTTTGCTTCCACTTTCTGGTCACTTTATTAGAAACACTTATTGTATACCATGTACCTCTACTTTCTGGCCACTTTATTAGAAACACTTACTGTATATCTTTGCTTCCACGTTCTGGCCACTTTATTAGAAACGCTTATTGTATGTCTTGTGCTTCCACTAAGTGGCCACTTTATTAGAAACACCTACTGTATGTCTTGTGGTTCCACTCACTGGCCACTTTATTAGAAACACCTATCTCGTACCTTATGCTTCCACTTTATGGTTACTTTATTAGAAACACCTACTGTCTATCTTGTGCTTTCACATTCTGGCCACTTTATTAGAAACACCTACTGTCTGTCTTGTGCTTCCACTCACTGGCCACTTTATTAGAAACACCTACTGTCTATCTTGTGCTTTCACATTCTGGCCACTTTATTAGAAACACCTTCTGTCTGTCTTGTGCTTTCACATTCTGGCCACTTTATTAGAAACACCTTCTGTCTACCTTGTTTTTCCACTTTCTGGCCACTTTATAAGAAATGCTTACTGTATCTCTTGTGCTTCTTCTTTCTGGCCACTTTAGTGGAAACACTTAAACTGTGTATACCATGTGCCTCCACTTTCTGGCCACTTTATTAAGAACACCTACTACTTCCTTGTGTTTCCACTTAATTAGTGGCCACTTTATTGGATTATCAGTATTATAATGTAAAATTATAAATACAAAAAAAATTTAAAAAATCACCAGTTTTGGGATTTATCGATTAATGTAAGTTCTAAGTTCAGACCCAGAGCTCATCCTGATACTAATGATGAGCTACTAAATGATATATATTATCCTCAGAGGTCATCGCCCCCTGTTCCTCCTATAATTCAGAGTCTATTAAGCTCGTCCAGTGCTCTTTACTATCCTAACTGTCCTGATTCTTTATCGATTATGGGTCCACGGCGCTCCGGCTCCAGGGAACGCTCGTCTCCAGGGAGGCTCCAATCATCCTGACGGAGAGACGAGTCTCTAATGAACTCACAGCGGCCATAAAAACGGGTCAGCATCAGGCCTGACCTTCCATAATGATTTTAACTAAAGACACTGTTCAGACACTGCTGGCCTACCAACTGACTTCCTAATCACAATTGCATTAATTGCTTGTATGTTATAGTTTTATGTCATTAAATTGTATTATTGGTACTTTAAAAAAAGTCTCAAAAAAGAACATCACTGAAAAGTTACTTTTAAAAAAAGCTATATCTCAAAGAAAAGAATGTGATGGGTCAAAGAAAAGAGACATTAGACTCTGGAAGATTTAAAAATTGTGTTTTCTGTAAAGATAAGTTCAAATTTGAGGCATTTGGATCAAACAAAAGAACATTTGAGAGGCACACAAACTAATCCTTGTTGTCCAATGCTTGCACATGGTACACTGTAAGCCTGGATAAGTTGAATTTTTATTTTATTTTAGTTAAACTGTAAGACCAGATAAGTTGAGTTAACTTAACTTTTTTAAGTCAGCCGGTTCGCTCAATATTTTTGAAGTAATGGGGAATCAAAACTTGATTTAGCATAAATTAATACATCAAGTTTTTATAACTAAAAGATAACTTGATTCCTTTCTAAGGTAGCCCAGGGGGAATCACTACACACCAGAGACTGTAAAAAAAGATGGACACTGTGTCGACGTTCCCATTTATTTAATGAAAATGAAGACAAAATCTTCCGCCATGTTGGCGATCCTGAATACCGAGTCTGCGAAGTAGAGACCAGAGGAGGGAGAACGACTGTGGAGAGACAGCCTACTCATTTAAATAACCCCGCCCCTGAGGACTGCCTCGAGGTCACAGGCCGCAGAGCGAAGCGGAGCGTAGCTGACGATCTGTTTTTTGTCCCGCCCATAACCAGCCCTTTTACAATAACCACACATTTTTGAATAGAGCTGAACAACATTTTTAAAAACAAATTTTGTGGGGATATAAAAATTTGACAATATAAGCAGAGGTTACACTAGCTGTTGCATTTAAATAATGGAGGTAGAATTACAGTATATTAGAAAAGTTTTGCCATTGAAACCTATGGGGATGGGTGGAGTTACACAGCTTTCTAAAACCGAACAGCAGGGGGCGCCCGACCTGTGGTGGCTACACAGTGATGGTGAGTGTTAGTCTGAAACTGTTGGACACACCCAGTATGCAAATCAAATAGATTGTGACAGAAGCCAATGGAAAAGAAGCTGTTAATGGCAAAACAGACTCAACTCAGTTATTATAAGTTGGTTCAACTCAAAGATCTCAGTTTGAATAGTACAGTTTATGTGCCCACAAATGATCAACTAACTCAAAACAGTTGAGTATTGTTTAGAAATCAAATGCAATTGTATGTAAAACAGACTTCAGAAAAGCATGTGAGTCCAAACTACATATGGGTTTACAGTGTAAATGTAAGTAAAGTGCAGGTGAAGGACAGTCAGGCGCTGATGAAGCGATCGGTGAGTTACGGTCACCTGGTCGGGTTACGGTCACCTCTGGACGCCGGTTGAAAGTCAGGTGAAGTCAGCTGACCCGGAGCGGTTCGGCCCGCTGGAGGCAGGTTATTGATTTTGTGAATAAAAGCAGGTAAATCCCTCCAGCTGCAGATTTTCAGGTCATGTACCGCACTCTAACAGCCCCGGCTCTGTGTTATCATATTTTACATAATACATAATTGAGTGATATTAACGAGCGAGGGTAATTACACATTACGAGTGATGAGGCTCATATTCGAGTGTTTAATATCTGTGTCATCATTTTATACCTGTAGAAAAAAAAGCTTAGCTTGAGTTAAGTGTGTTCTTACTTTGCATTAAATTGAATACAGTATATTATTGTAAAATGTTCTGCATTTTAAACTACAATTATCCAAACTCTAAAGAGAAAAACATATGGAACATATATATTTACTAAACAAAAACAGTGTTAAACAAACCAGAATATGTTTTTTTTTTTATGTTTATATGCTTAGATTAGACACTTTTGCACACCTTGGCTTTGCACATTTTCTCAGTCAGCTTTATTGAGGTTGAGTCACCTGGACATGAACATATCCTGTGCAACAGAGGTAATATATGCTTTTCCTTTCCTGGGGTGGTCCTGATGAATGCCAGTTTCATCATGTCCTTTTTTGATGGTCTTTGCTGAGTTGTTTGCTGTTGCACATTGCACATACATTTCACACGAGCATTGAGTTAAACTTATCCAAACTATGAAAAGAAAAACATATGGAAACTTTTGCTTAGATTATATATATATATATATATATTATGATGTACGTAGAGTCACCTGGAATTCAGGCTTTCAGTTAACAGCTGTGCTGAACTCGTCAAGAACTCGTTAATTACTTGAATTTCTTGCCTCTTATTAAAGTGTTTTAGAGAGCATCAGTTAAAGCAAAGTATTAAAGAGGTAGAGTTACAGGTATACAGTGAATATTTGAGTTCTATTTGAGTAATGTTCTAATCCAGATTATAAAAAGCAAGAACTACCCAACTAACTAAAGAAAACATGTCTTTAAGAAATACATGATGAATAGGATGATGGAACTGGCCCTCATCAGGACCGCCCTGAAAAAAGGAAGAGCAAGAGTTACCAGCTTCAGAAAAAGCACTTCATGCTTCCCTCTGCTGACAACATTGATGGAGACGTGAATTTCATTTTCCAGCAGGACTTCCAGCACACTGTCCACACTGCTTACCAAAAGTGCCAATTGGTCTTGTGGCCTATAATATTCTAATTTTCTGAGGCACTGATTTTTGGGTTTGCCTGTAAGCCACAATAATCATCAAAATAAAATATATATATATATTTTTTTTAATAGATCACTCTGGGTGTAATACATTTCTATAATATATGAAATGAGTTTCACATTTTGAACTGAGTTTCTAAATTACTAAAGTAACTTTTAAATGAATTCAAAATTATTATTATTTTTTTAATGCACTAATATATATATATATATATATATATATATATATATATATATATATATATATATATATATTTGTATTCGATGCATTTTAGTGCAATTATAACATATGATGCCATGTTACTAATACCCAGTGAAGGATATATATTCTCATGTGTTGTTTTTTAGACAGGACTCAGGCCTATACATTAGAATATACTGTAGTGTATATGAGTGTATTCTAATTCACGTCATGTTTCTGTGAGAAAAACACTCCACACTTGATTTGAGAGTCAGAGCTTGCTGTGTGTTTCATAATGCGCTGAAACAGGCGTGAAATATGAGTGTGTGTGTGTGTGTGTGTGTGTGTGTGTGTGAGTCTCTGTAGAGTGTGTTCAGTTCCTGCAGACAGCTCTAGCACATATGTATGCAGAGTGGCAGACCATTACATAACCCACACAGATTAAATAACCACAGAGCCAAAAGATGATTGGATGGCTTTATGACGGAGCTCGGCTAAGCCCGAAGACGAGGGGCTTTCATTCCTCTCCAGCTTTTCCCCCGGTGAAAAACGCTGTGGAAACGCCGTGGAAACGCTGTGGGAACACTGGGATGTGGGCGAAGACTTTAGGGTATTTCACTTTCAAATATTGACAAAAAAAACCCACAAACAAACAAGAACAATAAATATATATTTACACCGAACCTCCACATGCTCATCCTCACCATCCTGAAACCAACTGCAACAGCTGTAAATCTGCCCCCCAGTTGGCTGCAATATCAGCCTCTACATGATATCACATTGCTGTGAGGAGGTTGCATTTGATTGCATTCAGCCCCACAAGAGTAAGAGCATCAGTCAAGTCAGGTTCTGATGTTGGATGATTTATTCTGGCACTTCGAGGCCCAATTCTATTTTACCAATTGTGTGTACCACTAGTTGGGATAGAGGGCAAGGATATCCCAGTTTACTTTAAGATAGAGGGGTAGAGAGTTTCAATCCTTGTTGGGATGTGGTAAGGGGCAGGGTGTTCATGTTGACAGTGATGGGTACAGTATGCCGAATCTTGTTGAGATAGAGGTGTAAAATGTGTTTATTCTTGTTGGGATAGAGGGGTAGAGTGTCTCAATCCTTGTTGTTGGGATAGAGGGGTAGGGTTTCCCAATTCTTGTTGTGATAGAAGGGTACAGAGTCTCATTCCATTTTGGGATAGAGGGGTACAGTGCACTTATTCTTGTTGGGATACAGGGGTAGAGTGTCCTTTTGATTCTTGTTGGGATAGAGGGGTAGGGTGTCCTTTTGATTCTTGTTGGGATAGAGGGGTAGAGTGTCCTTTTGATTCTTGTTGGGATAGAGGAGTAGAGTTTCATTCTGATTCTTGTTGGGATAGAGGGGTAGGGTGTCCTTTTGATTCTTGTTGGGACAGAGGGGTAGGGTGTCCTTTTGATTCTTGTTGGGACAGAGGGGTAGGGTGTCCTTTTGATTCTTGTTGGGATAGAGGGGTAGAGTGGTCTCAATCCTTGTTGTTGGGATAGACGGGTAGTATGCCCTGACCTGATTCATGTTGGGATAGAGGGGTAAGGATTCTCATTTCTTGTTGGGATAGAGGGGTAGAGTGTCCTTTTGGTTCTTGTTGGGATAGAGAAGTAGAGTGTCCTTTTGATTCTTGTTGGGATAGAGGGGTAGAGTGTCCTTTTGATTCCTGTTGGGATAGAGGGAAAGGGTGTCCTAGTTATTGTTAGGATAGAGGGGTAGAGTGTCTCAATTCTTGTTGTTGGGGTAGACGGGTAGTATGTCCTGACCTGATTCTTGTTGGGTTAGAGGGGTAAGGATTCTCGTTTCTTGTTGTGATAGAGGAGTAGATAATAAATTTTTTTATTGGGATAGAGGGGCACTTTGTCCTGATTCTTGTTGGGATAGAGGGGTACGGAGTCTTGTTTCTTGTTGGAATAGAGGGGTAGGGTGTCCTGATTCTTGTTGGGATAGAGGGGTAAGGTGTCTCGATTCTTGTTGAGAGAAAGTGGTAGAGTGTCCCGATTCTTGTTGGGATAGAGGGGTAGGAAGTCTTGATTGTCACTGCTCTAGAGGACTATGGTATATTGATTTTTGTTAAGATAGAGAGATTAGAGGGATACAGTGTCCTGATTCTTGTTGAGACAGAGTGTACATTTAATGTATTATGGTAATTTTCTTCCCAACAACAATAAATAACTATTAGTAGTGCACCTTGTTTTTTTGTTTGGAATTGTTCATTCCATCTTAAATGGTGCAGCAGATTCTGACACTAAAGGCTCTGCATCGTTTAAAGATCCCAACAAAATTAAAAAAACTTGCTACCCCTCTATACCAAGAAGAGTCAGAACTTCCTACCCCTCTATACCATCAATAATCAGGACCAATACGTATGAGCATGTAAAACTAGCTAAGTGGCATGGGCAAGGAATGAAATGAGAGTTTTAAAATTACACTCTAAAGATGGAAAGACAAATAAATGGGGATTGGTTGAAACAAAACACCATGCTGCACCCAGCCTGCAGAGGCACTAGACTTTCTACTTTTACCATTAGGAGGCATTGTTCTGTCTCTTCATGATGCATTCAGTGGTTGATATTAAGGCCCAGTGCCAGCAGGTCTCAAATAAAGATCAGCCGTATGAATTCAGAGTCATTTCTGAGCTGAAATTGATTCAGAAAGAGCAGATCTGGTTGGGTGTGAAGTCTGTGAGATCAGGAATTAACCTGAAAATAAGCAATCTGCAGTCAAACCAGCTCAGAGGGATTAAACGGGGCTGCTCTGTTTACCTCAATTCTTTCTTCACCGACTCATTTCATCTTTTCACTCATTCTGTGCCTCTTTCTCTCTCTCTCTCTCTCTCTCTCTCTATTGCTGGCTGTCTCTCTCTCTCTCTCTCTCTCGTTATGGGAGGTCCTCTCGTTGGCTGGCTGGTGGAGGCAGAACCAGTCTGAACGTTTCATTAGGAATTTATTGATGAGCCCACACTCATGCGGAACTGTGTTTACGCAGTGACGGAGGTTTGACTCGGCGGCGCCGCCGCTGTGGTAAGTAGGATAAATGACACCAGAGCGGCCAGGCTGGTCCAGGCTGGCAGTCAGGGACCCGCGGAGAGGACGACGGCTGGGAGGACGACGGCTACGGTCAGGAGACTGAAGTCCATTTGGAGGAAAGGACGCCAAACTGAAAAGTTATGTAACAAGGGCGACAGCTGAACATGTGGGTGGGTTAAATTTCTACCAGGAGACTTTACATACAGTAATTTCCTGTCCAATCACCTGCTTCCACTTGTCTTTTTCACCTCCATCCTTCCCTACCACCTTCAGTGTGGTCCCGCCCAGTTCCCCAGCTGGTTGGCTCCTCCTCCTCGCCTTCCATACCTTCCATACCTACCTTATATGGCATGGGTCTAGAAAACAGGAGCTCCATCCAAAACTTTGCCTCTCAATTCTCTTCTGTTTCAATATGTTAAAAGTCTTGATTAAAAAAATTAATCAGATTAATTGATTGAATCAGACAACAACATTCTGCGATTAACTGTAATTAATCGCACTTGTTCTTTTTAAAAATAAATGTAAGAAAAGTAAAATACAATTATATTTAAAATAGTGTTATATTGTATCATATAGTATTTTACTTATATGCAATTATTTTGCATCAGAATTTTGATAATCAACAAACAAATAGTAATTCTTTAAAATGACCTGGAGTAAAATCTTTTTTACATTGACCTCCATTTATATATGTATATAAATGTATGTGTGTATTATATATATATATATATATATATATATATATATATATATATATATACATATATATATATATATATATATATACGTATATATATATATATATATACATATATATATACATGCTCTCCTCCACCAGTCTTACACACTGCTTTTGGATAACTTTATGTCTTTCCTCCTGGTGCAAAAATACAAGCAGTTCAGCTTGGTTTGCTTGCTTCCTCTTGATTATATTCCAGAGGTTTTCAATTAGGTGAAATCAAAGAAACTCATTAATATTTTTTTGTGGAATCTGATTGTTGAATCAGAAAGGCTACACTATTTACTGTTATAAAATAAGAGATTTTATAACAGTAAATAGTGTAGCCTTTCTGATTCAACAATCTATTCTGGTCATTTTATTATCAAGTTGGTACATGTCTTCAGAGAGATTTTAGCCCATTCTTGTTTGGGAAATTGTTTAAGATCATGCAAATTGAGTGTTCTCTGAGCATGGACCCGTAGCATGGAACCTTGAGGTTCATAGGATTGAGATCAGGGGCCACTCCAGAATGTTGATTTTGGTGTCTTTCAAAAAGGTTTGATGTTTGCTTTGAGTCATTGTCTTGTTGGAAGACCCAACGATGACTCAACCCAAGACTGGCAGCAGATGCCCTGATGTTGTTCTTTCAAATATCCACATTATCCTCTTTTTTATGGTCCCATTGCGCCTGAACAAGCTTTCCTGTCCCTGAAGCATATCACTGTATATATATATATGTTTTTATTGTTCATTTTTACCGGAGTGTTTCTTTCCACACTGCACCACAATGACACTGATACACACACACACGCACATACACACCTGACAGTGCACTACACTCCACATGCACATGCACCTGCTTTCATTACCCACAATGCCCTTTTACGACACCATCATGGTTCCCCAAACACCTTGTTAGAGACAGCAAGAAAAAATAAAAAAATAAAACAGTCTCTCTGTTTCTCCTTCTCCAATAACTCATACACACTGCACAATAACACACACACACACACACTGTCTCTCTCAGGCATTTCAATATATGGCCATAAATTGGAATATTAATAATTCAGCGGGCGTTAACGCTGACGCTAATGAGCTCGTCGGGCCGGCGCACAAAAATAAACATCCTTTTGTTCTCCTTAATAGATGAGCTTTTTATAGCTGGATGAAAAACAACAATAACATTAATAAATATATAAATAAATATTCAAAGACAAAATGAAGAGCATTAGATTGAGTCATCCTTTGGCGTCGACTTTTCTTTTAAACACTTATCTGCCCGTATATTTTCATTATTTAATTACTACAATAATAATAAGTGATAGAAGGAGTAGTTGTGGTAAAAGTAGGAGCTGTATTAGTAATAGAAGTTGTAGTTGTAGTTGTAGTAGCAATAATAGTAATAGTAGCAGCGGCAGTAGCAGTGTAGTAGTACTAATAATAGTAGTAATGCAAAATTTTAAATAGAAGTAAAATTAGAAGTAGTAGCTAAAAGAAATAAGAGATAGCAGGAGAAGTAGATGTTAAACTAGTAGTAGCAGTAATTGTAAAAGTAGTAGTAGGAATAGTAGTAGTAGTACTAGAAAGAGTAGTAGACAGAGTAAGAGTAGTAGACAATGTAGTAGACTTAGTAAAAGTAGTAGTACTGTTACTAAAATAGAAGTAGAAGTAGCTCTAAAAGCAGTGTTTTACAAGAAGTAGTAGTAGTAACAGAAAAGCAGTAGTAGTTGTTGTAGTAGTAGTACTAGAAAGAGTAGTAGACATAGTGAGAGTAGTAGACAATGTAGTAGACTTAAAAAAGTAAAAGTAGTAGTACTGATACTTAAAGTAAAAGTAGAAGTGGAAGTAGCACTAAAAGCAGTGTTATACAAGACGTAGTAGTAGTAACAGAAAAGCAGTAGTAGTAGTTGTAGTAGTAATAGTAGTAGTAGTACTAGAAAGAGTAGTAGACATAGTAAGAGTAGTAGACAATGTAGTAGATTTAGTAAAAGCAGTAGAACTGATACTTAAAGTAAAAGTAGAAATGGAAGTAGCTCTAAAAGCAGTGTTATATAAGAATAGTAGTAGTAACAGAAAAGCAGTAGTAGCCATAGTTGTAGAAAGAGTAGTAGATGTAGTAAGAGTAGTAGATGTCATAGTAGAAATAGTAGTAATAGTAACAGTAGTAGTAGTAGTAGTAGTACTAAAAGGAGCTATAAACATTGTAAGAGTAGTAGACAGTGTAGTAGAAGTAGTAGTAGTAGTAGTACTAATATAAAAAAGTAAAAGTACTAGTAGTAGTAGAGGTAGTACTAGAAAGTGTAAAGTGATTGAAATAGGTGTCAATCACTTTTGCGACCCTAGAGAAAGGCTATGACCTGATTTAATTGGACACCCCTGAACACCAATGGGATCCAGCACTCACGCCATTGGCTCAAACGACGATCACTCAAGAAAAGTAGTGGTTTGTAGACCAATAAAAACCACACAATCTAGAAGAGGACATCCTTAGCTTTGTATTCACGTACCTGCTAGAGGGCGTGTCTGCAGTAAGAGGTTAAACACAGTTTGATTTGTTAATTTGCTACACTGTGATTATCATGCCGTAGCTTTATATAAAATAAAAATAGCATTAAAAAAACAGACGCCTACGTTACAGATTATTTTTTATTTCCGAGATAAGTGGTGGTGAATCTCAACCCCACCTGGCCCAAATTAGAGTTGGGGCTTAGTTTGGGCTGGGTTTGGGCAGAGAATCTAAGCTCTTAGCTAATGTCTTCTCAAATGTATTTAAGTGCATGATAGAGGCATTTCACAGCAGTCAATGATCTCTCACCAGGAGGTGCACTACCTGAAAGTACCCTCTGAGAGCCTTTTATTTTTATAGGGCAGCTCAGGAACATTTTATACTCTCTTTGGTGGCAAAGCCCAGCTTTTAATCAGACCACACCTATAATTATTTGCATATCTCCATGAGATATAACTGCATGCCAGCTGTTGCTTGCATTATTTTGTCAATAATTCTATTTAAATGTTAATTTATTTAATAATTAAATATGAAACACCTCAGATTATCTCAGATTATTATTATCTTCATCTATTTCTCATTAATTATTGTATAATCAGTGATAAGCACTGCTGTTAGATCTAACTGAACACATCCATAAATAGAGCGGACAGTGGCAGCCGCTGCTCAGCGGGAGCCGATAATCAGTGTATTGATCGGTGGGCGCCGGTGGCTGAGGTCATCTGAAGAACAATCATTTAGCTTCACTTATCTGCTGCAGGATATTGATGAAGCTCTGAAATGAACAAGTGCGAGATTTGTTGATGGATTCCCCTCTGTGATTGATTGCCAACATTGAACACGTGCACGCACACACACACACACACACACACACACACACACACACACACACACACACACACACCTGTCAGGCACGTATTGCAGTCGTTTGACGGTCTGAAGTGATGAGCAGTTTTCCGCTAGATTAACTGCAGCAGCGGCTAATTATATTATAGCTGTATTTTCACTGCCTTTATCACCAAACACACACAAACACACCTAGTGCAGCAGCAGTAGAGCTAGTAGTAACTCGAGTAGTAGTAATAGTAGCAGTAACAGCACAAGTACTAGTAATAGCAATAGCACCTGTAGTAGTAGCAGTAGTAGTAGCAGTAGTAGTAGTTATACAAGGAGTTGGATTAGTAGTAATATCAGCACCAGCAGTACAAATACTGGTACGGTAGTGGTAGTAATAATAGCAGTAGCACCAGTAGTAGTAGTAGTAGTAGTAGCGGTAGAACCAGTAGCAGTAATAGTACAATAGAAGTAGTGGAAAAAAAAATAGTAGTAACATAAATAATAGTGTTAGTCATAGAACAGTACTAGTAGCATATTTGTACAATAAAGGTGATGCCAGTAGTAGTAGCAATAGATTGAGAAGAAGTACAAGTAGATGTATTAGTAGTAGTAGTAATACTAGTAGTTGAAGTAGTAGGAATAGCAGCAGCAGTAAAAATACTAGTACAGTAGTGATAGTAGAAATTGCAGTGGCACCAGTAGTAGTAGTAGCAGTAGTAGCAGAAGGAGGAGGAGCAGCAGTAGCACCAGTAGTAGTAGTAGTAGTAGTAGTAGTAGTATCAGTGATAGAGTATTAGTAGTAGTGGTGGAAAAACTAGTAGTTAAAATAGTAGTGACATCAGCAGCAGGTGTACAAATACTAGTACAGTAGTAGAAGTAGTAGCAATACTAGTAGTTGAAAAATCAGTAATAGTAGCAGCAGTAAAATACTAGTACAGTAGTAGTAGTAGTATCAGCAGTACTAGATGAAGTTAATGAAATATTAATACCAGTAGTATTGTACATTTTGTTACAGTAGCATAGTAGTAGTAGTAGTAGTAGTATTAATAGCTGTACTACAGTAGTAGTAGTTGTAGGAGTAGTATTGGCAGCAGTATTAGTAGTACAGTAGTAGTAGTAATAATACTAGTGGTAGTAGCATCAGCAGTATTAGTAGCACAGTAGTAGTAGTAATAGTTGTAGTAGTAGTAGCAGCAGCAATATCAGCAGCAGATATACTGTAGAAATACTGGTACAGTAGTAGTAGTAGTAGTAGTAGTAGTAGTAGTATCTGCAGTTGTAGTAAAGTCCTAGATGAAGTTAATGAAATATTAATACCAGTAGTATTATACATTTCGGTACAGTAGCATAGTAGTAGTAGTAATAGTAATAGCTGTACTACAGTAGTAGTACTTGTAGGAGTACTACAGTAGTAGTAGTTGTAGGAGTACTACAGTAGTAGTTGTAGGAGTACTACAGTAGTAGTTGTAGGAGTACTACAGTAGTAGTAGGACAGTACTAGTCACTGTAGTTAATAGAAGTAACCTTATTAGTAGTTACAGAAGTGGTACAGTAGTAGTAGCAGTAGTAATAAAGTAGTAGTAGCATGAGTAGTAGTACAGAAGTAGTAGTAGATGAAGTAATGGTAGCAGTAATTGAACTTGTTGGACTGAACGACTCATTTTAAAACAGTTAAACAAAACAAAAGTGGGTAAAATTCAGTTTTCTATAATAAAAGCCCTTAAATTTCAGTGTTTTTAGACTTTTGACAGCGTCTGCATTTTAAAATCGCCGTCTTTACAAAACAGCTTCATCTAGAAACCATTACCTGTGACCTTCCTGAGGAATTCATATCGTTTTAAGATGAAGCTGCTGTAATTCCGCCGGCCCTCATCTCTGCTGTTATTGATCCCTGATTTTAACAGCTGCCTCTGAAATACTCTGCCATTTATTCATCTATATATATATTTCACCCCTCCCGCCCCCCTCCGCTCTCCCCCCCCCCCCCCCCCCCCCGGACAGCCTGTTGATTGAAAAGGGCTGCCTGAAGAGTTTGCAGTAAAAAAGATTGCGAGTGCTTTTCGATTCTGGCCAGTTCATTGGACCATGGGCAGAAACCCATCAGCTATTGAAAGGCAATCAAATAAGTGCAAATCTGCCTCTTTTGAATCGAGCCCAAAACACAGGCCTCACCTTCATATGTCATTTTCCAACCTAGTGGGTTTATTCATTCTGAGAGCGGCGGAGAGAACCGTAACGCTATCGATCCCTGATAGGAAATATCGGCCTTTTAGTGCAGATCGAAAAAAAGCAAGGATCTAGACTAGGATCTAGCTGCAGCAGTCTGCACATATTTAACACATATTTAACACATACTGTGCACATCAGATGTAATTCTCATTATAAGTGAGTATTTAGTGAGTGAGTTTTACAAAACTAATTTTAATGATAAAATTTGATTTAAGAAAACTATGTTGACCAATAAACCAAGCATAACATCATGACCTCCTCCTTTTCTACACAACTTCTACACTCTAAAAAATAAAACTGTGATATACTCCTAGAAAAGTCCACCAACAGCGTCCTGTGGAGGGCAGCCTGTGTGCAATGTTCTGTTGGTGGTGTCCTGTGGGCATAGTCCTGTGAGCAGCATCCCATTGGTGGTGTCCTGTGGGTGGCTTTCTGTGAGCAGAGTCTCGTTGGCAGCATCTTTTGGGTAGAGTCTTGTGGGCAGCATCCCGTTGATGACATTCTGTGGTTAGGGTCCTATGGGTGGTATCCTATGGACAATGTCCTGTGAGCAGCATCCCTTTGGTGGCATTCTGTTGGTTGGTATCCTGTGGGCATTTTTGTCTTGTGGGCAGCATCTCATTCATGGCCTTCTGTGGGCAAAGTCCTGTGAGCAGTGTTCTGTGGATAGAGTCTTGGTGTTCTGTGAATCTATGAGTCTTGCAGGCAGCATCCCGTTAATAACATTCTGTGGTCAGAGTCCTATGGGTGGCATCCCGTGGGCAGAGTTCTGTGAGCAGTGTCCTGCGGGCAGAGTCCTGTGGGCAGCGTCCTGTTGGCAGTGTTCTGTAGGCATTATCCTATGGGCAGACTCCGGTGGAGAGCGTCCTGTGGGCAGAGTCTTGTGGACAGCATCCTGGGGGTAGAGTCTTGTGGGCAGAGCCCTTTTCCAGAGTCTTGTGGACAGCCTCCTGTGGGCAGAGTCTTGTGGGCAGAGTCCGGCGGGCAGAGTCCTGTGGGCAGAGCGTGTAATAGAGTGGGGGACAGTGACAGATGATTAAACACAGTGTTTAAAACCTCCAGCAGCACTGCTGCTGTATCTAATCCACTCACTGTGCCAGCAGCTCAACACACACTAACACCTTACACACCAACACATTGAGACCTTACTGGGAATGACCAACTGCCACCCATTTTGTGCTAATAATATATTTTATTAGGGGTTAATTTGGTAGAACAGCGTATTTTCATATTTTTCAAAGCATTCTCCGACACACAGGCCTCTGTAGAGACTTCACAGCTCTGTTTATTCTGTAATTATTCATCGTTCTTGATGCTCTGCTTCAGGCAGTGAGTTCTGTTTTCCTCCAACAAAACTAAAGTCAACTAGAGAAACTTAGAGCGGGAGCTCAATAATGCTAAACAGATATGAGTGTGAGACAAAACAGACGGATATATTATCAGAAAGATTCTTATTTATATGGTAATACGTCCGAGCGTGCTCATGATATGTAACGTTATGCGATTGTTATCCGGCGTGTTTGTGTTTTTTCGCGGCGCGAGAGCGAGCGAGTGTGTATTTCGGTGAAGATTTAATAAAGTGGAAAGGCCAGTGTGATTTGTACGGCTGTTAAATGAAGAGAACAGCCCCCCGCTGCCGGACTGATAGACTGTTCAGCTACCATTTACCAACATCTGAATTCCCTCTTCTGTTTGTTTGAGTGTGTTTACACTGTTTTAATCTCTTTGTGAGGACTAAATATTTCAGATATTCGTGGGAACACGCAGAACGTCTGACACCGCGTGGGAAAGTAGCTCTTCTCCATGAGGAGTGTCATGTCTGGTGCTGAAAGCACGTCTGTGTCTCCCACATCCAGCTCTATCTGCGATTCTCACAGTAACAACTACAATACCCAGAACGCACCACTCCATGACACAACACACACTCCCGATCACATGTCACGTCACATGACGCCACCAGGAAGCCCCGAGTACTGATTACTCAGAGTATTTAAGGACCATGCTCACACTCACACCTCGCCGAGTATCTGTTTGGTAAATCCTACAATACAAAGCGTTTCTCTTGCCCTTGCTATTTTCCGTGTATGATCCTGTTTTTGTTTTCTACCGACTTGATTTTTGCCTGCTCCCTTGTGTTGGATTACCGTGTATGACCTGGACTGTTTATTGTACTTTGGATTTTTGCCTAACCTGTGATACTGCCTTCCCGTGTATGAACTCTGGACTGTCCTCCGTTTATGGTATGGTTTCTCTACACTGTGCATTTTTGGTATTGACCCTGTTTCTGTTGACTACCCCTGTTTACTCTATAACTTTAATAAAAGTTATTTTATTGTATCTGCACCAGTCTCCTTCCTGTCTGGCCCTGACAAGATACTCGGCCGTAATGACAGAGACTGCGGATACAGAGTCTATTAAGTCTGGTTTGGCTAACCAGGGTCGGCTTTTAGGTCAGCACCAGCAAACGCTCGCTGGTGTGACCCAAGCTGTTGACGAGCTAGCACGCCACCAGGTTAACCAACAGCAGCAGCTAGCCGAGATTATGAGTCACCTCCGGGGTTTGTCCACCCAGAACCCTAGCCCAGTGGTTAGTCCTGTAGCCAGCCCTAACAAAACCACTACTCCCTTTTTCGCTGTGTGTAAACCCGAAGTCTATGACGGAAACACTGAGAAATGTAATGGGTTTCTGCTCCAGTGCTCCGTGTTTTTTAGCAACTCACCTCCTGCTTCTGATAAAGCTAAAATCGGGTTTATAATTTCTCGACTGTCTGGCAAGGCTTTGGACTGGGCTACAGCTATTTGGGAGAACATTTCTGAATCCAGCTACGACACTTTTTTGTCTATTTTTCGCAGCGTTTTTGGTCATACACGCTATGGGCAATCTAGTGGAGAGCTTCTGATTACCTTGAAGCAAGGTAAACTATCTGTGGCAGCCTTTGCTCTGGAGTTCCGTACGTTAGCTGCTAGCAGCGGTTGGAACGACCCTGCTCTCATCTCCATGTTTCGACACGGACTTAACCCTGAGATTCAAAGAGAACTTGCATGCAAGGACGACTCACTCACCCTGGATCAGCTGATCGCTCTGTCTATCCGTCTGGATCAGCTCCTTTCCCGTAAGCCCAAAGCTGTTAGCCACACTCCTGCGGTTCGCCCTGCACTACTCCAGTCCGGGAATCCAGTTCCGGAATTTGCGCCTGCACCCAGCCCTGAGCCCATGGACATCACACGATCCAGACTATCCGTCGCTGAGAGGCAGCGTCGCATACGCCTTCACCTGTGCCTCTATTGTGGTGGTCCAGATCATCTAAGGGCTAACTGTGAACTCCGGCCCAATTCTGCTCAAGCGTCTGCTCTGGGACAGCGCGTGGAGAGTACTCCACGCGCTGACGTGGTATGTACCCCTGTTTCTAAACTTAAAGAAAAATGTTTCGTGTTGCCTGTTATTATTACCACTCCAACGGATGTTTTTTGTGTCTCAGCGCTTGTAGATTCTGGGTCGGAGGGGAACTTTATCAGCCTGGATTTGGTGGAGGAGCACGCCATACCCACGAAAGTTCTCTCCAAGTCGATCTCCATCCATGCCATCGATGGAGAGACTGTACGCTCCAAACCTGTGACCCTGCAGACTCTTCCTCTCACCCTTCAAGCCAGCGCTCTACATGTGGAACAGCTCTCTCTCTATGTGCTCCCACGCACAGAACATCCACTGGTTTTGGGAGCGCCATGGTTAAAGACACACGACCCCGTCATTTCATGGAGCCTGGGAGACATCACTGCCTGGTCTCCTTTCTGTCGTGAGAACTGTTTATCTTTAATTTCACTCTCTTTGCAATCTACCTCTGTCGAAAGCCCTAATTCTGTAGATACCCCTGATATTCCCTCCGAGTACTATGATTTTTCTGATGTGTTTAGTAAAGCTAAAGCTACTGAGTTACCTCCGCATCGCCCCTATGATTGCTCTATTGATTTAATAGAGGGTTCTGTACTGCCCAAAGCTCGTGTGTACCCATTGTCTCGTGATGAGGAGAAGGCTATGGAAGAGTATGTTAGTGAAGCTCTTGCGCAGGGTTTCATTCGCCCATCCAAATCCCCAGTTGGTTCAGGTTTCTTCTTCGTGAAGAAGAAGGATGGGGGTTTGAGACCCTGCATAGATTACAGAGGCTTAAACGACATTACTAAAAAGTTCGCTTACCCGCTCCCGTTAATCCCAGCAGCTCTCGAACAGTTACGTAATGCCGTGTACTTCACCAAACTCGATCTCCGTAGCGCTTATAATCTCATTCGCATCAGGGAAGGTGACGAATGGAAAACGGCGTTTTCCACCACCAACGGCCACTATGAATACCTGGTCATGAGCTACGGTCTCGCTAACGCCCCAGCTATATTCCAGTCGTTTATGAATGACATATTTCGCGATCTCATTAATCACTCTGTTGTCCTTTTTATAGACGATATCCTTATCTATTCACCAGATCTCCCCACACACATTCAGCATGTCCGCCAAGTTCTCCAACGCCTGAGAGAACATAGTCTGTTTGCCAAAGCCGAGAAATGTGAGTTCCACACTCAAAGGGTCACATTTCTCGGCTACGTTATCAGTTCCTCCGGTGTCCTTATGGACGATGAGAAAGTAACTGCCGTTACTAATTGGCCAGTGCCCCAGACCATTAAAGAACTCCAGCGATTCCTTGGCTTCGCTAATTTTTATAGGCGGTTCATCCGTAACTTTAGCTCCATTGCTGCGCCCCTGACTGCTCTCACTAAGGGGGCTGCTAAAATCCTGAAGTGGTCAACCGAAGCAGATCGCGCTTTCAGTGAGCTGAAAGCTGCGTTCACTTCAGCCCCTGTACTTAGGCACCCTAATCCCGAATTTCCCTTCGTAGTGGAAGTGGACGCTTCCGAATCGGGTGTTGGCGCGGTTCTCTCTCAGCGTAGTGGGTCGCCACCCAAATTGTTTCCTGTAGCCTTCTTCTCACGCAAGCTTTCCCCTGCGGAGCGTAACTATGGGATAGGGGATAGGGAACTTCTTGCTGTGAAATTAGCTCTAGAAGAATGGCGTCACTGGCTGGAGGGGTCCGTTCATCCGTTCACTGTGTATACTGATCACAAGAATTTGGAATACCTCCGCACGGCTAAACGACTTAATCCGAGACAAGCACGTTGGTCTCTTTTTTTCTCTAGATTTAACTTCTCGATCTCGTTCCGTCCGGGAAACCGTAATACTAAAGCTGATGCGCTGTCCAGGGTTTACAGCACTGTGGACAGCGCATCCCAGCCCCAGGAGGCTGAACGCATTCTTCCTCCCTCTGTTCAGATCGCAACCATTCAATGGGAGTTAGACGATCAGATTCGCCAAAGTAACGCTAATCAGCCCAATTCTGAGGACTGTCCTCAGGGTAAAACGTTCGTACCCGTTCAGTTTCGAGACAGGCTCATCACCTGGGCTCATTCCGCTTTAACCTCTGGTCATCCTGGTGTCACACGCACGTTACAATTACTCTCTGCCCGTTACTGGTGGGATTCTATGCGTGCTGATGTTCACTCTTTCGTTACCTCCTGCTCTGTCTGTGCGCAATGTAAAACGCCTAAAACCCTTCCAGCCGGTAAGCTACTACCTCTCCCTGTACCTGAGAGACCTTGGTCGCATATAGCGGTTGATTTTGTTACTGATCTGCCTGTATCTGAGGGTTATACTACAGTTCTCACTATTGTTGATCGTTTCTCTAGAGGGGTTAAATTTATTCCATTCCCAGCTCTGCCTACTGCCTTCCAAACTGCTCAAGCTATTTATATGCATGTATTTAGACACTTTGGTATCCCCGAAGATATTTTGTCTGACCGTGGTCCTCAATTTACTTCTCGTGTGTGGAAGGCATTTTTTGAACATCTCGGTGTACATGTCAGTCTCACTTCTGGGTTCCACCCTACATGTAACGGTCAATGTGAGAGGGTTAATCAGGAACTCGGGAAATTCCTCCGCACATACTGCTTCAAACATCCCACGGATTGGTCACAATACCTCGTCTGGGCTGAAATAGCACAAAACTCCCTAGTTAACACTACCTCTGGCCTCACCCCCTTTCAGTGTGTTCTGGGTTTTCAGCCTCCTCTAGCTCCTTGGACAGCGGTGTCCACTGATGTGCCGGCTGTGGATGAATGGATGAAGCGCAGTGAGCAGGTGTGGGAAGACACGCATCGTAAAGTCTCTGAGGTACTGCGCGTGTACAAGGAGCGTGCTGACAAGCACCGTGGTGACAACCCAGACTACCAACCAGGAGATCGGGTGTGGCTCTCTACCCGGGACTTTAGGTTTGAGGGTAGTTGTAGAAAGCTCCTGCCTAAGTTTATTGGTCCTCTTAAGATTTTGTCACGTATTAATGAAGTTACTTACAAGGTGGAGTTACCCCCTCAGTATCGTGTTAATAATTCTTTCCATGTATCTCTCCTCAAGCCTATGGTCCCGGGTCCGCTCGCTGACGCTGCACCGGCTGATGTTCCACCCGCGGCTGTGGAGGGGGAGGGGTCGTCCACGTATTCTGTCCGGGAGGTGCTGGATTCACGCAGACGTGGGGGTGTACTCCAATACCTTATCGATTGGGAGGGGTATGGTCCGGAGGAGCGTTGTTGGGTGGCTGCCAAAGACGTGCTGGACCCTGCCTTGCTCGTGGAGTTTCATGCTCGTTTTCCTGGTAAGCCTGCTCCTAGGCCCCGTGGACGTCCCAAGCGTCCTCCGACCTCCTCTGCTCCAACTCGTCGGGTTTCTCGCTCTGGTGAGCCCCGTCTGTCTGGCACCTCCGCTCCGACACCTGCACCTCCCGCCGGTACTCCCTGTCCGCCGGGTGGTCGTCGCCGGGGTCGGCCCCGTTCTGCCTCCGCTCCGGTCCCTCAGGGGGAGGGTACTGTCATGTCTGGTGCTGAAAGCACGTCTGTGTCTCCCACATCCAGCTCTATCTGCGATTCTCACAGTAACAACTACAATACCCAGAACGCACCACTCCATGACACAACACACACTCCCGATCACATGTCACGTCACATGACGCCACCAGGAAGCCCCGAGTACTGATTACTCAGAGTATTTAAGGACCATGCTCACACTCACACCTCGCCGAGTATCTGTTTGGTAAATCCTACAATACAAAGCGTTTCTCTTGCCCTTGCTATTTTCCGTGTATGATCCTGTTTTTGTTTTCTACCGACTTGATTTTTGCCTGCTCCCTTGTGTTGGATTACCGTGTATGACCTGGACTGTTTATTGTACTTTGGATTTTTGCCTAACCTGTGATACTGCCTTCCCGTGTATGAACTCTGGACTGTCCTCCGGTTATGGTATGGTTTCTCTACACTGTGCATTTTTGGTATTGACCCTGTTTCTGTTGACTACCCCTGTTTACTCTATAACTTTAATAAAAGTTATTTTATTGTATCTGCACCAGTCTCCTTCCTGTCTGGCCCTGACAAGGAGAAACACATTAAAAATGGAGTAGTTGAGAGCAAAAAGAGTTTATCTGTACAAAAACTACAACCTCCCATGAAAGAAAGTATGAAAAATGCAACACTATAGTGTTTTTTTACTTTTTCTCACACAGTTTGCATTCCACATATAGTTGGGATATTAAAGCATTTCCCATTTTGTAATGTTGCCATTCCTTTTTTTTTTTTACAACACCTAAAATATCCAACACTGGTTTGAATCCTGGTCATGCAGCTTGCCATCAGCTGCCAGAGCCCTGAGAGGGCACAATTGGCCTTGCTCTCTCTGGGTGGGTACAGTACAGTAGATGGTGCTCTCTCTTTCCCCTCATCACTCCTAGGGTGATGTGGATCAGCACAAGGCTGCGTCTGTGAGCTGATGTATCAGAACTGAGTCGCTGGGCTTTCCTCTGTAAATAAATGGGAGGAGCTTCGTACAGGAAAGTTGTAAGTGGTATTATTGAATATAGTAACTCTGTATTGGATTGTAGAGAAGTGGGCGGAGCTTATGGACATGGTGAATATACTGTAAGGCTTGTGTTGTGTACAGTAGTATAGTTGTAAGTGGTATTAGTAAATATAGTAACTCTGTATTGTATTGTAGAGAAGTGGGCAGAGCTTGTGGACATGGTGAACATAAGGCTTGTGTTGTGTACAGTAGTAAAGTTTTAAGTGGTATTAGTGAATATAGTAACTCTGTATTGTATTGTAGAGAAGTGGGCGGAGCTTCTTCTGGACATGGTGAACATACTGTAAGGCTTGTGTTGTGTACAGTAGTAAAGTTGTAAGTGGTATTAGTGAATATAGTAACTCTGTATTGTAGTAGAGAAGTGGGCGGAGCTTCTTCTGGACATGGTAAATATAAGGCTTGTGTTGTGTACAGTAGTAAAGTTGTAAGTGGTATTGGTGAATATAGTAACTCTGTATTGTAGTAGAGAGGTGGGCGGAGCTTCTGGACATAATGAACCTAAGTATCTTTTGCAATCAAATAAAAGGCAAAGTAATAGAAAAGAAAGGCTGTGCTTCTTTTATTTGCAATTTCCATCTGTTACAAACTTTTTTTATATAACAGTTTATAACAGATACAAATAATAAGAAATCTGAAATACAGCTGGATGAGTTGCGTAAGTTGTATGACAGCTGTGCATAGGAAGGTTCTGGCTATTCTGAGTGTCTGACCTTCTTCTCTTTGGCTGCTGGTTTAAAGCAACAGTGGCCAAAAAAATCATCTAAATTTCAAATTCAAGAGGTTCTATTGTTGGATCAACCATGAAGACCCATCTAGAGTAATGCAAAAAAATATATATTACACAAGGTCTATAACACAAAACATGTTGTACAACACTACAGACAACTACTTATAACTACTTACACTGAGTACACATGTATGAATATAGAATAAAAACACAATGTACAGTAATTTTGAATAATAGAATGATTAGAATGGCAGGGCAGGGCCAACACAGTAGTACAGCATATGCATGACCTGGGGGAAGAAGCTGTTGCAAAGTCTGGTAGTGTTGAGCCACCTGCTGTAGTACATTCTGAAAGAAACGTAATCTAGTAAAGAATCTTTGTAAGGTAGAAAATGTCTGTAAAGTATAATACTGATGGCTTTGTAGATAACATATACTGTGTAATAAGGTGCATCGTTATGCTCTTTGCTATCTTACACCCCTTCAAAAGTCTATTTCCACGTCTATTGCACCCGTGCCTTTGAAACAGCGTCTGTGTTTAGGAATAAATCTACACTGATGAGCGTGAGAATTTCTGTTGTATTGCTGTCTTAGAGGCGGAAAACACAGGTTCGCCACTGACTGTTTAAAACCCTGACAACAGTCAAGAGTCAGTGTCCATTCCCATACCCACACCCGACTTTTACCTCAACAATAAAATGAGCTGCTGGTGTAAAACGCGTAAACGACGCATAAAAGCTTCGCAGAGATAACAGTAAACAGTGTTTTAGTAAGATTTTAGTGCAGTTTTTAAGTTATTAATGCCTCGTTTTAAATTTCAGGGCTCTCCGGATTGTGGAGCTACCTTTAATTTCAAAAGAAACAATGAGCTAGCAGGTGTTTTGACGCTTTTGTTCAACTTGTGAATTCGTGTAGCTGGTTTCTGATAATGCAGTCGAGGCCTTTTCCTTCCGACAGTGAATCCGGCAGCTGCTGACCAGAGGCTCTAACAGATTACAGCTGTCAGCGGCTGCCTCTCCTGTTTACCGCCCCCATCGCCGAGGTGAATATGCAGTGTTTCAGCGCAGCTCATCCTGCAGCACCACAGTTGAGGCGGCAGGACAAACAAAAACGACGCCCACGGCAACAGAAACACCTGGAATAAATTCCTCTCCGCCGCGACTCGGGGACAAAACAATTGGTCGCACACCTGAGCCTCCGCACTGCTGTCACCAGCCGTTTTTAAAACCTGCAGAAAAGGTCAGTTTCCATCCATCCAGAGCTGAAAAGGAATCGCTTCTCCTCAACCCCAAAAAAACGAGGATCAATTTCGTCGACGGATAAAAAAAGCAGAAGCGAAAATTCCTTCTTTATTTGGGACGTGAGCTCCATCTCCATTTAAATTGCCTTCTTATAAAGAGTCAAATCTCATCTTTGTCAAAGTTTCAAAGTTCAGTCCTCCCGCTCTCGCCGTACAACATCAGGCAAACGGCAGCTATTGCAGCTATTGACGAGGCATCAGCAGATCAAAGTGGGTCCGTCCCCTCAATGCTCTTCAAAGTGCTGAGCCAGCATGCTAACAGTGCTAACACCGCTACGGCCTCAGATCTCTAACACTGTGGGTAACACTGCCCAGCCCACTTATCAATACATGTGTCAGCTCTACTGGCTCTACTGATTACAAACTGCTTACAGAACTGCTTACAAACACATCGAGTGGCTGCTTTAATTTTACTTCACATTTTTCAGTCTAAATATTTGTGGACACCCCTTCTTTTTAATGTATGAAGCAATTACATACTTCAGTTACACTGTAAATCCTTAAGTTGCTTGAACTCAAATGAATTACCATATTTTTTGCACTGTATTATAAAGTGCACTATCACTTTCCTGGTCTTTTTTTCATACATAAGGGGCACTGGATTATAAGGCGCATTTTACGAGACACTATAAGGAACTTCTAAATCAGCAGGTCTCATCGCTGGGTGGTGGTGGAGGGGTAGTTAACTAAGTCAAGTAAAGCTAAGCTAAGTAAACAAAACTGTAATGAAAAAAAAACTTTCTTTTAAAGTCAAACAAGAGCTGGATGTTAATCTACACAGATTTCTCTCCTGAAAATCCCCTGTTTATTTGGGTGATTAAATCGCTTTTATTTACTTACAGTAAGCTTAGATTCCCGAATGTCTCCAGCACTAAGGCTAATAAAACACAGGAAACAAGAAACATGAGGCAGAAATGCTATGTAAAATAGGTTTATAACTGGATGAGGATTGAGTGAAAGTGAGTGCTATTTACAGTGCTGAATACAGGTGTGTACAATCAGTATGAGGGTGAACCGGAACACCAATGAATACCAATGAACACCAATGGAACACCAATGAACATGCAGCACAGCAGTGCGAATATTACACATTATATCACTTCCTCTTATGTATTATTGCATTATTAACTGATTGGTTTCTATAATAAATATAGTCATGGTGTAAATACAGTATCATGGTTTAATGGTGATGCTTGCACCCATTGATCACTGTTGTAAAGAAGAAGAAGAGTCAGTAGGTTACTTTCCCATTAAAACATAGCTGGAAATTCTCTTCAAATGGAGCAAAGAAAGGCGAGATGAGATTGAATTTCATGAGTATGATTGGAGGAAAGCATTTTTTTGCAGGGATGATGTTTTAAAAAGATGAATTATTCACGTCAGCAGGAAACAGGAGGCGCTGATCCTGCCGTGGCTGTTGAGATGAATGTTGGTACACATTCGAGTGCCGGAGCTGGAGCGGCGTGGATTACTCGTGGGCACGTGGCGAACATGGAAATGCGGGAGAATGTATGTAGATTGAGTTTTGATAGATGGCGATAGCGGGCGGCGGCTGCTGCTGCTGCTGGATGATTAGCATGGGTAAGGTGGGGAGGAGGTTCTCCACCCCCCATCAGGGCCAGACGGTGGGATCATTTTGATCTCAGTCGATGATGTAATGGCGCTGTATCCCTGCTCATGTTTAATGAATGGGGTTTACTCAGTGTTGGCCTGTTACTCATGCGAGGCTAGCGGCAGCCTCAGGTCTTCATCATCATCATCACGGCTGCTTGGGATTGGCTGAGCTGGGTCTGTCTAAGTGGGCCAGTGTAGGTCTTTCTCTGGAAACACTCTGATCTGAGGGGTTTCCTGAGAAGATAATCCCCTCTCCTAGCTATCTCTAAGTCTATCTAGAAGAAAACATATCGTTATCATGGAATGTATAAAGGGTTGAGGGTTGAGGGGAGAATGTAGGGCCTGTAGGAAGAGGGGATAAAGTGTGGAGAAGAAGAGGTAGAGTTAGGAGGTGTAGGGGTGGAAGGAAATCAAAGAGCTGGCAGATAGAGAGGAGGTGTAAAGAGGAGAATATAGAGCTGAAAGGCTGAATAAAGGATTTAAGATTTAAGTGGAGGTGGAGGAGGTACAGCTGGGAGGCAGAAAGAATGATTTGAGCATTTAGGGGAGAAGGAGGAGGACGTAGAGCTATGAGGTAGAAGAAAGAGTTTGAAGGGAGAAGAAAAAGGGTAGAGCTGTGAAGAAGAAAGGAACCATTTAAGGATTGAGGGAAGGTGGATGAGAAGGTACAGCTATGTGGTCGAATAAAGAATTTGAGGATTGAGGGGAGAAAAAAGGGGTAGAGCTGTTAAGGGGAAAGGAACAATTTAAGGATTTAGGAGAGGAGAAGTAGAAGGTAAAGCTGGAAGACTGACGAAAGGATTTGATGATTGAGGGGAGGTGGAGGAGAAGGTAGAGCTATAAGGCAGTAGGAACAATTTGAGAATTGAGAAGAAAAGGAGGATAATGTAGAGTTGGGAGGTAGAAGGATTGGGTTTGAGGATTAAGGGGAGGTGGAAGAAGAGGTAGAGCTAGGATGTAGAGAGAAGGATTTGAGGATTGAGAAGAGGAGGAGGAGAAGTTACAGGTAGGGGACAGAAAGAAGGATTGATGTTTGAGGGAAGGAGGAGTAGGTACAGCTGGAAGGCTGAAGGATGGAATTAAGAATTGAGGAGAAGAGGAGGAGAATGTAGAGTTGGGAAGTAGAAGTATGGATTTGAGGATTGAGGAGAGGAGGAGGAGAAGGTAGAGCTGGGAGGCAGAAGAAAGGATTTGAGGACTGAGGAAAGGTAAAGGAGGTAGACCTCGAAGGTCTAGACCTCGAAAGGATTCAAGCAACACCAGCAGATGACATGTCTCTCCAAACCATTGACCACTGATCATCAGTAAATGTTTCATTGCATTTGGAAATCAATCGACCTCGATTCTGGAGGAAGAGTGCAGAGACACACAATCCAAGCTGCTTAAGGTCTAGTGTGAAGTTTCCACCAATTAGTGATGGTTTGGATAAAGAGTCATGTCTGTCATCTGGTGGTGTTGATCCACTGTGTTTTATTATCAAGTCTAAAGTCAGTGCAGTTTTGTTTTCCCACAAAATCTTACAGCACTTCATGCTTCCCTCTGCTACTGACAACTTCTTTATGGAGATGCAAATGATTTCCATTTCCAGAAGGTCTTGGCACATTGCCCATAAATTGGTCTTATATAATATTCTAATTTTTAAGACCCTCATTTTTGGGTTTTCATCAACAATTTTTGGGTTTTCATCATCAACAATGCATTTATATAACTGCAGTAAAACCCCTCTGAGTGGGAATGCCCTGTTACAGCTGGTACTGTACACTCTGAATACACTTATTTATTTGTTTTGTATTTGTGTGAATTGTGTATTCACTCTTCAGCAGGATGTTCTGTACTGTAACACGCACTGGAAAATCCTCTGTCCTAAACCACTGAAGGAGAACCGAAGCTGCTTTGGTTCTCCTGGCAGCAGAATCAGAGGACTGTTGCTGCTTCAAGGCCTGTGCTGTCGGATCATCAGAACGCTCGCTGATCGCAGCGCCTTTATTGTGCTTTGCCGAGTGCATTTAAATGCATGGGCATCTGCCAGTGCTGGATTATATCACTTTAGCAGCTCTTTTAAAATTCCTCCACATTCGAGAAGTTGAGGGCGGCGGCTGGAATGGATCTGCGGCGCAGAATTAGCGTGATAAATGTGACTTCGCGAAGCCGCATTTTAATTCGAGTCTCAGCAGCCGTAAATGAGTTGCAGCTCGTGAGGACGGAGGATGGGATGCGACTGAAGTGATATGAGGAATCTGACTAATCTGTGTTCAAAGAATACCCCGAGGAAGGGCATCCTGACAAGTGCTTTTGTCGGAGCGCTGTCGGTAGCATGCGCGGCGGGCCGGCTTGTTTACCTGCGAGGCTCATTTGTATTCTCTTTAGCTTTCCCGCTCTTTTTTTTTTCCCTCCCTTCAGACCCATGATCTCACTGAAGAACATCACAGAGATGCGACACAAAAACAAGCCGGCTAATTTAGCTTAAACGCTGCGGAGGGAAGCCTGCGCCTGGGTAAAACCTGAGCACTGTGGCGCTTTTTTTAGTTTTTTTTTTTATTTATTTGTGCCAGCCACCACGAGGCCGTTATCTCGCACGTCCGGCCTTGCGGTTCATGCTGTTGCTCTGCGGGGTCTCGCCTGGATTGTTTGCCCACCGATCTGGAGCGCTGGCTTTGTTTCATCTAAGATCCACTCAGCAGGACCGAGAGACCGGCCAACGCTCGCCTTACGCAGCAAGATACACTGATACACATCACTGCCTGAGCTGAGGGAAAGAAAAAGAGAGAGAGAGAGAGGAAAAGAGAGAGAGAGAGGAAAAGAGAGAGAGAGAAAAAAAGAAGAAACTCAGCACGAAGAAACAGTTTCAGCATTTCTCAGCTTGTCCCTGGAAGCAAATTCATTCAGAGGCGGGAAACCTTCTCATTCCTAGGAGTTTCTCCGGTTGGTAGGAGTTGAACCGAGTGACTAACGGCTATCTTTACATTATTAAACACCTCATACTCACACATACTGTATCTACTAGCAGTGGTAGGAAGGTTGTACAGGGGGAAGAGGGGCAAGTTTCAAACAATATATACTTTATTTCAATGTTTAAACATTTGTTTATGTAACACTGTGCTGCATACTTTTAAATATAAACTTTTACCCCTCAGTATCTACACAATTCAACTTTCGCCCACTTTTCAAAATACCAAATTACACTTTTTAATCATCTCTTACATTATAGAACCTGTTTTTTACCCACCTAAAACTTTCCAAAATCTTTTTTTTTTTTTTGCACAAATCGCACAATTTAAAATTCCAGTTTTAACATTGGCCAGTCCATTGGCGAAATTACAGTTGCTATTTTTTTCTTTCTAGTTATCAAAGTTTAGACTTTTAAATGCAGTTTTTGCTCTGTCACTTTCTAAATTTATATTTATTATTTATATATTTATATTTCTTAGGGTCCAAATTCCAGTTTTTGCTCTTTTTACAGTTTCCAAATTGCTGTTTCTATGTACTCTTACTGTCCAAATTCTAGTTTTTGCTCATTTTACAGTTTCCTCGTTGTTTGTTTTTATACTTCTTAGTGCCCAAATTCCAGTCTTTGCTCTCTTTTACTGTTTTTATGCTTTTTAGAGTCCAAATTCCAGTTTCTGATCTCTTTACAGTTTTCAAATTGCTGTTTTCATACTTCTTACTGCCTATATTTCAATTTTGCTTCACATCCTACATTTTTGTTGTCCGGTTTTTGTCCACCGTGTTGTTTTAAAATTTGAGTTTTGCTCATTTCTCGATTTAAAACAAACTGAAATTTTGAAAATTCTATTTTTGCTGCTCATCGCCTTTTTAAAATTCTGTTTAGATTTTTTTATTATTATTATTATTATTCTGTTTAATTCTTCTCTTCTCGGCTGAAACTGAGAATTAGTCCATCCATGTTAATCATGATAATAAACTTCTTCCTGTAGTAGTTTTCCAGTCTCCAGTTTTCAGGGTCTTTTAAAGGTGTAGGAAACAGTACTCACTGCTTTCTGGCTTCATGTTTGTAAATTTACTCTTTTTTTTAATACATTTCGAAAAACTGTAAAGCTGTAACCTTTTTTCATTTTCAACTCTTTTTAATCATCTACTTTTACACTATACTATTTTTCTTTCTTTCTTTCTTTCCTTATTTATTTCTTTATTAAATACTGTAAATAAATTTTTATTTAACTTGTAACTATTGTTTTTCCATATTTCAGGACCCTAAATTTTGTAAACTGGATTTTGTACCATTTCCGGTTCAAGACCTGAAGATCTTAAATGGCAAAAATATAGGAAAAATGGGTGTGTTTTAAAACTCTTGATTGGTAGTTTACATACAGATTTCAAAAGTAATGAAATCTGTATGTAATTTGGACCAGTGTGTGAACAGTGTGGTGATATGTATGCATATTACTTCTGGATCCAAAGTTCAAAAAACTTTGGTCGGATTTTTAAAGGACAAGTGATATTTCGGCTTTTTTAAAGCTTCTCATTAAGCAGTTCTGGATCTGGATATCTGCGCCCAAACTTATAAATACTGCTGGGATCAAAACAGCCCAAACCCCAACCCCGAAAGTGGAAACTTTTGCTTTATCGTCGCCAGATCGTAATTTACAGAGCTTTGCCTTATTCAAGGGCGCAGCGGAAGGCCAGGGACGTTAAGAGTCTGCCAGCCTGTGACATTTAAGCTTGTTTATGAGGCGCACAGTGCCAGGATTAGATCCTGCAACACAGGGATTACAGAAAAGAGCCGCTGAGAACTGTGTCCGACTGAGGCCTGAGCCGTTTGTCACGTTTTAGTGAGCGAAAATGTGACGTTCCTGAATTGTTTGGTTATGTATCGTCACTTTTTCTTAAATTCTACGCAAACATATGGTAGATTACTGACCTTCAGGATTAAAATGTGGTTGAAATTCAATATGGAGTCGAAAGAGTTCATCAATGGTTCATAAAGAGGTTCATTTTAAATGTGTTTTAATAGAGACACATTTTAACATTTCTCAGTACTTTACACAAAAATCTATTTTTCTATTGGTACCAGGCATCATGTTTTTTTTTTTGTTTGTTTGTTTTTGCATAATGGGCGTGTCCTCCAACCCTGTCACTCACCATCAGCAATGATTGATTGATTGATGATTGGCCACTGTGTTGTAGGTCATAAGAGCAAGTTACCATTATCTTTACTGCACAGTGTGACTACAGTATGAACTATAATAAAGTTTATGTTCTGCTACCATGGTCTGTTTTCACTCATGCACAAACTGAGAAATCATAGAATACTCCATATTTCTTAATCACATGTTTAGACCCTGCTCTAATTCATAAAGTCAACATACAGCTCTGGAAAAACAAAAAATCTGAATCAGTTACTCTGATTTTGCTATTTGAACACGGTTGTTTTATTCTATAAATGAGGGACAACATTTCTCCCAAATTCCAAATAAAAATATCATAGTCATTTAGAGCATTTATTTGCAAAAGCAAGAGCTTTCAGACCTCAAATAATGCAAAAAAACAAGTTCATATTCAAAAAGTTTTAAGATTTCAGTAATCAATATTTGAAATTGAAATAATCACAGTTTTTTTCATGCATCTTGGCATCATGTTCTCCTCCACCAGTCTAACACACTGCTTTGGATAACTTTATGCTGCTTCACTCCTGGTGCAAAAATTCAAGCAGTTCAGTTTGGTGGTTTGATGGCTTGTGATCATCCATCTTCCTCTTGGTTATATTCCAATATTAGTTTTTAATTTGGTAAAATCAAAGAAACTCATCATTTTTAAGTGCTCTCTTATTTTTTTCCAATAATTAGAAATCTGAAAACTGCAGAAATCTGTTAGTAATCTCATTCTAAAGTGCATATAAATGCTCTTAGTGTCAGAATTGACTGTATTTTATACTAATATTCAATAGATCATATTGTTTTAGCTGGATTACAGCTGTAAATCAGCTCTGAAAGGGTTAAACCGTGGCTGGGTGTGTAGGAGAGAGATGTGTGTGGCTGTGAAGTGTGCTAGCACTCGTTTTAGCGATGCTGATGCCGGCTTTCCTCTGGAGAGTGGGACTCAGGGGTCCCAGGGGTCCGGTGAGGCAGGTGCAGGTGGAGTTAGAATCAGGCAGGCTGATAAATTCAGCATTTTCTGGCTCGCTGGGAGAGGCTGGAGAACAACATGCTGCAGATATCTCCCACTATCTCTCTGCTGTACTGCAAAATAATTAGATTGTGTTGAAGGAAAACATTGCGGCCTTTTCTCAAAAGCCTCCTAGTGGCAGCAGAGTGGAACTGTGTTGTGTAGTGTTGTAAATAAGCCTGTCATGATAACTTAGAGTTTAATAATAAATCTACACTGATGGTTTAGTGTGGTGGTCTAGAAGTGAGATGTGTTCAGGTAAAGTTCTGATGTGTTTCTTTCTTGGTGGTGGAAAATACAGGAGCGCCACTTACTGATTAAAACCAGTCAACATTAAACAGAAAAAAAAAAAACTGAATAAATAATAAAATATCATTGCTGTTCTCTTGAATGAGCTGCTGGTGTTTCTTTACAAAAGCGCCAAAGTCAGAGCTCACCTGGCTCTTAAAGGAAATGACAACTGGCACACTGATTGGTTTAGTTCATGTTAAGCCCAAAATTGACCACACCCATGAGAATTAATACAGGTGTATTTTTTGCGGCTTAACTTTACCAAAGACACACCGACACGCCCTGAATCAACCTGCGGAATGCACAATTGACCAGTGCTCTATAGATCACTAAAATAGGACCCATTATGTGTAATCAGTATTGTAATCAGTGCTGTTGGGGAGTATCTGTGTTGCATGGATGTGTGTGTATGTGTGTTTTGGGGGGTGTTGTATGTTTTTGAGCTGCTGAATAATAAACTGTGCGCACCATTAGCTCAGAGGAACGACTGGCAGCAGAACCGGGCCCGAGAATAATGAGAGCAGAAGCGGCGAGGAGAGAGGTAAACCACGGCGTCACAACTGATGAAATGCATGAACGGATCAGCCCAAGCATATTTCACTCCGATACCCAACAACAAACATTCACTCCACCTTAAATAAATAAATAAGCGCATTCAAACAGCCTATCGATCGTCTGCGGCTGTGTTTACAAATCCGCTCTGATGCTCATCTGGAATTAAATTAGAAAAAACTTAATCACAGCGCAGACTGCTCGGAGAATTCATTATGAACGCCGCAAATAATATAATAATAAATATGCAAAGCGGTGTATGGCGAGACTGCGGTATGGTTAGCAGCAAGGCTTAAAGGGGCCGTATCTTAAAAATCTGATTATTTCATTTTTTAAAGAAAGTGTGATATACAGTATAGAGTTTTTACTCTCCAGTTTTAAATGTTCAAAAGCAGTATATTCATTTTTTTTTGTCGATTTTTAGTTTACAACATAATTTGAACACAGAAACTGTCTCAAAATTTCTTGATTAATAAAGAAGTAAATGTAAAATAAATGTTTTTTACATTGACTTCCATTGAAGAAAGTTTTATCTCTCTCCTGCAAAGTTCCATTCATACACAGTCTGTGGCTTTATAACCCCCTAAAACCATTGGCATAGGAACTGGGGTGGGGATCAGAAATAGGCGTATTTGTCGTCCGTCCCCCCCCCCCCCCCCCCCTCCCAAATAAAAAAAAAAATTTCATTGGCAACACTTTATAATAACTTTCATTAATAAACCATGAACTAATGATTAATAACACATTGAAAACTGCAATTGATACACATTTGCCTGGTTTAGAATTCACATTTACTAGCGATTTATTAATGTTCAAATTCTGATGAGCTAATGAATGATTTGCTAACATTTTTAATATGAATATTCATGCTGATAAATACGTGTCATGTGCGAGCATTTATTAATATTCAAATTCTGATGAACTACTGCTGTGTTCACATCTACTGATCATTAGTTAAAAATATACTAATAAAAGTTATTATAAAGTGTTTCACTTTTATTTTAAAAGCGTGCTGAAATCTGCACCCCCCGTCATGAAAAGCACCCTCGCCCTCTCGGATGAGGCTGCAGATGACATGATTCTTTATGCTTATTTCTTACTAGTTCTCAGCGTGTTTTAGAACATTATCTTGGGTTTTTCCATTTTCTAAGTAATTTTTTTAAGGCCAGAAGATGTATGTGCATGTTCCCGAGAGAGGGTGCTTTTTCTGGTGGGGGTGCTGAATTCAGCACAACATCTACACCGACTTTACAGGCGTGGTCAGTGATGAGAGCAATGAATCGCAATAATAACAATACAACAATATACTGCAATAAAAATGACTTCTGGGTAATGATGTCTTGTTCTGCTAACAGACTGGGAGGGTTTGGGTTATCTAACATTCATATTAACTGCTGCCAAAAATCACTATAAAACGTAAACTATAAAAGTTACATCCTTTTAATAAAATAATACCATCGTAAGATTGCACTTTTTTAAAGAAAGTATGATATACAGCATAGTGTTTTTAACTCCCCAGATCCAAATGCCCAAAAGCAGGATGTTCATTTTTTGTCAATTTTTAATTTACTACATAATTTGAACACAGAAACTGTCTCAAAATGTCTTGATTAATGGAGAAATAAAAGTAAAAAAATTACTTAAATATAAAAAAATAATAATAAATAAATACATAAAAAAGACCCAACGCTACTGAGTTTTGTTTTTTTTTTACTTTTTTTAGGAATGTGTTGCAAGCCTAAAATGCAGGAATGAATGTATATTACTAAAAAATAAACAGTATTGGGCTTATTTTATTCTCTCCAGTGGAAGCATGCTTGTATACATTGTTAACTCAAGTTCAAAATCCAAAAATATCTAAAATACAGAATAAGCTGGTTCAAATTTAAGAGGCTTCCCTTTTAAACTTTATTTAAGTTTTTATAAAAAAAAAAATACTGTTTGCTTGCAAAAAGATTGAGTTATTAATAAGTTGACTGAGTTAAGAGCAGAAATATTCTTATATATTTTTGCCGTATCATACTGTAAATATGAATGTTTTGCTTGCAGACAGAAGACTCTCACTTTATTCTTTCATTTGTTTGTTTTTTTTTCTGAGTAAGGCGTCCGCAGACTTTTGGCCGGCTGTGTGTTTTGCATGCGAGACACAGTTTGCATGCTAGACGTTCTTTGCATGGCAGACGGGGTCAAATGAACTGGGTCAGATTTGAATATTTGAATGTGGCCACCCACAAAGACGCTGTTTTTCTCACGCACAATAGAGCTGACCTCGCATTCCGGCAGGTTCTGCTCATCCGCGGAACGCCAGAGCGGCGCTCCAGAAAAAACAGAGCCGGGAAGTAAAGTTCTCGCCGTGACTCAGCAGAGACGAGAGCGTGAAGAGTCTCTGAGAAAATCACACAGACAGAACCGGTGCTGAAACTCACCAGCTGCTGGAGTTTTAAACACCACACTGTTACTGCTGAACTGAGAACAGCCCACCAACAGTGTCCTGTACACAGGGCCATGTGGGTGACATCCTGAGGGCAGTGACCCTTTAGCAGAATCCTGTGGCCAGCAGTGTCCTATAGACAGTGTCCTGAGGGCAGCATCCTGTGGGTAGCTTCCTGTGGTCAGTGTACAGCGTCTTGTGAACAACCTCCTCTTGGCAGTGTCCTGAAGGCAGTGTCCTGTAGGCAGCACCCTAAAGGTTGAATTCCTTTGAGCAGCTTTCTGAGAGCAGAATTCTTCGAACAGCATATTAAGGGCAGCGTCCTGAGGGTAGCGTCCTTTTAGCAGCTTCCTTTTAGTCGTGTCCTTTGGAAAAATCCTGAGGGTTGCATCCTGAGGGCAACATCCTTTTAGCTGTGTCCTGTGGGCAGCGTCCAGTGTCCTGTGGACAGCTTCCTTTGGGCAAAATCCTGAGGGTGGCTTCCTATGAGCAGTGTCCTGAGTGCAGCATTCTATGGGCAACATCCTGCAGGAAGCATCCTTAGGACAGCGTCCTGTGAACAGCATCCTAAAGCCAGTAACCTTTGAGCAGCGTCCTGAGGGCATCATCCTGTGAGCAGCGTCCTGTGGGCAGCATCTTGAGGGCAGCATCCTGAGGACAGATTCCTGAAAGTGGCATCCTTTAAGCGGCTTCCTTAGGGGAGCATCCTGCAGGAAGCATCCTTTGGACAGCATCCTGTGGGCAGTGTCCTGTGGCAGCGTCCTGTGGGCAGTGTCCTGAGGGCAGTGTCCTGTTTGCAATCCTGTGGGCAGCATCCTTTAAGCACCATCCTGTAGACAGCATCCTTTAAGCAGTATCCGAAGGGCATCTTCTTTTTAGCAGTGTCCTATAAGTAGTGTCCTGTGGGCAGCGTCCAGTGTCCTGTGGACAGCTTCCTTTGGGCAAAATCCTGAGGGCAGCATCCTTTGAGCAGTATTCTATGGGCAACATCCTGCAGGAAGCATCCTTAGGAAAGCGTCCTGTGGACAGCATCCTGAAGCCAATAACCTTTGAGCAGCATCCTAAGGGGCATCATCCTCTGAGCAGCATCCTGTGGGCAGAATCCTGAAAGTGGCGTCCTTTAAGCAGCATCCTTAGGGCAGCATCCTGCAGAAAGCATCCGTTGGACAGCATCCTGTGGGCCTTACCCTGTGGGCAACATCCTTTGATTAATATCCCGTGGGCAGCTCAACACACACTAACACCTTATACACCACCACCATGCTTATCACTGCAGTGCTGAGAATAACCACCCACCACCCAAATAATAATAATAATAATAATAATAATAATAATAATAATAATAATAATAATAATAATAATAATAATAATAATAATAATAATAGCTGCTCTGTGGTGGTTTTCTCTCCTGTGGGTCTTGAGTATTGAAGAACTGGGTGGATAAAGAATAGCAGAATTAAGGATAGCATATTATACAAAAAAAAAAAAAAACACAGGACTACAGAAAAAAAATGACAGTAATGAGTAATGAGTAAGCAGATTAAGTTCACCATTATCACTTAATACTGTGTTAATTGTTTTTAATTGTGAGTCGACACGTCACCCTCTGCAGCGCTGCTCTCACTCTCTGCTCTCTGTACTCATTTACATAAATCTCCCTTTTTCATTTATGCTCCATTAACATACTTTACATGAATTGTTAAAAGGGCTCACAGGAACTATGCTAATACGCAAGGTTATTTGCATGTGTGTGTGTGTGTGTGTGTGTGTGTTCTGATGAACTGAAAGGATAGGTGAGAAGATCACTCAGCATTAAAGCCAGTCTACACTGATCTCAGCACTGTGTTAAAGTAACCAATGTGTTTACTTGTATTTGTGAGTATTTGTATACCATGATGTTGTTTATTGTATAGTACGGTACCAAAAATTAAGTTTAGATTCACCTTAAATTAATTATTAGATTAATACCAAATTCATTCAAACTATGAAGTAAAAACATATGGAATTTTTTACTAAACAAAAAAAAAGTGTTAAACAAACCAGAATATATTTATTATTTTAAATTATTTAAATTCGCACTTCTTGGCCGGATTTTCTCCGTCAGCTTTATGAGGTAGAGTCACCTGGAATTCAAGCTTTCAGTTAACAGCTGTGCTGAACTCGTCAAGAGTTAATAAATTTAATTTCTTGTCTCTTAAAAAAGTCTTTGAGAGCATCAGTTTAAGTAAAGTAGTGAAGAGGTAGAGTTACAGGTATAAAGTGAATAGCCTACATTATTTGAGTAATGTTCTAATCTATATTATGAGAAAGAAGTAAAGAAAAAAAAATAAATAATTTTGAACATATCCTCAAGTGCAGCCATCGCAACGACCACCTAAAACATTACAATGATGAAACTGGCACGCATCAGGACCACACCAGGAAAGGAAGACCAAAGAAAGAGTTACCTCTATTGCACAGGATAAGTTCAAAAGAGTTACCAGCCTCAGTAAGAATGTTTTTATTTTTACACTAGCACTATTTGTTCCAGTTAAAACAGACTCTGATTGGTTTGTACTATTAGTGTGGTTCGATTAAACAGGAGTGAAAACAGTAATCGCACTAGAGGAGGTGATCTCGATCCAGTTCCAAATGAACTCTGGGGAACTCTTCGCTTGTGGTGAGATTGTGATCCGTCTCGATCCGACCCAGATATGAAATATACTCCTTTTATTTGAGCTAAACTGCTGATAAGGTGCAGTTTAATCTGATACATATATTAGCCAGAAAATGCTAAAATTACCACACCTATTAAAGCAGCACTAGGTAGGATTTCCTTGATTTTTGATCTTTTTAAAGAAGAAAATTACAGCTTGAAACTCACCTCTGAGCTCAAACCAGACTCAACGCTCGCGAGAACTGCGACCTGCTTTCCGACCTTAAGTTCTAACAGTTCTACAAGGACTACTGGTTCATTCTTTACAAACTAACATACAGACACTCTGGCAGAAGCTGGAAAAAGACCGAATATGTCTGTGAAAGCCAGAAAACGAGAAAGAGAAACTAATCCGCCTGAAACATTTATTACACTCTACAACTGTAGGGGGAGCCCACGAGCACAAAATCTCAATCCTACCTAGTGAAGCTTTAACAAACGCTGTCTCTGCTGCTCCATGCGAAGCAGTTTAACACTGATTGCTGCATGTGCTGTGTTCACTGCTCACTGTGACCACTCAAACCCTGTGTTAGAAAGCGTAGCGGCACATTTTTAGCATGTGCGTTTTCTGCGTTAAAACAGATTCACATTGCGCAGATATATACGAGCTCGAACATCGTCGCACTATATTTACTTTCTTGCTCCCGTGCCAGACAGCTCTGACCAATCAGAGGAGATGATGTGCTTATCAACTGATACGGACCACAGAAAGCAACTACAGGTTGGTAGTGTTGTAGGAAGAGACCCATATCTGCTGTGGGTGTGTAAATGCCACTGTGACGATGTGGGATAAGGTCAGTAGCTAGCATGCTAACACCACAGTACTGATTTTGAACAAAGCTTGTTACCAATGATGGATAAGACCCCTAGTCAGCATGCTAACACTATGGTACCTGGACCTGTAGTATGCGTGCTAATGCTGTAGTAGTGATGTTGGACGATGTGACAAGTCACAGTTCTCCTATAAATATTCCAAAAGTACTGAAGTACAAAAATTTAAATTGCAAAGAATTATCCCATCAGTTCAAGCCATTAACATTAATTTCATGACTGGCTGTGATTGTGAGCAGTAGTGTAAGTAGTGTGAACAGTCCCCAGCCAGGTTATATTTAAAAATATAAACTACATCTTCCGCTGACGGTGATGAATCTGTGTTTTCCGCGAACGTAAAACAGGGTAATTTTAACAGCTTAGGATTTAAAGCTTCCCAACAGGGAGCAGAGACAGCGCTTCTCTCCTGAAATAACTGGAACGTTAAGAGTAATACGAACTCGGCTCACGCCTGATCCAGTTATTGTGAGATTTGGGTCGAGTGTGCAGTTGAAGCGAGTACCTTCGGGGCAGATTCTCACCGAGCTCAGCTTCATCTGAGGAGAAATCTCCGCCTGTGGATTTTACAAGTTTGAAGGTATGACCCGTCGCCTCCGTAATGGACTTAAGAGCAGATCTCGCCGTCGGTCCAAATCTCGCTGGGCTCCGACTCTTTCTTCTGCTTTCTTTAAATTGATTCGCTCCCGATCCGAACCCTCCAGCCCTCCAGAATCACAGCTGTCCTCGTCTTTTACTCAACCTGATACAGTTTCTCTTATAGCAGGAGCTCCATATACACTCAACTCTATAGAAACAATCAAAAAATACAGCAGTTCCCAGAACCCAGAAGAAATGTGGGGGCCTATTTTAGTGATCTAAAGCACATCGGGCAACTGCGAATCACACATCTGGATTTAGAGCTTGACTGTTTATCTTTGTTTATCTCGAAACGTGCTAAAGGCATGCACTAATTCTCTTAATTAATCATGGGTGTGTTCTCAGCATAACGTAAAAAAAGAAAACAATCAGTGTGTCAGTTGTCTTTCCCTTAAGAACTAGGTGAGCTCTGACTTTGGCATGTTTGTATCTTAACAGCGTGGAGCTTTTGTGCATGTCAGCAGAGATAGATACTGCAGGCTGTAGGCTAAATAAAAGGTGAAGCTTATTTGCTTTAGGCTAAAAAATTGGGTGTGAATAATACACTATAATCTAAATTATAGGTGGAGATAAACTGATGTAGGCTGAAAAGTGGGTGGGACTAATTTAATGTAGATTAAATAATAGGTGGAGCTAAACTGCTGTTGGCTGAAATGTGGGTGGGGCTAATCCACTGTAAACTAAATAATAGGTGGAGCTAAACTGCTGTAGGCTGGATAATGGGAGGGGCTAAACTACTGTAGGATGAAACGTGGGTAGGGCTAATTCACTGTAAACTAAATAATAGGTGGAGCTAAACTGCTGTAGGCTGAAAAATTGGAGGGGCTACATTTTTGTAGGCTGAATAATGGGAGGAGCTAAACTACTGTAGGCTGAGTAATGGGAGGGGCTAAACTACTGTAGGCTGAGTAATGGGAGGGGCTAAACTGCTGTATGCTTAATAATGGGAGGGGCTAAACTGCTGTAAATTTAAAATGGGAGGGGCTAAACAGCTGTAGGCTAAAAAAGTGTGTGGGGCTAATCTACTGTAGAGTGGTGGGACTAAAATTCTGTAGGCTGAATAATGGGAGGGGCTAAACTGCTGTAGGTTAAAAAAGTGGGTGGGGCTAATCCACTGTAGAGTGGTGGGACTAAAACGCTGTAAAATGAATAATGGGAGGGGCTAAACTGCTGTAGACTGAATAATTAGAGGGGCTAAACCAACTAAACAATATGCAGCATTGATTTTATATTCAATGATTTTAAAAATGCATTACATTAACAAATTATTCAAAATAACAACCAAATATATATATATAAATGTACAATTTATGACATGAAACCAATAAACAGCATATATTAGAAACAGTTTATGCTGTAGATAATATAGATGTAATGTTGCAGAGCTCGATATGTAATTAAATATGTAATGAAATGGTTATTAATGAGCAGTGTGTGTGAGTTCAGTGTGTGTGTGTGTGTGATCTCTCTGTGAGAATAAAGAGAAAATGAGCTCCACTCTGTTCCTCTCGGGACAGAAACCAGGCCAGCCAGTAGACGGTGACCGATAGAACAATGGAAGCTAATTAGAAGCGTTTGTTAAGATCAGTAACGGACTCCCACTCTGTAGTGAATAACAGCACTACTATTATTCACACTGCTGCTCACACGATTAGGAGCACTTGTGATATTAATATATCTATTACCATTGTTGGGAAGGTTACTTTTAAAATGTAATCCCTTACAGATTACTGATTACATCACTCAAAATGTAATTTGTAACGTAATCAGTTACATTACTTCAAGTGAGTAACGTAATCTGATTACTTTGGATTACTTACAATATTGTCATTTTTTTAAGCCTGAATGAATGTAGCAACCACATATTGCATATTATCCTTTTATTTTTCTTTCCAGTTAACAAATAGATAAACAAATAAAACAGCCTTTTCAATCACTCTATAAAAATACTTATGAAACCATTTAATCAAACAATTTTATGAAACACTTCTATAAATTGATAATAAAACAATTTAAAACCACTTAAAACTGTAAGCTATCTACTTGCAGGTTTGCCACCAGTGTTAATTTTGACAACAAATTTTGATTTAGTCTTAGTTATAGTCTTGTGACGAAAATAGCATTTAGTTTTAGTCACAATTTAGTAATTTAGTCAACTTAGTTTTAGTCGACTTAATGTCATAAGAATATAGTCTACTAAAATTACAGTAAATTTAGTCGACTAAAATGTAAAGGGTGTAAATGTAAATGCTTTTTTCATCAGTTTACTTGAATTATTAACTATACACGTATACGAAATGAAACGTTTAATAACCACTTGAGTAATATTGTTAATGTTTGAATGTGAAATATATTGATATATGATTTAATGTATATTATTATTATTATTATTATAGGTGTGTGACTATATATATTTTACATTTAAAATTTTGCTCTAGAAATCAGGTTATTAAACATCTGAATAGTTAAATTATAGTTTAAACAGAGCTGTAGATGCAAAAACAGCTTTTAAATGATCTAGTTTTATCTCCAGCAGTAACCCAGCACACCTACTGGACCTACAGTCTATAAATGAGATCAAAAACACTTATTCACACACTGTCCTGTAGAGATGCTCTCAGGATGTACTGAGAGACTTCATGAGTTAAAGTGAGAAACTTATGAGAAAGTGCTGTAAGGAACTTTACACAGACTTTTGGGTTCATAGATTCACTTATTTTATTGTTTTATTTTGGATATATTATTGAGTTCCTTTCTGACCTGTTCCTGCTTTAACACTAGCTATATCTTTCCCAGTGTGAGACTAAGCAGATGATCTGATCTTAATGAGTGAGTTCTGTAACAGTTCTGTGTTTTAGTGCACTGCCGAGTTAAACACATCTCTGCATGGAGATCTGTGTGACTCTGGTCTGCAGAAGCTGAAAGATTAGTGGTGTTTTTACCGGAGATGGAGTCGCTCCACGCGGTTTACACGTTATCTTGTTTTTCGCGACGTCAAAGGAGAAATATATCGCCTCTCCTCTCTCTCTCTCCCTGCTGAACACTGTCGAGTTAACTTCCAGTCGAGCTCCGTAACGACAGTTTAATTCCCGGGTTTGTAACTGAGCGCGCGGCGCTACTGCAGGAGAGACGGGTACTGATTGGATGAGTACCCCGCTTATCCCGCCTCTCCACCTTCGCTAAAGTAGCAGTGATTGGATCTCTTCCTAACTAGTCCCTACCTTTCACAGAACTAAATCAGTTCTGATTGGATTTCGTCTCTGCCAAACATTTTCGTCTTGTTTTTATTCGTTGACCAAAATGTCAGTTAATTTCGTCTCGTTGTGTGTGCGGAGCCGCTGTCTGCCCCTCCTCCTTGTGTGTGTGTGTGTGTGCAGCTAGATGGGACGAGGGGCAGACAGTTCCCTTTCATATCAGAGCGATTTCACCGCAAAATGTTATTTGCGTTTTGTCAGTGTTGGAAGAGCAAAAATAGGAAAGTACCGCAATGTAATCATTTTATTTTAGCAGAGTAACTGTAATCTGATTACCATTTATTGAAGCAGTAACTTGTTTGGTTTTGTGTTTTATTTTTTATGTTTGTCTGTGTGATTTGGTTTAGATTTAGTGTTGTTTTGATTTTTTGTTTGCGCTGTGATTGTTTGGTTTTGTGGTTTAGTTTTGTGTTGTTTTATTTTTGTTTTGCATTGTTTTTGTTTGGTTTTGTGTTTTTGTTTACTTTGTTTTGCATTGATAAGATGTTTTGTGTTGTTTTCTTTTGTGTTTGGTTGTGTGGTTTTGTGTTTTGTTTTATTTGTTGTTTTTTATTGTGTTTGGTTGAGTGATTTTGTGTTTTGTTTGGGTTTTTTTGCATTGTGTTTGTTTGGTTGTGTGATTAGATGTTTATGTTTTCTTTATGTTTGTTAGGATTTGTTGTATTTTATATTTGTTTGTGTTGTTCTGTATTGTCTGTATCTGATCATTAGAATTTATGTTTTGAATATTTTAGGAAAATCTGCTTTAGTTTTTCTGTCACTTCAGTATCCAGCTCTTCGACTCGTCTGGGTTCTGATGTTGTGGTTCTGCTGTTGTGGTTCTGCTGTTGTTGTTCTGCTGTTGTGGTTCTGCTGTTGTGGTTCTGCTGTTGTGGTTCTGCTGTTGTGGTTATGCTGTTGTTGTTCTGCTGTTGTGGTTCTGATGTTGTGGTTCTGCTGCTGTGGTTCTGATGTTGTGGTTCTGCTGCTGTGGTTCTGATGTTGTGGTTCTGATGTTGTGGTTCTGCTGTTGTGGTTCTGCTGTTGTGGTTCTGTGAGAATCTGCTGTTAAAGAGGTTCTGCTCTCGTTTCCTTTCATCTAGATTTATCTTTCTCTGCAGGATGAGCTGATTGGCCGGCTGTGGCAGATCAAAGTGCCTACCGGGTGCCCACTCAAAGCATCATTAACGTCGCCCCCAGATATCACCCGTCATCAGTCGCGACACGCAGCTCAGAACCCAGCCCGGTCCTGATTCACTACAGCTTTCTAGGAAAAATCTTACAAAGAATTGGACGACAAATATTTAAAAAAGTGGCATTTCAATTTTTAGTTATTATGTAATTATGTAAAATTATGTAAAATTTGCCCTTTTTAAGTAACACTTTATTTTAAGGAACACAAATTAGGCGCTTATTAATGTCTTATTATTTGCTTAATAAAGCCTTAATTAGACTTTTATAAATGATTTATTCACTACTTATTAGGCTTTATTCTGTGTTATTAAGTGTTATTAATTAGGGGTCTGTGATTAATTAAATATTTATTCAGTTCTTTTTAGTGTCTAATTAGTGATGAACAGAACCTCACTTTAGAATATGGTAAATATCTTGGTCTATTAGTGACTTAATAACCCCTTATTAACTCTTTTATAATAAACTCCAGCACAGCAATAACTCACATAGATAAACTCAAACTGCTGACTATTATAATAACACTAATAACATGTAGAATTAGCTAACAGTTAATGCTTAATAAGCTAATCTGCTTAACATAGTGCTAATATAACTGTTTATTCTGCGCTATGAGAACTAATTAAGGCATTATTAATCATTTCCAAATAACATACCCCTAATTAAGCACCAATAACACTTAATTACATGGAAAAAAGCCTAATAATTAGTGAATGAATCAGTTACAAATGTCTAATTAAGGCTTTATTAAGCAAATAATAAGACATGAATAAGCGCCTAATTTGTGTTCCTTAAAATAAAGTGTTCCCCCTTTTTCTCTATTTTTTTTTGTGTTGTTCTAATACAAATAAAGAAAATAAACATGTTTATAACAAAAAATGTTTACTTTAAATAATTTTCTGGGAGAAATACTTAATTTTTTTTAAATGATTGCAGGGATTCATGATTGTATTTGTTTTCATTTCACCTCAGATCATCTCTTGAACTGGTTTAAGTGACTAGATTTGTATCTAAAACAAAAACGACGGCATACCTGCCCTTTAAAGCTCAATCTGGAAGAGCTGGCAGGAGCTAAAGCTAACCGCTAATTGATGAACATGTCGGCTGACAGGTGGCGGGTTGGAGAAAAAAGCAGTAACAGGTACGACGGTGAGGTAATTTGACAGATTCTGTTCTTTCACTTCTCTTAGCTCTGCAGATTCACCCAGCATGGAACATGACACACGCACACACACACTACACACACACACACACACACCACGCTTACACACACACACACACTACACTTACACACACACACACACACTACACACAGACACTCCGACTGCTCTCTCTTTGGCTTTTTAGCATCAGAAGCGCTGCAGTGACAGCTGGGGGTGCGGAGGAACGAGTCTGGGGGCAGATGAAATGATGGTTGACTTTTAGCAGTGCTATAAGTTACGCTCTGTGTGTGTGTGTGTGTGTGTGTGTGTGTGTGTAAAGGTAAGGTGTGTGACTTTGCACTCATTGAAGTTCCTGCCATTTCCTCTGTCAGTTGAAAAGACAATAAAAAATGAGGCACGAAAATAATTACGCAGAATTTATAAATATATATATAAAACTGAAATATATAAAACGCAGAGCTTAGGTGAAACTGGGTCCTCTAGTAAAGACAAGAGATCTACTAGAACCATGACAACTTCAGTCTGAACCAAGGTCAATGTATATAATATTTATTACGTTATACTATACTGTACAATTTAGACAGGAGTGGTGTAGCGTCAACAAATAAGCCCCTTTTTATAGGGCTAAACCATGTGGCTAGTATTCAGGTGATCTGCTTCCTGAAAATGTCAGGTGCTGTGTCATGTGATCAGGATTAGGTGCAATGGTGGAGTGTGGTGCATCTAGCAGGTGTAATACGTAGACCAGTCACCCGCTGTTAGTCAAGGCCAGCGAATCAGCTAACATTTTTTGCTTAGTAAAATGTTTTCAGAAAGTTCGCCTGCCTGCGATCTGCAGCTTCCGGACTACATTGCCCAGAATGCACCACACACAGACATATGGTTTGTTTAGACCTATAAAAGGGGCTCATTTGCAAATCAGACCATGGTTTGATCCTTTGTTCTGGATCATGGTTCACCTGGATCTTCTGGATCTTAAACACCTGTTATTTTGGTTAAAAGTCCAAAAGTCCAGAGCAAACAATGTACATGTGAGCCTTAGACAACATAACCATATAATATACATGCACTTTCAGGAAGTTTTGTTAGGTAATAATTGTCCTCCCATGAACTCTATTCTTGTTTTATGTTTTCCTTATTGTAGATTTGTCCACAATAATGTTAGCCTGTGCCAGAGATTTCTGTTTGTCTTTATCTGAAACTCTAGGATTCTTCCTCACCTCACTGATCATTCTGCGCTGTGCTCTTGCAGTCATCTTTACAGGACTTTACCACGCCTAGGGAGAGTAGCAACAGTGCTGAACCTTCTCCATTTGCAGACCGTCTGTCTCTCAAACTCAAAACTGATGTATGTTTTTATAGGGCAAGGCAGCTCATCACATTGATTGGACTCCAGGTTGGTTGACTCCTGGCTCCAATTAGGTCCTAGAAAAATCATTAGTAATCCAAGTAATCCCAAAGGGTTCACATACTTTTTCTTGCAATTGCATGTTACAGGTAGAAATCTCATTTTTTAAACAGTTACAAATAAAAATGCCAGGCAATAATTGTTAGTTGAAAATCTCAGGTAATATTCTTTTTTCAGGTCGAAATCCCAGGTAATAATTTTTAGGTAGCGATTTTACATAATATTTTTGAGATGATATCTCAAGTAACAATTTTCAGTTAGACATATCAGGTAATATTTTTGAGATAGATATCTCTGGTAATATTCTTGTTTAAAAAATAAAAACCTCAGTAATATATAACATATATTTTTCTCAGGTGAGAATCTGAGGTAGTAATTTTCCAAAAAAAATCTGGGCATATTTTACAGGTAAAATATTCTAAATGTCATGCACTCCACATATTCTTATTCATAACTTTCACATCTTAGGTAGCATATTTTCAGGTAGTATTCTTAAGTTTCTTCTGTCCTTAATTGCCTCTCTCTCTGACTCTCTATCTCTCTTTCTCTCTCTTTCTCTCTCTCTCTCTCTTAGGTAATAATTTTCAGGTAGACATGTCATGTCATATTTTTAAAGTAATAGTTTTCAGGTAGAAATATAAGCTAATATTTTTGAGATAGAAATTTCAGGTAATATATATTTATATATATATATATATATTTTTCAGGTCAGACAAAAAAAATGTGCATATTTTACAGGTAAAATATTTAAAACTATGTGCACTACACATATTCTCATTCATGTTCTTCACATCTTAGGTAGCATATTTTCAGGTATTATTCTTAAGTTTCTTCTGTCCTTAATTGCCTCTCTCTCTCTCTCGCTCTCTCTCTCTCTTTCTCTCTCTCTCTCCCTCTCTCTGTCTGTCTCTCTCTCTCTCCCTCTCTCTGTCTGTCTCTCTCTCTCTCTCTCCCTCTCTCTGTCTCTCTCTCACTCTCGTTCTCTCTCTCTCTGTCTCTCTGTCTCTCTCTGTCTGTCTCTCTCTCTCTCCCTCTCTCTGTCTGTCTCTCTCTCTCTCTCTCCCTCTCTCTGTCTCTCTCTCACTCTCGTTCTCTCTCTCTCTCTCCCTCTCTCTGTCTGTCTCTCTCTCTCTCTCTCTCTCTCTCTCTCCGTATGTTACTGTATATTTCTCTCTCTCTCTCTGCTGGACAGGCGGGTCGTTGGTCTGGGTTTTACTCAGAGATGTATCCGGGCTGTCTGATGACGCCAGGCTTCGGGTCGGCTTTTCTGCCGCCTGATGCAACACCGGCTCGTTTTGCGGCAGCTCCAGAAGTGTGTGTTTGTGGTTTGTGTGTGTAAATCCGTGGAGGACCAATTAACTGGCCTTTTTTCTCGTTGTTAACAGCCTACTGGAAGTGTCTGGCTGAGATACAGCCGGTCACGGCTAACCCGACTCGTTTCTGAGCCGCACCTCTTTGAGGTTGTATTTTACTAATTGGAGAGACGACACTTGAATTCAATTGAATTGGGCTGTGAGCGGGTCGGGACCAGAATACTGATCCCGCTCTGCCTGTTCCTGCACTCTCCTGAACGCTATTAATAACATCATTTTATCATTATTTTAATTTCAAGAGTTAAACTATGGTAATAATGAATATAATAAGAGTGTGTTCTACTGCAGATCTACACAAATCGACCATTAAAACCAAACCAGTGTCTCATCACCCGGATGTAATTACCCATCTCTGAAATCATCCTCGGCACAGTCCGGATTGTTCCTCATGCTGTTTTACTGTTAAACAGCTGAGAAACTGTGTTTTTATTGCATTTCTCTCCCCGCACGACATCCACTGATGACACTGGTGTAAGTTCATGAACCAAAAGCAGTCTTTACTCCAGCCTTTCTTCACCTCTTGCAGTTTTAAACACTGTTTTCTACACTAAAGATGCATTGCACCTTATTAAAATACACTATACCTTTAACTCTAGTGTGAGTGGGTGGCACAAAAAGGCTACAAGCTAGATATATTTCACCTATAGCATCTGTAATAATAATAATGGTATGTGTGCATGTGTATATATATATGTATATACAGCTCTGGAAAAAAGAGATCACTTAAAAACGATGAGTTTCTTTGATTTCACCAAATTTAAAAACCTCTGGAATATAATCAAGAGGAAGATGGATGATCATTTAGAGCATTTATTTACAGAAAGTGAGAAATGGCTGAAATAATAACAACAACAAAAAATGCAGAGCTTTCAGACCTCAAATAATGCAAAAAAAAAAAAAACAAGTTCATATTCTTAAAGAGTTTTAAGAATTCGGAAATCAATGTTTGGTGGAATAACCTGGGTGGTTTTTAATCACAGTTTTCATGCATCTTGGCATCATGTTCTCCTCCACCAGTCTTACACACTGCTTTTGGATAACTTTATGCTGCTTTACTCCTGGTGCAAACATTTAAGCAGTTCAGTCTGGTTTGATGGCTTGTGATCATCCATCTTCCTCTTGATTATATTCCCGAGGTTTTCAATTTGGCAAAATCAAAGAAACTAATTTTTAGGTGCTCTCTCATTTTTATTTTCCAGAGCTGCATGTGTGATACAGGTTATTTAAGGCCACGTATCGTCGATGTCAAATGAAAAACAAGTATCTCCAAAACAGCACCATTGCAGGAGAGAGAAAAAACCTTCTAAACTTTCAATGTAAGTCGATGTAAAAAGAGTTTATTTCAGGTCATTTTTAAAGTATTTCTATCGGTCCGTTCAACAAGAATTTTTGTCACAGTGTAAAGGACAGTTTCTCTGTTCAAATTATGTATTAAACTAAAAATTGACAAAAATGCAGACACTTGTTTTTCATTGGACAGCACTGATATAGTTTCTTTTAGTGCTGAGCACTACTCTTTCTCTCTCTTTAAGAGAAAACCGTGTCATGTTTGGCTCTCTCAGTAACAAGCAGTGGCAACCGGGGAGAGGCACTGAGGGGTTTAGTGAGCGTTCAGAAACATATGGCTCAGAGTGTTGCATTGTGGGTTTATTCTCCTCCAGTGTCGACACAATAAGCTGCTTTCCACTAGTGCACAGCGCACTCCTGCTAGGGTACCCAGTTCAGTACAACTGCTATTGGGACAAAGCCAAATGAAGCAGCAAACACTCACACACTCAGATTTGTTTTTTTTATGCTTTGTTAGAACATGTTATACACTCACAATGTGTTTGAGCACACAAAAGAGCTATTATTCACGAATGGAGAAAACATGGAACACTGGTGAACCTTCCCAGGAGTGACCGGCCTACTGAAATTACTCTAAAAGGGCATGAACAACTCATCCATGAGGTCCCAAAAGAACCCAGAACAACAGTTAAAGAACTGCAGCTCTCGCTCGCCTCAGTTAAGATTAGTGTAAATGATTTAATAATAATAAATTAGAGACTGGGTGAAAGGCCAGGTCTCACATTCGCCAAAAACCATCTTGATGATCCCCAAGATCCCCAGGAAAAAAAATATTTTGGAAGGAGTGTGTTCCATTATATCTAGCATAAACTAAAACATAATTTTAGAAAAAGAGCATTATACTGAAAGGCAAACATGGTGGAGGTAGTTTGATGGCCTGGGAGTACTTTGCTGTAACTGAAAATTCTGCTTTTTTACCAGAAAATCCTGAGAATGGAGAAAGAGAATGTCCTGCCATCAGTTTGAGGCTTTAAGCTCAGGCATACTTGGGTTCTGCAGCAGGACAATGATCAACTAAAATTCATCTTAAAGAAGATTAATGAGGATTCAATTGAATTCTTAGTTAAATTAAATGTATTTGCTATGGAATGTTAGATTTAGAATGAGGTTTTAGGATTGATTCAGAACTAGGATTAAGATTAGTAAAAAATAAAGAGAGCACTTCAGTTTCTGAATGAGTTTCTCTGATTTTGCTATTTATAGGTTTATGTTTGAGTAAAATGAACATTGTTGTTTTATTCCATAAACTACAGACAACATTTCTCCCAAATTCCAAATAAAATTATTGTCATTTAGAGCATTTATTTCCAGAAAATGGCTAAGAAATGAGAAATGGCTGAAAAAAATGTGCAGAGCTTTTAGACCTCAAATAATGCAAAGAAAACAAGTTCATATTCGCAAAGAGTTTTAAGAGTTCAGAAATCAATATTTGGTGGAATAACCCTGGTGGATTTTAATCACTTTTATTTTTGCATGCATCTTGGCATCATGTTCTCCTCCACCAGTCTTACACACTGCTTTTGGATAACTTGATGCTGCTTTACTCCTGGTGCAAAAATTCAAGCGGTTCAGTTTGGTGGTTTGATGGCTTGTGATCATCCATCTTCCTCTTGATTATATTCCAGAGGTTTTCAATTTGGCAAAATCGAAGAAACTCATCATTTTTAAGTTGAAGAGAATTTAGCTTCATTGAATAGAAATCTATGAAGCGTCCGTAATGGACCATCCACTAAAGTGATATTAACTAAAGCCCCATCTTTTTTAAAAGTTTGGAGATCTTTTGAGTTGGTAATGATGTTAGTAGCTGTTGTGCAGGAATGAAAGGACGTTTGTAGTTCAGAGTGGAAGCAGCGTTTGGGGAAGGTCTGTTTTTTTTTTAAGCCGGGCGCCGGTTCCGACCGCTTAAGGAAACAGGCATGTGATTCTATTTTCTCTGACAAAACCACGGAATCATGTAGATGTACAGTGACACAGTGTGAAATCCGTCTCAGCCTGTTTTATATTCAGCGGAGGATGACTGAAGAACCCTCGGCACGCCGCTCATCTGCGACTCTGTGTGCTTTTATCTCTTTATATATATTTACATATATATATTTATTTATTTATTTATTTATTTATTTGGGATGGGAGTAGTAGAAGGGAAACGTCATGCAATCAGAGAGTCTTATTGTGGGACGGCGATGTCCTTCAAACGTCAATATATATAAATATATATATTTATATATATATATATATATATATACATACATAGATATGAACGATATCTGACAGCAGACGTCTCTTCTGACGAGTGCGAAAGCGTCAGCCTCTACCCGCCGCACTGAGGCATCATGGGAAAGACAACAGCTCCGGATCAAAGACCACACACTGAAGTTTCCCAGCATCCTCACCTGCGCTGCTCCTCCGAACTCAGCCGCAGTCTTCACACGGAAGCGAGCGCGAGCCGCAGCGTTTCAAATGCAGATGACGAACAAATGCTTTTAGCTTTATTTATTTATTTATTTGTTTGTTTATTTATTATTTTTCCACCCTTGAAGTCGAACTTGTTCAGTGACTCACCTGTGCTGTCTGTTCTGTGAGTCAGGTGAGCTTCTTGAACCCTCTACTTGTTATTCTCAAAACTTTACAGCCACTGCCTTCTGTTACGACGCCCATCTTTGTTAGGTCCAACCAAAATTCCGTGTGAAAGAAGTGTGCTAGAACACATGGAGCTGGACCAAAGCACCAATAGAGGTGGTCTCGGTCAAGAGCGGCTGAAGTTTGCAGTATGAAAAAAAAAACTCTGAAAAAACGCCTTTCACTGCACTTACAGCTGCAAGTCTTTTGAAACTGAAATTTTGGCCAATTCTTATGACGTCACTTTAATGTCAAAAGGTGAAAAAAGTTGAAAAAAAAATAATAACATGCATGTTTTAACATGTTTTAGAATATGTATTTTTGCAAGCCATTGCATCAACATTTCTAACAATGCCACAGCAAAAGAAGATTGACTTCCAGCAAGACAATGACCCTAAATATAAAACCAGAGCTCCAGTGGAATGGTTTAGATTTAGTGGCAAATTAAATTGCATTATTTGAGGTCTGAAAGCTCTGCACATTTCTTGTTATTTCAGCCATTTTTTCATTTTCTGTAAATAAATGCTCTAAATGAGAATATTTTATTTGGAATTTTGTAGAAATGTTGTCTGAAGTTTATAGAATAAAACAACAATCTTCATTTCACTCAAACACATACAGAGGAAGTGATTCAGAAACTGACGTGATCTCTTAAAGTTGCTGTTTTGCAAAGAAGAATTTATGGCATCAGGCATCAGATCAATCTCAAAAGTCGGAGGCACAAAAAATACCAGGTGAAAAAAAACAACCTGCGTTTTAAAATTTTGCATGTGTAAATTTACTACTCACCAGCGCAAATGTGAAACTTGCAAGCAAAAAAAGAGAAATCGTTTGTGCTCTAAAAAAATATATATCACTCTCAAGCTTGATTTTGCTCCTTTTTGGGTGTTTTTTTTTTTCAACTTCTCTTTTCGCTTGAGTGAACTTTTGCATGCAAGTGTTAAAAGGGGTGATTTTCATGGCTTGGGGGTGGGGTCAGGGTCACCTACCCCAGCAAATGCTATTGGCTGATATCTCCAGGCTTTGTGATGGACCACCTACTACCAACAGCTGGAGGAGGGCGAGAAAGAAAGGTGGCAGAAGAGTTAGCTAGCTATGCTAAAATCTCAACTTCAGAGACTGGAACTCTGGAAATATCAGCAAATAGCATTCGCTGATCCACCTGAGCTGTGGATCTCTGCAGCTCCTCCAGAGTGACTATGGGCCTCTTGGCTGCTTCCCTGACCAGTGCTCTCCTTGCTCAAACTGTCAGTTTGGATGGATTATGGCCATGTCTTGGTAGGTTGTTCCATTTTTGGATGATGGATTGAACAAAACTCCTTGGGATGCTCAAAGCTTGGGATAAGCTTTAATTACGTTTAATTAATTCTCTCTGATCACTTAAAAAGTTTGAAAACTACGCATCATTTTCATTCCATTTCAGAATGAAGTGCTACTTTGTGTCGGTCTATCACTTTAAATCACATTAAAATACATTTAAGTTCCATACATCTTCTCATCAACTGTAATTTCATTGGTAAATTCTAATTGATCAATGAATAATGACAATAAAGAGAATTCCTGTATCTCGTTTTGATTCATAATTCATAAAATTGTTCAACACAAACAAAATAACGCAGGTCAAATGCAGGGTACGGATCTGAATGCTAATGCTAAAGCACATATGCTTCTTTAACATTGTTGCATACATTTCAGATCTGATTGCATTCTGTTGTAAATCAAAAAGTATAAATTACTATAATTAAAAAGTTGTTCTAACCGTCTTGATTTCACTGGATATTCCAGTAAATAAATAAATCACAGCCATTTAACAGGAATCACATCCATCTCCTATATCACAACAGCTCACGAGTGACGCCCAGAGAGAGAGAGAGAGAAATAAAGAGCGAGAGAGTCATATTATCTCCAGCAGGAACAGGAAGTAGCTGTTGAAAGCGATGGCTTGGGTTACGCTTGGGCTCTAGGTGTTCTAAAAATGACTTACGAATCAAATAACTCAGCAGAACAGGGAGTTTTACACCCCATCTGAGAAACACTGAGATACAGGAGACACACGACCCTCAGAGATACGACGTCCTACTCATCATACTCATCCTCTACTCATCCTCTACTCATCCTTCTCTCACTTCAGCTTCAGCTTCAGACTTAGCATTGATTTAGACAGAGTGCAGGTATATACTGGGCTGGGTTTACAAATAACAGGGTATATAACTAAAAGAAAAATAAAGAACATTTGTATAATGTTGGCTATGGACTTGCCATTACCTTCAGTGTGTAGTCGTTTCCCCATTGGCTACTCTCTTTTTATACTTTAGTTAAACACAAACACAATACAGCTCTAGAAAAAAAAATAGAGAGAATTTTTTTGTAAAATGATGAGTTTCTTTGATTTTACCAAAATGGAATATAATCAAGAGGAAGATGGATGATCACAAGCCATCAAACCACCAAACTGAACTGCTACTTGAATTTTTACACCAGGAAACCAGGGTTATTCTACCAAATATTGATTAATTTCTGAACTCTTAAAACTTTATGAATATGAACTTTTTTTTATTAGCATTATTTGAGGGCTGAGAGCTCTGCATTTCTCTTTTTTTGTTATTTCAGACATTATTATTTATTTTCTGCAAATAATTGCTCTAAATGACAATATTTTTATTTGGAATTTGGGATAAATTTTGTTTGTAGTTTATAGAATAAAACAACAATGTCCATTTTATTTAAACATATACCTATAAATAGCAAAATCAAAGAAACTGATTCAGAAACTGAAGTGCTCTCTTAATGTTTTTTGCTCTTAAGGCTGTAAGAGCTAGTTACCTTTTTTCTACTGTTAAAAGTACAGTGGTCCCTCATGCACTAATGCAAAAAAAATTGGCATCTGTTAATCAGTAGAATTCATATAAAGTAGCTGTGGATAGTTTCTCCCACCTGAGCTGTGGATCTCTGCAGCTCCTCCAGAGTGACCATGGGCCTCTTGGCTGCTTCTCTGATGGTTATTTAGATGCTCACCCTCTAAACTTCCCATCAGTCTGCCACTGTCATTTTTGTTTGCTTGGTTTAGTGAATAAAAACATGGATTGTTACAGTCTGGAGCCACATCATCTTCTTTCTATCTACGAATCCAGCTTCTGTCTGGGATTCGATGATGGTGAGCTTTGAGATATGGTGAGGTCTCAAGGCCATCATCACATACGACCCTCATTCACCCCTAAAAAAGTGATAGTAAATGTATTTAAAAGTGACACAGCTGGGCTTTATCAGTGATATTTACACTATAGTAGTGAACACGCCCACCTGAGCTAATTAACACCTCACAGCAGATACAGTAAACGCCGTGTTTTACAGGGCATGACTTTTTATTGTGTTATTATCACCCGCCGTGATGTCATTATTACCCCACTATCAGACACTGAGAGCCTGGCTCGTTACTAAACCTGTAAATTACTCTTAATGAAGCATCATCACCACCTGTACATCTGACTTATCAACAACAGAAACACCTCCCTTATGCTTTCACTCACTGGCCACTTTATTAGAAACACCTTCTGCTGCCTTAAGCTTTCACTCACTGGCCACTTTATCAGAAACACCTACCACATTGCGCAAAAACCATCTCCACTGGCCACTTTTATAGAAACACCTACCACGTTGTGTGTCCAATTATTGGCCATTTTATTAGAAACACCTACTACTACATTGTGCTTCCATTCACTGATGGCCAATTTATTAGAAACACCTACTGATTTGTGCTTCCACTCCCTGGCCACTTTATTGGAAACACTTACCTTCTCTTGGCTTCCACTCACTCACTGGTGGCCACATTATTAGAAACATCTATGACCTTGTGAAACACTATTAGAAACACCTACCACATTCTGTGTCTAATTATTGGACATTTTATTAGAAACACCTACTATCTTGTACTTCCTCTTACTGGTGTCCACTTTATCAGAAACACCTACTACTTTTTGCTTCCACTCAATGGTGGCCACTTTATTAGAAACATTGTGTGATGACCTTGTGAACCAATTTGAGAAAAACCTACCACATTGTGTGTCCAATTATTGGCCACTTTATTAGAAACACTTACCACATTGGGGTTCCAATAATTGGCCACTTTATCAGAAACACCTACCTCCCTCTGCTTACACCCACTGGCCACTTTATTAGAAACGCTATCTACCTCATGCTTCCACCCATTGGCCACTTTATTGGAAACACCTACCTACTAGTGCTTACACTCATTGGCCACTATATTAGAAACACTTCCTACCTTATGCTTTCACTCACTGGCCACTTTATTGGAAACACTTACACTTTCTTGGGCTTCCACTCACTGGTGGCCATTTTATCAGAAACACCTACTCTTTTATGCTTCCACTCAATGGTGGCCATTTTATAAGAAACACCTACTGCTATCTTATGCTTACATTCATTGGCCACATTATTAGAAACACCTCCTGCTGCCTTGTGCTTCCACACACTGGCCACTTTAGTAGAAACACTTCCTACATTCTTCCACTTACTGGACATTTTATTAGAAACACCTACCTCTTAGTGCTTCCACACACTGATGGTCACTTTAGTGACATTTTTAAGACATCTTTAACGACATACCTTTTTTCCACTAACTCTGACTGCCCATATTATTAGGAACACACTTTATTAGCCTTGTGCAATATACTGTAATACTGGAGCTCCATGTCAGGGTGTTTCTGATAAAGTGGCCACCACAATTTGCATGCTCCACAAGTAACAATGCAAAAATAACAGCAGCAGATAAACAGCAGTCAGAGAGCTGAATGCTAGCACGCGCTAGTCCCTGGTGGAAACATCATTCAGCTCTTTTAGCGTTCTAGGCTAAATAGAACCGTGGAATCCGTGGCAGTGTGCGTCTGACAGTTGCCGTTGGCGATCAGCATCAGCATCCATCACCACGCAACTTCCTTCAGCAGCCAAACTCCACAAAAGTTTTGTCAGCTGGAAGGCTAATTTGTTGTGGATTCAAGTGAACTCTGTTGCATCACATAACTCAACACTTCACCCACAATCCCCTCTGTTCTCCTGTTTACTTCTGACTCCGCTCAGCCTGGGAGGAGAAAATGTTCCCAAAACATCAACAATCAGCAAACAAATTCCACTCTAAATAGAGTTAAACAGCGAGCGAAAGTATTGAGACCCCTGCTTATTTATTGTTTCATCTGAAATCAAAAATGAAAACGGCAATTGCACAGAATGGGAGCCATTTGCCTGTTGTAACTCTTCCAAATTACCCTTAATAAATATATATATATATTTTTTTTTTATCTTTTTTGAACTCTGTACTGGTCAAACATGTAATACATTCTTTTATTTTAACTAAAAAATTTAAATTTCAGGAATTACAATATATTATGTATCATAAATTATTTCAGTAATATTGTATAAATTAAGTAACTGTAATTAGGTAATATTGTATGCAGAAACGAAGTAAAGTTTACTAAAAGAAAGGACTGACTGAAGTTCAGTTCACTAATTTACTCAATGTAACATTTAAGTCTTGAAACTAAGTTGAAGTTACTAACATTTATCTGAAATTAAATTTACTTATCATTTATTTTTCAGTGCAGGGGTGAGCGGTACAGCAGTGATGTGGAGGAGCAGCAGTGAGGTGGAGGAGCAGCAGTGAGGTGGAGGAGCAGCAGTGAGGTGGAGGTGTAGCAGTGAGGTGGAGGAACAGCAGTGAGATGGAGGAACAGCAGTGAGGTGGAGGAGCAGCAGTGAGGTGGAGGTGTAGCAGTATGGAGGAGGAGCAGCAGTGAGGTGGAGGAGCAGCAGTGAGGTGGAGGTGCAGCAGTGAGGTGGAGGTGTAGCAGTGAGGTGGAGGAACAGCAGTGAGGTGGAGGAACAGCAGTGAGGTGGAGGAGCAGCAGTGAGGTGGAGGAGCAGCAGTGAGGTGGAGGAACAGCAGTATGGAGGAGGAGCAGCAGTGAGGTGGAGGAGCAGCAGTGAGGTGGAGGAGCAGCAGTGAGGTGGAGGAGCAGCAGTGAGGTGGAGGTGTAGCAGTGAGGTGGAGGAACAGCAGTATGGAGGAGGAGCAGCAGTGAGGTGGAGGAGCAGCAGTGAGGTGGAGGTGTAGCAGTGAGGTGGAGGAGCAGCAGTGATGTGAAGGTGCAGCAGTGAGGTGGAGGAGCAGCAGTGAGGTGGAGGAGCAGCAGTGAGGTGGAGGTGTAGCAGTGAGGTGGAGGTGTAGCAGTATGGAGGAGGAGCAGCAGTGAGGTGGAGGTGTAGCAGTATGGAGCAGGAGCAGCAGTGAGGTGGAGGTGCAGTAGATGGGTGGAGGAGTGGTCAGGGAGTTTATGTACAGGACAAATAAACCCGTGGTCTGGATTTGAGTCCTGTCGCTGACCTTTACGCTCCGCTGCTGTAAATATAAACCGTCTGGCCGGGAGCAGATACTGTTTTACTGAGGTGGTTCTACATCTCCGCTGTGGTTCAGGAGGAGGATGTTATTGATGTTATGGATGTTATTGATGTTCTGGGCGTTGGGCTCTGCAGGGGTCCTGTCACCGGACGAGCCGCCGGAGAGCACCGGGAGCTCCGCCGGGCCGCAGCATCGCGCCCTGCTGACAGCTGCCATCTTTTATCCTCGGTGGCAGCCGAGTCTCGTCGTGCCGGGTCTCGCGGTGGCAGGTGATGAACGGCGCCGGACTCGAGCTCGGGCCGACCCCGCGCTCACTCTCTGCTTTATGAGGAAGAATAATGAAGAATATAAACTGATCATCTGAACCCAATAAAAGAGCCGTGATGTGTTTCTGCTTCAGAGCCGCTCAGGTGACTCTGTAAAAGTCATGTGATTTGTGCTGTGCTGTTTTTATATATAGTCTTAATAAAAATAAAAACACACTGAAGAAACACAAAGCTCAGTGTGAGATTCTGCTATTATTATTATTATTATTATTATTATTATTATTAGGGGAAAAAATGAGCCCCCTTATACATTTTTGTACAAATCAAACAACAAAAGGCATGCATGTGTAGTGTTATTTATTTACTCTGCTGTTAATGTACCATTTATAATAATAACAATATCATCATCATCATCATCATCATGTAGTGCAGTAACAGAAGCAGTACTAATAACAATAGTAGTATATTAATAGTAGCTGTAATAATAGTTCTGTAGTTACACAGTGTCCTATTATCAGTAATAATAGTGGTTGGAGTAGTAGTATATTGGTAGTATATGTGAAGTATATTAGTAAAAGTAGTAGTAGTAGTAGCAGTTTAGTAGTAGCATTTCAGTAATATCATAGTAGTACTATTTTAATAGTAGTTCAGTAGAAGTATTTAGTAGTAGTAGTTTAATATTAGTATATTAGTAGTAGAAGTGATAGCAGTAGAAGTAGACATTCAGTTGTAGTATTTTAGCAGAAGTATTTTAGTAGAAGTTTAGTAGTAGTAGTATTTTAGTAGTAGTAGTTTAGTATTAGTATAGTAGTACTAGTAGTATTTTAGTAATCGTTTAGTATTAGTATTTTTGTAGTGTTAGAAGTGATAGCAATAGAATAGACATTCAGTAGTAGTATTTTAGTAGTAGTAGTTTAGTATTAGTATAGTAGTAGTAGAAGTGACAGCAGTAGAAGTAAACATTTAGTAGTAGTATGTTTGTAGTAGTAGCTCAGTAGAAGTATTTTAGTAGAAGTTCAGTAGTAGTATTTTTGTAGTTGTAGTTTATTATTAGTATAGGAGTAGTAGTTTAGTAGTAGTATTACAGTAGTGGTAGTAGAATTGTAAAAGTCATAGTATTTATTGCTGTTATAATTATAAAGTATTAGCAGTATATTGTAGTTCAGTAGTAGTAAGTTAATAGCAGTAGTAATTGATAGTAGTACAATTAAGTACATACTGTTTTGTTTGTTTGTTTGTAAAGTAGGGCTGGGGCGACGCGTCGACATAATCGACGTCATCGATTACGAAAATACATCGATTTGCATAACGTGCGTCGGCGCGTCGTAAATATGTTAATTAACACGGTAACATAGAAGCATAGAACTATTATTTAATTAAAATGATTTTTAAGAACAGCTAAACACAGTTCTGCAAGTCAAACGCGGAGGAGTTCACGTGCGAGAGAGAGAGAGAGAGAGAGAGACACACACACACACACACAGAGAGAGAGAGAGACACAGACATAATTCTGCAGCTCCCTCAGTGTTTTCCGCCGTATTTTGCGGCTAGCGTGAGCGCTTACAACTGACACCGCGGACCGCGAGGTGCAGCCGCGCTTGTGCCGAATCCGACTCTCTGCTGAATCTGACTCCCGCTTAGCGGACAGAATCGGCACAACACCCCCGCTGTAGAACTGCGGTAGTGAAAACGGCTACAAAAAAACGCCAGCGGGCATCTAAAGTTTGGGAGCATTTCACGCAAAAGGGCAACAATGTGGTCCTCTGCCATATGTGCAAAAGGAGCACTATAGCGCAAACATCCAGGAGCACTATGTCAACAGGGTCACACAGTAAGTTACCGTTTACATCAGGGTCTCCGCGGGTGTCTTTAAAAAGACTTAAGGCTGTCTACCAAAGGTTTTAAACCTGCCACAGGCAGAAATTATACAGTTTTGGTTTATATTTGTGCATGGCATTTCACAGTTTCCAGAAACAGTAGCATTATTCATAAGTTCAGGTGTTTAGCTAAGCTAGCTGCCTTAAGTTATTTTAGCTAGCGCCGTCGGCGCTGCGGTGTCACACCGTTTTCTGTCATCGTCGGAATTTTGTGACCAGTGCTCACGGTTATGAGCGTTCATTGGCAAAACGGAAGCTTTCTATACCTACACCTTACCCTCAGCCCTAAACTTAACCGTTTTGGCCAGTCGGGGTAAACATTAGAAACGAACACGTTTCGAATCGGCCAGTGCACCGGTCTGCTGAGAACTACTTGCCCGTGGTCACAAAATCTAGCGGTCACAGAAAACAGTGCAACACACGGTTGTGGTGTATGGGAGCTTATCCATTTTTAGCGTTATAGATCTAAACGTGTTGTACATGTAAGTGATTATAAGTGTGGGGTTTGGTTTAGTAGGCTTGTGTTGCTGTTGTTGTTATTATATATAAATATAGTATTTTATCGTTTGCTTTAAAACGTAAAATAATAATTATTTAAATATGTTTCTCAATAAATAGATTAGTCGACTAATCGAAAAAAATTATCGTTAGAATAATCGTTTAAAAAATAATCGTTAGGGACAGCCCTATTGTAAAGTTGTCTCTTTGATCTTCCGGTGGTGGAACTCCTCCAAACTTCCAGAATCCTTTAACTCCGCCTCAGGTCACAAAAATCCAACAATAAAACACCTTTTTAATCAATATATAAATAAAATTTAAATTGTATCTATCTATCTCTTCCAACTGATTCTGATTCATGGAGTCAAATTCTCGTATCTTCATGAGGTTGGAGAAAATCTATTATATCAGAGAGGATCTGCTGAGGGTGGTTCAGCTGGTCAGTGATGGTGGTTGACGTGGGTTTAGAGCAGTTTTATTCTCTGTAGCTGCTTCAGCAGGTCCTTCATATTCATGATCAGTTTGAGATGTACATAATTTAATAGCAGGACTGGAGCGGTGGTCTCGGGTAGAGCGGGGGACGACGGGAACACAAACGGATGAATATTACAGGACGTTCTGTGCTGGCTGAGGTTCTGGATGAATAGACGCTGCTGTCGGCATCTGGCCTCGTCCCACCGCTCTCCTGAACCCCCCCCCCCCCCCCCCTCAAAAACACATTATTCACCAAGAGAGACAACCTGACCTGACCGGACAGAGAGGAGAATCACTTACAGACGCTTTGTGTTTGATCAGACGCTGCGTTAGCGCTGTGTCGAGTTGTTGAGTTGAGTTGTCACCCCGTAGGTATAATTTTATTTTATTTTACAGTTTTTCTTTTTTTCTGCAGACAAAATAGAGAGGTAAAGCCGAGCTGTGATTGAGGTCAAAACCAGCTTCAATAGAGACGGACCACCATACAGCCTGTCTCACCTTAACCACCTCACACAGAGAGAGAGAAGGAGAGACTGAGAGAGAGAAAGAGAGACAAAGAGAGCTAAAGAGAGAAAGACAGAGACAAGAAGAGATAGAAAGAGCGAGACAGGGAGAGCTACAGCTAAAGAGATGTGAGAGCGAGAAAGAATGAGAGAGTAAGAAAGAGACAGCGAGCTCGAAAGAAAGACAGAAAGAGCTAGAGAGAGAGACAGGGAGAGAGAAAGAATGAGAGAGTTATAGAGAGACAGAGAGCTTTATGGAAACAAGAGAGAGACAGATAGAGAGAGAGACAGGGGGAGATAGAAAGAACAAGAGAGTAAAAGAGAGACAGAGAGAGCTAGAGAGAGAGACAGGGAGAGAGAAAGAATGAGAGAGTTATAGAGAGACAGAGAGCTTAAGGAAACAAGTGAGAGACAGATAGAGAGAGAGACAGGGGGAGGTAGAAAGAACAAGAGAGTAAAAGAGAGACAGAGAGCAAGAGGTAGAGACAAAGAGAGCTAGAGAGAGCAAGAATGAGAAAGTGAGAGAGAGACAGAAAGAGCTAGATGGAAAGACAGAGAGAGTTAGAGCTAGAGAATAATAGAGAGAGAGAGAGAGAGAGAGAGAACTATTGAGAGAAGGCGAGAGAGAGAGTGAGTGTTTTCTGAAGGAGATAAGGGCTTTTAAGTGAAAGAGACGGGTGTAGAGAGACACGGGGTGATGGAGATAAGGAGGAGGAGAGAGGATGGAGAGTGCTGATGGAGAGACCACAGAGCTGGGGGGCATTAGGGGCAGTGGAGATATTCCTCCAATACCTCTTATAATAACATCTTGTGATTAAATGCAATCAAATCCTCATACTAATGTTTCTACTACAAACTACAAAAAATGTTTTTTGTGGAAACCAGTGGAATCCTTTGGTGGAATGCTCACCAATGAAATGTCTATTAGCATTATCTTAATATATAATGCTGGATAACTTACGTTTCTTGTTGGAAAATTGTTTGTTGCAATATATATTTTGATAGAACAACTATTTATGAAATATACAGTATATTGCTGGAACACCTACTGATAGAATTCTTCAATATCTAGTAGTGAAATTTTGAAAGGTCTTCTCCATGTTTGGAATATCTATTGATTGCATGTTTAGTTAATTGGTGGCATTTCTATTGATGGAATGATTTATGGGTGAACAAAAATATTTCTTAAACCTTCAAATATTGAAATCTTTGAAATCAGTAATTAGGACATTGCAGGATTTTGGTACATTTCCTGTCCCACCACTTAAATTTCAAATGTACATATCCAAAATATCTAAATGACTATTTTTTGTGAACAATGTACTAAGACAAACTGTAAAATATGGTGGAAAAATAAGCTCCTTAGATATTATTAAAAAACCGAATACCTTTGGACCACCTCAAAAAATGGCCGTTTTCTCTTGTCCCACACATTGGGTGACCAAATAAGCTCTAAATAAATTACTTCCTCTTGTATATTGTTGATATGCATCTCCTTTACTTATGAAAACAACTTCTTTGGTCTACATTGTTTTGCATGTTACAGTTTTTATGCTATTAAGTTGTGTCCCACAACATGCGCTCAACCCTGTTACCATAAGGAATTTTACCTGCAGAGAAAGAGTTACAAATATTTGTCTACTGGCACAAAGGAAGTGACATCACAAGGACATTTTCTGCCCACATGGCAAGACCAAGAGTAAATGCTCTAACAATTTTTTAAGGTTTTTTTTTTCCAAATATGTTTGTCCAAGTTGTGTGTGTCACTCAGTGAACGCAACCCTGTTACTCATATTGTAAGACTAATAATGAGTAGAGTCAAAATTTACTTTATATACTTATATAACCATGTTTGTCCATGATCTTGTATACATAGCTACATTTTACAGTTAGCATCTGTTCCTGGGGTAAACCACAACTTAGCCTAGATTTGCAACCCTGTTACTCGCAACCCTGTTACTGTAAGTTACCATATATATATATATATATATATATATATATATATATATATATATATAATCTTGGAATGTCCCAAATATTTCACTCGAGCTGTTGGTGGAAGTTTATTGCTGAAGTGTTTTCTACTTTGGAAAGTGGAAAGTCTGTTGTCTGGTGGATGGATTGTCCACTCCGGTGATGGAATGTCCTCTGGTGTATGGAGGTATTGTCTCAGCTGGTTCGGGTGGGCGAGGAGGTAGCAGTTCTGTAATAGTTTCTCCAGTTCTTTTAGCCAGAAGCTTTGACTTCTAATCGTTTTCTCAAATCCCATCTGCGGCGAGTCACTGGATTTAGGTGTAGATGGAGGGTGGTGGTGGGGGGTTGGCTGGTTGGTTGGTTGGGTGGTTGGGTGGTGGGAGAGGGGGGGGGGGGTGGTAGTGGCTGCTGGTGCGGGGCCAGACTGGGTGATAGCATTCAAGGAATCGCCCTCCTCTCAGAAAGAGTGCAATTTATCCTCCGGTGGCGAGGATTCAACACCTCTCAACCAGACGAGCACTTTCCCAACGGCCCAGCGCCGGCTGATAACGGTCTAGAGAGCGGCGCTAATGGAGGCCTGTGTCAGCTCTTTCAGTACCGCTCTATCTGCCAGATAAGTGGAACGTAACCTGTATATTTGGGACGTTTTGCTCTTAAATGGCTTGTTTTCGCTGCTGGGAAAAATGTAACACGGCATCGACAAATTGTGTAAAAAGTGAGAATTGGATGGTGTGCTTGTGCTTTGAGGAAAACATCGTTTTTGGGTGTTTTTTTGGGGGGAATCTTTGGGGTTTTTTTGTCTAAATAAAGACACCTCTCCCATTTTTTGAAATGTGTTATTTTGAAAGCATCATTGGCGAATGCTGAGAAATAATACAAAAGTTGGACAGTTTTTTTATTTCTAATTTTATCCTCTTTTCTCTTTACGATATAGATCTATCTATCTATCCTTATTTATAGCTATACAGGAACACATGCCGTTTCACCAGTTTCAACTGCATTTATAAATATTATTTTGCAATAATGATTAATGTTTATGTATAAATATTTTACATATGTTATATATATATATATATATATATATATATATATATATATATATATATATATAATTTCTTTTTTCTTTTTGAAGGATAATACTCCTAACACTGACATCACTCCCTTGCAGAGTCATATGACACTGCACACACCACCACCAGACAGTATTGTCTGGTTTATGCACCTTACAAAGCCTTACTCTTGCCTGTGTTGTCTCTCTCTTTCATTTACCAACCTTGTTTTTGTATTTTCTTACCCTGAAAATGGCCTTGCCCTGTTTTGACACTTGTATTGTCTCTCATTTTTGGTATGTTTAACCCCTGCTACTGCTGTTTTTTGGTGTTGATGCTGCTTGCCTTGTCTACTCCCTGTATTAATTATTTTTACAATGAAGTCTGTTTATTGCATCTGCAGATCTATTCATTTAATCAGTCCTGTCTGATCATGACATGATGTAATAATTGTGACTTGCTGATGGTGTCGATATGCAGGTTAGGGGTATAAACATGTTTTTTTTTTTTGTTTTTTTTTTTTTACAGTTTTTAGAAAAGCAGTGTTGGCTGGCATGCTGTAAGTGGGTCTAAATATTTGGGTTTGATCTTTAAATCAAATAAATACATTGGATTTTATAAGATTTTATATTGAGATACACTGGGAATACAACCTACAACAAATGAACGATAAATATTATTTTGCTAAAATGATTAATGTTTATGTGTACTAATTCTGTGTACTAAATTTGACATCACTCCCTCACAGAGACACATGACACTGCATATGCCACTACCAGATAGTAAATCACCTGAATATTGAGTTCACCTGTGCACACCAGTATACACACACCTTTCAGAGTATTGCCTGGTTTATCCACTTTACAAAGCGTCACTCTTGCCTGTGTTGTCTCTCTCTCTTGTTTATCGACATTGTTTTTGTATTTTTTATGCAGGTTAGGGGTAGAAACCTGGTCTTCTTTACAGTTTTTAGTAAAGCACTGTTAGCTGGCATGCTGTAAAGGGGTCAAAACGTTGTATTTGTACGGGTTTTATCTGTAAATCAAATAAATACATTGGATTTTATACGGGTGCTTTCAGAGATTGTGTTATTTTTTCCCCCTCGATCTGTCATTTTAAACAAAGGTTGAGGAGCGTTCACTGAGATACCATTACTGTCTGCTTTATTTCTCGGCCTGAGATACAGGAGTTAAGTCAGGCAGACAGAAGGCATTTCAGCGCAGATTGAATTGCTATGCCGGGGCAGCCAATTATTTTGTCAGAAAGCACCTTACAGCATGAAGCTACCAATTTCTGTTCTTCAGAGTGTTGGACTTTTCTGGAGATGGAGGGGATCTGGGAGAATCAGCATGGTGCCAGTTATTGTTATTCTGTTATTGCCAAATAAGTTGGTAAAAAAGCAGCGCGCTCCATCTAAAACTCATTTCTAAAAGAGGACTGGATCTGGATGGGTGCTGCTGGATGATGATGTACGCCACTGTAATTAGCTATTCCCAATCCCCAGCAGACGCTCTCTCTCTCACAGTGTGTTACTTCTCCACTAAAGCACTAAAAACTTCACACGCCACTTTATTCACCAGCTTTATTAACATACGTAAGAACCCTCGCTCTGGGTGAGCGACGTGTCAGAACACTAACAGTGAACAACACAGTGAACTAAATTAAAAAGTAGAATCAAATGTATAATAAATAAATAAACAAAAAGAGAGAGAAAATAAACAAAAAAACTCGGTAAATCAGATCAGATGTTTTCACAGTGAAATTCCATGCAGAAGTGTGTCGCCAAGTGAATAAACTCAAACAGATGATGATGATGATAATGATGATGGTGATAATGGTGATGATGATGGTGAGTTATGGTGCAATGGGGTAAAGGTGTTGATTGATGAATGTTTAAATCCTGGATTTGCATAATTTAACACATTGTTCAGTGTGAACTGATGCAGTTTCTCACCATCACCTTAGATCAGATGTTCTCAGGAAATCACATGTTTTAGATCACATACCACCAGTGACCAAACTAAAACTTCCAATTACTGCCTACAATCAATCAGTCAATTAATCAATCAACCAATCAATCAATCAATCAAACTTTATTTTCAATCAGAAATACATTCAGGACAACTCTCATTTATAGAGCAGCTGAGCATTTAAAATCTAAAAAAAATTTGAAAACATTCAATAAGAAATTAGAAATAATAAGGAACAAAATAGTAAAAAAAAAATAATAATAATTAAAGGAATACACAAATTTTAAATTGACATTTAATATAGATGAATAAAATATGTATGTATACACATAAAAAAAACAAAAGACCTTAAAAGTTGACATATAAAAATAAAGAATGTGTAAAAATATAAAATGAAGAAAAAGATAATAAGAGACAATAAATCTAAAGCAAAATGCTAAGAATTATCAGAAATGATTAAATGAATAAATTAAAAAAAAAGTGCCGTGCTGTTAAGATACGAATGTGCCAAAGTCAGAGCTCACCTGGCTCTTAAAGGGAATGACAACTGAGACACTGATTGGTTTATTTCACGTACTGCCCAAAATTAAACACACCCATGATTAATTAAGAGAATTATTATCATCATGCCTTTTTTGCGTGTTACGAGATGCACAAGGCACATTATTATTTTTTTGAGCGCTCAAGATACCAAAGACACAACGACACGCCCTAAATCCAATTGCACAATCCGCAATTGACAGATGAACTAAAGATCGATAAAATAGGGCCCTAAAAGAAAAAAAAAACACTCAAAATGGAAATTACTTCAGTACACACAAGCAAAAAATCCTACTTGAGTACATTAACCAATTACAATTACTTAGTTACTATTTACTATGAGTAATACCCTTGATTCCATGGGAAACTCTAGTGTCCTCAAACTTTTGCTCTGCTAGAGTGTGAAGAACTGTATTTATTTCCTCAGATTGTTGAAGATATTGGAAATGAAAAGCTGTGAATAGGAAGAGAAACGCTATTATATTTCTGTGTTTGTTTGTGTGTTTTTATTCCGGTGTCGTACGTGATTTTGTTACCGGGTGGTTTGAGTCGTATATTTGGAGATATGTTGTTCCTACAAACATCTCACTTCATTTTACTCAATATTTTCAGGTCAGCAGATCCCTCTTCTGCGGCCCCACCGTCCGATCCGAGCGGATATCTGATACTGACACGGCCGCTCCAAACAGCCGGCGGCAAAATTGATCACACGCCATTGTATTATTTGATATATACAGATAATAACTCCTGACTGATGATGGCCGGGGACGGTAACGGCCGAGCGGCTGAATTAACTTATTGGCAACTTTCAGCGGCTCATGAAATATGCATCTGGCTGCCAGTAGCCATCGAGGATGACTTTACGGGGGGAGCAGGGGTGTGTGTGTGTGTGTGTGTGTGTGTGTGTGGGTGAGGGGGGGGTGTCTTTTATCAGTTTATCGTCCGAGACAGTTCCCTCTCGCTCGCTGCGGCTAAACGGCAACAAGTAGCTGCAGGCGCTCCGGACTGGCAGAGTGTAAACAGCACAGCATGGATTTAGGGGTCCAACCACATTAATAGTATTTTCTTATGTAGATTTTGTGTTTATAATGCATTTATAAAGCATTTACAAAGCATTATATGGCATACATTATAATACCTTTAATGATTTCCATAGGCTGTTGAGTGCAAAACACCTTATAATATGCACGTATTTGACTTTATAAAAATACGTTTTAGTCAAAGTCAAAGTCAAAGTGTTTTTTATTGTCATTTCAGCTATATACAGAGTACACAGTTAAACGAAACAACGTTCCTCCAAGGACCATGGTGCACATAAACACAGTGTATACAGAACAATAGTGCAACAGTACAAAAGTGCAGACAGACAATACAACACCATACAGACAAAGAATAATAAATAACAAGACAGTGTGCAAATTTTGCAGTGTGCAAAAAGGACCAGGTGATGTAGTAATTACTCTATTACACAGTGTGCAATAGAGTCCAGTGAGGTAGTAGGGTTTTTAGTGCTTTCCATTTTCTGGGGTAAGTGAGGTAAGAGTGTGTGTGCATGTACAGAAAAACCATCAGTTCAGTCTCTGCAGTTGAGGAGTCTGATGGCTTGGGGGTAGAAGCTGTTGCAGAATCTGGTCGTGCTGGACCGGATGCTGCGGTACCTTCTTCCCGAAGGCAGGAGGGAGAACAGTTCGTGTGAGGGATGAGTGGGGTCATTCACAATGCTGGTTGCTTTGCGGATGCTGCGGGTGGTGTAAATGTCCGTGATGGAGGGGAGAGAGAAGCCGATGATCCTCTCAGCTGTCCTCACAATACGCTGGAGGGTCTTGCGGTCAGAGACGGTGCAGGTCCCAAACCAGGCAGTGATGCAGCTGCTTAGGATGCTCTCAATGGTCCCTCTATAGAAGAGTGTGAGGATGGGTGGAGGGAGACGGGCCTTTCTCAGCTTCCGGAGGAAGTAGAGACGCTGCTGGGCTTTCTTGGCTGTAGAGCTGGTGTTCAGGGTCCAGGTGAGGTTATCTGCTAAGTGGACACCAAGGAACTTGGTGCTCTTAACAATCTCCACAGAGGACCCGTCGATGTTGAGTGTTTTATAATGCATTATTATATCTGGATAAAAGACATAGCATAGATATAGCATACAAACCTCCCTGAGAGACATACAGTGTGTGGACTTTTTTAATGTGTTATAATGTGTACTGTATATAGCTTTAAGTACTTATGAGTTATTATATAAGCTTGAGACAGTTATTATAGAGTGCTAAGTATTCCATAAAATGCATTATAAATGCATTCTTAATGCATTTTAAACACAGATTTATAGGATGTATTAAAATGCAACATGAGCCAATTGTTGGATTATACTCAGCAACTGGGCTATTGGCACATGAAGCTCAGGACGATTTCCATATTATACTCGGCAAGCGGGGTGTTGGCACATGTGTCTCAAGCCAATTGTTGTATTGCAGTATACTTGGCAACCAGGCTATTGGCATATGTGGCATATTGTTATTGGCACAACGGACTTGGAGCAATTACCATATTATACTCAGCAACTGGAGTGCTGGCACACAAGTGACTCTGAGCAATTCTCATATTATACATGGCAACCGAGGTGTTGGAACATGTGTCTCAGGGCAGTTCCCATATTATATTCGGCAACTGGGGTATTGGAACAAGCGACTTTGGGCAATTCCCATATTATACTTGGCAACCGGTGTTTTGGCACACAAAGATCTTAGAGCAATTCTCATATTATACTCAGCAACCAGGGTTTTGGCACACAAGTGAATCGGGGTAATTCTCATATTATACTCAGCATTGGCATTGATATTGGCACAAGGGACTTGGAGCAATTTACATATTATACTCGGCAACTGGAGTGCTTGAACACAAGTGTCTCTCAGCAATTCTCATATTATACACACCGTATATAATATGGTGTATCAATAAATTGAATTGAATTGAATTGAATACTTGGCAACCGAGGTGTTGGAACAAGCGACATTGGGCAATCCCCATATTATACTTGGCAACCGGGGTTTTGGCACAAATGGCTTAGGCTAACTGTAGTATTATACTTGGCACACACTCACAGTATTTGGACCAGAATTAGGGTTTAGATTCAAACTGGATTCGAGCCGATGAATCTCAGGCTCGTTGTGTGGAATATATGATTTTTGCCATCTGGGTTTCCTCTCGCCCGCTGTGACTGAAGGGCAACAAGTATCTGCAGGCGTTCTGTGCATCATCTGAGCGCGCGGAGGACAGGATAAACAGGACAGGAAGGAAAAAGGGGTCCGAGCCCCCAAACTGTCACCGCACGCTGCGACAAAGTGGCGAAGTAATTAAATATTAAATAAAGAAGCACCACAAACACACATTTCCTGCCCCCGGGGGCCGGCTTCTGTTCCATAATATATCCCCCACCGCTGAGTGCCACTTCTTCACCCGTCCGAATCCTCACGTCAGCAGCATCTGCAAATAGTCTCGCACCAAACTTCTGCTTTTAGGGTTGTTTTGTTGTCTTTCTTGCCCTGTAAAATTAAAATAAACTCCAGTGACACTGAAATGACATGCAATATTAAAGCCTGCGCCCCTTCTTTAATGGAACAAAGTGGGATTGTGTCTTTTTTTATACCCGTCCTGTAAAAGCAGATGATGCAAAAACTCTAACAGGTGTCGTATTCGCTATTCACTACTCACTAAAGGCACGGATGCTAAAGATTCATCCTGGTCTTTTTTTTTGTGGAATCAGCAGATTCACAGCTCCATTAGTGCTCTCTTTATAGCAGAGAGAAAAATAACTCTGAGTTTCACCAACTAACAACTCCTGCTACTTTCAGCCCTTCAGCTAAAAGCACTTTAAACCTGAAGGAAAGCGTGAGACCACCATGTGCCCGCTGGTACCGCTGGCACTGGCAGAGTGGCAGCCAGTTACAGCAGCTCTCGCTCACTGTGAGAATTATCTCAATTTACATAGTTTTTTTTTTTTTTTTGCTTTAAGGAAGAAAAAAACTATGAAATTTGCACTTTTATTTAGTTGTTGCCCTATGATCATATTTATTTACTCTTAACATTTTGTTAGTTCAATTGTACATAATAGTACATATAGTTTTAAGAAGTTCAGACATTAATCAATATTTGGTGGAATATCCTTGGTTTTTAATCACAGTTTTTTTCATGCATCTTGGCATCATGTTCTCCTCCACCAGTCTTACACACTGCTTTAGATAACTTTATGCTGCTTTACTCCTGGTGCAAAAAATTCAAGCAGTTCAGCTTGGTTTTAAGGCTTATGATCATCCATCTTCCTCTTGATTATATTCCAGAGGTTTTTAAATTGGTAAAATGAAAGAAACTCATAATTTTGGTCTGAAAGGTGTCATGGGTGTAACAGTGGTGTAATAGGGTGGAGTGATTTGCCACAAAACAATTTAGAGTCTTTTCTTTCTCTCTTTTTTTGTCATATTTCTTTTTTTTACCCTTTTCGTCACATGGATGGCTGGTTTTTAAATGTAGTCTGACAGAATCAGAGCCGACACAACCATATGCTGCTCTGTTTGACCTGTGTGTGTGTGTGTGTGTGATTAAACTGAATGTAATGGCTGTTTTTTATTGCTGTCAGGAGTAACAGATTATATAACAGATTATATTAGAATAAATTGACTGATGGGCTAAAATATCAGTTATGCTAATGTTTTATTTAATGTTTTATGCTGATATATATATATATTTTTTTTTTTAGAACAGTGTTTCTGATCTGACATGTCGAGATTTGTTAACTCCAATCACTTTATCTCATTAGAACACAATATTAAAGCCTACATAAAACATTGCTTAATGGGCAGTGTATAACAGGTCAGTGGTGTAACATTCTAGCATGCGTTATGGTCAGTGGTGTAACAGTCTGGAGTGTATTACATGTCAATAGTGTTACAATGCGGAGTGTATTACAGGTCAGTGGTGTAACAATGCAAAACATATTACAGGTCGGTGGTGTAACAATGCGGTGTGTATTACAGGTCAATGGTGTGACAGTGTGAAGTGTATTACAGGTCAGTGGTGTAACAATGCAGAGTGTATTACAGGTCAGTGGTGTAACAATGCAGAGTGTATTACAGGTCAGTGGTGTAACAATGCAGAGTGTATTACAGGTCAGTGGTGTAACAATGCAGAGTGTATTACAGGTCAGTGGTGTAACAATGCGGAGTGTATTACAGGTCAGTGGTGTAACAATGCAGAGTGTATTACAGCTCAGTGGTGTGACAGTGTGGAGTGCATTATGGGTCAGCGGTGAAACAGTGTTCCCTTAAATCACCTCTGCTGAGATGTGCAGAAGCGCTGTGCCATTAAAATAGCAATCCACCAGAGTCAGGCCTCACCTGGCTCTTAAAGGTAAACTGATTGGTTTATTTCACGTTACGCCCAAAATTAACCACACCCATGATTCATTAAAAACCATTAGTACATGCCTTTTGCACATTTGGAGGCGCACAAGGCTTTATGGACTTTTCCCGTCGTTACGATAGCAAAGACACACCGACACGCCCTAAACCATGCTGCGCAGTGCGTGATTGGTGGCCTTCCTATATATATATATATATATATATATATATATATATATATATATATATATATAAAACACTAAAATAGGGCGCAATATGTTATGAGTGTGTTAATATAGATATAAAATGAAAAACTGACATAATGAAATTTACATTTGTCAGGTTTTAGCTTGTTCTGAGATTAATTAGCTCCGATCTCAATTCATTAAAAATACAATATTTGAGGAGTGTGTTTGTGAAGTTAAAGCCTCTATAATGAAACGTACTGCAGGTTTCTGCTTGTTCTGAGATTAATTAGCTCCTTCAGAAAGTCAGTAAGAACTTCAGCGTCTCCAGACTGATGGCTGTTATTTTAAATAGTGAGAAATTACCAGTTAAAGCCACTTTGATAATTCGTGTTATTTGAAATCATTTCCTCGCTGCGGCTCCTCTGCCTCTTCTGTTGTTTGTAATTTGCGCTGGTTATTTTTTATTTAAATATTCCACCGCCGTGTCTGTGTTAGAATTCCCCTGTTCGGTAAATAGTGTTAATGACGGCTGATTAGAAAATAAAGTGCTTTTCTCTCCTTTTTACAAACAACGTTTGCTATCAAAGGGCCGAAGCTGTTGAAGAAAATGAACAATGGTGGAGGAAGTCTCTAATTTAAATTCCTCATTTACTCAGCGTTACCCAGACACTTTCATTTAAACTGAAAACAAACGCTCTCCATTCATCCTCACAGAGAGAGAGAGAGAAAGAAATAAACATCAAATTAACTACAGAAACAAGTGCAGGGTTATTACTGACACTCACTGGCCATTTAATCAGAAACACTCCTAATACTTCTCTCCAAAAAATATAAAAAATAAAAACCTGTGCTTAGGAATGTATTGACTAAGGTACATTGATCATGGTATTATTGATTTATTAGCTATATATATTTTTAAAGTAGCTTTAACTGTTAACAGGAACTAGTAAAATAGACCACCTGTAAACCATATATCCCATAATATTAAACCACCAAACTGTTACACTTTTCACTAGTGACATGCTCTATACTCCAAACTGTTACACCACTGACCCGTTCTCTATTCCAAACTGTTACATAACTGACCTCTAATACACTCCACACTTTTAAACCACTGACCCATTACCATTCCAAACTGTTACACCACTGACCCATTACCCATTCCAAACCGTTACACCACTGACCCATTACCATTCCAAACTGTTACACCACTGACCCATTACCCATTCCAAACTGGTACACCACTGACCCATTACCCATTCCAAACTGTTACACCACTGACCCATTACCCATTCCAAACCGTTACACCACTGACCCATTACCATTCCAAACTGTTACACCACTGACCCATTACCCATTCCAAACCGTTACACCACTGACCCGTTACCATTCCAAACTGTTACACCACTGACCCATTACCCATTCCAAACTGTTACACCACTGACCCATTACCCATTTCAAACTGTTACAACACTGACCTGTAATAAACTCCACATTGTTACATCACTGACCGATTACACATTTTAAACTGTTACACCACTGACCCATTCCCCATTCCAAACTGGTACACCACTGACCCATTCCCCATTTCAAACTGTTACACCACTGATACATTTCAAACTGTTACACCACTGACCCATTACCTATTTCAAACTGTCACACCTCTGACCTGTAATACACTCTACATTGCATCACTACTGACTCTGCACTGTTGGAACACAAGCGTAAACATTTACACTGTCGACCTGTAACATGCTCAACACTATTACACTATTATACTTCACACTGTTACACTTTTTACCTGCACCATGCCTGACCTGTAATATTATCAACACTGATACACCACTGGACACATACCAAAATGTTACACCACTGGTTTGTAACACACTTTGCAGTAGTCTACTATTCCCTTTAAACTATTACACCATTGACTTGACACTGTTACATCACTGATGTCACCAAAATTAAACATTTCACACTGTTACACCGCTGACCTGTCAGATCTTGCATACTGTTACAGTACTGATAGAAGTGATACTGTATTCTGAAAGAGAAAAAGAGCGAGAGGAGTTGATGCAGAGCGTAGATTAGTTATTCTGTGTTATATGATACGCTGTCCTAATTTCTTTGTTTGTTTTTCTGATGCTTGTTTATTTCATATGAGGGAACATATGCAGTATATTCATGTTTGTGGGTCTGATGTTTGGAAGATCAAAAGAAGATGAGAAGGAGTGTCGTATCTGCAGATCATTTTTTTTTTAGTTTGTTTTTTTACTTAGTTTGAAAACTCCAGCTGACCAATCAGGAAACATCGTACAGACACATTTTATATTCAGACCATCTATCTTTCTTTCTCATTTCAGAGGTTTTCAAGGGGGTTCAGGTCTGGAGACTATCAACCTATTCAAAGTTTACTGCGGAACCTCAGGGTGACATCAAGTGACCTACAAAAAGAATGGCAAATGGCAGCTGGGGTGAAGAGCATGGAAAGAACGGCTGGACCTGTAATACACTCTACATTGTTACATCACTGATCATTACCCATTCCAAACTGTTACACCACTGACCTGTAAAACACTCTACATTGTTACATCCCTGATCATTACCCATTTCAAACTGTTACACCACTGACCTGTAATACACTCTACATTGTTACACCACTGACACATTACACATTTCAAACTGTTACACCACTGACCTGTAATACACTCTACATTGTTACACCACTGACACATTACACATTCCAGACTGTTACACCATTGACCCATAATATAACCAAAACTTTTACACTGCTAATTCCAAACTGTTACAAGACTGACCTGTAATACACTCTGCATGATTAGACCACTGATCCATTGCCCATTCCAAACTGTTACACCACTGACCCATTACACATTCCAGAATGTTACACTACTGACCCATAATACACTCAATACTGATACACCACTTACTCCACACTGTTACACCACTGACTTATAATACACTAAACACTGTTACCCCCCTTACTCCACACTGGTACACCACTGACTTATAATACAATCAACACTGTTACTCCTGTTACTCCACACTGTTACAACACTGACCCATTATACATTCTAGAATGTTACACTGCTGACGCATAACACTGTCCCCACTGTTACATACTGATTTATATTCCTTCCTTTATCGACTTGTGTGTCTGATGTTTTGAGAAATACAAAACATCAAAAGATGTGATTGATTGTCATATTTCCAGCGTTTTATTTTTACTGTAACGCAATTGTAATCTCTAGCTGACCAATCACAAACATCCATTCCACAACCATGTGTAAGCACAGTTTAATTTATATTTTTTAATGTTACGTTTAAGAATGTATTTTTTTTCCTGTAGTGCGAGTAGAGCTCTTGTCATTCCTGCGGCGTCCCATCATTAATGACCTCGGCCGTCCGCTCAGCTCTCTCTCTCTCTCTTTCTTTCTCTCTCTCTCTCTCTCTCTCTCTCTCCGTCACTTCACCTTATCAGGTGCAGCTGATAAGTTTTGGGAGATGGAGGCGGCGACTCGTCCAATTACAGCCTGATTCCTGAGCTCAGCGCTGGCTGTCAGATTGTAGCTGCTGCCTTGCCTCTATTAGCTCAGCATTAGCGGCGAGCGAGAGCACGACTGGACCTCATATCAGATCTCCATCACCCCCCCCCCCTTCAACACCGTCCATCTTTGAAAAAAAATTCAACTAAATTCTACGTTTTTTTACAGTCTTAACCTGGTTCCAATTAAAAATTATATTTTTACATAGCTTTACATAACTTCAGTTCTACCTCTAGCAGCCTGTTTCCATCTGTTCTTTCCATGCTCTTCACCTCTAGCTGCCATTTGCCATTCTTCTTGTAGGTCACTTTTTACGTGTCATTTTTTTTTTTTAATGGTATTTTAGAATTTTTTTTAACATATATGTTTTATTTCTACATATTAAATGTTGATTTAAAATTAGTTTTTTTTATCTTTTATTTTTTAATATTTTTTTTACTATTTTATTTCTTATTATTTCTAATTTATTATTAAATGTTTTCAATCCCTTTGATGATGTAAATGCTCGGCAACATTGTAAAAAATGTTTTTCCGGCGTGAAAAAATAAGGGTTGATTGATGGATTGAAAGGAGCCTTATTTTGAAGTAGTATTGATTGTCCCTGTTCATTAAAACGTTGACCCAATCAATGGAGTTATTAGTTAATTATAAGTTTGAAGCCCTTTTTTTGGCCAATATAATGTGTTTTTTCTTACTAATTAAAAGGTTTTCCTGAGAAACACATGATCCTCAATGGTTAAACTTGATCTCTCGTTTATTTTTTTTAAGAAACACCCACTAAAATGTTCTTTAAAGAACATAAGAACCTCTCCACTGGCTCTGCTCTAATGAACCCCATTCAGATTCCATTCTGCAGCTTGTTTTTTTTGGGGTAGATGATAATATAAAGGTGAAGTTGAGCAGCTAACTGGGCCGTAGCGTTAGCATTAGCATGTGTTGTGGAGTGAGCAGTTTAATTACTCTACTTCCTGTTAAAGCGCGGGCAGCTGTCTCTTCACATTAACCTGCTGGGTTTCACACTGAGGCGCCAATGCGCTTTTATTTGTTTATTCGGATCCCTATTAGCTCGCCCAGGCTAATCTCTTTCAATATCAAGCATGAGTGACCCGAGCTCCTCTGGAATCAGGAATTAGCTGCCAGGCCGGGAGCTGGTATCGGTGGGCAGAGACTTGGGGTTTTTTAGATGCTAAACTCCTTCTGGACCTGACATGTATTTACATAGGGATGAGGTTTATGGGTACTATTTAGAGTACAGGACCTTATATAAAGTATATTATAAAGTATATTCAAATATTTTGGGGGTTACCATATATTTCTGACCGTAAGGCGCACTAAAAATGTGCTAATTTTACACAAAATTGACAGTGCACCTTATATCATGGTTGCGCCTTATGTATGAGTTCTACCAGTCAGATATTAAGGAGCAGTAAGAAGCAGCCACTCTGCCGAAGTACAGCATTTAATATATAGGAGTTTCAGTGAAGTTTCTCCAGCACTAAGGCTGGAGCAGCATTAGCATTAGCTGCTAACCGCAGCACTAACTCTTTCACCGTTCAGAGGTGAGTATTATCTGACTGTAGCCTGCTGCTTTTTGTTTACTTAGCTTTACTTCACTTAGTTACCCCCCACCAAGTGGTGAGACCTGCTGAATTAGTAGAGAAAAATGGTGACACCCCTGTTCCTTACTAGTGTTGCATAAAATGTGCCTTATAATACAGTGCGTTTTATGTATAAAGATAGACCAGAAGATATATGTTTATTGATTGTAAAATCAATTGATTATTTACAGTGAGCCTTATAGTGTGAAAAAAAAAAATAGTTGCACCCATTGCTTATCTACTCCCTGTTCTTGTGGCTGAATTCAATCAAATCCTCTCAACAATGTTATATCATCCTATAACTCTAGGTCAATCACATTTCAATCAAATACACATTGTCTATAAACTTGTCAACTTACTCATTGTCCTCTTTGTTATAAAAAGATACATGATAGGGTGGACAATGCATGGAAGTGAAAATTTGATATAAATCAGTTGGGGAATATAATTTTTATGTAGTCTTTTTGCATCTAATAAATTCAAGGGCCACGTTTGAGGGCTTAAAACAGCAGAATTTTGATTTTAAAAACTCTGTATATAAAATATCAGACCTGTGGGCGGAGCAGAGCAGAATAGATGAATTACAGGAAGTTTTGTACATCAGACTAAAGATTTGTTTTCACCTAAAGCAGCCCAGAGACACGTTTCAGCACCCAGTCTCTCAGTAATGGGCTGGGCGTATGGTGGGATATTGACCTGCTTTAATTGCCTTCATTTATTGTGTTGATTTCTAACCCGGCGGATCCATGGAGCTGCTGCAAATGTGCAGCTAGAAAAAAAAATCCATGGGAAATGCTCACTCTTCCCCATGTGACGGAGCTACAAATGTCTCTGAGTTGGGTGTAATTGCTTCTGTATTGATGAAGGAATGAGGCGGTGTGGTCGGAGAACGTCCCGCCCAGATACTTACGCATTTAACCAACAACTGCAGAAAAATGCTGATGCTGTGAATCTGTTCTTTTCTGTTCTATAGAAACAAAACCAAAAATATTTGCCATGATGTACAGTGCATGTTTTTCGTTAATTGCTCAAAAGAACTGTGCTGGATCTCTTGGTGCTCATGTAGTTTGAACTCCTGAAAGATCCTTTCTGATCCTTTGTCGATTGATCGACGGTGAGTCGCAGAGGACTGGCAAATGTTTGGCATGCTAGATATCTGACTCAGTCAGTAACTGGGAGTCAGGAGCGGCAGCTACATACTGCCAATGGAATTACGGCGAAAGAGAGAGAGAACCACGGTCTAAAACTCACCCCCCACAATATCAGAGCTGTTTATGGAACCACTTTTTGTCCCCCTGTTATATGAAGAAATGACTGTTAAACTCGAATGAATGGGAGTGAATGGAGCTAAAAGCTAAAAAAAATAATAATAATAATAATGCCCTCATTTTCTGAGTATTTCTTCAATTAAAAAAAAGTAGAATAATGTATTTTACTAAAAAAGCAAGAAAAAAAAGAAGTTATACCTGTATATTTCAGTTTATCTACAGAAAACGTAAACAGGTTTTACACTGCAAGCTGCTGATCCTGGAGATACAGATAAAGCATGATTAAAAGGTTTATAACTAGAGTTTAAAATGATTATAAAATATGTCATCTGATACTGGTTTTGAGCTCCTCATTCATAGTTACTAAAATATCAAATATACAGAAAAAAAACTAATGAGGGAACTTCATTTTTTGGTCTTCCCGTGATCTTCAGAAGAACCAGCTGATGTCACTTCCTGTTGTAGGTGTGACTTGTTCCTGTTGTAGATTGTTCCAGATGTTTCAGATGATCAGGGTAATGTGATACCGTAACAGGACTGTGTAAAACCCAGGGACACAACTATGAAAATGTGTATTTTAACTTAGATATTAAGGATTTTAGTATAAAAAAAAAAGATATATATATATATATATATATATACATGCAATTTCCTGGGAAGAAAAATGGCACCCATTCGGTGGAAAAGCTCTAAAGCTGTTTTATATATATATATATATATATATATATATATATATATATATATATATATATATATATATATATTTATATATATTTATATATATATATATATATATATATATATATATATATATATATATATGTTGTTTTGTAACTGAAATATATGGGGATGGGCGGAGCTACGCATCATACTGCAACCAGCCAGTAGAGGCACTAGACCTGTGGTGGCTTCTCTTTTGATACTGTAGGCGCAGCATTGTCCCTGCTTTTCTACAGTCATTGTATTGATGAATAGAGTGAATGTAGGTCATGTCCTGATTTACTTCAGTATTGTCCTCATCCTGTTCCGTTTATTAAAGCTTTTTCTGAGATAATAAATAAATAATAATAGATAATAAAGTCCGGGGAAGTGGGCTAACACAATGCGGTTGTTGCGGTGGTCCATCACTCCCACAGTAAAGACGAGAAGCTCCTTCAGACCCCCCTGTGTTTACGCTCAGACTCAGAATGATTCATATTCTTCTCCAATGACATTCAAAAAAGACCAAAAAAAAAATACAAATAAATGTCAAATTTGCATCTGCTCCACAGAGACCGGCCTAGAGACCTGAAAAATGGAAAAATCTGCCTTTTCATTTCCTACATATTGAGAGGAACTCCTCAGCCGAAGAGCTCAACAGCTTATACAGACCTTAAATATCAAATTTGTATAAATATTAAACTTATTAACTATTGTTTAAACACTTCACTTTGAATAGAATTGCTCACATTGTGCTGCTGCTGGCCACTTTAATGGAAACCCCTGCCTTGTGACTGTATTTACCACTTTAAAGAACTATAAACATCCACATTTCTGCTGGCCACTTTATTGGAAACACCTGTCTTTCTGCTGGACACTTTATTGGAAACACCTGTCTTCTATTTTATTCTTCTGATGGTCACTTTAATGGAAATACTTTGTACTTCTACTGGCCACTTTATTAGAAACACTTGCTTGTGTTTCTACTCATTTGCCACTTTATTAGGAACACTATATGTATTGAGGTGTATTGAGTTGATTAATTTTTTTTCAGTTTATTTATTTTTATTTTGTTTCTTTAAAAAGAAAGAAGTGGTGAAAGAGGAAAACAGCATGCGGTGACGAACTCCGAGGCTATAGATCACTCTGACACGTCCTGATATGGAGCCTGGCCTTCCGGATTCATTAAAAATTCAGTCGCCTTTCAATTACGCCGAGCCCAACATGATTTATGTTTTTACGTTTTAATTTCAATTAAGCCTCCTGTTTAGTGGACTCCTGTTGTATGCTGAAGTAACAGTCAGAAACTCAATTACACTCTACAGCGTGGTGATTCGCTGTATTAGAAATTGGCTAATATATTTCTCATCTGCACACGTCCTACCAGCATTCTCGCTAGTGGCTCCGGCAAAATATACTTTTACTGTCTGCAGGGCTCTCACACACACACACACACACACACACACACACACACACACACACACATATATAAACACAAAACAATTCAATTATTCCTGAAATTGGAGCTTTTTTATTTTGTGGTATTTTAGGGGTCAATAAAATTGGATGTAGGCTGTAGTTAGGTTGGGACCAGTAGTGTTGGGATAAAGTGAAGTATGGGTTAGTAATGTTGGGTGTGGTGAGGTCAACATTACAGGCCCCTACATCACCACACCCAACATTACTGTCACTGCAAACCACACATCAAAATGACTACTCCCTACCTCACCTCACACCAACCCAACATTACTGACCTTTACATTATCTCCCACCAATATTAGTGACCTCTTCATCATCTCCCATGAAAAATATTAGTAACATCTACCTGACCTCACATCAACATTACTGGCCTCTACCTCACCACACACCAAAATTACTACTCTCTAACTCGCCTCACCAATATTACTGACCACTATGTCATCTCACACCAATATTAGTGATCTCTACATCACCACACCCAACATTACTGATCTCTACATCACCTCACACCCAACATTACTGGCCCCTACCTCACCACACACCAAAATTACTACTCTCTACCTCACCTCACCAATATTACTGATCACTTTGTCATCTCATACCAATATAAGTGAGCTCTACATCACCACACCCAACATTACTGGCCCCTACCTCACCACACACCAAAATTACTACTCTCTACCTCACCTTACATCAACGTTACAGGCCCCAACATCACCACATCTAACTTTACTGATCTCTACATTATTTCACACCAACATTACTGGCTCCTACTTTACCACACCCAACATTACTCATCTTACACCAGTATTATGAACCCAAACCTCACTTCACACCAATATTACTTATCTCTACATCATCTCCCACTATTAATAGTGATCTCTACTTCACCTCACTCCATCATTAAATGCCCCAACCTCACCACACCCAACATTACTGATCTCTACATCATCTCCCACCATTATTAGTGATCTCTACCTCACCTCACACCAACATTACAGGCCCCAACCTCACCACACCCAACATTACTGATCTCTTCATCATCTCCCACCATTATTATGGATCTCAACCTTACCTTACTCCATTACAGGCACCAACCTCACTACACCCAACATTACTGATCTCTACATCATCTCCCACCATTATTAGTGTTCTCTACCTCACCTCACACCAACATTACAGGCCCCAACCTCACTACACCCAACATTACTGATCTCTACATCATCTCCCACCATTATTAGTGATCTCTACCTCACCTCACACCAACATTACAGGCCCCAACCTCACCACACCCAACATTACTGATCTCTACATTATCTCCCACCATTATTAGGGATCTTTACCTCACTTCACACCAACATTACAGGCTCCAACCTCACCACACCCAACTTTACTAATCTCTACATTATTTCACACCAACATCACTAACCCCAACCTCACCTCACATCAACATTACTGACCTCTACATCATCTTACACAAACATTATTTGCCCCTTCTTAACCACACCCCAATTTTACTACACCCTACCTCACCTCACACCAACCCAACATTAGGATTGGGGTTTGGAGACGTAATGGTTGAATGCAGTGATGTCATCGTCAGTGAATTTGCAAAAATAAATGTAAAATTGAGATTATGAGATACAGGGTGAGGCTGTGAGGTAGTGTGAAGTGTGCGGTTGTTCTCAGAGGAGTGAACAAATCTCCCCCAGCCTAAATCTGTCCTTTACCCAGCCGGGATAAAAGGCCATATAAACAGGATTCATTATCTGTGTTTAATTACAGTGACCACAGCGCATAAATCACCTGCGTAACGGGAGCCGTGTCCGGTTTTACTGAGCTCCTGAAGCAGAGCGGCGGCAGCTCGATGTGGACGCTGCCTCACAATGATCACAGAGACTCGTTTGTGTAATTGTTGGTGTGATTCATGACTGGGGGGACTTTTAACTTGTTAATACTTGGTTTAATAATGATCCTCTGTAAAATACCATCAGTTACAATCTCCAAGCTTAACCCTAGTAAAATACAGTGTATTTATTCAACATTATTTAACATTAGATGGAGAAAATCTCAGTCAGTTTTATGAGGTAGAGTCACCCGGAATTCAGGCTTTCAGTTAACAGCTGTGCTGAACTCGTCAAGAGTTAATTACTTGAATTTCTTGTCTCTTAATAAAGTGTTTGAGTGTATCAGTTAAAGTAAAGTAGTGAAGAGGTAGAGTTACAGGTATACAGTGAATATATGAGTAATGTTCTAATCCAGATTATAAGAAGCAACAACTACTCAATTAAATTAAAATTAATAATAAAAAATGACTGTAAAGGTTCCCGAATGGTCCAGCAGTCTAAAGCACTACCACCATGATCGGGAGATCGCTTGTTCGAATCCCGGTCATGCAGCTTGCCATCAGCTGTCAGAGCCCTGAGAGAGCACAATTGGTCTTACTCTCTCTCTGGGTGGGTACAGTACAGTAGATGACGCTCGCTCTTTCCCCTCATCACTCCTAGGGTGATGTGGATCAGCACAAGGCTGCATCTGTGAGCTGATGTATCAGAACCGAGTCGCTGCTGCGCTTTCCTCTGAGCATTAACGCTATGGTGGTACTCGGAAATGCTACAGCATCAGCAGCAGTTTAAAAAGAGGCGGAGTCTGACTTCTCATGTATCGGAGAAGGCGTGTGCTAGTCTTCTTAACCCTCCTGGTGTGTTGGGGGGCATCACTAGTGATGGGGGGGGGGGTACTAATGAGTGGCTTAGGTAATTGGCCGTGTAAACAGGATGGAAAATGGTATAGAAATTAGAAACTGTAGAAACTGGCACTCACCAGGACCACCCAAGAAAGGAAAAGCCCATCATAGATAAAGTGTAGCTATTTTCAAAAGCACCGTTGCTATTTACAGTATAAAAGACAGTTGCAAGGGTGTAAGATAGCAATGAGCGTCACGATTCACCTTACGCAGGGTGTAAAATAGAGCCAAATATTTTTTTTTATGATTTATTTTTTTTGTAGCATTGCAATCCCACACTTTTTTTTTTTGATGACGAGTTTATATAAATATCATCATTCAGATCCGTTAAAAGTCTATTTTGATAAAAATACATCAGAAAATATCAGTCAGCTTCTTCATCTGAGAGACAGCAGCCAGGCTTCCTCTGAGTGGCTCAGGCTCAGATGGAGATGAGACGTGTGTGCGAGTGTGTGTGTGAGTATGTGTGTGTGTGTGTGTGTGTGTGTGTGTGTGTGTGTGTTTGGTCACAGTCTGCTATTTCAGTGGTGCAGATTGTGTGGCGGGTGGATGGACGGACGGACGGAGGGACCGATGGATGGGCGGATGATGAAATGGCGTGATGCGGCGGAGGAAAAATAGGTCAGACTCAGTGGGTTCCCGACTTCATTCTCTGACATGTCATCACGCGAGAACCACAATGAAGAAAAATTGAAGTAACTAGACGAGCGCCTCGGGTCGGGATTGTGTGGGGATTTTTTTTCAGGTCTGGTTCTGGAAGCTTTCTGCTCGGATCAGCCCGGCTACAGCTCCATAACCCTCACTGTAGAACCAGTAATAACTTAAAAAACACACTGTAATTTAAGATGAATCCTTGTCCTACTGTATTTTACTCTCATTACTCTCAAAAACCAAAATAGAGAGAAATCAATGTTACATTTATAGGGGAAAGCTTGTAAAAACCTTTGTAAAGTGTATAAATTGAACAAACCATTCTTCTTTTGTTATTTATAGTTTGTTTAAGCAGCTTTTTTCTTACCACAAGGGTTTATAAATAGTTTACAAAGAAGTTTATTTATGATTACTAACAAGGTTATAGGGGTCGCTGAGTGGTCCAGCGGTCTATAGCGCTGCCACTATGAGCAGGAGGTTGCATGGTTCGAATCCCGCTCATGCAGCTTTGCAATCAAGCTGCTGGCACTCAGAGGGAGCAAAATTGGCCCTGCTCCCTCCGGGTGGGTAGATGGTGCTCTCTCCCCACACATCACTCCTAGGGTGATGTCCGCAGCACAGGGCGTCTGTGAGCTGATGTATCAGAACCAAGTCGCTGCAGCGCTTTCCTCCAAGCGTTAGCGCTGTGATGCTACTCAGCAATGCTACAGCTTCAGCATCAGCTCGAAAAGAAGTGGTGTCTGACTTCACGTGTATCAGAGGAAGCATGTGTTAGTCTTCACCCTCCTGGTGTGTTGGGGTATCACTAGTGAGAGGGGGAGTCCTAATGAGTGGGATGGGTAATTGGCCGTGTCAATTATGGAGAAAATTGGAAAAATGATAAATAAAATTCTATATATAAAAAAACACAAGGTTATAAACCAATAATAAGCAGTGTAAATAGTATAATTTAACATTATACTGTTAAACTTTAGATCTTACTAGACACTTATCTTACTTTGTCTTACAGTATCAAATCAGCATTAAATACTCTGGCACTGGTTTTGTAAAATGCTGATATTATGACTTAAATACAAAACATATCACAGTCAAACACTTAAACTCATACTAAGATTATATATCATTATTATATCAGTGCTTACACTGACACTTAAATATAGTATTATTACACCTCCATAAACCTCAGTGTAGAACCAGTTATAAAAAAATAAATTACACTGTAATTTAAGATCAATTCTTTATCTACTGTAAAAACATTTTACAGTGTTTGACGAGCTTTTGCAGTTTTTACTCTGTTTTTTTTATTTTATTTTATTTTATCTGGAAAGTTGTGTTTAAAATGTGTTGTTTGATTTTACTACGAAAATTCTGTGTTGATAAAATTAATGAATATATTTATTTGAAACCTAAAAAAATCACACTATGAATTTAACTACTGTATGTGAGAGCTACAATAAATAAAGTATTAATGCAATCTGACTTTTAGGTTTAAATGTTGTTTTGTTTTTGTTTTTTGTTTTTTTTGGGGGGGGGGGGTTAGGGCATTTTCGGTAGCTGGAATGGAATACATTTTTATACAATATAAAAATTGTGATGATGATGATGATGATGCTTGGCATTCTGCAGAAGCTTTACCCACTGATGTTGCAGCTGGTCCTGTAGATCCTGCCCCATAAATTCTCAATTGGTTATCCGTCTTGGGACCAGGCAGGCCAAGGAATTGTTCCAATGTGGTGGAGAAACTCCTGGGAAACCCTTGCAGTGTGTGGTTGAGCATTATCCTGCTGACAAATACCAGTTGGAGATCTTGCAATCAGATGCAACATACTGCATGTGGCTGCTAAGCTGTAAGTGTCCCTCGTATCACTACTAGGGGTTACTGACTGTCGAATGTCAGGCTCCCCAGATCATCAATCACACCAGCAGTTGGGGAAGTGTGTTGAGCCACAGCAAGGATAAGGCGAAAACTGAGAATCTTACCATAAGGCCTCCATAAGGCCTCCATGAGTATATTTCACTGTATTTGACTGTATGTTTGCCTTGTTAAAACAAGCTACCTGAACACTCAGGGTTCATCAGTCTAGTGCTATTGAACAGCATTTACTCAATGCTAGCACTGTGGTTAGCAGCTAATGCTAATGCTGCTGCACCCAGCCTTAGTGCTGGGGAAACTTCACTGAAATAAACAGGACATTTTTCAGGAGAGAAATCTGTGAACTCATTTAACTTTAAAAGTTTTTTAAGAATTAAAAGGGAAACATGGCAACACCCTTGCTCACCTCGATTTAGGCATCCTCGCCTAATCCAGTGTGCCTTATAGTCTGAAAAATATGGTATAAATTATTCAATATTTAGTGTAGGCATGGTTCTGATTTGCTCAGCCAAGCCTGGGTCTTTTCTAAAGGGTTAAATTCTCTTTGTTTCTCCTTGGCATAGTTAGCATTGGTGTGGCGTCCTCTCTCCCAGCTCTCCCCAATCTCCTCCCGCACTTTACTACCACTCCAATTTCTCTCTTTTATTCCCCCTCAGAGCTGCGTATAACAGTGTGTGTGTGTGTGAGTCAGTGCAGGTTCAGAGGACAGCCCCGGAGGCTTTGTTATTTTAGCACTAGCTCCGATCCTCACACCATGCAGAATTTCATTTATCAGACGTATATTAAACATCACAGCGCCGCCGCCGCACACAGTCACCCGAGCGCCGCTCATATCAAATCAAACTGTGTCACCAGTTATTAGGACTATCTAAGGAGAGTCCCAGAGTGCTCCACTTCCAGAGCCGAGCGTTACGCAGGGGTTCGGCGCTCGCTGACAGACACAGAAAGTCAAAGAGAAGCTAGCTGCCGGAGCTAGCCAAGCGGCTAATTGCAGGATTTGGCACGCGGGATTGAGCAGATCAGGTAGTGAAGAGTATTAGAGACAACAGAGAGCCAGAAGAGAGAAAATCAGCGAGGTTGATACTGATAGCGTATCTTTAACAGAGGTGGAAAGTAATGAATAATTTTTAAGGTAGTTTTTAGAATAGGTAATTTTACTTTTACTCAAGTACATTTTGAAACACGGGAATAATATAAAACTCAAAAATGGAAAACAAATGAAAACACAATGAACATGCAACAATAACTAACTGGGGAAAACTAGAAACAAACTTAGAAACTGACAAATAAAATGGGACTGGGCAAAGTAAAGAAAAAGCTGAAAAACGGGAGAAACGGAAAACGGCCAAAACAATAAAACCAGGAAGTGGCCAAAACAATAAGACCAGCGCGTAGCGCGGTACAACGGGGAAAACGGGACAACTAGGGTACAAACTAGAACGAAAAACTACTAAGCAGAGCTTAGGGAAAACGGCTAGACTAAAAAACTCAAACTGGGCAAAGAAACAAAATAAGAAAATATAACAGAAAATACTCAGGCAAAGGGGACTCCGGGAAAACGGGAAGACAGGATCGTCTGAGAGAACGCTTTGTAAGACAGCTAACAGGCTGGAACCGCAGGGAAACACAGACCATGATAGTGACCATTACTCGGCGAAGAGTGGAGGAGAGCAGCGTGCTTTTAAGCTGCTCTCCGCAGCTGAAGCCAGTCTGTGATCAGGGCTGAGCAGCCGTGTGTGTGTGTGTGTGTGTGTGTGTGCTCTGAAGGAGCGGATGTCCTTATATGGGCATAGTGCTCTCTCAGAGAGTGCCGGAGGGGGGGCGCGGTTGCTCAGGCCTGACAAATGGCAAGTTAAAAAATAATAAAGAACTCTAAAAATATGGTTTATAGTCACATATATGACCATAACTTTTTAACAGTAAAGAAAATATATATATATATATCATCAAACCTATTTTAAATTGAGTACTTATTTACTTTTACTCGAGTAGAATTTTAGAATTTTATTTTAAGTAAAGGTACTTTTACTCAATTACATTGGCATTGGTATTGTTTTGTGATATATAATATTGAGACAACTACAAAACACATATCGCAGTTAAAACTCTTACTCTTACACTGTAAACCCAGAAGTTGTTTGAACTCAAATGATTTAAGTCTGGTTTACATAAAAATGGATATTTCTAAACAATACTTAACTATTTTGAGTTAGTTGAACATTTGTGGGCACATATACTGTACTATTCAAACTGAGATCTTTAAGTTAAACTAACTTATAATAACTGAGTTTAGTCTGTTGCCATTAACAGCTTCTTTTCCATTGGCTTCTGTCACAATCTATTTGCATACTGGGTGTGTCCAACAGTTTCTGACTTACACTCACCTTCAGTGTGTAGTGATTCACTCGGGGCTACCTTAGGTAAACTTGTAGATCACATATTATAATGAAATGCTTGGTCTCCGTGTTGTAGCTGTAGAACAAGCATCATTTACTGAGCTGCAGTAACTCTGTGTTCTCACTGTGCTCTCAGTACTTTTAATTCTTTACTCTTTTCTTTCATCTACTTTTCTATGAGTATTTAAAAAAAATAGTTGAATGAAACCAGAAAGAAGACTAAATACAAGTTCAGGAAAATATTAATTTTAAATATATATGTATATGTATTTGTTGAGTTCATTGTACTTAAATATTATATTACATGAACTCAACAAAAGTTTTGAGTTTAGTCAACTTATCGGGTTTTACAGTGCAGTTAAACTCTTTTTAGGATTAAATGTTGCTGTCCTATGAAAAACACTTATTTCCATTTTTGTCGATTTTTAGTTTAATACATAATTTGAACAGGCAAACTGTCCCTTACACTGTGCCAAAATTTCTTGATGAATGGACCAATAGAAACTCTTCAAAATTACCTAAAAAAAAAATCTTTTACATTGACTTCCATTGAAAGTTTAGAAGTTTTTTTCTCTCTCCTGTAAAGTTGCTGTTTTGGAGATGAGTGTTTTTCATTGGACAGAGACAAGCAAGATAGCCAACGTCTTTGCCATTTTTTGTTTTAATTAAAATTTTCTGAAATGTTTGACCAATTTTAGATGTAGTTTTTGGTAAATTGGTGAAGGTCTACCTATCTTTGCCTCTAAAAGACTCTCTAAAATGTTTTAAAAGTTAAAAGTCTTAGTTAAAAAATCCTCAATTGGCTGGGAATGCTGTGGTGACGAAGTGGGAAATGTCGAAATAGTGTATTTTTTAGTACAGAATAAGTACAGGATTCAATGCAGTGCCGCCTGAGGGCTCAAAGATCACCAGCATCCAAAACTGACCGTTGACCTGGTCAATTACATACAGTGATTTCAAGATTTTCTGAGCATTTTGACAACTTTTTAGATGCAGTTTTTGGTAGATTGGTGAAGCTATTTGGGTACCACTTTAAAATAAGACTACCTTTATAAAGGGTTTATAAATGGTTTACAATTAGTTTATTAATGGTTACTAATGCCTTGTTAATGTTAATGCCTTAAAAATTATTATTAACATTAATAATCAGTTATAACACACACATACGTAGAAAGAAACAATGACCTGTTGTTTGCCAAATAGTAAACCCACAGCCATCTATACTGTTGCCCTGTCTACGTATGTGTTATAACTGATTATTAATGATTTTTAAGGCATTTACAACTTAATTAGTGTCCATTAATAAACTAATTGTAAACCATTTATAAACCCTTTATAAAGGTAGTCTTGTTTTAAGGTAGTACTGCTATTTGCTTATTTGCTTCTAACAGACTCTGTTTAAAAATTCATTAGTGAAATGAGACAAAAAATTGTTCTTATTGTAGTTATTTTCATCAGTACCGCTCACTTTTCCAGCCTTTTCTTGCCCCGTCCTGACTTTGTTAGAATTAAGGATGTACTTTAAATGCTGTCATTAATTTACTGTAGTTATATGGGGTTTAGGTTCTTCCCAGGCTGGACAAAACACACACAAAATAATATTCACAGTATTTTATAGGGACCCGCTTCACGAGCCCACCTTACGAACTGACCTAGCCCCCTCAGATAAAAGAAAAGGCATGAGAGATGTTTCATTACTGGGGGTCACGGCTTCAGAGCCGGTTCAGTCGGGTCCGCCTAACCCAATAAAATCTGGGTCGCCACCCCAGCCCTCCAAACAAAGATACGCAGCCAGAAAAGAGAAAAACACTTCCTGTCAGTCACACTTAACTGCACTTTAATGAGCAGCAGAGGAGCTGACGGGGGTCCCGTCCGCCCGGTTCCCGCTGGAACCATTCGAGACTCTCTATCCTTGAGCAGCGGACCATCACACACACTTTTCTCTCACACACTTCTCTCACACACACACATACACACACATACACAACTCTGGGATTTAGTGTCTTTTGGCACAATTTACCGCATTAAGAACAAAAAGTCTTCGGAAGACTCATCCGTGAACATTTGGCCGGGAATACTGTGGTGACAATGTGGGAAATGTCGGAATAGTGTATTTTACAGATGAGGAATTGCAGGGAATCTGATTGCAGTGATTTCCAATACAGAATCAATTCAGTGCTGCCTGAGGGCCAGCATCCAATCATCAGCATCCAATACTGTCCAATAGCCATGTCAATTACTCACAGTGATTTCTCACTTTTTTATATATATGATTTTATTCTCACCCCAATTTATCACGGCCAATTACCTAACCCACTCATTAGGACTCCCCCCTATCACTAGTGATGCCCCAACACACCATGAGGGTGAAGACTAGCACACACCTTCTCCGATACATGTGAACTCTTTTTGAACTGCTGCTGATAGCCGTAGCATTACAGCTAAGCGCAGCAACTCGGTTCTGATACATCAGCTCACAGATGCAGCCTTGTGCTGATCCACATCACCCTAGGAGTGATGAGGGGAAAGAGAGAGCGCCATCTACTGTACTGTACACTGAAAAAAGAGAATTGTTGGACCAACTTAAAAAAATTACTTCAATTGGTAACACATAAATAAATTAAGTTTTTACAAATTAAGTAAACAAGTTAGATCAACACAATTCCTTTAAGTTAGCTCAACGTAATTATTTGATTACTTTCAAGTTGACAGTTTTCATTATCTCAACTTAAATTTAAGGCAAATCAACTTAAATTATCCAGTTTATCCAACTTAATTACGTGCTTCATAATTTTAAAGTACAATGTAAAACATTTCAAGTTGTTTAAACTCAGCAATATAAGTTATCCTGCTGCCTTAAAAGTCTGAGTTAACTCAATGTGGTATTCTCAACATATTTGGTATATTATTATTTAACTGCAAATACTGACAGTATAATACTGGAGTAAACTCAGCAAAGAGTGAACTCTGTAGCTCAAAGCCAGCATACTGTGATCACTAGAAACACAGAATCAAGTTAATGTGCTCTTACAGCTCTACAACACTGAGACCTGGCAATCAACATGTATATTACAATTACTGCACGCCCAGGATCAGGTAGCTTTGGGCAACAGACAACACAAAGATGGTAAGTAAGGAAGAGGCCACACCCAATATGCAGATATATGGTGCCAGGAGCCTATAGGAAAGCTGCATGAACCAACACTCTAGAAAGAGCATTGACACAGGTAGTGACTAAAAGTTGGTTCAAATCACATTTTTTCATTGGTTCAACCAACATTTTTAAGTTTTCAGGTTGAAGTTCTCTGAACTCATTTTATTGGCCGATAAGTTCACTCCACTTAATAAAATTAGTTTCCACTGACTAAAACACAGAATCACTTTTTAGAGTGTACCCACGCAGAAAGAGCAAGATCAATTGTGCTCCCTCTGAGCGCCAGCAGCTTGATGGCGAAGCTGCATGAGCGGGATTCGAACCTGCGACCTCCCGCTCATAGTGGCAGTGCTTTAGACCGCTGGACCACTCGGCTCCTGCTTGTCTGATTCTTTTAACAATATAATGTACTTTAAATGGTGAGATATCCAAAGTGTTTGCGATTTTAAGTTAAACACTTTTTTGAGAGAAATTTAAAGGAATTAGTGGACTTGCTTTTAAACATGCCTTTTTTTTAAATGTCACATGAGTTTTGTAACCATCATCTTTGTCTTAGAAACTTTAGTACAAAATTAAGTAAAGCTGCCTGAGTTTGACCTGTACATGTTTTGAATAGTTAATTATACTGTATGTATTATTAGATTCAGAGTTGAAAAAAAGATTAAAAAAATAAGTTTAATTTGGAAGGAAAATGGCACCAATATTCTAGATTTTTTTTACTTTCCTATGTTGTAAAGACTTTTGAATGGCACTCTATGTGCAAAAAGTGGTAAAGGAAAATTATATTCTTGTTATATTATTATTATTATTATTATTATTATTATTATTATTATTATTATTATTATTATTAGCATTGAATACATGTCTATGTGTAATTTTGGATGACCTGTAAATTTCAGGAGAAATATTAAAACTATATTCTCTAAAATCCTGCAGGCGCTTCCTCCTCCAGCCACGGTAGGGGGGCACCAATTAGGGACCCCGTGTCAGATCACGTTACTGTGATCAACGCAGAAGAACCATCAGAACGTCCAGCTTCACGCTGCTGCTGGACGAGAGATCTTCATCTGTCCCTGTCGCCCAACAGCGTGGTGTTATCAGCGGCTCGGGGCGGTGAAGGTTAGCGCCGCGGTAACCGGATCTCACGCGGACGCTCAGGCCTGGCCGGACCACGCTCGGATAACGATGACCGGAGATGCTCTACACGGAGCTGATTTGTAGAACGTTCTTCACAATCTGATCATAAATCACTCAGATCGGACGCTGGCGTTCCGAGCTCTCGCGTTGCAGCTGCAGATTATATTTCCTTTTTATTCCGTATCGAAGCAAAGCGTCGGGTCTCGCCGGCTCCTGTTCACTATCCTGAGAAATATCGAGGAACATCTCGCTTTACAAAACAGATTTAACCCCTACAAATCCCCCCCTATAAAAATGCAAAGACTGTAATAAAAGTAATAAATATAACAGGAAGTGGCGATTTCAGGGTCCAAGCACATTTGTATTAGTGTGGGACCCTTCCTGAGCCGTCAGTGTGTAGTGTATTAGTGACCCTTCACTAATAGCGCCACCATCAGGTCAACAGGGCTTAGCTCAAGTGCTTGAGTAGCAGGAGGGACTACTACTGTACCTCTTGATCAAGGTTTACATACTGTATGTATGACTTACAGTTTGGTCTGTGCTGTCTGTGGAAAAAGAAAAAGAAGAAAAGAAAGGAGTAAGAGGAAAAGAAAAGAAAAACACTCTAACAAGAATTTACCACTTTGTGTTGTCGTCTTTTCTTCTCACATCACTTAAAACACATTTTTTGGCACAGAGGATATCAAACGATGACGCGTTTCAAGTTTCATTTTTTGCTTATTTTACTTGCAAAGACATATTAAGCTGTGCAACAGTACAGGGAGGTCATTGTCCTATTTTCTATATTAAATTCTTCACAAAATGTTCTAAACCATATTATAGCATGAATAACTCAACTAAATAAAGAAAATAATGACATTAAAGGTGTCCTTCTGCTAAAACCTTCTTGTTCTTGTTTTTTGTGAAATACAGTAGTTCTCTCTGAGTTGTTTATGATGCTGCACATGATAAAACTCTTCCTCAGCCTCCTTAACATCGTCTGCAGCAGCTGGTAAAAGAAAATATTCAGAAAAAAACGAGTTGATCGGGAAAAGTCAACATCATTTCTACGTCAACCCGTGAATTAGTATTCATTCAGATAGGAGATAAGTAACAGTGCTAGGAAGAGCATGCAGTTCGTTCCTGTGTTATTTGTGCAAATAACACATCAGTGTTTGTATGATTTACCCAGTAATTCAGATCTAAGGAACAAATGGTTAGAATTAGTCTATGGAGGAAAAACACAAGCCAAGAATTTTGAGTAATTGAGATTGGTAGGTGTTGATGTTTAGAACAGTTCTGTATACACTAGTTAAAAGCCGGGGTGGATTTTTACTTTCTGGACCTGGACTCTACCCACCTCTGTGTGTAACTCACTATTGGTTTAAATAGGATCCCCGGTGGATTTGGCGTTTTACTCTGAGAGACTCTAAGACTCTAAGGTCAGTATAGGCTGAACTGCACTTAGGGCATTAATACATATGTTGTAAAGTAACACATGACATTGCAAAGACTGTTTTGGTGTAAAATCAATGGGGACATTTTTGCATGTATGAATACTCATGAGCAAGAGCTGAAAAAATCGTATGAAGGTCATACGAAGGTCAGTCAATCCTCAAGTGCAGTTACCGCAAAGGCCTTATAATGGAACTGGCAATCATCAGGGCTACCATTGGAAAGTAAGAACAAGAGCTCCCTTTTTTGTACAGGATAAGCTTATCAAAGTTTTATTTTGGTTTGTTTAAGTTACTACATGATTCCTTATGAGTTCCTACATAGTCCTTTTTAGATAATTCCAGTATTCATTCATACAATGTAGGCGATGGGTCCTGGTGGTACTGGGGGATGTTCTAGTGTTCTAGTGTGGGAATTTCCAGTCATTTTCTATCTTCAATCTTAGAGTTACTAAGGTCACATGTAGTAGCATCACCATAATAACCCCCTTCACACCCCCCTCAGCACCCTGCTGCTGGTGGTTTACTCCTATATTACACATGGCTCTATTATTTATGACCCTCCGGCCGCGGCGATCCGGAGGCTGTAACCTCGCCGTGCTGCGAGGCCTCAGAGTGCCGGGACGCCGCCAAATCCCCGCCCTCATCACCGGCCGCGGCAGGCAGGCTAATGCATTTTGAGTGTTGTGATGTCGTAAGTGCCGGCGAGCAGGCGGCGCACACTCTGGCCGGACCCGAGGACCGCGGCTAGCGTCCCGGCGGAGCGTCTGTTTTCTTAGAGGATGTGTTATTTAGCAGAGCGCTGCTCCTGCACTTCCAGCACTGCATCGTCAGGACTTTCAACCATCAACCCTTAATACCCTTTCTGAAGTCAAGGGTATTAAACAGAGATTATTTTACTTTTGTTGGAGTAACTGTCTCTACAGTACTGTCATTGGAAAAAAGACTTTTGAAGAACATGGAAGAGCATTGTTGTGATGATTTAATTGCGTTCATCCACTTCAGGAAGTTGGATGATCACCATTTTTAATCTGGTTCACCTGTAGCAGCTAGTGAGCTTTTTAAGTCAAGTCAAGTCAAGTCAAGAGGCTTTACCTTTTTCCCCAGTCTCAAAAACACAGGAAGTAGAGGCATTGCTTTTGTTGGAGCAACTACTGGGGCTCTATATTGTACACTGCTCTTTGCTATCTTACACCCCGTCAACAGTCTATTTTCAGGCCTTGCGCCCGCACTGTTAACATAGTGTCAAAACTTAGTAATAAATCTACACTACACATCTGATGCTATGCTATGGTGATCTGGAGTGAGGTGTGTTCAGGGACATTTCTAGCCTATTTCTATCTTGGCAGGGGGAAATGCAGGAGCTCCACTGACTGATTAAAACCCTGACAACAGTCAAAAGTCAGTCAGCCAATTATATCTTGGCCATGTACAGTAGAAGCTCGCATACAGACTTTTAATTCAACAATAAACAGAATAAAGAATAAAATAATAATAATATTGCTGTTTCCTAAAATGAGCTGCACTGTTAAGATACAAATGCACCAAAGTCAGAGCTCACCTGGCTCTTAAGGAGAATGAAAACTGGCACACTGATTGCTTTATTTCACGCTATGTCGAAAAAACACCAGTTAATTAATAAAGAGATTTAGTACATGACTTTTACATGACTTTAGTTTCAAGCTTCGCTCACAATTCTGCCCACAAGAAGCTGCTCATAGAATATGCTGTTAGTGGACAATTCTCAACCCAACAGTGGCAATGAATAGTTTAAAAACTCCAGCAGCAATGCTGCACCTGATTCCATATGTGTTCCTACCCAACACAGAATAAAAAAAGCATCTCCAAACTTTTATCAGCTACTGTAGAAAGAATGATGTTTGTTGGAAATGAACATTTCTGGTTTATGAGGAGGAAAAGAACTCACGCAGAGCAGCACACAGTCAGAAATCTGCTGATTGGAGGTGAAAGTGCTGCATTCTGCATCTTTCAGATGAGTGACGCTGTTTATCTCTTCATTTCTGATGAAGCTCTGCGAATGCATTTTCTCTCCTTTAGAGAGAAAGAGAGAGAGAGAGATTACTGATAAACACCTCACCGTTCCTCCAGCAGCAGATCCCAATCTGATTACCCTCCCTGTCAATCTGAATATCAAATAATCATCTAAATAATTGACTCTTTGTTCCTCTTAAACACATTTTTCCACACCGGACTGAGCTTTTGTGAGTTTTTTTTTTTTTTTTTTTTTTTCGGCTCACGATTCAGACGATTCCATCCCAGAAACGCGAGACGACGCAGCTCGGTATAAAACGTGTGACGATGCGGGCCCACACCTCAATTTTAGGAGAAATAAATAAATAAAATGCAGAATAATGTGTTTAAAATCCAATTACCTTCTTCCTTCACTGGTAATGTATTAAACCAGCTCTAATCACACTGCATATCAGAATAGGCCGATTTAATCAGAGCTACAGTTAACCTTGCCTTAGGGTCACGCAATCAACTCTCCCCACTTTTCTTAAGAAGAACATTAAATATTAATTAAGGAGACTGATTATATTTGAACTATAATTATATCTTTATTTTGTTGCATCAGGGGACAAATAAATATACGCTATATGAATGTGTATACAGTATTATAAAGAAAAGTACAAAATGCTGAGAGACATTCTAAAAAAAACATAGTTTTACTATTAATTTAGCAATGAATACTAACTTTAAAATGTAAACTGTATCGAATCACAGGAAACAAGTAATGGATTAAGATCCATGAATAACGAGCCACAGGTAACAGACCAAGCGCAATGAATCATCATGTATAACAGGCAACAGGTAAAAGTCTCAGGTAACAACTCACAGGTAAAGAGTGTAAGTAAGGTGTTCTCAGGAAAATTTCTGACATACAGGAAATACAGGTGGGCCGCTGACCGATTAAAACCCTGACAACCGTCAACAGTCAGCCGTCCAAACACACTGCAGCACCCAAATCAAGCTATTACATCAATAATAAACAGAATAAAGAATAAAATGAAATTGCTGTTCTCGTAAATGAGCTGCTGGTGTATCTTCACAGCGTGAACGAGCAGCTCAGTAGCCTCTGCTGAGACCATAGACTGTGTATAGCTGGACAGAGCATCGTCTCTCAAAAGCGAAGCCACCACAGGTCGGGCGCCCCCTGCTGTTCGGTTGCAGAAAGCTGTGTAACACCACCTATCCCCATGGGTTTCAATGGCAAAACAGACAACTTTCAATCACGTTTTTTTTTTTCCAATATACTGTAATTCTACCTCCATTATTTAAATGCAGCAGCTAGAGTAACCTCTGCTTATTTTGTTAGTTTTTTTAAAAGTTATTCAGCTCTATTCAAAAAGGTGTGGTTATATAAGAGCTTAGTTACACCTAGCCGGGGTGGGACCAATGACTATATGGGGGGGACCATAGACTGTGTGAGCTCTGTGGAGGCAGCCCTCAGGGGCGGGGTTATTTAAATAAGTAGGCTGTCTCTCTCAACAGTCTTTCTCTCTCCTCTGGTCTCTACTGCGTAGACTCGGGTTTCAGGATCGCAAACATGGAGGAAGATTTTAGGCTTCATTTTCATTAAATGAATGGGAACGGCGACACAGCGGCCATCTTTTTTGCAGTCTCTGGCTGAGACACACAAAAAAGCAGAGTCCTGCATTACACAAAGTGCTGTGAAAAGAAGTGCAATGGGAGATGGGTAAATGGCTCACTCACACAGTCACTCATCCAAACACAACAGATTATGTATATATTTACTTACTAAATATCAGTGCTTTCCACATTTAAACAACATCCAGACTTTTAAATGCCTTTTAAATCTCATGTCCAGCTGTTTTTATTGTTTTTAGAAATGGAGAACATGGCAGAAATAATCGCCAACTTATCGATTAATCGAAAAAATAATCATCAGATTAGTCGACTACCAAAATAATCATTAGTTGCAGCCGTAATTGCACTCAGCCACAAGGGCTTTAGTGAGTGAGGTCAGGATGCTGATGATGATGATAATGATCATCCATATAATTTATCTTCAACTTTCCAACCCAACAGTTCTACTGCTCCACAGCTCAATGCTGAGGGCTTTAGGCATGGTGCCAATCAGTAGATTCATGTTTGTTCGGCTTGTTAGTCCTGTTTTATTGGCATTTCTATTGGCAATACTCTTCTACAGGGAATAAACAAGCTGTGTGTGTGTGTGTGTGTGTGTGTGCATTTTCACATCTGTGTCAGTAACGGCTGCAGCTTAAAATAGAAAGCATGCATCAACAAATATTTGGATTATTTGGTTTAAAACTCAATATGTAATATTTAACTGTTTCTAAAGCCTTCTGGTGTAAAGCCTGAGCGTTTGCAAGTGTGTGTGTGTGATGGGTTTGGCTTGGCCTTGATCATGTGGTGAGACATTAGCAACGCCTCAAAGTGACCTTTCCTCTCAGCGCTGCTCCAGTCTGGAGGTCAGCACAGTTTGAGGCCGGAACGTTAATAGCATCGAGTTCGGATTCGGGAAAAAAAAACTCGCCGCACTGCAGCCACCCACGCCGCGCCACCGCAACACCAAGGTTAAACAGGGGAAAGTTAAATCCTGACTTCTGAGTTCTTCAAACTGAACAACTCAACTCCAAATAAACAAATAAACCCATAAACAAAGAGTTCTTTACTCCATACCATCCGTACTACAACACAACCAGCTCCAAATGAGTTATTCGACCTTCCTCAACAGTGTTATTCAGTAAATAAGGGAATAAGCACTGCCACCATGATCGGGAGAATGCCAGTTTGAATCCCAGTCATGCAGCTTGCCATCAGCTACCAGAGCCCAGAGAGAGCAAAATTGGTCTTGCTCTCTCTCTGGGTGGGTACAGTACAATAGAAGGCACTCTTTCCTCTTATCATTCCTAGGGTGATGTGGATCAGCACAAGGCTGCATCTGTGAGCTGATGTATCGGAACCGAGTCTCTGCTGTGCTTTCCTCCAAATGCGCTGTGATGCTACTCGGTAATGCTGCATCAGCAGCAGCTCAAAAAGAGGCGGAGTCTGACTTCACATGTATCGGAGAAGGCGTGTGTTAGTCTTCACCCTCCTGGTGTGTTGGAGAATCACTAGTGATGGGGGAGTCCTGATGAGATGGTTGGGTAATTTGCCGTGTAAATTTGGGAGAAATTAGGAAAAAAACTTAAAACAAAATTATTTGAAAAGAGTGGCATTATATATTGATCCATGTAATGCATGTGTGACACAATATGCCAGGCATTGGCATGACGTTGTAGAGGTTCCTAATGGTGTCCTGATATAATCCAACTCATAAAGCTTGTTTAGGCAGATTCCTACACTGAAAAAACAAACTTTTTGGTATAGTAAAATATACTTAATTAACTTTGATAAAGTCTACACCGTAATACTAATATTCAGTCAAAACTAAAAAAAAATAAGTAAGAATATAAATATATACACAATTTATTCATGTAATAAATTTACTGTGTTGTGTGAGTAAATCTTACTAGAAACATCATAGTTATATTTACATGTTTTTTTGTCAATGTACATAAACCTAGAAATTCGAAGTAAATTTTAACCAAACAATACAACTAAAAAAAAAAAAGTCCGCGCATGCGCGTATGCGTGTTCAACTAGACTTGATACGCGCCTTTTTTTAAGCAAGTTCAGAGCAGTTCAGAGCCAGCACGGAGGTGCTGCTGCAAGACTGGATCCAGTCGGGTGTTAGGTAAGCTCCTGCTTTAAAGATAAGGTTGTGCCGGCGCTGCCCGCTATCTATCAGGCACGGCCAGCCGTGTTTTAGCGTTGCCCGCAAGCTGCCGGGCACGGCTAGCCGTGTTTTAGCTGCCCGCTAGCTGCCGGGCACTGCTAGCCGTGTTTTAGCTGCCCGCTAGCTGCCGGGCACGGCTAGCCGTGTTTTAGCTGCCCGCTAGCTGCCGGGCACTGCTAGCCGTGTTTTAGCTGCCCGGTAGCTGCCGGGCACTGCTAGCTGTGTTTTAGCGTTGCCCGCAAGCTGCCTGGCACGGCTAGTCGTGTTTTAGCTGCCCGCTAGCTGCCGGGCACGGCTAGCCGTGTTTTAGCTGCCCGGTAGCTGCCGGGCACTGCTAGCCGTGTTTTAGCGCTGCCCGCTAGCTGCCGGGCACGGCTAGCCGTGTTTTAGCTCTCCCGTTAGCTGCCGGGCACGGCTAGTCGTGTTTTAGCTCTCCCATTAGCTGCCGGGCACGGCTAGTCGTGTTTTAGCTCTCCCGTTAGCTGCCGGGCACGGCTAGTCGTGTTTTAACTCTCCCGTTAGCTGCCGGGCACGGCTAGCCGTGTTTCAGCGCTGCCCGCTAGCTGCCGGGCACGGCTAGCCGTGTGTTTTAGCTCTCCCGCTAGCTGCCGTTAACTGTGTTATGTAAACTGTATACTAAAATTATGTTAAAGGATTTGTGGGGTTCTGTTGTATGTTGTATTGTGTATAATGATTATAATCGTGTTTTATTTGAAACTGTTTGTTAGCCCAGAAAATGCTCTGAATGCATTGCCATGTTTCATTAACTTACAATCATTAAATCAAGTGTCACAGAATTTGACAAGGTTATCAAATTAACATTATTATACAATACTGTATGAAACATTACATTAAATAATAAGTGTTCCACTGCAAATGTGAAAATTAGTGACCAAATAACCAGGCATGTATACATTCCTAATGATGCCCATTCATGGTAAAGAGAAAACATATGTAATGCTCTCTAATTGATAAGATTAGTAAAATACTCAAATGAAATGTTTTTACATTAAAAAAAAAGTGTAAACATTTGTTAAGCTTAATGCATTAGGCTGCTTTTCATCAGTATTTTACAATTTTGGTTATCCAGTTTAGTCTTGTCATTTAGTTGTTATTATTCCAGTGTAAGTTAATTTGTAATGTGTTGTTCAAAATCATATTAACATTTTCTTTCAATTAACATTGTACCTGCAGGGTAGTGGCGGGTAAATTGAGGGCTGTGTGAGTGGAGAACACTCCAACTTTCATCTTGTTCAGGCAGGTAAGGATCTTTTGAGAATTTTTTTTTCTCTAGTCATTCCGGACACTGCATAATACCAGGATACAATTATTGTTCTATTGTTTTAATACTGCTTTTTTTCCCCTTCTTTTTTTTAGAGTCTCCTTACTTTCAGAACAAGCTGTTGCAGTGGACAGAATAGGCCTTAGGTCAGCTTAGGAGGAGGACAGACTTGACTGGTTTGAATGCTGGTGTCATCAGAGAGAAACAGTAGGCTTCCAGTATTATGAGATTATGTTATGTTATGGTTTTGCAAAATTTGCGACTTCAGGGCATCAAAACGTTTAGAGCTCTTAAAGCATTATAGGTTAAAACACCTACACAGCAATCAAGGCCACTCACTACCCTGCTTGTACTCTAACTGTCATTGTTCGTTTAAAGGTTGGGGTGCTCTTCGCGCACATTTGTCTAGAGACCATACACAAAGTGAACATTTAGGGCAAAATGTTTTTTCTTGTCTGATATGTAATTCATGTTTTCACACAGAGAGGCAATATTTTGAACATCTTGGAGCTCATCTGAAAAAGCACGAAACTGTTAACTGTGTTTTTAAAGATTGTGACTATAGTACTAATATATATTCAACCTTTGCCTCGCATAAAAGTAGGAAGCACAATCCTCACTGCCTTGAAGATTTTAAACAAATTGTATTACAAACATATTCTTGTCAGGCAACAGAAGACAATTTGTTGTTAGAAGAAAGTGAAGTTGCATCTGAAAAACCATTAGTCAGTGAGAGTGAAGATGTGGGTAAAGTCATTGTTGATCAGCTTTGTTCCTTATTTCTTAAATTAGACTGCGTTTTCAATGTGCCGAGTAGATGTATAGATGAGATTGTAGACGAGCTTCGGTTTATTACCTGTACAGCATCTGCACCCGTTGTAAGTAACGTTGTCCGTGACACGTTAGAAAAATATAACTGCACTGTTGAAGAATTGGCAGTAACAGATTTGGTAAATGGCATTTGTGAGTTAAATCCTGTAAGTGCAGCCTTAGGTGAAGAAGGTCCTCTTGGCACAGCATACCAGAGAAATAAGTATGTAAAGGAACTTTTCTCTATTGTTGAACCATTAGAGTATATCCTTGATGCAAAAGAGGGAAAAACATTCCAATATGTACCAATTTTGCAGTCCTTGTCACAAATTTTGAAAAATAGTGACATTCAGGAGAAAGTTTTTAGAGAAAGACCTTGTTCTTCTTGTCGATATAATAGTTTTCGTGATGGTTCCCACTTCCAGGAAAACCAGTTTTTATCTGGAGAGGAGCTAAGACTTTCAATACTACTGTACTCTGATGATTTTGAAATATGTAATCCGTTAGGAACCTCTCGTAAGAAGCACAAAGTAACCAGTGTTTACTGGGTTTTGGCTGATATTCCGTCTGTATTAAGGTCTACATTATCATCAATTTATGTGGCTGTTTTGTGCAAGGCAGATGACATAAAGAAATTTGGCTATCCTCGAGTGCTAGAGCCATTGTTAAATGATTTGAAAAGCTTTGAAGAAGAGGGACTTTTTGTACCCTGTTTGGGAAAAATCATAAAGGGCACAGTATTTTCTGTGATTGCTGATAACCTTGGAGCCCACTCAGTTGGGGGGTTTATTGAAAGTTTCAGTGCATCATACATTTGCAGATTTTGTATTGGAGAGCGGTCCCAGTTTCAGGAGCTTGAAGTCAGAACTGGAGCATTTCCCAGCAGAACAAAACACCACCATCAGTTAGATGTTGAAGCAGCACTGGCTAGTAACACCCATAGCCATGGCGTTAAGAGGCACTGTGCCATTTCAGAAAGGCTGAGTCATTTTCATGTGACAACAGGTTACCCACCTGATATATTGCATGATTTACTGGAGGGTATTGTACCTGTAGAACTGGCGTTGTGCTTGGACATCTTGATTAAGAAAAAGTATTTCTCTCTTGAAGAGCTTAACTGCATCATCCAGCGGTTTCCATATAAGTGGAAAGACAGGACAAACTGTCCCCAAGTTATACCACCAACATTTGCCTTGCGTAAAACCATTGGTGGAAACGCACACGAAAATTGGTGTCTACTGAGGCTGTTACCATTTATGATTGGCCCCAAAATACCTGAAGAGGAAGAGACATGGCAGTTGTTGATGACACTCAAAGATGTTGTTGAGTTGGTGATGTCCCCTGCCCATACAGATGAAAGTATTGGCCACTTAGATAGCCTAATTGCTGAGCATAGATCTAGATTTATCAGTGCTTTTCCTAAGGAGAAATTGATTCCAAAACACCATTTTGTAGAGCATTATCCAGGACTTATTAAAGCTTTTGGCCCTCTAGTGTCCTTATGGACAATGAGGTTTGAAGCAAAGCACCACTTCTTTAAGAAGATAGTGAGACACACTAACTGCTTCCGTAACATTTTGAAAACTATGGCAAGAAAACACCAGTGCATGATTGCATACCATCTCCACGGATTAAATGTAAAAAAACGTGCCGTTTCTGTATCAAGCGTATCAAGAGTTCCACTACAGGTAGTACATGAAAACATACAAGAATTCATATTGCAGAAGTTTCCTGAAGAAGCAGCTGTTCATTTCACAAGCAAAGTAGAATTTCAGGGCACCAGTTACGGTATTGGCATGATGCTGGTATATAGATCCACAGGTGGGTTGCCTGACTTTGCAGAAATACTGCAAATTATTGTTGTTCAAGACAGCTTAGTTTTTGTAGTTAAATTGCATAGTGCGTGGTACTTTGAACATTTTAGATGTTTTAAGCTGGAGTCCACAAGCATAGTCAAGGTAATAGACCAGTCAGAACTTGCTGACACACACCCATTGGCTGCCTATGCTGTGGAAGGCAATCGAATGGTTTCTCTGAAACACCACATCTGCTTATCAAACTAGGTGATGTATCACTTTACCTTTACTTTACCTAATTACAAGTATTGAAACTTGTAATAAAAGGTACTTTTTGAAATGCACATGCACATATTTGTAGCCTGCATTAATCATAGAATATTTAGTTTTTGCTGTTCTCTCATTAAATAATGTCTTCTTTCTCTCCAGACATTCTGCTTGACCAAGGCTGTGATGATGTCAGGCCCAATTCAACTGCGTGTTGTTATTGAAGATAGTCAAGTTCACAAGTTAGTCCTAGCAGGTGGAATCCCAAGCACTGTAGATGAACTTCTGGCAACAGCCCAGAATCATTTTCATCTCCAAGGAAGTTTTACTGTTATGTACATGGACAAAGATTTTGATGACCAGTTCTTCACTCTAATGTCAACCGATGTGATTAAGGACAAAGACACAATCAAATTGGTTAAAACAGAACCGTCTGTTGTTCTAACATTTACTCCCATCTCTGAGACTGATGCTTCCTCCCCAGCAGCGTCACTGGATCGGTCTTTCCAGGATGATGGTTCTTCAGTGAGTTCATCCGACACAGTCATTATACAACAGCCCCCAGAGCATCGATCTCAACCATGGCCTGTTGATTTTGTGGTTCCCACCTTTTCATTTAATGTGGAAATGCTCCTCCAAGCAGGATGCAAGGCTTATGAAAGTGATGGATCACTCCTTCAGAATCCAAGCATAAACTCTGACATACTAGAGAAACTTGCTGAAGCAATATTCCACTACACTGCCTACCCCACTGGTCTGCAAATACAGGCAGTTGTAGAATCTCTGATCAACAAGTATCCATGCTTAAAAGAGCCTGGAACCTCCTTTTCTGGAATGTATGGGTGGCAGCAGCGTCTAAAGTACAAGATGGCAAACTACCGTTCTAAAATGAGAAAACAGGTACCTTGTCCTGAGCTTGATATCAACTCCTTGAAAAGGAAGTCCCCTGGTGAGAAAAATCCTGCTAAAAATTGCAAGAGACCGAAGAGGGCAGAAGTGAACTACCTTCCTCCACACCCAAGTGGAGAAACGAGCAACAGTCTGGAGAAGGAAAGACAAGAGCTTCTTTATGAAGTAAAGAAGAAGAACAACACCAAGGTTATTCAAGACAAAATGGCCAAAACGTTCTCCTATCGAAGGATTGAGGTTGTGAGTGGTAGTCCAGCGGCGGATGAGTTCAGAGAGAGATGGCCTGCTTTGTTTTGTGAAGCTGAGGTAGGTGAACCGCAAATTTAAAAAATGTAAAAAGAAAAATTCTCACATTGTTAAATTTTTTTTTTAGTTTTTGAGTTGATAAACATATAGTAGGAACACTCAGTAGTAGGATTTCCGTTCTCTTCATTTTGTATCAGATCATGTGGTCCAGTTCCTAATGTACTCTTCACTTTTTTGTGATTTCAGATCAAAGAGGAATTCAGGAGAATAACTACGGTTTCCTTAGAGCAGACCTTCATGCGCAAACTTGACTACTACACTCCAAAACTTCTTGCCCTGATGAAGGTCAAAGGAGGTGTCGTGGGGACCAAGCTGAGACCACACTTGGACAAAATGTGTCAGGTGTGTTCTTTTTCTTTTCTAATTTGTTGTTCATTTTTAAGGTACATAAATACAGCCCCATGCATGTACATACAGCACAAATCCTATCACTGTGTAACTTCTGAGTACTCTTTGTCAAGTGAGCACACAAGCATTTATTTGCAAGGAGCAGTGACTTAGGCAACACATTTTGTTGTGAATCATACATTGGATGAGCCATGCGTAATGATTCGTTGTCTTCATTTGTTTGCAGGATCAAAGCATTGAAATGAGACGAGATGCTATTATCCGCAGCCTCATACTGTACCTTGGTGAGAAAGAAGAAGAACTTTTTAAAGATTGCCTGGTAATTCCTTTTTTCTATTTTCAACAGTACAGTTTAAAATTGATGTGCAAGTTTACTTTAAAATTAACAGTGGAAGGCATGAAGCGAGCTTAGTCATAAATGGTCAAAATCTTATATTGAGGGGAGGGAGGTGGGGTAAGTATATTCTCAAGAATTGCAAACCAGCACAGTTAACCGTCCGTACAAATTTCACTGTAAATAGATTTCATTTATCTCTCCCTTTTTTCTTTTTTTTATTTTAGCAAGCTGTGCTGGGAAAATTTTATTTCAACTGATTCTGAATGTTTCATTTTTGTTTTCTTTTCAATTTTATGCAGGAAGATAACCGCAGTGACGTGACTGAACACCTCCTTAAGATATTGGTCATCCATGGTGCTGAGGGAGAGGATCCAGTGGATGTCTCAATCCTTCTTGATGGTGCAGAGATCTTGCCGGGATGCTGCAACACTGCCAAAGCTTGTGCGCTGCTCATGGGGCTAATTTATGCTCTGAATCTGGCATACCCTTTGTCACTGCGATACACTTTTGAGGTGTTCCAGAAGCTTTTCCTGGAGCTGGATGTAATTAAACTGTCCCCGAAGGTACAAGCTTTAAAGTCAAAGTTGCTGTCTTAAGGACTACTGCAATGGCACATACTTCTCAGCTGATGGTACATCCTGATTGACTGGTCAGCAGTTCAGTTCATTTCAGTTTGCTGACCACTACACTGGACCTTCCTCTCACAAACTGCAGTTTGTTGTTCCATGGGACTGTCCACTGTCCAGACACCCAGACCTTGAATTTCATTTTTAGGTATGTGCTTGGCCCCAATGGCTGCAGTGATGTACTGTTTGCATTGTTGTGGATAATTTACAGGATTCTGAGTTCCTTTTCTTGACTGTTTTATGGGACATTGCCCAATTTTCCCTAGTCCTCAAAGTTTGCTTTGTAAGTCATGCCTCAGTTCTTATTGGTAAGTCCTGACTTTTGCCCAGGTTCCTGTCGCTACAGTTGTAAAGTAGGTATTTCTTTACAGTGAGCCATTTAATTTCAAATCACTCATACTGCTCTCAGCTGAATGTACAAGTGATACAAAGTAATTCCACAGATGTTAAAAAAATGTTTTAATGTGTTTAGTGCACAGTTTCAGACTGTTTGAATGTTTTAATTACACTCCATTGTTTTACTGCATTCACTCTCAAATATTGGTCATGCGAACATTAAGTGGCTTCTAATATTGACCAAATAAATGGTTGAAATATATTGTATTTGTTTGTTTTTTTTATCATAAATGTACATTGTGTACATAGAGACATCATTTGGTAAAGTTTACGTGCATATAATGAGTAATATATATTTATATAACCAAGTAATTTACAATGTAAAACAGAAAAAAGCATATAGAATTAAAGATATTATTTTAACATATTTACTTAATTTTTTTATGTAATGACCTTTCTGTCTATGAAGGAAAACTAAATGAACTTTACCTAATCAGTTTAAGTACATATCATTTTTGAATTAAATATAATTAAGTAACCTTTACTTAATGACTTCAGAAAGGTTAGGATTGGTGGCATGTACATTTTACTTGATTTTTGCAAGCAAGTTTTACTTGATATTCCATCAGTAAAATTTACTTAAAAAATGCTAGTGCAAATTGTTACGAGGATTTTATTAAGTAAATCTTACAAGTTATTTTTTTCAGTGTACACAGTTCCTGCAGATTTTTTGATAGGGGGTGGTTTAACTGTTTAACTAATTAAACAGATAAAAGTCTGGGGAAATTAATATGAATATGATTAATTTTCACAGTCTTTTCAAAGCATATCTGAACTTTAGCTATTAATTCAACTGTTGAAATTAGCTCAACAACTAGTTAGCTAGCTAGCTAACTAAACTATTGCAAATTCCTACAGCTAAACATAGGTATGCTATGCTAGTTGGCTACCTTAGACCTACAATAATAATGAAATCTCCTACAATTATGTTAAGTTATGTAAAATACAAAGTAATATGATAATATGTAGGTATATTTAGGCTAAGTTTAACACTTAACATCTTTTCCATAAGGCAAAAATATTTTCTCTTGAGATAATATGTGTAGAGGTTCACCAATCTTGCAAAAACTGCATCTATTAATGGTTTTACAGTTTCAGAAAAACATTCCTCAGGGTAAAATTGTGAAAAAAATTCATATACAATTTTAAATTATGAGCATGTGGTGAACTGTCTTTTTATTTATACTGATTTACTACATCTGCGTCTCAACGTCTTTGGATTTGAGACCTTTCATGTTTGTCAGTATTGCCGCTCTCTGTGACAGGAGGTGACGTGGGATAAAACCTGGAAAACGGCATCCGGCATCAGTCGGGAAGTCTCAGTGGGCGATGGAGAGGAAAGTGTTTCCCCGTTTAGTGAAAAATCATAGGCACTTGTATGTTGGCGGGGGGGTAAACGAGCCGCAGTTAAAAGCTGTGGGTGCGGAGAGAAAGAGCGAGGGCAGCGATTGATTGGAAAATGGTGTTAGAAAGTGTTGAAATAAATGATCCCCCACCGGCACCGGAGAGCCGTTGGCCTTTCACACGTCGTGGTTCCGTACGTTCAGCTCCTAAAGTGCTTAAATCATTACAGGTTCCTTTGGTTTGAGCCTCCCTTCAACCACCCAACGTCCTGCACCTCCCGCGTCCATAAAGCCTGTGTTTATCCTCCGCCCAGGCGGACGCACTTTACCTGCCTCCACACATCGATCCCCCGCAGTTCCTGCTCTTCCTCCGCCGGCTGGAATGTCTGATATCACTCTTTCAGGGCTGCTTTGAGCACAATAGCCCAAACAATCCATATAATCTAACCTTCAGGAGATCTCAGCACAGCTGAAGAATAAAATGGCCCTCATTCCTCGCCATCGATTGTCTGGAGTCCTCGCTGAAACCCTGCTGTCTCGGGGGGTTGGTTTCTGCTGTCTGTTACGCACCATAAGCAGCACTATGTGAATGAATATTCAATTCTGAATACAAAATAAAAAACTCAGAACAGCTGAGATCTGCTGTGTAAAAGTGATTCAGTGGATTAAAGCATCACCATCACTTTGAATCCGTCACAGAAGACTGCAGGTTCAAATCCTGATCAGGTCATGCCACTTCTCCATCAGCAGCCGGAGTCCGAGAGAGAGCACAATGTTTCGTGCTGTTTCTCTCTGGGTGTACAGTAGGTGGTGCTCTCTTTTTTCTCATCATGTTTGTTTATATACTGCATAGGATCGTGCTACTTCTCCATCAGCAGCCGGAGTCTAAGAGAGCACAATTAGTCATGCTTTCTATCTATCTATCTATCTATCTATCTATCTATCTATCTATCTATCTATCTATCTATCTATCTATCTATCTATCTATCTATCTATCTATCTATCTGTCTGTTTTTTGTAAGTCCACCCTTATGTCCATCCATTCGCCCATCTATCTGTCTATCTATCTGCCTTTCTGTTTGTCTGTGTCTGCCCATCTGTCTGTCTTGTTTATCTGTTTGTCTGTCTGTCTGCAATATCTGTCTGTCTGTCTCTCTGTCCCTTGTCTGTATATCAATCCATCCTCCCATTTGTCAGTCTGTCTATGTAACTGCCTTTATGTCTGTCTATATCTGCTTATCTATTTGTCTGTCCTTGTCTGTCTGTCTGTTCATCTGCCTGTCTGTCTCTTTGTCTATCTATCTATCTATCTATCTATCTATCTATCTATCTATCTATCTATCTATCTATCTATCTGTCTGTCTGTCTCTGTTTGCATACTGTATGTATCTATCTCTATGTCTCTGTGTCCGTCGTCCTTATGTCCATTCTCTGTCTGTCTGTCTGTCTGTCAATGTCTGCCCATCTGTTTGTCTGTCCTTCTGTCCATCCATCTGCCCATCTGCCAGTCTGTTTGTTCACCTCTTTATTTATCTATCTATCTATCTATCTATCTATCTATCTATCTATCTATCTATCTATCTATCTATCTATCTATCTATCTGTCTGTCTGTGTGTCTGTCTGTCTGTCTGTCTGTATGTATTTTTATCTCTTTATCTCTCTGCATATTTATCTGCCTTTCTGTCTATGTCTGCCCATCTGTCTGTCTGTCCTTCTGTCTGTTTACCTCTCTTTCTGTTTGCATATCTATCTCGGTAGATAGATAGATAGATAGATAGATAGATAGATAGATAGATAGATAGATAGATAGATAGATAGATAGATAGATAGATAGATAGATAGATAGATCCGTTCTATATGAGCAGGTGAAGCTGTAGATGTGACGTGTGTTGGGATGTGGGTGACCATCACACCACATCAATACTTTAATATCATTTCATCACTTACAGTACTTTAAACTGATATACAGTACAGACATGTGACAGCTCAATATCATCAGTCTATAATTAAAGTCACCATGTGCAGAGGGTCAGTGCAGCTCTTACAGTAAGAGAAAGGCCCGTATACTCCGTGTCCTCCCTGCGCTGGCGGCCGAGGCGTGGACCGCCGGCAGAAATTGGTTCTGTCAACATTAGAGTTGATGTAGTGACATTTGTCACTTAATTAACTCTCTGAGAAAAAGACGAAGCGCCCGGCGCTCCCGTAAGGATAGAAATATCGCCTGAACTGCAATTATCCTCCCTGCACCCTCAGCGGAGGACCGTCCGCAATGAAAAGATCATTTTTATACATTAACTTTATTCCTCACTCTCAACACTTTCAGAAAATTGATAGCGCTGGGGCGTAATGTGTTTTGGGCAGAGATGAGTTTTACGTTTGCTCAGAGGGAATTATAATAGGATGATGAGGAGGGCGGAGGACAAAACAGAGAAAAAAACATTTAAAAACAACACTGAAAATCATATCTGTAGCCTGAATACAGAACTAAACTACTGATCTACTGTTTCTATCTGTCTGTATATTCATCTACCTGTCTGTCTGTCCTTTCATGTGCCCATCTTTTGGTCTGTCTGTCTATTTATCTACATACTAATCTGTCTGTCTGTCTGTTTTTCTATAGGATCAGCCTACTTCTCCATCAGCAGCCAAAGTCAGAGAGAGTGCAATTGGTCATGCTTTTCTGTCTATCTCTGTATCTGTCTGTCTTTTTGTCCATCCGTCCTTTCATCCATCTGCCTGTTCATCTCTCTATCTGTCTGTCTATCTGTCTGTTGCTCTGTCTGTACATCTATATATATCTATCTATCTATCTATCTGTCTATCTGCCTTTATATCTGTCTGTCTGTCCATCCATCCATTCATCTGTCCATCTGTCTGCCCCTCTGTCACAATGTCCATTCATCTATCTATCTGCCTGTCTATCTACTTGTCTGTCTATTCATCTATCTATCTGTCTATTTATCTACATACTAATCTGTCTGCCCATCTGTCTGTTTCTCTATAGGATCATGCTACTTCAGTAGCCGGAGTCAGAGAGAGCACAATTGGTCATGCTTTCTCTCTGTCTGCCTGTCCCTATGTCCTTCTGTCCACCCATCTGTCTGTATGTAGGTCTATCTGCCTTTCTGTTTGTCTATCTGCCTGCCCATCTGTCTGTCTGTCTGTTGATCTGTCCATTAGTCTGCCCATGTTGGTTTGTCTATTTATTTATCTATATATCTATCTGCCTTTCTGTCTATCTCTCCATCTGTCTGCACATCTATCTGTCTTTATTTATGTCTATTTATCTATCTATGGCATTGGCTGTTTAGTGATGCTCCATTAGTGGAAGTTGGAAAAGAGGCGGAGTCTGACTTCTCCACGTCTTTTTAACAAGAAGTGGTTAAAATACTATTCTCTCTAATCTCTCCATCTATTTAAAATATATTTATTTTATTTTTCAAGCACATATTGGAGCATTTGTATTGTTCCAGATTACTATTTAAATATATATTTATTTTATTTTTCAAGCACATATTGGAGCATTTGTATTGTTCCAGATTACCTGTACGTATATCTGTTCAACATGTTGTGTTTTATGATTGTTTAGCTAATGCTTTTCAAAAGAAAGAAATAAAAATCGTTTGTCGGATTATAACTGTGTATAACCGTGCAGAATATAAAACAGGTGGCTGCCCTGGTGACCAATCATATTTCGATGTAGGCTATATTTATCAACATGTGGGGGTTTCTCAGTGACCATACTAATTAACCCATTGGACCCACTGAGAGACTCAAAATGTAAATTCTGGGGGTTCTGGTCCACTTAAGACACCTGCCTGTAACATCTCATCAGAACGGCCTCCAGCGTAGAGGAACTGTTCGTTCTGTGGTGGGTCTGAGGGTGGTACCCTCCTCTGAAGAATCCTAATTACCCCTATACTGAAGATAGTAATTTACAGCGTGCTTCATAAATGAACTAAACCTCCAACATTTAAATAAGAGCTAAGAACACATTTATACCAAGTTAAATAGTTAATACATTTCAAATATGTCTATATTTAAAACCATATTTCAAAATAATATTGGTTTATTCTAATATGCCACAGCAAATTCCAAATGCCAAACAGAAATGTAGTAGACCACTTAAAGTAAATCTGATTTTTTTTATACCATGTTATGTTTGTAGGCTATAGGCTATGCTAAACACTCCTAAACTTACCTTAAGCTGCAGAAGTGTATTTATTAACTAATAATTGTTTATTATTTTATAAAGAAAATGCAATTCTAAAGCAACATTTACCTCAGTAGTGCTACTCTGATCATAAATGTATCTCAGCAGTGCCATTCCAATTTTAAATGTACCTCAGCAGGGCTATTCTAATTAAACATTTACCTCAACATCTCAATCTAATCATAACTGTACCTCAGCAGTGCTATTTTAATAATAACTAAACCTCAGCAGTGCTATTCTTATCATAAATGTACCCCAGCAGTGCTATCCTAGTCACACATTTACCTTAGTATAGCTAATACTATTCTACCTCAGAAGTCCTATTCCAATCATAGATTTATGTCCGCATTGCTGTTCCAATCAGATATTTGTCTTATCAGTGTTACTCTAATCATAACTGTACCTCAGCAGTCCTATTTCAATCATAACTGTACCTCAGCAGTGCTATTCCAATCAGATATTTGCCCCACCCATGCTATACTAATCATAACTATACATCAGTAGCCTTATTAAAATCATACGTTTACCTCAGCAGTGCTATTCTAATCATAACTGTACCTCATCAGAGCTATTCTAATCACAAAAGTACCTGATTATAGCTATTCTAATCATAACTATACCTCAGCAGTGTTATTCTCATCATAACTGTAACTCAACAGTGCTAATCTAGTCACACACTTACCTCAGCATAGCTATTCTAATCATATCTGTACCTCAGCAGTCCTATTCTAATCATAACTGTACCTCATCAGAGCTATTCTAATCACAAATTTACCTCAGTATAGCTGAATCTCAGCAGGACTATTCCAATCATAAATTTACTTTAGCAGTGCTATTCTAGCCATATATTTACCTTCAGAGATCCTTAAGAGAAAAATAATGCAATATTGCTTGGTATAAAATATTTGATATTTCAACTTATTCTTTCCTATTGGTTGCCAAATATTCAGTGCATACCTAACGGGAAATCTGCATGACATAACTAAATGTCTCCAAACTTTTCACTGGCCACCAGAGCCTTTGCACGTCTACACTGATTCCTTCAGGTGATGTAAACAGTGGGGATTGCTGGGGGGGGGGGGGGGGGGGGGGGTTGGGGTGGTTGTTAGCCTTGTGTTTTGGGCTGAATTGAAATGGCTGAAGTTGCGGGTTCAGCAGGAGCGGCAGGATGGATGGGATTGGCCTTCACTGCGTTGATGAAAGGCGTCGCATCTCCCTGACACCTCCTTCGACCGCCTCAAATCACCCAATATTCTGCTGACTCTACAGGAGGCCACATGGACCACTACAGGGGTCCGCCGAGCCGCTTGTAACCCCCCCCCCCACGATCCCTCCCAACACGAACAAGCTCATCATTTCAGCTCTTTAATTTCAAAATCTCTCTTCTTATGTTTCCCGTGTGGAAAATCGCTAATCAGAAGCGCTCTGAACCCGGCCCGCTGCGGAGGCCGACTGAAGTCCGGCAGATTAGGCGGTAAGTGGTGGGCGGAGCTTACTTTTCTAACGTCCTGCTGATTTTTGAGGGCTGTGTGGAGCTTTAACCAGCCTACAGCAAACGCTCTTCTTACAGCGGATTAAAGACTGCAGGAAAACTATCTTTAGAAAAACTTGATTTGAGCCAAAGATTGTTGGAGCCACGGGGGGTGAGCTGGCATTGAACAAACCACGTTTAAAAAAAGAGGAGCTCAGAAAGCATGAAGAATCGAGTTCAGCTTATGTATGGCAGTATAGGCTGAGACTTGCGGAATTCACCCTTGAATGCCAGATTTCTGTATTAAATTTAACAACCGGGTGTTGGCACATGTGCTGTGGGCCAATTCCTATATTATACTAAGCAGCCGGGATGACTACGTTACCCAGAACACACCACAACACGACATCACACACTCACATGATCAAATGACTCTGCACATGGCATCTTTAGGAAGCCTATCACCAGAATACTGAACACCTGGGGACTCATGGTAAAAGACTGCGCAGAACTCTTATAATCATAACTGTACCTCAGCAGTGCTAATCTAATTATAAATTTACCTCTGTAGTCTCATTTCAATCATAAATTTACCTCAGCAGTGCTACTCCAATCCCACCTTTACCTCCGTATTGCTATTGTAATCAGAACTGTACTTCAATAAAACTATTGTAATCATAACTGTATCTCAGCAGTGCGATTCCAATCATAAATGTACCTCAGCTGTGCTACTCCAATCATAAATTTACCTCAGTAGTCTTATTCCAATCATACATTTACCTCAATAATTTTATTCCAATCATAAATTTACCTCAGCAGTTCTAATCTAATCGTAACTATACCTTGGTAGTCTTTTTCCAATCGTAAATTTACCTCAGCAGTGCTACTCCAATCCCACCTTTACTTCAGTATTGCTATTGTAATCATAACTGTACCTCAGCAGGGCTATTTTAATCATTAATTCACCTCAGTAGTGCTATTCTAGTCACACATTTACCTCAGTATTGTTACTGATAAATATAATCCTTCAGATCACTCCTTTTTGTAAAAAAAAATATTATTTGCATCTGCACGTGACTAAGATCTGCCTGATCATGACACCTACTGTAAAAACATACTTTTAGAAGTGCTTTTTTATATCAATATTTATAAGCAAAAACACAGAAAAAATGCAGCTAAAGGATCAGGTTGATCATGTTTAAGTAATATGTAACATGATTGAGATAAACAAACTATAAACTGGGATCCTTCTGCTTGTTTAAGGCCAACAAATTTAGTTCAGAAACGCTCTGCAGCCATATACACTCGAAAAACCGGTCATGAACAAATGGACATTTAATCCAGAACCCAGCCAAAATCTGCATGAATATTTCATAATCAGCCCAGACAAAAGGGTTTCTGAGAGATCCTTCTAGAAGAGCCCACAAGCTCGAGCCGTTCCTCCGCAAGAGCCATAAATCACCAGCAGCAGCGTCGCTTCCCGCTAGGCTAAAGGGCCGCCGCCGTAGCCGAGCTGATTGGCAGCGCTCTCTCTCTCCAACTGTCATCAGCAACAATCCCCGTCATAAAATTTCATAAGCATAAATTACAGCGCCTCACTCAGTGTTCTTCATGTATATTAAATTGTCTGTGTCTAAATCGATCACTATACGAGCCGGGGCGTGCGGCGCGACGAGTGGCTGTACAGCTGCAGCTGTTTATACAATGGCTCCAATTTATCAGCGCTGTTTACCACGGGACTCAATTTACACCCGCTTGCCCAAATGAAGATACACGAGAGACGCGGCGCGAGGAGAAAAAAAAAACATTTCGGGGGTGAAGCGCCGCCGACGCCGACCCGCCGCCTTTTCCGTTCGGCTCATTCTCTTATTATTCCAGTCGGAGAGTCGGGGAGTCATTCCGCCGCTAAAATTACAAAAACAGAACACAATTTACGCACGCTGTTTACTCCAGATGCATGGCGATCAGGGTGTGAGGGTACGGTATAATCGGTATAATATAATAATGCTTTAGTTTAGTTCTGATTCCAAACGTATAGAAGTGCATCTTAAAATGATATTAAAATTATATGCAGTACAAGCCAAAAGTTTAGACACACCTTCTTCTCTTTTTCAATGTGTTTTCTTTATTTTCATGACTATTTACATTTTTTAGATTCTCACTGAAGCATCAAAACTATGAATGAACACAGTTATGTGGAGTTTTATGTACTTAACAAAAAATGAGCTGAACCTCCACAGTCACCAGACCTGAACCCAATCCAGATGGTTTGGGGTGAGCTGGAGCTTCACAGAGTGAAGAAAGCAAAGGAGCAACAAGTGCTAAAAAAAACACCTCTGGGAACTCCTTCACCTTCAAGACTTTTGGAAAACGTTTCATTTCAGGTGGCCACCTCTTGAAGCTCATTGAGAGAATGATGCCAAGAGTGTGCAAAGCAGTAATCAGAGCAAAGGGTGACTATTTTGAAGAAACTAGAATATATATATATATTTTTTTTTTCCCGTTATTTTACCTTTTTTGTTAAGTACACAAAACTCTACATGTGTTCATTCATAGTTTTGATGCTTCAGTGAGAATCTACAATATAGATGTATTACATACAGATCAGTGATCTATTTTAAGCGTTTTTATTTAATTGTTGTAGTTGATGATTATGGCTTACAGCCAATTAAAAAAAAACATCAGTGTCTCAGAAAATTAGAATATTATATAATAAAACCAATTGGTACAGTATTTTTGGCAGTGTGGGCAGTGTGCCAAGTCCTGCTGGAAAATGAAATCCAAACCATTACTGATTGTGGAAACTTCACACTAGACCTCTTGAGCCACATGAACTGTGCGTCTCTCCACTCTTCCTCCAGAATCTGCTCCCTTAATTTACAAATTAAATGCAAAAACTAAATTTCTTGATGATCAGTGATGGTTTAGATAAAGAGACATGGCTGTCATCTGCTGATGTTGATCCACTGTGTTTTATTATCAAGTCCAAAATTCTACAGCACTTCATGCTTTCATTTTTTCAAAAGTACTGATTGGTGAGTTCAGTAGAGTCTTTGTATGGTGTTTCAATCTTTGGACAATGCTCGCCCACACAAAACAAGGGTTTATAACAAGATAATAGCGCCTTCTTTCAATTGTAGAGTTTCAGTTTCATTACATTGCAACTATCAACTGCTTACTGGGGAATATGGTTATATGCATATAATATAAATGCTCGTGTTTGAAAGAGTCTAAAGCATTGGCGTAAGAACTCGGTGGGATGGGTGGGATGTGTTCCACCCAATATTGGGAATAGGTGGAAATTGTTTTAAAATAAACTTTTTTTAGAAAAAGAAAGCACGATAAAAAAAGTACTTCTGCCAGGAAAAGCAAAACTTCTGGGGATTTTCATTCTCGAAATAAAGTTAAAGCTCTAAAGACGTGGGTGCACGCTCCCGAGAGAGGGTGCTTTTCCTGGCGGGGGTGCTGAATTCGGCACAACACCATTTTTACCCACGAAGTCAGTGATTAAAGCAGAGAATTGCAACAATAAATAACAATATACTGCAATAAAAACGACTTCTGAACAAGATAATGTCTTGTTCTGCTGACAGACTGGAAGTGTTTGGGTTATCTAACATTTTAAAGTCACTGTAGCAAATTTGTCCCTCCCCACAATGTCAAATTCGCTCCTATGCCCTTGGTCTAAAGCAATCTGTTCACTTCATTTCATGTTAAAGTTAAATCAGTTAAATCACGTCATGTGGGAAGTATTTATATAGCATTTATGAGGCGCTGGGTTAAGCCGAACTCGCAGGCGACATGTTGACTGTGTATAAAGCGAGCTCTGAACTGACTTTGAAGTGGCTTTCAATAGTCCTACTTTTGTGGACGGAGTGAAAAAAAATAAAAAAATAAAAACTCAGCCAGACCATCAGAAGTGTTGGGACGTTGCGTGTGTGTGTGTGTGTGAGACAGAACCGAGTGTGTGTGAGTGTGTTAGTGTGTGTGTGCACACTATGTAAGAAGACTGTTTGAAGTGGGAAAGCAAAGTGCTTCACAGTCCATCTGGGCCCAATCAGTGGTGCGGGTGGATGGTGTCACGAAAGTTCTGGAGATTTCTCCACTTTAGCTCCAGATCACCTGACCTCATCTGCATGCAGGGCACTGGGCGGGCGCGCCGACGCCGTAACGAAGGGCCGCCGGCGCTCCGTCGCTCGTTTCCCGCTTTTTTTCCCGCTCTTTTTTCCTCTCTTTTGTAGGGTTGTGTTATTAGCTCTGGAGAAGTAAGGCCAAATATATCACAGAAAGCTTTCTGCGAGCAGCTTGACCACGCTGCCCTCGCTCCTGAGCGGGTAATTCATCATATTCAGTGCCGCCGGATCCCTTATCCCCCATTCTTCTGACGTCTTCTCCAACCTGGGCTTGGATGACGTCCATGCCGGAGTGAGGGAAGTATAGAAAAGGCTTTGTGCTGCTGCTGAGTGGCGGAGAGGGTGTTTTAATTCTGTGGGAGAGAGAGGTTTTTTAAGAGTCTGAGTTTTGTGAGTTAGAGACGTGGTCATTTGGTCTTCAGTACACTGTGAAACCTAACAAGTCAACCAGTATGACCAAGCTTCTGGAAACTTTCTATATACAGTACCAGTAAAAAGTGAGGACACACCTTAAATTCACTGTTTGTCTTTTATATTATTTAAAAATGTTCTGCTCATTGTAGATTAATACAAAAGTCACTCAAACTATGAAGAAAAACATATTATTAAACATTATTATTTCGTCAAAAAAAGTTTTCCACCTCCACCGCCTTCAGGGGGTTGGTTTCTCCGTGGTCCAGATGTATCAAGACCTGGGCTTATGATGGGGCCTACTCCAGAGACTTTATCTAGAAAAGACTGAGTTTCTACAGGGGTTGGACAATAAAACTGAAACACCTGGCTTTAGTCCACAATAATTTATTGTGGTGACGGACAGTTCTGGTGGAAACAGGGGAGTTGAGGTGAACAATGAAATTCTGTTTTGTATGTTTTTTGGATATAATCCGGGTTAGCACCCGAACATCCCTTTCAGACAGCTTCCTCTTACAGCGTCCACAGTTAATCCTGTTGGATGTGGTTGGTCCTTCTTGGTGGTACGCTGACATTACCCTGGATACCGTGGCTCTTGATGCATCACAAAGCAATTTGTCCTCTTTTGAACTCTGGTATGTCACCCATAATGTTGTGTGCATTGCAATATTTTGAGCAAAACTGTGCTCTTACCCTGCTTACCTACCTTTCAGTTTCATTGTCCAACCCCTGTATATAACCTCTTTATAATATGCATGTATTTTTGTTAAGCATTAAATATTTCAACTAAGCATTAAATTAAGAAACTGTAGTTCTGAGAGCGAAGGACTGAAGTGTAGCTTACATACATGTTTTAACTGGTAAAACACTAAACATTTACTAATATAATGTTGGGAAAATTACAGGTACAGGAAAATTGAGGGACTTCAGCCCTTAAAGATGTTATTTCATCATTTTTTCATTCATTTTAAAATGTTTACTTTTTTTAAAAATGTTTTTAGTATGAATGAATCCCAAAAAAAAAAGTGCTTCGGTGTTTCTATTAAGCCCTGTTTTAGATTACTGAATTAGTGGTCTGTGAAGAAAGACAGGATTTTGCTTTTGCTCATAAATATTCATACATGCAAACATATCGCCTCTGATTGGCTAACAGCACTGCAGCAGAGAACACCTACCTGCTGCCTTCCTCCCACAGTCAATTTTACAGCTCTAAAACTCAAAAGAACAAAATGTTTTAGAGATACAGCCTTAGTTATAAAGATACAGCACTGAGTATTAGGTAATTAAGTTAACCCTTAAACTTCGCTAAACTTAACTCACGGTCAAGAGACGTTATCAATGCCGTGAGCCGAGCTAAACTAACGCTACTAAACTTACCTCAGATTTGGTGATTCAATGCTTGGGCAGTTTTACCACATCAAAGACCTGCTATATATCATAAAATCCACTCTATGTCATAAAATCTGCCAGCTTTGGCTGGTGTTCCGTCGAGTTGTGCTACCTTGTCAAACCCTGCTTCCCTAGTGTATAATTTAAGATATTTGTAAAACATGGAATCAACCGGAGATCCGATTTAAATCTATAGTTCCTTACACCTTCCACAAGATAGCTAACTAGCTCTGTAAACAAAAAAAGTTGTAACCTCTGCCTGTGGGCGGTCCTGAGCCAAGCTGGGCGAGGCCATGAAGTCTCTGTTTGACTTCAACACTTATTTCTGAGGATTTTCTTTTACTAGCTGCTGCACACAGTGGAGGCTGAGAAACAGTTTCATATGCAGCATCATATACAACTTAGAGAGACCTACTGTATTTCACAAAAAAAAAAAAAAACAAGAAAAAGTAGATTTTAGCGTAAGGAGACCTTTAACCCTCACATTTTGCACCCTCTTGAAACCTTTGTGGCAAAAATGTACACGCACAAAAAACTGCTATTAAATCATTATACATTTATATTTCTTTTCACTTTTTTCATAAATCACTTAATCACTTAATTTCAGACCTACTCAAAACTACCAAATATGAATTAATTTTCAGAATTTTAACCTCTTAAATGACAGTTTAATTATTTTAATTATAGATTTTTTTTTTTTTTTGCAAAAAAAAAAACCACAAACAGTTGATTATTTTCCATAAAACAAACAGTAGACAGATGGGGCATTGGTGGTAATTAGAGTCTTGGATATGTCAAAGATTAGCATCAAAATTGTTCTGATTGCATTACTGTTTTTTTATTTTTAGTGTCAGATTCCATATTTTGCACCCTCTGGACACCTTTGTGGCAAAAATGTACACGCACAAAATCAGCAATAAAATCCTCATTTGTCAATATTTTCTTTTGCTTTTTTTTCAGCCCTGATCAAAATGATCAAATATTTAATCATTTCCAAGGTTTTAACCCTTTAAATGACAGTTTAATTACATGAATTATTCATTAATATTTGAATCCAAGCTGATGCTTTGAATACCACTAGTGTTACCTGTACCAGATTTGAGGATCATTGCTCTAAACCATCATTAAATAAAAAATCCTCTCATTAAAGCGTTCAGCCGATCAGCATCAGCCGGACGCTGTGCCGCGGGGCCGGGGATTTGACAGCCGTCTGGCTCGGCTCTTCGCTCAATACATCACTCACTCTGAGGCAGACCGGCTCCGAGCGGCAGGAACCAGGCTCGGGTTCTGCGCTCGTGCGGATTAATTAATTACAGCAGAAATGTTAACAAGGTCACACCAGCCGCCGCCCCCAAATGTTAATGAGGTCAGAGCTCGCCGAAAAATACTGCGGTCGATGCTGTCTGTGAGCTCGGCTTTTATCAGCACTGATGTGAAACGTTTACAGCTGATTTACACCTTCACTTCAGTTTCTGAATCAGTTTCTCTGATTTTGCTATTTATAGATTTATGTTTGAGTAAAATGAACATTGTTGTTTTATTCTATAAACTACAGACAACATTTCTCCCAAATTCCAAATAGAAATATTGTCATTTAGAGCATTTATTTACAGGGAATGAGAAATGGCTGAAATAACAAAAAAAGGATGCAGAGCTTTCTCAAACAATACAAAGAAAACAAGTTCATATTCATAAAGTTTTAAGAGTTCAGAAATCAATATTTGGTGGAATAAACCTGCAGGTTTTTAATCTCCTCCACCAGTCTTACACACTGCTTTTGGATAACTTTATGCCTGGTCATTCCTGGTGCAAAAATTCAAGCAGTTCAGTTTGTTTTGATGGCTTGTGATCATTCATCTTCCTCTTGATTATATTCCAGAGGTTTTTAATTTGGTAAAATCAAAGAAACTCATCATCTTTAAGTGGTTTCTTTTTTTTCCTGAATATTTAAATGTATGAAAAAGTTTGGGTCTGATCATTTTATAAATCATTGGTTGTTTGGATCAGCAATATCAGTTTAACATATATTATTTAGCAGAGCAACACAGTGATATTTGAGAAGTGATATTAAGTTTATAGGATTTACAGAAAGTGTGCAAGTATATATTAAGTGTAATAAATGGAGTACACAGGAGTAAAAAACATGCTGTTTTATTTTTATTTGGACTGGATTTGTGATGCTGCATCTGATGGAAGTTCCAGAGAAATCCAAGTAACATCCAAAACATGATTCCAAAGTGAAATAAAAAATTGAATGAAATGAAATGAAAGTGAGACGCTCGGAGGGAGGTGAAATTGAGTGTGTGTTCAGCTTAGAGGGTCAGTAGAAAGGCAAAAAAAATATGTCAGGTGTTATTTATTTATGTATTTGTCTGTCTGTTTGTTCATATAAACACACATTGACAAAGAAATAACACACAAGTAGTTGATAGTTGGAATGTAATCGGTTGTAATGAAGCTTATAATGGCAATATATGTAATTGATTAAAATTTAGAGTTTATTGGGGGAAACTGTTCTGTAATTGATGCTCCTGTTGGATATATGATGATATACGGTTGGGTATGGATCCTGCAGCACATTTACCCACAGATGTTGTTACAGCTGGGCCTGTAGATCCTGCTTTACACTCGTAGGATGAAGCTCTAGTTGTGGTCTCTGGTATGAATGAATGAATGCCATGTGAGCTGGTTTTTGGGAAAAAATAGTGTTCCGGTGATCCAGTATAACACTGCTTTAGTCCAGTGGAGGAGTGGGAATAGAAGAACTATAGGACTTTGGTTCTTGCTCATGAATATTCATACATGCAAACATATCACCTCTGTTTGGCTTACAGCACTACGAGGCTGTGAGATGGAGAACAGTTAGAAACGTTTTAAAATAAGACATTTTAACACTAATAACATATCTTTTTTATTGTCATATGTTACTTTAATTCAACATGTGTAGTAATGCCCTGCTAAGTGCAGTTCAGCCACTAGTCCTAATCTAGTCTTAGAGTCTCTGTAAAACACAAAATCCACCGGAGATCCTATTTAAACCTGTAGTTACTTACACACAGAGGTGGGTAGTCCAGGTCCAGACTACCTGTTTACTAGTAGAAATAGAACTGTTGTAAACATCTAAACACCTACCTATCTCAATTACTTAAAGTACATGGCTGGTGTTGTTTTTCCTCCATAGAATAATTCTAACCATTTGTTCCTTAGCTCTGAATTACTGGGTAAAGTATATAAACACTGGTGTGTTATTCGCACAAATAACACAGGAATGAACTGCATGTTGTTTCTAGCGCTGTTTTTTATCTCCTATCTGATGAGACGTGTCGCCGCCCAGGTTCAGCTCTGCCTGTGGGCGGTTCCGAGCTGAGGTGGGCGGGGCCATGAATATTAATTCACGGGTTAACTTATAAATAAAGTTGACTTTTCCTGATCGACTTGTTCTTTTGAATATTTTCTTTTTACTAGCTGCTGCAGACAATGAGGAAGAGGTTAAGGAAGAGTTTCATCATGTGCAGCATCATAAACAACTCAGAGAGACCCACTGTATTTTACAAACAACAAGAACAAGAGGATTTTAGCGGAAGAAGACATTTAAAGGCAACATAGCTCCAGCCTGCAGGAGTTGTGTAGCAGTGTGAGGGTTAAGGATGCCAGCAGAGTTCCCAGGCTGAAGGCTGGGCAGTCGGGGCTCTGAGGAAACATCTGTCCTCTGCATGTGTGGAAGATAAAACAGCTCGGCTACAGGCTCACGCTTAACGGCCAAGAAAACCCACGGAGAGGCACGGTTCTCCACGCTCTGATGTGGCTGCGAGAACGCCCTGAGAACACAAAGCATGAGGGAAAGAACCAGCGCCTGAGAGAGCGCCAAATTACACTTCAACATCTGCGAACATGTGTGGCATCAACCACAGCCTGGAGACCAATCACAGAGAGAGACAAGACAGAATCAGCACTTTTACTGATTCCCTGAAGAACCCATCCGTGGACTAGTTTTAGTATTGAAATGGAAAAGAAACTTACAAAATTATATTTAAAAATAAAAACATGCGCATACGGTATGTTTAATGTAGCGCATATAGTGTTTATCCAAGCCAGGGAATGTTTAGCAAATGTTTGTATATATATATATATATATATATATATATATATATATATATATATATATATATATATATATATATATATATATATATATATATATATATATATGTCTAAAAGTTCTCCATCTTTTTTTCAGCCATTTCTCATTTTCTGCTAATAAATGCTCTAAATGACAATATATTTTAATTTGGAATTTGGGAGAAATGTTGTTGGTAGTTTATAGAATAAAACACTGATGTTTATTTTACTGAAATATATACCGATAAATAGCTATTTTTTTCAGCGGTACCTCAGTATATATATATTTATTACGACCCTGAATATTGGTACAGTATTGAAACATGACATTTATTTTACTCAGAGAGTATGAATCCAAGATACTGTATGTCTGTGTGTGTGTGTGTGTGTGTGTGTGTGTGTGTGTGTGTGTGTGGTCAGCTGGCCAGTGGGACAGATTGTCCCCCCGCTGTGTTGGGAGGAAATTTAGAGAAAAATTTTAATCGGCACATTCGCCTGAACTGAACCCAACCAGGCGAAAGACAAACAGAACCACTCTCAGCGGACCAGCGCAACACACACATACACACACACACACACACACAAAACACACACACACACACAATACACACCCACACACCCACACACACACACACACAATACACACACACACGAGCTACAGTGACAAGGTCATACTTTAAATACAGCCAAGGAATAAGCAAGCGAAAGAGAGAGAGAGAGAGAGAGACAGACACGCAGAAAGAAAGGAAAGAAAGAAGCACTGAAAAAGGTGGACACAGAAATTGAAAAGAGAGAGAGATTCAAAAAGAGAGAAGGACATAAAAAGAGTGAGATACAAAAATAAAGTGAGAGACACCTACAGAAAGATAGGAGAGCAAGAGACATACAGAAAGAGAGAAAAGAAAGAAAGAGAAAGGGGACATACATACAGAAGAGGGAGAGAGACAGAGACAGAGAGAGAGGACTGAAATAGGGGAAAGAAAGACATGCACAGACAGAAGAGAGACATACAGAAGAAAGGGGATGTACAGAAATGGAAGAGAGACATCTACAGAAACAGTAAGAAAGAAAGAAAGAAAGAAAGAAAGAAAGAAAGAAAGAAAGAAAGAAAGAAAGAAAGAGCAAAAAAGATAGTGAGAGACACAGAAAAAGAGAGAAGAGAAAGAGAGAGGCCTACAGGAGAAGAGGGGAGAGAGATACAGAAAGAGCGGATATAAATACATACATACATAAAAACAGAGAAAAGAAAGAAAGAGGGGGGAGAAACAGAGAAGAGAAAGGGGGAAGAGAGAGAGAGAAACATACAGAAAAAAGAGTAGAGAGAGAGGGGGAGAGAATAACATAAAGAAAAAAGAGAGAAGAAAGACACAAGAGGAAGAGAGAGAGGCCTACAGGAGATGAGGAGGAGAGAGAAACAGAAAGAGAGAGGAGAGAGACAGAAAATGAGAGGAGAGAGAGACAGAGAGACAGAGGAGGAAGAGTCATAAGACAAGGGATAGAGAACGAAAGAGAGAAAGAGAGAGAGGGTAGGTGAAGTGAATCCGTCTCCGGAGTGATGAACAGAAAACAGACAGGATTATTTTTATTTCCATCAATAAAAGGTGAAAATGTCGTGTGTGATATTTTTACTGAAGGATCTGCAGCTGTGAGAGAGGCTGTGATCCTGGCGCCGGTACCCCTCCACCCCTCCACCACTCCACCCCTCCACCGCTCCATCGCTCCACCAGAACCCGACTGTCTCACCTTAAACCCAGCGTTCACATCTACACCCCCTCACCCCCCACCCATCAGCGGAGACGCGCACAGAATAGACAAATTAATGGACATGATCTGGAATTCCACACAGAGACACTGTCAGAAACACTATCTCACATAAACAGCTCTATTACACCAGAGAAGAGGATTCCAACTGAATTTACTACATTCTCTGCAAAATAAAACAGAATCTTTTAAAAAAAATTCTCAATTCCGATTATTTTACTCTCATTTTCAATTTCAGATTTATAGATGATGGTTTGCTGATGCTTAGAAGTTAAACCTTTTTGAGGCGTTGTTTTAATTAAAATACGATTTTATTTAATACTAAAATATAAACCAAGTATCTTCATGCATGCATTTGTACAAAATGCACATTCATAAATCATAAATTTGTATATCTATATTTACAAATATATACAATTTCATTTAGCAGCTTCTTCACAAGAATGTGCTTTTGTATTGTCATTATATACAGGGGTTGGACAATGAAACTGAAACAGCTGTCATTTTAGTGTGGGAGGTTTCATGGCTAAATTGGAGCAGCCTGGTGGCCAATCTTCATTAATTGCACATTGCACCAGTAAGAGCAGAGTGTAAAGGTTCAATTAGCAGAGTAAGAGCACAGTTCTGCTCAAAATATTACAATGCACACAACATTATGGGTGACACACCAGAGTTCAAAAGAGGACAAATTGTTGGTGCACGTCTTGCTGGTGCATCTGTGACCAAGACAGCAAGTCTTTGTGATGCATCAAGAGCCACGGTATCCAGGGTAATGTCAGCATAACACCAAGAAGAACCAACCACATCCAACAGGATTAACTGTGGATGCTGTAAGAGGGAGCTGTCTGAAAGGGATGTTCGGGTGCTAACCTGGATTGTATCCAATAAACATAAAACCACGGCTGAACAAATCACGGCAGAACGCTTCAATGTGCACCTCAATAAATGATTGTGGTCTAACACCAGGTGTTTCAGTTTCATTGTCCAACCCCTGTAAGTGGGATAAATTGAACATAAAATGACAGTTATATCATTTTATCATTTTTTTAAAGATACAATGTATCAACCAAATAATAGGCCACTTGTAACATAGTAATAGCAGTGCTGTGTTGATATTCTTTAGTATTCTGACGGCAGGTGATGGAGAGCTGTAACTCAGGGCTGCGGGTTGAGTTTTTATCAAATCATTATTCCGCAGATGGGTTCATAAGCCGTGACTCCAGCCTCTGTTGGCGCTGACCCGCGGGAGACTGATCCGGCGCCTCTGTAGCTCTCTGAAAAATAACGCTTCTGTTTTTTCTCTCAGAGAACCGGCTTCCCAGAACAGAGCCGGACCGTATCTCTGATGTCCTCGACTCGTCCTCCATCACCCGGACCTGACAGCAGAGCCTTGAATCTCCAGAACGCCCATTTCACCCTCATGCCACGGGGCCGGCGTCCACACCACGAGCCGGCATCCCAAGGATTAGCACGTCTCTGCCGCTACATGAAGGTCAGTCTGTGAGGCACGAGCTCTCGGGGGAACGAGGCAGAGGTCCAACAGTTCCTCTGCTCTCCACATCAATCCTGGTGGATGGGCGCTGGAAGCTGGAAGCTGGAAGCTGAAAGCCAGGCGCGTCGGCTGGCGTGGGAGCGGGTGAGGCCAGGCTCTGTGGTGCGGGCATCACGCCGGAGACTTCAGAGCCGACCCCAAACGAATGCAGAAGCAGCTCTTTTTAATGAAAGACGGTTCTGAGGGAATCATGTTTTAGACTGTTTTAGAAGTTCCCAGCTCTGGCCTGCAGAATTCACACTGCAGTACCACTACAGCATTTACTCTGCTACAGGGTCGACTGGTCTGAACCAGAAAAATATCAGGGTTCTCACAACTTGATACTGATATATATATATATATATATATATATATATATATATATATTTTTTTTTTTTGCTTCTAATTTTACCCCATTTTCTCCACAAAGAACCAAATTTACTCAATTACCCAATCTCTGTTTCTATACTGCTCAATACACAAAACTTCTCTGTTGAATTAGAGTTTTTTAGTAAGTTTTGGCATAAATTTCGGTCCCACTTTATAATAAGTCTCCCTAAGTACTGTGTAGTTACACAGTAACAATCCATGTAACTACAGTGTAACTACTGATGAAGTACACATTGTTACAGATTAACTACAGAGGTACAGGTTATGTAATTACACATGTGTATTAAGGTTAATTTTCACTTGTGTAAGTACACATGTGTACCAGGGTGAGTGTACTTACACATGTAATAGAGCAAGTGCACTTACACATGTGTAACAATGTGTGTGTACTTACATATATGTAATAGTGTGTGTGATAAGTTGAGTATTAATTTATCCAACAGCTATTGTCTAGTACACTGTAAGCCCGGATAAGTTGAGTTTACTTAAAAAATTTGAGGAAACCGGTTGCCTTAAAAAAGTTAAGTAATGGGCAATGAAAACTTAAGTTAACATAACTTAAAACATCAAGTTAATACAACTAAATGGTAAGTTGATTTAACTCTTTTGTTTTTGTTACACCAATTCATTTGCCCAACAATTCTACTTAGTATCTTGAGTTACAAGTAAACAAAAAAATGATTTCTTCTTACTTTTCTTTTTTATTAAACTTTACTTAAATATTTGTAGAAATATTCATGGAAAAAACAGACCAACAATTACATTATTTGTGTTTTATTTCAATTTCAATATATTAACATGAAATACAACAGGCATATCTCTTGTAATGTTCTTGCAAAAGTGTTCATTTAAAAACTGGAATATACATTTATGAACACAATGGACATATTTACCTCAAAAACACCTCTTAAAATGCAACCAACTAACTTGACAGTACAATAGTACATTGCTTATGTTCTCAAGCAGTAACATGTGAAATTCTTCCATGTAGCAAAGTGCGTAAAATTCGAAAATTTTCTAAAATATGTTTTCTAAACAAAAGTTCTTACAATTCAATTAAAACGTTTAGACTTTAAAACATTATTTGTACGTCAAGTTTGCATGCAGTGACATGTCCACTTAGCTTCCATTTATAAACACAAGAAAAGGTACTTACTGGATGCATAGACAAAACTCCACTAAAACTAAAGCCCACAAATTTTAGGGTGCTAGGGTTAGTGCAAAAGGGTCAGTGCAAAAGAGCAAAACAAACCAAGAAGTTTACATGGAACCAGAATCATACTGAGTCTCTTTTTACACAGCAAGCTTATTTTTTAAAGTCTGAATTTTGGGTGGCAGCTCACGACTACCCAGCTTGAGCATTACCTGTTGAATGAAGCAGAAACTGTTTTTCATGACCTTAGGGTAGTCCAGGTGCAGAGCATAGATCAAGCCAAAAAGAAGACAGTAGGCCTGTGGTAAGTTGACTAGGTACTCCATCACCATCGCCTTCCAAGATGATCCCCACTTTGGATGGGTTGAGCTGAGGCTGTTCCTGATCAACACAGAGGAGTCCTACTGCAGTCCCGCTGTACGAGTCAGAGGATGTTTTAAAGAAGGCAGAAGGATCATCCCCCAAGACGACTGGTAGCCCCCGAAGACAGAGGCACCTGAGGCATGTTGGTTCAGTGGTACTTCCAGAGCATCTCTCCTTTTGGCTGGCAACGCACTGTAACAAAGAACCAAGAAAAAGCTAGTTTAACAACACTATAATTATATTACTCAGCATTTTGAGATTATTACACTGAACATAAAATCATAACTACATTTAGCTAAACAAGCTTCCTTCTAGAATTGTATATACTTGCGACAGAAGTTAGTCAAACAAAGGTTTCTTAGACATATGAATATGTAGTTACTTAACTAGCTAGGAGAGATTAGCCAGCTAAAGTCCTTTTAATTTCCCCCAAAAAACGATAGTGCGTCTTATAATCAGGTGCGCCTTATGTATGAATTCTACCAGTCAGGTTATAAGGCGCAGTAAAGCCACTCCGCTGAAGTACAGCGTTATAAGGGTGAGTTTCAGTGAAGTTTTCGAGGACTGGGTGTAGCAGTGGTAGCATTAGCACACGGAGCCGGCGGGAGAAGCTCGCGGAGCCGGCGGGAGAAGCTCGCGGAGCCGGTGGGCGGAGCCGACGGGAGAAGCTCGCGGAGCCGTCGGGCGGAGCTCGCGAAGCCGATGGGCTCGCGGAGCCGGCGGGCGGAGCTCGCGGAGCCGGCGGGAGAAGCTCGCGGAGCCGGCGGGAGAAGCTCGCGGAGCCGGCGGGAGAAGCTCGCGGAGCCGGCGGGCGGAGCCGGCGGGCGGAGCCGGCGGCCGGAACTCGCGGAGCCGGTGGGAGAAGCTCGCGGAGCTAAAGGAGGCGGTCGGACGAATGTAACGGAGGCGTGGTGAGCAGAGCTAGCAGTGTGCTAGCTTGGCTAATGCTAACCAGATGCTCCCTCTGGGTTTAACAGGGCAGTTGAAAATGCGTTTCTTTAAATTATATTACTCTGTTCTAAAACCTTTGGCATCCGTGTGAGCAAACTGGACTTATTAACTGGACTTATTACCTACCTTACTGGACTGTTTTACCTTCGAATAGAACCCCCCGGGGCTGGTATCTGTCCCGAAGTACGAGAGTTGACCGCGTTGTAAAAAATGTGCTGAAGGCTGTTTACTTTTGCGTCGAGGCAACGCGTTGCCCACAGAGTACCCTGCGCGAGTGGCCTGAGCTGCGAGGCGGGTTTATACTTTGCGTCCTCCGTGCCTGTGCAGTCTAAACTGCAAGGCGGGAAAATGTGGGCAGCTCAGCGGACCAGTCACAGCTGCCGCTGTCCGTGTAGCTGAGCCTGCGTGTCGGACAGTCTAAATGCAATTAATATGTATCCTCCATTGGCTCATGTGATTTAGCCTAAAGGCAACAAATAAGTAAAACTAGAATTGTATTATTGTGATGTAAAGTAAACACTTACCAAATGGCAGGGTTGGTAGAAGAGCAGTATCAGAGGAAAAGCAGCAGGTGAAAATGTGGTCACAAAACAAATGGCTACTTAAACACGAAAAAAATAAGTCTGCCTCACCAACAGCAAGCTGGGAAAAGGGCGGGCTTAAATGCAAAAAAAAAGTTTTTTTTCTGTTAAATAACTTAAAAAGTTAAGTCAATCAGTTCAAAAACTTAAAATGTTTAGTTTATTAAACTAAAAACTATTAACACGTTTAAACACGTGCTGAAATGAGTGCAATATACTTACATTTGACAGTAATGGACTAAAACTTAATAATTTATGTACATTGAATATACATTTTTAATTAGAAATAAAATCCGGGCTTACAGTGTATGTGATTACGGCTGATTGAGTACACACACTTTGTTATACATGTGTAAGTACACTCACCCTAGTACACATGTGTACTTACATAAGTCAAAATTAACCTTAATACACATGTGTATTTATATGACCTGAACCTCTGTAGTTAATGTATATTTCATCAGTAGTTACACTGTAGTTACATGGATTGTTACCGTGTAACTACATAGTACTTAAGGACACTAATTATAAAGTGGGACCTAAATAGATGCATTATACTAATATATATATATTTTTTTTTGTACAATAGATTAAATAGATAATTTACATTTGCAGTGCAGGCTTGTGCAAAAACTACTACTACTAGCCACATGCTATTTAAACAGTTGAGGTCTTTAGTTGAGCCAAATTGTTCTGTCTTTTCCTCTCTGTGTCTTCTTTAAATCACTCTGACTCTGAATACGGTAGGTTCCATCAACAGGTTTAATGACGTTTGAAGTTGTGAAACTACAAATAAAACAGATGCAAATCACTCAAATGTTCTCATTATTGAGGTTTACACACACAAGTAGCTTCATATAACAGTTAGAAACTTCCAGGCTAAAATAATAAGCTAGCCTATGGTATAGGGTAGCTAACTAATGATTAACTAATGATTATTTTGGGTGTCGACTAATCTGGCGATTGGTTGATTAGTCAACGATTATTTCTGCCATGCCATATTTCTCCCAGTACTTTGTGTAGAGCTGCAAATTAACGATTAGTCAACAATGATCATTTGGAGTCGACAGTTTTTTATAATCGACATTGACATTGTTGCAGCCCTAGACTATGGGACACACAAACCATCGCTAACTAAGCAATATAGCTACGCTGTCAACAAATATTCAAGCATGAGCAAAAATAAACCTTGTAAGATAAGTACTGTTTTTACTATTTTACTACTATTTTAAGCATTAATTTATTTTATTGTTGATGTGTATGGCTTACAACCAATGAAAACCCCAAAAATCTTTGACTCAGAAAAGAAAGAAATATGATATTAGACCAAATTTTACAGCAATTCATGCTTCTTCCCTCTGCTGACAACTTTTATGAAGATTTAATTTTCCAGCAGGACATGTGGGCACACTGCCCACACTCCCAAAAGTACCAATTGGTCTTATATAATATAATACACTTTTTTGGGGGGATTCTCACTGACTGTAAGCCTTAATCATCAACAATGAAGGAAATTTTTTTTAGATGCACCAGTAGAACCATTCACTGCTTTACTGTTTGCCAAAACTCTCACTATGTTATTGTGATTATAGTGTTTATCTGTCCTATAAAAGCACACACAAGTTAGGTAAATTGATCCGTTTTATCCAGTATGTATTTGCTTATTTTTTGATTTACTAAACACACAACACACAGGATTAGAATTATGAAACATGCATCAGCTTGAGAACTTGAGAACTTGATGAAACAAGGTCAGAATAATGAGTTAACAGTTTTAATAAGATTCAGTAAAAACGTTCAGAGCAAGGCAGGCGTCCTCGGAAGAAGAGGAAGAGGTGGATTGTGGGAACTCCTCCTCAGAACGAGCAGTCCGCCACTTCTTTGTTGGAGAAAATGGGCCCAAATTAATTAAACATGGACAAGGCAGGAAGTTCTGCTCTCCGTCCCGAGCCTCCACCATCCAGTTGGAGAGACATTTGGAAGTCCTGGAGCATGAAATTAAACATTAGGGACATCCCTTATTGAATATCTGCAGTTGTGTGGGAAAGTCAGGACGGAGTAAAGCGCAGAGCAGCAGAACGTACGGCCGTGCAGGAGCTCGCCTTCTCAACATCCGCCTCGATTAAAACAGATACACAAAAACGCAACGTCGAGCACCAGCCCCACACTACTCCTAATGGAACGTGCAGATGTGGGTAAATAAAGCGTGTGGATTCAATCCCTGCGGAGGAACCGCTCAACCGCTTTTAATAGCTGGTAGTTTTAAAGAAAGAGATTCTCTTTCTCTCTTTTCTGAAAACACTCTTTTTTAAGAGCCTTATACTGCAGACTATGGCTTCTTTTCTTCAGCAGGGAGGGTTGTCTGTTGCCGTGGCTTTTTAAAAAAAGTAATCATATTTTTATATTGAGCAGCATCTGGTCGTGCAATGTCTTGTTAAAATAAGCTGAAACATCCCTTGGTCTACTGCCAGTGAAAACCTAAAAATCAGTGTCTCAGAAAATGTAAATAATATGTAATTAGAGCAATTGGTATTTTTTTTTTGTCAGTGTGAGCAGTGTGCCAATCCTGCTGGAAAATGAAATCTTCTGCATCGCCATAAAAGTTGCTATCAGCAGAGGGAAGCTGTAAGATATGAAGTGCTGTAAGATTTTGTGGGAAAAAACAAAACTGCTCTGACTTTAGACTGACATGTCTCTTTATCCAAACCATCTCTGATTGGTGGAAACTTCACACTAGACCTTAATCAGTTTGAACTGTGCGTCTCTCCTAAACTCTTCCTGCAGACTCTGATCCCTTGTTTTACAAATGAAAAAAAAAGTGTAAAATTTACTGATGATCAGTGATGGTTTGAAGATCCACACCTGGCATTAGACCTGGCATAGTGAAAGTACAGCTCTGGAAAAAAAATAAGAGACCACTTAAAAATGTGTTATGGTGAGTTTCTTTGATTTTACCAAATTGAAAACCTCTGGAATATAATCAAGAGGAAGATGGATGATCACAAGCCATCAAACTTGAAGCTGAACTGCTTGATTTTTTTTTTTTTGCACCAGCAGTGTAAAGCAGTATAAAGTTATTCAAAAGCAGTGTGTAAGACTGGTGGAGGAAGAGAACATGATGCCAAGATGTATAAAAAAAGGTGACTAAAAACCAGGGTTATTCCACCAAATATTGATTTAGCTCTGCATCTTTTTTTCTTATTTCAGACATTTCTCATTTTCTGCAAATAATAAATGCTCTAAATAACAATATTTTTACGTGGAATTTGGGAGAAATGTCTGTAGTTTATAGAATAAAACAACAATGTTCATTTTACTCAAACATAAACCTATAAATAGCGAAATCAGAGAAACTCATTCAGAAACTGAAGTGCTCTCTTTATTTTTTTTTTCAGAGCTGTATGGTTCAAGCTTGTTTAGTCCTTCACAAAGAATCTGGAGAAATATTTGTCTGATTGGTGAGAAAATTGGTGGAAAGTTTCTCAGTGGGAACATGATGAGACGACCCAAATCTCGTTCTTCTGGAACCAGTTTAACTACTTAAAATATCCAGTGTTACAGTTTACCCTGTGCTGCTCTGCGCCCCACCTTCAAATTAAAGAGGAAATAGGGAGGAACTAACAGTTGCTCTCTGAAGCCCTAACTTCAAAAACCAGGTCCCGTCGCAGTCCAGCTGTGGTTCTGGGAGAGTGGGCGAGCTCCGGGTTACTGGGTCGGCAGAGTCGAGGTGTAGTGGGTGTGTTTTTTGTTGAAAATATAAACAGCAGTTTAAAATCGTTGAGCAATTGGACTCTGCAGATCTCAGACGTATCATTTGAAGGGGAAAGAAAATATTTTCCATATGTCTCTGGACGCCGCCGTTCCCGCTCCTTTCCCAGCTCAGCGTTCCCAATGTTATTAATGCGCAACTTAAACCACAGGAATTCCCCTTCATACATCACCCACTTCCTGACCACAGCCAGCCCTGCACTCACGACTCTCTCTCTTCTTCTTTTTCTTCTTTTCTTTCTCTTTTTCTATTTCTCTCTGTAGGCACCTTTATTCTTTCTTTCTGTCTTCCTTTTCTTGGTCTGACATTTTTTTTGTATTGGTCTTTCTCCCTGTAAAAAAAATGGGGTAACACTTCCTATGAACCCTGTATTCATAATGCCTCATGAATGCATTTATAATGCATTACATGACATGCATAATACCTTATAATGACTGTAATAAGCCTGTATAATAGCTCATGAGTACTTACAGGGACATTTATAACACATTATAAACTACAAGTATAAGGGTTTATAAAGAAACGGCGTATAATGCCTTATAATATCTGTTCATATGAACATTGTACAATGTAGTGTTGTAATGCACTATAACACAGATGCATTAGTGATTTCATATGCTTTTTAAAAGCGAAGTAAATTTTATTATGCCTCACTGTAATGTCTTATAGAGCATTATGAGTGCTTTTTATTAACTTTAAGTGAAGTGTGTTTTAAATGTGTTTTTAAACAAGTAAATGTTATTCGGCCTCACTGTAGGCATTTAAAAAAGGGCATTTGAAAACACACTTAACTTAAAGCCAGTAAAGAGCATTTATAATGCTCTATAAGACATTACAGTGAGGCATGATAAAATTTACTTCACGTTTAAAAAGGCATATGAAAATTTACTTCACTTAAAGACAGTAATGACTGTATATAAGGCTTTAAAATGTGTTACGCACTTATATAAAAGCTTAATTTGAGAAATCATAGCTGCATATTATAATGCATTATACCAAAATATACCAGATCTGTGTTCATATGGACAGATATTATAAGGCATTATAAGCCCTTTCTTTATAAACCCATATACTTGTAGTTTATAATGTGAAAAAGTATGAATGCTGCTGTAGGTACTTATGAGTTATTATACAGACTTATTACAGTCATTATAAGGTATTGTGCATGTTATATAATGCATTATAAATTCATGGTTCATAGGAAATGTTACCAAAAATGTTTATTGAACCCATTAAAGATTTTTTTTTTTATCATCCAAAAGCCTAATATTGGATAAGTCAAATATCTTTGTCTTTTTTATTATCAAACCTCCGTGGCATGAATTCTATTTTATTTAAAGGGGAAAAAAAGTAATAAGCACTTGTTAAAAAAGAGGTCTGACTGCATAACTGACTGAAATCCCTGTTGAAGTAAGAAACAATTTGAAATGTTAATAAATATCATTACAAATTAATGCACATATACTGTATATATTTTTATACATTATTTTAAAGGTATCTTATGTATTTAAACGTTTTAAAATTTAAATGTTATAACATTACATTCATCTTATCAATTAGTGCTATTGCATCCCATGTGGCTTTTGTTGCTGAAAATAATAAAGAAAAAAGAATGTTAAACCAATTTTTTTTCTGCCTGATTTTTTAAATAGCAAATTGTTTTGTGATATTATATTTAAATATAACGTAAAAAAGTAAAGTGATTATGTAATTATTATTGATATTGACCTTAAATGTTCTAAATCAAAAATATAGTAAAATATAGTAAAATAAATTGTAAAAATCAGCTCTTATTTTGCCTCATTGGCTCAAGTGCAGCCATGCAGTAATCTCTGAGTCAATGTTTTTCCTATTGCAGTGGTGGGGCTAAGCTGCTGTTTTATTGGCTGGTTCATGGTATGATGATATGGATCATTTATGTATGATGTCCATTGTAATGGATACAGGGTCTGAAAGGGTTAAGTCGGTTCATGCATTCAGTAATGTAAAGCTTTAATTTACTTAATTTTGCTGTATTTTTGTGTTTTGCATACTGTACAAAAATAATTAATTAAGTTTAATGTTTAATATGGTATTAGAAATATTTGCTTGATCGGTGTTCACTGGATGGTTGATAAATCAATAGTAAGTAGTAGATTGGTATTTGATTAGTGTTTAAGTTGCTACATCTGTACTATAGTGTTCCTGTAGGTGGTTGATATGATATTACTTAATGGTTGCAAGATCAATGTCATAGCGTTCCTGTATGTGGTTGATGTGGTGTTGCTTAGTGTTCCCTAGATAAGGTACCATAGCGTTCCTGTAGGTGGTTGATATGGTGGCCTCAAACCGCTCTAACGCTGTGCAAAAAATTGTGGAGAAAAATATGAATAGTAAGTATATTAAGAAGATATACATTAATATAGACTAATGTAAATGAAATGTCAATTTAATTGCTTTTTGATATGAACATTGCATATATAATAAAAGTAATAACTCTATTTAACTCAACTTCAGTGTAGTTTATTGGTGTAACTCTCCTGTCGTCAGTGCGGGGCGGTCAGGGGGCAGGTGTGACAGGTATATGAAGGTCACTTTGTGAAGCACACCTGGATCGGCTCCAGCGCTCCGATTAGACTCGTCCTCCGCGAGCCGAGGTCGAGCCAGAGAGCGCCACGGGACTTCTCATCAAAATGCACATCATCACAATCATCTTACTTAACCTTCATTTAAAATTCACAAACGCCATCAGGCCCATCCCCGGAGATGGTGATTCACACCCCCCGCCACCCGCTACGCCACCCGCCACGCGTCCCGAGGACTCGGCTGCTAATGCAAACCCTCCCGGCGCTGACCCGGCACTGCCCGGGTCAACAGGGGTCACGCTGCCTCCGGTGAAATTACTGAGTGAGAGAGAACGGCGGCGGGTACTGAGCCGAGACCTGCCACTGAGACTCGCTCTCAAACAACAGATATCTCTATATTCATAAAGAACCCATCTAACATCCATATTCATTTTATTGTTTCATTATCATCTGAATAGGTGGGGCTTAAATAATTTAGATTAAATAATGGGGCTAAACTTCTGTAGGATAATTGGAAGGCTAAATAATTATAAATAGTAAATTATTATTTTTCGCTAAATAACAATGGGTCTTTATTCATAGCCATATATTTTTTTTATACGTTGCAAAGTTTATTGCTATCTTACACCCCATCAACAGTCTATTTTCATGCATCGGAGTTTAGGAATGCATTTATGTGATGAGTGTGGTGGTCTGGAAGCGAGGTGTGTTCAAATATACATATTAAATATGTGCCAAAAAAAAAGCACCACTGACCGATTAAAACCCTGACAACAGTCAACAGTCAGTCACCCAATACTACCTTAGTTATGTTAATTTGTCAAGAAAAGCAATAGTGTTCCCGGGTCAATTTGATCCGGTGCATGTTTAATTATCTAAAAGATGTCTGAAACAAAAAAAATCAGTGTAAATATTTAATTACTAACTCCATTACTACTTATTTTATCAATATTTAGTGCAATAGTGTTTATTACCTCTAACAGGTAATGGTTTAATAAGAATAATACATGTGTTTTTCTTTAAAAATGTATATGTTCAATACATGTTTTTTTATGTTTCTCTAGTTTATTACTTATCTGAGCGTAAAACCGTTTTCATATTATATGTTAATTACACTAATTAAGGGAAGCAGAAGAAGGTTTATACTAAAAAAAACTTTTAATCCATTTTTCCTAGATCTTCAAACCCTAAAATGGGTCAATTTGACCCATAACATAACAGGAGGGTTAACATATACTATTGGCTCAACGTAATGGATTCGGCTTTTTAAGGTGGAATTGAACCTGTTAACATGAAATTTAAAGTTTCACACTCTATTTGCTATAGTCATGAGGAATTAAATGAACTTAGAAAACTCGAATATTCATGCAGTGAAGAAAAAAAAGTGAAGTTAAACATTAAAAAATAACATTTCCACTGAAGCACACTCCTGCACTGTACTGGTTTCCTCAGTTGTCATATTTTCTCTTAGGACAGTCAGATCCGTGTAGAAGCTGTTTGCGTATTTTTGTCCGGTTGTAGATACACACAGATTACACTATCCTACACTACTGAGCAGCACAGCCTTTAATCAGCCGAACTAAAGCAGAGCACAGCGCTAATTACAGACACCAGCACTGCTGACCGGAGCGGGTGGAGCGGGCGGAGTAAATCTCATTATGAGTGGAGTAGAGGAGAATCACTGTTAACTGTAGCAGATGTGTCTGTAATCCAGTTAAAACTACCACCAGTACTGAGGGTTCTGGTGCCGGTACTGCAGAGCACTTACACAATACATCAATCCCAAAACACTAAAGGTTTATGTTTGAGTAAAATGAAAATTGTTGTTTTATTCTATAAACTACAGACAACATTTCTCCCAAATTCCAAATAAAAATATTCTCATTTAGAGCATTTATTTACAGAAAATGGCTAAAATAACAAAAAGTGCAGAGCTTTCAGACCTCAAATAATGCAAATAAAACAAGTTCATATTCATAAAGTTTTAAGAGTTCAGTAATCAATATTTAGTGGAATAACCCTGTTTTTTATCACAGTTTTCATACATCTTGGCATCATGTTCTCCTCCACCAGTCTTACACACTTATTTTGGATAACTTTATGCTGCTTTACTCCTGGTGCAAAAAATCATCAAGCAGTTCAGCTTGGTTTGATGGCTTGTGATCATCCATCTTCCTCTTAATCATATTCTAGAGGATTTCTAGGTGGTTTCTATGCTGTTCTATTTACCTGAAATTCAAACATTTGGATTGTATTCATGAAATAAACCAATTGGAGGCATTGGCTGCAGAAGGTGTTGAATTAGGATTAATTTGGTATAAAGTAAAGAACAACATAAATTTTAAAGGAATAATAAGTTGCATTTCTAAATAAATATTTAAATGATTTAATAAATTAGCATACTAAACAGAGAAATTTGTTACTGAAAATGGTTGTAAAGTAAAGCTCCAGTTTAGAATAGAGATGCGCCAGTATATGGGGATATATATGGAGGAATATAAACTCCCTAAGACTTCTAAATCAACACAATTTCTGCTGCTTACTTAGTCCTATTTTATCCTTTACTACTATTATATCCTACTGTGATGCCATGAAGTATTGTAGATAATCAGAGTATCATGATATCATATCTTGGGAAGCATACCAGGATATTATCGTATCGTGTGCCCTGTGAATCCCACCCCTAGTGTACAGTACAGTAGAGTATAGTACAGTGTACTCTACTTTAAGCTCATTGTTTTTTCTTCGGTCATCACCGGTATTGAGTCATCCGGCCTCATTAGTGTGCTAACGATTCCGGCTGTGACTTAACGCTGCCCTCAGGTCAGTCAGACTCAGAAATAGCTGTGGTGACCTGCCGAGCTTGTTTGGGTGGGGGTGAAAGCTGGCGAAGTCATAACTGTGCCCCGTGGCTGAAATGTGACATGGGAAAGCGTGTCAGCATAACTATTTATAATCCCGCCGGCGCACCTCAACCATCTGCTCCACTCATGCAGCAATGATACCATCACTCAGCTTCTGTTGAATAAAACTCAGGGTGTCACGCCGCGGTAAAATAACGGCGGGTGTTCTGGGTGACGAGGCCGGGACCGGTTCAGGCTGATCTCACCCACTCAACATTTGACACGTGTCAATTAGAGTTACAGCAGCGGCGCTCGTATTAACATGGCTGACTGAACGTAAGAGGAATGTGATGGGAAGAGCTAAAAATAAAATGTTTACTACTTTCACTGTTTTAAATGTTATAACAAAGCAAAATGAATTTAGGTCATTTTAGTAATGCACTAAAACTGATCTTTTCTAGTCATCTTGGTCTTGACCCAGTCTCGGCTTTAGTGGTCTTGGACCTGATTCAGATTTGGCCATTCCTGGTCTTGGTCTTGACTAAGACTCAGCTCTAGGCATCTTGGTCTTGATTTGGACTTGGCCATTCATGGTCTTGATCTTGACTCCAACTTAGCTCTGGTGGTCTTGGTCTTGACTCGGACTTGTACACTTCAGGTCTTGGTCTTGACTCAGACTCAGAGATTCCTGGTCTTGATCCTGACAAAGACTTGGTCTTAGATTCCTTGATCTTGGTTTTGACTCAGACTTTGCTCTAGTGGTCTTGATCTTGACTCAAATTGGCTTTTTTTTTTGGCAAATCTTGACTTGAACTTGGCCACTCTTGGTCTTGTTCTAGCAGTTTTTTTATATATATTTCCCATTTTCTTCCCAATTTAGCACGGCCAATTACCCAACCCACTCATTAGGACTCCCCCTAATGGATGCCCCAACATACCAGGAGGGTGAAGACTAGCACATGCTTCCTCTGATACATGTGAAGTCAGCCACCTCTTCTTATCGAACTGCTGCTGATGCAGCGTTGCTAAGTAGCATCACAGCGCTAACGCTCGGAGGAAAGCGCAGCGACTCAGTTCTGATGCATCAGCTCACAGAAGCCCTGTACTGCAGACATCACCCTAGGAGTGATGTGAGAAGAGAGCACCATCTACCCACCCAGAGAAAGCAGGGCCAATTGTGCTCCCTCTGAGCGCCGGCAGCTTGATGGGAAAGCTGTATGAGCAGGAGTTCAAACCTGCGACCTCCCGCTCATAGTGGCAGCGCTTTAGACCACTGGACCACTTGGGCACCCCATAGCATTTTGGCCTTGACCTGGACTCAGCGATTCCGTCTTGGTCTTGGCCAGTCGTGGTCTTGGTCTTGACTCAAACTCGGCTCTAGGGTCTTGATCTTGACCCTGTCTTGGCCACTCACAGTCTTGGCTCTAGTGGTCTAGACTTGGACTTGGCTCTAGCAGTCTTGGTCTTGACCACATTGTGTTATCTGGACATGGTTGAATCTCACAAAGTGGAAACACAATGTATTGTGGTCAGACCACAAATCAGTATTCTAGATTTTTTTTTTTTTTGTTGGTTCAATTGGTTCTTTCCGTCTTTTTTCACTGGTCTGGACCTCTTGAGTTAAATCGATAAGCATCATAATGAAGAATTTATGGGGAGAATAAAAGGTGTGTGCACACTGTGTGATGGAGAAGCTTATGGTCATCCTACACACCATTTATCCTACACACACTCCATCCTACACACACTCCATCCTACACACACACACACTCCGTCTCTCTGGAACAGATGTGAAAGTCTCAATTAACTTCAGTAATTGTGCTGTACCCTATAATGCATCTGAATTATGCATGTCCTTACTGGCATTTAAATGGGATTTGCCCACCATTCTCTCCAGCTCTGTAATCTGCAGCTCCACTTTTCAGCCCATTTTACAGCAATTTGGTGTGTGTGTATGTGTGAGTGTATGTATGTGTGTGTGTATGTGTGGTAGGTAAAGAAAAAAACATCTTGAAATGCCCGGTTTTATCTTTGCTTTCACGTGTTTGGTTGAAGACAGCCTCCGGCGTCGTTTGTCACGAGCGTTTCTGCTGTAATTTGGCCTGGGGTGGATGAGACGAACGTGTCCTCAGCTCACCGACTCGCACGGCGCAGAGATCCGCGTCAGATCAGAGCGGATCGGACTGAATAAGTGAGCGTATTTATGAGATCGAGCAATTAGCAGAGAAAAATACATCAGGCTTTTTTTGGGGTTTTTTGTTTTTGTTTGTTTGTTGTTTGAGGTTTAAAACGTATCTGGATGAAATGTTGATGCCCTAAGAAACCTCGGAGGAATCCGGCACAACAAGTTCCGAGCTTTTCTGGTTTGTTTGTACGTATTTATTCGCTCTTCAGTTGGAAAGCGCAGTTGGGCGGCGGAAGCGGACAGTCTTTCCTTGAGGAGAAATCATTATAAAGTCCAAATCCTGCTTTATTCTGGGGTTGTATTGTGCTTTTTTGTGTTTTTTTGTGCTCTTGAAGTGCAAAACGTGTTGTCCGTTGATTTACACCAGGGCTTTGTATTGGCAAAAATTATACTCATGAAGATACTGTACAGGGGTTACAATTCAATACAATATATTAAGATATATACAGTCATTTGAAAAAAGTTTGGGCACCCCTATTAATCTTAATAATTTTTAGTTCTAAATATTTGGGTGTTTGCAACAGCCATTTGAGTTTGATATATCTAAAAACTGATGGACACAGTAATATTTCAGGAAAATGTGCAATATGCATTAAACCAAAATTTGACCGGTGCAAAAGTATGGGCACCCTTATTATTTTATTGATTTGAATACTCCTAACTACTTTTTACTGACTTACTGAAGCACAAAATTGGTTTGGTAACCTCATTGAGCTTTGAACTTCATAGCCAGGTGTATCCAATCATGAGAAAAGGTATTTAAGGTGGCCGATTGCAAGTTTTTCTCCTATTTGAATCTCCTCTGAAGAGTGGCATCATGGGCTCATCAAAACAACTCTCAAATGATCTAAAAACAAAGATTGTTCAACATAGTTGTTCAGGGGAAGGATACAAAAAGTTGTCTCAGAGATTTAACCTGTCAGTTTCCACTGTGAGGAACATAGTAAGGAAATGGAAGACCACAGGGACAGTTCTTGTTAAGCCCAGAAGTGGCAGGCCAAGAAAAATATCAGAAAGGCAGAGAAGAAGAATGGTGAGAACAGTCAAGGACAATCCACAGACCACCTCCAAAGAGCTGCAGCATCATCTTGCTGTAGATGGTGTCACTGTGCATCGGTCAACAATACAGCGCACTTTGCACAAGGAGAAGCTGTATGGGAGAGTGATGCTAAAGAAGCCATTTCTGCAAGCACGCCACAAACAGAGTCACCTGAGGTGTGTTTGTGGGGTGCTTGCTGAAATGGCTGTTGCAAACACCCAAATATGTAGAACTAAAAATGATTAAGATTAATAGGGGTGCCCAAACTTTTTCATATGACTGTACTGTATATATTGATCAAGAAAAACATTAAGCAATATAGCAGCATTGAACATTGCAGTGATTTTCTTTGATTAGCATGGTGGTGGTGTATGAGGTGTTAGTCTGTGTTGAGCTGGCATGAGTAACTTGGTAACTTATATCTTCTATACTGCTGTTTTCTTTTAGAGTGCAACTATTCTTTTGATAATGAGCAAATACAGTCTCGTGTATTTGTTCTGAATAAATTAAATAAATAAGGGCCATTCTACAGAATAAATGCAGACTTTCTCTCCCCAGGAAATTATGTGTATAAATGTGCACACAAAATAACTTTAAATATATATTTTATTATTAAGCATAGTGTAATATGTGAAATATGCCAATAAAACATTAATCAAACTACCTAGAACACTGAATAAATAGCTTTTGTTACATTTGTGTCCCAACTCTGTAACTATAGGAGAACTATGAGTTCCAGTAACAGGACTGAATTTCAGCAACAGGAGTGAGTTCCAGTAACAGGAATGAGTATAATCCCGTGGTTTATTGATGTATGCATGTGAATATTAGCTAATGTAAACCACTTTTTTTTATTCTGTTTGCTTCATCATTCATACATTCGTTTAATAAATTGCATGATACTAAATGTGATCAAAACAAATTTCAGATAAAAAATTAAATACGATAAAATATACAATAAAAATAGCTTTGCTCTTTTAGAAAAATACAACGTGCATGCATATATACAGTAGTTTTTTTCTTTGTCATAAATATCAATTATTATTTGAACCTGCAGTTCAAACATTTCTTTAAAATGGACACTTCCTTGAGTTTTGGTTATCAAGATTGAGAAAAATTGAAACAACTTTAGATTAGAAACCTTGTAAAAAAAATCAAGTAAAGCTGCCTGAGATTGACCAGTACATGTATTTTGAATAGTTAGTTAAATACATGAGTTGAAAAGAGATTAAAATGAAAAATAAGCTTAATTTGGAAGAGTTACAACAAGTTACAACAAGGTAAAACAAGTTACAACAAGCTTATGGCGCTCAATTGTTGGAATAGCCCATGAAGAGCATTGCAGAGTATTGCTTCTAGAATCTGCAGTGCAGTTTAAATGTCTGCACGTCTCATAAATGTGATTTTAGTGGTGTTTGAGATCCAGTAAAACAGTCGCTTCAATAAAATAAGCTGGAAAAAAAGCTCATATTCCTGCAAATACTGGAGCTGCTGAATCAAATATTGAATGTACAGCTCATCACAGACTGGCTCTGAGCTCTGAGCATCCACCTGCATTACTTTATGGAGTAAATGTGGCGTTAAATTCTGCGTACTGTAATGAGCGTGTGGAAACCTGGGCTATAAATGGAATAATTCAGGCCGTGTTGTCTATCCGGAGAGGGATTAGCTGTTTAGCTTTCACACACCGGGTGTTATTAAGCCGAGCGGCGCTGTGATAGCGGGCCAAGCCGAGCAGAACGTAAAGCCTCGCAGGTCGTACCGAGCCTCATATGAGTGTTAATAGCCTCCATCTGTGGACGAGACCTGCTCTCCGGGGGCGGGGTTACAGTACAGGCCAAAAGTTTGGACACACCTTTCCATTTTTTAATGCATTTTCTTTATTTTTATGACTATTTACATTGTAGATTCTCACTGAAGCATCAAAACTATGAATGAACACATGTGGAGTTTTATGTACTTAACAAAAAAAGAGTGAAATAACTAAAGAAAAAAATATATATATATATATATTCTAGTTTCTTCAAAATAGCCACCCTTTGCTCTGATTACTGCTTTGCACACTCTTGGCATCTTTCTCTCAATGAGCTTCAAGAGGTGGCCACCTGAAATGAAAAGTTTTCCAACAGTCTTGAAGGAAGGAGTTCCCAGAGGTGTTTATTAGGACTTGTTGCTTCTTTGCCTTCAGAACTAAGAAAGAATACATGTGGAGTTTTATGTATTGAACAAAAAATGAGCTGTCCTCCACAGTCACCGGACTGAACTGAACCCAATCCAGATGGTTTGGGGTGAGCTGGAGCTTCACAGAGTGAAGAAGGCAAAGAGCCAACAAGTGCTAATAAACACCTCTGGGAACTCCTTCCTTCAAGACTGTTTTGAAAACTTTTCATTTCAGGTGGCCACCTCTTGAAGCTCATTGAGAGAATGATGCCAAGAGTGCGCAAAGCAGTAATCAGAGCAAAGGGTGGCTATTTTGAAGAAACTAGAATTCAGAAAATGTTTTTTTTAGTTATTTTACCTCTTTTGTTAAGTACATAAAACTCCACATGTGTTCCTTTATAGTATAGTTTTGATGCCTTCAGTGAGAATCTACAATGTAAATAGTTATTGGAAAAGAGAAAAAGGTGTGTCCAAACTTTTGGCCTGTACTGTATATCTCCAGGGCCTCCTCGAATCGCTCAGCTGCTTTACCAAAACAAAGAGCGGCCAGTTTTCCACCGGGGGCACTTTCCAAAAATAACAGGGCATCAGGCTTCTTCCATTTGGTTCCCATTAAGCGGCTCCGAGGCTTGTGGGCATCGCGGCATTCCCGGAAAAAACGCCTACGATCTTTTTTAAATCTTTCAACTGGATCCACCACACCCTGCGTCCGCCTGGATTCTGCACACTCCTCAGAAATACAAGAGGCCCAGGAGCAGCCAATCAGACCTCAGGGACGACCACCGAGGACCCTGGCGTGGTGAGGGAGCCCCCATGTGGTGTTTATTATTTATTTATGCATTTAAAATGTTGTAAATGACTGTAAAACAACATAAATGATGTATGAATGTATGAGGATTAGGGATAGCATAGGTTGTATTGATTATGAAAAATTATGTTAATCCTGTACGCTCTATACTCCAATTTATATATACTTTTAGATCAGTAAGAAGAGGAATCAACTCTAAATTCTGCATGTTCTGCATAAAAATATAAAACATAAAAGCTACACAAAGGTAAAGAAATGAAAGGTTTGGAGGACATGAACTGTTTGATTTGTATTCAAGAAAACATTGTTAACTAGTTAAGTTTAAGCAAAAATATATATAATTTTTAGTAACTATATTTTGACCAGATTTTGTCCAGATTTATAAAACATTTTTAAATATTTTCTATTACAATTAGAATTAGCATTTTTAGTTTTTTTTATGATTCATGAATAATCGGAAATGGTACAAAATCAGGGTCTTTAAAGAAAAACTCAATAAAACTGAAAAAATATAAATAAAAAAATATATTGTAAAAATAAAAATAATACACTAAATAAAAATAAATAAAATATATGTTTCAATGGAAATCAAATTATTTTATTATAAACAGCATATTATTTATCATTTTACATTGGGTTAATAGAATTGGTCATTATGAAACAATAAAATACTGAGAAGAACTGAATCAAAAGATACTATAAAACATAATGCAAATAAAATAATTAAATTGATTGGTCATTATGAAACAATAAAATACTGAGAAGAACTGAATGAAAAGATACTATAAAACATAATGCAAATAAAATAATTAAATTGACTGGATTAAACATTAAAAAAATACATTGCAAAAAGTACCGCAAAAAAATTAGCATTTTTATCTTAAATATGGACAAGAATTCTATTATGTATATATTGTATAAAACATATGTGATATTTTAAACAGCTGAATTAGTTGGGTTTTAATATATTTGAGGTGAAAAAAACAGTAACAGTAAGCTATTTAAACACAGACGCCGCTTTCCTGCTGTCTCTTATTCCTGTTGGATTTCTATGGTTTTAAACTCTGTGTCTCTGAGAGCAGAGCGGGTGTTGGGTTTAAAGACTCGTCTCTCACAGATGATTCAGAGTAAAGTCTGGAGATTCCTCTCAGAGGTTTTAAAGAGCAGTAACTCCATCCTCCTCAAACAGAAACACTCCGTCTCGCGTGGCTCCACATTAGCGGGAGAAGACAGATGAAGGAGCTCTGCAGCGTTGGTGGATCTTCACACCCGGCGTCTGTCTGTCACGTCTTTGATGTGGCGTCTGCAGACGTGGCCCGGCCTCATGGAGATCTGCAGAGCAGAAGATCTATCTCAGCTGTCAGACAGACAAACTAACATTTACACATTCTTCCCCACATCATCCACCCCACCCCCCAACCCCTCCATCACCCTTCAGCCCCTTCACTACCACTGCAACTCAACCTATTCACCACTGCATATCCCTCCATCACATATCAACCCATCCACTGCCCCAACCTATCAGTCCCTTCCCAGCCCCCAACCCATCCACCACACAACAACCCACTGTCACCCATCAACCCATCCACCACACAACAACCCACTGTCACCCATCAACCCATCCACCACCCAACAACCCACTGTCACTCATCAACCGATCCACCACCCAACAAACCCACTGTCACCCATCAACCCATCCACCACCCAACAACCCACTGTCACCCATCAACCCATCCACCACCCAACAACCCACTGTCACTCATCAACCCATCCACCACCCAACAAACCCACTGTCACCCATCAACCCATCCACCACCCAACAACCCACTGTCACCCATCAACCCATCCACCACCCAACAACCCACCGTCACCCATTAACCCATCCAACAACACGTCTTCCTTCAACCCATACACCACCTAACAATTCTCCATCACATATCAACTCATCCACTTCCCCCAACCCATCCATCATCCAATAACATACATCACCCATCAACCTATCCACCACCCAACAACCCACTGTCACCCACTCACCACCCAACAACCCACTTTCACCCATCAACCCATACACCACCTAACAATTCTCCATCACATATCAACTCATCCACTTCCCCCAACCCATCCATCGTCCAAAAACATATATCACCCATCAACCCAACCACCACCCAACAACCCACTCTCACCTATCAACCCATCCACCACCCAAAAACCCACTATCACCCATCAACCCATCCACCACCCAACAACACACCGTTACCCTTCAACCCATCCAACAACACGTCTTTCTTTAACCCATACACCACCCAACAATTCTCCAGCACATATCAACCCATCCACCACCCAACAACCCATTGTCACCCATCAACCCATCCACCACCCAACAACCCACTGTCACCAATCAACCTATCCACCAATCAACCCATTCACCACCCAACAACCCACTGTCACCCATCAACCCATCCACCACCCAAGAACACACCGTCACCCTTCAACCCATCCAACAACCCACTGTCACCCATCAACCCATTCACCACCCAACAACCCACTGTCACCCATCAACCCATTCACCACCCAACAACCCACTGTCACCCATCAACCCATCCACCACCCAACAACCCACTGTCACCCATCAACCCATCCACCACCCAACACCACCGTCACCCATTAATCCATCCACCACCCAACAACACACCGTCACCCATCAACCCATCCACCACCCAACAACCCACTGTCACCCATTAATCCATCCACCACCCAACAACACACCTTCACCCATCAACCCATCCACCACCCAACAACACAGCGTCAAACATCAACCCATCCACCATCCAACAACACACTGTCACCCATCAACCCATCCACCACCCAACAACCCACTGTCAACCATCAATCCATCCAAGAGAACTCCAGACTCAAGAGAACTCCAGAAAAACTCCAGTTCAAATTAGCTTTTTTAATGTATTTACATTCTACTAAAATACATAGTTTTGAAACCAGTAATTTTACAGTAAAAAGCTTGAGTTGATTATATGCAATACTTACAGAAGTATTTTAAACCCTAGTATCTATACTTCTACCTACAGATGAATGGAAATACTTTTCACACTTTTGTAAAATAATCACTCGCATATATCATTACTACATTCACACCTATAAAACTTCTTGCTACATAAGTTTTAATGAAAAATCCAGCGTATCGGCCCTTTAAAAGAGAACAACACCCTCTCTCTCTCTCTCTCTCTCTCTCGCTCACACTGAGTTTCAGAGATGGATTAAGTGGTGAACAGAGGTGCTGCTCAATACTGCATTACCTTTCCTCACACACACACACACACACACACACACACACACACACACCTACAGCAGACAGGTCTCAGCGGATCAGTGACAAAGTGACTCCGGACATGATCTTTCTCTAAAGACTTGGGCTGACTGAAAGATGAGCTCCAGAAGTCAAACAGACAAAGAGCGGTGTGTGTGTGTGCGTGTGTGTGTGTGTGTGTGTGTGTGTGTGTGTGTGTGTGTGTGTGGTGTGTGTGAGTGTGTGTGTTTATGTTCATGTGTCCGTGGCCAGTTGCGGCTAAAAGGGCACAGCTACTCAGTAAAGGACAAAAATCGATGACGCTCTGCTCTCTGAATACTGAACATCCTTATCCTCTCCAATATAAATACCCACAGCACAGGTAACTGATAACTAGTCACTGGCCACTTTATTGGAAACACCTTCTGTAATTGATCACACTGTTACAAAATAATAGATATATACTGTACCCGCTACTTCTATGCACTGGTCTACAATTGCCTAGGATGTAGATTCTTTCAATTAAAAAAAAAAATCTGGGTTATATATATGCAGCTACATATTAAATCCAAAATCATTTACATATTGGGCTAAGCACTGCCATTATGATCGGGAGATCGCTGATTCGAATCTAGCTCACGTAGATTGTCATCAGCTGCTGAAGCCCTGAGAGACCACAACTGGGCTTGCTCTCTCTGGGTGTTTACAGTAGAAGACGCTCTTTTTTTCCCCTCATCACTCCTAGGGTGATGTGGATCAGCACAAAGCTGCGTCTGTGAGCTGATGTATAAGAACCGAGTCGCTGCTGCGCTTTACTCTGAGCGTTAGCGCTGTGATGCATCAGCAGCAGTTCAAAAAGAGGCAGAGTCTAACTTCACATGTGCTAGTCTTCACCCTCCTGGTGTTGTGGCATCACTAGTGATTTAAAAAATAGCTGATTTTAAAATAACGATTTAGTACTTGTTGTTTTGTGATAAAAATAATGACAACTTGGATGTGTTCTGTTTTTCTTTTTTTTTATATATATATAAACATGTTTCTACTTCCTCCTGACCTAGTGCTCTGGAATGACCTTACAGCTCTTAATATTCCTAAAAAACTCCAAATGAAGCTGAATCTCTGACTCAAACAGATGGACTGAACTCAAACTGTGCTGCTATGAGACACCATGACAACAGTACCCAAACCAAAACACGACCCGGGGAAACGGTCCGGCCCGAGACTCTGAAATAATCAGGCTGTAATTTGCTCTCTGCTGCAGGAACCTGGAGATTCTCCCCTGGGTTTGATTAAGGCTCTCTCCCAGAGGAGTACGGCCGGATTAGGCTGAGGGGCGGAGCCGGCATTACCCAAGAAGGGATTCTCTCCTGAGCAGGAAAGCCCTCAAAGTGACCTCCAGAACCGGCCAAAACCGCCCCAAAAAACACAAGAAGCTCAGAACAGTCCTCTAGTCAGAAGTTGGCAAATTTCCTTTTATAAAAACCAATATAATATAATATAATATAATATAATATAATATTATAATTCACAGCATGTGAGTGCTGCTACAATAAATATATTAACTCCTTTAAGACCTGAATTATCTCCAGTAACAGAAAAGAGGTAGCTAAGAATGTTGTTTTCTGTCTGTAATGCCCAAAACACACCAAAGATTACTTAAGAGAATTAGAACATGCCTTTTGCACGTTTCGAGCCATGCAAAGCGTATTTTATTTTTCATTTACATTTGTGACATGTTTGATGCCCTGTAGTTCAGCCACTGACGTAGTCTTAGAGTCTCTGTAATACACCAAATCCACTGGAGATCCTATTTAAACCTATAGTTACTCACACACAGAGGTGGGTAGTGCAGGTGCAGAAAGTAAAAATCAACCCCCGGGTGCATTCTTACTTTTAACTAGTGTAAACAGAACTGTACACCTACTAAACGTACACCTACCTATCTTAATTGTACTTGGCTGATGGTGTTCCTCCAAAGACTAATTCTAACCATTTGTTTCTTAGCTCAAATATAAAACACTGATGTGTTATTCGCACAAATAACACAGGAATGAACAGCATGCTGTTTCTAGCGCTGTTATTTAGCTCCTATCTGATGAGACGGCATCGCTGCCCAGCTTCAGCTCTGCCTGTGGGCGGTCCCGAGCTGAGGTGGGCGGGTCCATGAATACAATACTAATTCATGGGTTGATGTAGACACGGTGCTTTTCCTGATCGACTCATTTTTCTTTTACTCTTTTATTACTGCAGACAATGTTAAGGCGGTTGAAGAACTGTTTTATCATGTGCAGCATCCTAATGAACTCAGAGAGACCTGCTGTATTTCACAAGAAGAGGAAAAAGTGATTTTAGCCAAAGGAGTCCTTTAAGTTTTAAGTTTGTTTTCTTTTATTTGCAGGAAGAATGGGACAAAATAATCCCTGAAAATGTCTTCTGTTGTTCTTCTTGTTGTTTTTGAAATGTGTTGCAGGCTTGAAACTCTTTCCCAACGTTTCCTGATTTTTTGGGGTTGCGTTCTGTAAACAGTCGCAGTGTTTGGAGACGTTCTATCTGAGGGCCTCGGTAATAAAGCGTGTCCGCAGGCGTGCATACATTTGAGGCGGAGCAGATCAGCGTTTATATTTATAAATGCAGTTTTAGCTCCAGCTTGGGGTCGGAGCACTTAAGCGGCCTCGTCTCCGCTCGCCTGCAGAGAGCCCAGATAAATAAAAACGCCGGGACGGAGAGATGAGGGGGATTCGATTCTATTACAACCAGATTTCTTTCTTGGCGTCGTTTTTTCGCCACGCTTTACAGAGAGGCATCTGGCAGCGAGGAGCGTCCGTCTGCAGATATCCGAACGGGCCTTCTGTTTCCAATTCTGCCAGGAACTCTCCCCTTATTTAGTCGGAGCACGGAAGCAGTCACTTATTGTAAAGGAAATTTTCAACACAACATCTGCCTGCGCTTTCTCATCCCGGAATAAAGACGTCCGGGCTAACGCGCTTTTCTATCAAAGCCGAGCGCCGAGCGTCTACAGCACGAGGCCCAATCACGAGCGCGCAGTGATTAGAGCGCGGCGAGGCCGTTTTAATGCGTGATGCCATCCATTTCCCAGCCTTAACACAGACTCATCTGTTTCAATGAATCCTCCATCAGCTCCATCGGCTCCGGCTGATAGCTTTTCTCTGATTAGCCTGAAAGAGGAGCGGGAAGCGCTGAGAGCGGCCGTGGCTCAATGACCTTTTGTTGATGCGTTTTCATGGGAAAAAGCTGCATCTGAAAGCGTTCAGATCCTCACAGCAATGTGACTGAGAATCCATGAGAATCCAATAACTGATAGAAAGCTTTCAGTATATATGATAGTAGAGACAGTTACTCCAACAAAAGCAGTGTCAATTATTTTTAATACCATTGATTTCAGGAGTAACAATAAATTAGCAGATGTTCCAATACAATACTTTTTACACGTTTGGATAAGACCACTTTCTAGCATGCTAATATCATAGTAGCACAGTGGTCTATCAGTGTGATATCAACTCGGTAGCAGTGTGCTAACACTTCAGTAATAATGATGGATAAGGTCATATCCAATGTGCTAATGCTACTGTAACAATGTATGACAAGGCCTTAAGCCAGTGTGCTAACACTGCAGTAGTGATGCTGGATGAGGCCTGTAGCAGGTGTGCTAATGCTGTTGTAGCAGTGTTGAAAGAGGCCTGTATACAATGTGCTAATTCTGTGACAGTGATGTTGGAAGAGGCTGTTTACTGACATGCTAACTTCACAGTAGTAATCTTAGATGAGATTGTAGTTGGCACGGTAGCGCTACAATAGTGATATTGGACTAGGTCTGTAGCCAGCATGCTAATGCTTTGATAGCAATGTTGAGCAAGGCTCTTCATCACCATATTACTGTACTAGTAATGATACCGTGATGAACAAGGGCAGTAGCCAGAAGGAAAACTCACAGTTCTCCTTTGCATGTATTCATGATGCTCCATTTCACAAATTAGAAAATCTAGCATGCTAACTCTGCCTAACCTAAATTACTACATGCATGGAAGCCCAATCACGATTACAACGAGGCCATTTTAATCCATGATACCATCCATTTACCAGCTCTAACTCGGCCTCATCTGTTTCAATGAATCCTCCATCGGCTTGATCTGATAGCTTTTCTCCGATTAGCCTGAGAAGAAGTGGGAATCTCTGAGAGCGGCGGTGGCTGAATGACCTTTTGTTAATTCGTTTTCTTGGGAAAAGCTGGGTTTCTGGGTTTGGAAGGAGAAAAGGCAGCACTGCGGTGCTCCCGCCGGCCGGCGCTACACGGTAAACGTGATAAAGTGCAGCTCGGCTCTGTTGGTTTTGGCTTTGCTGTGCCGACGGAATGAAGAATCCAGCAGGAGTCAACCGTTTCTGCTGGAAAATTTGTGATGTATGAAGATTTTAAGGAAATTCCTCCCCAATTCCAGATAGCTAGAAGCCAAGTGAATGATGAAGATCCTCCTGAGTGTGTGAGAGAGTGTTTATAAAGCCCCCAGCATTCAGCAGTGGAACTGTGTTCTCTGGAATGATGGTACTCTGGCTAATACTTTTGGAAATATACTTTATATTTGTAGTATAGAAAATCGCATCTTCAGATCTTTATCTGTGGTTGACTAGCTATTTTCTGTGCTAACAGAACAATAGTAATGTTGGATGAGGCTTGTAGCCAGCATGCTAATACCACAATAGTCATGTTGGAAAATGCTAGTTGTCTGTATGCTAACACTACACAGTGGTAGTGATGCAGAACTAGGGCTTTACTAAACACAGCAGTAGCAATGTTAGAATAGGGCTGTAGCCAGTGTGCTAATGCCATGGTAGTGATGTTGGATGTGCTCTAAGGTTGGTAGCCAGCATGCCAATGCCACAGTAACGAAGTAAGGTTATGCCCATAAATGACATGATAACTCTGTGGAAAATATGTTGGAAACATCTCTAGCCAACATGCTAATGCAACAGTGGCAATGCTAAATGTGCCCTGTAGCTGGAGTGCTAACAAGGCAGTACCAATGTTAAATGAGGCATGTAGCCAACATGTTAATGGAACAAGTGGCAATGTTGGATAAGGCCTGTAGCCAGCATGCTAATGCTACAGTGGTGATGCTAAATGAGCCCTGTAGCTGGAGTGCTAACACTACAGTACCAATGTAAAATAAGCCTTGTAGTCTGTGTGCTAATGCAACAGTGGAAATGATAAATAAGGCCTGTAGCCAGCATGCTTATGCTACAGTGGCAACGTTAAATGAGGCCAGTAGCCAGCATGCTAACACAACAGTGGCAATGTTAAACGAGGCCTGTAGCCAGCATGCTAATGCTACAGTGGCAATGTTAAATGAGGCCGGTAGCCAGCGTGCTAATGCAACAGTTGCAATGTTAAATGAGGCCAGTAGCCAGCATGCTAATACAACGGTAGCAATGCTAAATGAGCCCTGTAGCTGGAGTGCTAACACTGCAGAACCAATGTTAAATGAGGCCAGTAGCTAAAATGCTAATGCTACAGTGGCAATGTAAAATGAGGCCAGTAGCCAAAATGCTAATGCTACAGTGGCAATGTTAAATGAGGCCTGTAGCCAATGTGCTAATAGCTAATGCAACAGTGGCAGTGTTAGCTAAGGCATGTAGCCAGCATGCTAATGCAACAGTAGCAATGTTGGGTAAGGCCTGTAGCCAACATGCTAACACTGCAGTACCAATGTTAAATAAGGCATCTAGCCACCGTGCTAATGCAACAGTGGCAATGTTAAATGAGGCCTGTAGCCAACATGCTAATGCTATAGTAGCAATGTTAAATGAGACCTGTAGCCAACGTGCTAATAGCTAATGCAACAGTGGCAGTGTTAGCTAAGGCATGTAGCCAGCATGCTAATGCAACAGTGGCAATGTTAGCCAGTGTGCAAACACTATGGTATGCATAATTGGGCCAGGCAGTGTATTGAAGCAGTGTGTGTGTGTGTGTGTGTGTGTGTGTGTGTGTGTGTGTGTGTGTGTGTGTGTGTGTGTGTGTGTGTTTGTGTGTGTGTGCCCCTGGCTCTCTCCGAACTTTCTTTTTCTGATTTAAGAACGCTGCCGTTTACTTAAGACTCACACTTGGCATATGGATGGAGCACTAGTGTGAGCAATTAGTGTAATAATTCACGTTAATGCGTGAGTATTGCTGATGTACCCGTGCTTCGTGCCTCGTGTGGTAATTTGGAGCAGTGCAGCGGGTGAGTGTGGGGGTTTGACATTACGCTGATTGCTTTGACGCTACAAACATCAAGTTCACTCCAGAAAGCGATCGCCTGCAGTCATCGGAGCTGCCCTGATTAATTTATTTGTGCATCATGATCTAATTAGTCTACGATTCGCAACCAGATCCAGCGACTGGAATCACTGGGTGGCCAATTTATTTAAATCTCTGGAGGAAACACTTATTTGTGTTTTAGCCTTTAGAAGCCGATGCTACTGGAGGCCATAACAAAAGCTGCTGTCATTTAATAACAGTGAGGGCCGACTTGTAGCTCATTCAAACAAGTGACTAAACGGCTGCAGCAGAACCCTGGAAATGGCTGTAGTGTAATGACTTAGTGTAATGGAATTAAATAAAAAAGAAGTGGGGTAAAACAATGGGAACAGGTGTGGTGTAACCAGGATAACTGATGTATCATAACAAAGTGTGGCGTGGTATAATGGGAATGTAGTGTAAGACATAATGTAGTACAACAATGTGAATGGGTGTAGTATATATTTTTTAATTGGAGTAGTATAACAATAGAAATGTGTGTACTATAACAATGGGAATGGGTGTAGTATAGCCATGGAAGTGGGTGTAGTATAATTGGCGAAATTTGTGTGATACAACAATAGAAATATGTGTTTTATAACAATGGGAATGGCTGTAGTATAACAATGAAAATGAGTGTAGCATAACTATGGAAATGTGTGTTGTATATGGGAATATGTGTAGTATAACAATGGGAATTAGTGTAATATAATAATGGGAATAGGTGTAGTATAACAATTGGAATTAGTGTAATATAACAATGGGAATAGGTGTTGTAAAACAATGGAAATGTATGTACTATAATAACAGGATGGGTGTAGTATAACTTTGCAAATAGGTGTAGTATAATAGTGGAAATCAGAGCAGTGAAACAATGAAAATGTGAGTAGTATAACAATAGAAATGGGTGTAGTATAATAATGGGAATCGGTGTAGTATAACAATGGAAATGGGTGTAGTATAACAATGGGAGTAGGTGTAGTATAATTGGGAAAACTGGTGCGGTGTAATAATGGGAATGTGTGTAGTATAACAATGGAAATGGGTGTAGTATAATAATGGGAATCGGTGTAGTATAACAATGGAAATGGCTGTAGTATAAAAATGGGAATGGGTGTATAACAATGGAAATGAGTGTAGTATAAAAATGGGAATGGGTGTAGTATAACAATGGAAATGGGTGTAGTATAATAATGGAAATAGGTGTAGTATAACAATGGAAATTAGTGTAGTATGAAAAAGGGAATGGTATAGTATAACAATGGAAACGGGTGTAGTATTAAAATGGAAACGGGTGTAGTATAAAAATGGGAATGGTATAGTATAACAATGGAAATGAGTGTAGTATAAAAATGGGAATGGGTGTAGTACAACAATAGTGTAACAATGTAAATGTGTGTAGTGTGGAAACAGAAATCAGAATAATGGAAGAGCTGAGAGGGGAGGGGCATGACACCACCTTTCTCAGTGGAAACAAGGCCTGTGCCCCTTGTTAACACTGTAGTGTGTGTGTTTGTGTGTGTGCGCGTGTGTAGTGTGTATGTGTGTGTGTGTGATAGGTCTGAAGCTCCAGCTGTGTCTCTGGCTGGCATCTCCTCTGTCTTATTAGTGAGGGTCATCCCGGTGCCACCAACATATGAGCAGCCTGCTCCAATCAATACGCTCAATACTCACAATGCACCTCTGCCCCGACTAACCTCAGATCTAAAAATAGCGCTGGATTGTTGGTAAAATGGTGTTTGGATGGAAGTTTGGTTGGCTGGTTGGTTGAATGGTTGTTTGGAAGGTTGGCTGAGACTAACCAACCAACCAACCAGCCAAACATCCAATCATCCAACCAACCAACCAACCTGCCAACCAACCATCCAAGCAACCAACCTGCCAACCAACCATCCAAACCTCCATCGAACCAACCAGCCAAGCAAACTTTCAACCAACCTTCCAAACAACTATTCAACCAACCAGCTAACTAAACTTCCATCCAAACACCAACCAACCAACCAAAATGCCTGTCAGTCTAACAACCAACCAGCCAACGAACATGCCACCCAAACAGCTCAATTCAGTTGGGTGGTTGGTTGGTTGGTTGGTTGGCTGTTTGTTTGATTGGCTGGTTGGTTGGTCACTTAGATGGTTGGGTGGTTGGTTGGTTGGCTGGTTGTTTGATTGGCTGGTTGATTGGTTGTTTGAATGGTTAGATGGAAGTTTGCTTGGCTGGTTAAATAGATGTTTGGCCGGTTGGTTGGTTGGTTAGTTAGTTGAATGGCTGATTAGATGGTTGGATGGTTAAATGGTTGGCTGGTTGGTCAGTTGAATGGTTGGTTAGATAGTTGGATGTTTGGCTCATTGGTTGGTTTGGTTGGTTGGTTGGTTGGTTAGTTTAATGGTTGGTTAGATGGTTGTATGTTTGGATGGTTGGGTGGTTGGTCGACTGGCTGTCTTTTGGCAGTTTTTCTTTTTTGCTCTCAGTACCAAAAAAAAACACTATGCAACTCTTACTGACTGCAGTGTTTTGTCTATATTGTGTCTCCTTCTATTTGTAAAGACAGAGTCAAAGGTCAGCCTATACGTTCCCGGTGTTGCGGTGAGTCCGGGGGGTCAGGTTCAGTCAGGGGTGGAAAAGCTTGAAGAGTAATGTTCCTTGTGGGCTGAATTCAAGGCTGGAATGTGGTGTTGGATGTCCAAGGTCACTCACATGGTCACCTCATTTTTTAACAGTGGACACAGCGGCCTTCAATTAGTGGCGTGGGTTTTAAGGAAAACAGCTCTAATCTGTTTAAAAAATCCTCCCGTTTAAGCCCAAACCAGGAAAACAAATATTGCTTTAACCAGCGGCGCAACCTGAGCGAGTGATGGATCTGGAGGGGAGTCGCTCGTGTTTCGGTCGTGGGCCCGCTGACCACCACTAATGAAGAAAGATAATAAAACATGGCATATATAGTAAATTAGACCATAGACCTAGTGACCGTATGGATCATATGTGGGTTATAGACCAATCAAGCATAGCATGATGACTGCCTCCTTGTTTCTACACCCATTATTGATTGTTTCAACTCTACAAATCATTTTAAAAACTTGGTACCACTTTAAAATAAGGCTCCTTAATAAAGGGTTTATAAATAGCTTATAAAGTTTATTAATGGTTATAAATGAGGCTGTAAACACTTATAAAACATTAATAAGCACTTACAACAAATTACAACTTTTTAACACATTGAATAAAATAATACAGGAAGTCAGTTTAGTTGTTTAATATGTTATTATACTGTAGTTAAATTAATAAAGTTGTATTAACAGGAATGTTAATGATGATTGATGGAAAAGTATAAATAAATGTAGAACCACTATTTGATACACAACAGGCCACTTTTGCCCCTTCTATTTGTGATGTAACTGCTTATTAATGGTTTATAACCTAATTATAACCATTAATAAACTATTTTATACACTATTTATAAACTCTTTATAAAGGAACCTTATTTTAAGGTGGGTGTACAAACAAGGAGGTGGTCATAATCTTCTGCTTGATTGTTGTACATCCTGTGGATAACTGCGCTTATCCTACGCTTAACTGTAGTGTGTTTTTCAGTTGGTCAGAAGGAGCATATGGATCATATGAACATTAAAAAGCATAAAACAATTTTGAAAAACATTATTTTAATAGAAGTTATCATTATTAAAAAAAAAACTTTGCTTGAATCTACAGATCTATAAAAATGAAGATTCTTTTCTGTATTAAAAGGCTATTGTTTAATTAATATGACAGCTATCTTATGAGCGCTGACAAAATGACACCCCAACAATAGAAATCATGTTTTTTTTTTATAATTGCTGTCATTAAACTGAAGCTTGACTACAGTTCTGCTGTATTGTTTTACTCTAATTGTCAGTAGAATGGCAGTCAGTTCACAGCATGATTTAGTACTCATTCCACCGTCCCACGCTCATGAATGCAGTGGATTTGGCTGCTGCCCACTCAGATTAGGATGTGTTCTGTTTTTCGCCAGCTTGTTTCTGTATTTCAATTCAAATTGCCCCACTAAAGGCGGAAGCTGAAATGCGTGTAATTGAGGTTCAGGCTCAGGCTTGTGTTATACATCACCTGCAAAGAACCTCCACTCATAACACTGTGATTTACAGCAAATCCAGCAAACGCTAGTCTGCAAGGCTGAGCTTGTAGATATATGGACATTATAGAGCATTATAGAGTGTCCTTTACACTTCCTGTAGTGTGTCACAGTCTGTCAGAATGAATGTATGGATCATATGAATGTTATAAAGCATTATAGAGCACCCTCTATACTTCCTGTAGTGTATTACAGGTTGTCAAAGTGAGCATGGGCATTATATAGCATTATAGAGCATCCTCTACTCTTCCTGTATTGTTAGATGAACATTACAGAGCATTATAAAGCCCCCATGCTTCCTGCAGTGTATTACAGTCTGTCAGAATGAGTGTGTGGCTCATATGAACATTGTAGAGCATTATAGAGCACACTCTACACTTCATTATGTGTATTACTGTTTGTCAGAATGAGTGTGTGGATCATACATTATTAAGCATTATAGAGCGCCCTCTTTACTTCCTGTAGTGTTTTACAGTCTGTAAGAGTGAGTGTATGGATCATATGAACATTAAAGAGCATTATAGAGCGCCTCCTAGACTTCCAGTAGTGTATTACAGTTTGTCAAAATAAGTGTGTGGATCATTTGAACATTATAAAGCATTATAGAGTGCCCCCTATGCTTTTTTAAGTGTATTTCAGGCTCATGTTTGTTTGTTTATTTGTCTTTTTGAGAAAGTTTTTTTTTTGTTTCTTATTTTAGTTCTTCTCTTATTTCTTTATTTCCTTTTTATTTTTTAATTATTTTATTTTTTATTTATTTATTTATTTTTAATTGTTTTGTATTATTGCTTTTAACCTATTTTAATTTCTTTGGTTTCTTATTTCATTACTAAATACATTTTTTTATTATTATTATTTATTAATTAATTAATTTATTAATTTATTTATTTATTTGTATTTTTATTGTACTATGCAAACGTAAGTTTTTGCTTAATCTTTTATTTACTGTTTTTTTAATAATTAAATGTAGTTTATTATATAAAATAAAGATTAATTGATTGATTGATTGAAAAAACATGTTCTGCACAAGCATTTCTCTGCTGTTTTCCGAGATTCTGCGATGGATTATTTTTTATCCATGTGAAGAAAAACGTGACGGCACAGTTACGGCTCATCCTGAGCGACATTAATTCCCACACAATGAAGGTGGCAGCGGGTTTGTTTATAGAGCGCCGCTGTGTGTGTGTGTGTGTGTGTGTGTAGAGTGTGTGTAGTGTGTGTGTGTGTACAGGGCTGTATGCAGTGTGTAAACAATGTCTCAGCACTCCTTGAAGCATCTGCCGGACAGCTCTGGAGCAGCGGGAGGTCTGTGATTATTGGACCACCTCTATTCTACTGCATGAATAGAGCAAGTCCAGCTTTTATTACCGGGCTGACCCTCGTCTCTACAGGTTTACAAGCACAAATCACACTCACACACATTTACACACTCACCCACTCACGCACAATTCACAGGTTTGCCACCTGCAATCCATTTCTGGTGATTATAGTGGTGGAGAAAAGGTCCAGGCCCAGAAACAGGACTGGATAAACTTTCACTGTTCACTGTTTTTTTGTTCCCCAAAGGGCTGCACAGAAATTAAATTTATATATTATTCATCTCGATATCAGAATTATGTCCAGCACTCATCAAGATCATCAAAAAGGTAGTTGCAAACATAAGAAGGATAAATGTTACCAGGAACAACATAGTTTAAAATGTAAAATATACAGGGGTTGGACTATGAAACTGAAACACCTGTCATTTTAGTGTGGGATTTTAGGTTTCATGGCTAAATTGGAGCAGCCTGGTGGCCAATCTTCATTAATCACACATTGCACCAGTAAGAGCAGAGTGTGAACGTTCAATTAGCAGGGTAAGAGCATAATTTTGCTATGTGTTTTACTGTGTTTGTCTATTGTTGTGACGTAGATGAAGATCAGAACACATTTAACTCTTTGAACTCTTTGTTTTTTCTCCCTTTTTGTTTTCAGTTCCTCTTTCAGTAATTATATCAGACAGACACATGCCCTGATCTCTTTTACTCCAGAAGACATACGGCTGCTCAAAAATATAATCATTTAAAATGTCAAAGGAAGCAGAATTGTTATATTTTCCTGGAACTGATCATGTTTTGGTCAAAATTTTACCAAGCGCTTGTTTTTTTTTTTTTTTTTTTTTAACTTATTTTTTACTAAAATTTTTAGACTAGAGTGTATATGAGTTGAAGGCATAAGAATATTGATGATTTGAGTTCATTACATGGCTCATTAATTATTACTTTGACAAAATACATGGAGAAACAGCATCAGGCAGATTTATTTTCTTATATTCTTGATAATCAATAATAACACCTCTAGGATACATATAGATACTAAAAACCTGACACTCAGAGCAGACTATACCTTTCAGTATTTTAATAAGGACACACAAAGAAAACTATATACAAAAATGTAAACTTTTTAGTCTAAATAAATACAAATGTTTAAAGGAAAGTAACTACTTAGTAAAAATGTGCGAGTAAAATAAAAACTATATAAAGTAGTGCGCACACCATACCATATTTACGAATATTATTTGGTTTGAAACATCATGTAAATATGTTTGAAGCACTAAAAGTAAATAATATGGGTTGGGGAAGGAGATTTACACACTTTTTTAGGTGTTTTTCTCAATGGGTTTCTTGTAGGTTTAGCTTTACCGCACTGGGATGTGATAGCTAATTTTAGAAAGAGTAAGCTCCGCCCTTTTTAACCATATATGGATTATGTTTATGTGTGAAGGGATTGCTGAGTAATTAAGATGAGAACACAAGGTGCGATTTTTGGATGGAAAATCCATCCGTAGGGTTCTAAGAGTTATTCACCAATTTATGCAGAAATCCCAAAGGCATTCACATACTTTTTTTCTTGTAACTGTTCATACTGTAAATATACTAAATGAAAGTGAACCGCATCACAGTGTCGCCGCTCAGGCCCGTTAGTACGGCCACATGTTAGAATGGTGATAATCAGACCCGGGCCGGATCTGCTCGGTGGGAGAGCGATCGGAGCGCTGCAGAATAAATAGGAGCGGGGTAGAGATAGCGAATCTCCACGGAGAGGAAATCTCTTTCATCTCGGCTGGTTTGAAGACAAATCTGTGTGAAATTCTGCTTGATGTGCTCGCCTGCCATAGGAGCTTCTTTAAGTTGAGCTGTCAGTCTCTCCGAGCGGGAGGACGCGTCAGATTCCGTTATTTGTACCGAGGCTGATTTACGAATCGTTTCTGACGGGAATTCTGCCGTAAGCTCTTGTTTTGAGACCAAACGCTTCCACACTTCTTTACTTCTTTATAATGTACTGTTTCAACAAGCAGTGCGGTACACTACTTTCACACACACACATACATAGACGGGCTGTAAGAACAACTCTTTTATATAACAGTGTGATCAACAAACTCTGCACTATTGCCACTATTAAGAAAATTGGGATGGTTGCTTTTTAAAAAAATGTTCCGGTTTACTGATAATCTTCCATTTTTCCAGTACAAAATTGCACTGGAATCTGTTCTACAGAATACAGTATTTGGTAACACTTTATTTAAAGGGCACATACTGTCTCAATTAAGATTTGTACATCTTGGTAGCTAATTTAAAGCTGATGTGCATAAAGTTTGGAATTTATTGATTTTTTTTAGCACCAAGCATGCAGAAAAATCATTTTAAACTGGGAGGGTGTGATGCGGTCTTCTTTCAGAGCATATTAATCCGATTAAAGCGCTCAATCAGAAACTTCACTTCACTTTGGTTTTACTATCATTAAATGAGCTCTGAGTTTCCTCTTCTGAAGTCTCCGTTGCTCCACCAGCCGCTCGTGTTCGGTAAAACTGAGCCGGATCCTCTTTTAGAGGCTGTATGTGTGACGTAAGTTGCCATTGCTAACCCATTGTGTCCAGTGTTTTAGAGGTTTGATAAAAAAAACGGATGTAGCTCACCAAAGGTTGAAGTGTTTGTCAAAAAAAGAGGTCAAGAAGGTCAAGAATCCAAGTATCCTTTGTTATTTGTTATGTTTTTATGTCCATTTCCCTTTGTCTCTTGGCCAAGTTCCCCACACCGAACCTTAATCCTCATTTAGACAGAAGTAAAAAGAAAAGGAACCCTTATCAAGCCAAGAACACATAGTTTTTTTCCCCCTTGATAAGGGTCAAGGAGAGAGCTTCAGGTAGCAGTATCTAGACAGTCTCATTAAAAATGGGTTTGTAATCCATTAGGCCCTTCCTGTTTCCTCCTTAACCTGCACTAAATATCTCTCCAAAATGACCCTCATGCCCCTAGAGGCTGGGAGTAAGACAGCAGAAAAAATGTGACAGCATCTTTTACAAGGTACAAGACACTATAGTTAATAATAAAATGTACAGGGGTTGGACAATGAAATTGAAACATCTGGTTTTAGACCACAATAATCTGGTGGAAACAGGAGAGTTGAGGTGTAAATAGAATTCTGCCGTGATTTGATCAGCCGTGGTTTTATGTTTTTGGATACAATCCGGGTTAGCACCTGAACATCCCTTTCAGACAGCTTCCTCTTACAGCATCCACAGTTAATCCTGTTGGATGTGGTTGGTCCTTCTTGGTGGTATGCTGACATTACCCTGGATACCGTGGCTCTTGATGCATCACAAAGACTTGATTTCTTGGTCACAAATGCGCCAGCAAGACGTGCACCAACAATTTGTCCTCTTTTGAACTCTGGTATGTCACTCATAATGTTTAGTGCATTGCAATATTTGGAGCAAAACTGTGCTCTTACCCTGCTAATTGAACCTTCACACTCTGCTCTTACTGGTGCAATGTGCAATTAATGAGTTTGGCTGCTTCAATATAGTAAAATGAAACCTCCAACACTAAAATGACTAAAAGTGTCTCAGTTTCATTGTCCAAGCCCTGTATTTTAATGCACATTTATACATGTAATTTCCTGAAGACAGAAATTAAACTGATTCATATGAATATGCCTACTGCTATTAATCAAAACATGGTTTCATATAGGAGTTATTATTATTATTATACAGTAGTGAAGAAGCTTTCTACTATTTCTTGTGAGCCGTGACCCAAAATCCACAGCATCCTCAGCCTCAGCTCAGCCCTGAACCCACAGAGTCTGCAATCAACTGCATCCCTACTGTAAGCAGGGCACCCCCGACCTCTGCAGGAAGGACCACCGCAGACTCAACACATTCCTGCTGTTCCTCCCCGCCGAACCAAATTCCACAGCAGCTGCTGCAGCAGCGGCGGCGGCGTCCTTATTTCTATCTGCAGGCCGAGCGCTCCCTCGTTCCCGCCCTCCCGCGCTCCGCCTGCCTGCTTTTCATTTGTCACAAACACACAGCAGAGGCTCTAAATATAGCAGGACGCCTCCCAGGCCGCTCTGGGCTTTTAATTGGTTCCCCTCTCCTCGCCGCTGAGATGGAGTCGCAAAGCAATTAAAGGCCGGCGTCGCTGCTCAGGTACGAGAGGAGCGCCTGCTACTGATGTTATTTCCAGCGTGGAGGTGTCGGCTCTGTACTTTAAACATCACACGGCCCCTCCTGACTGCAACAAGACGACGACGACAGCGACTTTGTTTCCTTTCTGTTTTTTCTTTGCCAGAACGAGCGCAGCCGGAACAAGACGCGGCGTATCGACACATAACCAGGTTCTCCACTGCCTCTGATAGCTCTGTGGACCTCACCCAGCTCTGATTATCTACCCTGTTTATCTACAGGCTTTGTCTGTCCGTCTGTCTATCTGTCTGTAGATGTCTGTTTGTAGATGTAATGGATTTTGCTTTTTCCCCCATAAGAATATTCCCCATTCAATTGTCACAAATATACAAATACTCATGGGTTGATGGCAACACCCGAGCAACCACCTGAGATACTATAGCAACTGCCTTAGTGACCCCTTGGCAACACTTTAGCAACCATGGCAACTTACTGGAATACAATAGAATTCAGCTTTGTCACAAAGTGTGCTACAAACCTAGCACCACCATAGCAACCACCTGGGATACTGTTGCAACCACTTATAAAGAGGAGAGGAGACTGAGCCACCTGTTGTGATGATGTTATTTCCAGTGTCGCTGTGTTTATCTTACCCTGTTTATCTACAAGGTCTGTCTGTCTGTCTCTATGTCACAACTATACAAGTACTCTAGCAACCCACAACCTTCAACATAGGGTATCACATCAACCACCATCTGCACATCTGTACACCTGAGCAACCACCTGAGACACTGTGGCAACTGCCTAGCAGTTAGCAATAACTTCACCCTGCTGTAGGAATCTGCATGTATAACACGCTCAACAAACAACATTAGTTAATGACAACACCTGAGCAACCACCTGAGATAACGTAGCAACTGACTAGTGACCACTTAGCAACATCCTAACAACCATGGTGTGTCAATCTTTTGATAGCTCTGTGGACCTCTGGGTTAGCTTACTCTGTTTATCTACATCTGTCTGTCTGTCTATCTGTCTGTAGATGTCTGTTTATAGATGTAATAGATTTTTGCATAGGTTGATGGCAACACCTGAGCAACCACCTAAGATAACGTAGCAACTGCCTAGCGACCCCTTGGCAACACTTTAACAACCATGTCACCTGCCTGAAATACAATACCGGTCAGCTTGTCAAAAAAAGTGAACTATCCACTTAGCAACACCATGGCAACCACCTGGGATACTGTTGCAACCACTTAGGAAGGAGCTACTGCTACTGATGTCATTTCCATTGTTGGAAATAGTTATACAAATACTCTATTAACACAGCCATCAATATGGGGTGTCGCATTAACAACTGCCTGCAACACCTGAGCAACCACCTGAGACACTGTAGCAACTGCCTAGCAGTTAGCCAATCACTTTGCAACACTGTAGGTCCATTCATCAAGGGTCCATCTAGTTACACCATACAACAACCATTGCAACACCACAATATCAACCTTGGATACCAAACCAACCACCTAGCAACCACTAAGCAACTTCGTAGCAGTGTCACCATAGCAACCAACTATTGTAATGCTTTACTCTACAAGTCGACCAGTACCTTTTCAAGCTTACTTTCCAGTCCCAGTTTCCACATTATGAATGTGACTTTTGACGTACATCAGTGACACTGCGTGTTCTTGTTTTATCAGTTCAGAATGATCAGGGTACGATGAACTGATGCTCTCTCTCTCTCTTCTCTCTCTCTCTCTGTTAGATGAGTGTAAGTATCAGAGTTGTTTTGTTTGTTTGCTGACAGCGATGCTATAAAGCAGCCCCTCGTTCGCCCCGATCCGGCCAGAGACAAATTGCCTGGCGCTGATAAACACTCGGAGGTAACAGCGCCGGAGCGCCGGTTCCTCAGCAGCTGCTGGAATTAAACCGAGCCGAGTGAGGAGGAAGATCAAAGACGACTCGGCTTTATTTGACTGGATGTGAGAGAGTGAGATGTGGGGGGAGGGGGGGTGGATGAGTGGAAGGTCTGGGTCTAACCTGTTGATTGGTCCTATAATTCAGAATATCCAGAGAAGAGGTTTATTCATCATGAATTGTTGTTGTATATTCTTGCACTATTGTATTTTCACGTCTCAGACTGCCTTCATTGAGTTCACAGTGCAGTACCAGAAGTTGAGCTTTTTAAAAAAAAAAAATGTAATCCTGGATTCCCAGTTTGTCTAGTTTGTTTAGTAAGTGTGAAAAATAAAAGAATAAAGACCTCAAATAATGCAAAGAAAGCAAGTTCATATTCATAAATTCTTATGAGTTCAAAATCAATATTTGTTCAAATAAACCCTGGTTTTTAATAACCCTGTTTTCTTCATGCATCATGTTCTCCTCCACCAGTCTTACACACTGCTTTTGGATAACTTTATGCTGCTTTACTCCTGGTGCAACAGTTCAAGCTTATGATCATCCATCTTCCTCTTGATTATATTCCAGAGGTTTTCAATTTGGTAAAACCAAAGAAACTCATCATTTTTGAGTGCTCTCTTATTTTATTTTGTTATTTCCAGAGCTGTATGTTATATGTTCAGTGGCCAGTATGAGAGAATTGAAACCAAAACACCAAGTCACATGACACCAATTGGGCACCAGTTCACGTGTGTATTCACTTGGGTTGCCAGATATTTAGAAATTCATGTTTCAGTGGTCAGTAAGTCTATACTGCTATTTAAGCTCTACTCTAAGCTTCATTTTTTTAGTCTAGCCCCATGAGCAAATATGATAAAATATTTACAGTAAACAAAATATATCTGACTTTTATATATATTTGTTGGCTCGGCTCTGGTGCGGTTCTGGATCTGTGTCCAGCTGGTTATAGTGGTGAGTGGACCGTGACCTCTACTGGAGCTAATCTGGGGTCAGTGTTCCTCCATTTGTCAGAACAAGCATTTTTTTGGATGCTCACCAGCCTGCCTGCTTCTGCAGCGCTTTCCCACACTGTGTGTTTCAGTGCCCATGGGCATCAGAGCCCTGGGCACATCCCCTACCACACACACGCACACACACACACACACTCGTACAGTTCTCCCAGAAGTGCTGATGGGCAGTGCGGGAGGCGGCGAGGCCGGGAGCGATGCTGGGAGCGCAGGAAGAAAAGAGGAAGGAAAGAAGTGATGACGCTGGAGGAGAACGGCTGAATGCGAGCGAGGGAATTAATAACTCTCCCTCTCTCTCCTCTATCTCCATCCCTCCATTCCTCTACCTTTCCCTCAGCTCCTTAACCTCAACCCTTCATTGCTTCATTCTGTCTCTTCTCCTTTATCTCCATCCCTCCTCTCCTCTATCTCCATCCCTCCGTTCCTCCACTCCTCTACCTTGTTCTCCATTCGTCACTGCTTAGTTCCTCTCAGTGACCCTCTATTCCTCCATCTCTCCATCTCTTCATCCATCCACTTCTCTATATCCATTTCTCTATTCTTCTACTCCTCTATCTCTGTTCCTCTATCCCTCAACTGCTGTATCTACATCCCTTCATCCTAATAACCCTGTTGTCATCCCTCTAATCCTGTCTACATCCCACCATCCCTATAACTCTGTTGTCATCTCTCCATCCCTCTAATTCTGTCTACATCCCTCCATCCATCAGTCCTCTCCATCCCTTTAATCATGTCTACTTCCCTCCATTCCTCTACCTTTTCCTCAGCTCCTTTACCTCAACCCTTCATTGCTTCATCCTGTCTCTTCTCCTTTATCTCCTCTATCTACATCCCTCTGTTCCTCCACTTTCTCCATTTCTCCATTCGTCATTGCTCGGTTCTTCTCAGTGTCCCTCTATTCCTCTTTCTCCATCTCTCCATTCATCCACTCCTCTTCCACTCCTCTTCCATTCATCCATTTCTCTATCCTTCTACTCTCTACTCATTTCTCTATCCTTCTATTCATCTCTGTTCCTCTACCCCTTAACTCCTGTATCCACATCCCTTCATCTCAATAACTCTGTTGTCATCCCTCCATCCCTCTAATCCTGTAAACATCCCTCCATCCCTATAACTATGCTGTCATCCCTCTTTCTTTTTAATCCTGTCTACATTTCTCCATCCATTAGTCCTCTCCATCCCTTGAATCAAATATACTTCCCTCTATTCCTCTATATCTCCATCCTTCCTCCTCTCTTTTCTACATTCCATATCTATCCTTCCATTTATTTACTCTTGTCCCTCCACTCCTCTTTCTTCATCTTTCCATTCATCCACTTCTCTTCATGCCACTAATGTTCTATTCCCATTCCTTCATCTTTCCATTCCATATTCCTCTATCTACATCCATCCAACCCATATATCCTTAATCTCAATCCTTCCATTCCTACATTTCTCAATCTGTCTCCATCCATCCCATTGATCTTCTCTCCCTCCACTCCTTTATTTCCACCCCTCTTTCCCGCTCCCATTCCTCTGTCTACATCCATCAAATCCAATATCTTCATTCTTCCATCTCTCCACAGGTTTTCCACACTACCTCTATTTACGTCTCTACATCCCTTGATTGCTCAACTCCTCCATCACTCTACTCTCCACCTGTCTCTCCATCCATCCTCCACACCTCTAATTCCTCCACTCTAATATCTACATCCACTCTTTTCCAATCTTTTCCAATCCAATCTTTTCTCCAATCCTAATTTTCCAAATATTTCACTCCCTTCCCTCTTTCCTGTGCCTCTATCCTTCCTACTCTTCTCTTTTTATTCACTAATCTTCTTCCCTTCCTCCCTCTCTCCTTATCCCTCTCTCTTTCTCTCTCTGTATTACAGATGGGGGGGGCTCAGTGTCCAGCATATGCTCAGAGATTTGGTTAATAAATAATTCAATTAAATGAGCTCCAATCTGCTGCTGCCGACCCCCAGACCCCCAACATCCAGCTGTGCCTTCCAGTCCCACAGCCCTGCTCTCTCTGTCTCTCTCTCTCTTTTTCTCTATGTTTCTCTCCCTCCCTGTTTCTGTCTCACTCTCAGTCATTCTCACTCTTCTGTCTCTCTATGTCAATCTTGATTTTTATCCCTCTCTCTCTTTCTCTTTCACTCCCTCCCTCCTTTTTACTCTCTCATTTTATCTCTCTTTATCCTTTTATATCTCTCTCACTCCTTCTCCTCTATCTTTCTCTCTTTGTCCCCTCCCTTTCTGTCTCTCTCACTCACTTCCTCTCTCTCTATGTTAATCTTTATTTTTATCTCTTTATCTCTTTCTGTCTCTCTCTGTCTTCGTATCCCCCTCTCTCTTTCCCTTTAACTCCCTCCCTCTTTTCCAACCTCTCTCACTCTATCTCTCGCCATCCTTTCTCCCTCTAAATCTCTCTCACTCCTTCTTTCTAACTTTCTGTCTCTCTCGCTCTATATTTCTCTCTTTCTCCCCATCCCTCTTTCGGTCTCTCTCTCTCACTTCCTTTCTTTCAGTCAATCTATATTTTTATCTGTCTCTTTCTCTCTGTCTCCGTATCCCCCTCTCTTTCTATTTAACTCCCTCCTCTTACTCTCTCTCTCTATTTTTTCTGTTTCTTTCTCTCACTCCCTCTCACTCTCCCTCCTCTCCTTCTATGGCAATCTTAATTATGTCTCTGTATCCCCCTCTCTTTCGCTCTCTCTCTCTCTCTCTCTCTCTCTCTCTGTATCGGATGTGTTGTTGTAGACGTGGCTGATGGACACAGAGACCGGAAATAGAAGGCAGTGATGAATTATTCATCTCTAACCTTTAGACGCTAAATTAGATCCTCGTTTACCCCTCTGTGTACGGCAGCTGGTTTAGCGAGGGTCCGGGGTTAATTTCAGCGTTAATGATATTAACGCTAATCAACGTTAAGCAACAGGAGCTTCATCTGACTGAACTGAAGATCGTGGAAAACTGTCTTCCTTTATAACCTTTATACATTTTTAAACCTGAAGCTGCCCAGAAGGGTTTTGTGATGCCACAGAAGAACCACTTGTATAAAAATACTAATTTACTTAACAGTAGAGAACCAACATTTACTGTTAGCATTATGGCTCCAACCCTGCCAAGGCTGACTGTTAGCATCATGGCCAAACATCTTCAACCTTACCTGGTCTGGCTCCTGTGTATGTTAGCATTGCAGCTTTAACTCTATCAAAGCTGGCTGTTAACATCTTGGCTAAACTTCTCCAACCTTATTGGGTTTCCAACCAAGGTGAGCCTAGCTGCAGTGTCTGTTAGCATCACAGCTCCAACCTTATCAAGCCCGACTGTTAGCATCATGGATGCTAACAGATATAACCTTGCTAAACCTAGCTGTTAGCATCATGATTATCCTTCTAAAAACCTTTGAATGGTTTGTTGTTTCACCTTATTTTTAGATTGCTTGATGCTGAAGGTTTCATTCTGCACTCTAAAATCTTGCATGCGCAGTGCATTTTGGGTAGTCACTGTCTCATCTCTTGGACAAGACAACCATGTAAGCATGACTGGACCAGCTATAACAGTTTAGAAAACACTCATTCTTAGCTCAGGGTGCCTTTCCTCCACTGCTTTTTAATGTGGAATAAAAATAAGGATATTTTGGACTGTTTCTGCTGTTTTTTATGTTCTTACATGCTGTAAAAAGATCGACGGATGTGAGGAACACACTGGAGTTGTGAGGTTTTTGTACATTGTTAGCAGAACCTCCTTAAAAAACTTCTCCAGTTAGAAGTTCTCGTCTCCTCAGCTGAGCAGAAATGAGGCGTGGTATTTTTAGAATGAGCCTGAGGCACGACAGAATTAGGAAATGCGTTATTTGTATAGACCTGGTGTGATGCTGCTGTAACCGTTCACACGCCGTCACACCAAAACAACTCAACACAGGAACAAGACATTCTGTAATTCTCTACTTCCCTACATCACACTGCCAACATTAACCTCAAAAACAACCAAGCTGAGAACAGATTATAGACCTTTTATTTTATTATAGACCTTATTATGGACTTTATTATTTCATTATAGCATTTATTATTGTATTATAGACCTTATTACACAATTCATTAATTTATTATAAACCTTATTATGGGCTTTATTATTTTATTTTAGGCCTTATTATGGACTTTTATTATGTTATTATAGGCCTCATTATGGACTTTATTATTCTATCATAGGCCTTATTATACACTTTATTATTTTAAAATAGGCCTTATTATACACTTTATTATTTTATTATAGGTCTTATTATAGACTTTATTGTTTTATTATATCATTTATTGTTGTATTATAGATCTTATTACACACTATTAATTTTTTATAAACCTTACTATAGACTTGATTATTTTATTATAGGCCTTATTATACACATTAGTAATTTATTATAGACCTTATTACAGACTTTATTATTTTATTATAGAATTCATTATTTTATTATAAGCTTATTATAGACTGTATTATTTTATTATATACTTTATTGTTTTATTATATAGAACAATATACTAAATAATATATACTTTATATATTTTATTATAGGCCTTAGTATAGACTTTAGTAATTTATTATAGGCCTTATTATATGCAGACTCTCCACTGGGGTTCCACAAGGCTCGGTGCTTGGTCCTCTTCTTTTCTCACTCTATACTCGCTCTCTGGGTGAAATAATATCTTCTCATGGATTCTCATACCACTGCTATGCTGATGACACCCAACTAATCCTTTCATTTCCTCCTTCCGACACTCAGGTTTCATCCCGCATCTCAGCATGTCTCAATGATGTCTCGATGTGGATGAGTTCTCATCACCTAAAACTCAACCCCAGCAAGACTGACCTTCTGTTCATCCCAGGAACTACAAGCCCTCACAACAATCTCTCCATCTCTTTCGAGAACTCACTGGTCACTCCATCGGCAGAAGCAAGAAGCCTCGGTGTAGTAATGGATGACCAGTTATCGTTCTCGAGCCATATTGCAAATCTGACTCGGTCATGCAGATTTCTCCTGTACAACATCCGAAGAATTCGACCGTTTCTGTCTCAGGATGCCACTCAGGTGCTTGTGCAGTCTCTTGTCATCTCAAGACTTGACTACTGCAACTCTCTACTGGCTGGTCTTCCACTGAGAGCCACCAAACCACTACAGTTAATTCAGAACGCGGCAGCACGACTCGTCTTCAATCTTCCGAAGTTCAGTCATGTGACTCCTTTGCTGCGTTCCCTCCACTGGCTTCCTGTTGCCGCCCGCATCCGATTCAAAACCCTGACGCTGGCCTACAAGGCAAAAAACGGACCAGCACCTTCATACCTGATGGCGATGGTCAAAGCCAGATCTGCACCAAGAGCTCTTAGAGCTTCCAGTACGGCTCGGCTCGAACCTCCATCACTCAAAACACACAGAAAACAGACATCCAGACTCTTCTCTGTGCTGGCACCAAGGTGGTGGAATGAACTTCCACTGGATGTCAGAACAGCAGAGTCACTCACGGTCTTCAAACGTCAACTGAAGACACATCTTTTCAAAGAGTTCCTAAACTAATAATAATAAAAAAAAAAAATAAAAAAATAAAAAAAAGGTTCCTAGGGTTCTTAACATGATTAAGCTCTATGTATCTCTTGATCCTAGTCTACAAACTAGCTTTGGATATCTTAAGTAACTTTGAAGCACTGTTGTAAGTCGCTCTGGATAAGGGCGTCTGCTAAATACCATAAATGTAAATGTAAATTATATACACTCTAAATGTAGGTATTGTGATATTCACTGAGGAGGCAGAGCTACAGTTTCTCATTAATTAGGATGAATATTAATACAAATAAGACTCTATATTTTGGTATTGTGATATAACAGGACAGTGGGCGGGGCTTGTATGGAAGAGTTATTCCTAGTTATATGGTCCGGATGCGGTGTGTTCTTGGTGCGGGTTCTCGGTGCAGGTTCCTCGTGCCGGTTCTCAGTGTTGGTTCTCGGTGCCGGTTCTCAATGCCTGTTCTCGGTGCCGGTTTTCAGTGTTGGTTCTCGGTGCCGGTTCTCAGTGTTGGTTCTCAGTGCCGGTTCTCAATGCCTGTTCTCGGTGCCGGTTTTCAGTGCCGGTTCTCGGTGTTGGTTCTCAGTGCCGCTTCTCGGTGTTGGTTCTCGGTGACGGTTCTCGGTGCCAGCTCCTCGGTGCCGGTTCTCGGTGCTGGTTCCCCGGTGCCCAGTCTCGGTGTGGGTTCCTCTGTGCCGTTTCTCGGTGCCGGATCCTCGGTGCCCAATCTCTGTGCCGGTTCTTCGGTGCCCGTTCTCGGTGCCGGTTCCTCGGTGGTGGTTATCTCAGTCTGAGTGTTCTCCAGGTGATGCGGTGTGTTCTCGGTGCCAGTTCTCGTGCCGATTCCTTGGTGGTGGTTATCTCACTCTGAGTGTTCTCCAGGTGATGCGGTGTGTTCTCGGTGCCCGTTCTCGGTGCCGGTTCCTCGGTGGTGGTTATCTCAGTCTGAGTGTTCTCCAGGTGATGCGGTGTGTTCTCGGTGCCAGTTTTTGTTCCGATTCCTCGGTGGTGGTTATCTCAGTCTGAGTGTTCTCCAGATGATGTGGTGTGTTCTCATGCCGGTTCCTCGGTGGTGGTTATCTCAGTCTGAGTGGAGACGTGTTTTGACAGGAGCTGTTTGAAATATTGCCTGGCGCTTTGCTCCGGTAACAGGAGGTTGATTAGGTGTCGGCGGCTCCCTCGGCTGCACAGGTGTCATTTTATTCCGTCGCTCCCGCTAACAGATTAGCTTCTGTGGAAGGCCAGAAATTGGAATTAGATCAGGACGGCAGCCTGATTCATCCGTGTTGACAGATATCTGTAGAAACAGTTGTCTTTCTTCAGATGATGTGAAGTGAGAGAAGCCCAGAGGGCTGGATTCAGAGTTTGTGTCTGAATCAGACAGCTGTAGTGCAAACTTCAACATCTCCCAGACTCACACTGACGTCAGATCACACACACACACGCCGACATAAACTATATATAAAGCTGTCTAGATGAGTGAAAGCATCATAACGGGCTTATATATGATATATAGCTTTTGTACTAAGCCATAAAATGATGGGATTCTATGAGAAATGAACTAGTAGTGTCAATCGATCACATCAATTGTTTGTGGTTAATTACGTCATGATTAATCTCGATTAATCATAAGTTAAAAGCTTGTACCTACTTATATTTTGGAGGGGAAAAACCCTATCCAGACAGGATTAGTTTCTCAGGGGGTTCTGGGGTAGTTTTCTCTTTTATGTTTTTTTTTTTTATCCTCTGTGATTTCATTTCTGTCCATAACGATCATGTACGTGTTTTTCTCAGACGTCCTCTGAGTTATCTACTGTTTTTCTCTGAACTCCGGTCTCTGAGCTCCTCCAGTAATTTTATTCCCGTCCGTACGCACATCTCTGAGTTTCGTCTTCTCGCATTTAATAAAATAGCTATTTGTTCACTGCTGTGCACCGTAATTACACTCTGGGCATGTGTTTTCACAGAGATCCACATAAAAAACACAACAGAGAGTGGAAATGGAGGAGCTACTGAACGCCGTGATGTCATGTGACCGAGAAAAAAGCTTAAAAGAACTCACTGGTCCTTCTGTTTTTTAATTGCAGTCCTGATGCAAGAGATTTATCACTGAGTAGAAGTGTGAAATCTTTTTTACAGCACCACAGGACCACAGTTCTCAGAGAAAAGCAGAAACAGAAGAATAAGAAAAGGAGGAAGGTGTAAGACAGTGAGAGTCAGTTATGAGATTTAATCCATTCTAAAAATAAGCAAAAATGAATTCTATCTTTTGAGCTGAAATTAAATCACAATTTAAACCAAAACATTAAGTTACAACTTACTTTTAATCCATATGCAAAGCTGTCTAATCTAATCAAGAGGTGAAACTTTGAAGAATGTAACATATAAAGCATATTCTGGTTCATAAAAAAATGTATGTCAAAGGCACACTGTTGGGAAAAATGACTAAAAGCCTTTATCGTGTCATGGCAAGTAAATCTAAAAACATTGAGGCCAACGTGTTTCGGCCATCTTGGCCTTCTTCAGGGCATGAAACATAAAAAAAATTTCAATAAATAATTCCATAGGTTTTTCTTTATAGTTTGGATGATTTTAGTATTAATCTACAATGCATAACATTTTAAAATAATGAAAAACCAATGAATTTCAGCTGCATCCAAATCTGCCAATTAAATTTCCAGCATTGAGTTCTGATAAGGTTAGATATGATAGTTAGGGTCTGTGGTTATGAGGTTTGGGGGGTCAGTAGGTGGTCAGTGGGTTGTCTCCTCCTGGCTGAGGTGTTTGGTGAGCGGTATGTGGGCGGACCTGCAGAGTAAACAGAGGTAAAATGAAGAAATATGAAAGCTAACACAGCGCTGAGCGACCAGCAGCAATCATCTGCTCCGACCAGCGGCCCTCAAATCCGAGATGGGTATTAGCTTTAGCATTAGCCTCCTGGAGTTTACATATTTCCCTAGAGGAGACCCAGCGCTCTGTACCTGACCAAACACCTGACCACAGAAGTATTAGGATTTACAGACAGAGAAGTGCAGGAAGTCTGCAGGAGGAACTTACTGAACTTTACTGTTATTCCCCAATTAACTGTTTCATTTACACCACAGTGTTCACCATCATGGTGTTCTCTCATCCACATCCACTTACTGAGATCAAAAGATCAAGATTTTAGCTTTTATTTCCACATAATTACATCTGTATCTGGGGGTTGGACAATGAAACTGAAACACCTGGTTTTAGAGCACAAAAAATTATTGTGGCGATGGACAGTTCTGGTGGAAACAGGAGAGTTGAGGTGCACATTGAATTCTGCCATGATTTGATCAGTCGTGGTTTTATGTTTTTTTGGATACAATCCGGGTTAGCACCTGAACATCCCTTTCAGACAGCTTCCTCTAACCGCATCTACAGTTAATCCTGTTGGATGTGGTTGGTGCTTCTTGGTGGTATGCTGACATCCCCCTCGATACCGTGACTCTTGATGCATCACAAAGACTTGCTGTCTTGGTCACAGATGCTCCAGCAAGACGTGCACCAACAATTTGTCCTCTTTTGAACTCTGGTATGTCACTCATAATGTTGTGTGCATTGTAATATTTTGAGCAGAACTGTGCTCTTACCCTGATAATTGAACCTTCACACTCTGCTCTTATTGGTGCAATGTGCAATTAATGAAGATTGAACACCAGTCTGCTCCAATTTAGCCATGAAACCTAAAATTCCACACTAAAATGTATGTCAGTGTATATTCAGAAAGTGATGATGAAGGTTTTTGTTTATAGGTTTTTGGTCAGTTTGTAAAGCTCTAACCTTGCCCCAGGACTCAGGCTGCTGTAGTGTTGAGTGTTTGACCAGCCAGGGACCTGAACCCCAGTCTTCCATGGGGAGGGTGGTGTTGTTATTCACTACGCTATACATTTATACTACGCAAAAAAAATATTATTTATTATTTTGTAAAAATCATGATAATAAATTTTGTATTTAAAAAAAAATTAGATTTTTTTTTTTTTTTTTTGGCCCAACCACCACCCCCCCCCCCCCCCCCCCCTCTTCGGAGGACAATTAATACTTTATTTTTATTTATTTATTTATTTATTTATTTATTTTATTTATTATTATTATTATTATTATTATTATTATTATTATTATTATTATTATTGTTATTTATTTATTTATTTATTATTTTTTTTATATATATATATATATTTTGTGTGGATATAGTTGTGGGAGTTCAGGGTTGGAAGGATCGGAGTGTGAGGTACAGGAGGGGGGTACAAGAAGAAGAAAAAGAAAAGAAAAAAAAACTAAACAAAAAACAAACAAACAAACAAAAAATATAATAATAAAATAAAATAAACATAAAATAAACAAACATACATATATACACATACTCACATATCTAACTATACATATGCTTATACATATACACACATACATAAATATACATACATAGTAATACATACACATAAATACATACACACACACGCACAGTTACTTCTATTCTATTGTTTTTTGCAAAAATATGTCATGTGTTACGGATTATGTCATGAAATGCCTACCACAATGGAGGCAAGAAACCGCCACCATGCCCCTGCGATCCAGAGGCAGATAGGGAAGAACCCAGTGGACCCAGACCATCCACAGCCCATTAGGAGCCCAGAAGACCCGCGGCCACACATCCCGATGGTAACCATGTGCACACCCCAGATGAGGACGGGGGAGACTCCAGACGAAGCCCCCATGGCAAAGAGCAAGAGTCCAGAGAGCCAAAGGAAGCGAGCAGCCCACCCCCCCGGCAGGCCAGCACCCCCTGCACGAGCCGAGCATGCGGCCCCCGAGATCCCAAGCACCCGGGAACAGCCCGACACCCGGCAGGCCCCCCCCGCCACGCCAAGGGGGCCCAAGCCACCCCCAGGCCACGGCCACCAAGGGGGCGGGCCAGAGACCACATTAGGGCATCCGGCCACGCACCCATGGACCCATGCAGACATTCTTTTCAGACTAATGTGGTCTAAAAGTAAATTTCTATAGTGATTTATGCATAAATCATTTTTTGATTTCCACTTCATGAGGATAGTTTTCTTAGCGATGCATAAGACAGTGAGAACTATGTGCAATATATTTGTTTCCATGTTTAGTTCACTTACATCACCTAAAATGCATAGTTTGGGTGAAGCTGGGATATTGCAATTAAACCAGGTAGATAAGTATTCACATATCATCTGCCAGAATCTCTGAACAGGCATGCAAAACCATATAGCATGTATATAATTCTCAATATGATTGCCCGAACAGTTAGTGCATATATTTGTTTCTCTAAGGCCCATTTGGAACATTCTATGCCCTGTATAATGTGTTCTATGGAGAATTTTGTATTGTATGAGTTGTAAATTTGGACTTTTCGTCATTTTGAAATTGTTTAAACATATCTGTGTCCAAAAGTTCTTATCTGGGTTCATGGAGAGATCTCAATCCCATTTTGTAATTGGGAGGGATATTGAATCATTAATTTTGGATAATAACTTATATATTTTTGATAACAATTTAGGAGTATAGAGATTCATGAACTCTTTTATCAATACTGGGATTTCTAATGTTAGATTATTTAAATTAAATCTTGCTTGTATAATGGACTTCAATTGTAGATACTCCAGAAATTTGCTACTGCTAATTTCGTATTTTGAAATAAGATCTTCAAATGACATAAAGGTCCCCTCCTGTATAACAAAAAAATTTAATTTTAACATAACAATATTTTCAGTCATATGGGTAAATGCTTTATTTTCTTACTTTTGTTGTTTCTCTCTCTCTTTACCTCTTTCTCTCTCTCTTTCTCTCCCTCTCTCCTGCCTCTGATATTGATTTAAACAAAGGTGACTCGGCGCTGGGTCTGCAGTGCCACCCGAGCTAATGAGAAAAAAACAGTTCCCATTTCCTGCGCGGGGGGCTCGGCTGAAGGAGACCACCCCCAAGAAATTGAGTCTTTCTTTCTTTCTTTCTTTTTTTCCTGCAGAGGACTTTTGTTATTTGGGTTTAGAGGACATTCCAGCTTTTCCCTTCTTTTTCAGCCCTTACCTGATCATATCAACACAAAGCTTGTTACATTAAATATATTTTTAGATTGTATATAACTGTGATAAATTATATTATTGTCGTTTAAAGTCAATTCCATGCACTGATATAATGATAAAATTAATAATAATAATAATAATAATAATAATAATAATAATAATAATAATAATAATAATGATAATGATAATTAAATCATTAACGCTGAGCTTAGCTGAGGCAAGTGAGACCTGTTGACTAAAGAAAAACTAAAGAAATCTGTAAGAGGGCAAATACTTCTTTATGCCACTGCATATCTTATCTTATCTCAATCAATCAACCTTTATTTTGACTCAGAGGTACATTGAAGGCAACCCTTATTTTCAATGTGGCCAAGATAAAAATAAGAATAAAAATAAGAATAAAAATAAAAATAAGAATAAAAATAAAAATAAGAATAAAAATAAGAGTAAAATAACAAAACTTGTTTTTGTCAAAAGAAGATAAGATTAATACAACAAAAACAAGTTAAAATTAAGCTAAAACTAACTTTTACATAGTACAAAAAAATAAATTATAATAAATAATAATATAATAAAAGAAACTAATCAAAATAATTGTAAAAAAGGAAGTAAAGAACTAAGAGAAGATCTAAAATAAGAAATAAAATTTAAGAGTAAAAAAGATTATAATTAAGAGACCACTTCAGTTTCTGAATTAGTTTCTCTGATTTTGCTATTTATAGGTTTATGTTTGAATAAAATGAACATTGTTGTTTTATTCTATAAACTATGGACAACATTTCTCCCAAATTCCCCCAAAAAAATAATTGCCAGTTAGAGCATTTATTTGCAGAAAATGAGAAATGGCTGAAATAATAAAAAAAAGATGCAGAGCTTTTAGACCTCAAATAACGCAAAAAAGAAAAGAAAACGAAAACAAGTTTATATTCATATTTAAGTTTTAAGAGTTCAGAAATCAATATTAGGTGGAATAACTGGTGGTTTTGTATCACAGTTTTTTGCATGCACCTTGGCATCATGTTCTCCTTCACCAGTCTTACACACTGCTTTTGAATGATAGCTTTATGCTGCTTTACTCCTGATGCAAAAATTCAAGCAGTTCAGTTTGGTTTGATGGCTTGTGATCATCCATCTTCCTCTTAATTTAATTCTAGAGGTTTTCAATTTGGTAAAATGTAAAGAAATTTTTATATACACAGAGCTGTATATTATAACAGCCATAATAAACAGTTAAAGCCACTTTGACACACTACACTGTTCTCCTCAGTTTAAATATTAAACCCAGATCTAATAAATGTGTGTGCGATGGCCTTCATCACCATCTTTTCACACAATCTCTGCGGCTCACGCCTAATTTGCACGAGGAGTGCGTATCTGCAGATGAATAATATCAATAACTCTGAGTCACTCCTCCATATCAAAGCTCATAATGAACTGCAGCCTCATTGTTCTGGATTTTCAATTAATATTGGACGGCCTATCTAATCTAGTCTGCAGCGCCGCAGCCGCTTTAATTCCGAGCCGAGTGTGTACTTTAGCGGAGTCGCCGGAGTGAAAGTCAGGCGGAGTTTTAATCAGGATGAGATTCCCAAAATTCCAGAGTTTTCCGAGCTTCCTTGCGCTCCGAACCTGAAGCCGCGGAAATCTGTAAGAGGGCAAATACTTCTTTACGCCACTGCATATCTTATGTAAATCAATCAATCAATCAATCAATCAATCAACCTTTATTTTGACACAGAAGTACATTGAAGGCAACCCTTATTTTCAATGTAGCCAAAATAAAAATAAGAAAAAAATAAGAAAACTTGGTTTAATTGATAAGAAATTAAGATCAAAAGAAGATAAGTGTAATACAACAAAAACTGTTAAAATTAAGCTAAAACTAATACTAACTAATACTAAATTTGCATAGTACAATAAAAAAGATTGAAAAAGTGTATAATAGTCTTTAGAGCTCAGCAAGAACACCAGAGACTCACAGCTGCTAACACATTGTTTAGACACAGTGCTAACACAGTGCTAACAAAATGCTAAAACATTGCTAACACATTGTTTAGACAATGCTGATATCATGTTAGAGATAGATAATGCTAAAGATAATACTAACTCATTGCTATGACATGGTAAGATAATGCTAACATGATGCTAACACAGCACTAAACAATGGTAACTCAATGCTAACACAATTATTATTTAATGCTAATACAATGCTAAGATAATGCTAGCACATTGCTAAGACAGTGTGCTACGATAATGTTTACACAATGCTAACACCATGATAAGATGGGGCTAACACACTGCTAATGCATTGCTAAAATAATGCTAAGATTATGCTATGGTAATGTCAGCACATTGCTAACACAATACTAACACAATGATTACATAATGCTAATATAATGCTAACACATTGCTAAGACAATGTGCTAAGATCATGCTCATACAATGCTAAGACAGATAATGCTTACACAATGCTAAAATAATGCTAACTCAATGCTAAGGTAATGCTAACACTCTGTGTACAAAATGCTAAGGCATTGCTAACACAAGGCTAAGATAATGTTAACACACTGCTAACAAAATGCTAATACAATGCTAAGACAATGCGCTAAGATCGTGCTGACACAATGCTAAAGTAATGCTTGCAAAATGCAAACACACTGCTAACACAACGCTAAGAAAAGAAATTTACTGAGCTCTGAGTTTCCTCTTCTGAAATCTCCATTGCTCCACCAGCCGCTTGCGTTCAATAAAACTGAGCCGGATCCTCTTTTAGATGCTGTACATGTGACCTAAGTACATAAAGACACGTGACGTAAAGATCTCACGCAAAATGTGACCCGACGACCCCAGTTTTTAGAATGAATATATTAGGCTTAGCAGGGATGGTGGTTCCAGAACACTAATGCCACTATTGTTTTATTTGCCAGTATAAATTTTTATTTATACAGATTTTAAATTAATGGACTCTCAATGGACAGTTGAGAAGAACGATGGACAGATGGACGGATGGACGGGTGGACAGATTAGCGTTTAGCAGCAGATTGCATACACACACACACACACACACACACACACACACACACACACGTATGTGCGGCATGGGGCTGTCAGTGGAAATTAATGCTGGCAAGAGTGTAAATATATATCTGCTCACAAGCAAGACAACAGGATGAAGGAGGAGAACACACAGGCTGAGGAAAGTGTGTGTGAGTGTGTGTGTGTGTGTGTGTGTTAGGTTATACGTGCCAATCAATGTCGTCATCTCAGGTGTGAGAACTGGGGGAGGGGCCACCATCTGTCAGAGACACAGGGAGTCGCTGCCAGAAGGGACGTTACCTTCAGAGAGAAAGATAATATACACTACACACAGACACACACACACACACACACACACACACACACACTACACACACACACACACACACTATATACACACTATACACTCACACACACACACATATACACACTCACACACAGAAGAATGTGTGGGACTGTAGTTCTATTTAAAAGGAAGATAACCTTTACGAACCTTCTTTTTTGTTATTGTTGTATGAAACTTTACATTCTTAATTTATTGTGGTCTGAAACTTTACAAACCTCATATATTGTCGTCTGAAACTTTACAAATCTTCCTTATTGTGGTCTGAAACTTTACAAACATTCATTTTTGTGGCTTAAAATTTAACAAACCTTACTTATTGTGGTCTGAAACTTTACAAACCTCACCTATTGTGGCCTTCACAAGGCTTCACAAGGCCTTTACAAGGCTTCATTATTGTGGCTTGAAACTTTACAAACCTTCTTTTTTGTTATTGTTGTATAAAACTTTACATTCCTAATTTATTGTGACCTGAAACTTTACAAGCCTCCCTTATTTTGGTCTGACACTTTATAAACCTCCCTTATTGTGGCCCGAAACTTTACAAGTCTCAATTTTTGTGACCTGAAACTTAACTAACCTAATTTTTGGTGACCTGAAACTTTACAAACCTTTTTTATTGTGGTCTGAAACTTTACAAACATTCCTTACTGTAGTCTGAAACGTTACAAATTTTCCTTATTGTGGCTTGAAACTTTATAATCCTCATTTGTTGTGGCCTGAAACTTTACAAACCTTATATATTGTGGTCTGAAACTTTACAAATCTCCCTTATTGTGGCCTGTAACTTTACAAACCTTCTTTTTTGTTATTGTTGTATGAAACTTAACATTCTTAATTTATTGTGACCTGAAACTTTACAAATCTCCCTTATTGTGACCTGAAACTTTACATATCTCCCTTATTGTGGCCTGAATCTTTACAAACATCCCTTACTGTGGCCTGAAATTTTACAAGCTTCTCTTATTGTGGCTTGAAACTTTATATTCCTCAATTATTATGGTCTGAAACTTTACAAACCTCTTTTATTGTGGCCTGAAACTTTTCAATCCTCCTTTATTGTTGCCTTGAACTTTACAAACCTTCCTCATTTTGGCCTGAAACTTTACAAACCTAATTTATTGTGGCTTGAAATTTTTACAAACTTTCCTTATTGTAGCCTAAAATGTCACAAACCTCCCTTAATAAGGCCTCAAACTTAACAAATCTCCCTTATAGTGGCCTGGAATCTCTTTTTCTGTGGCCCAGAACTTTACAACATTCTCTACTGGATTCCAAGAAATTTTACATCCACCTACTACTACCTATAATTATGTAGAACTTTACACATCCCTAGTTGTGCCACTCAGTGTACGTAAAATCCAGATTTCTATACTGATACTGATATCTCTTATAAAATAGCTACTAATCTCTCTCTATCTCTTACCCATTATACTCTCATCCCGAATCATCCAGCTGATCTCTTCTCTGGTCCTCAGGTGGTTTCTGATTGGCCAGTCTCAGGGCAGTGCTGAGTGTGTGTAGGAGTGTTTTGCTGGAAGGTGAGAGAAATGAATGTCTTCACTCTTTTTTTTCTTGTTCTTTTTGAGCTCAGTGGGCTCCTGATGTCCAGCTGAGCCTGAAGTGGACTCTCAAGTCCTCCAGCAGTTCCCAGCATGCCGCTGCCTGCTAAAGTTTGGGGACATTTCAGCTTTTTTACATATATTGCACTTCAGAAAAGGATTAAAAAAGGCATTTCCTGATATTTCTACTACATATTCATTACAGCATAGTTGAAGGTGTTAAATCATTTACTTAATACTTAATATACAGCTAAAATGTAATTTCTGTGTAAAGATGTTGTGGAGTAAAGGAGTTCCGAGCAGAGAATTAGGCCACGCCCCCTCTGTGGGTGTGTCCGGCTGCTAGTGCATAAGCAAGCTCATATGTTACATAGGTGTATTACACACAGAGTGATCTATTTTAAGCATTTATTTATTTTATTGTGGTTGATTATGGCTTACAGCCAATGAAAACCCATAAATTAAGACCAATTGGTACATTTGGTAAGCAGTGTGGGCAGTGTGCCAAGTCCTGCTGGAAAATGAAATCTGCATCTCCATAAAAGTTGCCAGCTGAGCATGACTGACCATCAGTAAAATTTGCATTTCATTTATATACTGATTTTAGGGTTAATATATCTATATAATATATAAGTTTCAAATAAAGTAACTTTTACATTTTTAATGCAATTGTATATATAAATGCATTTATGTTTACAATGGGAATTTACATATATTAAAAGCTTCTGTATGGGTGTCCCAGTACTTTCGTCCATATAGTGTATCTCCCTCTATGGATGTGTGAGTATGTGTGTGTGTGTTAGTGTGTGTGTGTGTGTGTGTGTGTGTGTGTGTGTTTCCATCAGAGCTTCCACCAGCAGTCAGTAATTATCTCTTATTGAACTCTTACATCAAAGCAGTGCTGTGGCTTCAGCACACTGTCTGAGTCATCTGTGCGTGTGTGTATAAGTGTGTGAAAGTGTGTGTGTGTGTGTATAAGTGTGTAGTGTGTGTGTGTATGTTGAGAAATTATTCGTATTCCTCTCTATGTGAGCATGTTTCTCACACATGACATTACATTACAGTGCAGCCACTGATCACATGGTCCAGACAAAAAATAGATCCTCTCAATCCGGATTAACTGAATAATGATCCGGTTTGTTTGCAGCAATTTTACAATTTGTTTTAGACCAATTACAGGATGTTGATGCAGGATATCCTAATATCACCTATTATTAATTAATGAAGTTACCCTTATAAATCGCCTTTCTAGAAACCAAAGGACGCTTTACAATTAACATATTACACACACAACCACTCACACTACACACTAGTGAAAAGCGGCAGCCAATAGCGAACAGCGTACTCTCAACCGGAAACAACCGTCCACCTGGACGACTGAATCGGGCACTACAGCATTTTACCTAGGACAGAGTGCCAATCCATATCTGGGCACACAGTCATACATACCTTTTATACACAGACACAATCCTATACAATACACATACAGTATCTATACATACATATACAAATTAATTTAGAGTATTAGTTTAGACTATCCAATTTTACCAATTTAACACAGAAACTTCACAAAGATAGGGGTTTAAACACAAGTAAACAACAGCAAGAGGGAGAAAACAAACCATAAGCGATAAACAGTCCAAAGTTCATACACAGGCAAGGCAGTATCAGAGGAAAGATCAGAAAGGTAAAAAACGAGAGAGTTAACACAGGCAATGAAAACGTTTGGTACGAAGATAAATCTATCAATACTCAGTTAGGAGTAAGAGTAAGAGAAGTGAGTGAGTATATGTAGTGTGTGTAACAGGTGAAATCAATATTCAGGTGATTGGCTTTCGGGAAGTGTCGTGTGCAGTGTCATATGATCATGAACGGGAGTGATTTCAGTGTGTGGTGAATTCTTGGTATTGTAGTCTGGAGACTGGAGATAAGTGTGGGAGAGACAGTAGTGCAAATTAATTTAGAGTATTAATTCAGATTTTCCAATTTTACTTGATCTTCATATTTTTGGACTGTGGGAGGAAACCAGAGTCCCTGAAAAAAAACAACGCAGCCACAGGGAGAACATTGAAACACAAGTAAACAACAGCAAGAGGGAGAAAACATACCGTAAACGATAAACAGTCCAAAGTTCATACACAGGCAAGGCAGTATCAGAGGAAAGATCAGAAAGGTAAAAAAAAAACGTTTTGTACGAAGATAAATCCGTCAATACTCAGTGAGTATATGTAGTGTGTGTAACAGGTGAAATCAATATTCAGGTGATTGGCTTCCATTTAGTGCCGTGTGCAGTGTCATGAATGTGAACATGAACGGGAGTGCTGTCAGTGTGTGCTGCATTCTGGGTATTGTAGTCTGGAGACTGAAGATAAGTGTGGGAGTGACAGGAGTACTTTAAGCATCAAGGCTTGGCAGTAAGCAATCTAAACGTGAGAACTGTGCAGTAACCTGGATCCAGTATGAATCTGCCACGTATGATACAGCCCCAAGCCAATTAATCATAAATCCCTTTATTTTAGCTACACCACAGCCATACTATGGCTGTTTTAAATTTCAAGGATGAAACCAGTATCCAGTATGAATCACCA